>NC_062216.1:111463044-112713044 GCF_902686445.1 Sciurus carolinensis
CTATATATGTTAAACCCAAGGCCAGAATCATTTTAAATGGAGAAAAATTGAAAGCATTCCCTGTAAAAACTGGAACAAGACAAGGATGCCCTCTTTCACCACTTCTATTCAACATAGTCTTTGAAACTCTAGCCAGAGCAACTAGACAGAAGAAATTAAAGAGATAATAGGAAAAGAACTCACACTATCCCTCTTTGTTGATGACATGATTCTATACTTAGAAGACCAAAAAACCTTCACCAGAAAACTTCTAGAATTCTTAAATGAATTCAGCAAAGTAGCAGGATATAAAACTAACACCCATAAATCAATTGCATTCCTAAACATCAGTGATGAATCAACTGAAAGAGAAATTAGGAAAACTACCCCATTCATAATAGCCCTGAAAAAGATAAAATATTTGGGCAACAATCTAACAAAAGAGGTGAAAGACCCCTACAATGAAAACTATAGAACACTAAGCAACTGAAGAAGACTTAAAAGTTGGAAAGATCTCCTGGGTTCTTAGATAGGCAGAATTAATATTATCAAAATGGCCACACTACCAAAAGCACTATACAGATTTAATGGAATTCCTATTAAAATTCCAATGATATTCTTTATAGAAATAGAAAAAGCAGTCATAAAATTAATTTGGAAAAATAAGAGACCCAGAATAGCCAAAGCAATGCTCAGCGAGAAAAGTGAAACAGGAGGCATCACAATACCAGATCTTAAATTATACTACAGAGCTATAGTAACAAAAACAGCATGCTTTTGGCACCAAAACAGCCATAAAAACCAGAAAACACACAGACAAACCCATATATAAACAGTTATCTCACACTAGACAAGGCACCATAAATATATATTGGAGAAAAAAATAGTCTTTTCAACAAATGGTGCTGGGAAAACTGAAAATCCATATGTAGCAAAATGAAATTAAACCCCTATCTCTCACCTTGCACAAAACTAAACTCAAAGTGGATCAAGGACCTAGGCATTAGGCAAGAGACCCTATGCCTACTAGAAGAAAAAGTAGGCCCACATCTCCATCATGTCAGCTTAGGAACTGAATTCCTCAACGAGACTCCTAAAGTACAGTAAGTAAACTCAAGAATCAATAAATAGGATGGTATCAAACTAAAAAACTTCACAGCTAAGGAAATAATCAAGAATTATGAATAGACAGCCTCTAGAAGGGGAGAACATCTTTGCCACCTGCACCTGAGAGTATTATCTCCACAATATATAAAGCACTCAAAAAACACTAAAAAAACAAATAACCCAACCAGTAAGTGGGCAAAGGAACTGAACACACACTTCACAGAAGAAATATCATCAGTCAACAAACGTATGAAAAAGTGTTCAACATCTCTAGCAATTAGAGAAATGCAAATTAAAATTACACTGAGATTTCAACTCACTCCAGTCAGGATGGCAATTATCAAGAATAAAAGAACAACTAATGTTGGCGAGGATGTAGGGAAAAGACACTACATTGCTGGTGGGGCTGAAAATTGGTGCAACGACTATGGAAAGCAGGATGGAGATTCTTCAGAAAACAAAATGGAACCCAGTTATCCCACTCCTCAGTATATACCCAAAGGTCTTAAAATCAGCATACTGGGCTGGGGAGATAGCTCAGTTGGTAAAGTGCTCGCCTTACAAGCACAGGGCCCTGGGAAAAAAAATCAGCATACTATAGTGACACGGCCACATCAATGTTCGCAGCAGTTTAATTCACAATCTCGAAGCTATGGAACCAAACTAGGTGCCTTTCAACACATGAATGGATAAAGAAAATGTGGTACATATACACAATGGGATATTACTCAGCCATAAAGAATGGAATTGGGGCTGGGGCTGTAGCTCAGGGGCAAAGCGCTTGCCTAGCACACGTAGGCACTGGGTTCAATCCTTAGCACTACATAAAAATAAATATATAAAATAAAGGCATACTGTCCACCTGCCAAAAAAAAAAAAAAAAAAGAAAAAAGAAAAGAAAAAAAGGAAGAAGAATGGAATTACAGCATTTGCTGGTAAATAAATGGAGCTGGAGACTATCATGCTCAGTGAAATAAATCAATCCCAAAAGACCAAAGGCTAAATGTTTTCTCTGATATGATGTTTTCTCAGATATTAACACACAATGGGGTGGGGGCGGAGAATAGAAGTTCATTGGATTAGACAAAGGGGAATGAAGGGAAGGGAGTGGGATGGGAATAGGAAAGACAGCACAGCAGAATGAATCGGACATAACTTTCTGACCAGTGTTAATTCCACTATTAACTCCATGTACAACCATAATGATGGGAAGTTATATTCCATGTGTGTATAATATGTCAAAATACATTCTACTGTCATATATAACTAAAGAGAACAAATAAGGGCAGGGGTTGTGGCTCAGCGGTAGAGTGCTTGTCTAGCACGTGTGAGGCACTGGGTTTGATCCTCAGCACTACATAAAAATAAATAGGGCCGGAGATATAGCTTAGTTGGTAGAGTGCCTGCCCCGCAAGCACAAGGCCCTGGGTTCAATACCCAGCATCGCAAAAATAAATAAATAAATAAATAAATAAATAAAAGGTTAAAGAAAAAAATAATGCAGCCAGGTGTGGTGACATATGCCTATAATCCCAGGGGAATGGGAGGTTGAGGCAGGAGGATTGTGAGTTCAAACATAGCATCAGCAAAAACAAGGTACTAAGCAACTCAGTAAGACCCTGTCTCTAAATAAAATACAAAATAGGGCTGGGGATGTGGCACAGTGGTTAAGTGCCCCTGATTTCAATCCCTGGTAGCAAAAAAAAAAGAAAGAAAAAGAATGCTTTTCCTTAAAAAAAAAACAAAAGCAAATAGGAGTTCATGGCCAGTGTAGGCAACATAGTGAGATCCCATCTTAAACGAAAAACTTAAAAAAAAAAAAAAAAAAAAAAGTTTAGAAAACTCCAGTCTATAAAAACAGAACTCTTCCCCAGTGAACTGATCTTGCTGTTGTTACATAGTGCCCTGACAAACTAATTATCCTCTGGTAATTTAACTGTACTGAAAAACCTACCTCATCACTGATGAGCACATGGATTCCTGTTGGCCCCTGCTTGTAAATCTGGCTGATCTGGCGAGGAGAAATGCTGAAAAGCTGAGCAATTTTTTCTGTCAATTCAACAGCTGTCAGTTCTTCTAGATAGATAGCATGGTATACTGCAAAGGGGAGAGAGCACCAGTAGTCAGTACAAAGGTTCTCTGCTTTTGCAGGTAATCTAACCACTAAGAATGCTCACTTTCAGAAGGACTCACAAATCAGTTCTGGCTCAGGTACTTGCTAGCTGTGTGATTTAGGGAGAGTTATTTAATACCCCCAGGCCTCATTTTCCTCATCTAAATGTTGGAGATACCAATAAAATTTATAACCAAAAGGAGATTATTAGTTTTAAAAATTAAAGTGTGTAAAAAGTGTTGGAAATAGTACCTGACATATAGTAGGAGCTCAATAAATGAGAGCAACATAGCCATAAGTCATCTCTTCACCTTTCTTCATCTGGCCTGGTCTGCCCAGAACAACCTACCGAAGAAAGTACCATTTGAGTCTCCATCCTCATGCTTCTGTTGCGGTTGCTGCTGCTGTTGCTGCTGCTGTTCCCTCAATTGCAATGATTCCTGACAGACGTAAATGGTTAACCTTGGTCGCACCATCCTAAGCGGTGAAGAAAAGGGTTGTTAATCTTGCATATTTTATGGAGGATTCATTTTAAAGGAAAACCTGTATTTCTACATCAATAGTATAGAGCAGGGGTTGAAACAGGCAACTCATGAACTAAATACAATTTGTTTGCCATGCTTTATTAGTTCCCCTGTGGTCGCTTTTGTTTGTTTAAACTGAACTAGTTCCAACAGGAGGCATCAGATAAACCTCTGAACTTTGACTTTTCTTGAAAATTCATATCAGCAATCCAGGGACCCCATTCTCACATGAAAACAATCATGTTATCCTTACATGGTATATGCATTCTTCACTAAACCCTAAACTTTGACTGTCATTCCTTTATATTATCTATGTAGTCCCTGTAGTCAGGTAGTCATTTAAGTTTGTAACCTTTGGTGAAAAGGTTAGAAATACCCAAAATGTAATGAATCAGTGCTTTATGGATCAGGCTCAAGACACACATTTTACTTAAAAATGCCAATAAACTGAAGAATCTTACCTTCTCCTAAGTAGCCTAAGTCTCTTACTACTTACTCAAAGGTATACATTTACATCTTGATCTGATCATCTTATTCCTTCCTATTTCTAAACACTCTTAAGATAATACACTTAAAATGAAAGATCCATTTCTTTCCCCAAGTTACTGACCATTGAACTTCACCTCTTTCCTTAATATCTTCCAAGATGACAGCCAATCTGATTAAATATCCTTTGTGATATCACAAACAAATTCTCCACAATTTATTAGTTATTTGGGTCTGTTGTCATTGACCTCTGTTGTTTCCATCAACATTACATTACCACTACCTATTTAAAACTGTTAATCTCAAAAAAAGATTTCAAGTTAATCTTTATTACAAGAATCATTTGTAAACAGACACTTATATAATTCCTACGGTATAGTTCAGTGGTAGAGAATTTGCCTAGCATGCTTAAGACCCTGGGTTTGATCTTCAGCATCACATTAAAAATAAATAAATAAATCCTCCCCAAATTTTGGAAAGATCTGTTCTCCAGTTAAAACTGATTCAGGGCTTTAGTACCTGCTGTTCCTTCTGCCTAGAATGTTCTTCCCTCATGACTCCATAGCTCCTTCATCATTCTTGTAACAGTGTAAATATCCCCTCCTCACAGACCTCTTTCCTGACCATCTTCTCTGTACTCTGTATCCCATAATCTTGTTTTTGCACATTTGTTTTATTTTCCTTTAAAGCCCTATCACAAAATATTTAAATATTTCCTTTAAAGCCCTGTCCAAAATATTTATTGTTTATATCTATTTTTCTCCCTATTAGAAAGTAAACTCATCGGTTAAAAAAAAATGTGGAAAAAAAAGTAAACTAATGGGTACCTTGTCTGTTTTGCTCATAAATATGTCTCCAGACCCTATAATAGTAACTGGCTCATGATAAGAACAATGCATATTTATTGAATGAAAAAACTACCTAGAAATTGGGCTAGGGATGTAGCTCAGTGGTAGAGCATTTGCTTAGCACGTATAAGACACTGGGTAAGATCCCCACCACTGCAAAAAATGGGTATTATGAGGAATCAATCATAAATCTAAGAAAGAATTTTTTTTATCTGTGTTTACTTGGTACATAGGTAGTATTTTTTTTAAATGTTTTAACAAAATGCATTTAATTGTGCAGAATATTGTGAAGAATCCCTGAACCCAAATTCGCCTGAAATCCAACTTCATTGATATTTTAACACTAATTACATACCGGCCTTTTAATGCATTAAAAAGTCTGATTCCGTCTGCAGGGCCACAGATTTGGATCACATCATCTCTAGTTAGTTTCAGTAAATCTGCCCCTGGAATAAATATAAGAAAATGGGTGACAAAGGCAAAGATTTTCTTTGTTAATAACTATTAAGATGGGCTCTATTACAAGTATACCTCATCACCAGTATGTTATAACCCATGATCTTTTGCATGGTACATAAGGTTCTTTGTAACCTGGCCCCTGCCTCATCTTCTGTCTCAATTCTCAACCAATTAATTTCTTCACTTAACCCTATGCTTTCATCATGCTGGTGGTGCTGAAAGAGCAAGTTGTTCTTCCTGCCTGAAATATCCTTGACTATCTGACTAGGTTTCTCTCCTCATCCCTCAAGATGCACCTCACAAGTCATATATGCTCCTTAATATCGACCCTCCCCTAAACATCTCACTTCATACAAACCTGTGTTGGAACATTATCAACTGGGGTTCTATTTTTTTTTTAATTTTTTAAAATTGTTAGTTCTATTTAGTTATACATAATAGCAGAATGCATTTTGATTCATTGCACAAATGGGGGACAATTTTTCATTTCTCTGGTTGTACAAGATGTAGAGTCATACCATTCATGTGATCATACATGTACATAGGGTAATGATGTTTGTCACATTCCACCATCTTTCCTTCTCCCCATCCCATCCCCTCCCTCATATTTCTCTGTACACAATCCAACATTCCTCCATTCTTCCCTTGCCCCCCTCCCCTGGGGTTTTATTTTGATTTGATCTTTTACATACTACATGATGAATGAACTCTTTGATCCAGAAGTATGTCTTAACAATTTGTATATTCCTACCATAGCTGGTACACAGAATATGCTAAATAAAAGTGGACTGTGTAAATAAAATGCAATACAGTGATATCAAAGGGGAAATTTTTACTGCAAATGTCCGTTGATAAAATTATGTATGGAATATACATTTTTAAAAGTACTGCATGGAATAAGTATTTTAAATTAAAATGAGTTCAAACCAAAAGTGTTTCTATTTAAGTTTCTCACAGCAAGCTGCAAATGGTGACAAATCTGAACGATTTTATGAAATTTGTATCATCAAAAAAATGCACTAAGCTGGGCACAGTGGTGCACACCTGTAAATTTGGTAACTTAGAAGCTGAGAGAGAAGAATCACAAGTTCAAAACCAACCTCAGCCACTTCGTGAGGCTCTAAGCAGTTTAGTGAGACCGGTCTCAAAATAAAAAATAAAATGGCCTGGGATATGGTTCATTGGTAAAGTACCCCCTGGGTCAATCCCTGGTACAAAAAAAAAAAGAAAGAAAAAAAGAACAAAATATGCTCTAAGATTATAAACATGTCTATCAGGATATCAGAATACCCTAGCATGATTTTGCTCATATGAAAAGAAAAACAATTTAACCTGAGAAGTTTGTAAAAAGCCTGGTGAATGTAGAAAACGGTTTCGATGCAACCACTGCGAGCTTCCTGAGGTGTGGTTGTTGGTAGGAGGTTCTGAAAGGGAGAAAGCATGTTTTTGGTAATTAAATAGATTCTCTTCCCACGCACACCCACTCAGCAGGCCTAGCTTATGTGGAAGTTCTTTACACTACCTCAATCTCTTTCTCTAACCAAGAAGCTCCATCCTTATCTTTCCCACTAGACTGTTAGCTCCTCAAATTCAAGGGTTCCTGTAGTCCCAGTTACTCAGGAGGCTGAGGCAAGGGATCACTTAAGCTTACAAACATGAGACCACTCTGAACACATAATGAGACCCTTTTCAACAAAACAAAACAAAAAAAATCCCCAAGTGTCCTTCCTCCATTATTTGCTTCATATCTCCAGTCCCTAGAGAAAAAATTCAATGAATGCTTGCTTAATGAATGAATAATATCCCTTAAAAGTTGGGCATTTCTACATAATTGCAGAGTCATCAAACTATTATTAGACATTGCAAATAACTAACATTCAACTTTAGACTTACATCTGTGACTGGAGGGGGTGGATCTGGCTGGTGGTTTGGTGAACCATTTCTAAAGAAACATTTAAAATAAAAGGATCAGTCTATGACTCATAGTAGCGTCCATTATCTCATTCTTCATCTTTACAGTAACTCCTAAGCTAGAGATTTAAAACAATCTCTGCACTCTCATAAAACATTCTTATACATTGATCCAAAATTTCAAGTTATGTGTTAATTAACCTAAAAACTTTGGCGGGGGGCTGGGGGGCTGTGGCTCAGCAGTGGAACGCTTGCCTTGCATGCACTCAGCACCACATTAAAAAATAAATAAATACAATAAAAAGGTATTGTGTTCATCTACAACTAAAAATATTTTTAAAAAAAAGTTTAGGGGGAAGAGAATAACTGTCATTGGCAACATTTTTATTACTGAGGAAATTGATAAAATGTCAAAATTTAAAAAGTTGAAACTGCTGAGAAAATTATAGCATAAGAAATATTTACAAGGGATTAGGGACATAGCTCAATGGCAAAGCACTTGCCTAGAAAGCAGGAGGCTCAGGGTTCAAATCCCAGAACTATAAGTAATAAATAAATATATTTATAAGAAATATTAGAATGAAAAATATTGGGATATAAAATACTAGTATTTTACTACTATTACTACTATATTAATTACTATATTAATTACTATATTACTACTACTATCACATACAGGAAAAATACTGAAAAGAAAATGCATGAAATGCATACTTTTCTAATGAAAAACAATTACTTTTAAAGCAGCTTAAATATTAGTACTAATTTGTGATCCAAGGGTTATCTCCAAACCGTTGGTTTTTCTTTATGCTTTTCTTTTGTCTATGGATAAATCCGTTTTCCCTGATGCTCACCTTTTTTATGGGGGAAAAAAATTTAGCATAATATTGAAGTACAGGACAAAGAGGAGAGCAAAATTTAAAACACAAACCCTAAACCACATAAAATATTTAAATTTCAGAGGGTGAGGCAAGAAGATCACAAGATCCTGCCTTTAAAAAAAAAAAAAAAAAAAAGTTTTCTTCTTTTAGCCTTAGCTAAAATTTGGTATTAAAACTTAGTAATTTGGTATTAAAACTTAATAATTAAAAAAAAGGTAATTAATTTATCTTAGGGTCCTGGTTATATGTAGACCTTCTACAAATAAATGCCTCTTTTTATTCTTAATTGCTTCATTTTGAATATTTAGCTATCTTAATTAAATACTTTTAAGAAGTAGGTCAACATAGAGGCCTAATAAATATAAAAACAAACATTACAAACAAACCAATATTCTCACACATTTTGGTAGACTATTTTCAAGTTGCAATATGGCCATATAGAATACATGTTAATGCTAGAACTGTAAGACAGCTACTTGTTAAAATTGGGGCAGGGTTCTACACCAACTTTAATTATCTCTGATAAAAAAAGACAATATGCCAAGATTAAATGCAATCCCATAGATAATTCTAAAACTTATTTTAGGCCATCATCTTCAAACTACTTTCCCCAATGATCACAGATCCAGAATAACTAGGTGTTAGCAGCATTCTTAACAAGTAACAAAATAGAGTTTAGTGTCTATACAACTGTGTTTCCAGTTGCCAATGACCACTCCCTGGTGCAAGTATGATCAAGAAGTGGAAATAACCACAACATGAGCAGTAATAGGGTGAATGAAGATGATGCCCAGATATCAGACAGGTGCTGGTGCACACCTGTATGTAATCACACAGACTTTGAAGGCTGAAGTAGGAGAATCCCAAGTTTCAACTCATCTTAAAATTTTAAAAAACCAAAAGAAATTAAAAAAAAATAGTTTGGTATGATGAAACTTAGTGATAGAGCACACCTGGATTCACTCCCAGAAAATCAGTATCAAAATCACTAAAAGTTGACCATAAATGCTCTAATAGGCTAAAGTTATTTCAAGAATGAGGGGACACTGGGGAGGGTAGGGCTATATAAAACTTATAATTTCTTTTGAAAATAATCCAAACCTCCATTAATGTAAAATGTCATTAAGAATGACCTAATAGAACTACTTATTGATTTGGAAAGATCTTGTTTACAGAAATATAATGAAAGAATACATATTTAGTGCAAACACAAGTCAATTTCATTTCCCAGACTTACCCTTCCCCAAGAGAAAAACTGCTATGGGAACTGTTGAAGCCAGTGATGGGGAATTATTGACATATGTGATCTCAGGCCAAGGAGAACACTAAAAACAAAGGACAACTTAGATAATGAAAAAGTACATTTAATTCTAGTGTTCCACTAAAATATTATTACTTGAATAGAGCATCTTGATTAGTAATTCCTCAGAGGTCTCCATAGCAAAAAAAAAAAAATATATATATATATGCTCAGAAGTAAATTTAGACAGGCTAGAAGTGATAGATTTTTCTTTAAAGAGTAAAAATTAAGGGGATCACAGGTACAGCTCAGTGATAGAGCATGTGCCTAGCACACACAAAGCCCTGGGTTCGAGTCACAGTACCACTCATATACAAAAGAGTGAAAATTATGAGCTGAAATTGTCACCCAAAATAAATCCTTTTTACCTCTGTGAGTATGGTTGTCTCATAGGAAGGTTGGTATTTCTCCTTTTCATGAGGTGTTCTTTTCGCCATTTCTCTCTATCTGTTTTTTGCTTTCTATCTGCACCTTTGGGCTGAAATGAGAAATGTTCTGTTTTTAACCTCAAGTATTCCACCCTTTAACCCAACAATATAACTTTTTTTTTTGGCAATGGAGATTGAATCCAGGCCTTGTGTGTGTCAGGTAGCCCTCTACCACTGAGCTACATCCCCAACCCTTTTAATTTTTTATTTTAAAACAGGGTCTCACTCAATTGCCCGGGATGGCCTTGAACTTGTAATCATCTTGCCTCAGCTTTCCAAATGGCTGGATTACAGATGTGTACACCATACCTGGCCAATAATATTAACTTAAAAAACTTAAATATTCACATCTGAAACAAACATGTATGTACAACAACGTATGATGAGATGCATCACCCCATCTAAATCTGAAAACAGGAAATTTAAATGTTTGATACAATTGGAAAATAAGACAGATGGAAAGATCTCTAGGGCACATAGTGAACTGAAAAAAAATCAAGTCTCTAAATGATTTATATAGTATAATTCCACTTATGTTTCAAAGAAAGATAAATATGTGAATACCTATGCATGCATGTATATAAAAGCATAGAAGGGAAGAAGTGTACATACCATGTTATGTCAGTGGCTATCTCTGGGGAGAAGTTGGGAAATCAGGATAAGAGTGATTAAGGGAAATTTCAGTGTTGTGCTCTGAATACTTTATATTAATGATTACTTGCATTAAGAACACATTTACCATGTGATAAAAAGACCAAAAGAAAGAAAGAAGATCAAGTATGAATAAAATCAAATTAGTCAACAGTACACAATTTTTGTGAGCTTTAAAAAAGCTTATAACTTCAACAGGCTTTAAGAGTTTTTAATGAGAATTCTTTATTCTTTCTTTTTTGTTTGCAGATAGCCCCCTTTTCCAAGTTCTCATTATTCCATGCCAATCCTCACATAAATTAACATGCATCTCAGAAGTTATTTCAATGACTAACTTAGACTGAGTCTGTACAGTTTTTGCAAATGACAGTTGACTTTCTAACTTAGTAACTAATGTTAAAATAGAAAGGTAAGAAAAAAAAAAGTGTCCAAGGGCCAGCCCACTGCCCAGAAATACCTTGAAGACTTTGATCTGGCAACTGCTGAGTGTAAGTGCTCAGTATATTCCCCTTCTCATTCTCCTTGAAGGTATCAATTTGTACTCGGAATGGCACCCCCTTTTCTCCTCCATGTTTCCTCATTGTGAACTCTGTGCTAATACAGTGTACCTGAAAAGAATACATATTAAGGCTTCAGTAGTACTAGCTAGCCAAACCAGTCAACAATATTTTTTGAGTAACTATGAACAGCAAAACCTTTAACCAGACATTTATGAACACCTACAAGACTTTTCCTCCCTTTTGATTCTGAAGAACATACAGTCTAATGTAGGAATTGGGAAAAATGTAAGTGATTTACAAATGCAAACAAAGTAGATATACAGAATCTCATGCTATCAAAAGCTACTGTGAGGAACTAAATTTATAAACTGCTTCACATGAAAGAAATTATTTATGTTAGTGATGTTTAATCTTTAAGGTAGACTTTAGAAAGAGGAGGCAAACTTCATGCTGTGAAAATAGCAAATATGAAAGCTCACAGTAATAGGTGGAAAAGATTTGCTTGGCTACTGCCTAAAGTCTGAAACTGGTGAATCTTAACAATGGGTAAATTAGTTAATTTTGGAGCTTCAGTTGTAGCTCAGAGGTAGAGTGCTTGCCTAGCATGTGTGAGGCCCTTGTTTCAATTCTCAGCACCACATAAAAATAAATAAATAAAATAAAAGGTATTGTGTCCATCTATACTAAAATTTTTTTTTAATTTAAAAAATTAAATTACTTAATCCTTCTAAACCTCAAAGACTATTCTTACCCCACAGGATTATCGATTCTTAAAGTTATGCCTACAAACTCTTCATTTACCACAATAACTATTTCAAGATTAAAGTACTTAATAAACTAGTAGGTAGCTATCATTAAAATAAAGATTTTTGAGGAATCTACCCAAAGGATAAATCAGATATGCAAATTCAATTTTAAGTATACTGATGTTCAAAATATCCTTATGGATAACAGGGAGAATCAGGATAATTTATGCTAAATGACTCAGGTAAGTTAATAGTACAACCAAAGAATGATATATTACGCAGCCATTAGCAGGACTTTTAGGAAAATACAAATAAATAAATTTGGGTAATTAGAAGGGCAGTTAAAAAACTCCTCAGTGCTTAGGCACATATTGAGCAATTTGTACATGACAGGTTAAAATCCTGAAAAGAATTCAAATTTAGGGACGTGGGAATGTAGTGAGGTCCTGGGTTGAAACCCAAGCTCCAAAAATTTCATATTTAACACATCTTATCCATTAAGAAACAAACTGGTAGTAAGAGATGCTCTTCATAACTGGGACTACATCTGCAAGGCCTTACCTGAATAAACACAGATGTCCTCTTTGCAGGGTCCCACAGGAACTCCACTGTATTTAATTGTGTTGGATTAGCCCTAGGATCGATTATACCCACAGACATTGGGATATCTAAGAAACAAAATAGTAATCACCGAAGGGTTATGAGGGCTCCTTGTTTTGAGATGGAGTCTTGCTGTGTTGCTCAGGCTGGTTTCAAACTCCTGGGTGCAAGTGATCTTCCTGTTTTAGCCTCCCAGGTAGCTGGAACAAGAGTCATGTGCCATCACGCCCAAGGCTACTCAGTGTTATGTAAGAAAGCACTGATTCTTACATCATTCATCCCTAGTTAGTAAAATTTTGGGGGTATCAAATCCATAATCTCTGTATTGCTAATGTAAAAGGTTTGATTAATGTTAAAATTGGGGGTAGGGGTATAGCTCAGTGGTCGAGCGTTTGCCTAGCACGCACAAGGCCCTGAGTTCGATTCCCAGCACTGAAGAAAAGTTAAAACTGACCAAAGTACTCTCCTTTCTTTAACAAGTCTTTAAAATAAAGCAGTTTTCTTTTAATTTGCTAAAATTCCATTTAAAGGTAGGTTAGGTCTACATACCAGCTCTATTATCACAAAAATTGTAATTTATGATGTTTTATGTCTTAAGATTTGTGTTACTGCTACAAGCACATTGAGAGGATTACTATAGACAGGTGTAGTAGTGCCTGTACAAAGGCAGAAAGCATTATATCACAGACAGAAGCAGGAAGAATTTAACAAAGATTGATGCTGACTAACCAAGTCATCAAGTAATCCTGTAACATAGTGACAAATATACTCAAGAGGGAAGCAAAAGTTAATGGCTTTTAGTAGAAACTTGCTTTGTATTCTGCATGGTGGATATTCAAATATCATTCCTTGACTTTTCCTATTAATATCCAAACTAGAGAGATAAGACTAAGGTGATATTACTTATTATTAACTCCATGCTATAACTGAACTCCTGTTTTGGTATCAATGATTCGAATAAGAAACAATTAAATAGATTCCACTTCACATTATTGGTTGTGTTAGATTCATCCTAAGGTCAATTTATCATACAAATCTCAGCTATCTGTATGAGAACCACTGATTTCTCAGGTAAAATTAGTAGTTCTTAAGCTTGCTTAACAACTATGTCCACCAATAGGAAATTTTAACTAATTGATGCATGCCTATAATCCCAGCAACTCAGGAGGCTGAGGCAAGAGGACTGCAAGTTCAAGGCCAGCCTCAGCAACTTAGAAAGAACCTGTCTCAAAATAAAAAATTAAAAAGGGCTGAGTGTGTAGTTCAGTGGTAGAGTGCCCCAATGTTCAATCCTCAGTA
Source organism: Sciurus carolinensis (assembly GCF_902686445.1). NCBI lineage: Eukaryota > Metazoa > Chordata > Mammalia > Rodentia > Sciuridae > Sciurus > Sciurus carolinensis. The sequence goes on from NC_062216.1 coordinate 111,476,877, forward strand.
GTACCCCCACCACACACAAAGATATACAAATGGCCAATAAGCATATGAAGAGATGCTCAACATCATTAATCATTAGGGAAAATTTAATCAAAATCACAATGAGGTATCACTTTATACCCATTAGGATAGCTATTATTTAAAAAAAAAAAAAATGATAGGCTGGGATTGAAGCTCAGTGGTACAGGCTTGCCTGACATGTATATGGCCCTGGGTTTGATTCCTAATACCACATAGACACACACACACACACACACACACACACACACACACAAGAAATTGGAACCTTTGAGTAATATTGGTGGGAATGTAAAATGTGCAGCCATTCTGGAAAACAGTCCTTCCTCAAAAAAATTAGAATTCTGTGATCCAGCAATCGCACTTCTGGGTATATACCCCAAGAAATGAAAACAGAGACTCAAACATATATTTGTACATCTGTGTCCACAGCAGCATTATTCACAACAGCCAAAACATGTTCATCAACAGATGAATGATGAATGCATAAACAAAATGCAGTATGTACATATAATGGAATATTACTTAGACTTAAAAAAAGAAATCCTACATGTGTGAGGCCCTGAATTTGATCCCCAATACCACACACACACATAGACACATAAGCCCCCCACAAAAAAAGGAAAAAAAGAAATTCTAACATGCTGTGACATAGAGAAAACATATTATGCTAAGTAAAAGAATTCAGTTACAAAAGGACAAATATTGAATGATTTTATTTACATGAGGTAACTAGAGTAGTCCATTCACAGAGACAGAAAGCAGAATAGCGGACACCAGGGGCTGGGAAGGAGAGGGGTGATTATTGTTTAGTGACTACAGAATTTCAGTTTTGCAAGATGAAAAAAGTCCTAGAGATGAATGGTGGTGACAGGCACAATAAAGTAAATGTACTTAATACTGAACTGTACAGCGAAAAATAACTAAAAAGATAAATTTTATGTTATATATTATAACATTGCATGTTATCATATTTTCCCACAATTTAAAAACAAAACCAAACCACCCTAACATAATGGATGCAATTGCTACAGAAGTGAAATGTTTACACTTCCAACTTTAATTTTGGTATCATCATACAAATAATTTTTTATGTTTAGTAAAGAACCACTTCAAGGTTCATGCTAATTGAGCCTCTGAAGCATATAAATCAATGTAAATGTCAAGTAAAGAAAACAACTCTCAGTCCATTGTTAAAGGCATTTCCTGAGCAATAGATTCTCCTAACTCACCTATATCAAGAATTCTATCTCCAGGTCGGTTCCAGCGCCATCCTTCCAACTGCTGATGTTCAGTGTATTGTAGCCTTCTGTCATGGAACACTACACGGAATATACTCTAAAAGGAACAACAAAACAGGGTGTCCTGAAAATCAGTGCTGACAAAGGACAACAAAGATGAATCATTGCTAGTTGGTTATAGACAAAATCTAAAATTTTCTTAAGACTATTTCCCTCTAAAACCTGTGCCAAATACCAAGCTCTATGTCAGGATAAATATTACAATTTCTTTCAAATAATCTTTACAGTTAATTGTTAGGACTCCTAAAGTGAAGCATTTCTACACACTTCTACTCTTATACTATGTAATATCTGGCTCAGCTCTTCAGGTATATATGAAAAACTCATCATATTCCCTGCTTGCTAACCTGCCATACAACCTGAGAACACTGAGGGTTGGTACAGTCCATTTCTAAAACTTTTCTTTTGTTACACTTCCCTTGTGGAGGTGCCTGTTAATCCCTTCCACCACTTTTTACAGCTGCTAATAAAACTCCATTGTCCCAAAGGTGTTATGATTTCTCAAAATCCTTATTGTCAGTCTAGACAAAAAGAACTGCTAATCATAAACAGTAGTTTCTGTTTTCCTTGCTACAAGACCAAGTATCAAGTATCCAAAGAGCCACTGAAACTTATCTAAAGATCACAAGGAGGAGCCAGGAGAGGTAGTGCAGGCCTGTAATCCCAGTAATTTAGGAGGCTGAAGCAGGAGGATCACAAGTTTGAGACCAGTTGATCACAATTTAGCAAGACCCTGTGTACCTTAGTGGTAAAGTACCTCTGGGTTCATTCCTAGCACAACAATAACAACAACAACAAAATCTCAAGGAGGTTACTTTACTTCACCCAAAAGAATTCACTGAGCCAGGAAACTACCCTGGACATGGACTAGTAAGCCTTCTGCATCTCTGAGAAAAAAAAAAAAAAAAAAACGTGAAGATGGGGGCTTAGCAGAGCATGGTGGCACATGCCTACAATCCCAGCTTCTCAGGAGGCTGAGACAGGAGGATCGTGAGTTCAAAGTCAGACTCAACAATTTAGTGAGGCACTAAGCAACTCAGTGAGATCCTGTCTCTAAATAAAATACAAAAAAAGGTTGGGGATGTGGCCCAGTGGTTAAGCACCCGGTTTCATTTTTTTTTTTTTTTTTTAAAAGAAGAGGCGGGTTTAATCTGACTCCAAAGAAAAAATACATTAGCCTCCCACTCTACCAGTCAATTGTGACAGATAAGAGATACCATTAAGCTCTTTATGGAAGCAAAGAATATTAGGCCAAAAAAAGAAAAAGAAAAAAATCAAAAAGGGTTAATAAAAGCATATTGTACAGAAGAATAATTTACTCCTTTTCTTTTACCTTCACCAACTTGCCATTAATTTCTGGAGTTCTCCAAGTTTCCTATTGTCTAGCATTCGAATTTCATAAGACTGTCCTAGAAGAAAAAATAATTGCATACTGTACTTGTCACAAATAAACTTATTTAGGTTCAGAAAGGGTAAAATTCAGTTGGTTGAATACACAGGTAACATAAGTATTAGTGACAAGTCTAAAGCTTTAGTAGATTCTAGGCACTGTGCTAAGTACTTTCACATGCTATTTCATATAATTTACAGAACTTTCTAAGGCATTATCAATCCCACTTTTACAGATATGGAAATTGAACCTAGAAGAGTTTAAGAAACTCGTCAAGGTCACATAACTGGCAAATAGTAGAGTTGGATAGGATAATATTTCTCAAGATAGTAACCAGTGGGGGACATGGGTTAGAACATGGATTAGAAAGAGGGAGCTGGGAACTGAAAACGGACAGGTAGAAAAAAGGAGCCAGTCATATACATCAAATGTGACATTAAAACACAAATCTCTTAAACAAAGCTTCAAGATTGACAGGCCCCTCTAGAAATATCTAACTTTTACATTAAAAGTATGCCCAGTAAAATAACATGTTTCCAGCAGGTCTGCCATAATATGAATGGTTGAGGAAGCATCAAACCTTGGTTGAGATAGGTCAGAGTTTCATCATGAAGCTTCACTGCTGGAGAGGTGGCAGCACAAAGCACATATTGAAAAGGTAGAATTTCATTCTCATTATCAGGAGGCAAATTTGACTCTTCTTGCTTAAAAATGGGCAATGCGAGGACATCACTAAAACAAAAAAAAATGACACATTATGTCAGACAATAAGGCAAAAGCAGATTTACTGTTCAAAAAATTTAACTGATTTGCTTTGGAAAGTCATAAATATTCCTCACTTTGGTACTGTTTCATCCAAACCATTCGATTCAGATTACTTGCTGTGATAGTCCCTTGACCACAACAATGTGATGACAGATATTTGCTGCTAAAACTACTTAGGTGTCCAAAGACAGAATTTCTAGAAATCATAGACAGGGGTTCATAAGGACTCTGAAAAGTACATGCAGAATTCCAAAGTGTAAATCTAGGACACTCAGAGATGTGCTTTGAATATGGTTTTAGTATGTCCCTAAAGGTTTTGAGCTGGAAGCTTGGTCCTCAGTGTGGAAATGCTGAGGTAGTAGAACCTTTAAGAGGAGAGGCCTACTGGAAGGTAACTAGGTAATGGGGCACCACCTTCAGAAGGGATGAATGCAGCTCTCTTGGGACTGGATTAGTACCTGAGAGAATGGGTTGTTATAAGGGTGCTTGAATCTCCTTACTAAATGCATTTCTCGCCAGGCATAGTTGCACACACCTGTAATTTCAGTACTTTGGAGGTCAAGGCTAAAGGTTCGCTTGAACCCAGGAGTTCAGGGCAGGCCTGGGCAATATAGAGAAACTTTGTCTCTTAAAAAACAACAGTAAAAACCAAATGCATTTCTATCACTCTCACACATGCTCCACATGATGCCATCTGCCAAGTGGCCCTCACCAAAGCCAAACAGATGCAGAGCCATGCTCTTGAATCTCCAGAACTGTGTGCTAAATAAACCTCATTTCTTTATTCTTTACCCAGCATTATGTATTTTGTTAAAGCAACACAAAATGGACTAATATACTCAGTAACGTATTTGCTCTCAGAAAGGCAACTATAGTAACTTTATAACCACATCAGCTGATCTACTATACAGACTAAAATAATTTTTAGAATTCCTTAGAAGCCACATAAAAAGAGCAAATCAGGCTGGGGATATAGCTCAGTTGGTAGAGTGCTTGCCTTGCAAGCACAAGGTCCTGGGTTCAATCCCCAGCACCACAAAAACAAACAAAACAATAAAAAGAGCAAATCAATTACTAGTATATATTTCAAGGTGATATAACTTTATGTAGAATGAAACTAATATTAAGATGTCCCTACTAGCTATCTCCACCAAGAAAATGCTTCTTCTATCAGGTTATCTAATCTTGCAAACAAAAGATATACCAAAGAAATTCAATTAATTCTAGTAAGCTAGGCATTCTGAGGTACTGGGATATGAGTACTGGACTAGGTCAGAAGCCATAAATTTCAGTCCCTGAAAACTTAGGCAAATCATAAGCAGGCTTCCTTGAATCTTCATTCCTTCATCTACAAAGCGAGAACTACATTTTATGTCAAGAACAAACAGAGCTGTGTGCTAAATAAACCTTTTTGCTTTATTCCAGGCAAAAAACACTTTTGACAGAAAGTTGACCCCTTTGGGTGTAGCTCAGTGGTAGCCTGCTCACCTAGAAAGTAGACTATGTTTGTGAATCTTTTTTGGGGGGGCAGGGGGCAGTACTAAAGACCAAGACACATGAATCTTTTTTTCCTTTTTCTTTACTTTTTTTTTTTTTTTTGGTACCAGGGATTGAGAACAGGGGTGTTTAACCACTGAGTCACATCTCCAACCCTTTTTATATTCTGTTTTGAAACAGGGTCTGGCACTGTTGCTTATGGCCTCGCTAAGTTGCGGGGATGACTTTGAATTCAAGATCCTCCTGCCCCCACCTCCCAAGTTGCTGGGGTTACAGGTGTGTGCCACTGGGCCTGGCATGAATCTTAAAGACAACATTATGAATTCTTTCTGGAAAACAAAACAAGCAGCCAATGTTCCGATTACTGGCCTAATGCACACAGGCATGTTGTACAAATTTTATGGCATGACGCTCAAAAAGGGAAGGAAGAGAAAAAAAAAATTTCTTTCTGCTGATGTCTAAATAGCAAGGATACATGTTATTAGTTTCTAGTTGCTAAAATAATAATAATAATAATAATGATAATATTGCAAAGACCAAAAACACAAAAGGTGTTTTTCTCTTCCTTAGGCCTGAACATGTGTGTGTTTTGCTCATGCAGGTAGAGTTAACAGTGGAGAAGGTGGGGAATCCTTCTTTCTATCCATATTAATTTGTCAGGTAAATAATTGTTCCCCGGAAAATATGTAAAAGTACAGAAGCATGGAGTTTTCCAGAACTCTGTCCCAGTTCTACCTCTAAAAATCAGGACGTTCCCATGAGAAATGGTATAGAAAATAAAGCAAAACACCACAAATCTGAAGAAACACTGTGCTAGTCTTTGGGAGACTTTACTGACATTATTCTCAAATACATTACCTCTAATCATTCCTTGAAAGATTAGTGAAAATTGCCAGAAGTCAAGGGAAACAGGATTTTGCAAAAGAAACAGCTCAACCCTGAATATACGGTTTTGTTTTGTTTTGGTTTTGGTTTTCATCTCAAATGTTACTGGCAAGCAATGTTAACATACAGCAACAGTTGCGAGTCTCTACATCATGGGGAATTACACCAAGTCCTCTATGACTAAACAAAGGCTGTCACTTGGGGTTAAAATTCTTTTCTTAAATATTCTATTCTAAGATAGGGTCTCACTAACTTGCCAAGGCTGGTCTCTAACTTGCTATCTTTCTGCCTCAGCCTCCTGAGTACCTGGGATTATAGGCCTGAGCCACTGTTCCCCAGTTAGGGCTGAAATACTAAAACTGATTCTAAAAGTTACTCCTAAAATTAACTCAAAACAGTAAAGTCAAATAAAATATGTAAGACTATATTTCCTCATCAAAGATTTTAAGAATCTATAAGCCCCCAAGTATATTTTAATTATTCATGTTCTTGTTATATTGTATTTCTTTTACTCTATTGTGGGTGCAAATAAATAATAGTTCCTCATTCCTAGAGACAGAGCCTAAAGATAGCTAGTAAATACAGTTCTAGGTCCTTGCTTATTCCTAAACAAAAATACATTCAACAAGAATCAATTCTGAAAATACAAAAGTCTGCTCTTAGAGGTAATCAGGAAAATTCCCCTCAGGTAAGACTCTAAGTAGTTGCTGCCATTGTATAACTTAATATTTTATTATATTCTCTGATTGCTTCATATATTTAATCCATTTCAATGAGGTATAAGCTATTTGAAGGGATGATTTCTCTTTTATGTGCTGAGCAAATATTGTTGATATGATTTATACTTTATTTTCCCAACAATACTCAGTGCCATATACACTGTGATCATTTTGAAATTCTTGGCAACTAACCTATCTCTTCTGATCAAATAGAAAGTTAAAAAGATAAGTTGAGTATATGTTAAAAAATGTTTACTCCTAGGTGAAAATCCACATCTGAGAGTGAAGGCATAGTAGAAAGCATTTTAGTGGATGTAAAAGAGGAACAGAAGCAATATTAGAAATGAGTTTTCCTATATGTAACTAGGATTCCATGAAGAGTCACTATTGCCTAGTTAATAAGGCAGCCCCTGAATGGTCTCAATGAATTCATAACTATGGTTTAACTTTCTGCCTTCAGGCCTACCAGCTGCTAAGATGCTCTCCTCCAGAAAGAGCCTGGGAAAGGGAAAGGGAGAGGACAGGCAGTAGACAGCATCTAAGTAAGCAGAAACTGACTTTGGACAATAAGATGTCATGAACTTCAAATTCCCTATATATAAACTTCATTTAATCTAAAAAATGATGAAAATAAAGTATTTGAAACAAAACATTAGTTCCTTTGTTGGCTACTGCATGAAATGGCAAGAATTTAAGAGACTACTCTGAGGTAAGCCTCAAAAGAAAAAAAAATCCAGTAAGTTATTGATAGTAACAACTTTAAAGATGAGTGGTATTAAATAAAAATTATAGTAGGCCACTGTTTTGGACTAAGCTCCTTTACTGGGCCCCAACAGTCTAAGCTAAAAATTAAAATGGAGTCACTTACGCTATGGTTTCCTGTCAGAAGTTAAAACTAAGTTCTTTATCTTTCCTTCTGAGAAATCAGTATTATAGGGATAACAGACAAATTTCCCAAACAGGCCAGTTTCAATTGGCATAATAATGAAAGTTCCTCTGCCTTAGTTCTTTCATAGAAAAAGATAAGCTGATAGTAATGTACCCTGATAGTAACCAGTTATTTTCCTATTGTTTTGCCTCCCTTCCTGTTGCTGCCTTACCAATCTGCTCTAGTTTGTTTCTGCTTTCTTCAGCTTTTTTTCTGCCTAGAAAACCAGCCTCCTCTGCTCAGTTCATCTGAGAACACTTATTCTACCTTATGGAATTAAGTATTTCCTGATTCTACAATCAAAACTGAAGCCAATAAAGATCTTTAAAGCCAAGTGCAGAGGCATGTACCTGGAGCTCTAGCTAACTAGAAGCCTAGGGCAGGAGGGTGCTTGAGCCCAAGAGTTTGGGGCTAGCTTGGGCAACTTAGTGAAAGCACCTCTTCCAAGAAAATAAATAAGGAAAGGATCTTCAAACAAATTGTTGTAATTTTGTTTGACAAAGAAAAGCGGACTAATTTCCTGAAATTTATGGGAAGGATATAAGGTTAGATCAAGGAGGAAATCTGGTAAGGAGTATGGTCAGAGTTAAACATGAAGCCAGTGAGATTTCCCAACTACCTAATAAAGGCAAAAATTAGCTTATCTTCTTGGCAAAAATCCTGTTACAAATAGTGATAAAAGATTTCTACTACTGAAAAATCTCATTTAACTAAAAATCAACATATATGGCATTAAAATTTTGCCTTGCTCTATCACAGGAAAGTAGAAGAAATGTGTGGAATTATAATTCTGAACTTAATTTGAATAAGAAGAAACTATCAGGGAAAAAAAAGTGGTGGAAGCCTCAAAAGAAAATAACCAGGTCCAACAAGCAGGGAAACAATGGGGCATGGCTATTTGTGGTCCCTGGACCCTTAGAGAACAGGATTCAAACAGCTTAAGAGAAACCCAGCCCAAGGTCTGAGATAATAAAAGGGAAAACAACAAGATCAAAGTTCTAAAAAATAAAATTCTGGCACTCTCACACTATGAGATAGAAGGAAAACAGAAGAGAGGTAAAGAGACAGCTTACCAATCAAGTCAGAATTAGATGAATGTGTATTTTTGTATGTGTGTGTGTGTGTGTGTGTGTAAAACAACTTTTTAAAAAGAAATGGTATAGCCAGGTGCAGTGGTGCACACCAGGAGGCTGAGGCAGGAGATCACAGGTTTAAAGATGGCCTCAGAAACTTATCAAGGCCCCAGGAAACTTAGAGAGACCCTGTCTCAAAAGAAAAAGAAAAAGAAAATAAAAAGAGCTGTGAATGTGGCTCATCGGGTTAAGTGCCCCTGGGTTCAATTCCTGGTACCAAGAAAAAAAAAGAAGAAGAAGGGAAAAAAAAAAAAAAAGAAGGAAGGAAGGAAGGAAAAGAAAGAGAAGTGGTATATAATATATGAAGATTGAGTTGAAGCCCAAAATGTGCTGAGACTTGCAAAAAAGAAAAGGTAGAACAGGCCGACTCTTGGATATAATTATAATTAACATGAACAATAATTAGAAGTTACAACTTAATTCCTGTTTTTCTTTTTTGTCAAGAAAAATAATCTTGAGAGTACGAAGAACAAATATAAGTCAATTAATGACCAAAATAAATAAGAAGCATGTCAAAGAATGCCTGTATGTTTAAATGAATGAAAATCTTCTGGATGAATCAATCATACACCAGAAGAGTTAAAGAACTCGGCGCAGATAAGATCCATGACTGACATTCTGTAAACTCAGACAAACCTCAAGATTCTAATGAAGTCAAATATCACATAAGCTTTTTCGGTTTCTTCTTTTCATTTTTTGTACTGGGGATTGAATCCAGGGGTGCTTTACCACTGAGCTGTATCTCCACCCATTTTACTTTTTGAGACAGGGTCTTATTTGCTGAGGGTTTCACTGCCTCAGCCTCCAGAGCAGACAGGATCACAGACACATGCCACCATGTCTGACACAAATGTGCAGCTGAATAGTTGCTGAATTATTCCTATTTAACTGTAACAGAACAAATACTGAACAAAGGTGTGGGGAGAAATTAAATAAAATCTAATCAGGTGCAGTGGAGCATGCCTGTTATCCCAACTACTCTAGAAGCTGAGATATGAAGATTCCAAGTTAGAGACCAGACTAGCCTAGGCAATTTAGGGAGACCCTATCTCAAAATTAAAAATGAAAAGATAAAAAGGACTGGGGATGTAGTTCAGTGGTAAACTGCCCCTGGGTTTAATCCCCAGGACCAAATAAATCAATAAAATATAGATAATTCAAATGTAGCCTTATTTTTATATACCACGAAACTGCATGAGATTTCATGACTAGATTGTTACATGTTCCTTTGAGAGCTAATCTCCAAAAGTGCCCTCTGGTGACCTTAAACTCCTTCCAATACCCTTTCAGGGCTGGGGGTGTAACTCAATGGTGGAGAGCTTGCCTAGCATGCTCAAGGTCCTGGCTTCCATTCCCCGCACTGCAAAAACAACAAAGAAAAACATACCCTTTTATAGCTGCTTTTTCATACTGATCTGGGCTGGTGAATTGCTTTAACAGAATGTGGAAAAATAACTGTGCTAGTCCTGGCCTAGGGACTAATCTTTGCAGATTGTAAGCAATCTTTGCACTTCTGCACTTTTGGGAACCCTGAATTGCCAGGTAACAAATCTGGCTACTCTGCTGGAGCAACCATACAAAGCAGTTAAGTAAAAAGAGAGAGAGACCCTGAGATTACACAGAAAGAGAGGGGTCCAGCCAGCCCAGTGTGAGCCCAGGACCTTACTTAGAGGGGGATGGGGCTGGGGCTCAGTGGCAGAGTGCTTGCCTAGCATGTGTGAGGCACTGGGTTTGATCCTTAGTGCCTCATACAAAAATAAATAAAATAAAGGCATGCTGTCCATCTACAAACTGCAAAAAAAATTTTAAAAAATAAAAAAAAAACAGGAAAAAAAAAAAACATTCCAGAAGTATAGGAAAAACATACAGCAAAGCATATAACCATCTCAGAATACAGTGTGACAACTTAGCTTTACCTATATTACATTTTCTTTTTTAAATTTAATTTTATTTTTTGCAATACTGTGGTTTGAACCCAGGAGTGTTCTATATCCTCAGTCCTTTTTATCATATTTTGAGACAGGGTCTCACTAAATTGTCCAGGATGTCCATGAACTTGCAATCCTCCTGCCTCAGCCTTCAGTTGCTGGGATTACAGGTATGCATCACTGCATCCATTCCTTATATTACCTTTTAAAAGAACAAGTCAATGCTCTAAAACCTTGGACTACATTGCCAATAAATACTTATTTTCATTCTTTAGGTAAAGAAACTATTAAAGAATTTGAATATGGTGAGATCCAAATAAATAAGCAACTGAGTAAAAAACAAAATGTATGTAAGACAGAAAAAAAGAAGAAACAAATGTGAATAATTATCAATTTGGTCCCATTAAGGGAATGACAAGACAATCACCTCTTGCCCTCCAACATCTCATGCTGTAGTTTTGTAGTTTTCAAACCTCCTTGAAAAGTCATTTGCTAAGCTATTTTATATTAGGACTTAGTACATACATACAAATCTGTGGGTGCATAGACCTGAAGTAAGTTTCACAAAGCAATACTAACTAATTTTGGCAGGAGTGAAGAGAGGAGTGGGGGGAGAAGAGGGAGGGTGGGGAGAGAAAATAACCAGGGATATTATCTACTTAAATTGATAATTAAATACAAAAACCCATACATACTTATAAAGATAGTACTCAACCCCTTCTCAAGGGAAGGGGGTTGGGAATAGGAAAGAAAGTAGAATGAATGGGACATAACTTTCCTATGTTTACATATGAATACATGACCAGTGAAACTCCACATCATGTACATCCACAAGAATGGGAAGTTATACTCCATGTATATATGACATGTCAAAATACATTCTACTGTCATGTATAACTAAAAAGAATTTAAAAAGTTTTTTAAAAAAGTGACTCTCAGCTGGGCATGGTGGTGCATGCCTGTAATCCCAGCAGCTCAGGAGGCTGAGGCAGGAGGATCACAAGTTCAAAGTCAGGCTCAGCAACAGCAAGGTATTAAGCAACTCTGTGGATTCTGTCTCTAAATAAAATACAAAATAGGGTTGGGGATGTGGCTCAGTGGCTGAGTGCCCCCGAGTTTAATCCCTGGTACAAAAAATAGAAGGAACTCTCTTCCTCATACTCTCATTTTTAAGCTCAGATAACAACTCTTCATTACAAAGCAAGAAAGAATGCTGCTAAATCTACCATCAACCAAATTTGTACTAAATACCATCTTAAGGGTTTGGGGTTATAGCTCAGTGGTACAGGGCTTGCCTTCCACTGGGTTCGGTCCGCAGCACCATATAAAAATAAATAAATAAAGGTATTATGTTCATCAACAACTGAAAATATTTTTTAAAAAAACAACTTAAAAATTGTCATCCAAATCCTGCTTTATAATAAGACAGAAAATATTTGGAGATAAATGTTTTCAAGTCATCTTCTGCTGTATTTGTATACTACATTACTAAATTCAAAGTCAGGTGTGTATAGAAGACATAACTTTCAGTGGCTTTCAATCTTGGCTGTACATTAGTGTCACCTGGGGAGCTTTTAAAAATCCCTTCCAGGCCATATCCCATGTCAATCAAATTAGAATGCAGGGAAGGGGTTGGTGAGCTTAACTTAACTACTTAGTGCCATCTTAACAAGCCATGGTAATGGGTTTGATCTCTGTCATCTAGGAAGACCACCTTTTTATACCAAGACCTGATTTTACAGAGGTCCCCAGTGAGTCTTTTGAAACACCACAAAGGGTGAGGGAGTTTGTTCCAGTTTATGTATATCCATCACCACTACTGAGGTGCACTTAGCTTGACACTGGATCAATACATATCTTCAAAACTTATTTTAAAAAACAATTCCATAAATAGTCTTTGAGCACCTACTATGCTCTGGGTCCTATTTTAGGTGGCTGAAATATAGCAAAAACAAATTAAAGGTTCCCTTACAAAGCCCGGCATCATTGTCAACTAAATTTCTCTTTCAACAACAAATCATACTAAATTATTCTGCCAATACCTATTGTTTTCTTTCTTACTAGTCACTCTCTTTATGGTTCTACTAAGATTCAAGGGTGCATAAGTGAACTATTTAGAAATATATAGTAAAAATGATGTAACTCAAAAGGGTCTAGTAAGTTTCTACTGGGTGTTTTATACAACTCTGCCCTGAGTAGTTTAACTATATCCCCTCCAACTTAAAGCCTGGAAAATGGACTGTTGAGTTTGATGCCAAAACATTGTGAGAAGTAGATAAAAACTATACCATAGCTGAATTTTATGCTGTCCTGACAGAGATGCTGGTCATCTGACAGTCTTTCTTGGGGAATACTGTTTCTGGAAATATTTTCTATATCTCAAACTGGGATTAAAGTTATTAAACACTTTCAGAAGAGCTTCAAGAGCTTCATTCTGCTTCCTCGGAGAGTTATCAGATCAGTTGACATCAGTTATGAGATACCAGATGTATATTCACTATGAACATCTCAAAGTTTATCAAAAAACAAAACTGATCTTTTTTCCTTCCCCAGTCTTTGAGTCCCCCACATTTTTACCCTGCTGAATTATCTGCCAATTACCACTTCTATAAGCAAAGTCACTAAAAACTTATGATTTGAATCCATATGCTACACTTAACTTTGGAAGCTGAAAAGTATATGACTAGTGTCAGATATTTCTGGAGAAGGGTTGGGGATGTGGCTCAGTGGTAGGGTCCTTGTCCAGCATGTGCATGTTCCTCGATTCAATACCCAGTACTACAAAAACAAATTTACTTCTGGTGAGCTTATAAGACATTAAGAAGCTTAATAAAAGAAATTCGAATTAGCAAAGCCCTACCTCAGGAAATGTACCAGATATAGGCTTCCTTTATCAGTTTTTTTCCATACATTATAGGATTAGCTCTCACCAGTCTACCAATCTCATTAAACCACCACTAATTGAAAACATCACCTGTGGCATCATTAGTACCAGGTTCTTTTATTAAGTTTATTTTAAAAAGGCAATTTACAACAATATTCATGGGCTATATATTCAAGTGAATGACATTCTTGGTCCTTAATAATGGTTAGCCTCAAAACAACTTCTTCCTCCTCCTCCTCCTCTTCCTCCTTCTTCTATACTGGGGATTGAATCCAGGGGTGCTTTACCACTGAGCCACACCCCTACTCCTTTTTTGTATTTTTTAGAGACAGGGTCCCTAAGTTGCTGAGGCTGGCTTTGAACTTGCAATATTTCTGCCTCAGGGTTACAGGTGTGTGCCAAATTTTTTAGGTCTAAAAATATCTTCCAGTGTTTGTCAGGTAGAACTTCAAAGGGAAAAGAGAGGGAAATACAGTACAGTGAGAAATAGGATTGAAAAGACAATTTTACAAGCACTTACACACCTTGTTATGTTTTAAGTAGCAAACAAACAAGAAAATTTTAACCAAGTTTTATCATTCAATGCCTGGCATAAAACAGCACCTGTGTGAAATAATCCCGAGGGAAAATATGGTGATAACTAGAACTAGACTTAAGGGTTTGAATTTTGGTTTCACCAGGATTGGTCAAGTTACTGAATCTCTCTGTGCTTCTCTTTAAAATGGAGGTAACAGGGCTGGGGATATAGCTCAGTTGGTAGAAAGCTTGCCTTGCAAGCACGAGGCCCTGGGTTCAATCCCCAGCAGTACACACAAAAAAATAAATAAATAAAAATAATAAATAAAATAAAATGGAGATAACAGTAAAAGTACTTTACCTCATGAAGTTGCCACCTCTTAGAAAACAAATCTAAGATAGGGAGATTAGTTGAAGGCTAATGCAACAGTCTAGGTAAGAAATAATGAGAATCTGAACCAGTATTGAAAGTACAGATACAAAGGAGACAAATCCAGGAAATATTCAGAAAAAGTCAATGCCAAAGTTCCCATTCAATGCTCTAGATATTTCTAAAGGTGTGGCGTTCTATACACGAATGGAATGAGAGGATCAATTAAATATCAGCTAACTAATTACACATTAGAACCTGAAAAAGATGCAAAGTTTTTGCAATGGCTGATCCCCCTGCCCAGAGGGCTGAATTTCTAGACTTCTGCATGGTTCTTGTTCATCATTTAGGTCTGTACTAAAGTGTTACCTCTGCAGAGACCTACACTGATCACTCTACCTAAAGAAGATCCCATATATTTTTATCATGACAGTTGTTGCAAATTTTTCTTTTCTGTTTAGTAGTCTCTTCTATTTTCCCCCCATAAGAATGCAAGATGCATTCTTGCAAGATCTTATTGTCCTGTCACCCTAGCAACAACAAGGTCTGTTGGGGTGGGTGTGCATAGTTCAGTAGGAGAACACTTGCCTTGTGAGAGGCCCTGGGTGTTTAATCCCCAGCACCAAAAAAAAAAAAATAAAATTTAAAAAAAACCCTCAACTCTGGGGTAGTAGGTACTCATAAAACAAGGCTTTAAAAAATGACTAAAATAATAATAAAATGCCTGTTAGGCAATCTGCATCTTTATATATATGCTACTCAGCAAATCTGTTTGGGTTACAAATATGGATGAATAGTCAAGAAAAAGCTGTTGTCATTTATTATCAAATCTATATTGAATACTTGGCTGTCAACCCCTGTGAAGAGCTCCCAAGTATTTTCCTGTTACTTGCAACTGCCTCTCCCCATAGTGTAAATCTTACATATGCCTAAGAATCTTCCTCTACCACCTGTGATTCATTCCTCGAACCATAGCAGATCTACCTGCGTACACCATGGAAACTGGTGATTATGGTCACCAGTGACTTCCACATAGTCAAACTCTATGGTCACTTCTTAGGGTTCATCTTATTTTTGCTTTGAAGCGCATTCAACACAGCTAGCTCCTAAGTTCACCTGTCTCCTCCATGGACTGAATACTCTTTTCTAATTTTCTTTTTTCTTTTTTTATTTTTTAGTTGTAGATGGACACAATACCTCTATTTTATTTTTTTTATTTTGATGTGGTACTGAGGATCAAACCCAGTGCCTCATGCATGCTACACAAGTGCTCAGTCACTGAGCTAATATTCCAGCACCCTCTTTTCTAACTTTCTTTTCTCTCTCCATAGCTTTTTTAACTCCCTTGTGTCAGTCCCTTCTCCTCCACAAAACCTCAGGACTTGATTTTGGCTATTTTATTCTATACTCCCAAGTGATCTCATTAATTCTCACACATTTAAGTGCCACTTTATTCTCATGACTCTCAAATGTGTCTACTAGGTAGATTTCTGTATTGTATAGAATTCTAAATTTACCTATATAAGTACCTACTTTTTTTTTTTTTTTAATGTCTCTCAGGAACATCAAATGGACCAGGTCCAATACAGATCTCTTGATCTTTCTCCACACATGCCCAGCCTACCTCCCTTCTCAGTAAAAGACAACAGATGTCCATCAAAATCCTCCAACTAGCCGGGAGCACATGCTTGTAATCCCAGTGGTTTAGGAGGCTGAGCAGAAGGATCGTGAGTTCAAAGACAGTCTCAGAAACAGGGAGATGCTAAGCATCTCAGTGAGACCCTGTCTCTAAATAAGATCCAAAATAGGGGGGCTGGGGTTGTAGCTCAGTGGTAGAGCACTTGCCTAGCATGTGTGAGACACTGGGTTCAATTCTCAGCACCACATATAAACAAATAGGTCCACTGACAACTAAAAAAAATTTTTTTAAATAATACAAAATTGGGCTGCTGCTGTGGCTCAGTGGTTGACTGACCCTGAGTTCAATCCCTGGTACCCACCCCCTGCCCAAAAAAGCTCCAACTAGAATTTTTGGAGACATCCTAGATTGATCCTTTTTTCTTGTTCTCATGTACATTAGCAAGTTCTAAGAATTTTTATCTACAAATATGTATCCTAGGTTCACCTTTTCTTCAATAAAGAATAAAACTTCAGAGGTTCTGGAGTTGGACTACTGGAATTTAAACCATAGTAATAACTGTTAGCTAGCAGTTATTTTATGTCTGACATGGTCCTGATTATTTTACATGTATTATTTAATCTTCATAACAACTTGATAAGTATTTTCACTATAACCTCTATTTTAAAGAGAAGCTCAGAAAGATTGCCAATCCTGGCAAAGCCAAAAAAACCCTTAGGTCTAGTTCTAGTTATCACCATGCACAACTACCCCTTTAAAAAACAAACTAGAGATAGGGAGATTGGTTGCAACAGTCTAGATAAGAAATAATGAGATTTGAACTAGCAATGAAAGTACAGATACAAAGGAAACAGATTCAAGAAATATTCAGATAAAGTCAGGCATGGTAACACACGTGTAACACCAGCGAATCAGGAAGCTGAGGTAGAAGCATCGTAAGTTAGAGGACAGCTTTGAAATTTAGCAAGACCCTGTCTCAAAAAATAAAACAGACTGGTGATTGAACCTAGGTGTGCTGTACCACTGAGCTGCATCCCAAGGTTTTAAAAAACATTTTATTTTGAGACAGGGTCTTGCAAAGTCACTTATAGCCTTGCTAAATTGCTAAGGCTGGCTTTGAACTTGTGATCCTCCTGCCTCAGACTTCTGAGTTACTGGGATAACAGGTGTGCACCACCACACCTGACTTCCTATATTGTCTTTTAAAAGTTTTATATTTTTGTTCTTCACACCTAAATCTTTCATCTGATTGGAATTAATTAATTAATTGATTAATTAATTGGTACTAGGACTTGAACCCAGGGTTGCTTTTCCACTGAGCTATACCCCCATTCCTCTTTTTACTTTTTAGTTTGAGATAGGGTCTAAGTTGAGGAGGCTGACTTCAAACTAGTGATCCTCCTGCCTCAGCCTTTTAGGTCTCTGGGATTACAGGTGTCCACCACTGTGCTCAGCTAGAATCAATTTTTTAAACATTTAATTTTTTTTTTTTTTTTAGGTACCAGGGATTGAACTCATAGGAGTTTAACCACTAAGCTTTATTCCCAAACCTTTTTATTCTTTATTTTGAGAGAGGGTCTTACTAAGACAATAAATATTCTGGAGTTCAATCCCCAATAGCACCAAAAAAAAAAAAAAAAAAAAAAGAGGACATAACACATTCTGTGGTATTAAGTACACTTACACTCTTGTGCAACCATTAACACTATCCACTTCCAAAAGCTTTTCATCATTTGAAGTTTTTCAAATTCTATGCCCATTAAACAATATACTCAACTTTCCCCTTGCTCCCAGCGCCTAGTAACCACTGTTCTGCATTCTATGAATTTGACCCCAGATATCTTGGGTAGTAGAATGATACAACATTGTTTCTTTTGTCTTATGTATTTTACATAGTATAATGTCCTCAAGGTTTATCCATGTTGTAGCATATGGCAGAAATTCCTTCCTCTTTAATGATGTATATACCACATTTTGCTTATTCATCTCTGATGGCACCTGGGCTACATCCTTGTTTTCCTACTGTGTTAATGCTATGAACACTAGGTGTACAAAGGTCTTCAAGACTGCTTTCAGTTCTTTTGAGTATATACTCAGAAGTGGAATTGCTGGATCATATAGGGTGATAATTAAGTGAAGGTGTCAACATGACAGGATTGAGATACCTAGAAAGCTGGTAAAGCCTTATTTCTGGGTGTGTCCATACAGGTGTTTCAAGGACACTGTTATGTGACTTAGTGAACTGAGACAGGGAAGATGTACCCTCAATGATGGACCATCCAATCAGCTTGGAGCTCAGATAGAACAAAAGACAAAGAAAAGGTGAATCACTCTCTGTCCTAGAGCTGGTACACCCTTCTGCGCTTGGATATCAGAATTCTAGGGTCTCCAGTCATGGATTCCAGCACAAGTAGCAGTTTCTTGTGGAATCTTTGTAGGGTTTTGGTATCAGGGCAATGTAGACCTCATTATATTAGGGAATGTTCCTTCCTCTTCAATTTTTCTGAAGTTTTAAGGATTCATGTTAGTTCTTCAAATATTGACAGAGTGGGCATGGAAGTACACACCTGTAATTCCAGCAACTCGGGAGGCTGAGATAGGAGGACCTCGAGTTAGAGGCTAGTCTTAGCAAGACCCTAAGAGGGCCTTAGGATATAACTTAGCAAAGCACCCTTGGGTTCAATCCCCAGTACAAAAAAAAAAAAAAAAAAAAAAAAGGAAAAAAATGAACTTGTGTGTTGGGAAATTTTTTATTATTAATGTGATCTCCTTACTAGTTACAGGCTTATTTAAATTTTCTAATTTTTAGTGGTTTAGTCTTGGTGAGTTTGTTTCTAGGTATTTAGGTTACCCAATTCATTGTTATACAATTGTTCATAATACTCTATTATAATCCTCTTTATTTCTGTAGAATCAGTAGTAGATCCCCACTTTTATGTCTTAGCATTTTAGTAATTTGGGTTTTCCCTCTTATTTCCTAATTTTACTAGATAAAGGTTTGCCAATATTTGTTATCTTTTCAAAGAACCAACTTTTGGTTTCCTTGATTTGCTGTATTATTTTTCTGTTCTCTAATTTATCTCTGCTCTAGTCTTTTCATTGTTGTTTGTTTTGTTGTTGTTGGGATTTTGTTTGTTTTATGGTGCTAAGGATTGAACCCAGGGGCACTTTACCATTGATATACATTCCCAGCCCTTTTAAAATTTTTTTTTATTTTTATTTGGGACAGGAATCATTTTAGTCAGCTTCTGCGATGCTATGACCAAAAAATCTGACAAGTACAATTACAGGAGAAAAAGGTTATTTGGGCTCAGTTTCAGAGGTTTGGTCCATGGTCAGCCCACTCCATACCTCTGAGCCTCAAGCAAGGCAAAACATCATGGTCGAAGGGCATGAAGGAGGAAAGCGGCTCAGAACATGGCAATCAGGAAAGCAGAGTGAGCGCTCCACTCACCAAAGCAAAATATAAGCCCCAACAGAACACCCCCAATGACCTATCTCATCCAGCCACATCCTACCAGCCTACAGTTAGTGCCTAATTCATCAGTGAATTAATCCACTGATTAAATTACAACTTATAATAATTTCTTGCAATGTCTCACACATGAGCTTTTGGGGGACACCTCATATCAAAACTATAACAAGGATCTAGTTAAGTTGCTGAGGTTGACCTCGAACTTGTCCTTGTGCCTCAGTCTCGTAAGCCAGTGGGGTCACAAACATGGGCCACCACACTTAGTTCTTCTGCTCTAATCTTTGTTATTTCTGTCCCTCTGCTAGCTTTCCTTTGAGTTTAAGCTTTTTTCAGTTCCTTAAATCATAAAATTATGTTAACTTGAGATCTCATCTTTTATAAATTTCTCTTTAAGCACTGCTTCCTCAGTGCCCCAGAAGTTTTTATATACTGTTGTTTTCTCTAAGTATTTTCTAATTTTCCTTACGATTTCTTCCTTGATCCATTGTTAATTTCCATAAACCTGTGAATTTTCCCATTTTCCTTTATTTCTAACTTAGCACTTTGAATATATTAGTCTACTACCTCTGGCATCCAGAGTTTCTTACTGAAAAATCTTACTAAGGGTTATGGGTATAAACTGGATTAAATCCCCAGCATCCCCCCAGAAAAATTTTAGAGGATTTTATGTACATGACAAGTTATTTCATTCTCTTGCTGCTTTCAAAATTATCTTTCAGCCCTGCATGATGGTAGACATCTGTAATCCCAGCAACTTGGAAGGCTGAGGTAAGAGGATTGCAAATTCAAGGTCAGTCTCAGGTCAATTCCCAATACCACAAAACAGTCTTTCAACACTAACACATCTCAGTGTGAATCTCTTTTCAGTTCATCCCTCTTAGAGTTCAGGTAACCTCTTGGTTACTTATATTCATATCTTTCATCAAATTTGGACAGTTTGGGCTACTATTTCTTCAAATATTCTCTTTGCCAATTTTTATCTCTCTTTTCTGGATACTCCATCTGAATGGGTCATATTTTCTGTTCTTTGTATGCCTTATGATTATTTTGTTCAATACTGGATATCAGATTCAATAATTAAATTCTCCCCCTTCCTTGAGGTTTGCTGTTTTGGGTTTTTGCTTTTGTTTTGACTGAAGAAGTTATCTCTATGCCAAAGACTGGCCTGAAGATCTCAGGTCTTTTCTGAACCTGTGATTTCTCCCGGGCACACAGAGCAACTTAACTTCTCCCATATATTTGGTTGCTTTTTGATATCATGGTCTTCAATGTCTCAAAGAGGAAAAAGAGAAAATGAAGTGGAGTGGAGCTGGGGACACAGCTCAATGGTGGATTACTTGCCTAGTATGTGTGAGGTTCTGGGTTCAATTTCCAGTACCACAAAAATGTACAGGCACTTACAAAGGTTTCTCTGCACAGACAAAATGAGTGAATTGGTGGGGAGTGTGTGTGTATGCTCAATTGAAAGCAGGGATCAACTAGTTAGAAGACACTGAAAATGAGCTGCAGAGATCATAGAAGATGATGGAGTAGGAATTGGTCCCTTCACCAAAACAACTATTGAGATGACAAGAGCTGCTTGAAGCAATTATTTAGATCTAAATACACATCTGCAGCATCTAGGGAAATGCCTAAAAAAGAAAAAGGCTGGGCTGGGGAGATAGCTCAGCTGGTAGAGTGCTTGCCTTGCAAGCACAACACCCTGGGTTAGATCCCCAGCACCGCAAAAAAAAAAAAAAAAAAAAAAAGAGAAAAAGGCTGCCGGCTGGGGGTGTAGCTCAGTGAGCAAGCGCTCAAGTAGAGCACTTGCCTGGCATGTGTGAAGCACTGGGTTTGATTCTCAGCACCACATATAAATAAATGAATAAAGTAAAGGTCTATCAACAACTAAAAAAGAAAAGAAAAGGCTGCCAAATTTTAGTGAATTTCAGCATTTGGTATAACTTCTCTCATCTTCCAGCTCCTAGCCCTGTGGCAGGGAGCTCTGAAGAAAGTGGACCAAGTTCCTGCTGCATCTTGCTGGTTCTTGGGTGGAAAGCAGAGGTCTTCTCCTCCAAAAATCAAGGTTATATGTTTTGGGATTTTTTGTTTGATTTTCTGATGAAGACTGAACAAAGGTTATCTGTTTTGATTATTGTTTTTGACGGCTGAGGAGCTGCCAGAGATACATGGACATAAAGGAGAGAACACTTTCTGTTGTTTTTTTTTTTTTTTTGGGTGCTGGGGATCAACCCAGGGCCTTGTGCTTATAAGGCAAGCACTCTACCGACTGAGCTATCTCCCCAGCCCCCACTTTCTGTTTGAATAGTGCTAGGTATCAAACCCTGTGCCTCATTCATGCTAAACACTCTACTGCTGAGCTACACCCCTAACCCCTCTTTTATGCCCCCCCTTTTTTTTTGATGTGTGTGTGTGTGCGTGCACGTGCGCAGTTCTAAAACTTGTATCCAGGTATGCTTTATCAATGAGCTACATCCCCAGTCCTGTTTTATTTTTTATTTTGAGAAAGGGTCTCCCTAAGTTGCCAAGGCTGGTCTTGAATTTATGATCCTCCTGCCTCAGCCTCCAAGTAGCTGGGTTACAGGTGTGCACCACCACACCCAGCTCTTTTTCTTTACTTGTTTCAAATATTTAAGGAAATGTGTCAATTCACTGACTAATCACAGACAAAGACCTCAGTAACCATATACAATTAAGAATATAAGGTTTGCAAAAACAATCTGGAAAAAGTCATTAAACAAATGGTTGACCACAGCTTTCATAAAGTAACAACAGTAACCACTGAGGAAAGAATAGAATCTGACTTACAGAACTACCACTTTGCAATACACAAAACTGTTCATTTCTCAACAGAAATCTAAACACATACAAAGCAAGAGGAAAGCAGGGCACATTCACAGCAAATAAAAGAAATTGACAAAAACTACCCTGAGCAAGCCCAAACAATGAAATTACTAGGCAAAGACTTGACTGACTTGAACATGCTCAAAGAACTGAAGGAAACCAGAAAAGAAATCAGGAGAAAAATGTATAAACAAGTAAAGAGGTCAATAAATAGCTTAAAAAAAAAAAAAAAAAAAAAACTATCAAAAGGGAACAAATAGAAATTCTGGGAAAAAGTTACAATAGCTAAAATTTAAAAATTCACTAGAGGGGTATAATAGCAGATTTGTTTGTCTTTAATACTGCAGACTGAACCAAGGGGCACTTGAATACTGAGCTATATCCCCAATCATTTTAATTTCTTTATTTTGACAGAGAGTACTGCTAAATTGCCCAGGCTGGCCTCAAACTTGAGATCCCCCTGCCTCAGCCTCCCGAGTTGCTGGATTTCAGGCGTGCACCACCATACTCAGCTTAATACCAAATTTGAGCAGGCAGAGGAAACATGAAGACAGGAAAATGCAAATTACTTAAGCTAAGGAGAAAAGAGAAAATTGAACAGAGTCAAGGGACCTATTGGGAAATCACAAAGTATACCAAAGGCTAAATCAAACCAATTAATATGTGCACTACCTCATATACTTATCATTTTTTGTAGGAAGAACACTTAATATCTACTGTCTCAGCAATTTTCAAGTATATGCTACTGATGTGAGCACTAAACAACATGCCCAATGGTTGAAAAGAAATCACCAAGAGAAATTAGAAAATACTTTGATATAAATTTAAAAAATACACATACCAACATTTATGGGATGCAGTGACAGCAGTACTCTGAGGGAGACTCAGGGTTGTAAATGCCTGCATAAAAAAATAAGGATGTCCCTGAAGAGTGTGAGGCAGGAGGATCACAAATTAGAAGCCACCCTCAGCAATTTAGCAAGATCCTATTCTCAAAATAAAAAAATAAGTAAAGCACTGGGGATATGGATAGAGGTAAAGTACTCCTGGGTTCAATCCCCAGTACTAGTAAGTAAGTAAATAAACAAAAAGGGCTGAAGATATAGTTCAGTGATTGAGCACCTATGGTTTTAATTCCACATACACAAAAAAAAGGTGGAACCAGTACAAGTACATATCTGCAATCCCAGCTACTTGGGAGGGTAGAGGATGATGACTTGAACCCAGTTGTTCGGACAGCCCAGGTGTTTGGTCAGCCTCCTCCTGCCCACTTATCACTAAGAGACAGTCTCTTGAGTGTTCAGGTTTCTTAAGAACTTCTCAAGTGGGCAGGAGGAGAAGGAAAAGAAGAAAAACATCAAATCCATAATCTAACCCTATACTTTAAGAGAAAAAGCAGCACAAACTAGACCCAACGCCAGCAAAAGGGAAGTAATAATAGTGATTAGAGCAGAGATAAATAACTTTAAAAAAAAGAACAAGCTAATAAAATCCAAAGTTAGTTCTTCAAAAAAAAAAAAAAAACTGACACACTCTTAGCTAGAATGACTAGCAAAAAAAGAAAAAGAGAGAGAAGGTGCAAATTTACAAAATCAGAAATGTAAATGAAGATATTATAATCTTATGAAATAAAAGGAATACAAGAGACTACTGTGGGACTAAGGATGTAGTTCAGTTGTAGAGCGTTTGCCTAGGATGCACAAGGCCCTGGTTTCAATTACCCAGCACCACCACCACCCAAAAAAAAGAGAGAGAGAGAAATACTGTGTACCAGCACATTACATAATTTAAATGAAACAAATTTCTAAAAAACAAAGTATCCAAATTGACTCAAGATGAAATAAAGCCTCAATAAAACAAATTCTTAACAAATGAAGATACTGAATCAATAATCAAAACCTCCTAACAAAGAAAATTCCAGGACCAGAGGGCTTCATTGTTTAATTTTATCAAACATTGAAAAAATTAATGCCAGCTGGACCTAGTGGCACATGCCTATAACCCCAGGGACTCAGGAGGCTGAGGCTGGAGGACCCCAAATCAGCAGAGACAATTTAGGGAGACCTTGTTTCAAAATAAAAAGTAAAAAGGGACTGAGGCTACAGTTTCGTGTTAGATCACCCCTGGATTCAATCCCCTGTACTGCAAGAATACAAAAGAATTAACACCAATTCTAGCCAAACTCTTCCAAAACAGAGAAAAGAAGTGAGTCATGGTGATTCACACCTGTAATCCCAGTGACTGAGGATGCTGAGGCAGGAGGATTGTAAATCTGAGGCTGGCTTCAGCAATTTAGTGAGACCCTGTTTCAAAACAAAAATTTCAAAAAAGGCGGGGGGAATAACTCAATGGTAGAGACCTTCTGGGTTCAATCCCACATGCCACAAAAACAAAACAAGGACAGAAGAGAGGGAACACTTCCTAATACTCTGAAGCCAGCATTACCCTGATATACCAAAAGTAAGAGCAACAGAAGAAAAATTAGACAAAATGGACTTCATAGAAACTAAACACTGGGATGGGGTTGTAGCACAGTGGTAGAGCACTTGCCTATCACGTGTGAGGCACTGGGTTCGATCCTCAGCACCACATATAAATAAAGAAAAAAAAAAAGGTCCATCAACAATTAAAAAAAAAAAAAAAAAAAATATATATATATATATATATAAAACTAAACACTTTTAGCTGACACTCACCTGTAATCCCAAGTACTCAGGAGGCAGAGGCAGGAAGATCTCAAGTTCAAGGCCAGCCTGGGCAATTTAGTGAGACCCTGCTTCAAAATATACAAAAGCCGGGGGAGGCTGTGGCTAGGGAGGTAGCTCAGTGGTAGAACACTTGCCTAATGTGCATGAGCCCCTGGATTCACTCCAAAACCCCACACACACAAAACCAAAAACTTGTGCATCAAATGACATTTCCAAAAATGTACAAGACAACCTAAAGAAAGGGAGAAAATAATATCAAATCATACATCTGATAAGGGTTTAATACCCAGACTGCATAAGAACTCTAAACGACTCACAAGCATAAAGACAACACAAACTTAGGCATAATTCAGTGGCAGAGCATATGTTTACCAGGCACAGGGCCCCAGATTTGATCCCCAGCACTAGAGAGGGGGTAAAAAAAAAAAAAAAAAGGCTGATAACCCAATTAAAAAATAG
This sequence comes from Sciurus carolinensis, assembly GCF_902686445.1. Taxonomy (NCBI): domain Eukaryota; kingdom Metazoa; phylum Chordata; class Mammalia; order Rodentia; family Sciuridae; genus Sciurus; species Sciurus carolinensis. The sequence continues at coordinate 111,502,333 of NC_062216.1, forward strand.
GCAAAGGACTTCAAGAGACATTTCTCCACATGATATATACAAATGCTCAACAGGCACATGAAAGATACTCAACATCATTGGTCACTGAGAAAATGCAAATCAAAGCTGTGTACAGTGGAACAGTCCAGTAATTTCAACTATTCAGGAGGATGAGGCAGGAGGATTACAAATTCAACACCAGGCTGGGCAACTTAGTGAGACCCGGTCTCAAAATAAAATAAAAAGGGCTGGGGTTGTAGTACAGTGAAAGCGCTTACCTAGCATGCATGAGACCCTGGGTTCAGTCACCAGGACCACAAAATACACACACACACACACACACACACACACACAAGATACTACTCAACACCTGTTTAAGATAGTTTTAATAAAAATTTTTAATGAAAAATAACAAGTGTTGATAAGGATATGGAGAAATAAAAATTCTAAAGAACACTGCACATTATGTAAAATAGTTCAGCTTCTATATAAACATCTGGGTGGTTCCTCAAAAAGTTAAACACAGGCCAGGTGCAGTGGCACATGCCTGTAATCCCAGCAACACAGGAGGTTAAGACAGGAGGACTGAAGTTCAAAGCCAGCCTCAGCAACTTAAAAGGCCCTAATCAACTTAGTGAGACCCTGTCTCAAACTAAAAAATAAAAAAGGGCCGGGGAGGTTGCTCAGTGGTAGTGCTCCTGGGTTCAACCCCTGCTAAAAAAAAAAAAAAAAAAAAAAAAAATTCCACAAAAGTTAAGCATAAAATTACCATATGATCCAGTATCTCCAATTCTAGATATATACCCAAGAGAAATGAAAACATAAGTCTACACAGAAACTTGTGTATAAACACAAATATTTTGTGGTCATTTCTTTTATAAACAAGTTTTAATTTGGATCTGGAAGGCCTTCCCAAAGCTCATGTTACAGGCTTAGTCCCCATTTGGCACTGTAGGGAGGTGGTGGAAACTTTAAGAGGTGGGGCCTAGTGGAAGGTCTTCTGGTCATGGGAGCATGCCTTTAAAGGGGATAGTGGGTCCCAGTCCCATCCTCTCCGTTTCATGGCAAAGTAAGCCTGGCCATGAGGTGTTTCCTCACCATGGGCCTGAAATCAATGGGGCCATTTGATCAAGGGCTGAAACTTTCAAAACTGTGAGCCAAATGAACCTTTTCTCTTTATATGTTAATCAATCATCTCAGGCGATTTGCTACAGTGACTAGCATAAAACATTAGGCCATGTCATCATTATTCATAATCGTCAAAAGGTACAAACAACTCTCAGGTCTATCAATGGATGAGCAGATAAGGAATCTGTGTTATACATACATAATGGTATATCATTCAGCCATGAAAAAGAATGAAATACTGAAGTAGTGATAATGCTACAACATGGTTGAATTCTGAAAACATTTTGCTAAGTCAAAGAAGCCAGACATGAAAGTAACATACCGTATGATTCCATTTATATGAAAATATCCAAAATAGTAAATCCATGGAAATAGAACAAAGATTGGTGGTTACCAGGGGAACAGGGGAGGGGAAATGCAGAGTAATTGCTTAAAGGGCACAAGGTTTGCTTTTATGGTGATAAAAATGTTTTAGAACGAAATCAAGGTGGTGGTTGCACAACATTTTCATCATACTAAATGCCACTAATTGTTCATTTTAATTTGGTTATTTTCTGTTATTTTAATTTCACCTGAACTTTAGAAAAAAAGGGAAAATTTTTTGAACATAAAATTTTAATCTCTTAAGACTCTTACAACAGCTCTGTCGACATATAATTCATGTACCATAGAACTCACTCTGTATTCAAAGTGTACAACTGAAGTTGGGTGCAGTGGTGCACACTTGTAATCCCAGAGATTTGAGAGGCTGAGGCAGGAGGATTGCAAGTTCAAGGCCAGTCTCAGCAATTTAAAGAGACCATTTCAAAATTAAAAATAAAAAGGGCTGAGGATGTAGATTCGTGGTAGAGCACCCCTGAGTTTACTTCCCAGTACCACATTTAAAAAAAAAAAAAAAGTAATAATTAGCCAGTCATGGTGGCACATGCCTGTAATCCCAGCAGCTTGGGAGGCTGAGGCAGGAGGATCTTAAATTCAAAGTCAGCCTCAGCAAAAACAAGGTGCTAAGCCTTGTGAGACCCTGTCTCTAAATAAAATACAAAACAGGACTGAGAATGTGGCTCAGTGGTAGGCTGTCCCTGAGTTCAATCCCTGGTACCCGCCCCTGCAAAAAAAAAAAAAAAAAAATCAATAAATGAGATGAAGTCAACTAAAAGTTTTTTCTCAGAAAGGAAACAATCAATAATGTGAAGAGAGAACCTACAAAATGGGAGAAAATCTTTACCACCTGCACCTCAGATAGAATATTAATCTTCAGGATATATAAAGAACTCAAAAAACTTAACACCAAAAAAATAAATAACCCAATCAATAAATGAACTAAGGAACTGAACAGATACTTCACAGAAGAAGAAATACAACTGATTAACAAATATATGAAAAAATGTTCAACACCTCTAGCAATTAGAGAAATGCAAATTTAAACTAAGATTTCATCTCACGCCAGTCAGAATGGCAATTATCAAGAATACAAGCAACAATAAATGTTGGCAAGGATGTGGGGAAAAAGGTACACTCATACATTGCTGGTAGGGCTGCAAATTGGTACAAACATTATGGAAAGCAGTATGAAGATTCCTCAGACAACTTGGAATGCTACCACCATTTGACCCAGCTATCCTACTCCTCAGTTTATACCCAAAGGACTTAATCAGCATACTAAAGTGATGTAGCCACATCAGTGTTCATAGAAGTTCCAATTCATGATAGCTAAGCTATGGAACCAACCTAGGTGCACTCAACAGATGAATGCATAAGGAAAATGTGTTATGTATGTATGTGTGTGTGTGTGTGTGTGTGTGTGTGTACATAATGGAATATTACTCAGCCTTAAAGAAGAATGAAATGATGGCATTTGCCGGTAAATGGATGGAACTGGACAATACCATGTTAAGCAAAATAGCCAGTCCCAAAAACAAAAGGTTGAGTCTTTCCTCTAATATGCAGATGCTAATAAAGGGGGGTGGGGCTAGGGAAGAATAGAGTTGCTTCTGAATTAGGCAGAAGTGAAGGGAGGGGAGGGAGTATGAGAAGAGGAAAGATAGTTAAATGAATTCAGACATTATTACCCTATGTGCATATATGACTACATGACCAGTATGACTCTACATCATGTACAAGAATGAAAAGTATACTCCATTTATGTATGGGTGTCAAAGTGCATTCTACTGTCACGTATAACTAATTAGAACAAATTTAAAAATTGCTTGTAAAAGAGAACATTTCTTTAATAAGGTGCAAGGAGACTATTATTAAGAAGAACAACAGTTGACTTCTGAATACTAAAGTTTGAGAATCAATATCTAACAAATTAACACAAAATACTGAATATATGTAAGAGTCAAGAGAAAGACAAGCACATAATACATGAAAAAAGGAAAAGGTGAGCAAAGCAAAGAATAAAGTACTTAAAACACTGGTATGCTGTACTCTTAAGAAAAGTAGTGTTTGAAAATATTCTGAAAGTCAGCTGATGTTGGAAAAAAAGTCTTAATATATAAATATGCAAACCATCCTACTAACTGTGAAGACTGCACAGAGTATGATTTGGAAAGCGCTCCTAAACATAAGGTCACATGTCATGGAAAGCATGAAGTAGTACACACATAGTTACATTTAATTATTTTGATTCTAAACTTTGGTAATCTAAACATAATCAACCTTTTTGATATGGTAATCTTTACATGAACAGCAATAAATGTCAAATAATATATCTGATACTCATGTGCAAATTCAGGGCACTTCTCTTGGATCAAGTTAATCTTTATTTTTATAATCAAACTCACCTAAACAAGGACAGGCTAAAGTTAAAACTAAAGATAAATTTTTCAAGACTAATAGCATTACATAACAGAACCTAAATTTCCCTGAAAATTACTGACATATTCATATAAAGATAGACTCTATTATTCTGTGAGCAAAAGTTCCTGAAGAAGGTGAAATACTCATAATTCATAAATAACTTCAGTTGTGGAAAGCTACTTTGAATTAGCAGGGATAAAGAAAGGAACTTTACATTACATAACTCTCAAAGGATCTCACTACCAGAATGAAAAATTTGTCCATCGTACCCATAAAAAGCAACTTTTTCCTGTAAACTCATAACCCCAATGAGATGTTCGATTCTAAAGTATCTTGACTCACTCATTGAATAATAAGTGAAAAACTTATTCAAACTTACAAACCCAATTATAGTCCATATAACCCTAAGATGCAGATATTTCAACCTTTCCACACATGATTCTTTCACGCTTGTAAACTAAAGAAACACATAGGGGAATGTAGTAGCCAATGCATGAAATAGGTTACATAGGAAGCAATACTGCTTTCAAAGACTTTGAATCTATTATTAACAATTAGTTTGATATATGCAGGTGTAAAATCATCCAGAAGTTCTTTTTGCAACTTTTTCATTTTACAGCTTGTCTTGAAAGTATGAAACCCTCAAAGTAAGGAAAGCCTTTGAAGGAGATTAGTGATAAAATACAGCTGTTTTCCAACAAGCAATCAATATTCATCACTGAACCCCAGTTCCCAAATCCCTAATTCCTCAGCCATCCCTTATATGCTCACCATAACCCTTTCTTCACACAAATCAGACTTACCCACACATACACATATACCAAGTCTCCCACACAGGCACAACAGTCTCTCAACGTTCATTTGATTGCTAACCAGAAGTCGTTCTTCCTTCTTCACTAGACGTGCTGACTTCACATTGCCTACGATCTCTTTTTCCATTTCTTCCTCAACACTCACAACTCAAATCAACAAAAAAGTCCCTTTTCCCCAACTGCAGAATAACTCTACCCAGCCCGCCTTTCTTATTCCCCATCCTGCCTTTGTTACCCAAAAGGTAGGGTCTAGGAAAATCTCACTCACCTCATGCTATAGGCACCAGCTCCCAGTTCCTGACCGATCCCGGACAGGCTAGCATCAAAGTCCTGCACCAGCCCGGATTCAATCACTTCATCAGCCAGAGGTAGCTTCAGAGCCCAAGCCATCCTGGCTCCTTCCTTGCCCCAGGAAACACCGTTTCTTTTACAAAGGCGCGGAGCGTACTTCCACCCCACAGGGGTAGGACAGTAGAAAACTCCAAACCAAGATCACACACGCAGTGTCCACTAGCCACCCCCAAGCCTGATCAGCACTGGCTGCACAACTAATCTCCCGTACCCTTGGCTACTCGCTCTCGGCCGCCCTGGCTTCCAAAACCCCTCCCGCCCAGTTCTCAGGAGCGTAGGGCCCCCTTTGCTCAACTACTCCAGACTTCCCACAGACAGCCCTGGACTCCCGCACTCCCGCTCCCTGGGCTAGCTAGCCTCTGGAGCTCGCTGGCGGTCGCTCACTACCTTTCACACAGACCAGCAGCAGCGCCCGGCAACCCGCACCACGCTCCCACGCCGCTTTTGCACCTTTCCCCCCGCCCCCTTCTGCTGGAAGCCCCCTCCCTCCCTCCGGGGACCCGCTCTCTTTCCCCTCCAGGCCTCACTTCCGGTCAGTCCCAAGATCACTTCCGGTCACCCTTTCTCAACCCCACGGCTCCTAGAATCAAAGCCAGGATTTTGCTGAACCGACTCCCCGCCCTCTGTAGCCCCCTACAGCCTGGAAACATGGAAGGAGAAAGTCCAGCACAGGCTTGAAACCCAGACTCGCCAGGCCCCTCCACTGCCCGCCGCCCCAGCGCCAACCAATCATGGCACCCTCTTCCTCCGCCAGCCCGGCGAACATGACGTCACCCTGCCGCTTGCCAATGAAGAAGGCACTTTGTTGGCCTCGCAGCGATGATAGGCTAGCTGCACGCCCCCCACCTGCCCCGGAGATGGGTTGGGCGGTCTCGGAAAGGACCCGGCGTGCGTTGAGTGTCCGGGTTTAAAGTGTTTTTGGGTACGGCAGAGTTCTTCTATCGGCTGTGTTCCAAATTGGCACCTAAGTCTTAGCGGGGACCCTCCTTCTAGCCTTTCTAAACGGGCTCTCACTCCGGGCGAAACTTTGTTTCTCCAAACTTCCCTTTGTGCGCGCGTTTGCTCCTGTTTATCTTCCCATTTCCTTGAACTTTTCCTCTGCGGAGGTTAAGACCCTCTTAAACCGCACTGCCCTTGGTATGCATCCTATCTTCCGCATTCTCCTTGATGCATTTCAACAGTATGAGATAGGCAAAAGTATTTAAAAAAAAAAAAAAAAGGTTGGAGGAATTTTGGAATTTTAAAGATTGAAGATAAAGTTTGGGCTGGCGTCTTCATTTACTAGTTTAATGACTTCCGAATAATCGCTTCATCTATGGAGGAGATTTAGCTTCCTCCATTGTAAATAGAGATAACTATGCCTTCTCCCTCTTGCTCTTTTGAAGATCAAGGAACAATAATGGTCATTGTTTATTAAGCATTTCTATATGCTAGGAACATTATTACATTACCAGCAGTCCTCAGGGCAAATCTTGTAATTAAAATTGTACATATATTTACATTTATGAGTTTATATGTGTGCATATATTTTTTAATTTTTATTGAGGGTGGATACTGGGGATTGAACCCAGGGGCGCTTGACCACTGAGCCATATCCTCAGCTCTTTTTGAGACATGATCTCATTAAGTTGCTTAGAGCCTCACTAAATTGCTGAGGCTGGCTTTGAACTTGGAATCCCCTTGCTTCAACCTCCCAAATCACTGGGATTACAAACGTGTGCCATAGGGTTCAGCTGGAATTATAATTCTAAAGGTAAATATAATGACCCTGATTTCACTAATAATGAGAACAGGTAAAGGGCCACAGCTAAATTAACATGCTAATTTGAGAGCCAATTCCAAAGACTGGCATTTCCCTCTATATGTAAAGGTATTAGTTCATTGTTGTATTTGGTTACAGACATTTTAAAACAATTTGCCTTTATTATATTTTTGTAAATATCTGCCTGTCAATAGAAGTGATCTTAAGAACAGGGAATAGGTCTTTTTCAGACTTGTATTCTAAATATCTCCTACTGTAGTTCCTGCTTCCAACAGAACTTTTTTTGGGGAGCGGGTTGCTGTGGATGGAACCCTGGGTCTCATGCATGCTAAGCACATGCTCTGTCATCCCCCATTCCCTCTAAAGGACTTTTTAAAATGATTATTGTATTAAAAAAGGAAAGAGGCATAGAAACTTAAGAGAAGGGAAACGGGCTGGTGTTGTGGCTCAAGGACAGAGCCCTTGTCTAGCAGGCTTGAGGCACTGGGTTCAATTCTCAGCACCACATATAAGTAAGTGAATAAAAATAAAGATCCATCAACAACTAAATATATGTACTTACATATTTTATATATGTATATTTATATATTTTATATAAATTTTGTATATACTTATATGTGTATGTATATTTATATAAAAATTTTTTAAAAAGAGAGAAGGAAAAGAGGTTGATATGAAGGTGATGGTATGCCCCTGGTTTCAGCCATAGATTTCCCTCTAGGGGCTCTAGGCTTAAACACATCTTCTTACTTTGATAAGCCCCAAGATCCAAGTCTTATTTCATTCATGAGCCATTCAATATCTCTTTAATTCACCTTCCTTTCCTTGAGCCAGTTTAATCTCCAAATGTGTACCTGTGGGTCCTCATCTCAGAGACCAAAAGAGAGAGACCACATGGAGACCAGAAGCTTCAAAATTCCTTGAATCCAGAATTGTATCCAGAATATAGTAAAACACTTACTAGATAGAATTATGCCTTGTTTGAACAATGGCTCTACCTCTAACTGCATAATCTTGGGCAGATACCTTTATATCTCTGAGTCTCAGTATTTTAACCTATAAATTAGTAATAATTGTACCTCCTCCTAAAATTGTTGTGAGGATTAAATGAGGTGCCCAAAACCCCCAAATAGTAATGATACAATTAATACTAGCTCCAGTCTTTCACCAGTCCTTTTCTGCTTTTCTGTTAAGATCAGGTTAATTTTATCCTATTTTAATAATATTGCATGATATGGTAAGATTTTAGTAGCATTTTCATATACATTATCTCAATCTTCATAGAAGTTTTTGTTTTGTTTTTTAATGAGGAAATTGAGACTCAAAGAGGACATAATATTTAAGATCAAACAGAATATAACCTCTTTAGAGATTTTCCAGAACCTTATCATGTGATTCCCCACTGTACTCTATATACATACCCTAGAGAAACTCTTGCATGTATGCACCACAGGAGATGCATGAAAAGGTTCTTGCAGCACTATTTATAGTAGCAAAATGGAACAAAACACATACCAATCAATAAAATAATTGATAAATTGGAATGCGATAAAATATTATATAGCAATGAAAATGAATAAAGCAGTACTTAACCATGTGAATAAATCAATCTTAGAATTGAGGTGGGGGGATGCAGAAGACCTCAAAGGGTGTAGTGTATCCCTTCGTAAAACTCAAAAACCAACAAAATTACACAATATATCATTAGGGAAATGTAAATAAAATAAATAAATAAATAAAAGAAATAAACACAATTCTAGGCGGTGGTCATATCCAAAGAAAGGCAAGAGGGTTAGACTAAGGGAGGAACTCAAAATAGGCTTCAACAGCTGTAGTAGTTTACTTGTTTTCAGATGACTGTCATTATGCATACAAAAGAATGTATTCTTGAATGTGTAACACATATTACATAAATTAGCAGCTGAACAAGGAACTGCAGTCCAGGCCCCTGATTCTCTTAACTGAGCTTTGCCTACAGTGATGCTTCCTACTGGCTGATACAGCCCTAGGAACTCCATGAGCAAATAATAGCTAATGATATTAATAAGCTCATATTTACTGAGTTCTTCCCATATTCTAGGCTCTGATTAGCTGCTTTAGGCATATTATTTCAGGCACACTCACCCCTGTAAGGAAGATATTACTTTTAAATTCATTTCATAGATAAGGGAACAGGCTTAGAAAAATTAAATGAGTGCTTGCCTTGCAAGTACAAGGCCCTGGGTTCAATCCCCAGCACTGTAAAAAAAAAAAAAAAAAAAAAAAAAAAAAAAAAAGTGCAAAGATAAATAAATTAAATGACTTGTACAGGCATGAGCGTGGTAAAAGCTGACTAACCCCACCTTCTGGGCATCTAACCATTATACTATCCTATCTCTGTGGATGGTTATAACCTGAAAGGGAATTGATTCTTACCCATTCTTCCTTTCAAAGATGAGTTTTGAAATTGTGGAGATAAGAACATTGAATTTTCAAAAAAATTGTGTCCATGAAGGAAAGGTAAAGTATGTATTCTCATCCTTAGAATAGTTTAAAGGGAACAGATTAAAAAACAACAGCAGCAAGAAGCCAGGCATGGTGGCTTCTGTAATCCCAGCAACTCAGGAGGCTGAGAGAGAAGACTCAAAAGTTAGAGGCCAGCCTCAGTAACTTGGTGAGACCCCATTTAAAAATAAAAACTAAAAAGAGCTACGGATGTAGCTGAGTGGTAAAGTGCCTTTGGGTTGAATATCCAGTACTGGGGGGAAAAAAGAAGAAGAAGAAGAATTAGTCATATTGAATGATGGGGAGAGTTAACTATGCCATGTTCAGGAATATCTTGGAAAATATTTCCTTTGGAAAATATTTAGAAAAAGACAAACATGCATTTCTTAGAAATGTTTGGGCCTAAGACTAAATTCTGAACTAAAATAAAGATTTTTACAAAGACCCGCCTTCCCTTTTATTAATTCCACAATAAACTGAGGTGAAACAAGAGGCAACTCCTAAACCTTGGCCCATCCCAGCTGGAATGCAGATCAGCCTGAGACACATATGGTTGATCCCAGTTCCCGGCCAGGAAAGACCTTACAGACTCTCTACCTTTTACCTTTGGAATTGTGACTGGAGAAATGAATTTTCCTTTCCTTTCCCTTCCTCACTAAACTAAGAGTAGAATTGGAATTCTAGGATTGGAAACAGGCAGCAGCCCCTAATAATTCAGCAACACCTATCAATAGACCAGATTTTTGTGCCCATAAACTCATCCCACAATAAAAATCATAGTTCCTATTAAATGTAATAAATAAAACTTGTTAACGAGAGTACCTATGGTACAAAGCTCCAAATTCAGTATTCTGGCCTGTTGGGTGAAGTTAAGTCTCATTGTGAAGGGTTCCCTTACCTAGATTAGGTCCTAGAACAGAACATTATTTAGATGGGACATAGCAGGGTCCATCTTGGTGGGTGGAAACATGTGGAAACTCTACTGCAAAGATCAGAAAGATAGCAAACCCCAGGTCCCATCTACCTCTCAGAGTCTATATAGGACAAGGTTAAACACTAAACTTTAGAGACAACCCACTTGGGTTCAAATCCTGTCTCCACTGCTCATAATGCAACCTTGAGCAGATTCTTCATTTTCCCTGAACCTAAATTCCCTATCCTTAAAATCAATATGAGAATCTTACTTTATAAAATTATTGTAAGAATTGACTGAGATAATGAATGTTAAATGCTTAGAACAGTGCCTAGCACATAGTAATGGGTAAAATTTAGCTACTATTATTGTTGTTGACAAAAAAGAGTACCCCAGCACCACCTTACCCACCTCTTTTTTTTTTTTTTTGCAGTAGTGGGGATTGAACTCAGGGCCTTGCGCTTGCAAAGAAAGCACTATACCAGCTGAGCTAGCTCCCCGGCCCACCTACCTCTTGAGACAAATCAGAGACTGGAGGACTCAGCCTCCCTGTGCAAGCACCCTCCCATCCCCCAGGCTTCCCTTCTCACTCAATTATTCAGGTCACCCGTGGGTCAATCAGTATTGCTGAGTTTCTAGGTCAATCCCTGAGCATTTTCCTTCAGTTACAGGAAGAAACTATAACGAAGGAGGTTTTTTTGAGGACTGACCACCTAGCCTTAACTTTTTCTGTATTTCTGCATCCTACCCAAGGAGCTTGCGAGGTCCAGTCTGTCTTCTCTGAAGGACCCTTTAGTTGAAAGGAAATGAAATCAGCAGCATTCATAGTCACACAGTTCTAAGTAATCTCAGGTTTTTTTTCCTCTCTCGTCTCTAGTGCAGAAACCAGCCCACATCTTCTCCAGACTATAAAAGGTCAGTTCCCCCTTCATAACCATCCAGAGCGCAATGAATTTCCCAGGCCTGGGAGTAAAAACTGCAGTTCTTCCACAAACCCACCCTGCTTCTTCAACAGCCTTCCTGGGCCAACTGCCAGGAACCACTCTCAACTGGTCTGAGCCAGAGATTTCAGCTCCCAGGACTCTCCTGGTGAGAGCTGCTGGCATTGTCTCTATCTGGTGAGATTCCATTCACACCCACGTTTCACAGTCTAATCCCTGCATGGTAAGCAGAATCCCCTGACCCTGCTCTCTCCCAGTAGCCTAAAGTCTCAGCTCTCATTATTTTCTTGAACAGAAGGGTAGGAAATGCATTCAGTTATCGATTTGGCAATTATCAAGCACTTACCATGTGCCCCTGGCCTGTGTACTGAGGAGTCACAGGCCAGTGTGCATAGGCTAATATCTGTGCTAGCTTAAGTGCTGGCTTCTATTTGATATTTTTCTCCAGTATTTCAGAGTTCTGTAAAGTGCCTCTGATTTGTAAGCCTTGTGTCAGAGTCTTAGACATCCATTATCTCTGTGCGTGGGGGCCAGGTGGTGGTGGTCTAGAATCAACCCCTCCCCACTCCACGTGTGGTACGGTAATGGTGGTTGGGCAGAGTCAGGTCTTGCCCTTACCAACCTAGTTTATGCAGCTCAGACTTCATCAGTACTAGGTGAGGGAAGGAATTGTGAAGGAAATGGCCTAAACCCTAGTCCTCAGAGTTAGACGAGCCAAGAAAGAGACCCTTATGACAGCTGTGCTCTCTTAGCTATAAAATAAACTCAGATAGCAGGCCTGGGGAAGAATGAAAAATGAAAACCCACTTGACCATATATCCTGTTTTTATAAAGAACTCTATAAATCAAGCTAATAATGTTTTAGCCTTCTATATATCTTCATAAATATATCTTCATAATAACCTGGAAAACCAGGTTTAAATTTAGATATCCAGGAGAACTCCTTGAAGTTCCATGCTAGAATGTTCCCCAGTCCAGGCTCTCAGTGTAGAGACTGCCTTATCTCCCCACTCCCTGCCTTGAGAGGCAAAGGGCTTCATGTACACATGTAGATCTCAGCCTGTGTATCCAAGCTTTGTCATGCAAGTCTCTAACAAACAGTTGCCCCTTGGTCACTGCTGGCCTGAATATTTGTGTCCCTCCAAAATTCATAGGTTGAAACTTAATTCCCAAAGAGATAGGATTAAGAGGTCAGGGAAGCTTTGGGGGAGGTTGATTAGGTCATGAAGGTTGATCATAACAAGGTCCTTAAAAGAGGCTTGAGGGAGCATGTTCACCTTTCTACCATGTGAAGTTACAGTGGAGGCTTCCATCTGTGGGGAAGAGGATGCTCATCAAACACCAGATCTGTCAGTTCCTTGATATTTGACATCCTAGTCTCCATAACCATGAGCAGTAAATTTTTGTTGTGTATAAGCTACCCAGGCCAAGGTATTTTGTGATAGCAGCCCCAGTGGACTGAACTGCGTTTCAGACCTACATATGTACATACCAAGAGCATAGGCTGTTCTCCAGACCCAGAGAAAAGAGACCCAGGAAATAGGCACGGCAGAGAATTCTGGGGTCTAGGTACCAAGAGAATAGTCTAGAAGAAGAAAGGGCCCTGCAGACCTTCAGCCCAATAGGGAGGGTCTAAAATGGGAATCTAGTGTATTCTCTCTCTCTCTCTCTCTCTCTCTCTCTCTCTCTCTCTCTCTCCCCCTCCCCATGTGAGCAGCTCTGGTCCACCACATATTCCCCACCATGATATAATTTTCAAAACAAATCATAGGTTATCTAATAAAAAAAGAATAATAAAGTAGGAATCGAGGGCACTGACCCTCACCTTCTTGTAATGGGATTTTCCAGGCTATAGGCTCCCTGCCACTTGCCTGGCCTCTGACACTGCTTCCCTCACATTTATACTGAGAGGTCACCAAGAAACAGGCAGACCAGTACAAAAGAAAAAATACTGTTTATTCCACACAACTACACCAGGTGTTTCTCTCCCATTCTCCCCTCCCCACCCTCCCTCCAGCCCTCAGTAGGCATTGCCCTGTGCTGGGGGATAGTCAGAACCTCAATGTCAGAATCTGGCCTAAGAGGCAGGAAAGGAAATCTGGGCACAGGAAGAGGATGACTGGATTTCTAAGAAGATGAAAACATCAGGGTTTCTCATTCCAATCTCAAGTGTGTTCCTCAGCTCATTGGAATTCTTTCCCTGAACTTTGCCTGGATAAAATGCCATGGTTAGTACAGGGTCAAAGGCCCCAGCTGATTCAGCAGGCCACAGTAAGTTTTTGGTCTTTCTTTCATTTAAAACAAAACCACACAGTTAAATTATTTCTGCCGTTCTCCCATCTTTCCATGGCAAAGCAACCACTGAGCTCTGGCTTAATTTTTAACACCCTTCAGAGTCTGATACTACCAAAATCAAACCAAACAAACAAACAAAAACAAAAAACAAAAACTGCCTCATAGTCGAATGTCCCAGTCCCCAACTGCTCCCTGGGGGTCCCATAGTAGGAGAGCAAGGACAGAGGTCATAGGGCGGTGAGCTCTACTTAGAGTACATTTCTGGCATATCCTGCACCACCCAGTCTGGAGAATTCAGCTGCAAACATTCAGGCCCTGATATTGTTCTTCTGAAGGACTGACCCATCTTTCCAGTAGAGGAGAAATGATTTAGTTCTAGCCCAGCATTGGGAAGACAGATTTAGACAAGGGAGGGGCTAAGAAATCATGACCAGACCTAATTTAGACCAGTGGTTCACGATTTTTTTCCTGTCAAGCCACAGGACAGATGGTGTCCTCCTGCACATTCACAGCATGGACACACCCTATATTATATGCTACTTCCAGGGCACCAGCTGTGACCCACTTTTTTCCCCCCAAAAAGAAAGCACCTCTAAAAACAAGTGTTTGAGCAAGAAAACCTGCATCTTTCTAATTCATTGTAGTCTGAGTTACTGAATCCTTGACAGATTTCCATATGGAAAATGATTCCTACTAAAAACTTGTTCACAACACCCCTCCCAAGTGAGTTCATCATTTCAAAGAGGCAGGTTTATAACCATGACCTAGAGTGTTCAGCTTCTCCTTTGAAGACATACTCTCTCCTAGGGGGCTGGGTCTCCTCACCCCCACCACACTCTGGCAGGATGGCAGTTCTAAATGTAGCAGGGCACACGTGTGTGCCCACATGGTGATTCAGCACACAACTGTTCTCCTCTCACTGGCAGGGTTACCAAGAGGGTGGCCACACTGGCATTGTAGAACCTAGGAAGACCAGCAGTGGGCAGGAAAGGAAGCCAGGCTAGACAGTAGCTCTACACCAGTAACCTACAGAAGCAGCAACGTGCCCTTACTTGGTAGTCAAACACTTGGGGTAGATCATATGTGGTGCAGTGGAGGGCAGCTGCTAGAGACCAGGCATTGTAAGGATGACAGTAGTAAAGAGAGATGGCATTTGACTCCTGGAACTTGTGGATCTTTAGGGACAGTTTATATAGTAAGTCTGGGATCATCCAAGCAAACCTCTTAGTTCTCTCCTGACCTGGAGTCACATATTGAATTTTAAGGGTTGTCCAGTCACAGTGAGGTTGGAAACTCACTTTGTAACTTGGATAAGATGCTAACCCCCAAGATACCATGGCTACCCTGTCTAGAGCCAAAATTCATCCTGAACTGGGTAGTCCTGATGTGGAACAGCACTGGGGGAATTGCCTGCACACAGACATGGTCGACCACTCTGGACAAAGTGAGATTTCTCCAATATGCAAGGCTTGAAATTGTACACAAAACTGCAATTAAGTCAACTTCCCCAAGAGAACTTTCTGGGCTGCTATCAGCTCTTTCTGAATGTTGTCCTTTCCCTCAGGGCCTTCCTGTCTAGTTTATTGTTTAATATGCTCCTTTGAGAAGGTTCCAGTTCTGAATTGAGGTGGGTATGGGGACAAGAGAGGGAGAGAGAAAGTCAGCATTCCTTTCCTCATTTTTCTCCAGAGCTGCCTGCTTGCTGGGCGATGGGATTTTCCAGGTTGCAAGTCCTCTCTCCTTTTTTCTTTGAGACAGGATCTCATTATGCTGCCCAGGCTAGTCTCAAACTCGTTATCCTCCCACCTCAACCTCCTGACTAGCTGAGATTACAGGTATGCACCACGGGACCCAGATGCAAATTCTCTTAACCTACATTTTGAGGGGTGGGGTAGGGAATGGCCATGGACAGAGATTAGATTAAAATCCAAGAGAAGGGCCTTCTTTACTAAATTGCAGGCCCAAGACAACTCCAGGACAGGTAAAATATACAGTTGCTAACTTTCAACACAGATTGCAAAAGAAAAGGTTCTGATTTGATGCAAACTCTAACTCCATCCCCAAAAGAACCAGGGAGAGGAGTTCACATGTTCTGGCACAGGACTTCGGGAACCTTCTGACCTTGAGGTCAAGGCAGACATTGAGTCTAACCTTCGGAGCAACAGAGAACACTTCTCTGAATTTTATATCTTAAGTCCTTTCAGGGGTTCGGTGTGCCTGTAGGTGAAGTGAGGGAGGGTAGTGTGAGGCTGTGGTTCCACTGAATGTGTTATACCTGCCACACTAACACAGGAGCAAAGGAGAAAGGAAGGTGCAAAGAGAATGCTGTCAAAAGCAAGAGCTCATGGCCAGTGTTCCTCAGGAGTTTCTGGTTCCCAGCCAGAATTTGCCCCTCAGAAACCATGTTAGCAAAGTGTTTCTCTAAGCAACACCACAAATCCCTTCCTTTGTCACACTCAGCCCAGAACCTGGGGCTTTCATGGGGTCCCCTCTGGCCTCCTCAGGACACAAGATATGTGGGAAAGAGGAGGGAGGCATCGACACACATGCACATGGTGGAGTCTCATGATGTGGCAAAATGACAGGTTCTGTCATGGCAGTGGAGACAGCCGGGTACCAAGGGAAGAGTACAAAGTGCTGGAACACAGGCCTGCGGCCAAGCCCTAAGGGATCTGAAAGACATTCAGCTTGCTGGTGTTCTTGAGTGTCTGGCGCCGATTGCAGAACCAGACCCGTACTACCTCCCGGTCATAGTTGAGCTCTTTAGCAATCTCAGTGATCTCCTGACCTGTGGGTAGCGGGTTCTTCTCAAAGTAGGCATTCAGGGCTTCTATGGCCTGGGGGGTGAAGGAGGTGCGGCGTTTGCGTTTCTTGGAGGGCTCGCCTCCCACAAACTCCATCAGGTTCTGCTGGCCTTCCTGGTTCCGGAGTTCAGCCTCATTCAGCCACTTCTCCAGCACTGGCTTCAGCTTCTGGGCACTCTTGGGCGTGATGTCCAGCTTCTCAAACCTGCAGTCAACACAAGCCCAGGAAGGGACAGAGAGAGTGTCTTGGTCTCAGTGCACTACCCTTAAGGAGCTGCTCTTTTTGGACCTGGTGAGACCCTTCCCAGTGTCCTCCAACTGCCTCCACCATGACCCCTTTGGCTTGGCCAAGACTGGACTCCTCAGGCTCTCCAGAATCCCAGGTCTTAACAGGGAAATTATTTCTACAGCGTCAGGTCAGTAGGATGATGACAGTAGTCCCTTAAACAACCATTCCAAAACTCTCACACCCAGAGTGAAGTCCTTTGAGGAGTCATCTTGAGTGGCCTCCAGAAGTCATGAGAGCTGTTCTGCTCCAAATGCACTCTCATAGGAACATGGCTAACATGACAGGCTACTTTTCTGGCTGAGCCAACATGGCACTCTACGTCACTAGAGTGACAATAGTCAACTACTCTAGTTTTAGCTATGGAGTTGGCAGGCAGATTAAACCACTGGGTCATCACTGAGCCCAGTGAGTTTCTTGTTGGAAACTCTCTGCTACCCTATCTCTGGTATTGGCATCAAAACCAGTTTGTAAGGTGCACACAGAAAAATCAGCTCTATTGCCTTATAGTCAGGCTTTATGAGAGGGAGATGAGAGCATGACAGGGTGTGGCACAGTTGAGGGCCAAGAGAGAACTGAAGTTTCTACTTGTGTGACTAAGTTTATAATTCCTTTCCTGCTAGGATTCCTGAATGGATTTGGGTCTTGGATTGCCCCCAAAAGAGCATATAAATGGTCCGGATCAGAGAATAAACTTCAGAGGGACCCAGAAGGACTGCATCAGTCTTTGGCTACTCCAAGTGTTCATGTTCAGATAAATACACCTTATCTGGAAGAAGTCAGGAGCAAGAGAGATATGGTAAGAGGCTAGATGCCTGGGTTCCCATGAGTGCCCAGGCACTGAGCAGGCCCTGACCTTGTCCAGGGTAGCCTTACTCACCGACAGATGGCTGACTGGCTGTAGGCTGGCCCTTCTGTTGCAGTCAGAGCCTGGCCCACCTGGGTCTGTGTAAGGCCCAGGGACAGCCGGCGGATCTTAAAGTTCTTGGCAAACTCCCGGATCTCTTCTAAGTTTATCCCATCCTCATCCAGACTTGGAGTATGCGGCTCTAAGCCAGAGGAGAGATCAGGGATGAGTATGTAAGATGGGAATCGTCACTGCTTATCTGGTCCATTAGTCTGGACTAGTGCATGGTGAGGAATGGGGACACTAGGCTTGTGCACCCTAAGACCTTCACTGCCCTTCCCCCAAGGCAAGCAGACTTGTGGGAAAGGGGCCCTGGACCAACCTATCAGGGATAAGGTCTAGTTTCAAGTTCTTGCAGCTCTAACTGCTGACCACCCCCTACCTCCAACCCCACCCCTGTACTCCCTTGTCCTGCCCCAAGCACACTTGTTGGTTGTCCACATTCCTCAAATGCTGGGTAAGAGACCACAGCAGACAGCCAATGGCTTGGCCTCTCAGAGAAGCAGCCAGACAGTCAGCTGAGCAGCCTCTCCTACCGTCCTGTTCAGAATCCAGCTCAACAGCAATAGGAATAAGAAAGCCAGCCCCTTGCCCTAGCCTTCTGCCCTTTGTGACCTTTGGCATTCGGGAATTTGATTGACTTATTTGAGATGGGATTGTCCAGACTAGCTTTGAATTCCCATGCTCAAACAATCCACATCCTCAACTTCCTGAGTAGCTGGAACTCCAGGGCTAGGTCATAGCATATGGCTCCAGGAAATTTATTAAGAAAAGCAGTATGTGAGGAGGTTGAAATGCCCAAATAGATGCCCCACCACCACTTCTCCACTTCTCTCTTCCAGGAGTCACTTACTAGATACCAACTGGCTGACTGTTGGAGTCTCTGAGCAGGTGATTGGGATGGGAGCAGAGGCAGATGGCTTGACTGCTGGGGCTGGACTGGCAATGACCATAGCAGGCTGGGGCACGGCTGGTGTGGGCTGGATGGGCTGCACCTAGGAGAAGAGAGTCAAGCCCCTGTTGTCCCTTCCCTAACTCAGGGGGTCAGGATCCCTGGGTGGACCAGATGAGGAGAGTATGAAATTCTCACTTACCAGCACCCTCCCACCTTTGCCAAAACAAGACTAAAGCTGCTGCTTATTTTTTTGTTTTGTTTTTGCGGTGCTGGGGATTGAACCCTGGGCCTTGTGCTTGCGAGGCAGGCACTCTACCAACTGAGCTATGTCCCCAGCCTGAGCTGCTGCTTATTAACACCCATTCCACAATAATGACCTCTTAAATAAGTAGAGCAACATGCCCCACCAAGCAGAAGCCACCTATGACATAAGAAAATGAGAGACTCAGAAAGTCTCAATACACTTGGTGAAACCCCAACAAGTTTCCACCTTTGGGATAACTGATCTTACATCTCTGCCCTTAAAGGAGAAACTTAAGCCAGATCTAATCAGGAGAACTTATTCCTGATTCGAGAGTCTCCCAGGCCTCAAATATCCATGACTAGGGAACAGGTAAATAACTCCTAGACCTCACAACAATGAGAAATTATACATCAATTAAAAGAATTAAGTATATCTCTTAACTGCACTGATTCATAGAGGCTAAGTGAAAAAAATGTAAGGTGAGAAACAGTTTTTAGCTGGGTGCAGTGGTTCACACTTATTATGATCTCAGCTCTGTAGGAGACTGAGGCAGGAGGATTGCAAATTCAAGGCCAGCCTCTGCAATTTAGCAAGACCCTGTCTCAAAAAATAAAAAGGGTTAGAATGTAGCTCAGCAATGGAGCATCTCTGGGTTCAATCCCCAATATTGTCAGAAAAAAAAAAAGATTTTCATGGAGAAACCTTTAAAAAATACCTACGAATTTCCAGAAAAAAAATCTTGAGTCCTATGAAGCAAACTGTCAACAGAAATCATCTCTCATGGTAAATTTAGAAGGGAATTTTACATTGCGTGTGTGTGTGTGTGTGTGTGTGTGTGTGTGTGTGTACGCTGCCAGCGATTGAACCCAGGGCTTCAGGCGTGCCAGGCACATATTCTACCGCTGAGCCAGCCTGTGGGATTTTTACTTTTTACATCACACACATTTAAATTTTAATAAAAATCATGTCCTATTTGTAATGAGAATAAACTATAAATATATGAAATTAGTATTTTAAGTTATGCTTATTTTTTAAAAATAGAGCCTTCTAGGAAATACAGGTTTCTCCGGGATGGTCCTGTTCCCTGGGTTCTACCTCCTGATGGTTCTCAAGTCTATTCCTTCTTCATTCCCAGCACCTCTGTGTTTGTTCAGATCACTTTGTCTCTTGCTGGAACTGCATAAATTGCCTCCTAACAGATGACAAGAATTTGAGTCTCACAATAGTCTAATTAGTTCTTAGATTTATATGGATAACAGAGAAATTTTTAAAATGCACCAGTGTTTATTGCTGGTATTCATAACCCTCTGAAGTAGGTACCCTGGTAATCTTTATTTTACAGATGAGGCTAAGCAGTTATTTACAAAGCTTGGAGAGAGACTGCCACATTTGAGACCCTCTGACCTCAATGTCACCTGGGAATTTAGAAAGCATATTCTTGGGTCCCATTACTAAAAAGACACTCTTCATTCCCTCAAGTCTTCCAGATGATTCTGATGCACACATTTGAGAATCACTGCTCTAAGCACATGATGCTTGCTGTAGTTCCTCAAATATAGAACACTCTCACACCCAACTCATCCTTTCAGATTAGTTCAAAGCTCCTTCTCTATGGAGACCTGCCTGACTCCCTAGTCTGCCAGAACTCCCTTTTCTGATGTCTCAAAGTGCTTTATTCATTCCCTTATCACAGTCTTTATCATGTTGACCTTTTCCCCCCTTAATTTGCTTTTATTTTCTTAATAGTTTCAATGTGACAGTCTTTTGAATGAAAAAAAATCATGTTTTAAGAATAAATTAGGAGCTGGGGGTGTAGCTCAGTGGTAGAGCGCTTGCCTGGCACATATGAGGCACTGGGTTTGATCCTTGGCACCACATAAAAATCAATAAATAAAATAAAGGCATGATGTCCATCTATAACAACAACAAAAAAAGAATAAACTAATAAGTGATATATGATAACTAAAGAAACATAATGATTAATAAACCTGTAAAGATAAGAAATTATCCCATTACATTGGATATATCCTTGTTTGAGGCTATAATATATCTGAAGCATTGTTCTTTTTTTTTTTTTTTTTTTTTTTAATTTTGAAACAGGGTTTCACTAAGTTGCAGAGGCCAGCCTCAAACTTGGGATACTCCTGCCTCAGCCTCCTGAATTGATGGAATTACGGGAGTGTGCCACTGCATTGGGTTTATGATATTGATTTGTAGCTGTCACTAAATGCTGAGCTACCTCAGGCCAACTTCATCATATTTGTATCTTCAGTGCTTAGAATATATTAGACACTCAAAAAATGCTTCTTAAATGAACAAAGAAATGAATAATCAAAACCAAGGTACAAAGTTGGAGGGGCGAAGGAGGAAAGGGTGCAGAATGAACCTCCTGGATCTTTTCCAGCACTTTGACCACATCCCACATTCCCAACCCACCCTGCACCTGCCTTCTCAGAATGGTACTGACTTCTGAGGGAACGGACACATGTTTTGGTATGTTTGGGTAGGGGACCAAAGGATGCTGTATCCTGGGTAGAGTCGGAGTGAACTCAAGCAGTCCTTCTACTCAGGGGCCTCCCCTCACTTTCGGGAGGTGCTCTGCTTTTTCAGGAGTTGCAATTTGGAGGTAAGCAGTTCATGCAGACGGTATTGCCTGTCTCCCCACCCACACCCCCAGCCCTAGTACCTCACTCTTAGCAGGGGACTCAGGCGTGCTTGGCTTCCGGACAGTCACAGGCGGAGGCAGGGGGCTGCTGGCCAGGGTCGCAATCACCTGGCCCTGAGCATTCAACAACAGTTGGGGGGTCACGGCCTGGACTTGCAGGCTTTGGGTTGGTGCTGGGGTCGCCACACTAGCTGAGTTCACCACCCATGGAAGTGTTCCAATAACCTGGGAGGAAATAAGGCAGGGACCCCAAGCATGAGGGCAGTGTCCAGTTCCACCCCAACCCAAATCCCCACACTGGCAGGGTAAGAAGCTAATTTGGACAAATCACTTAACCCCTCTGGCCTCCGTTTCCTTATCAACAAAGTAAAAGATTCACACTATACAAGCTCCTTCCTTCATTCTATCAGAGCTGCAGCACGACAGCAGCAGGTCTGTTTGTGAATCAGAGACCTGGATGCCAATCCCGGCTCTGCAACATTTTAGCTGTGTAGCTTAATTTATCTCAACCTCTGTCTTTTTTCCCACCAAATGGGAATAAAAATCTCTAATAGATCTGTTCTCAAAATAAAATGAGAAAATGTATAAGAAAGCACTTAGCAGAAAGTCTGGCCACAAAGTAGGTGCTCTTTAAATGAAATTAGCACCTGTAAGACAGGGGGGCGCTACCCCTGCTTGGCCTCGGCATCAGGAGAGCCACCATAGGGAGCTATGAGCAGCAACTTGACACTCTATTTGAGTTTCTATAACTCTTAACCCAATTCCTGGCCCACTCCTGCCCAGCCTCTCCATAGCCACCAACCCCCAAGCTTGGCTTTGACCACTTGCCTGTCCCTGAGCATTGGTGAGGATCTGACTGCTGATCCCCGGCATGCTGGGAATGGCGTTGGTAATGACTGGAGTTGTAGTGAGGGAGCCCAGGATCTGGGTCTGTCCCCCGAGGGAAGCAGCACTGATCTGTGGGTGGAGGAAGAGTTTTGCTCAGAGGCCAAGGGGTGAAAAAGAAACCCTGACAGAGGGAAAGGGGCTGAGGCACTGGGTGGGCATTTGTGAATGTGGCCAGGGCTGCAGTACCATGTCCACAACTGAATAGTATCCAGCACCATGTAGGGGCGTCAGGGAATAGTAGGGTAGGGCGGAGGCCACAGTCAGGACAGTAACTGGTTAACATTTTGGGCCAGGCCTGGGAGGCTAGAAAGGCCAGATTAGAGGAGCCGATGTGTTCCGAGTCACATCTGACAGCTCCGCTACCAAGCCAGGAGCCACGCTGAATAGACACCAGCAGAGTTGTGAGCCTGTAGCTGCACCTTGAAGGCAGCTCACAAGTTTGCAATCCCTAGACATCATCCCACCCTCCAAGGCTGGTCCAGTGGTTCAGGTTCTGGAGAATTTGCCCAACCCTCTTGGCAGAGGCTGTTTGCTTTTGCCTGGGCTGGACAGGCGGACAGCTGCAAGAAGACCTCAGAGGGAGCTCATCTCGGTTGATGTGTTGGAAAAGGGCTGTATTCAAGGGGCTGGTCCTCCACTGTGGGAAGGGTCAGTTCTACCCTTGACCCAAGATTTGATCCATCCCTGGTCAGCCTTGAGTGAGGGCAGCAGCTTACGATTCCTGGACTAAATGCGAAGCCTGCAGGCTGAACGGTGATCTGTGGGGTGGTGTCCACTGGCTTGGGGGTGGGGGCAGCAGCGGTGGCAGCAGTGGGCTGTGGTAGGATGGCAGGCGTGGTCTGCAGCAGCGGCTGGGTCTGGAACAGTGTCTGGGGCTGGGCTGGTGGCCGGGGCTGGGCCGGTGAAGAGGCCTGGACTGGTGGGGCAGCTTGTACGGGTGCCGGGAGAGCCGTGTTCAGCACAGCAGCTGCTATGGAGCAAGGCAGAGACAGAGGTGCTCAAATGCCTAGCCATGGCCCAGAGTGGCTCCAATCCCAAGGGATCTGGCACAAGAATAACAGGGGGTTGGGGCAATGGGCATAGGGGGCACACAGCTGCGATTCCCTTGATCCTTGAAGGACTGGCACATGCCAACATCTCTCATCCCCCCTCCCTTGGGCCAGGAGATGTGTAGGTTCAAGAACCAGCTGTTGAATCTTCTTGCAGTCCTTCTCAGGAGGCTGGTCATGGGGTGACTGGCATGGGGGAGGGGCAGTCTCAGGCAGTTGGTTGAAGAAAGGCCTGCTGGGCTGGCCTGGTGTCCTGGTCTAGAGTTCCAAGGTGGAGCAGCAGCTCTGTGGCTGGGTGCTTGGGACACCGATCCAGACTCCAGGGCTGTTGCCCTGGGTGGGCTGTGGGTTCTGAGTCCGACACAGCAAGCACACGTGCACGAGGGTAGTGTAGGGTGGTGGGGGGCCTGGTGCAGTCCTGGGGAGAGTTGCCGTTACCTTGCAGACCAGCTAAAGGTGGCTTGAAAATTGCCCCCGTGGGAGAAGCAGCAGTCAGTCCTGGGAGGGCAGCCACAGTTGCTGTAGGAATTGTCCACACGGCCAGCCCCTGCTGCCCAGCCACTTGACCTGCAATACTGATGGGGATAAGAAGAGGTTGAGTAACTGCCCCTGCTGGAACCATAACTCCTGTCAGAACTGTGGCTAAGTTTTCCTGAGTCAAGACCTGCAAAAGCAAACAAGATTTCAAAAAGAAAAGAAAAAATAAAAAATCAACATTGATAGCGCAAACACTGGGTCTCTCAGACCCAGTTGAGCACAAACAAAACATTCTTAGGGCAGTGGGGAAAGGTCACAGGCGGGCAGGGAAGAGCCATGTCCTAGCCAGAGGCTGGACCTGAGGGCGTCCCTGGGCCAGACTATCTTGCCTGCAAAGAAATGGCCCAAATCAAGACAGGGCCCAGCCCAAACCACTGGACAGGTAGGGCCACACAGACCTCCCTCTCTGCAGTCTGTGGTCTCCCCGGGGCTCTGGTGGAGGAGACACCCTTAACTGGATGCCTGAGATTAGTGCATGGAGCAAAGGTCACACAGGCTGTGCTGTGCATGTCTGCAGGATCCTGCAGGCAGCCTCTCACTGGCTGGGGCTGCTCCCTGTCTCTAAATGAAGACTCTGATCAATCCATTAACTCTTCCAGGCATCTGCTAGAGGGGCTGACAAAGCTATTCACTCATTTCATCATTAAGATAAACAGAAACTCTGGCAGCATGAAAGGGTTAATGGAATTTCTACAATCCTTTCTGGACCCCAGGAAACTGCCCAGCAAATGCAGATCTTTTCCAGTGGGCCTGATTTGGGGAAGGGAGAGGCCAGGGGTCCCAGGAAGAGATTCCCTCCCTCAACCCATACCCTTTCCCTGTCCTGTCTCATGCAGTTTGCAGACCCATGGTCACCCCACACCTCATTCCCGCCCACTGCCCTCAGTCCACCTCCCTGGGGTGGCCCTTACCTGGGGGGCAGCTTGTACAGCCAGTGGTGTCAGGGTCTGCGATGCCTGAGGCTGGCTTGGGGCTTGGCTGAAGGTGGCAATAGCGGGGGCAGGGCTCGGAGGGATCCCCGGGAGTGACTTCACTTCACATGGCATTGAGAGAAAGAAGGACATGGAGTGAGCCTGATGTGAGTGGAGGGGTCACTGGGGTAGAACATCTTGTCTGCAGCCTGAAGTGGCAACTGTCAGCCCCATTTTGTATTTCTGTATAACCCGAGACCATTTGTTGGCCTTCCCTGGCCGGTGAGGCAGCTTCCTCAACTCTACTTGTAGTGAGAGTAGGAGGCCGGAGAGTTCTGTGCCAGATATGGAAGGTGGCCACTCTCTTCCTGAGTTAGGGAACAGGGAAATTAGGTGCTGGCAGGCAGCTCGGCAGGCAACCTGTGGGCTGCTCCTGCTTAACCACAGGCATCCTTCTAGTATCTGATTGGACAAAACATTCTGCCTTAACCATGAGGTGGACCACACTCTGGAGCCAGCTCTAACTGGTTTCATGCACAAACTCACCCGAAAGACTCCTGAACTTACCTTTACCTTTTTGCTCATTAAGGCTGATTACTATCTACACTCACAAACCCTTTAGCTGCCTCATAAAAGCTGAGCAGGTTTCCCTAAAAGGACCTCCCAATTCCAGAGAATTTCTTCCATTTTCAGCCCCTGCTTATGAATATTTATTCCCCTGAACATATAAACCACAACCTATCTATCTGTGAGGCTGCTCAGACTTTGGGCATGCCTGCACTCAGTCCTTGACTATGTACTTTCAGTTTCCAATAAACTCTCTGCCACTGAAATTCTGATGTGTTCTTCAATTCTTTTCTGCAATGTGGTCAACAACCTGGAAGGGCCAGGAGCAATGGTGCTTGCCTGAAATTCCAGCAATGCAGGAGGCTGAGGCAGGAGGATCACAAGTTCAAAGCCAGTCTCAGCAATTTAGTGACTATCTCAAAAGAAAAAATAGAAAGGGCTGGAAATGTTACTTAGTGGTAGAGCGCCCTTAGGTTCAGTGCCCAGCACCACCAAAAATGAAAAAATAAAACAAAACAACAAACAATAACAACAACAAAAAAAAACCCAGAAGGCTCAAATAGAGGTTTCTCTGCTCCTAGATACCTACCTGAACCCTGACTGATGACATTCCCACAACTAGATGAAGAATATGCAAGAGTGTGAATAGCTGGTATCAACCCCTCATTTCTTCTCTCTATAGAACACTATGACATGTCACATAGTCAGTAGAGAGGCCTGAAGTAAATACAAGTCAAAGAGGCAAGGAACTAACCTGGGTTCAGCTAGCAACTGAATCACTCTTCATTCTTCCTTCAGGCTTTTTGGGGCGGTATTGGAAATTGAACTCGGGGCTCCCAACCACTGAGCCACATTCCAGACCTTTTTAAAAATGTTTTATTTAGAGATAGGGTCTTGCTAGGTTGCTCAGGGCCTCACTAAGTCTCTGAGGCTGGCTTTGAATTCTCAATCCTCCTGCCTCAGCCTCCTGAGTAGCTGGGATTACAGGCAAGCACCACTGCAGCAGGCTTTCAGGCTACTTTACAAAAAAAATTTTTTTTAGTTGTAGATGAACACAACACCTTTATTTTTATGTGGTGCTGAGGATTGAACCCAGTGCCTCACATGTGCTAGGCAGACGCTCTACCACGGAGCTACAGCCCCAGCCCCAGGATAATTTTTGATGCTGGCGTGAGGAAGGGGCAGGAATTCCTGCAGGGCAAAACCCTGAAAACTGGACAGGTCTCTGCCCATATTACAGGGTTTTAAAAAAAAAAAAAAAAAACTTGCTGGCTTTTCTCTGCTATCCCCTGAAGTCTGAGGTCAAGCTGAGCTGTTTCTATGAGTTTCCAAAGGAACTTCCCATGAAGTGGAGCTTTTTACCTCCTCTTGCTACTTTGACTAATTCAAGAACTGGAGTGCCCCCACCAGAAAACCTCATCACAGCCCACAACAGTGAAGGGTTATAATTTCATAAACAGTCAGACATTAAAAGGATTGTAGGCATTGGGTGACAGACTTCTTTTTTTTAAATATTTTTTTAGTTGTCAATAGACCTTTATTTAATTTATTTATTTATATGTGGTATTGAGGATTGCACCCAGGGCCTCACACATGCCAGGCAAGTGCTCTACCACTGAGCCACAACCCTAACCCTGATCAATGACTTCTTAATACCAGCTGGGTATTTATTTCTAGGCTTTAATCTAGTACTATTCAATCAGAAAGTTCAGGAATGGAGGCCAGTAACTTTTCCTTTCTCCTTTTTCCTTTCAAAGAGCCCTTGTATTATAGCACATAGTGGGGCAGGAACTTGGATTAGATAACCTGAAGGATTCCATCCAACCTTGCAGTCTGAGCCCATGTTTTCATTTGGAAAGGCATCAGCCTAACTCAGGATTATACTGCCCACAGCATATAATAATAAAACCAAGAAAGTTGAAGAAATACAAAGACAAGCACCTAACAACAAAAGTCTTACTAAATAGTAATAAAAAAAAAAAAGAATTAGCAGGTTTATATATTCAGAGGAGGGAAGACTCAATTTTTAACTATTGAAAAAATATCAGAGAAGATAAATTAATCTGAACATATGAAAATTTAAAAGAATTTTGTTAGCCAGGCATGGTGGTATGTGCCTGTAAATCTAGCTACTCAGGAGACTGAGGCAGGAGAATCTTTTGAGCTCAGGAGAGCAGCAGGGGTTGCACAAACCCTGTAATGTAAAGGCACAGTATGGGGTTACAGGGTTCTCTCTGGGCCAGAAAGATTTTCTCTGCTGTTTCCTGGAGTCTGGTTTTGAGACAGGACTTGCAATCAACAAAGTACTATCACATCTCAAAAAAAAAAAGGAATTATGAATGTAATAAAACATAAAAAGGTAGACTTTTATAAGTTACCTTTTCCACATAATTTATAAAAGCTTACCTTTTTATGTAGGCTTTTCTTTTCATCTAAAGAAATGAAACATTCATTTCATTAGGGCCTATTTCCTTGGACCATGGTGTCCAAGGGTTTATATATATTTAGAATTTCTGCCACTTCCTGCCATACTGCTTTACAGAAAGGCTAAACTAACTCTCAGAACCACCAAAACTGTACCTGCTTCTCCATGGCACCACCCAAGTTAGGTTTTTTTTCTCCATATCTTTTTTTAAGATTTTAAAAATTTTATTTATTTAATTTTATTTTGGGTACCAGGGATTGGACTCAGGGACACTTGGTCACTGAGCCATATCCCCAGTCCTATTTTTGTATTTTATTTAGAGACAGGGTCTCATTGAGTTGCTTAGTGCTTGCTGAGGCTGACTGAACTCTTGATCCTCCTGTCTCAGCCTCCTGAGCTGCTGGAATTACAGGTATGTTCTACTGCACCCAGTTTATTTTTTATGTTTATTTTAAAATTTACTCTAATTAGTTGTGTGTGACAGTAGAATGCATTTTTACACATTGTACACAAATGGAGCATAATTTCTCATTCCTCTGGCTGTACATGGTACACAATCACACTGGTAGTGTAATCATACATGTATAGGGTAAAAATGTGTGTCTTATTCCACTGTACTTCCCACTCGTAACTTAGGTTTTATCATTTTTTATTTGTTTGTTTGTTTGTTTGTTTGTTTGTTTAACAAGCATGTGCTACTTTCCCCCTACTCCTGGCAGTACTGGGGAGTAAACTCAGGGGTGCTTTGAGCCACATCCCCAGCCCTTTTTATATTTTATTTTGAGACTGAGTCTTGCCAAGTTGCTTAGGGACTCATTAAGTTGCTGAGGCTGGCTTTGAACTTGCAATCTTCCTGCTTCAGCCTCCTAAGCCACTGGGATTACAGGTATGCACCACTGCACCCAGGTCTCCAGCCTTTTTTTTTTTTTTTTTTTTTTTTTTTTTTAATTTTTTGTTATTGTTGAAGGATCTTTATTTCTTGATTTATATGTGGTGCTGAGGTTTGAACCTAGGGCCTCACACGTGCCAGGCAAGTGCTCTACCACTGAGCCAACACCAGCCCGTTTTTTTTTTTTTTTAATCTTATTTTTTATTTTGAGACAGGGTCTTGCTAAGTCATTGAAGCTGGCCTTGGACTTGCGATTCTCCTGCCTCAGCCTCCTGAGTCGCTGAGATTATAGGCATGTGCCACTGGCATATGTGGTACTTCAAAGTCAAATATTTTTCTTCTCACTGAGAGCCAATTTTAAAAATTTTTCCATGTGATGACTTCCTTCTATGTTAATACTTAATTTCTCTTTGAAAAGATTTTTAGTGAACTCCACCACTAAGAAGAAACATTTTTAATTAAAAAAAATTTTTTATTATTATTATTTTTTTATTTGAGACAGGGTCTTGCTAAGTTGCCCAGGGTCTTGCTAACTTGCCATCCTTCCTGGTGCCTAATTCTGTTCCTTTTCAAACCTGCTCTAAGAAATGAATTTTCAGTAGCTGGGAAGGGAAAAAAAAAAATTTAAAGAACCAAGAGCAAAGATGTTCAAGGCAGCACTGTTAATGAAAACGAAAAGACAAACTATTTCACAATGACTCATATCAGAATCAGGTTATGAATCTATGTCAATACTAGAAATGGGGCTGGGGTTGTGGCTCAGTGGTAGAGCACTTGCCTAGTATGTGTGAGGCACTGGGTTTGATCTCAGCAGTGCATATAAATAAATAGAAAAAATAAAGGTCCATCAACCACCAAAAATATATATAAAATAATTTTAAAATAAAATAATAGTAGAAATGGGCATATGAAACGATATGGTGCAGAGTGTTATATTCCATGGTCCACCCTCGGTAGCTGCAAATCCGAAAACGTGTGTGGCAAGGATTGGACAACTAAGAGAGACATAAATTACTAGACTATTTTTAATCCTGAAAAGATTCCTATTACTTAATTTTGTTTTAATATGAGGGAGCCCTTCTTAATATTGCATACCTAGAAAGGTCCCATCAATCTAAGCTGGCAGCTTCTTAGGCAATACCACAACAATGCCCTGACAATGGGGCTGGGGTTGTAGCTTAGTGGTAGAGCAACTGCCTAGCCAGTGTGAGGAACTAGGTTCGATCCTCAGCACCACATAAAAATAAATAAATAGAATAAGGTGTTACGTCCATCTACAACTAAAAAAAAAAAAAATACATATATATGTATATGCATACATATACATATGCATATATTTAAAAAATACTCTTACAATGACTAAAATCCCTTTATTGAGAAGAAGACTTTGGTAAAAGACTTAAATAAGATGCACACTACCATAAGCACTCATACTAAAGTGTAAATAATTGATTTAGAATCCATTTCTCAGAGCAGGTTTGGAAAAGGAGAAGAATTAGGTACCAGAAAATGAGTTATGGAAGATGTATGAAAGAGCAAAAAAGGGAAGTTGAGGCACTGCAGATAAACTCAAAAAACCTCGTTGGGGTTTTCTGAAAAGGAGCCCCATCCCCACAGTGGCTCTGTTGAGAGGAACAGGTGGCAGGGACAGAGAGTCCTTGTCTGTTCTGCCTATTCCCCAGGGAATTGCACCTTAGAAGTAGGTGATGACCAATTTTGGCCTCAACAGAAAGCAGAGCATTTCAAAACTAGGGGAGGATGGTCATGCCTCTTGTCCTTTCTTTATTCAAAAGGAGAACAAGTTACTGAGGTCACTAGGGTCCCAAGAACCTGCACACTGATCTGCAGGTAGAACAAATATTGTGAGGTCGTGCCATTTTCTTGTTAAGGAGCTCTTGATTCTCTGTAATTAGTTTGTTCTAATTTGCTCCTTTTGGTTCCTCCCCCGTCCAGTCCAAATCTCCAGTCTAGGAAAGGGGCGAAGAACAGCAAAAGGCCAGAGGAAATGAATCATGGTGTTCTGAGGGAACTGGTAAAGGAGGCTGGAGATTCCTGCAAAAGAAGACCACTCTGCAAGGTGTTGAGGAGGAAAGTCAACAAGAGGTGCCTCAGGACTGGAGATCAGTACCAGGGCAACCCCAGGGCAGCCCTGGCTTTCTCACAGCTATCCTTCAGAAGGCAACTCACCCTGTAAGGATGGCTTTGCAGAGGGGCAACACCTAATAAAACTGCAAAGAGTAAGGAGCAGGAATTGTTCAGGGGTCCTACCTAATCTCCTTTCTTTGAGGAAAGTAGACTGCCTTCCCATCCTCAGTTCCTGGGACCTCCCAGTTCTACCACAAAAAGGACAGGGTTGGGAAGGCCAGAAGGATCCTGAAGGCCCAGGTCTCTTTGCATTGGGTCTGACCATCTGTTTTGGACCTAGGAGTTCTCTGAGGTTGATTCAACCTAAACTGAACCCTGCCAGTCACCTTCCACCTTTCCCAGTTTAGGCCTAGAAGTGGCTGCAAGAGGAACAAGGAGTGCCAAGTTGCCCCAGACACTGGTTAAAAGTGGACTGTGGCCATAGGCTGCCCAGTGCATAGGAAGATAAAAGCCTAATGCCACCTGAGCTCCCCAGAGGAACCCAGAATAGACTTGGGAGAGTGATACCAGATAAGAGCAATAGTCTCATACCAGCTGCCTCTGCAGTGGGGTCTGGGTGGTCTGGGCCTGGGTTGCTGGCTTCAGCAAGGCCTCCACTCTGAGAGTTCTCAGCAGCCACACCCTCCAGTCCTTTGCCCTCATCTTCAGCAGGGAGCTGGGCATCCACTCCAACTTCCAGCACTCGGATGGTCTCATGGCTCGACATCACGATGACCTGTAGGCAGAGGATAAGGGACACTGCTGCAAGGAGGGATCAACATAGCCCTGGTTTGGATGGAGGAGAGAGAGGGTACTTCAGATGTAGACCTCCCAGCCAGCAAACTGTGCTCTGTGAGAATGCCAGATCCTGGGGCAGGCTACTGCTCCCCTGTTCCAGGGAAAGAGCTGCTGAAAGAAGGCAGGTCCTACTGTTAAGGAGAAGGGTCTGACAGAACTGGGAAGAGTCCCACAGAGCCTCATCACTTGAGAGATATTTCTATTTGCTCCACCTCTTGGACTCAGTTCAGGGAATAGGAAATGGCCTATCCCATAACCTTGCGAGGATGTCCTCTTGGCTGCTAGGACATGGGAATGTGGCTATGAGGGCTCCCAACACAGTACACATGGTTGAAGTTGGGCCAGGAAACAAACCGTCTTTGATTTCCTTGAAACCATCTGGATGTTCCCCAGAAGTAAAGGGGTGGAAATAAATGCTCCACAATGCTGAGTAACTTTTAAGCTCACAATGCCTTTATTTCCAAAACTCTGGGGTAAACGACCAGGATTCCCCTGCAAGTTAACTTTCTAAAGAAGGGTGAGGAATCCTAAAGATGTCCTCTTCTTCCTCACCCAGCCAAGCTATGGATCCAGTGGAGCTTGGTATCCTAACAGCCTGTGGCTCCTGTCATGCTAACCAGCAGTGGGCATGCTCAGACTGCAAGGAGGATCCTCCATGTGTATGCTGCAGGCGGACCCTGAGTCTCCTTAAAGCACTTGGTGGCCTTCTGTTCAAATGTCCTGCACAGTATTTCAGACACTGAAATCCTGCCATTTGGGCCCTTCAAGAATCAGAGACAAAATCTGTACATTGAAGTGCTTTGTGTCAGCCCTCCCCTGCACTTGGCCTGGACTGGAAACCACTGCCACAACATGCTCTTAAAGCCTGAAAACTGAATCCAGCCAGAGACTGGTGGAAAAAGTGACAAAGTGACACCTTCCCAACAGGAAAGTACAAGTGAAATAAATCTCCCAAAGCAGTTCCCTTTTACTGACTCAAACTTTTTTTTTTTTTAATCTTACTGACTCAAACTTGATCTACGAGGGGCTTCTCTGCAATTACATTTTAAGATATGGTTCATTTTTTTCTCCTTTTAAAAAATGACATAAGAAGTAAACAGTCATTTCAGAAAAATTAGAAAGTATATATAAACAGAAAGAGAAAAGTAAAAGTAAATTACTTGGTGTCCAAAGCTTTCTTCATGTAAAGTTATACATATTTGTGCATTTTAATTTCAATTTGAAAAGTCACAGTTAAATTCCCAAACTCAAAACCTGAGAAATCAGTTGGCAAATCCCCTTGATGAAATAACCATGAACTTTGGTAAGAAACAGCCGAAGAAGGTGCTGTGGAGCCTTCCTCCCCTGCCCACACCCTTTGGTCCATTGCCCTCACCACCCCCATCCCTTCTCATCCCAGAAGATACCTGCTCATTGACAGTCAGAGATGACTCGGACCCGGCTCCAGGATCCATGGTCACTTGTCAGGGTAGGGTAGGGGCTGGCCCACACCTAGTGCATCCTGGGTAAGATGGGATTGGAAAAGCAAAGGCTGATATGATACAGTAATATAATTTCCAGACCATCTAGAAAAGTCAGAAATAGAATGATAGGAAGACAGAAAAGTTAGGTTTTCCCAAGTAACTGAAGAAGTATGGAAGCAGGACTCTGAGTTTCACTTCCTATAGCATCCCAGGAGAACCTACATTGAGGTGGAACCAGTAACATTTGTGCTTAGAATGACAAGAGAAAAGGGATAGCCAGGCATCTGTCCCTGGGGTTTCCTGGTCCACTGGGAGACAGCACACCCAGCAAAACCCAAGACGAATATGATAGTCAATCAGACCCTTAGACAAAGGTGAGGAGCACTCTGGGTATCAGAGCACTACTCAGAGGAGAAATCTGGGCCGACTTCCTGGAAAAGATGGTAAAGACATAAATAAGCAAAGTGGTCTCAATTTTAATATGCATGACCACCACCTGGAGCATTTATTAAAAATGCATATCCAAGACGCCTTCCCTCTAACAACACTCAGAATCTGATTCAGTGGGTGAATCCCACAGATGGTGCTCTCAGGTGATTCTGTGGCAGTGGCCTAAGGGTACAGTAGCCTACACATAGGAGGCAGAACATCTCAGATAGTGGAACAGCCTGCCACATCCAATAAGGAATGAGCAAACCCATGCTACAACAGTTTTTCTGGCTGAAGTCACAAACCACAGAGTTGTAAGAAATAAAGAAAATAACCAGGTACAGTGGTACACACCTGTACTCCAGCTACTCCAGAGGCTGGGGCAGGAGAGTGATAAATTCAAACTGGGCAACTTAGTGAGACCCTGTCTCAAAGTAAAATAAAAATATAAGAGTGGGGATGTAACACTGGTAGAGTGGCTCTGGGTTCAATTCCTAGCAATACAAATAATAATAATAATAATAATAATAATAATAATAATAATAAAAGTAAATAAAAGGAGCAAATAGGTTTAGACATTTATATAGACCTGAGGGCAATTAATATTTAGTTTGAATGCCTACTGTGGCCTACTGTGGGCTATGTATTTATGTAGCACTAACTGATGTATTTTACTCATACCCACTCCGGGTGAGGGGTGGGAGTGGTTAAAAGTGGACTGTGGCCATAGGCTGCCCAGTGCATAGGAAGATAAAAGCCTAATGCCACCTGAGCTCCCCAGAGGAACCCAGAATGGACTTGGGGGAGTGCATTGGGTCTGACCATCTGTTTTGGACCTAGGAGTGGGAGTGGTGACATTAGTATCACCACATGACAGTAAGGAAACTAAGCTCAGGAAGGTATTCTGAATTCTTCACTCTTTCCTTCCTTTTCTTCTTTCTCCTCCCACCCCCATATTCTCTTTCTCTCTCTCTCTGTTTTGTTTTGCAGTGCTAATGGAAGCCAGGGCTTGTGCATGTTAGGCAAGTGCTCTACCCTGACACCCCTGAGCTATACCCCCACCTCTCACCCTGTTTTAAATTCTGCTACAGCCTGGATGTTTCTGTCCCCTCCAAATTCATGTTGAAATCCTAATTCCCAAGGTCATGATATTAAGTGGTGGGGTCTTTGGTAGGTGATGAGGTTTCATGAATAGATTTAGTGCCTTTTAAAAGAGACCCCAGAGCATATATGACTACACAAGAACAGAGCAAGAAGGAACTATCTGTGAGGAACCAGGCCCTCACCGGACACTGACACCTTGATCTTGGACTTCCCAGCCTCCAGGGTTGTGAGAAATAAACTTCTATTGTATATAAATTACTGGGTTTATGATATTTTGTCATAGCAGCCCAAACAGACTAAGACAAAGTCATGTAACATAAAATTCTCCATTTTAACCATTTAATTATTTAATTTAATTTTACACTGCTGAGACTCCAACTCAGGGCCTTGGACATAGGTAGGCAAGCACTCTACCACCGAGTAATATTCCTAGACCCAAATTTACCTAAAAGTGCATGATTCAGTGGAATTTAGTACATTCACAATGTTGTACAACCATCACCAACTAGAACTTACCAGTTCTAGAACATTTTCATCAATCAAAGGGAAATTCCATCAGTAAACACTTCCCTTCCTCTGCTACCTCCCCCGAGTTAACAGTCTACTTTCTCTCCATATATAAATTTGCCTATTTTGGATATTTCATATAAATGGAATAATACAATATATGACCTTTTACTTAGCATAATGTTTTCAAGGTTAATCCATGTAGTAGCACATATGAGAATGGCTGAATTATATTC
Source organism: Sciurus carolinensis (assembly GCF_902686445.1). Lineage (NCBI taxonomy): Eukaryota > Metazoa > Chordata > Mammalia > Rodentia > Sciuridae > Sciurus > Sciurus carolinensis. The sequence continues at coordinate 111,537,528 of NC_062216.1, forward strand.
TGTTTTATGGATCTACTATTTTCTTTTCTTTTTTTTTTTTTTTTTTTTTTGGAGGTACTGGGGATTTACCAGGGGCGCTTTACCACCAAGCTTCATACCCAGTCCTTATTATTTTTTATTTTGAGACAAGGTCTTGCTAAATTGCTTTAGGGCCTCAACTCAGTAAGTTGCTGAGGCTGGTCTTGAACTTGTGATCCTCCTGCCTCAGTCTCCTAAGTTGCTGGAATCCCAGCCTGCATTTTGTTTATCCATTCACTAGAATATTTGGGCTGTTTATACCGTTTGGTTATTGTGAACAGTGTGCCTACGATTATTTGTGCACAATTTGTTTAAATGCCTGTTTTCAATTCTTTTGGATATGTACCTATTGCTGGGGTTTTAGCATCTTTTCCCCTTGGCAAAATGCTCCTGGTCAACCAGGCAAAGAGAACCTTGAGATTTCTTCCCTCCTCTTCCTTCCCAACACTCCTAGAGTGGGAGTCAAAGGAAAGATAAGCAATTCAAGATAGCTACCCATTTCAAAAAAGAGTAAAGCTTTCCCTTTCCAGGCAGGACAGTGGGCACAGGAGGGGCAGAGGAATTTTCTGGAAGAACAAGTGAGCATCTGCCTACCTCCCTAGGATACTAGCCTCATTCCTCGGTGAAGTTCTCCCGCCCATATTTTGTACATGGGAGTCTTCCATGAATTTTTCCGGGAACTTGGCAATTTACTACCACTTCTGGATGAAAATTGAGATGAGCTAATGAAAGTTGTTTGTGTAGAAGCAATTAGCAAGTCATTTGCAAATTCAATTAAAAGGCAGAGATAATTGAAAGAAAAGGTGCAAGGTGAATTTGAGTCTATTATAGTTTGACACACACATTTCACAGGGAGAAGAAATTTCCACTTCCAAAGAAGGCCATCAGAGGGAAGGCAGCAGTAGCCAGTCATTGAGACATTTGCTTGGAGGGGCGAAAATCTTGCTCAGAATCTTATAGTGACCATGGCCATTCACAAGGAGTGGTTAAGCAGAGGTTGGTATCCACTCTGTGACTGTGTTACTATGGCTAAACTGAAGGGTGTAGCCAATCAACCCTTTGGTCCCTCTCTAGGTAATCTCAACCAATCTGACAACTACCAAATCGAAATCTCCAGCTTAGATCTCATCCAAGAACTTTAGACTCATATCCAACTGCCCACTGAAGGCTCGTATCATTTAATCCGATATAAGAAAAGATAAGGTTTGGGCAATTCATCTTTGAGATTCTATGAGTTATGAGAACCTGGGTCCTCAGTGTCTAGTCTTTTGTGTTCAGGACAAAGGATAGGCCTGAGTCAGTTGCTAGTCACACCTAGGCTCACCCTAACCCACTAATCAGACTTTAATCCAACAGAAATCCAGGTGGAGCAGAAGCAAAAGACTCCTCTTGTTCCAGACCTTAGGCCTCCCTTGTATCTTAGTCTCTGATCAGAGTTATGTATGTGATAAAAACACCTCTCTAATGAGTAGGCACTCAGCATTTTAACTCTGAGCTATGTGCTATCTGCTATGTATTCCCTTGCTCACTTATTTGTGCAGACTTTATTCTGGACCTGCTCCATCCCCTCATCAGGAACTTTCCACATTTTCTCAAGCCTCAGGCTGTGGCTTGGTTTCACTGATTAGGCAGCTATCTTGTTTGCTTTCAGACCATTTCTCCAGTGACTAAAAAATAGCACATTTGGATGATCCCCTTAGAGCCCCAGATGCTATAACTGTCTATAGCCTGATAGCCAGGGAGGAAAAAGAATCAGTTGTCATGTTTAAGAAGGGGCTTCTTTTCCCACCCCAGCAGTGAACCCTAAAATATAAACAGATCAAAGCAGGGCTGATCTGGTTAAAGCTGGGGAGGGAATAAGAGCCCACCCAGAGCCTCCTCCTTTGCCTTCTCTCTCCAGTGAGTCAAGTTTGAAAAACATCTGAATCAAGCCTGGCAAGGTACCTATGTAATTTATGTATGTTTTGCTTTTCTGTGCTAGAGTCTAAAACCCAGGCAACCTCAGAACAGAATGATCTGTGGGTGCTGAGGCATTTGTCCACAACCTAATCCAAGGCCATTTAGGACTTTCACTGGAGAGGAAGAGCTGGTTCTACCTGTCATTCTCCTTGGGAACTTCTCTGGATTCAGGCAATATTCCAGGAGAAGCATTGAGAAATTCCAAACAAGCCAGAACTTCCTAGAACAGTCTGAGATTCTAGTAGAAGAAATCCTGAAAAGTCTTATCCTATTCAACACATATTTCCATGGCTATAAGTGTTGGGTAGATTGGGAGGAAAATATATTTCCCACCTTTGTCAAGAAGACTACAGTCCAATATGGAAGTCAAAGAAATAAAGAGGTAACTACAATATAGCATTTCTAAGTATCCTGGTGGAAGAAGAGAAGGCTATGGAGGATCCATAGGAGGGGCATACAACGCAGTTTTGCGTAATCCTTGTTCTCACAAAGGTATGTATTTCAGACATGAATCTTTTTTTTGGGGGGGGGGTGCTGGGGATCAAACCCAGGGCCTTGTGCTTACAAGGCAAGCACTCTACCGACTGAGCTATCTCCCCAGCCCCATGAATCTTGATATAAGAAAAATCTTGTCTTTGTAGGCAAATGAAATTTGTGTAGGATTCAGACTTTGTGTGTGTGTGGTACTGGGGACTGGACCCAGGGATGCTCTACCACTGAACTACTTCCCCGGTCCTTTTCATTGTTTATTTTTTATAAATTTTGAGACAGGGTCTTGTGAGGTTACCCAGGCTGACCTTGAACTTGCAACCCTCCTGCCTCAGCCTCCCTAGTTGCTGGGATTACAGGTATGTGCCATTGTGCTCAGTTGGATTCAGGTTTTTAACTCGGACCCATTTCTGTGGGTTTTTTTTTTTTTTTTTTTTTTTTTTTTTTTTTTTTTTTTTTTGTGGTGGTGGGGTACCAGGGATTGAACTCAGGGGCACTTGATCACTGAGCCACATCCCCAGCCCTATTTTGCATTTTATTTTGCTTAGTGCCTCGCTGTTGCTGAGGCTGGTTTTGAACTCGAAATCCTACTGCCTCAGCCTCCCGAGCCACTAGGATTACAGCCATGTGCCACCATGCCCAGTCATTTCTGTGGTTTTAATCAGCCCCTTAACACTCAATGTGGTTAAAGTTTGCAATGTGTTAAAATACGTTTTCATTATATACTCATTTTTTAGGGTAGAGGATACTCTGTGTGAAGTTAGCAGGCTCCAAAGAAAGGCTGGAAGAAAGTCACATTTGTTGAGAAATCACCATTCAAAATTTTAACATTATAATGCTCTCTGATTCGAATTTTTTTGTTGGCATTAGCTCTATACCACTGCTATATTTAAATTCACACCTGCTTACTTCCTGCAAATCTGCCACTCAGACTGGCTCAGACTTACTACCTGCAGACTGCCACTCAGACAGGAGTTTGGAACAGAGAGGTAGCTGGGGTTGCAGAGAATGGTGCAGCCAAACCACTCTTCACTCCCTCCCTGGGTATTCTCGCCCAGTCTGGGAACTTTTTGCTTATTTATTATTTTTGCAGTACAGGGGATTGAACTGTGGGACACTCTCCATTCCTTTTTAAATTTTTATTTTGAGATAGGATCTTGCAAAGTTCCCCAGGCTGGCCTCAAACTTGCATCCCTCCTGACTTCGACTCACTATCTGGGAATTTCTGATTCGTTTATCTAACTGCCTGCCGCAGCTGCTCCAACTGCACACAGCCTTCCCCATCTCAGCAATGGCGGCTTTGGCCACTCAGCTCTGGCTGCGGTCCTGACCTTCTTTCTTTCCTTATCTCTCACATTTACTTCTTCCGCAGATCCTGTGGGCTCTACGAGCTAATATGACCGCTCTCTTCTTACCGCTATCTCCTGGGCCACACGGCTTTGGTACGCCCCCTCCTACCCGCAAGTATCATTTGCCCTGTTCCAGAGTCCAGTGCCTAGTGGATTTTCTGCACGTCCTCTCACCCCTTTCCATTCCTGGCTCCAGGACACAGATTTTGCATCCTACCCTCTTAAGAACAACAGTCATGATAATTTATGAAACCTAGGTCTTTTTATACATAGGATGGAGAGCATGATCCAGAGACATCTCAGTTTTGAAGCTTTCAAGGTACAGGCCTTTGGGCAAATGATTTAACTTCTGTGCCTCAGTTTCTTCATCTGTAAAATGGAAATAATAGTAACACCTATTTTCTAGGGTTATTGTGAGGAATGAATAATTAACACACTGTATGAAGTTTACATCAATCCCTGGCACATACTAAGTGCGCAGAAAGTGGTAGATATTATGATAATTTGCATACATTATCTCAATTGTTTTTCAACTTAGTGTAATAGTTAAGAACTTCACTGTTTTTAAAAATTTTTTTTAGTGGTAGATGGACACAATACCTTTATTTTATTTATTTTTATGTGGTGCTGAGGATCAAACCCAGTGCCTCACATGTGCTAGGCAAGCACTCTACTACTGAGCTACAACCTAGCCCACAACTATTGTAATTTCATAGTGATTAAATCTTGGGCAGGAGAAATACGATCTTATTCTAGATTATTTCTTAAAATAGAGACTCCTTGGAAAAGCAAATATTTTCTACTTTCATATATATATATGGAGAGAGAGAAAGAGAGGGACACAGAATATATATATATATATATATATATATGTTTTGTTTTGTTTTTGGTTGGGCTGGAGATTGAACTCAGGGCCTTGCATATGCTATATGCTCTACCATTTAAGTACATCCCCAACCCCTATTTTCTTAATTGCCAGGTAGTACCTCCAGGAAGAAAAGAAAAGAAAAAAAAAATAGCTTCTCTCTCTCAACTTCTCTTCCTCCTCTCCCCCGGTTCCCCAGTGTTATCTTGTTTTCATGTTTATGATCTGCTGGCCACCCCAAAAGGAAAAACTCTATGACAGGAGAAGCTTTATCTGAATTGTCCTTAGTGTGGCCCTTGGTGAGTATTTTTGTTGAACCAATGGAAGAATGAATGAAGTTCTACAGCAGATATGCGAAGAAGTTACAAGTCACAGAAGCATCATCCTGAGCACCAGGACTTCAATCAAAATGAAATAGGTGGAATTTTTCCTCAGAAGGCCTGGGCCAGGCTGCCTTAAATTACCGAGATAAGAGGAGGAGGGATAAATGTGTGAGGCAACTGAAGACCAGCCTTCTACTTTGGGAACAAGGAATCGGGAGGAGCAGATGAGGATAAAATCTCTGCGAAGAGAAAAGCCTGTTGTCTGTGGCCCAGGAAGGCTTCTTGACCGCTTTTTTATTTCCCCCAGTGTAGCAGCCCAGGTTTTCCTGTGAAACCTGTTTTAGGTTTCCAATCACAGTCCAGAGGGTAATCTCAACGCTTAAAGTGGCGGTTAGAAGCACGCAGGGCTCCCTTGGCCTTGCCAGGTGCGAATGCCTAGGGAGCACATATTGGGCCCATTATTATGACTATTAATAATAATATTGTGATTAAATATTTATGAAGTGCTCATGCTCTGCTCGATGGTGACCCTCCCACCACATCTCCACCCTTCCAGCAACACCCAGGTCTCTAGCCCCAAGTCCCACCAGTCCTCTCGGAGTAGGTTCGTGCGGGTGAATCGTGACAGGTCGCCCTGGCCGCCTGTGCTGCTAGTAACCAGGAACCCAGGCGCCGGGGCTCTCCTGGGGGGCGGAATCCGCCCCGGGTCGCCGCCGGGGTCTGTGTATACATCCTCCTCCGCGGTTCATGCCGGACCAGAGCTTTGGGGACAGAAACCCCGAGCGGCCAGGGCCAGGTTTCCCGGGTCCACCTGGCGGCCGCCCCTCCCCGCCTGATCCGAGTCTACCCGCCGGCGGCCGAGGGCGCGGCCCCAGGGTCTGCGGCCCCAGGTGGGCAGCCGCGCGCCGTCCCACTCCTGGAGCTCCCCGCAGCACTGGCCCGCCATCCCGCCGCCCCGGCCCCGCGGCTTTTTCTCTCTTTATCATAAATATATAAATTATGCTAATTACGGGCATTGCATATTAACCAAACCCGAAACCTCCCCTGCCCGGCCCCCTCCCCCTCCGTGCAAACCCCTCCCCGCCCCGGACCCCGCTACTTACCGGAGCCCGAGCCCGAGCCGCCTTCGCCCCGGGTGCCCGGCGGCCACCGATTAGAGATTCATCTCACAGCCCGGGCCAGGGGGCCGGGGCCGGGGCCGGGGCGGCCGCCGCCCGCAGACAAAGAAGCCAGTGCGGCTTGGCTGAGCTCGGCTCGGCCGGGGAGCCGGTCGGGACCCGCCGCCGCCCCCGGGCCCCCAAGCCGGGGCTGGGCAGAGCCGAAGGGGGCTCTGTGGGCTGCGCTGGGCGGAGGGGGACGGCCGGGAAGCGGGAAGGGGAAGAGGGGGGGCGGTCAGGTATATATTTTTCTTCTTTCCCCCTTTCCAACGGCCCCCCCTTTTTCCTCCCCCCTTTTTTCCCTCCTTCTGCTACTTGGATTTTTTTAGCTGCTGCGTCATGAGCATAATTTATGCAAAGAGCTTTGCCGCATGCTGCACCGCCCGCGCCAACCGCCGGGGGCGGCGGGCTGGGCGAGCGGTCAGAGAAGGGAGGGGATCTAGGGACCCGGGAGCGAGGCACCGTGGTGGGGAGGGGACCCTCCGGCCCCGGCCAGGTCGGGAGGTCCCAGAGGTTTTCTCCCGGGAAGAGAATAGGGAGTCAGTGAGACTGGTTGCTCGGCCGCCTCCGAGGTGCAGCTTGAGGTCGTTTCATTTTGGGAATGTGAGAGCAGGAGCATGGGAGTTCGGACTGGGGACCCTTTGCCACCTTCCCTTCAAACGAGGGTTGGGGTGGTGACGGCGGTGACTTCCAGCCTCTTCCTTTCCTTTCTAGGTAGTCAGTCGCCCTTCTTAACGGGGAAAGTTAAGTTCATGTCTGTTCCCCAGCCCCAGAAGAGAGGGGAACTCAAAAACAGCCTAGCCATTGTTGAACCGCCAAAGCATCTGTGCCCCGGGTTCAAACCAGGGAGGGGACCCAGGTCCTGAATGCTCCCTCCACCCGCCTACCTTTACCCCAGGAGCGGCAGCGAGCTGTGTTGTCTAAAGATAACTTCCGGGCCTTCTTGTCCAAGTAGACAAGGAAATGTGAGAAGAAAGACAAAAGTTTAGTGGGAGAGAGAGTGAGAGAGAGAACTTCTGCTCTGGTGGCTGTGGAAGTGGGGAGGCTTTGATTTACCAATTCTCCCCACTAAGAAAAGACAGATTTAGGGACCAAGGGAAAGCAGATTGGACAAATAGTGGACAAATGGAAGAGGAAAACCAAAGGAAAAAAGAAAGAACGAGAAAAGCATTGGGGAGGAGGGAGGTTCTGTAGATGCAGTGAATGTGGATTTCATGGAGGCAGCGAGCTGTCAGCCTAGTCTACTCCCCTCTTACCTTCTTCCAACTGCAGCTCCACATTTGGTAGTCTATGATGAGCTTGAGGTAGATGAATTAGAGGTAGTGTAAAGAGAAAGGAAGTGGAGACTGGAGCCCTCCTGAGACTGTTCCTTAAGCCCCCGCTACCAAGTGACTGCAAACTAGGGTGCACACTTTTACCTGGAGCTTGCTCACACCTGGAGGCTTTGCTCACAGAATCTTGCCTCTTGGGACCTGGCATCATCATTTGCCTGGTCAGTAGAGCTCCTGTTGTATCAGCTTGCCAATGGATTAGGAGTTAGAATGCTTAAGTCTTCCACCCAGCGCTTGCACCAGCAGTCTGGGCAAGTAATTTTACTTCATTTCTTATAAAAGGAGGATAGAGTCCTGTGACCTTGTAGTGCCAAGCTACTGGGAAGTCTGAGACAGAAGGATTGCTTGAGCCTTAGAAGTTCCAGGACAGCCTGGGCAACACAGCAAGACCTTGTCTCAAAAAAGAAAAAAAAAAAAAAAAAAAAAAAGTAAGAAAGAAAAAGAAAAAGAAAAAAGAAAAGAAAGAAAAAGAAAAAGTACTTATAACAACTACTTTATAGGGTTAAGTTTAATTGTGACCTTGTATGTAAAAACTTTATAACTATAAACTCTATTTGATTGTAAAGCATCATTATCTGTACAATAGTTTGAACCCATTTTATGGTCCTCTGAAATGCTACATGGCATGGTATTACAGCTCATGGGCTTGTTGTTTGGTCTACACTGGTCTCTCCCTTTGGACTGTAAATTCTTTGAGCACACCAGTTGTGACTTACTCATCTGTATTTCCTACTGCTGTTTATGTGAACAGTGGGCACAGTACTGCTATTGAACTTTGTAACACAAAGGCAGAAACTCCTTAGTCTATGTGACTCGATTTGGTGTGGCACCTAGATAGATCAGACTCTGCATGACAATGTATATCAGAGAAAGACATATGATCAGAGAAGCTCAAGGAAACACATAGGTAAAGGGAATCAAAGTTTTCTTTGGGAAAAGGGAACCTTTAACTTACATTGTATACACTTTTTGATTGCTTAAATAGCTCAAGAACATGTTACTTTTTGTTTTATTTTTTTATTGGGATATAACATACATATAGTAAAGTACACAAATCTTTTTTGTTATTTGACTTTTTTTTTTTTTTTTTTTTTTTTTTTTTTGGTGGTGTTGGGGATTGAATCCAGGGCCTCACGAATTTTAGGCAAGTGCTCTACCACTCAGCCACATCCCCCCAACTTTTGTGCTGGGAATGGAAGCCAGGATCTTGCACATATTATGTAAGTACTTTACCACAGAGCTATAGCCCCCGCCCCCAAGATGTATTTTTTTAATTTTTAATTCACACATAGTAATTGTACATATTTATGGGTTGTGACATTTCAACACATGTATATAAAATGTGTCATGATTGATCAGGGTAATTGGTAGTACTAGTGAGTGAACCCAGGGATGCTTTACCACTGAGCTACATCCCAGCCCTTTTTGTTTTTTATTTTGGGGCAGGGTCTTATTAAATTACCAGGCTGTGTTCAAACTTGCAACCCTCCTGCTTCAGCCTCTGGAGTTGCTGAGATTACAGGTGCGCTACCGTACCCAGCTCTTCTCTCCCCCCTTTCAGGACCGGGATCAAATCCAGAGCCTCCTGCACACCAGGCAAGTGCTCTACCACTGAGACTAAAGTACACAAATCTTAAGTGCACACCTTGACAAATTTTTACATATACATCTATGCAATCACCACTCAAAACAAGACAAAGAAGCTAGAATTGTAGCTCAGCAGTAAAGCACTTACCTGGCAGGTGTGAGGTACTGGGTTTGATCCTCAGTACCACATAAAAATGAATAAATAAAAATAACAGTATTGTGTCCATCTACAACTAAAAAAAGAAAGAAAGAAAGAAAAAAATCAAAACAGAAAAACTTTCCAACACAAAACTCCCCTGGTGTTACTGTAGAGAAACTTCCAAAGTAACCACAATTCTGATTTCTATAACATACCTAGTTCTGCCAGTTCTTGAACTTCATCATATAAAGTTTTTTACTTGTTCTTTTTAGTTATACATGACAGTAGAATATATTTTGACATATCATTCATCCATGGAGTATGATTTCCCATTCTTGTGGTTGTATATGATGTGGAGTTTCACTAGTCATATATTCACATATGAACTTAGGAAAGTTATGTCCAATTCATTCTTCTGTCTACATCATATAAATTGAATCAAATAATATGTACTTTCTGTGTCTGGCTCCTGATGTTTTTAAAATTCATTCATGTCATCGAGTGTAATTTTTTAAACTGCTGTGTTGTATTTAATTGCATAATTGTACCACAGTTTATCCTTTCTACTATTTTTGAGCGTTTTCATTTGTTTGGTTCTGATTTTTGGTTCTTATGTGTAAACTTGCTATGAACATTCTCAGACAAGTCATTTGGTGAACATATGCACTTATTTCTTTAGGGTAAATACTGAGGAGTGGAATTTCTTTTTTTTTTATGTGTAGAAGTAGATTTATTGTAATAATAGCATAAAAGTTGAAAGGGATTAAATTTAATTAAATTGTTATAAGTGACTTGATTGGAGGAGTGGAATTTCTAAGCTTAGGGTGCATGTTTAGCATTTGTAGATGCTGCTAAATGGTTTTCTAAAGTGTTTGAACCAATTTGTTTACCAGTAATGTACAAGAATTCTAGTACCAGTAGCATGAGTTCCAGTTATTCTATGTCCTTACCAATACTTGCAATGAATATATATTATTTTTATAATTTAAAATCCCAACAATTGGGCTGGAGGTGTAATTCAGTGGTATAGTGCTTGCCCACCACATGCTAGGTACTGAGTTCACTCCCCAACACTGCAATAGAATATATAAATAAATGACCAAACAGGCCAGGCATGTTGGTGCATACCTGTAATCTCAGCAACTCAGTAGACTGAAGCAGGAAGATCCCAAGTTAGAGAGGCCAGTCTGGGCAATTTAGCAAGACCCTGTCTATAAATAAATAGATATATAGGGATAGGGATGTAGCTCAGGGTAGAGTGCTTGCCTATCATGTGTGAGACCCCTGGGTTCAATTCTCAGCACTGTAAAAACAAAATAAAACAAAACAAAACAGCACAAATATTTCCATGGGTAGTTGAGAAGATATTGCCAGTAGCTTCGTTTTGCTTCTCATACCAAATAAAACTCTTCAACAGGATCCTCCATATTTTCTTTTTCTCCTTCACTCTAACTTCCTAGCTTTCTGAGATTTTGTTTATTAAGTAAATATTTATTATCTACTATGTGTAAGACACTGGACTGGGTGCCCTCCATTGGAAGACATAACAGACTGGTTTCTTAGAATTACAGTAGACTTGAAAAACAGACATAAAACAAAATAATATGAATATACCACTACAAATGTTGATTAAGACAAGAAGAAGAGGCTGCGATTGGGCTCAGTGGTTGGGTGCTTGCCTAGCATATGTGAGGCACTGGGTTCAATCCTCAGCACCACATAAAAATAAATAAAATAAAGTATTGTGTCCATCTACAACTAAATTTTTTTTAAAAAGACAATAAGAAGATGTATGAGAGGGCAGGGAAGACTCCTCTGAGGAAGTCCTATATAAGGGAAGACCTGAAAGATGGGATAAGGAAACTGAAAGTGGTTTAGTGTGGCCATATCTTAGTCTGTTTGCCTGCTATCTAAAAAATATAATAGACTGGCTGTCGTATAGCCAAAGAAATTTATTTATCCCCATTCCAGAGACTGGGAAGTCTTAAGATCAAGGTGTTGGCTGATTTGATATCTTATGAGGACCCACTTCCAACTTCATAGTAGGCAGTCATCCTCACATTTAGGAAGGGAGATTGGGAAGCTCTCTGGGTTCTTTTTTTGGTACTGGGTATTGAATCCAGGGGCCCTTAACCATTGAGCTACATCCCAGACCTTTTTTATACTTAATTTAGAGACAGAGTCTGACTAAGTTGCTTAGGGCCTTGCTAAATTGCTGAGGCTGGCTTTGAACACTTGATCCTCTTGCCTCAGTTTCCCTAGCTGCTGAGATTACCAGTGTGTGCCACCACACCCAGTTCCAGGTCCCTTTCATAAGGGCACTAATCTCACTTCTGAAGGCCCTGCCTTATGACCTAATCACCTCCCAGAGGGCCCATCTTCAAATACCATCACATTGGAGGTTAGGATTTCAATGTATAAATTTGGGAAAACAAACATTCAGTCTGTAGCAAGTGGGAACATGGCAGTAATGGGGAGAATCACACCAAACGAGGTTAGAAAAGGTGGGGTGAGCCCAAGTCAGGTAGATTTGGCCATATATTCCTCTATTCTTTCAAATTAATTGGGTCTCTTTTTGCTTTGCAAACTCTGATAATTTTTACCTCCTACAAGAAGCCTTCTTGAATAATAGCACATTATTCCAATTAATATTATTACTTTAGTTACATTATTGTTCCAATAACCTCATCATAAAATTTGTAATTTTCAGGTCACTTACTATTTCTTGACACTGTGTGTACATGGTTTACCTGACAGATGAATGTCAAGGCCTTATGTTTCCTCTTTCTTCTGATGTCCTCCAAGCACCCAACATGGGAGAGATGCTTTGTTAATGATAAGAGTCTTCCTTGGTACTCTGTCCAGAAAGCTCCTGGAATTTAAGTAGAAATGCCCTGGGTTCCTATCTGACCTGACTTGAATCGACCCAGTTCCAGGTCTTCTAAAACTTGTTATAAATCAACCAAGTTCGTTTTTGTGGGGGGGGTGCTGCATATTGAACCCAGGGCCTCATGCATGCTAGGCAAAACACTTTACTACTGAGCTGCATCCCCAGCCCAAAGCAACAAAGTTCTCCCAGGATTCATGCATATTTTCCCACACGCTCGCCTCCCCTCCACAGGCAAGCTCACCCCTCCCGCCTCTAACCGCCAGATTAGAGGCCCCCACTGCTGTTGCTAATGGAATAAGGCTAGGGCAGGTGGGACTGAGTGGAAGGTAGGTCTGCAGGAAAACAAACAAAAACCCTCTCAGTTGTGAGGGGAGGAAAAGCAGCAGTGTCTTTCCAAGGGCTTCTAGGAGTTTGCATAAAAGAAGGAGGCAGTTATTAACCATGGCTGGTCATACTGAAGTCCTGTGAGGAGAATGGGCCATGGAGGAGAAGGTCCCTGAATGCTGTTAACAATGCAAGAATATCTTAAGATGAGAAGCCAGGGTCTGGGACAACTTCCATATGACAAGGAATATGGCTTGTGCATACTCTGGTTTTTGTAGACTTCCACCTCCTATCCTGAAATGCATACAGCATTTTATTCTATTTAATTTTAGCAATGATGTAAAATTGTATTGCTGGGCTGCTGTCACTGACTCTGACAGATTGCCCTACCAGCTGAAAGGGTAAATATGGTTTTCAGTTTTTTGTTTTTTTGTTTTTAACTTTCTGTACAGTAAAAAGGTGAGGAACATTTTAGCTCATAAATTATTTACCAAACCTCACAGGCATAATAGGCTGTGTGCATATTCATCAGGCTATCATCCATTATTCATAAGAAGTTCACTTCAACTGTTAGAAGAAAATGAGGTTGTTGATTGAAATGCTGAAGAAATGTGGGCTTTTGTCCTCCTCCCTCCTTTCTCCTCTCTGAGTAAGTCTGGAAGTTTCCATAAAAAATGATATTATAGGGAAAAAATTATTCCTGGCATATAGAAGTATTAATAGAAGGAAAGAAAGCTTACAGTAGGAAATAAATTGGCAGAATCAACTACCATTCATTTAACATGAGCAGATAAAGACCCCTGACTACTGCTTTCCCAGGCACTGTGCCCAGGAAGTGGCCAAACTGGTTCCATTTCTTGTAACAAAAGAGGAGCTTCAGCAAATCTGGTAGAGTTATTGCTTATATTAACTAAGATACTGGTTGAATTCTATAGCTTAAAGAAGTATTTATTATTATTATCTTATTTGACCATCACACCAGGTCTTCAAGGTAGAAATAATTTTCAGAATGGAAAAAAACAGAAACTCAGAAAACACAAAAACAGAAAATGGAAACTCACAAGTTAGTGACATGTCCAAAGCCACATAGCTCATGAAGAGCAAAAGTATGACTGAACTTGAACACAAATTTCCTTCCGTATCCCATATTCTTTATATTCTGTCTTCCTAAGTCCTCTGAATATTAAAGCCACCATTCTCAAAATACAGGCATTTCACATTTTCCACTGATTTTATTATTTTTCTTTTTTTATGTTTATTTATTTTTTTCAGTACTGGGAATTGAACCCAGGGGTGCTCTACCACTGAGCTACATCCACCTTTTCAGGCCTTAATATTTCAAGACAGGTTCTCCCTAAAATGCCAACATTGGCATTGAACTTGTAATCCTCCTGCCTCAGCCTTCTGAGTAGCTGAAATTACATGAGTGTGCAACTGCACCTGTCCAGCAGTTTACATTCTTTAAGTCATGGTTTCCCTATTTGTAAAATGGAGATACTTTTGTGAACAGGATGATGTAAAAAGATTCAGGAGTCAGCATTTTCCTCCATCTTAAGATTCACCTCTTTTTTTATCTTTGAGGAGCCAGAGTGGAGGCAAGGTTTATCTCATGTCTGTCCCTGAAATCTTCTGCTTGAGCCTCTCTTCTGGGCCCTCACTTGGTATCTGGTCTCAGCCTGGAGTTCCTGGTTTGGATCCTTTGGATGAAATGCAATGGGGTATGAATTCTCCCCATTATAACTGTACAAAGTTGTTTTTTGTTTTTTCAATACTGGAGATTGATCCCAGGACCTTGCACATACTAGGCAAAAGCTTAACTACTGAGCTACATATCCAGCCCCACAAAATTGTTAAAGTTGTTCTTTACTGAAGCAGTGAGGGAAAACTGAAAAGAGCTCAAATTGTACATTTTATTGTTGTTGTTGTTTTTGGGGTGCTGGGGATCGAACCCAGGGCCTTGTGCTTATAAGGCAAGCACTCTACCAACTGAGCTATCTCCCCAGCCCCTCAAATTGTACATTTTAAACGTGTGTAATTTGTTGCATATCGATTATACCTCAATAAAACTGTTTTAAAAAATAATATTGGGCTGGGCACAGTGGCACAACATCTATAATTCCAGTGACTTGGAAGGCTGAGGCAGGAGGATCTCAGGTTCAAGGTTAGCTTGGGCAACTTATGGAGGCCCTGTCTCAAAATAAAAAATAAAAAGGGCTGGGGATGTGGCTCAGTGGTAAAGCACCCCTAGGTTCAATCCTTAGCACTACTACTACTGCAATAATAATAATAATAATAATAATAATAATAATAGGATGAAGAAGAGGAAAAAAATAAAAAATGATGGCTAATGAGCTCTTTTAATGTGCCTTGGGCAAGATAAATGCTAGATGGAAAATTACAGCAGAACTCAGTAAATGCCACATGGAAACGAATAAGCTGTAGTATAAGACTCAGGAAACAATGTGACTGCTATGGTTTGGATATGGTTTGTCCCCCAAAGATTTATGTGCTGGAAGCTCCTCTCCAGTGTGTCAGTGTTGTGGTGGGACCTTTTAGAGGTGGGACCTAGTAGAGGGTGATTAGGATGGGGGCATTACCCATGCTGTTCTTTGGGAGTAAGTCAGGTCTTATGTGAACAGACTCTTTTGAGAGTGGGTAATTGTGAACCCAAGCTACCCTTAGTACTTGTCCCTTTATGAATGTGGCCAGTTCCTTTAGGCTTCATCATGTGACATAGCCAGTGGGTCCTTACCAGAACACTGGCACCCCAGTCACCAGAATCATGAGCCAAATAAAATTCTTTATAAATTATCCAGTCTCACCAGATGTAGTGGCACACACCTGTAATCCCAGCAGCTCAGGAGGCTGAGGCTAGAGGATTTCGAGTTCAAAGGCAGCCTTAGCAATTTATTGAGGCCCTGAATAAGTTAGTGATATCCTGTCTCAAAATAAAAAATAAAAAATGTGCTAGGGATGTGGCTCAGTGTTAAGCGCCCTGGGTTCAATCCCTGATACCAAGAAAAAAATATTACCCAGTCTCGGGTATTTTGCTATAGCAGTAACAGACTAAGACAGTGACTTTTCCTGCTAGACTCTCTAGTCTCGTTAGTTGAACTGATTAGAATTTTTTAGTGTGCCTTTATTGAACACTTTTAATGTATTATGCTCTTTGCTTATGTGACTGGAAGAACAGAATAACTTCCTATTTCCCAGCCTAAAGAGGAAATGTGGAGCTTTGTGTAAGAATCCAGTCAGGCTTTTTTTTTTTTTTTTTTTTTTTTTTTTTTTTTTTTTTTTTTGGTGCTGGGGATCGAACCCAGGGCCTTGTGCTTACAAGGCAAGCACTCTACCAACTGAGCTATCTCCCCAGCCCCCCAGTCAGGCTTTTTGAAATAACCTTTTCAAAGCCTTAGCTGGTCTTCATGTCACAAAGGGAACACATTACAAGATATATGGCCCAGAAGTGGATCCTGCTTTC
Organism: Sciurus carolinensis; assembly: GCF_902686445.1. Taxonomy (NCBI): domain Eukaryota; kingdom Metazoa; phylum Chordata; class Mammalia; order Rodentia; family Sciuridae; genus Sciurus; species Sciurus carolinensis. The sequence continues at coordinate 111,553,437 of NC_062216.1, forward strand.
TTATTCCTAGCAAGTCGCTATAGGAAAGCCTCAGATACTGCTCTGCATAATGAATGTAAAGCACCAACTCCACCATGGCTGGGGCAGCCTAGGAAGTCTAAGGGGTCTTTTCTTTTTTGGTTTTGGCCAGTTTTTCTCCCTGTGAAATCCCAACCCATTTGCATTGTAGGACTTATTAAAAATGCAAGTTAAATGAAGTGATATCAATGCATGCCAAAATGTGCTGGTTTGGGGGTTTTGATTTCATTTTATTCTTGGAGGGGTGTGTGTGTGTGTGTGTGTGTGTGTGTGTGTGTGTGTGTGTGTTGGAACACCCAAAAGTTACCCAGAGCATTCAGAAGAGCAGAGCTTTATCTGTGTCTCAATATGGCCAGGAGACTGAAAGGGATACCAGTTTCCCATAGACAATTCTGCTGGACAGATTGCCCAAGCTCATTCCCACAAGACCACTGTGGAACCTTTTCCTTCACACACACACACACACACACACACACACACACACACACACCGCTTCCCACCCTCTGAGGTGTTGTCCAGAATCTAAACCATCAGATTTGGAGAAATGTCCTTCTTGGGGTAGCTGAGGGACCAGAAGGAAGAAGCACCTGGGGCTTTCTAGAAAGGAATGGAGGTTTGAAGGAGGAGTTCCTGAGGAGGGAAGTAGACCTGAGGACAGGAAACCAAGTTATGATCATATGATTAAGCTAAGCACTTACTAGCATGCATGAACTCCTGGATTCAACCTGTGGAACTGAGGGGGAAAAAACATAGAGAAGAGTCTCACTCCCATCTCTGTCTACCACCCCCAACTCTCCTACCTGAGCCTGTAAGTACTTTCATAGGTATTTTGTATATCCTTCCAGAATTTCTTTAATCAAACAGTAAGGAATAGTCTTGGTTTTTCTGCTCTTTGAACCTGTCCATTTCTTTTTTATTTATTTAGTGTTACTTCGGATTGAAACCTGGGGTGCTCTATCACTAAGCCCCCCCCCCTTTTTTTTAAATTTGAGACAAGGTCTCACTAAATTGCTCAGGCTGACCTTGAACTTGGGATCCTCCTGCCTCAGACTCCTGTGTCTCTAGGATTTCAGGAATGCACCACCACTACTGGCTTCCCTTTCTCATTTAAAAAATATCTTGGAGAACTTTCTCATTCTTTGCTACACCCACATAGTATTTCATTATCTGTATATACTAAGAGTTATTTTACCAGTTTCCTATTAGTGGACACATAGGTTATTTCTAATCTTTTGCTATTACAAATAATGCTACACATGGCAGTGTTTCTCCTGAGTGCAAATAAATCTTTAGGAATCATTCCCAGAAGTGGAAATGGTATGTTTACAATTTTGAGAGATATTGCCAAATTCACCCTATAGGGGTCATAGAAATTTACATTCCCACCATAAATAAATTAGAATGTCTGTTTATACACAGTCCTGAAAATAATGTTAGCAAACACTTGGATTTTTGCCCATCTGATAATGGTATTTGTGTGGTTAATTTGCTGCTTTCTTATGATGACTGAGGCTGAACATTATTTCATATGTTAGGAGGCCATCTGTTTTTCCTTTTCTGTGAACTATCTGTGAATATTGTTTGCTATTTTTCCTAATGTTGATTATATGCCTATTGATTTCTAGGAGTTCCTTATATGCAGGGATATTAGCTCTTTGCAATATGAATTGTAAATATCTCTTTCCAGTTTGTCATTTGTCTTTTGACTTTATGGAGTTTTCAACCTTGTCATTATTCCTGTTAATTAATCCTGAACATTAATCCAGATAGTCCAGTTGTTTCTATCTCCTAAATCAATCTAGAATTCCCCCACTTCTCTCTACTGCCACTTCACTAGGCCAGTCTGCCATGATCCCTTTCCTAAATGATAGGGATTAGAATCTGATAGGGATTAGATTCTACCTCTTGCCCCCATTTTCTTTCTTTTTGGTGATATGGGGGCATTCTACCACTGAGTTACACCCCTAGCCCTTATTGCTTTTAATTATTATTTTTAATTTTGACACAGGGTTTTGCTACATTGCTTTAGGGCCTTACTAAGTTGTTAAGGCTGGTTTTGAATTTGTGATCCTTCTGTCTCAGACTTCTGAGTTGCTGGGACTACAGGCATGTGCCACCATGCCCAGCTTATCCCTTTTATAACCTATTCTGCATTCTATGACCAGAGGGATGTTTTTTTTTTCCTGAGTCGTTATCTTGTGTGTGTGTATGTGTGTGTGTGTGTGTGTTGCTAGAAATCAAACCCAGGACCTCACACATGCTAATTAGGTGCTCTACTATTGAGCTACATTCTCAGCTCCTTATCATTTTTAATTGGTGCATTATAATTTTAATTTTGAGGCAGGGTCTCTCTAAGTTGTTTAGGCCTCACTAAGTTGCTGAGGTTGGCTTTGAACTTGTGATCCTCCTGCCTCAGCCTCCTAAGCTGCTGGGATTACAGATGTGTACTGCTGCATCCCATTGCCACAGGGATATTTTTAAAAAATGAAAACAGCCAGTATGCCTGTAATACCAGCAACTTGGGAGACTGAGGCAGGAGGACAGCAAGTTCAAGGCCAACCTGGGCAACTTAATATGATCCTGACTCAAAATAAAATAAAAAAGGGCTAGCTCTGTGGAAGAATGTCCCTTATTTCAATCCCTAGTCCAACAAAAAGGAAAAAAGACATGATCCTGGATCACCAGTGCACATACCCATCAACTCACACACTCAGGAGATTGAAGCAGGAGGATTACAAGGTCAAACTGGACAACATAGTGAAACCCCTTCTCAAAAAAAGGCTGGGAATGTAGTTCGGTGTGCAAGGCCCTGGATTTGATCCCCAGTATCCTCCTCCAGCCTGTTCTACACAAACAACATGCCACTTTCCTGGCTTAAAAGTCTTCAGTGACTTGTCAGTGCCTAGGATAGACTCCAGTGTCTTCAGATGGGCTCTTACATGGACTCCAGGGCTCTCATGCAGATTCTGCCTCCTGTCTACCTGTTCAGCTTCATTTTTGGCCAGTCCCCACTAGTCCTCACCAGGGTGTTCTGGCCATACTGACTTATTTTCATGCCCTTTCTCTCTACAAGCCCTCTCTTCTCTAGGACTTTGCATAAGTTATCCCTTCTTCCAGGAATTCTTTTCCACTTGTTTTAACTTCCACTCACCCTTCAGATTTCAACTCGGACATAATTTCTATTAAGAAACCTTCCCTGAGCACAAAGATATTGGGTGCCTCTACCTGTGACTTCACAGGCTTTTCCAATGCCCAGGTCTCAGGTGATAGATAAAATACCCAACATCTTGTAGAGGAGACTCTGACTCTAAGGGCAACTTGAAAGAATGGGAGCTAGGTCCAAGAGGGTTCCTGGGTGCCAACAGTTAACCCATTAGTCATTGGACCATGGAGAGTTCCTGGGAAGGACCTATCTAAATAGAAATATCTAAATTTACCTTTTTTTTTTGGCAGTATTGGGGATTGAACCCAGGGATGCTCCACCTCTGAGCTACATCCCCAGCCCTCTTTATTTTTTTTATTTTGGGACAGGGTCTTACTAAGTTGCCAAGATTAGCCTCTAACCCAGACTACTGACCCAGACTCCTGATAGCTGGAATTACAGGAGTAATATTTGATTTTTTAATATTAGTAGAGCCTGACCAGAGTTTTCAAGCTGATTATTAGAGCTGTCCATTTCTCCTTCCTCTCCCTTTTGTTCTTTTTCTCCCCTAACACATTAGAGCTGGAGATGAAACAAAGATTGTGTGACCTCTTTGGCAGATGATAAAACTGAGTTAAAAACAATGACAGTAGATCTGAATTTGAATGCTGGCTCTGTAGCTGTGTATTTAGTTCGGATACTCTCCTGACTGAAATATAGTTCCGTTACCTGCACCTTCCTCAGAGACTGCTGTGGACATTAAATGAATGCGCCTGGTGCAGTGTCTGACTCATACATAGTAGGGAATAAGTGGGAGCTGATTAGATGAGGATCAAGGTCAGTTAATTAGTAGCAGAGTCTGTCCCCCTACCCCAGATAGGATCTCATTATGTTGCCTAGGCTGGCCTGAAACTGGATTCAAATAATCCTCCTGCCTCAGTACCCCAAGTAGCTGGAACTACAGGTGTGTACTACTGTGCCTGGAAGAACTAGTGTCTTGATACTGAGTCTACCTCCTGAGCTCTTACTGACATGGACTACTACGGTGAACACAATTTCAGGGGCCCTGAGGTCCCAGAAGGAGACATAAGGGAAGTTTCCTTTCTTCTGTTCATTCCTTTATTTTCTAAGTTCCTGAGCACTGAGTAGGGGTGAAGGTAGATTAGTGACCTCTCCCATTTCCAGGCTTTGAGTTGGGATCACTTTTAGGATCTGACCTGGAAAAGTTAGGATACAGAAAAGAGTTGCCTGGTCTAACCTCCAAGGAGTTATTCATTAATTTATTCATTAATTACTGATTACAAACTTCATGTCAAGAAAAATGCTAGGCCCTGGGGATGACCGTCCACTAAAAAGAGTGTTTTTCAAACTGTAGGTTCTGACTTTTAAAACCAGGAATGCTCAAACAAGCCCTGCTTGCCACAAGGACTGTTGTGAAGACTGAAGACCAGGTGACAACGTGCACTTTCAGAGTGCTCTGCAAACTGTAATGCAATACAGGAGACAAAAGCAGGGGTTTATCCAGTTACGGAGAGTATGGGTCTTTTTATTGGTTTAATTAACTAACCAGCAAATATTTATCAGGATTCTAATGTTTATTAAGGGCTTTCATCTCCAAAGTTCTCCCTTCTTAGATGCTTTTCCGCCTATTTTTATTACAATACAGAATTTAAACCCTATGAGAATATAGTGTTGGGCTGTTTTTAGCTCCATCTCCTTACTTGTGCATAACAGGTACTCAGCAGATACTGAATGAAGAAAGGGAAAAAACTTAACTGCTGCCCTAACAGATGTCATACTTATCCTTAAGGACAATTAAATTTGAAGTGAAGCAACACACAAATATCTACAAGGCACCAAGTCAGGTCACCTGTAACAGGTGCCAAAGAAAGGGCAGGGCCTATGAGAACAGTGCTAGCTCTTATGGGGCACCGCAAAACACAACTCCTTCCTTTAAGCGAAAAAGACAGGGACACGCATAAGTAACCATCCATAGACAGTAGCTGGTACAGGGCAGCAGAGTCACGGAGGGTCTAGTCAAGAAAGGAGAGTGTGAACTGAACTAGCAAAATAGATCTTTCCGGAGCTGAAACTAAAGCTGGGTTTGGTGGAAAATAAACGCGAAACAGACAAAGGCTTGGGGAATATAATTTAGGCAGTTTGGAAAAAGTGTGTAAGTTGTCTCTTGTGGAAAGATTGCCAAGGTGAGGTGACCTTGAGTTAGGGAGCGTAGGCAGAAAGAGGTTTCGGGGAATGGTTTCATCGTCCTGCCTCTGAGCGTCCGACCGAGAGACCCTGTTTTGAGACAATACCTGTACATATCTGGTTTTCCTCCAGTCGAGGGATGGGGACGGGGTGGAGGACTAGAGCGACTGGGCGGGGCCCAGGGCCCCGCCCTCAGGGAATGGAGGCCGGGTGAAGGGGAGGGGCTTCCGGCGGCAACGGCACTTGGGCGTCGGGTGACGCCAGGCGGGCGGATCGTCACGTGACACGGAAGTGACTCCGAACAGGAAGAGGACGAAAAAAATAACCGTCCGCGACGCGGAGTCAAACCGGACCCGCAGCCACCATGAACAGCAAAGGCAAGGATGGGGAGCGGTTGGGGCCGTCGTGGGGATAGTGCGGACCGTGAGCGAGCGGGTTCGGAACCCAGGGTCAACAAACACTAGGCCTGGGATGGGCTGCGCCGCGCCCCTCGGCGGGCCGCAGTCCTGGGGGCTGCACCTGACGCTTTCGTCATTCCCTAACTACCGCGGCTAGCTCTCTCCCAGCCCTTTCGCTCTTAAACTCTGTGGCGCAGTTTGGAGCTACGGGCTACGGTGTGTGTGTGGGGGGGCCTTGTAGTGATGGACGTCCACAGGAGCAAATAGGGAGCTAGAGCAGGGATTAAGGTGGGCCAATGGAGAGCTGGCAGAGGCGGGGCGCCCCGCTCCAGAACAACAGGCAGGGCACGGAGCTTAACTAGTGAAGTGCTGGCGTTGGTGGGAGGCCGGGGCCTGCAAGGACCCTTTCCCCCTTCCCTTCGGTGGCGAAGCTAGAATTTTACCCTGGTCCTGTGATTGTGCCGATGTATTTGTCAGAACACAATTCCTTTCACTTTTTCCCGGTCTCAGGATTCACTTCCATTCACATATTCTCTTTATTTGGAAGTCGACCTTGAATAAGAATCTGCGAGGTAAATAATTAGAACCACTGTTACTTACAAAGTCTGGATTGGTTACAGCTGGACCTGTGAAGATTTCTCAAGAGCAGAAGCACACTTGATACATCAGCAGTCCAGAACCTCAGGAACAGGTCCCCAGACCTGTCCTGCATTCCGGAGGGATCTGGGGCCCATTTAGACTTTCCATTTACATCAGTATGCTAGTGGGCACAGTGCCTTTCCTGTCCAGTCAGAACCCAGCACCTTCCATTTATAAGGATACAAAGACAATGCTTATTTTCTTGGCTTCAGAAGTCAGGCCCTCTGGAGTGGTCAGTAAATCTGCTTACTCCCACTAAGTTAGCTGCACAGTATATCCTGCTTCATTTTGGTGGCTCTGTACATTTTTTCTTGTCCTCAGGTCAGTATCCAACGCAGCCAACCTACCCAGTGCAGCCTCCTGGGAATCCAGTATACCCTCAGACCTTGCATCTTCCTCAGGCTCCACCCTATACTGATGCTCCACCTGCTTACTCAGAGGTACTTCCAGTTTTATCAAACTTGAACTAGTTGAGAATACTGTTGGACCATATTTTCAGTCTTTAAGTCTGATCTTACAAACAGAAGTGTTCACATGAGTAATCTAAAAATCCAGCAATTTGTTGGAATTGAGAATGCATTATCTGATTATCTTGCGTTATTCAGCACAGGTTGGGATTAAGAAGATGAGTTTGTGGACTTTTAGCCTAACACTGACTGTAGCAAGAAATGATCCAGAATATTGAATGCCAGTGGAAAGATAACTTGTATAACTCACAAAAAGTGTAATCTGCACAAGAATTGACTTGATAAACAGATTTCAAGTAGACATGTCACAAAGTAACATTTTGCTTTCTCTCTGCCTGTTTTAGCTCTATCGTCCGAGCTTTGTGCACCCAGGGGCTGCCACAGTCCCTACCATGTCAGCTGCATTTCCTGGCGCCTCTCTGTATCTTCCCATGGCCCAGTCTGTGGCTGTCGGGCCTTTAGGTTCCACAATCCCTATGGCTTATTATCCAGTTGGTCCCATCTATCCACCTGGTTCAACAGTGCTGGTGGAAGGAGGGTATGATGCAGGTGCCAGATTTGGAGCTGGGGCTACTGCTGGCAACATTCCTGTGAGTATGACCTTATTAGAAGAAACTCAGCCCTTGTGTATTTTAACATTCTGAAATGACTTCATACTCATTTTCTTACCATCCCTGGAAAATCATTGCCAGTACTAGGGTGACTACTGCTATCCAATAAGTAGAAAGTGATCAAAGGAGCAGGAGAACTGTGGCAAGTGATGAGCATCTGGCGCATTCACTGGGGTCTGAGTTAACCAGATTCCTTTGTTTTCCTGCCTTATGAGTTCTGCTTGCTGCTTTTCTAGTTCATTTTGGTACAATGAACAAGTCTAGTAACGTTACTTATTCATTCCATAAGCATTCACTTGATATTTGCTGTCAGCATGGTATTGTATTAGGAACCTGGATGATTAAAAAAGTAGAATGCATAATCCCTAATAAGTAGCTTTTAGAAAGACAGGGATTTTAATTTTCAGTGTCTGCTGCTTAGTTCCCCAATGCATGGGATTTAGAGTCCACATGGTTCTGGCTAAGGCCATCTACTCAGGAACCATATGCTAGAGATGAAGTGGAAATTGTGTCATTAGTGAGCCTTTAGTTAATCCAGTGATCTAGTTGAAACGTAGGTGATCTAGTTGAAACGTAGCGTTTTCTAGTTGAAACGCTGGGGGTGTAGCTCATTGGTAGAATGTATGTTTAGATGTTCAAAGCATCTCAGCCCCCAAAAAACACAACTACCTAGGGATCCTGTGTGTTCTATCCCTGTTTGGGGTATATGAGTGGGAGTAATATTCTACCCTGAAAATGATTGTGGAGGCTGGTACCCATAGACTTCATCTTGGAGCTAGAACTCTTTGAATGAGTGATAGGCTCCCTTTCCTGCTTGTGTCTTAGGTTCATAGAGAAAATAGACCTGCTTTAGAACTCAAAATTGGTGGCAGTAGCTCCTTAAATACTTTTGGTTAGCATTCTGCCATCTTCCTAAGGAACTCCGCTTCAACCATGTCTCCTACCCTTTGCCCATTCTACCTGTCCTTTCTTTTCAGCCTCCGCCTCCTGGATGCCCTCCCAATGCTGCTCAGCTTGCAGTCATGCAGGGAGCCAACGTCCTTGTAACTCAGCGGAAGGGAAACTTCTTCATGGGTGGCTCAGATGGTGGCTACACCATCTGGTGAGGAACCAAGGCCGCCTCTGTGCCGGGAAAGACATCACATACCTTCAGCACTTCTCACAATGTAACTGCTTTAGTCATATTAACCTGAAGTTGCAGTTTAGACACATGTTGTTGGGGTGTCTTTCTGGTGCCCAAACTTTCAGGCACTTTTCAAATTTAATAAGGAACCATGTAATGGTAGCAGTACCTCCCTAAAGCATTTTAAGGTAGGGGAGGTATCCATTCATAAAATGAATGTGGGTGAAGCAGCCCTAAGGATCTTCCTTTAATTCCTCCGGAGTAATACTGTACCATACTGGTCTTTGCTTTTAGTAATAAAACATCAAATTAGGTTTGGAGGGAACTTTGATCTTCCTAAGAATTAAAGTTGCCAAATTATTCTGATTGGTCTTTAATCTCCTTTAAGTCTTTGATTTATATTTCTTGTTAAATGAGACGCATTAGTTGTCTGCCTCTTTCTTTCCATCCTTTGCCCCACGTGCCATCTCCAATCCTAGTCTTCCATTCCTTCCACCCATCTCCATTAAATCAGTGGTGCAGGACAGAAAGCCAGTCAGACTCGTTTCCTTCTCTCCTTGCACTTCTCCCCACTTGCCATCTTTTAACTCGTCTTTCACAAGGATCCTCTGAAACCCCCTCTGTGCCCCAAGCACATTGCTTCTGCTTTGGCATCTCCTCAGGCAAAACTAGAGGGTGCCTTTTGGACCCTCCTCATAGGTTTTCTCTGCATACACGAACCTAACCCAGTTTGTGTTGGTGCCAGAAAAACATCTTTGTTTGAACAAAGGTTATCAGTGCAAACTGTCCCATAAAAAAGTTTGTTTAAAATATGAGGGGCAAGGAGGAGGATGCATTTCAAAGGCTTGACTTTAGAGCCAAATTAAGAGGAGTTTTCAGATCAAAAATTGGTTACCATTTTTGTCAGTGTCTGATGCCACCACTCATGGCTTCCAAGAATTCCTAAACTGGGTTAATAGGGTCATATTGTGAATGCCTCACTATAAAATGACTTGAGTCCAGTGAAATCTCATTAGGGTTAAGAATGTTTCAGGGATCCTTAATATTTTGATTTTTGTTTTCTGAAATTGGATTTTATTTTATCTTATAATTTCAGTTCATCTAAATTTTGTGTTCTGTACATGTGATGTTTGACTGTACCATTGACTGTTATGGAAGTTCAGCGTTGTATGTCTCTCTCTACACTGTGGTGCACTTAACTTGTGGATTTTTTATACTAAAAATGTAGAATAAAGACTATTTTGAAGATTTGAATAAAGTGATGAAGTTGCATTACACCTCACTCCAAGGATTCTTTACTTAGCTTGTTTTTAGATTTCTTCTGCATATAACTTCTTTTATTTCCCACCTAGAACTCAGCTAGGTGCTGCTGCTATTCTGTTTTCTTTGAAATAAATGCAGGAGTACAAGGCCAAGATTTTTGACTATTTTCATGAATTTCACTTTAGAGTCTACACTTATTTTCACTTCACTACCTAAACAACTTCCATATCCTGGGATTCTGAATCTTAACTTACTCAGGGAACAAAATTGGTTTCTCCTTACTTGCTCTACAGTTCAAATTGAGGAAAATGTCTTAGTATTGCAATCCCCCTATACATTCCAGGTACCCTTCAGTTAGTTTTCCCAAAGTTCTGTGTGGTGAAATACTGAAAACTGGAATCTAGGCTGGCAAGATCAATTGCTCAGCCTTTGGATCTTACCTTGGGTCACTTAAGCTTGGATAATGAAGTCAATAGATAAAGACCTTAAAAGAGGGCTAGCTTAATTCCAAAGTAAACATTATCTGAGGAGCTAATAATTTATACCAAAACATTGTACCTTTTAAACACACATCATTTTGAAACTAAATTAAATTCAAGAAGCTTCTTGGATGGATTGTGAAGAAGCTGGTGGGAAAGGAGGTAGGTAAGTTTTTCCTGGTTTCCTCTGTATGGGATCTGGGACACACTGACTCTTGCCAGCAATGGAGACTAAACCAACTCCTCTCCCAGGGTATGTTTCTGATGATACTCCTCTGGGACAAGCTTCCTGGACCATCTCGGTCTCAAACTGCCGATAAGTTATGGGAATTTCTGGAACTTCCCTAGGTTCCTTACTGCTTAGAATAGGACATATGCAAAGGGATTAAATAGCAAAAGAAAATGATGTCAAAAAAGTTTAAGCAAAGATTAAGTCAAAATGTAGCTAACTTCTTACACATGAAAACCTGATTTCTATATCAAAAAGTTTAATTTGGCTAAAAATAGCATACGTATAAGGTTATTGGGGAACATGGAAAGGGGGGCTGAAACTAAGGGATGCAGCACATTCATCAGGAGGTAAGATCCCGAGTCTCCTATCCCTCCTAACCTGGCCTTTTCCTACAGAATCCAACCATTGGGAAGAAATTCTATGGATATTTCCATTAGGGCTATAACTAGGTGACCAGGTGAGGGAACAGAGTATGACCAGCGACATTCTTTTCCTTCCTTCAATGTGTTGAGGCACATACCAAATGTTCCCTAGCATAGCCCCACCTTGGCGAGTCACAAACACCAACTCTATTACATGGTCTGGTCAAAGACATAAGCAGCTTTTTTCATGTCCCTGGTCATGAACTGGGAGTTCAGTTCTGTTGTCATTTGGGCCTGTGCCCTGGAAGAAGCTTGGAATTGCCCACATCAATGTCACTCACTGGCTTCAGATAAAACTTTCCTCTAATAAATTAAACAGTTGATGTGTTAGCACTGGAGCCAGGAATTAGCTCCTTGGGGCCTGAGAATCATTAGATGAAATACTCCTCCTTCTCTCTGCCCTTGGCTGAGTCACTCTCCATCTGGAGGATGGTGCTGGGCTCGCCTTCTGCAGGTTCGTAGGTGACGTAGCTGCCTTTGTTCTTGTACAGGTAAAAGAAGATCAAGATCACGACCGAGAGCAGGGTGAGGAAGACCACGGTGATAACAACTTGGAAAGGAGAGGGAAAATGGAGATGTTTCAGGATTGAGGACCTCTCAGGGATTCACTGGGTCACCTAACTTAGATGATTTCCTCACTTCCTAAGAGTTTCCTTGTTTTAGTTAACTAGTGTACACTTTCAAATTCCAATTCCCCCTTCAAGCCTGACTTCCATGGTACATGGTATCCATGGTATCCAGGATCTGCTACGGTTTTTTTTTTTTTTTTTTGGTACCAGGGATTGAACCCAGAGGTGCTTAGCCACTGAAACATATCCCCCAGCCCCCACACCCCCCCCTTTTTTTTTATTTGGTGGTGGTGCTGGGGATTGAACCCTGGTCCTTGTGCATGCTAGGTAAGCACTCTACCAACTGAGCTATATCCCCAGCTCCCTTTTTTATATTTTATTTAGAGACAGGGTCTCACTGAGTTGCTTAAGGCCTCACTAAGTTGCTGAGGCTGGCTTTGAACTCGTGATCCTCCTGCCTCAGCCTCCAGAGCCACTGGGATTACAGGCATGTGCCATTATACCTGACTCTCCTAGTTCTTAAGGAGGCAATGCTTTTTTTCCCCTTTGTTTTCTTTTTTTGGTATTGGGGATCGAACCCAGGGGCACTTTACCATGGAGTTACATTCCCAGAACTTTTTATTTTTTTATTTTGAGACTGGGTCTCGTTAAGTTATTGAGGTCTTGCTAAATTGTTGATGCTGGCCATGAGCTTGTGCTTCTCCTGTCTCCGTATTCTGAGTCCTTGGGATTACAGGGGTATACCACCTCAGCATGACACAATGCTTTTGATTTTTGACAAAACTGAATGTCCCTCCCAAACTAGTTCCTGATGATTACGATGGAAATGGGAAGTAAGTAAGTAAACATGTTATCCCAACAGGAAAGGTGTTTTTAAATCCAGAGCTTCCGGCAAGGGTTTTTCTGATCTTTCCCTCTTCTTCACCCACTTAACAAACCACATATATCCTCATTCCTGCCCACGTACTTGAGTGTAGCATCCATATGCACCAAAGCGTATTTGTGGTCACCTTCCAACCTACCATTTACCAGCAGTGCCTCTGACAGAAGTTTTTTTTAATAGTCATGTGTACAAGAACCTATGCTAGAATGAGTCCGCTAATGGATTTGGTCCCTGATGTTGTGGTGTTTCTCTCAGTTCTTAGTTTATCACACCAGATTCCAGGCTGCTTTGGAGCAAGATCGCAGTTGATCCCAGGGGTCCTTTGGATTTGGCTCAGAGCCTTTGTTACCTGCAATAAGTGCTGTGCTGGCTTCTTCAGCTTCTGGGGACAAGGCCTCAGTGGCCTGCAGAAGTGGGGTGGTCAGTTCTGGAAAGTTTAGAAAAGTAGAAAAGAAATGGGATGATTTTTTTTGTTCTAAAGCATATCTTTGTCCTTCAAATTTCATCACCTGAACTTTTTCTCTATTCAAAAGTTCATCATTCAGCTCTTACAGGAAATCTGAATAGAAAAACCTAGAGAACAGAGGAAAAAATAAACTGCTTCCCAAAGACAATGAAAATTTTGATGGATTTCTCTTTGCCTAGGACAATGGTTAAGAGTATGGGCTTTTGAGCCTGACTCACTTGATTTCAAATGTGAACTCTGTCCTTTACTAGCTATGTGACCTTGGGAAAATTACATAACCTTACTATGTACCAGTCGTTTCATCTGCAAAAGGCAGATAACACTTTATAGGGTTGTTGTGACAGTAACACAATAAGGATAAGTCATTATTAAGAACTGTTTGTTTGTGTGTGTGTGTGTGTGTGTGTGTGTGTGTGTGTGTGTGTTTAGCAATATTGGAAACTGAACCCAGAGGCATTTTGCAACTGAGCTACATCCCCAGCTCCCCCAACCCAATTTTTTAGAGACAAGGTCTGAGTTGTCCAGGCTGGCCTCAACTTGCAATTCTCCTGCCTCAGCCTCCCAAGTAACTGGGATTACAGGCATGTGCCACTGTGCTCAGCACATATTTTTACATAAATGAAATCAAATGATGAGTGTATGTCCATGTACAGATATTTATATCAAAGTGTCATTGTATGTGCATTTTTTTCAGGGTTCTAACTCTTTATAATCATTTTTAAATAATGAAATAATGCCCCTGTACCCCCATCAAAAACCCTTTTCTGTACTTCCAGGATAGGCCCTACACTTTGAAAGGCTCTGAAACAAGGCTTCTCCTATCCTAAATCTATCCTGCACCCCTTTCTGTAGTACTCCTTTTATCCTTCAGAGCCTGAAAACCCCAGCTAAGTCATTACCCAGAATTGGGGCATAATAAAACTGTAGCCTCCAGAAGTCATTTAACATTTAAAATGCTTCCACAGGAAGTCAAGAAGCTCTTTAATTCTTTCTTAATTAGTATTTTAATGCATCAGTTTGAAAAGATGACAGTTAAGTAAAGGTTACTGCCAGATAGAGTTTATCCAGAGAAAGGCAGGCTGGCTGACCCTGGAATCACCCTTATGTTCATTCAATAAATAACCACAGCAGCACCTGTCGCCACTTGGCCAGGTGCTGTGCTAGACACACCCGGGATGGCAGAGTAAAGCAGACAGGGCAAGCTTCACAGAGCTTATCCTCCACCACACCCACAATTTCTACAGACCACACCCACAATTTCTATTGTTCGGAACTGCAAACAGCATGACAAAGGAAATTCCACATTTAGAAAAGCATTTGGTAGCGGGACCCAATGCAGTCTTCCAGTCAAGGGTGACTTTCCAAGGAAGTAATATTTGAACTGGGAGTTGAAGTAGGGGTAGGAGTTTACTGGATAACAAGGATAGGGTACATTTTAAGCACAGACAATAGCCAGGATTAAAGCTATTAAAGCTCTGAGACAGGACTCAATAGGCCATTGTGGCTGGTGCAGAGGGTGAGCATATTCCTGTTGAGTGCCTGACACCTTCAGGTTTCCATCCAGGGCAAGTGAAATTGTGTCAACAATAGTGGCCTGGTGAGCCTGTGCTAAGAGGGGTCAAAGGTCTTAGGGGAGCTTCATGAGCCATTCTGGTCCTATAACACAGAAAGCAGAGATGGGCTGCCTAGGGAGTTTCCCCTTCCCAAGGCCAGGCCAAACTTTGCTCCACTTTATTTAGGAATGGGAGTGTACTTGGTCACTTTGACCCTGATTCATTCATTCACATCTATTATCCATGGAGACTGTATTAACCAACTTTACAAGGCTAAATGTGGATTAAATGAGAAAACATGTATCATTATAATAGGTACTACTTAAAGTATCATTTAAGGTGACTACATGTTTAGTGATTAAAAGGAAAAGCTGCTTTGGGTTTGAATCCTGCCCCAGCCTATTACTAGATGAACTTAAGGAAGTTATTAACTCTCTGAACCTCAGAGGTTTCTTGATCTGTGAAATGGGAGTGGGGTGGGCAGTTTCTAGGATGGCTCCTGAAGATCCTCACCTCCTGGTACTGACACCTTGTGTATGGGCTCCTCTGGTGTGTGGGATGGACCCTGTAACTTGCTTCCAGTAAACAGACAGTGGCAAAAGTGATGTGATGTCACGTCTGAGATTAGGTTAAACAATACTGAGACTTCCACCAAAAAGACATCCTGAAGTTTCTCTATCTGGTCATCACCTTAGACTGCCTCCTCTCACCAGGCACTTTCCTCTCTAAAAATCTCCCAGGCCCACCCTCCATCTTTCTGCCTTCCTTAAACATGTAAGAATTTAAGATACACAAAGCACTGAGAATGTTAATGTACGTCCAAGGCCTAAATATAAAGATGAGTAATTTTAGTTCAAGTAATCAATAATATACTCTGCACCCATCATGTACCAGAGACACTGACATAGAAGCTGAGAATATACTGGTGATGAGGTCGACCAGAGACCTGACCATGGAGCTGAATTTTAGTATGTTTCAGAGAACAGATACACAAGAGTCCCTGGAAAGAGAATCTGGAAGGGAAAACAATTCCTGGTAGGGAAATTCTACAAATGAACCCAATTATAACAATTGCCAGTTACTAAGACCCTGATTTGTGCTAGGTACTTTATATACATCATTATTAATCCTTAAAACACCAATCACTTCAAAGTGGGAGTTTCTGTTTGCTGATGTGGACACTGAGGCCCAAGGAGAGTTAGGAGGCATGACTCATATTACACATGAAGTAACAGAGAATGAACCAAAGTCTGAATCCTGAACAACCTACCCCAAACCCCAAGGAACGTGCTCATACCAAACCCTCCTACCACCGTCCTTTTCTTTTCCAATAGGGGAAAAAAGGAAGTGGCAATGAAAGATAACTATAAGGCAACATAACAAGTTTTCCAAAATGTGTGAGGGTTTGAAAGTATTGGATATACTTGGGCTGGGGTGAGCTCAGTGGTAGAATACTTGCCTAGCATGTGCAAGGCTCTGGGTTCAATCTCGAGCTCTGCCAGGAGAGAGAGAGAGAGAGAGAGAGAGAGAGAGAGAGAGAGAGAGAGAGAGAGGGGGGGGGGGAGGGAGAGAGAGAAAGGTATGAATACCTATAAGAAAAGCCAGATTACAATCAAATACAGATTTAAAGTGAACTTCATCATAGGTGATTACTCAGAGGTGATTACATCAGTGAAACGTGGAAAGCATGTCCACTTTCCCAGTTTTAGTTCCTGACCTAATCAGAGGCAAGTTTTCTCACAACTAGAAAACCTGTGTGTGTGTGTGTGTGTGTGTGTGTGTGTGTGTGTGTGTGTGAGCATGCACAGAGGGAGGTGATTTATTACTGAGGTACATCCCCAGCCCTTATTTTATTTTTGAGACAGGGTCTCACACTAGATTGTCCAGGTTAACCTCAAACTTGTGATTCCTTCTGCCTCAGGAGAACATTTTATTAATACAGGAACACCTTAAGAAAAAAAAGTACAGTAGGATGCCTTCTTTGGATACAGTTGCTTTCCACTTACATTTTGCCATCTGTTGAAGCAGTAAGCACAGGTGAGGGAATTCAAAGCAATTTACCTCAATACTAAAACAATGGATTAATGAAGAAAACAGACCCTACCTCAGATTTTTATTTTTGATGAGAATGGTCTGTACTAGAAGCAAAGGCTCTCTAGAATCTACATCTAGAAGAAGGAAGCACCCAGCCCTGGGTATAGGCTGCAAAGGACTGAGTGGAATTCAAGGTTCAAATGCTAGTGGGGATTTAACTCTGCCAATATTTTTATTGGGGTTGTATTTATTAGAGCTCTGGCGTTGTATTGTCTGCTCCAATGCTATTTGTCCTGAAGCCCTTATGTTCAATAGTGTGATATCAGAATGAATCTTTTAAAAAAAATGTACATAAAGTCTTCTAGCAGAAATGCCTATATTAGAGGCTGCCAGAGACTTAAAAAATAGTGTCAGGAAGCTATATGTAGCTCAAAGTGGCAAGGAAATTTGAAGGACAATTTCAAAAACATTGTATCTGGAACAAGAACATAGAAAGAGCTAGACTTGATGTTTGGGTCTGAAGGTGAAGTAAGAGAAAGCAGAATTCCCCCAGCCCTTTTTGCCTCTGTTTCCTATCAAAGAGAATGATTTTTGCACTAAGGAGCTATAGGAGCCTTGGGAACACAGAAAAGTGAGATCAAGAAAAAGGAAGCTTCTCAGAAAGTACCAGGCCATTCTAAAAGGGGTCCAGATAAATGATAGTCAAGGGATCTGACAGTTTGTGAATGGGATCTCTGTTGGTAACACAGAAGCTTCTGAGGAAGAGGAAGAGACCAGGAACCTGAAGGGCTGTGGGAAGGTGTTTTTTCTTTTTACTTTCTTTTTTTTTTACACTACTGAGGATTGATTTCAGGGGTGCTCTACCACTGAGCTACATACCAGCCCTTTTAATTTTGAGACAAAGTCTCATTAAGTAGCCCAGATTGGCCTTAAATTTGTGATTCTTCTGCAGCAGTCTCTCTTGTTGCTGGGAATACTGGTGTGCACCACTGCACTTGACTAGGAGGTGGATTTCTGTAAATAACTGGAGAGCTTGATCAGCTTCCCCAGCAACATTCTGGAACAAGTTATTAGGGCCTGCTTCAGGGGCCTTGAACTCAGAACAGCAAGCATGAAGGGTCAGTATGGAACCACCAAGAGCAGGCTGGAGTAAGCAAGCTGTCAGCCTTCTTAGACTGAGATTTCAGGTTTGTAGACAGAGAAATTAAAAAGTTAATTCAATAATCATTTACTGAGTGTGAACCCTGTGCTAGGCTCTGGGCACAAATCAGTGAATGAAACAGGAAAAAATTTCTACTATCATTGTCCCTCCAAAAATTAAATGAAATTACTACAGATCTAGTAATTCCATTTCTGGAAATATATACCCAAAAGAAAGGAATGGGACCCAGTAAAATTTGTATAATGTTCACAGTAGCATTATTTACAATAGTCATAAGGTGAAACAATCTAAATGTTCATCAACAGATGAATGGATAAACCAAATGTGTGTGTACTCACAAACACAAAGGAAGGAAATTCTGACAAATGCTACAACATGGAAGAATCTGGAAGACATTATGCTAGGTGAAATAATCCAGAAACAAAAGGACAAATATTGTCTGATTCTAATTTTCTACTGATTATCTGGAATAATCAAATGCAT
Organism: Sciurus carolinensis; assembly: GCF_902686445.1. Lineage (NCBI taxonomy): Eukaryota > Metazoa > Chordata > Mammalia > Rodentia > Sciuridae > Sciurus > Sciurus carolinensis. The sequence continues at coordinate 111,571,586 of NC_062216.1, forward strand.
AGAGACAGAAAATAGAATGGAGGTTGTCAGAAGCTGGAAGAAGGAGAGAATATGGAATGTTTAATGGGTTTAGTGTTTCAGTTTGGGATGATGAAAAAGTTCTAGAATGGATAACAACAATGGTAAATGTACAATGATGTGAATGTACTTAATGCGCAGGGTTGTACCCTTAAAAATGGTTAAAATGAGCTGGGTGTGGTGACTCAAATCTATAATTCCAGCAACTCAGGAGGCTAAGGCAGGAAGACGGCAAGTTGGAGGGCAGCCTGGGCAACTTAGCAAGATCCTGTTTCAATATAAAACTGAAAAAAGAAAAGGGGGACCTGGGGATACAGCTCAGTGGTAATGTGCTCTGGGTTCAATCCTCAGTAACCTCCCCCCACAAAAAAGATTAAAATGGTAAATTTTATGTAATGTATAATTCTACCACACAGGCAAAAAACCCTCTCTTCATACAATTTACATTGTTATAGAGGGAAAACAGTAAACAATAAACAAAATACATAAGAAAAAGAAATACAAGTAGGAAAGTGGATAGGGAGTTGGGATGTGGAAGGGGCTTACAATTTTAAGTAAGGTAGTCAGGGAAAGCTTTACTGATGAGACGACTTGGGTGAAGACTTAAAGAAGGCGGGGAGGCAGTCACAACAAGATCTGGGAAAGGAACATTTCTGGCAGAAGAAACAGCAAGTTCAAGGTAGGATTGCCCATAATGTTAAAAAACACCTGGGCTGGAGCATACTTGGCATGTTAAAGGCATAGGAAGGGACAAGGAGACGAGGAGGAGGAGATGAAGTCAAGGAGGGAATAGAACTTGGGCCTAGTAGGTCACTACAGGGATCTGAGTTTTGTTTTTGTTTTGATACTGAGGATTGAATCCAGTTTATGCCTAAGCTTCATCCCCAGTCCTTTTTATTTTTTATTTTGAGACAGGGTCTCCCTAAGTTGCCAAGGGTCCTGCTAAGTTGCTAAGGCTGGCCTCGAACTTGCCATCCTCCTGCCTCAACCTTCTGAGTTGCTGGGATTACAGGCACGCTACATTGTACCCAGCAGGACCTCAGTTCCTTCTGTGAGCGAGATGGGAAACTTTTATAGGTTTCTGAACAGAGACAGATTAAATTACTATTTTAAAGTAATGCTTCTTAAACTTTATTGTTCATAACAATGTCTTAAGGTTCTTGTTAAAATGAAGACTCTGATTCAGTAGATCTGAGGTGGGGCCTGGAATTCCAAAGACTACTTCTGAAACCCTGAGACCAACATGTTGTGAGGAAGTCCAATTAGTACAAAGGAGGACAACAGGCCATGTGAAAGGAAACCAAACACTCATGGCTCAGCTGACAGATGGCATCAACCATCAGATGTGTGAGGAAGGCCACATTGGACCTTGCAGTTGCCCAAGTGAGCACAGGTGAAGTCCTCAGAGGTATGCCCAACCAGCCCACTGAACTGTCAAAAATCATAAACTGGTTTTGTTTTGTTTTGTTGTGAGTGCTGAGGACTAACTTCGTGCCTTTGTACATGCTCAGCAAGTGCTCTAATACTGACCTAAACCCTCAGGCAAATTGTTATTTTAACTTATCAAGTTTTGGGGTGGTTTGTTATGTAAAAACTTGTAACTGAAGCAGAGATTTATTTTGTTATTTTTTGTTTTATGTGGTGCTGTGAATAGAACCCAGGGCCCCCCTCATGCATGCCAGGCAAGTGCTCTACTACTGAGTCACACCCCCAAGCAGGGATTGATTTTAAAGGATCCCTCTGACTGCAGTGTGGACAATGGTTGCGGGAAGGTAGGGACAAGGGTAAAAGCAGGTTGTACCTTGCACAACCAAAGGGGGAGACTTTTTCCAATTTGCACAAAAGCCTTGATTGCACTTAGCAGCAGTCCAGTGAGTAAGTGGTGGGATTCCATTCTATTCTGAAGCAAGGACTAACAGCATTGAATGTGGGGGTGGAATCAAAGATGATACCAACGTTTTGGGCCTATTACCTGAGATAAGGAAGCCTGGAGGAGAAACAGACTTGAAAGGGACATGACTGCTTATCAGATACACAAGTGAAGATGTCAGGACTAGCATTTTGGGAGGAGATTGGGACAGGAGATTAAAACAAAACAAAAACCCAACCTATCAGTATATTGAAGACCACAAGTGTAGGTGAGACCCACAGACAGTAAGTACACACAAAGAGGGCCAAGGACTGAGCCCAGGGAGACTGAATAGCAGCTAAACAGTTCAAATACGAGGACCATTCACCAAATTTCACCTCACAGAGGTCACAAATGACCTTTGCAAGTGCTGGTGAAGTGCTGAATATAAAACTGTGGTTTAGGGTGGGTTCAAAAAAGAAATGGAAGAACCACTGTAGGCAGAATATAAATAAACTCTTACAAAAAGTTTTTCTGTAAAGGTGAGCAGAGAAATAGGGCTGTGACTAGAGAGGAAAGGGAGTTCAGTTGTTTTGTTTTTTAGGATTGGAGAAATGCCAGTGTGTTTATGTGTGGACAGGAATGACTCATATGAGAGGGAACAATCGAAGCATGACAGGGGAGAGTGGCTGGAACCATGTCCTCCAAAGAATGGGATCTAAGTGTACAAATAGAGGGGTGGACTCTAGATGGGAGCAGAGAGTGGATCCATTTTAATAGCAGGAAAAGCAGAGTATGTGGCACAGACACAGGTAGGAGGGAGATAGGGGTAGGGCTTTAGCAGTTCTGTTATGAGAACTTTAATTTGCTCAAGAAAATAGGATGCAGGGTCATCTGTTAAAAGTGAGGATAGAATCAGGCGTGGTTGCACATGCCTGTAATCCTAGCTACTCAGCAGGCAAAGGCAGGAGAATCACAAATTTGAGGCCAACCTGGGCAACTTAGCAAGACCCTGTCTAAAAATAAAAAATAAAAAGGGGCAGGGATGTGGTTCAGTGGTAGAGCATCCCTGGTTCAATCCCCAGTATCAATGAACAAGTGAGTGAATAAATAAGAGGATAGGGAGAGGACTTAGGGAGAGATAAAGGTGCTGCATGATTGATGGAATCCCCAAATTTGATAAAATTGTTTTAAATATCCTTGTGAGAAAAGTAGGTTAATATAGCCTAACTTTAAGGACTAAGTAAGTGGGGCAGTAAAACTTGTCTGTCAAAGAATTGAATGACACCAGTCTAGACAGAAGTTCTTCCACTGAGATTTGACCTTAGTTGTTTTGGATTGATATTGTTATGACAAACCTGGGCCAAATTAAGATCTTTATATAATTCAAATTAAAATTATTAAGTCAAAAAACAAATATAAGAAAGTCTAATATATTAGGGTAATAATAATGGTTATAGCTTAAAATATATATATACATATATATATAAATATATAAATATATATATATAAATATATATAATATATAAATATATATATATATATATAAATATATATATATATATATATATTTTAAGCTATAACCATTCTTTGCAAGATCTTTGGTTTTGCTGTGCACTTCACTGGTACCTTCTACCTGGGTTTAGCATGCAGGGGTTTAGTGCAGCCCTACTTTGTCCCACTCCTAGACTGCTGAACACATTTGCTGTCACAATTTTGAGGTGTGCAGGCAAACCATGTCAGATAAGGGAAGTTTGCAAGAGAAAATTCAGGAAGAGCTGAGTTTGAATTCTGTCTTCAAGTGGACCAAGGGGTGACCTACACAAGAGGAGTAAGCACAGAAACTGGAGGGAAAAGACAGATGTCTCCTGGACAGACAGAAGACAAAAATCATCACAGGTTCATAGGCTACTGGAAAGAAAATCAGAGCACAGAATTAGTAGTTGAACGAGGCTGATCCTCAGGACCTCGCTCAGATTTAATTTCAGAAATTTTATAAATTGGAAGTGTTCTATTTCTCTTCAGAATCCAATTTTAAACTGGTAAAATTTCAGCAAAATCTATAGTTTAGTTCTGACTAATCACATTGCACCAATATTAATTTCTTGGTTTTCATAATGTACGTTCATAGAAGGTAATGTCATTAAAGGAAACTGACAGTTTCTATAAATCTAAAATTCTTCAAAAATAAAATATTTGAGGGCTGTGGCTGTGGTTCAGTGGTAGAGTGTTTGCCTAGCACAAGTGAGGTACTGGGTTCGATCCTTAGCATCACATAAAAATAAATAAACCAAATAAAGGTATCATGTCCATCTGCAACCAAAAATATTTTGTAAAAAATATTTGAGCTTGGAAATGAAGCTCAGTGATAGAGCATCTGCCTAGCCTGCATGAGACCCTAGGTTTGACCTCCAGCATAGCCAAAAATTTAAAAAGTAAGAATATCAAAACTTTGAACCCCTCAGAGTGTCCTGGGGGCTTATGAGCAAGGCCTTCAGGTTCAAGCATCAGAATTATAATCAATATTTATCATTTGCAGTTTATAAAACATGCATTATCTTATCTCCACCTCAAGGATGCAGAACAGCAAGCTGAATCAAGCAGCAACAGATTGCTCAGCAGTTAGCTGAGTGGTGTTTCAAATCTCTCTCTTTAGTCCATAGGACACTACCAACTTTCCAAGTTCCCTTCTTTGCCTTCGGTTGGGCATTTTATTTACACATCCATTGGGTAGTGTTCTCTGTGTTTTGAGGCAGAATGGAAAGGGTGTTCACTGTGGCACTGTTTGCAAGACACATTTCTGAATGTCTATTAGTAGAGAAATGCTGTAATAATTATAGGCCATCCACTCTGGAAACACCATACAATTGTTAAAATGAATGGGATAGAGCCAGGCGTGGTGACGTGGGTACCTGGAGTCCCAGTTACTTGGGAGGCTAAGACAGAAGGATCATTTGAACCCAGGGGTTCAAGACTAGCCTGGGAAATTAATACATGTTAATTAACACATTAACATGTATTAATTTTTAAATGAAAAAATAGACAACAACAAAGTGATCTAAGTTCAGGAAACCTGGTGTGAAAAGGGAGGCAACATGCTTGGGTGAGCTCAGTGGTAAAGGGCTGGCTCAGCATGTGCAAGGCCCTGGGTTACATTCCCAGCACCTAAAAAAGGAGGAGGGAATGGATTGAAACCTTCCCCCATTATCTCCCCTGTTCCTACTCCAGTTCTTTCCTGTCAACTTGTCCAAACAAAAAAATAGTAATGCTACTCTCTACCTTCCCTTCTCACCTTTTTTCTTGTCAGTGGGAGGCCAGGGCCGAGGACAACAACAAGATTAAAGGCTCCACCCAAGTTCCAACCAACAGCAAATAACCTTCAAGATCTATTCTGCCCATTTACCCTTCTTGTTGACCCACATACTGGCTGCTTTCTTTGTGGTCCTTGTTCCCAGGTTGAGCTAAAGCTCTTATCACAGAGGCATCAGATCTGTTGCCTCCTGAGGCTGCCAACCTACTTATTTGCTCTAGACCTGCCCAGCAAAGGCGACTCCCCCAGTTCTCCTTACCGTGGGAACCCACCCTGGAATTTTGTCCCTTTTTCCTTCCTTCTCTTTCATGTGTGCCGAGGGGCCACTGGGGTGGAGTGAGACCTTGGGAGCAGTCGACCATGACAGAAAGAACACAGGCTTGGGAATGAGACAGGCTTGGCACAAAATCTACCTCTGCCATGATTAGCTGCACCACCTTGGGAAATTTTCTTAATCACTGAAAATTTCTTAACTTTTTTGAAACTCAGCTTTGCTTCAGTAAAATGAGAATAAAACCTGCCTCACAGGGTTGTGACGAGGAATAAGCATGATGAAAAATGCTTAGTGGCTTGGTGTGGTGGCAAATGCCTGTAATCCCAGTGACTTGGAAGGCTGAGGCAGGAGGATTGCAAATTGGAGGCCAGCTTCAGCAACTTAGCAAGGCCCTGTCTCAGAATAAAATAAAAATAAAGGGCTGAGGTGTAGTTCAGTGATAAAGCACCCTTAGGTTCAATCCAAGAAAGAAAACAAGGAAAGAAGAAGGGAAGGGAGGAAGGAGTGGGGGAAAGAGGGAAGGAAGGAAGGAAGGAAGGAAAAATGTGCCACATGTCTTAAAATGGTGAGGACAACCTGAGAGGTAGCCAATGTGATTATTAGGTGGCAAGAGATGGGCTTTCCCTGGTAGGGTGGGCAGAGCCCACAAGGCAAAGTTCAGTTGTCCTATTTCTAACAGGGCTGACTTTTGCACTGGGCATGGTGCCCAGGGTCTACAGCACTTCTGTGGGCCCATGAAAATGCTTTTTAATGATTTTAATAAGAAGAAACAACACATTTTAGGTTAAATAAATATTAATGTTGCTATATTGATTATTAATTATAAGTATATAATATTAATATTATATTCTTCTTTATGCCAATGCAGTTATAAAATACAATTTTTAACTTTTTTATTTTCAAATGAAGAAGCCCACAAAAGGCGAATGTTCCAAGGGCCCAGAAAAGTCATAAATTAGCCCTTGCTTTCCAGCCCTGAAGGATATCTCCTTTAGGAAATCTCTATAGTTTGGGGCAGAGGGACGTGGAGGAGGCATTGGCAGGAAGGGTGGAGTGAAGAGCTGGACCCTTGGTTATCTCATCCTTCAAAGAATAAGCTGCCTTTCTGTCTGTGATTGCTATTCTTTTCTCCATTTCTGTCCCTGAACTTACATTTGCCTGGACCCAGTGGGTAGGTATGGTATGTTCTAAAATATCACTATACTCATGTCACTCATTGGGTCAAGAATGTAAATATCCCCCAGCACCCCCCAAAAAAAAAAAAAAAAAAGGATGTAAATATCACCTGGTGTGGTGGCACAGGCCTATAAGAGGCTGAGGCAGGAGGATTGAGAGTTCAAAGTCTGTCTCAGCAACTTAGTAAGCCACTAAACAACTCTTTGAGACCCTGTCTCTAGTAAAATATAAAAAAGGGTTGGGGATGTGGCTTAGTGGGTAAGTGCCCCTGGGGGTTCAATCCCCAGTACAAAAAAAAGAAAGAAAGTAATGTAAATATCAACAAAACAATAATATAACACTCAATTAAAAGATGGGCAAGGACCTGAATAGACACTTTCCCAAAGATACCCAGATAGCCAATAAGCACATGAAAAGATGCTCAGCATCACTAATCATTAAGGAAATGTGAATCAAAACCACAGTGAGATACTACTCCACACCCAGTTTGGTTACTCCAAAAACCCTAGAAAATGACAAGTGTTGACGAAATATGGGGGCTAGGGTTGTGACTCAGTGGTAGAGAACTTGCCTAGCACAAGTGAGGTACTGGGTTCGATCTCCAGCACCACATTAAAAAAAAAACAAAAACTGGACAAGATCTGAAGAAACTGGAACCTTTGTACATTGCCGGTAGGAATGTCAAATGTACAGCCACAAGGAAAAGTGGCAAGGTGGTTCTTCAAAAAAATTAAACATAGAATTACCACATAACACTGCAATTTCACTTCTGGGTATCAAAAGAACTGAAAGCAGAGAACAGATATTTACACACTCATGTTCATAGCAGCATCATTCACAACAGCCAAAAGGCAGAAGCAACCCAAGGGTCCAACAGATGAATGGTAAACAAAATGTAGCACATACATAGGAGGGACTGTTATTCAGATTAATAAGGAAGGGAACTCTGACAGATGCTACAACATGGATGAAGCTTGAAGGCATTACGCCAAGTGAAATAAGCCAGACAAAAAGGACTAAAATTATATTACTCTATTTATATAAGGTGCATAGAAGAGTCAAATTCATAGATATAGAAAGTAGAGGGCTGGGGAGATAGCTCAGCTGGTAGAGTGCTTGCCTTGCAAGCACAAGGCCCTGAGTTCGATCCCCAGTACCGCCAAAAAAAAAAAAAAAAAAAAAAGAAAGTAGAATGGTGGTTGCCAGGGGCCTGGGGAGGAGAGAATGGGGAGTCCCTGTTTAACGGGAGTGGGGTTTCATTTGGGAAGATGAGACGGTTTTGAGAATGGACACTGATGACGGTGGCACCACAATGTGAATATACTCAACACCACTAAAGTACACAAAAAATGGCTAAATGGTAACACTTGTAGTATTTGTTTTACCACAGATTTTTGAAAAGGAAGAAGAAAAACAAATGTAAATAGTTCTCCTTTGCTCAGGTCTTAACCAGCTATGCCAACTGCCCAAGTATCCCCAGGGGCAGGTTCATTCTGGAAGTCCTCTGTCCTCTCCTCCTGAACACCTCCTGGGTAAGCCCCAGTCTCTAGAGCGACACACTTGGCACCATCATCATCTAATTGATACATTTAGATACATCCCTTTTTGCCTCCATAAACCTCACCCATCCTGCCAAGGATGCTCAGATCCCTTCCTCACTGTGTGTGTGGGGGTGTCTCAATGGATTGAGCTAGACTTCTACCCATTTTTCCTTTTTCTTATCTCTTCTCACCAGACAACTACAAGTCTGAATTGTATTCATCACCAGTCACAGGAGACACTGTCTTGGACTTCCCTTGGGGTTGTCAGTTGCCTGTTTTCATATCAATAAAAGAAGGGAATGTTGGTTCTAATGACAAATGAGACTGTGCATATGAAAACAAAGGAAGCCAGATCAAGCAGTTCTTCCTCTCTCACCCTATCTGGCAAAAAAGCAATCAATATGTAAATATCTCATAGTTTGTTTAACCCAGCCTGATTCTCTGGAAGGTGAGAATCCATTTTCAGTGTCATGAGGTAGATCCCTGCCAGTGCATACTTCCAGGGAACAATTTTTTGGGGGGAGCAGGGGTACCAGGGATTGAACTCAGGGGCACTCGACCACTGAGCCACATCCCCAGTCCTATTTTGTATTTATTTTAGAGGCAGGGTCTAACTGAGTTGCTTAGTGCCTCACTGTTGCTGAGGCTGGCTCCTGCTTCAGCCTCCCCAGCCTCTAGGATTACAGGTGTGCACAATGGGATTTCAATACTAGGTCTGTATAACAGGAGTGGAATTAGAAGGTAGAATCCCTTTCCAGGGAAAAGTGGGTCTCTAACAAGTACTTAATAATTCTAACCAATGTTACTAGAGCTTTCTAGATACTAGGCATTGTTCTAGGTGTTTTATATGGACTATCTCATTTAACCGCACAAATAGCCTCAGAAAATAGGTACTATTTTCCGTATTTTATAAACCAGGAAACTGGAGCTTAAAAGCTATCTTTTGGCCCCTTATCTTTGGAAGGTTCCTTTTTCATGTTTAATTATGGGGGTTGCTGCCACACTCTTTGCCACCCCTATGAATGATTGGGGGGGTGAATGTAAAGCTGCTCTTTTAGGCTTATAAAGAACTTCAGAAAATCAAGGTCACAAAGCTCTAAGTAGTAGGGCCAGGAACTCTACAGGTTCTGAAGACTTCAGAATAAAACTGCCCTAAGGGGCACACTCTGTTGCCTCCTGCTTCCCAGGACATTTTCTTGAGTGAGGCAAGCAGGGAGGGCTGAGGCCTCCTAGAATTCCAGGCCTGATCTAGGGGTAGGAGATGTTGAACAATTCTCTTGCACTGGATTAGGCAAGGCCTTCACCTACCTCCAGGAGAAGGTGTGGTCCGGAGGTCAGTCATTGCTGCCAAGGGTTGAGTACCTTGCAGGATAGGCAGATCTGTAGGAAGAAGGAAAAAGTCAGTAATGACGTGGGTAGACCTGGAGATTCCTTTGGTGTCAGGTTTTTTCCTAAGTCCCTTCCCCACTTCCTCTTTTCCCCTTAGAGCTTGTCTTCAACCCTTCTCTTTGGGTCTCCCAGAGTTATCTCCTCGGGCTCCAGGTACAAATCTTCCCCCAAGAGCAGATCCGGGACCCCCAGTTTTGGGGTATGCCACTTTTGCGACCCTTTCACTGGGCCCCCAATTTTATCTAAGAGATCTCTTAAGGCCTGAAAAAGTTAGGCAAAGGTATGCAAATACCAAAGCGCGATTACAGGTACCTGGGCTGCTACCGCCTGGAGTTTGGGCGGAGCCATCCACTAGGTGTCAGAAGAGGGCCGAGAAGGTCAGGCCCAGCGGGGTGGGGGCAGGGGCACCGTCAGGCAAAGAAACGAGATGCGGTGGCCCCACACGCCTTTTGGCCAGTCGCAGACCCCGGCTTCTCCGTGCTTGGCCCGCTTCCCCATAGTCCTCCCTTAGTTGCCCAGTGCGCCGTCCACGCAACAGCCGATCGACCCCACTGGCGCGCCCTTCCGAACCCCAGCCTGTGACTCCAGCACCCAAGGGCCCCCCAACTCCACGGACGTCGAGGGTCGCGCGTGGACCTGGAGGGTTGGGTGCTTGCCCCGCAGCCGCCGCGGCCCCCACAGCCCTCCTGAGTTACCGGCACTCGGAAGGGCTCCGCGCACAGAGGGGCGCCGGTGCGCGCCGGGCGGCGCGGCTGTGCGTCCCGGGACGCCGAGCTCCGGCCGCTCTCGGTTTCAGTTCCTGCCGCGGCCGAGGTGGCTGCCGTGTGAGTGTGGGCGACCGCGCTCGCCTCGCCCTCCTGCCTCCCCAGGTCCCCTCCTCCGCGTGCTCACCTTACCAGTCGGACGGGCTGCGGGGCAGGGCCCGAAGCCACTCCGCGGTTCCTTTTGAACTGGACGGGGGCGGGAACCGCAGAGATTCGCGGCTGCCGGGAGAGGCCGAGCGAGAGGGACGCGAGGAGGACCCCGCGCGGGAGGAAGCCGAGGACAGACGCGCAGAGTTAGCGGCCGAGGCCGGCCCGAGTGGGGGTGGGGGCCAGGCCGCCTGGGTGGGACAGGAAAAGAGGAGAGAAACCGCCCTCTCCAGGTTCCCTCTGCCCGCCGGACTGCCTCTGCTCCCTAGGGAGGAAAGGCTGCCTTCCCTTCTCCGGTTGTCACTGTACTCTCCATCCGGAGCCGCTTCCTCCCTCGCCCAGAAGCTCCAGAGCAGATGGGATCTGAACTCCCTGCTAACAGAGACCGTCGGGTCTCCCCGGGGTTGACATAATTTGAGTTTTCAGCAAGTGTAGAAAATTGCATATGCCTGCTCTTGCGTATCATTTATGCAAATAGTCTGGTGTCCCGAAGCTTGGACTGTAAGCCAATTTAGAAGGTACACACGCGGGTCGTGAGACATTGCAGGTGAGGTAGGCAAAGAAACGAGGCCTCACCCAGATCTTACTTGTTCGACAATCGACCACCACACTGGACAATCGACCTCCAATGTGGAGGGTAAAAGTGTCCTGGACTTTGGATTCAAACAGACCTAGCTCGGCTGCTTGCTGGCTGTGTGACTTTGGACAAATTAACATCTCCAAATTCTGTTTCCTAATGCCTAAAATGGGGTACTTGAGAGTGATCATTGCTTATAAAGTCATTTCATAACAGAAGTTCTAGCACATGGGAACCACCTTAATATAAATGTTAATTAGCACCATACTTTGTGGCAGGAAATGTTCCACATTAATCAGAGAAACTCAGTGAGTAAGAGAATGTAATAGTATATAACTCAGGCTCTGAAACTGGCTCTGCTGTGTAATTTTGGACAAGTTACTTCTGTTTCATTTCTTTTGCCTGGGGGAATACCTGTCTCATACCATAGCATTACTGTGGGGATAGAATAGTTAATTCACACAAAGCATTAGAGCCTTACCTGGCACATAGTAAGTGCTCAATAAACTATTGTTAGCTATTGTTATCGTGGCCACTCACTTAGGGTTGAACTTCTTGTGGTTATTCTGCCTTCCATCCCAGTGATACAGACTTCTGTGCTTACTCTTTACTCCTTACTCCACAGATTTGAGAATCAGTATTTATATAGATCATTAGAAAGACAGGTATCATCAGGTTGTGGGTATTCATCTGGGAAATAAAGACTGAGAGAAAGTCTCAGAAGAGAGAAAGGCATAGAGTGAGAAAAAAATATTAAAGCAAGAGTATTGCTTTCATTCCTAAAATGTTAGTTAATTATAAAAAAAAAGCAAACAAACAAACAAAAAAACCCACCAGGAACAAAAAGAAGGAAAGGGTAAAAAAGAAAAAGTTGATGAAATTCATCTCATATTTTTAAAAGGCAAGGCAATATCAGTTAGGAAGAAGCTCATGTGTAGGAAATGGTCAATTCAACCAAGGAAGACAAAAACGTGGCATCTAGGCAAGATGTACATTAGTTATTAAAAGAAAGTTCACCCTAGCTAGTCCTCAGATAAGAAAATATCCAAGAGAAAAGGAAATTCAAGTCCTAAGGGCTAAATTCCAAAGGAAGACAATTGCTTGCATTTATTCTGGCTGACCAGCTGACCATGAATTGCAGGAAGTGTTGGGATCTTTCTTGTATCTGAGTCTGTCTCTCCTACAGCATTCTCTGTGAGCAAGTGGCCCAGCTGTCTCCCTACTGATTTGCCATCACTTTCATAATTTTATTTGATGGTTGTTTGATCTCTTATAATTTTTCTTCTTTAAAATATAACATTAAAAGTTTTGCTCATACATGATTTTTTCTTGCCGGCACATAATTCATACTAAAAGTGTCAACATGCAGAAAAATAAGATCTGATGTGCACCCAATTTGGTGTATAAAAAATTTGAAGGCAGTGTTATGCTCTTTGATAGATCCTAGTAAGCCCGAATATGGCATATTTCTTGGGTTCTCCATATGACTTACCTAGTCTATCAATATTGTCCTGTAGATTTCTGGAGGGCAAGGACTGGATGGTGAACATTCAAGTACTTTTATATAAAGATGCTTACAGTGGACGATGAATGAAGCCTCATGTGGTGGTGAGTTTCCAGTGATCTTGAGGATTAAATGCTAAGCCTGAGAAACTAGAGCAGCCATCCTTTTCTCAATAGAGCTCCAGAGACCTCGGAGCAGGGAACAAGAGACACTCATCTCCACCTTTTTTTTTTTTTTTTTTTTTTGGTGTGTGGGGTAGGTACCCTGGATTGAACCCACTGAGCCACATCCCCAACCCTTTTTCGCATTTTAGAGCGGCAGGGTCTTGACCTCACTAAGTTGCTGAGACTAGCTTTGAACTCTAGCTTCAGCCTCCCGAATGCTGGTATTACAGGTGTGTACCACCACGCCCAGCTCCACCCCATTTTTATACTCATCTCCACCTAATTTTATTGGCTTTCAGCCCATCTTGTGCTGCTGCCAGGATGGTAGTCTTCTAAGCCATAGCATTTTCCCTGGACAACTTTAACATTTTGTGAGTCTGGGAAAATCATTTGGTTCTCCGTCAAAGACTGTCCACCTTATACAAGCATACTGGCCATTTACCTGCCTCCTAGGACCCTTCAGTAGGGTTGTTTTCAAAAGAAGTACCAATCTCAAAATTTAGTAAAAATTTTCACTTCATTTGCACCTTTGTTGTAGCAGTTACTGCTTCTGTCCCCCAATAGGCCATAAGTCAGTCCCTAGAAGTTCTTCTCTAGCACATTTGCCAAAGAAGATCCATTTCCTGGGGAAATGAGGGGCCAGGAAAGCCCTGGAGACAAAAGGCTTGAGCTGGATTTTGCCAGATGAACTTGTGAGTGGCTTGCATAGGGAGAAGCCTTGTATTTGTAGCTTTCCCCCTACATTTCCAATGCCCCTGGGTGTCACTTCCAGAAATGATTCTGAATCCCAAGGCAAGAGGTTTTTTTCTAGTAGGCAGTAGGGCTTTTATATTTTTAAAAACCCTCCTCTCCACAGGGACATGCAACCTCTTTCCTTTTACTGATGTACATGGTAGAAATCCTTTGAATGCTTACTCTTTTTAAAGAATACAAGATCAGATTTTAGAAAAATGACTACCCAGAGTTTTGATTCACATAGCCCCATGGAGATGTGGTTCAAGATTCTTCCTAGACTCATCATCATGGGTGTGAGCCTGCTTATCTGGGAGTGGCCACTGCATATATCCACAAGTTCACAGAAAGGGACAAGGAAAAAGGGGTTGCTCATTATCCAGATCAGTGAAGTCTGATGGAAAGAGACAGGCACATCTCTGGAGTTGATCGTCCAAAGGGTTTGGAAGCATTTTCCTGATTGAAGAAAAATAACTCAGTTATGGTCATCTACACTTACTAGAAGGTTATGCAGCATATTATGTAGCATGCGGCATGTTATGTAATGCTTGATAAAAATAAAGTGGAAAAATGACTCCTAAATAGAAACATATATTACCAGCTCCCTAACAGCCATATCTACTGAAAAATTCTACAAGTATTTCAAACTCCAGTTTAAAAATATATATATATATATATTTTTTAGTTGTAGGTGGATACAATGCCTTTATTTATTCATTTTTATGTGGTGGTGAGGATCAAACCCAGTGCCTCACACCACTGAGCTACAACCCCAGTCCTAAAACTCCAATTCTTATAGGGCACACATATATTTTTTTTGTGTGTCAGGGGGGTACTGGATTGAACCCAGCAGCACTTAACCACTGAGCCCCTTTTAAAATTTGATTTAGAGACAGTGTCTCGCTGAGTTACTTAAGACCTCACTAAATTGCTGATGCTGGCTTTGAACTCATGATCCTCCTGCCTCAGCCTCCCAAGCACTGGGATTAGAGGTGTGCGCCCAGCAAGGGTTTGTTTTTACAGCTTATTCAAGGCATAAGTGATAAATAAATTGCACAGAGTACACGATTTGATAAGCTTCAACACATGTATATATCCATTGCCATATCACCATAATAAAAATTAAGAGCGTTTCTATCATCCCTAACAGTTGCCTGTGCTTTTTTATCATCTACCATCCTCATCACCACTTGTCTTCTTTCTAGCATTATTACTACACCAACATGTCATGTTGTGCCTTGAACCTCCCCATCATATAATAGGGCCAGTCACAGTTCCCCATGTCCCTAGCCATTGGATGGGCAAATCATATTAACTGGGCCGGACCTTTTTTCTCTGGGGAATGTAGATCTGAAAAAGATGTGGTGCCAGGAGGTAGCTTGAGCTGAGTCTTCTAATGGCAGCTGCCTGAGTGGCAATCCTCACATTCCTGCCACAGGCAACCCTGGACTGGCTCTTGTCCTTCCTCCTGCTTGATTGTTCTTTGTTCTACAAGCTGCCTGCTCTCCTTCCAACATATCGTTTATTGCTTAATTTTGTCAGTTTATTGCTTGCTACTGGAGGCCCCAGATAAATACGTTTCCTTCTACAGTCACCAGGAAATGATACCACCAGATTCTAATCTCTCAAATTTAACCCAGAATAATTCTTTAAAACCTCAGTGTCTACCACATGTCTAACCCATCATTAAATCCTGCCCATTCTTTTCTCTGCTCAATATTCTCACTGCTTTATTTTTTGCAGTACTTGGGATTGAACCCAGGGGTGATCTACCACTGAGCTACACCCCCAGGCCTTTTTATTTTTTGAGATAGGGTCTCACTAAATGGCTCAGGCTGGCCTTGAATTTGTCATCTTGCTGCCTCAGCCTCTTGAACTGCTGGGATTATAGGCATGGGTCACCACACCCAGCTTCTTACTGCTTCTTTAAAGATCTTACTTCTTTCCCTCATCATTGTTTCTCTAGTACCTAGTCCTGGTATTCAGTGCTTGGCACAGAGTAGCTGCTCAATACATACTTGCTGAATGACTGAATGGAGAGTGACATTATCACCCTTGAAAACAAGAACAAGGATGGAAAGGCATTTACATGTGTACATGTATTTATCGAGGTGGCAGGACTTCAGAGTTACTTATTTTTCACAAATATTTTCACAGAAAGCAAATGGTAGGACTTGAATCCAGGACTTCTGGCTCCAAATTTAATCCCATTTCCACTATATTATATTTTTCCTTCATTTGGAATTTCTTATCTTCTTCTATCCTGCTCAGAATCCTATTTGAACCAAGTACTTACTTATGAACAACTAGATACAGCTCTAAAATATAACCCCAGTATATGTAGTAATGTATCTGGACTGAGGGTGGATTAAAGGAGGTACAGCCTGGAGGTAGAGTGAGCTGGGGGTCAGGGATATGACTAAAGTTGTCTGAACTTGGGGCAAAATCAACACCTGTGCCAAATTGGAAAACAGTGTGCTGGGTTTCAAACAAAGAATCCGTATACAGTCAAAATCACACTTTATTTAGCAATCTGAAAACCTGTTCTTTGGCTTTAAGTCCTGCAAAATGAGTGTTAAGTCAAAGACAAATTTGTCCACTATCCTCTGAGTATGTGTGGTTGTGTGTCTCTGAGTGAACAAGTGTTCGTGTATACAGATACTTTTGCTTTATATAGTTAAAACAGCCCCATTTAAACACATAAAATCTTATTCTTCTAACAGTTTCTAAAACCTGAGTTAAAATATTCCTGAGTCTGTCATTCTCCTCTCCCAAACCTGCCTGCCTGCCTTCCTCCCTCCCTCCCCTAAGGCTGCTCCTCAGCCTCCATTAATGCCAGGTCTTTGGAGATGACCAGCATCCACACTGCCTGAGCAGTGGAAGTGAATGCAGCTTTATACCCCTTGACCTATCTGTCCCCTTCGGTTAAGGAGTTTCTCTGGGGAGATGTGTATAGGGGAGGTCTTGGCAATTTCTCTTCAGAGTTGTGCAGTTTGACTTACAAATACCTGGAAAATAAACAAGTTTGCATTAGATGCTGATCTGCTCTCCTGCCAACCTCTCAATTTCTTTTTCTTGAATTGTATTTTCTCCCACATTTTTTACTGGTGCAGTATAGTTGTACATAATGGTGGAATTTGTTGTTATATATTTGTATCTGCACACAATATAACAATATAATTTGTCTAATATCCCTCCCCAGCACTTCCTCCCTCCCCGCCTCCTTCTTCTATTCTACTATCTCCCTTTACTTTTCATGGGATCGCCCACCACCACCACCACCACCACCACCACCACCACCTTTCTTTTCCTTTTTCCTTTCTAGCTTCTACATATGAGAGAAAACATACAACCCTTGACCTTCTGAATTTGGCTTATTTCATTTAACATCCATTTTCCTGCAAATGACATAATTTCATTTTTCTTTATGATTAACTAAAACTCCATTGTGTATATATACCATATTTTATTTATCTAATCATCCATTGATGGACACCTAGGCTGGTTCCATATTTTGGTTGTTATGAACTGTGGTGCTATAAACGTGGGTTTGCATGTATTGCTACAGTACAAGAACTTTGATTCTTTAGAATAAATATGAGTGGCATAGCTGGGTCATATGGTGGTTGCATGCCTAGTCTTTTGGGGGAAACTCCATACTGATTTCCATAGTGGTTGTACTAATTTACAATCCCATCAACAGTGTAAAAGATTCATTTTTCTCCACATCCTCTCCAGCATTAGTGTTTGAGTGTTTGTACTTTTTTTTGATGACTGCCATTCTGACTGCTGTGAGATAAAATCTCAGTGTAGTTCTGATTTACATTTTTTCTTAGTTTTGATTTACATTTTTTCATACAGTTGTTGCCATTTGTATTTCTTCTTTTGAGAACTATTTAATTCATTTGGCCATTTATTAACTGGGATTTTATTTTTGGTGTTAAGGGTTTTTTTTTTTTTTTTTTTTTCTTTTTAGTTTGGGTATTCTAAATACTAACCCTTTGTCAGTAAAGTACCTAACAAAGATTTTCTCCCATTCTGTAGGTTCTCTCTTCACATTCTCAATTGTTTCCCTTGCTATGCAGAAGTCTTTTATTTGAAGCTATCCCATTCATTAACTCTTGGCATTGTTTTCTGAGATTTAGGGGTCCTATTGATAAAGTTGTTGTCTGTGCTTATATGCTGGAGAATTAACCCTACATTTTCTTATAGGAGTTGCATAGTTTTTGGTCAATTCTGAGGTCTTTGATCCATTTTGAGTTGATTTTTGTGCAGGGTCAGAGATAAAGTTCTAGTCTCATTCTTCTACATATGGATAACCAGTATTCCCAGCACCAATTGTTAAAGAGGCTATCTTCTCTCCAATGTATGTTTTTGGCACCTCTGTCAAGGATCAGATGACTATAGATGTATAGATTTGTCTTTTATTCTGTACCATTCGTCTATGTATCTGTTTTTATGCCAGTAACATGCAGATTATGTTACTATAGCTCTGTAATATAATTTGAAGTCAGATACTATGAAGTCTCCAGCATTACTTTTTTGACTTACGATTGATTTGGCTATACTAGTCTTTTATTCTTCCAAGTAAATTTTAGGACTGTTTTTTTCTAGTTCTGTGAAGAATGTCGGTGGTATTTTGATGGGGATTGCATTGAGTCTGCATATTGCTTTTGGTAATGTGGCCATTTTAACAATATTAATTCTGTCTATCCATGAACATGGGAAGTCTTTCCATCTTCTAAGGTCGTTTTCAGTTTCTTTCTTCAATGTTCTATAGTTTTCATTATAGAAGTCTTTTACATCTTTGGTTAGATTTTTTCCTCAGTTTTTTTTTTTTGAGACTATTTTGAATTGGATTTCTTGATTATATTTCATCTAATGCCACTAGCCTCTACTGAGGAAGATGATATGAAGCTGGTGGGTGGGATTACTGCAAGGACTTGTTGCAGACATTGATCATTGTACCATTTGCCTCTCTTTATGAGGATTCACAGAAGAAATTTTTTTCTTAGTAGTAGCAATTGTTGTCTCCATAGGAACAGGTAACATGAATTGGGTGAATTCATCAGGTGTTTCTCTTTCTGTTGGATTGGAAAACCTGGGACCAATTTTGTGGCCCATCCTTAATAAGCTTATTTTATAGAATGTATTTTTTTGTACTTGCTTATTCATGGCTCCATTTTATATCACCATTCTGTGTCTTATACTACTGAGTTATTTTGCCACATTATGATTGTATGTATATAAATATGATATATATGATGTTTTTGTATAACTAAACTCCTTTTTGAAATAAGTACAGATATACTTAAATAAACACTTAGGAGATAGGATTAGGTTAAGGACAAGTGTTGGGCAATGGGTACAGAGATACCATAAAGTCCCAGTTCATACCTGCCTGACCCTACCCTTAGAGTATTGCTTATAACCCATGGAGAGGATTACAGTCTGTAGTCAAATCCCTGTCCACCCGGTGCCCAATCTCACCAGCCACTCTGATCTCCTTACCTCTTCTTGAGGCTCAGGTGCTGTGATGTTTTCTCCTGCAAGTGCAGAGACATGGAGCTGAGGGCCTTGGACCTACAAAGAGAAGAGTTCTGCCAGTGAGAGGTGGCTCAATGTCCCCAGCCTCTCAGTTTAGCAGGGTTTTTCTGTGCCTTACACTTTTCAAGGGTCATACACAACACAAAGGGTAAGCAAATCCTGTTGTTTCAAGGAGCCCAAAGCAACAGGAAAGACTTTCTTCCATTCTCTTTCACAGAAAAAGAAACCAAGAATGAAAGGGTGAAATGACTTGCTGGAACAGGAAGCCAGATCTCTGGATTCCAGAGTTGTTTCCATGATCAGACACCATGTGATTTGTATGACATGCATTTGTTTATATATATCTCTGTGGGAGTGTGAGGTCTTAAAACCACTACCTGCCACTTTTAGACTAACCCTTCTTAAGAACGCACGGTAGCTTTCTCACTTGCAAGTTATCCTAAACCATTATAAGCAGTTAGGAGAGGCCAGTGGTGTAATGATTTCTTTGGGAAAATTTCTAGATTCTGAAATGGGAACCCACGGTATAGAAAGCCCTAAGAACTGCTCTGCCAGGGAAAATCTCAGAACAGTATGGTTTAAAATTATTTTTTTAAAAATTTACATTTAATTCACATACCACAAAATTCATACTTTTAAAATAGAATCAATTATTAACAGTGTGAATAATTCTGTGATTTAAGGAAAATTTCCATCTTCTTGCTCTCTCCTTCTTTATCAGGCCATGAATTAGCTCGAAAGTAATATCAGCTTCTAAGTTACCAAAGCCGCCTTCCTCTCTCAGATATTTCAGATGCTGAGCAAGAACAGTTTTTTCCTCCATTACGTATATATAAGGGTCACTTAACCATTGAACCACATCCCCAGCCTTTTTTTTTTTTTTTTTTTTTAACATTTTATTTTGAGACAGGGTCTCCCTAAGTTCTTAGGGCCTAAGTTGCTGAGGTTTGTGTAGAATTTGTGATCTTCCTGCCTCAGCCTCCCCAGTCACTGGGATTGCATGTGTGCACCATCACACCTGGTTCATTATATTTTAATTTACTCATTTTACATGTGATATGTCCATAATTCTGCTTGAGAGAAAATATGGTTTAGGATGCATCTGCAAGGGAAGGGAGCATATGTTGTAGGACATAGCTTCAGAGGCTTGTTGACACTCATAGACTAAGATGCTCTAGTTGCTTAATTCTTCAGGAACAATATGTCTTCTCAGCTGGTGACCAAAGCAATCCTACCACAAAGGTTGAAAATAAGGAAACACCATAGATCTCAAATACAAGGACATAACCTCAGGGGAAAGAAGCCTGTGTGCTATACTTTCTCAGGGAAGAGAGTGCTACTAGCCTGTTCCTCAAAATGGTCAAACAGCCTCTTGGTGCTCATCATCTCCCTTTACAAACTTGCTTTATTATTCATCAAACGGTCACTCTATTACTGTCTCCATACTAAAATGGTGCAATACATAAAAAAATCAAATTGAAATTATTTTTGGATTTTCCATACCATTGAGTTACTCTCTTCATTGCAGAAAAACTCTGCTAGGGGTGTAGTTCAACACCCCGTGTTGACCCTATGCTTATTCACCATTCACATCCTGCATCTCTCACAATTAGCATAGTTGCCTCCAACTAGAAGCCAGCCAAGGGGAAGTTTTGTATCTTGTTCTGCTAGGGCCTTCAGTGCTTCTTGTGAATCAAGACTCAATGTAGAATAATGTCAATGACTTAGATTTTAGTACCTCAAGAGAGTTGGCTGAGATAAGTTTATTGTCCTCTTCTTTGCCTTTCACCTTCCCCATCTCTCCAGGTCCTGAACAAACCTGTGGATGAAAGGGAACAATGTAGGAGAAAGACCCATACCTTTCCGTCCTGAATGCCTCCCTGGTACCCTTTGTCCAGGTACACTTTCAAGTAGCACATGTGATCTGAGAGGTACTAGAAATTTCATACTCTTCTTCCAGACATTCACATGGCTCTTGTCCTGGCATTTTTCACTGCCCAGATGTCACCATCTCTGATCAGATCACTTAAAATTGCAATTTAGCTCTGATTTCTATGCCCTCTCCCACTTAATTTTTCTTCATATCTCTTATCATCACTAGTTTGTAATTTTATTTTCTCATCTGTCTTGCCCCACTACAATATAAGCTCTAGGAAAGCAGAGAATTTTGTTTTATTCACTGTCTTAACACACCTCTTAGAAGAGGGCCTGGCATACTGCAGGGCTCAGAAAACAACTGTAGACTGAATGAATGAATATTGGTGCCATCTAGTCAGACAGTTCACCATAATCCTCTCTACCATGCTCCTGAGCAAAGATCATATATCCTTAGCATTTAACATCGAGGAATGAGAACTATTTTTCAAGGTGGTTCATTCCATTTTTAAAATTTCACTTTTTATTTTTGAAGTGCTGGAGATTGAACTTGGAGCCCTGTGTGTGTTAGGCATGCACTTTACCACGAAGCTATAGCACCGGGCCCCATTTTGGTTTTTGTCACACCTTCGTGCCTCCTTCTTTCTCCCATATTTTTATTTGCTTTTTTTCCATCCCACTTTTTATTCAGAGCTAATTGTTGAAAATGTCTCTTATATTGGTTAAAAATGTACCCTTAAAAAAAAAATCTTTTTACACAGGACCTAGTTCTGTCCTCTGGAGTCTCAAAGAACAAGTCAAATCTCTCTTCTTTATGATGGCCCTTTCGTATAATTTGAATAAAGTATGACTTGATTTCCAGATCCTTCACAGAACAGTTGTTCTCTAGTGGATCACCATCTCTCAATTTTTTCTCATCTTTATTCTCACCTTTCAAAAGACTGTGCTTTTTGTTTTACCTTCCTATGTCAACTCCTGCTTCTAGGTCCTTCTCATCAAAGAAGGCCCACACTGGGAATTTGCTGCCATCTTTCTCAGGATCTATTTGCCATAGTCATAGGTATGAAACATTATATTTTCCCTTTTCCACCCCCCATTAAAAAAGGTAAGGCTCTAGATGCCAGTTGTAGGTTCTTTATATTGGGAACTTCTAGAACTTAGAGCAAAAAAGAAAGAAATGAGTAAAAATCTGCTCATAATATTAGTGAATGCCCTTTATGGAAGTCAATTACCCTAAGATTAGATTACTAAATTAATTGCTATGAAGATATAAAACAATCCCTAGACAAAAAAAAAAAAAAAAAAAAAAAAAAAAAGTGTCAAGAGTCTTCTTGAGACTGTAATAAAATGACATCAATTGTGGGACAAACTGATTATAGTAAAAATGATCTACATGGAGGTTATAAAAGGGAATAAAGAACCCAACCAAATCCAGTTACCTGAGAGGTGTGCAAGGTGGGGAAAGTACGAAGTTCTTCTGGGTTCAGATTGTGAATGTTTTCCTTTTCTCTGGCTTCAGGAGTTCTTAATGGCTTCTCTGGTGGTTCTGGATCAGGAGAGGCTGCTAAGGAGGACCTAGGACTTGGAGTCCCAGTCCCCAAGAGGGCCCTAGGGCTGGAGGGTGAACCCCCTTCAAAGGCTGGAGGGCTAGAGGGTATGGTCCCTGAGGTGGGCCTGGGGCTTGGAGGGGCTTTGGGTGGGGGAGGCCTACTAGGGGGTGCTGAGGTCCTCTGGATAGAGGCTCTCTTCTTTGGTTGTTCAGATTCTTCACTTGAGGTGCGGGTTCGTAGGACTACTTCTGGAAGAGAGGATGGCTGTTTTGAAGGGTTCAGGGATCTGCCTGGTGCTGGAGCTTGAACGCTAGGGAGAACTTCCTCCTGGCACTTGTCACTCTCAGTGGTGGGCATGGGCTGGGCCTGGTTTGGGCCATTACAGGCTGGTAGAGGCTCTTCCTCCTCAGAGGAGCTTACTTCAGACCCTCCTTCCTCTATTTCCCCATCTTTTAAGGATTTTTCTTTGATCTTAGAATCATCTTCTCCTTGGGTTGCATCAGATGTCAGCTCTTCTTCAGCTGCTGAGATAGATTCAGTCTCACTTGTCAAGGAAAGTGCAGAGGGGCTGGTGGGTGAGGTAAGATGGCTGGAGACTGAAGATGTTCGAATTGGGGGAGAGATGACTAAAGAGCGCCTGCTGCTGCTAAAAAAGGAAGGGCATGTGGATTTAGAAGAGACAGACTAGAAGTAACCTGCCAAATAATCATGCTCACATATAATAATAAAATAGAATAAAGCAATTTAGAATCATGTTAGAAAGTTTGCATAATTGACAATTATGCTAATGTCATAAAGTGAAGTAAAAAAGGGCTACAAATTTTTACTTATTTTATCTCAATTATGTAAAAAGTCATGTACAAAATACATTGCAAAATATTACTAATATTTCCCCCAGTGAAAAGATTAATGGATGCTGCTATGCAGTGGATCCACAAAGATTTTTTTGTTTGTTTGTTTGTTTGGTACTGGGGATTGAACTCAGGGGCATTCGACCACCGAGCCACATTCCCAGCCCTATTTTGTATTTTATTTAGAGACGAGATCTCACTGAGTTGCTTAGCACCTCACTTTAGGTGAGGCTGGCTTTGAACCTGAGATCCTCCTGCCTCAGTCTTCCAAGCTTCTGGGACTACACCACCACCCTCAGCCACGAAGATTTTTTTTTTATGCAAATTCACCTACCTGTTTGTTTGTAACCCCCAAATCAATACTTCTGGCACTTTCCAGTCATTGGTGGACATGTGTAAGTAGTGAAAAATGATTCATCTGACATGTACTTTCTCAGCTGAAGCCTAACACGGCAATGATCTGCCTTTTTGTTTCAGCTCTCATACTGTTTCTATTCACCATGTTTTTGCTTTTTTTAAATTTTTTTTTTTTATGTTGGTGGTGATTTTGTTATTCAAAATGGGCCCCAAGTTGAAGTGATGTGCCTTACAGAGAAAATACATATGAGACAAACTTCATTCAGGCACGAGTTATAGTGCTGTTGGTTGTAAGTTTAATATTAATCAAGCAACAGTATTATTAAATAAGTTCCTTAAACAGAAGCTTACATAAAACATACCAACCAGTATATAATCTGGTTGGTTGATAAAAATGTTGTTGACAAGAGACTTGTAGAAACCTAACCTTATGTTTTCTCAATGAGCAAAGGCTCAGTATTCAGTGTTTGTGGCAACTTTATGGGACATAACCACCATGAATAAAGCAAATTCACTATAACATTTATCCAGTGCCTACTGGATACAGTACCAAGAACCTCTACAGGCAATATCAGCTTGACTCCTACTTCACCCCCTTGTGTGCCTCTTATGTACCATCCACCAAATGATTAAGCAACCCACAAATATGTACTTGTTAGAACCATGCGCTGTGTTCTGGGTACTATCCCTAGCCCTGCAAAAAAAAAGAAAAAAAGAGTTCTTGCCTGGTGGGAGTTTCTAATGTGGGATAAGCTGTGGGACATAAGGTTCTTTATAGTACTAGCATTCTGAGAGTCAGTAAATTTAGAAGGCTCAGGGCATAAGAAAAAACCTGATTTCTACTTGAGGTTCTGGGACACTTCAATATAAGTGATAATAAGTTTGCAAAGAATGAGAAGTTATAACGAATTCTGGCTTTCTATGCTGAAAAGAGGAGAAATGGAGGTTTTGGAGCAAATGGAAATTTGTCAAGGAAACCTACATTGGCCCTTTAGTGATTTTTTAAATTGCTAAGTGAATAGTACAAACAGCAAATGTGAGCCTTATTCTTCCTTCAAGTCCCAAGCCCAGTTTTACTACCTCCTTAAAGTCATTCCTAACCATCCACACATTGGCAATTACTTACCTCTCTGGAATTCCTACTGGTCTCATTAGGCGAGCTCATAACCTTCATTCCTTGTCTCTTTAGGTACACTTTCTATACTTCCAAATTTTTATAAATCACATTTGGAAAAGGTCAACTTTCCTATGTCATTGGATCCCTAACACTGACATAAAACCTTCTACACAGAAACAGCTTAATAAAACTTTCTAAACAAAGACTTTGGAATGAGCAAGTAAACACCTTCCAAGAGGCCACTGAATTACTTACATTTACTTATATTTACAGTTGTAAAAATGTATGAAAGCAAAGACACAAACACAAACACACACATACATAGTAGAAAAATCCATAACAGATTGGCAAATGATATTTGCTATGTATATAATCACAAGATTAGTATCCAGAATACATGAACCAAAATTTCATATAAATTAATTTTTGAAAAGGGTTAACAACTGAACTGAAAGGTGGGAAAAGGATAAATAGGAAAGTTACAGAATAGGAACCTTAAATGGGCAATAACATGAAAAGATGAAAATGGGTAACTGTGGGGCTTGACTGTGACTTAAAAACTGCAAAACATTCTATTTCTTACCCATGAGCTTAGGAGAATTGAAAGGTCTGTCAATTTCACATGGAGCAAGAAAGAGGAGCCATGAGGGCTCGTATTCATTGCTAGTGAGTTGCAAACTGGAATAATCACTTTGGACAGCAAGGCTAAAGAAGCACCAGCCACAGACCCTATGACTAAGCAATTCTACCCCATGTATACAGACCCTAAAGAAACTCTTGATAAATATTCATGAGGGGAAAAGGTAAAACATGGTTATTGCAACATTACTGGTAATAGCAAAAAAATGGGGAAACAGCTCAAATGCCAATTAGCAGGAAGATAGTTACATAAATCCTGAAGTAGGCATACAATAGTAACAATAACAGTTATGGAAAGAAACTATTATGGAACAGTTATGGGAA
Source organism: Sciurus carolinensis (assembly GCF_902686445.1). Taxonomy (NCBI): domain Eukaryota; kingdom Metazoa; phylum Chordata; class Mammalia; order Rodentia; family Sciuridae; genus Sciurus; species Sciurus carolinensis. The sequence goes on from NC_062216.1 coordinate 111,597,291, forward strand.
GAAACTGCTACCACATGGAACAGGAAGGATAAATCCCACAAACAATACAAAGAGAACAAAAGAAGTTGTGTAAGAATATATACAGTAAAAGTCCATTTATATAAGGTTAAAAACATGCCAAACACTATTTTATATGTGTATGTGTGTGTGATGTAAAAGGAAAAAGACATACATGGAAATTATAAATGCTAACTTTAACACAGTGGTTACCTTTGGAGGGGGCAGGAAGGGAAAGAGTGGGGAAGGGACATTGGGAGTTTCAACTATATTTGTAATAGTCAGTATTCTTTCTTTTTCTTCTTTTGCAGGCCTGGGGATAGAACCCAGGGCCTCACAAATGCTAGGCAAATGCTCAGTCACTGAACTACATTCCCAGCCCCAGTAATTGATTTCTTAAATTTGGTGGTACATATATGGCTATTTGTTGTATTATTCTTTATACCTTTAATTATGTCTGAAATATTTAATGAATAGAAAAATAATTTATATTGGGGCACAAACATCATCATGACCATGAACATAAAGGGAAGACCAGAATTTTGGACTGGAGATGAGAATTTTGAATATGTTCATACAGTATAAGTGATGCAGAAAAGAGTCAGAAGTTGCTCACCTTGACAGTCCCTTCACCACAAAGACTTTGTTGGAATGTTGCTTCTCCAGTTTGCTCATCACCTCGTAGAGATTGTAGTTCAACTATAGCCAGCAGGAAAGAAGGGGAAGCTAGCCAAATGCACAGACCCCAAGACTGCCCTCTCCTTCAAACTGTATCCCAAAATAAAACCTCCTCACCCTTCTAACTCTGATCTATAATTTAATTCCTTCTCATGTTTCTAGCACTAGCCTTCAGGGGCCTGTCCCACCACCTCTTCTTCTTTGTTTCTCTGTCCTAAGGTCTGCCTTTTCCATCAGGCTGGCAGCCAGCTCTCTTATAGCAGGATCCATAACTTTTGATTTGAGGTTTTAGCTCCTGTCAGGTGATCCAGGGAATAAAAACTCAATATTAATCAGGCAAATCATAATCTAGCCAAAGAAACTGTGAAGAGGAATATATGTAGCTGTGTATGAACATAATATTGTAGCAGCAAAGAACTGCAGAATCCCAGACTAGAAAATACCTCATGAAGTCATGTTATATGGCTACCTGTCACTGACAGGACTGGTCCTATTCAAGACCAACCACCTGAGAAACTGCTTAAACAATACCCCTACCACTCCCCAACAATAGATAGACTTCAGAACTTGGTTCCCCATTTCAATTCTTCCTTCCATGAGTCCAACCTCTTTATGCACGTTGAAGCTATAGTTTAGTTGCTCTTAGTTGTTAAGGGAGATGGACAGGACCCTCTGATAATGTATACATGTGCTTTAATATAGTTCAACACAGCAAATCAAGTGTTATTATTCCATCAGGGGATGGAAGTCAAACTTGGTGGTACCAATACAGATGTTCAGAGAAATTATGTAAATCAGGGCTACTTTATATTTACTAGAAAAATCCACCTAGGAGTCTCAACTGGCCAGATGTTTCTCACCTTGCTCATCTCCCTGTAGAAGACATCCCTCAGGTTGGAAATGTTTTGGAAAATGGTCACATAACAGCCAATACGACTATTAGGAAGCAAAACAAGAAACATGTACAGGTAAGGGACGGGAAAGGAGGTCTTTGAAATACAAGGTAGGAACGTAAGCCCAAACTAGCCATCACCAAGGTGCTCAGAAAAAGGAACCCCTCATTCTAGATTCAGATGTTGTGTGACCCATATTCATCAGCTACACACATATGACTTTGGGAGCAGGAAGGTCAGAGGAGACAATATTGGCCAAGCTGACACCAATGTCTAGGCTCATGAAGTTATCAGATTCAGGCTCTGGAGGTATTAACGTAGACATGAAAGTACTTTGAAGAATTTTTTTAAAGTGCTATATAATTAGAAGGCCATATGATTATAATTATTATAATAAGTAGTTACTCTCCTTGTATGATACAAGATTTCTATACCTATATATACCTTAATGGAATATATACCTTAATGGAATAAATTAATCAGGGAAGTTTACATTTAAAGAAATTATCAAATTTAAATTCCACTTAAATTGGGAGTCACGTAATTAATGTTTTAGAATAGTCATTAAAAAGGCTCCATATATAATCTTTTTTAATTCAATCCTCAGCACCTCTTATGCAGACTAAGAAACTATACACAATACTCTAATTACAATTGTATTAAAGCATCTTATACAGCAAAAATAGTACACAAGTGGAATTTCTTCTCTGATTTCTCTTCCAATTAGGAAAATTTAAATCTAAAATACTTTACTATGAAGCAATGACACCTTCATTAATGCAAATAATCATCCCATGGCTAATCTATATAAATCTGGTATTTTATGAACCAAGCTTGTTTAAAACAATACATACTTGAACATGAAAGCAGATCCTGGCAGTATGCATGTTGACAGCAGTTTACTTGCCAAGATTTCTCCTAACCAAGAAATATCTTGTCTTCAAACCCAGAAAAGCTGGCAGGGCAAGGATGGTCATCATTGAATTATAGGTAAAGAAACCAGGATGTAGAGATAAGGTGGCTTGCATGATATCACATAACAAATCAGATCCTACTCTTGGACCAGATTTTTTTGGTTTTCATTATTATTTTTTTCCTTTCCTTTTGTGGTACTGGGAATGGAACTACATATGCACTCTACCACTGAGCTGTACCCCAAGTCCTTTTTTAATTTTTATTTTGAGACAGGGTCTCTTTAAATTGCCCAGACTGGCCTCAAATTTGTAATCCTCCTGCTTTAGCCTTCTGAGTTGCTGGGATTACAGGCATGTGCCACCACACCAGGGGGACCAGCCCTCTTTTTATGAGATGACAGATTTGGGCTGTAAGGTGGCCTTGCCTTCCACTTGCCCAGGAGGTAAGCCTTTTCTAAATCTCAGTCATTACCTATTATAAAGAATAGGCAGCTCCTCCAGTAGTTCCTGGTTTAGGTCCTCAAACACACTCTGGGCTTTGTTGAACTCTTCCTCAGCCTACATGATAAAAGAAACAAGATAATCCCCCTTAATCCTGAACCAGAGGATAGATGAGGTCTCCTTCATCCTCTGCATTTTTTCAGGGTCTAGGTTTATTTGGAGCAATGCCTCTCCTCCTCTTTCCCAGACACATGCCCTCTCCAGCCTCAAGATTTGCATCAGGGTCAGAAGAAACAGGATTTCCTTCAGAGAACTGGATGCCAAATTTATCATTTCCTATGTTCGTCTTGGTTCAGTCATCCGCCACCACTCTGGGAAGAGGAAGAGCAGGAACAGCAGCAAAGTTTTAGTAGGTCTTTGTTTTAGTTTTCTTTACCTTGGCAGTCTTGGCCTCATCTTTCTTCTTAGCATTTTGTACCGCCTCCAGGTGGTGTCGGGCACTATCATAGTCCACAAGTTTCCGACCCCGCTTGGCAATTCTCTCCTAAACCAGAGTGATAAGAGTATGGATACTTGCTTTTCTGTAGCCAGGATGGAGGTAACATACTACCAAACAGAGAGATAAAATTCTTGGTCTTATTACAAAATTTTACCTTCTAACAGTATTTGGTGCCCCAGGAATTTCCCTCAACTCTCTTAGAAGAATGGGAAATCTCAGGGCAGAGAGAGTAAGGGACAAGCCTACAAAGCATGGAGAAACCATGTTAAATTTTAGTATTTTCTATGAATCCATTAAAAACTGGCTCCAACTCCAGGATAAATAACATTGAGAATGCCACTAAACTGAAAGTCAGGAGTTTGGGTTCCTAGTCCCAACATGGTCACTCATTAGCCCTGTGGCCTGGGGCAAGGCCTATCTCTTTTGGCATCTCAGTAGCCTCCATTTTCCCCACACAAATATTATTTTAAAGACCAAATACTGATTATAAAATGCTCTAAAAACTCCAAAGCATAATAAAAATAGTAAATTATTATGAGCGGTGAGATAAAATCTACTGAATCTCATCCAAACTACAAATTATACAGGGAGAAACAAAGTGTTACTGGCCATCTCACTTCTCTCAATCACAGAAATTGAAAAGATCTTAATAACTGTCTTGTCCAACTTTCTGTATGATACATAAAGCTCCTCTATAATATCCAAGATAAGAAGTAGTTCAACTTCAGGTTGAAATCAGAACAGATAACTCACTACCTCAGAGCACATTTCATTTCATTTTTGGCAAGTTCTAACTTAAAAGTTAAATTTGGACTGGGGCTATAGCTCAGCAGGTACAGTGCTGCCTTGCGTGCACAAGGCCCTGGGTTCAATCCCCAGCCCCACAAAAAAAAAAAAAAAAAAAAAAAAAAAAGAAGTAGTTAAACTTAATCTTTAACATAAGTTTGGAAACTTAAATCTGTCTCCTTCTAATTTCATCCTCTAAATCTAAAACTGTCACAAAGTAGGTGTTTAATCAATTTAATTAAATGAATAAATGAATTCTAATTCTGTTTTCTGGACCCATTTAGAACAGGCTGAGTCCTACTTTCACCTAGTAGAATTTCAAATATTTGAAGATAACTATGATGACCCTCCCCCAAGTTTATTCTTCTATACTATAAATACCTTTATTTCCATCAGTTGTTTCTCACATCTAAAAGAGATCTTTTGACCAAGATGTTATTCACTGATCCACTGAGCCCAAATCTAGCTACTGAAATCTAAGTTTAAATATAACCTCCATGCTATCTCTAGCCCTCTGTCCTAACCTCCCATCTAACCCTCAGCCTTAGTCTGTCTCCTAACTTCCCCAACTTCACTCCTAACTGTGGGCTTTAATGTGGGGCTAGGGTGTGGCTTAGTGATAGGGTACTTGCCTAGCATGCATGAGGCCCTGGGTTTGGTTGTCAGCATGGCAAGTAAATAAATAAATCTTAACCTATATTTTTAAATGAATCTGGCCCACCCAAAACCTAGCCTCAGTTCTGTTATCAAGTACCTTAATCTCGTTGAACTGTGCTACATAGTTTTCCATGGTCCTCAAAGCCTGGTCAGCAAGTTTCTCTTCGTAGTCTTCCCAAAGGAGATCATTATTCTGGGGGACAGAGGCAGAGGCTGGTGAGGGCCCTACCTCTCAACAATTGCCTACCCAAATACCCAAATTCTCGCAAAGTACTTCTTTGTAGTACTGTATTTAGAAAATCATGTTGGATTCTAGGGAAGATTCAAAGGAATAAAAGAGACAACCTCTGCCCCTAAGAAAATGCCCCATAGGAAACCTGGAATGAAGAACAATCATATGATCAGGGCCAGGTACTCTAGAACTTAGGGTCCAGGAAAATTTGGGAGTAATTAACTGATAAGGTTAGTTTTAAAGAACCTAGGGCTGGGTTTGTGGCTTAGTGGTAGAACACTTGTCTGGCATGTATGAGGCCCTGGGTTTGATCCTCAGTACCGCATATAAATACATTAAATAAATAAATAAATAAATAAATAAATAAATAAATAAAATAAAGGTCCATTGACAACTAAAAAAATATTTAAAAAAAAAAAAAACAACCCATTTTCAGGAGGTAAAACTTCTTCTTTAAAGAGGGGAAGAGGGTCAAGACCAGAGGAGGCCACAGATTAGGGGAAGCCTCTTTTTACCCTGACATTGCAGTTTCTTCCTACCACCCAGAGACTGAAGCTACACAAATGGACAATGTGAACTGGCTCCTTTATTTCCCTATTTTCTTGGATGGAGAAGCTCTGCCGAGGCTGAGATGAGAACAGGAGCATATGATAAAGAATGATAAAGTCCAAGCTGCCCTTACCCCTACGATCGCCTTCAGTTCTTCATGACCATCCCACTCGCTGCTATAGATCTCCTGCAGGGTTTCTGACACTCTCTTTGAACTTTCATGCATCACTGAAAGAAGAGAATTCAGTCCTAATATCAAGTTTCCCCAAAAGCAATCTGATATAATCACATAGGAGATAAATCAGTGGGTCCAACTCAGGACAAACTCAGAAGGTTGACTTATGAGTGAAGGAAGCTAGATGAGGCTGTGATAGGAAGAGTAACTCCCTCTAGGTCCACAGAGTTCCAAGAATCAAAGGTAGGAAAGTGGTAAAAAAGCTGGAGTCTTGTTTTTTTCCAGTCCCCAGAACTTTTAGCATCTGTACAAATGCCCTCTGGATTTTTCTGACCTGTAATACCCACCTTTGACTGCACTAAGGAAGTTCTTCAGGTCCTTGTATAGCTTGTGGCCTTCTGCCTGAAAGGGAAAAGTAGTTTTGGTGACTAACAAGGTACATTTTCAAAGATGCCCCAAAGTTGAAAAGTAAGTTAAGTGTGGAATTCAATCCTGGAATTTCTTCAAATATTCACGATTGTCATAAATTAGACTTATTTATTGACCCCTCCATTTCTAATCCCAAAGTCTTCACCTATAGAACTATCTATTCATCTATCTCTGATTCTATGGTTGCTCCTGTGTCTGAATTCTCTTTTTTGGCTAGCACTCCCAAGTGCAGAAATGGTCTCTTTCTCTTTCTAAACAACAAGGGGAGCTGGGTGTGTGACACACAACTGTAGTCCCAGCTACTCACAAGGCTGAGGGAGGAGGATCACTTGAGCCCAGGAGTCTGAGGCCAGCCTGGGCAGCATAACGAGACTGTCTCTAAATAAACAAACAAACAAACAAATAAATAAATAAAAGGAGAGGAAAGTATCATTTAGAGTCAGAAGTTCAAATCTCAATCTGTTTTTTTTTTTTTTTGGAACCAGGGATTGAACCCAGGGGCACTTAACCACTGAGCCACATCCCCAGCCTTTTTATATTTTATTTAGAGACAGGTCTTGCTGAGTTGCTTTGGGTCTCACTGAGTTGCTTAGGGCTTCACTAAGTTGCTGAGGGTAACTTTGAACTTGCGATCTTCCTGCCTCAGCCTCTCGAGTTGCTGGGATTACAGGGTGTGCCACCGTGCCTGGCGATGAACTGTTTTTTAATTTTAATTTTTCAGCACTGAAGATTGAACCCAGGGGCACTCTACCACTGAGCCACATCCTTTTTTATTTTTTATTTTGAGATGGGATCTTGCTAAATTGCCTAGGCTGGTCTCGAATTTGGGATTCTCCTGCCTCAGCCTCGAGTCACTGGGATTATAGGTGTGTGCCACTGTGCCCAGCTGATGAACTGCTTTTACTGTAACTCTGACATGTTTGTTTAGCCTCTGCTTCTTAAATACCTCCAGGAACCAGAAATTGGTAACCTCTTGCCTGAGACAGCATTGCTTCACAGTTAAATAGCTGTTACAACTTCTGCCCACCAGTCTTAGGTTGGCATTCTATACCTACAAAGTAGATCTAATTTGTCTTCCACACATATTTGAAGAGAACTCTCATGTGCCCTTTCACCAAGTCTTCCTCCTCACAGGTCTCAATTATTCTTCATAGTGTTTAAAGCCCCTTCCCATTCTAGTCTCTTTCCTATGTGTCAACTTCAGTTCCTAGGAGTTGCGTGGGGAGGAAGTTAAAGACAGATGGTTGACATTTTGGAACCTGATTTCAGGAGTGTGAGACCGGACTAAGGTGCAGCACACTTCAAGGGCACTCCACAGGGTCAGTGTACAGGTCAGAACAACCCAGTTTAGGTAATAAAGTAGTTGAAATTCACGGTATGTTATGTAGTATACCATGAAATACTTGATATGAACTTGTTCATTTATCATTTGCTGTGTTCATTACTAGACAGGCTACTGAACATATCAGAAGTATAAAATTATTAGAAATAAAAATGAAAATTCAGAAAATTCTATCTAATGACTTAAAATTTTTTTCCTGCAGAAATCTTTGGGTAAAGATCACTATTATTTAATTTTAGCAACAGAAAATCCAGGTCTACTCAAATAAGCAAAGAAAATTGGACTCTTTCATCCATCTTGCCTTGAGAGCTCACTTCTAAGTCAGCCCTCCCCGATTTTTTTTTTTTTTGTACCAGGGATTGAACCCAGTGGTGCTTAACCACTGAGTCACATCCCCAGTCCTTTTTTATATTTTATTTTGAGACAGGGTCTCACTGAGTTACTTAGCACCTCACTTTTGCTGAGGCTACTTTAAACTTGTGATCCTCTTGCTTTAGCCTCCCAGGCCACTGGGATTACAGATATGTGCCACTGCACCTGGCCAGCCCAAATTTTTGACTATACTTCAGACTGGAAGTCCCTCTCAATTGGCTGAATGCCAAGGACTATAAGGACACAGTCTCAAAGGAGTTGAAGGCACTGTCAGAAAGCTGGGTGAAGAAATGAGGTTATATAAATGTAGCAAAGAGAAAGAGAAATGATTAAGGAAGAGTCAGATGCCACAAAGAGATCAGAATACAGGAAGAATCAGTAAAAATCACTAGAGTTGGTAACTGGAAGTCACTGGTGACCTTGAGAAAGCACTTTCAGTAGTACAATGAAGACAGATTCAGTTAGTTAACAAAATTTAGGGACATTCAGCACTCACCAGGAAGGATGTCTCACTTCCTCCTTGTTTTTTCATTCACAGAAAAAGTTTAGTTTGTTAAATGTACACAATATCTTTTAAACATGGATATAAGTCTACAAGTTTTGAAATTATAATGATCAAGGTTTTAGAGAGCTCTGAAAGTATCTTAGGGATTATAAAAATTAACAAGAATTTCAAATTCTTTTTTGAAATGAAACAATGTTGACTTAACTTTTTATTTCACTATGAAAACTTGATTTCAAAAATATATTTAGTAATAAAACCAGTTAAACTATTTTGCATAATTTCTACAAATTAATTTCTTGACCTTTTTCTCAGCATATATCAATGGCCTGAAAAATATCACCTGACTGAAAAATATCAAGGCTATCATGAATGACGCTGCACTGTTAGAAGTAAGGGGTGCTGTCATGGTCCAGAAAATGTGAATGCCTTCTGCCCTCCATCCTCCACGGCACCTCGCAAAGCCCATCTCCATTTCTGTGTTTTAGAATCAAGTCTCTTAATTACAAAGTTCTTCCTTCATGCTCTTGTTCATTCCTTTGTGGAGATGAAGTCTGGAAATACACGTGAAGGTGGTAATGGTGGAAGCGGGTGGAATGGGGGGAAAATGGGACAGCACTGGGTGTCATTTTATTTCTCTGACCTTTCCATCTTCTCATCTTCCCCTGAAACATCTCCAAGTAATCATTCCCAGCATCTTCTCCTTTTTTGACTTTCTCAGTCTTAGCTCTTACTTGTCTGGGAGTCAAGTATTTTGGCTCTACTCCCAACTAGCAAGTTAGTCCACTTCTCTGGCTTCAGTTTCCTCATCTATAAATGCAGTGTAAGGCCATTTCTAGCTCTAGATCTTATGATTTTATCACTTCTACTTTCTGAAATCTTGCCAAATTCTTGGTATTGCCATAAAGATTCTGAGTCAACCTTTCCCACCCCTTATACAAACAGGTTTGGCCCTTAATTATTGAGTCACTAGTGCACTGTGGGAGTCTGTCCTAAGCTAGGCCCAATCTAGGTCCTAAGAGACTGGGGGTACAGAAAATGCAGGAGGAGGTCCTTGTCCTGGAGTTCCCTACCTCTGTGAGAAAAATAAATGGACTCAGAGAAACCCAAATACTTAGTAAAACAAGTGTAAATAGCAGGATCAAACCTTGAGCAAGTGTTCAAAGTGCTTGATCTAAGGAGATCCAGGAGGGAAAGATCAAGCTGGATTGTTAGATCTGATTTTTAAAGACAAGACAGTGGAAACAGCTGTTAATATTAGAAGAGATTAAAGTACTGCTTGAAGAAAATAACTCTTCTTATGTAATATGTTTTTTTTAAACCCATCATTTGTGGTTGGCATATTATTTTTTAAATATATTTTTTAGTTGTTGATGGACCTTTATTTTATTTATTTATATGCAGTGCTGAGAATGGAACCCAGTGCCTCACACATGCTAGGCAAGTGCTCTACCACTGAGCCACAACCCCAGCCCTTGTAATACGTTTTTTTTTTTTTTTTTTTTTTTTTTTAAATCTTTAGTTGTTGATGGACCTTTATTTTATTTATTGACTGATTTATATGCGGTGCTGAGAATCGAACCCAGTGCCTCACACATGCTAGGCAAGCGCTGTACCACTGAGCCACAACCCCAGCCCTGTAATATGTTTTTGAAAAGAGGGAAGGGGAAAGCAAGTACAGCTGCAAAGAAAAATTACCTATGGAAATTTGGTCAGGAACCTAGGCAAGTTGCAAGGCTTTGAAGCCCAGCTGGAAGTTGGGAGTGATAGGAGAAGTTATTAACAAAAAGCTGATTCCATCGTCAGTGATCACCTATGGCTATTGTATCACACACAAAAAAAGAGACAACCAGACATTCCAGGTGATTCCTGATGGAAGAATACACAAACACCTATGAAATATTCTTGCCACCCAAATAAAGACAAAAAACTAAGTTTCATCACAAGAGGTCAATTTGCAGAAAATTCTGAACATAGGGACAACTTAAACAATAAGATAGGGATCAATTAGCAAAATATAGACTGCAGGAAACTGTAGTACAAATAACTTGGTATCGACAACAAAACAAAGGGAGGAATCAGAAATCTATACATTAAGAGATTTAACCTTAAACCTGAGAGGTTTAAACATGTTGACTTGCTGATTTCAACAAACTGTTAAAAAAAAAAAAAAAATCAGGGGAGTACAACCATAGAAATGAGAAGCTATACCCCATTTGGGTACAATGAATCAAAATGCAGTCTGTAAAAATAAAAACTAAAAAAAACTACAAAAATAAATTTTCATTATAAAAAAAATAATAATCAGGGAAACTTGAATGTTGAAAAATTTTTTTCTTTTTCCCATGCTGGGGAAACCCAGAGCCTTGCACATGCTAGGCAAGCACTCTACCAATGAGCTATATCTCCTTAACTGTATATTTTGATATTAAAGAATGGTGCTGCCAGGCACCGTGGCACATGCCTATAATCCAGTGGTTCAGGAAGCTGAGAAAGGAGGATTGTGAATTAAAAGCCAGCCTTAGCAATAGTGAGGTGCTAAGCTACTCAGTGAGACCCTGTCTCTGAATAAAATACAAAACAGGGTTGGGGATGTGGCTCATTGGTCTAGTGCCCCTGAGTTCAATCCCCAGTACCCCAAACCCCTGCAAAAAAAGAATAGTGCTAATTTTTTTTTTTTTTTTAGATAGCACTTAAAACTTGCATTTTTGTGGGATATTTAACCTAAAATATCTGAAAATATATTTATATTATGTAGTTAAATGGAAGAAAAAAGCAAGTTGCAAAACTACATGCATGGAATAATCTCACTTTTGTACACCTCACATTTATTTATTATGAATATATTTAGATACCACAAATGTACATAGCAAGATGGTTCTAAGGATGTAAAACAACAGTGGTTGTAGTTTAGGAGTGTGAAATCATTACTGTTTTTACATTCATTTTCTTAAGTACTTTCTGATTTATTGTAATGAGTAATGAAATTAAGTTTTTTATGGATGAAATGATTACTTGAATTTGCCTCATAAAATCAAGGATAGGAGAAAAGTACAGACATAATAAGATTGCCCATGAATTGACAAATTATTGGGTGATAAGTACATGATGGTTCATCATACAATTTTCTCTTCCTTTGTATATATTTGAAATTTTCCATTTAAAAATGTTTAAAAGTAAAAGTAAGATTCCCAGGTCCTATGCCCAGAGACCTTGCACTTTTAAATATATCCCAAATATATAGTCAATTACTTAGATAATAGTTAACATTCTTTCACTATAATTAAAAAAGTATTTTCCATATAATTCAATGAACTGATATTGTATATATAGAATTTGGCTGGTCTTTGTCCCTGGTTCCTGGGAGGTAACCTCCAAGTATTGTGTCTCTGTTATTCAATGTGGTCCCCTCAGACCATACCTGAGTTTATACTGAATTCAGGATAGTGGCTGTCCATGCTGGAAAGATCGACCTTATAATTAGAGGATTCAGGCTTTGAAACAGGTGAATGGAAGGGAAGGGAGCTAGAGATTGAGTTCAAGCACACAGCCAATGATTCAACATGTAAAGAAACTACAATAAGAACTCTGGGCCCCTAAAGTTCACCTGATATGCCAAGTGTGACATGTCCTGAAGACATAGAAGCTTTGTGTTTGGGACCTCCCACACCTCACCTTATATGTGTCTTCATTTGGCTGGTCCTTTGTAATAAAATCATAATGTACGTAAAGCACTTTATGAGTTCTGAGAGTCATTCTATTGAATTATCAAGCCCGAGCAGGTTAACTTTCTTATTACAAAGAGGGGACAGCAATCTTCAGGGCTAATGTAAAAATTAAATGATATAATGCATGTAAAATACTGAACACAAATCTTGCTCATGGTGGATAGAAAAAAAAAAAAATACCACGGAGTTTAAACCTCTGTTATCCACTTCATAGTGTAAATTTTCTACATAAAATTATCCATAATACCTTGTTGAAATAGAAGGAACAGTGAGCAAAGGAGGTTTGTTGGTGGAAATGACAAATAAAAGATGGAGGTATTATTTGGAATAAAGGTCTTAGCTGGAAAAGATATTGTAGACAACAAGAGGAGAACATGGGAAAACTGATTCAAGAGGAGACCTAAGATAGGACAGGCACCCTGGGAGGTAAATAAGCCCAAAACTAAGGTGGCAGGGGCTCACTCTGATGTTGTCTAAGGACCTAGTGATGTCACTGTACCTTGGCAGTCCTGAGGGGAACCAATTAAGAGAAAAGAATACTCCTCTGTCCCCCCATATCTCCAGGTCAGCAGTTAAGCACTCCTAGGTTCAATCCAGGAACAGGAAAGGTAAGTTTCTCTAATTCCCAGGGGAAGGATAAGTAGCAGGTCACCCTGTGGCCCTGAGCCCTTGGGGAGGCTGGGTTGGTAAGGATGCTTTCTCCAAGCTTCCCTTCCCCCAATTACCTGTTGTTGGTAGAAGTTGTTGGCACTTTGTTCAAATCGCTCGTCTTTGGTTTCTACAGTTTTCCCCAATTTTTGTAGTACCTGGGGGATATAAGACAGAAAGGCCCATAGTTATAGTCAAGTATCTCTCATTTGTTGGTCTTATATGACTGGTTTCTCTCAGAGTCTTGGAGGCAACTAAAGGTTTTTACTCCTATTACTCCAGCAGAATTAGGAATGTAACATGTTGCTGACAAACCAATCATGTTTTGTGATTCTTTTCAAATAAGTGTAACTAGGGGTATGCAGCAGTGTGCTAAAGGATATATCTAGCTATCTCCAAATAAAAAAGCTGCATCTTCCTAGAATCTCATTGTTATTTAAAGTGCTTATTTTTAAAGCTGAGGATGTGGCTCAGTGATAGACACACTTGCCTAGCAAGTGCAAGGCCCTGGGTTCAATCTTAGTACTGCAAAAATAAATAAAGTTTTTTAGGGTGCTGGGGATTGAACCCAGGGCCTTACACAAGCTAAGCACATGATCTACCACTGAACTACACTCTGACCATAAAATGATTTTTTAAGGAGGAAGAAGGAAGATGTCTTATTTATTTTTGGTACTGAGGACTGAAACCCAGAGGTGTTCTATCACTGAGCTACATCTCCAGTCCTTTTTATTTTTTTATTTTGAGAAAGGGTCTTAGTAAGTTGGTTGCCTAGGCTGGCCTTGAACTTGCAATCCTCCTGCTTCAGCCTCCGAAGTTGCTGGGATTACAAGCATGCACCACTGTGCCTGGTAAGAGCATTATATTAAAACAAGGATTAACAAAAAGAAAATAAAATATGCATAGCTCTTAAAGATAAAACATGAGCCTTGAAGACATTTCTTAAAATTTTTTTTAAATAGTTGTAGATGGACACAATACCTTTATTTTATTTATTTATTATGTGGTGCTGAGGATGGAACCCAGTGCCTCACATGTGCTAGGCAAGCGCTCTACCACTGAGCCACAATCCCAGCCCCTTTGAAGATGTTTTTCACTTAAAAGACCCTCATCTAGCTATACACAGGATTCCTCTCAACAGATGAAGTTAAGAGAGATGAGCAGGAAACTTCTTTCATGAGGGTCTTTGTGGAAAACTTTGAGAAGCCCTGATAAAATACATTTTAAATTCAATCAGAAATGAATGCTATCCATGTCTATCTTTTCTCAACAAGAAAACCTGATAGGCAACCATTATACTGGTCTCAGTGCCAAGGCAAAAGATAAGGTAGTGAAAAAGACCCAGTTTCTATTGTCAAAGGGGACACTCACTTTTTGGAATGCCCTTCCTCACCTAGTCTGCCAGGCAAATATTTTAAAACAATACAAAACAAAACAAACCAGTTTCATGTCCTTCGTAATGCCCAACAACACATATTTCATCTCATTAATCAAGTAAACCACTCCTTGTTCAGTGGTTGCAACATCTGTAAGTTGCATATGCTTCTATTACTGTTTTGTTATTTGAATTTATCCATGTCTGTTTCTAAACTGGAACTCCTTAAGAACTGAGTACTTGCTTTATTTATTTAGATCTTGCAGTATCCAGCAAATAGATACTTAGTAATTTTAATAGGAAGGAGAGTGAGACTAATACAAAAGAAGACCATAGGCTGAAACTTGAAGTAGGATTTTACCAGAATGGTGGCACATGCCTGTAATCCCAACAATTTGGGAGGCTGAGGAAGGGGGATTGCAAGTTCCAGGCCAACCTAGGCAATTTAGCAAGAACTTGTCTTTAAAAAATAAATAAATAAGGCTGGGAATGTAGCTTATTGGTAGAGTGTTTCACTAGCATGTGCAAGGCCCTGGGTTCAATCCCCAGCATAGCAAAAAAAAAAAAAAAAAAAAAAAAAGGAGAGGAGTGGGGGCAGGAAGGGAGGAAGGAAGAAAGGGAGGGAGAGAAGAAAGAGGATTCAAGGCAGACAACAGCATCAGCAAAGTCACAGGAGTATGTAACTTCATAGCAGCTTCCTGAGATGGTTTGGCACAGTTCATTTAGGGTGTGTTATGGGGAGTGATGGGGAATTAAGTTAGAACAAGAGATTGAAATCTTATTATGAAGGGTTTTGAATCACATGCACAAGTGCTGAGGTCTTGGGAGTGGGGAAGGCTCTATGTAGAGACTGACCCAAGTGTCTCTAATCTTACCCCAGGGGGTTAATATCTCTCACTTATGGAGCTGTCTGTAGTGGTTAAGATCAAGGATTCTTGGAGTCAGATATTAATTAACTCTTATTTTGGTCTTTCCACTTACTGGCTATAAGCCCTTGGACAAGTCACTTAAAACTCCTGAGCCTCAGTGTATAGAACGTCCTTTCTTCCATTAGGATAATATTTCTCTGCTGGAGTTGAGAGGATTAAACGAGGTTATGTATGTGAATTGCTTTCTCAGTGCTGCCTACAGTGAGCAATCAATACATATCTACCATCATACGTCTAATTTTTCTCCCTTGCCTATAAATGCCTGTATTTCCTTTCCAGTTTAGCCATGTCTATCTGTCTGTGTCTGTCTCTAACTCCACCTCTGTTGCCATGCCTCCTGGATGTGCAGAGTGCCAACCTCCCTGGCTCCACCCTCTGCCCCCAACAAAACACTGTCACCTACCAGAAAGTTGCAAAACTACCTTGTTTAGTGGTAAGTGCAGCTCTTACTTCCTTTTTTGCTACCCCTCCCTTCCTTTGCCCATGGTTTGGTTCTTCTTAGGTGGAGGCAAGAGAAAGAGAGAAAAAGTTTAAAGTAGGGGATGATGGAGGCATCTCCCCAGGTCCCAGAAGGATCAAGGCTAAAAGGCTTGGAGGGTGTTGAGGGGTATGTGCTGAGGAGATTTCCAATCTTCAGCTCTGAAAGGGAAAAGGTGAATGTTATCAGCTTGGAAATATACTTCAGGACCCTGGGCCCAAAGTCATTTGTTGCCTTAAGCAATATGTCCATGTGTCCTGTGTCAGGATACTTATGCTATATTGTAGGTATTCTTCGAGGAGAGACCCTAGAGGGAACAAGACGTACACAGACTTAATAGGTTTTTTTTGTTTGTTTGTTTGTTTTTCCTAGTATTGGGGATTGAACCAGGGCCTTGCACATGCCAGGCAAACACTACCACTGAGCTACATCCCCAGCCCTTTTTATTTTATTTTGAGACACGATCTTGCTAAGTTGCCCAGGTTGGCCTCCACTTTGTGATCCTCCTGCCTCAGTCTCCCAAGTAACTGGAGTACAGGCAGGTTCCACTGTGCTGGGCTCAACAGATGTTTGTTGAAAGAATGGATCACTTCCTAATGATAACCTGTAGTATAACATCAATCTTTAAAGTCCTGTCCTGAGAATTCTGCCCCAATTTGCCTGGACTGGCAGCTGAAAAGTTAGAGTAGAGACATTTGGGGGGGGGGGAATCAAGGAGTAAATGTGACAAAATGTTAACACTTGATGAATATGGGTGAAAAATACTCCGGGGTTCACTGACCTATCCTTTTAACTTTTCTATATACTAGGGTGGAGGGATAAAGCTTAAAAAATTTGCATAAATGTTTGGTGGCTACCAAACACATACCCTTCATCATAATTGATTATTAATTACATATTAGTTAATTCTCTCAATTGGGGTAATTTAAACAGGGTCTGGATGTTAGATGATATTATGAAACATTGTTTATTTTTTTCTTGAGGTGCAATAATTTTATTGTGCTTGTGTGAGAAATCTTTAGGATATATGCTAAAGTAAGCTTTCCTTAATATGGCCTCAATATACTTTTTCCAGCTCTTTCTTCCACCACTCCCTGTGCTCCAGCTCAGTTGCATTTCTCACTACTCTGCCTAAGAGGATTTGCAGACTCCTGCTTGATTATGCTGGCATTCCTTGGCTGGAATGCTCTCTCACCACTTGCCTGAGGAACTAGGAATCATCCACAATTCCTATTTCAAATTCAGCTTCCAAGTTAAGCCTCTTTCCATTCTCCCCACTCTTTCTGCTTTCTGAATTCCCATAGATGTGTGAATCTCTCAGGTCTCTTATTATTATTATTATTATTATTATTACTAGATTATAAGCTTCTGACAGGCAAGAGAAGATTGCCTCTTATTCATCTCTAAATTCCCTTCTGGGTCCAGCCAAGCCCCCTGAACAAAGAAATTTTCTGCAAATATTTGATGCATTAAATCCTCTGGGATAGAAGTTGAGTAAAAGTCAACAGAGGAAAAGACCAACAAAGGAGTGTTAAAAAAATGCCCTTGCTCAGGGGAGATCTGAGAGGTCTGCCACAGAGAAATCACAAACAGATGGCAAAGGCAGTAGTCTGAAATGTGAAGATGCATCAAACTGTAAAAATACAATAAAGTTGGCCTGAAGCAAGTCTCATGTTGTGTTTGGGTGGGAACTGGAAAATAGAACAAGAAGAATGTTTCATCTCTATTGTGTTTAACAGTCACTTGACTGTCACTCCCAGCTTTTCAGAGGAAGATGAGCCTGTTTCCACTGCTACCCCTGCTCCTTCTGAGAGATCAGCAGGAAGTGGGGAGGCACAGATGTTGGAGTGGTTTATCAGGAACCTTGCAAAAGGAGCAGCCTGAGGTTATTCAAAGGCAGAACACCTGGGTTTCAGTAATAGTTCTGCCATTTGCCAATCTCTTTTGAAACTTGTTTCCCTTTTTCTAAAATTGGGATTCTAGGGCAGAGGGTATAGCTCAGTGTGGCTCAGTGTGGTAAAGCACTTGCCTAGCATATGTAAGACCCTGGGTTCAAACTCCAGCACTGAAAAAAACAGACAGACAGACAAACAAAAAAACTGGAATATAAATGTCTTATTTAAAGTGTTGAAGAGATGATGTGAGATCATATTGCTAGAATGTTATCTCCATAGGGAGAGGTCATGTCTTCTTATATTCTGTGCTGCTCCATCCCAAGCACTTGATATTTGACACATTAACTATTATTATACATTACTCAGAAGATTATATCCTTTATCTTTACTCTAACTGTCTACCACTTTACCTTATTCTCAGTAATTTCTCAGGACACAAGAACTCTGGCTAGGAGCTGAATGAACTGAACCAGCTCCCTCTTCCCAGACCATTCTCTCCCTTATCCATGCAGCACCTCTAGGTACCTCTTCAAGTTCATGTCTGTCTGTTCCTATATCTGAGTATGTGTTCAGAGTATTCTGTTTTCTGCATCAACCTTGAAATTTCCCAGGGCAGACTCATGTTTACTCCTCTTTCTTTGCCTCATTAGGGTTCAGGGCAGGAAGAAGAGCATATGAACTGGGTGGCTGGTTTTCCTTTTGGGAAATACTAGACTCTGAGGTTCAAGGAGTCCCCTCCCCTTTTCAGTTTGGAGAGGAGACTCAATTACTACATTGAGATTCATAAAGAATATCAACCCTGTTATTTTACAGATGCAAGATCTAAAGTCCAAAGCAGGCATACTTAAAGTTTTGAAGTCCATGCTTAAAAAGTAAGGGCACAGTGTTGATGATGGGCTAGGTCAAGACAGAAGGTGAAAGAGTGAAGCAAGCTGGGTGCAGTGGTGCACACATGTAATCTCATCAATGTGGGAGGCTGAGGCAGGAGGACTACAAATTCAAAACCAGCCTCAGCAATTGAGTGAGGCTCTAAGCAACTTGGTGAGAGCCTGTCTCAAAATAAAAATTAAAAAGGGCTGTGGATGTGGCTTAATGGTAAAGCACACCTGGGTTCGATTCCTAGTTAAAAAAATCAGTTAGGGGGCTGGGGCTGTAGCTCAGTGGCAGAATGCTTGCCTAGCATGTGTGATGCGCTGGGTTCAATCCTTAGCACCACATAAAAATAAACATAAAATAAAAGCATACTGTCCATCTACAACTACAAAACAAAAAACAAAACCAAAACACAGCTGTACAATTAAAAAAAACAATTAGTATGTCTTTTTTTTTTTTTTTTGAGACAGGGTCTCATTACGTTGCTTAGGGTGTCACTGAGTTGCTGAGACTGACCTTGAACATGTGATCCTCCTGCCTCAGCCTCCCGAGCTGCTGCGATTACGGGTGTGCACCACCATGCCCAACTAATTAGTATGTCTTTTAAAAAAATTTTATCTCTTGTGGTGCTGAGGA
Source organism: Sciurus carolinensis (assembly GCF_902686445.1). Taxonomy (NCBI): domain Eukaryota; kingdom Metazoa; phylum Chordata; class Mammalia; order Rodentia; family Sciuridae; genus Sciurus; species Sciurus carolinensis. The sequence continues at coordinate 111,616,319 of NC_062216.1, forward strand.
TCAAGCCCAGTATTTTGTGCATGCTAGGCAAGAACCCTTCCACTGAGCTCCATCCCTCACCCTTGGTATTTCTTTTAAAAATTGCTATTATTCATGAGATTTTTGTTTTCTTCTTCTTCTTCCTTTTCCTTTGGGGATTTTCTTCTGTTTTCAACCACAATATGGCTTTCTCTAGGGGCACCTCCCATACTGTTTCTAACCTGAGCTCCCCATAAGCAGGCACTCTTTCAAGTCTATCAGATTTGTAATTAGCCTTCAGAGAGGCTGAAACAATGATCAAGGTAAAGTTAGGGTAAATGAGGTAACTAAGTCTGACCACACAAAATCTTTCCCTTTTCCTCTTTTTCACAGGACTTCAAAAGATAGAAAAAGTGTATAGAGCCTTTCCCTTCCGTTGAGATCTCTCTGTTTTTATTTGTTTTTGGTACTGGGGATTGAACCCAGGGGTACTTTACCACTGAGCCACAAACCCAGCCCTTTTGATTTTTTAAAAATTAATTAATTGATTGATTAATTAATTTGAGACAGGGTCTCTCTAAGTTGCTTGATGTCTCATTAACTTGCTAAAGCTGGTCTTGAACTTAGGATCTTCCTGTCTCAGTCCGGAGAATTGTTGGGATTACAGACCTGCACCACCACACCTGGTTCCACTGTGGTCTCTTAAAGTCAGGAACTACATCTATACTCCATCACTTCTCAGTTGATAACCCACTTGGGAGAGTTGGTTGCCCTTTATCCTTCCTAGCACCCAAACCACTTCTCCACCTTTAGAATATAATACAAATATTTCAGTTGTTAAGCATGGGCTATTCATCTAAAGGCCTCTAAGACTGTAACCCTTAGAAAACCACGAGTGTATCTGAAGTCCTTCTTATATCTCCATACCCTTTTGCTTCTGGCTTGCACGTCTTCCCAAACCACCGTGTCTACTAGGGTGTTGGTAGGTGGAGGTTAGAAGCAAAGAAAATAATTTGGAGAGGTTACAAAAAAAAATGTCATTAAAAAGTATAGAGAGTGTCCACACAATCTGGTCAAGCAGGCAAGTTATAGATGGGCAGCCTACCTAATGCTAGTGCTGGAGTAGGCTATCCAGATAAGAAGGGCACCATTGAAGAGATGCTCCATAATCCCAGGTGGTGTGCTCTCCAACGACAAAGGGAGGGCAGAGGAAGCAGATATGGGTTATTGCTTATATATGCTTTAACCACCACCAGAGGCCAGGAAGGAGTAGGTACAGAATTATGTAGACTCTTCTAGTCCTCAGTGAGATGTCAAAAGCCAAGTTTAGTGTTGCTATCTGGCATCCCAGCTGGTCGTCATCGTCTTTGCCTTTGGGAAAATTACCCTCCAGTTTCATCATCTGTAAAACACTATCCTCACCGTATTGCTGGGACGAACCCTCCTGCGTGGATGGCGGCCAAGTCTGGCTCCTTTCTGTCACCTTTTCTGGGTCAGCCTGAGGGTTGTTTAAGGTTCCATAGAAACCGTTGTCTCCTCGGCTTTCCCCGGCCTTGCTCAAGATGGCCTGGTGTTCTCTGTTCTCTCCCATCTGCCAGTTTTCTTGGACACCCACTCCCCGCCCCATTTCCCGGCCAGCAGGACCCTCCTCCGCGGCCCAGGCCCGGCAGCCTACCTTCTCCTGGGCCCTGCTGAACTTCTTCTGCACCTGCTTGGCGAAGAGGCCGGCGGCACCACCCGCCTTGCCCTCGGCCATCCTGCCGGCTCCGGGGCTGCTGGCCCGACCCTGCGCCCTGTGGTTTCCAGAGGCCCCGAGGAGGAAGTGCTGCGGCCTCCCGGCCTCCCAGCGTGCCTCGCGCGAGCAGGCTGCGGCCTCGGCCTGCCTACCCCAGTGCTGCCCCAGGGCTGCCCTCCTGCCCCCAGGGCTGCCCTCCTGCCCCCAGGGCTCGCCTGCCTGGGCCTGGCTCTACCAGGCCGCCCCAGGCCCACACCTCAGCCATTCAGAGCCTCACCTCAAAGCCCAGGCAGCAGAAGTCCAGACCAACACAGCCCAGCTCAGGGTGCAGCCCAGAGCAGCAGGCTGGGGACCCATGGGGACAGCCCTAGGCTGGGTCAGTGGGCCCTCACTTTGCCCACTTTGCAAGGGAACATTGACCCTATTGAACAGGATCTTCCAATGTGGGCCTAGACTCATTCATTTTAGAAAACACATCAGCATTGGAAAATAACTGAAACCACAAGGCAGAAAATATTGAGTTTCACTCACTGTGGATATTTATTGTATCGGAAAACGTCTTGCAGTTCTAGGAGTATTCATGCTAGGGGAACAAGTGAACTGTATTTCTTGCCCCAGGTTGCAGTTTAGCGACTACCTTGAGAGGTCGGCTCTAAGTCTGGAACTGGTAGTGGGAGAGTGCAGAGAGGGGCCGGGACTTCAGATCTGGAGTTGAAAGGGAGCAACAACTGCAGAGAAAAATGCGGTCTTTATGAAAGGAGGTGATCTCATTGGAAAAGGACTCAGTACGGAAGCCTGTGCAGGGGACAGGGGAGCAAGTTTTTCTAGTTGGAGTACAGTGTACTAGGTGGAAGCCGAATGTGAACTGGACACAGATTGTGAAAATTGGGGTGGGGCTACTGAGATTACAACTATTGTCTGTTTAGGGATAAAGTCTCCACGTGGAAGTGGAAGTTACTCTCTGCCTGTTTGAGGGGTTAGCTGGAAATTAGGATATTACATTTGGAGGAACCATTTACTCAAGGATTTTACAGTGCATGTGAAATTCCTTCAAGGAAGCAAAGGAGGTCAAAATATTTTCCCCAAGAAGTGTAGAGGAAGTTGGAGGCCTCCACAAAATTTTCTGCTGTTGTTTTCCACTTCTTTCCCCCCAAAATACATAGTGCCCTCAAAATAAACTGTGTGCCAGTCATTGCTGGGTGCTGAGAAGCCAACGAGGAATAAAATGCAACCCCTGACCTCAAGATGCTTACAGTCTGGTGGAGCTAGGTTGGTAATCAGACGATTCCACTGTAGTCCGCTTAGTTCATTTTTAGAAATGGACACAAAAATTTCAGGCAATAGGCGATTAGTTTTTATTCTGTATTTTAGCTTTGGTGATCATCTGTGAGAGGCAGGATGATAAAGAAGAAAGGACTTGATGTTGGATGGAGAGGACTGGGGAGAAATACAGAGGATGGTGGTGCTGCTGGGACACCAAGAGAAGATAACAGTGACAACAGGTGCATCATCAGCAGGAGGCTGATACCTAGTGTCACTCCCACGACTCCACAACACCCTAAGAAACTTTCTTTAGTGCCTTGGAAACTGAAATTGATGGTCACCTAACCATTTAGTATTAGAGCAGGAAGAATACTTAGAAGTTGACTAGATGGGTAAATCCAGTTGTAGAAAAGAATTAATTTGCCCGAGGAACCCCTCTCTTCAGTGGACAGGAACTCAGGTGTTCAGAGCCCAGCCCAGCCTCTTACAGTATACGTCATATTGATATACTCTACTAATATAATAGGACTAGTTCCAGGACCTGTCCTGCTATAATGTTTACTACCCCGGTCGCTCCTCTCTGGCCATTAGTAATGGCTATGAAAAGCAGCTTCTCATTTGCTTCAACTTCTTCTTTCATTTCCCCCTTTGCTTTCTCCTAGGCCACTCTTAACAAACTGAGCCCTGGCCAGAATTATCAGCTTCCCAGTTCTCTGTGGTTTATAGAACCCTGGATCCGGTTGCTTATTTTAGTACCAGCCCTGAAGTGCTGACTCACACTTAGCTTGAGGCTCCATCTTGTTGTTGCCTTTTCCTTTCTGTTCTGAACCTTCCCCTCAACCCTTTCCTTTGTTTAGTATCTGCTTTCCTTTTTAAAAAATCTGTTTTTTAAAAAATTCTTTGTTCCCCAGTCTCCTTTCTGATTTGCCCCTTCCTCAGTCTGCCGGCCTCTGCCCTGCCATCCTAACCCTATACTCCTATCTCTAGTGTAGTCTTTTTTTTTTTTTTTTTTTTCAACTGGGCATTGAACCCAGGGGCACTTAACCACTAAGCCACATCCCCAGCCCTTTTAAAATATTTTATTTAGAGACGAGGCCTCACTGAATTGCTTAGGGCCTTGCTAAATTGCTGAGGCTGGCTTTGAACTCACGATCCTCCTGCCATCACCTCCCAAGCTGCTGGGATTACAAGTGTGCGCCACCATGCCTGGCTCTAGTGTATTGTTATAGCTCCTGTCACCCAGAAGCTTGGGGTAAGCATTTGTTCTAGGCACTGAAGAGGGAAACATATGGAGGATGAGCCTGCAGTCTACCTTGAAGAGTCAGTGCACATTTAGTCACTCAGGAATTTTTAAAGCACTTTGCCTTTCAATATAGCAAATATGCACAGGAGTGGGGTGGGGGGGCAGATGAATAGATTAATGGATAAGGAGATCCTAAAACAGCCCAAAATGGATAATGTAAAACCACTCCTCCCGGGCTTAGTTTGTGAACTGGTAAAGATAGAAGCAAAAAGGAAGTAGCCCACAGATGTGATGAAATCCAAAGTGGGTCCTATAACTGCATTTCCTCTAGAGGGCTTAATTACAAATAGACATAGTATGATAGTGTACATTCATTTTTATTTGCTTTTTAATCTCTCATTCAATAGTCTCTTAGAATGTGCCCCCAACCCCCCACCCCATGCTGGGAATCAAACCCAGGGCCTCTTACATGCTAAAGTGCTCTCCAATTGATTATATCCCTAGCACCTGCCTTTTTTGCGCGTGGTGCTGGAGATGGAACCCAGGGCTTTGATCATGCTAGGTAAGCACTCTACACTGAGCTATACCCCCAACCCTGTTTTTTCCTTATTGACCTCAAGTCCTCCTGCAGATCTAAGAACCATCTTTGGAAGACCACTGGACTCAGGAAAATATTCAGTTGGAGGAAATGACCTGAAAGAAAAAAACAGTTATGTCCATAGTCAGTAACTTTTTTTTTTTTAATGGTACTGGGATTGAACTCAGGGATGCTCTACCACCTCTACCACCAAGTTACAGCCCAAGCCTTTTTTTTTTTTTTTTTAATCTTGAGACAAGATTTCACCATATTACCCAGGGTGGCTTTGAACATGGATTTTCCTGCTTCAGCCTTTTGAGTAGCTGGGTTTATAGATGTGTGCCACAGCACCTAGCCTAACTAACCTAGAAGTTAGTAACTTCTGCCCACCTTCTTTCTTATTTTTTCAAGGCTCCCAGTTAAATATGGCCCTATGCTGGGTTTGTGGAGGATGGGAGCTATTACAAGCATATGTGCAGGACACAACAGCAAGGACAGACTTTGAAATGGCTGTGAGCCAAGATTCATGTCCAAGGCTCCAGGATGTGTTAGATGTGCACAGTGAGCTGTATTATGTGGCTCTACTACTACATCAGCGTAGGTAGTCTCACTGAACTCTTAGGCATTGCTTAAGGTGGTAAAATTTCTTTCAAAAGTTAAAGCAAATTCTTAAAATGCCCTTAGAGAGAGCTTGTGGGAGAGGAGCATGCCTGAGGGTCCACAGGCCTTTCTGAGGTTCATTTTTCCTTGACTTTGACTTCAGACAACACTGGTATGTGTCTGCTTCAGATCTATGGTTGCCACTATCTTAGGCTAAGCTAAGCCATACAGTGAAGTCTGCTCAATGGAAAGGGGGAACTCAAGAAGGCAGTAATATGGAGGGGAAGTGCACTTTCCTTCTAGGGGGAAGGGAAGGGACTCTGCATAAGGAAGACAATTATTTTCCTAACCCAGCCAGTGTGTGGATCTCAAGGTAACCCTGTTTCATCCCATCATTTGAGAGAACTCACCTTATTTATCCAAAGGATGTAAGCAGAGACCCGGGTGAAAACTGTGGGCTTCATGGGGACATTACAGCCCAGGCTGGACACAAAGCTGGTCACTCCGTGGACAGAATACTTGCCCTTCACCAAGCAGTGGAGGGGACCTCCAGAATCACCCTGCAAGGAGGAGAAGCAGAATCCTAAAACTCTAGATCTTTTGATGTTTGCCTGTTTGCTTTTGCTTATGGCCTGCTTGCCCCTTCTTTTTTTTCTTTGTGTGTGTATATACATATATCTTTGTGTGTGTATTTACATATATCTATATATAGTTGTAGATGGACACAATACCTTTCACTTATTCACCTTTTTTATGTGGTGCTGAGAATCGAGCCCAGTGCCACACACATGCAAGGCAAGTGCTTTACCACTGAGCTACAGCTGCAGCCCCTGTTCACCTGCTTCTATTTGTGATATCCTGTAAAATTTAAAGCTGCAGTTCAGTTCTTCACTTCCGTCATATCCTCACAATCAAAATGAATCTCTTCTTCCTTTATAAACAACCAAGCACTTCTTCCTCTCTCTGCAGCACTTATGTCATGTTCTGCCTTGTATTTTGGTTTCATAATTTGCTTCTGCCTCCCACACATATCTATGAGCTTCTAAGTCAGGAACTATGTCTTACTGATATCAGTCCTCTCCACAATGCAAGCACAGAATGCTTTTGTTGTTGTTTTTTGTTTTTATGGTGCTGCAGGGCCTTGCCCATGTCAAGCACATACTCTTGCCACTGAACTACATCCTCAGTCCAAGCATAGAACTTTGAACTCTTTTTTTTTTTTTTTTTCAATACTGGGGATTGAACCTAGGAATCTCTACCACTAAGCTACACCAACAGTCATTTTATTTCTTTTTTTAGTTTATTTTTGTAGTATTGGAAATTGAATCCATGGCCTTGCATATGCGGGGCAAGAGCTCTAACACCAAGTTATATCCCAGCCCCTTTTATTGTTTTATTTTGAGACTAAGTTTCCCATGCTGGTCTTAAATTTGTGATCCTCCTGCCTCAGTCTCCCGAGTCATTGGGATTACAGGGGTGTGCCACTGCACCCAGTTTGAATTTTGAACATTATAAGTTCAATAGTTGATTGACTTATATTGAATCTGGGATAGGAGAAGTATATAGTTCTAATAATTCCTTTAACCCCAGCATTTAGATCAATGGGTCTAATTAAACCAAGATGTTTAGAGAGTAGGTAATCGACACTAATTGGACTAAAGAGAAGAGAAAGTGATTTATAAGGTAGTGGTTATGTGCTCAGGCTTAGCAGTAAGGTGATCCAGAGATTTATAGAACATGATCTTGACACTTCTTACTCAGCTTTTAGAATGCCAGGTGTATAATGCCAGACATAAAACTGGAAGATACTTCTTTGGAAAATCTGACCAACCAAGAAGGACCTAACGATATTAACATTGGTGGTCTCCCAACAAAATGATCTAGCCAGATCACTTTCCAGAGAAGTCTATTAAAGATGAGCTCTACCTCAGGTTCAGAGCTACCCAACATCTTTTTACCACCCCACACTGAATGCAGCAGATGATCAACGATCACCAAACATCTAGTGTAAGCCTCTAAAATAAAAATAAAGATCAGGACTGGGGATGTAGGCCATTGGTAGAGTGCTTGCCAGACATTGAATGGGGCCCTGGATTTGATCCCCAGAACTGGAAAAAAATATTTTTAAAAAAAGATTAAATCAAAGAGCTGGCTGCAGCAGTGCACATCTGTAATCCCAGCTACTCAGGAGACTGAGGCAGGACAATCATAAGTTCAAGACCAGCCTGGGCAACTTAGCAAGACCCTATCTCAAAACAAAAGGATGTAGCTCAGTGGTAGAGCATCCATAGGTTCAATCCCAAATTCTGAAAAAAAAATAAAAAATAAAAAATAAGAGAGAGTTTTCAAAGGAATAAAAAGTGAAGGCAACTCTATGCAGGGAGAAGAAAGAAAATAAGCAATAAAACTATAGTTCATACTGTATCCATGATACAAGAAAAGCATGCCATTAAACAGTATGTTCAGAGAACAAAAAGAGCCTTTGGAAATTACAAATCCGATAGTAGAAATGAAAGTTTGGGAGAGTTGGAACATAGAGTAAACAGACAAAGCATATACGAGAGGACCAGGAAGTAAACATATGAATAACAGAAATTCTAGAAAGAAGGCTGGGGGTGGGGGACTGTGCAGCTCAGTGGTAGAGCAGTCACCTAGCACACACAAAGGCCTGGGTTTCAGCCCCAACATCAACCAACCAACCAACAATTCCAGAAAGAGAAAACTAAGAATGTGGGGGAGAAAACTATCAAGAATAAACATATTTCAGAGCCAAAGATTTGGAGTTTCTACAAAGAAAAAAAATCGACTAAGTGTACTTCACAATGAATACAAATAGACCTACACCAAGACACAGGCCACTAGTGTCAAGAGAAGTTGAAACAGGTAGCTTAAAAATTTGTGTAGGTAGGGGCTGGGTTGTAGCTAAAGGTAGAGTGCTTGCCTAGCACGTGTGAGGCACTGTGTTCTATCCTCAATACCACATTAAAAACAAACAAACACACAAAATAAAGTTATTTAAAAAATTACTGGAGAAGCTGGGCATGGTGGCACAGGCCTGTAATCTCAGCTACTCAAGAGGTAGGAGGATCTCAAGTTCAAGGCCAACCTTGACAAATTTAGCGAGACCCTGTTTCAAAATTTATAATAATAATAATATTAATAATAATAATATCAGGGCTGGGGATGTGACTCAGTGGTAGAGTGCCTCTAGATTCAATCCCCAATACTTAAAAAAAGAAATTAGTGGAGAATGTAGAGTTACCTTAGCCATGAATTGACTATGTATTCAGCAAATGAAAAAGTTACTCCAGGGAAAACAAAGTTAATACAAGAAAGAAAAACATACTCCTAGAATACTACATGATTTACTTGTGAATAGTATTTTATATAACCATAATAAACACTGGGAGTAGTGGGGAGTTTGAGAAGGTGATGGGAAAAGCTTGTGCTTGGTGGCAGGAGATAAGTGTGTAGGCATAAGAGAGAGTCAAATTTCTCATAATACCTGAACTGAAAAGTTAAGTAGTAATGTTAAGTGTATATATTTTAGGGACTGGGGTTGTGGATCAGTAGCAGAGTGCTTCCCTCGCATGTGTGAGACACTGGGCTCAATCCTCAGCACCACACATAAGTAAATAAATAAATAAAATAAAGGTATTGTGTCCATCTACAACTAAAAAAAAAAAAAAAAAAAAGCAGCTATATAGACTGACGAGAACTTAGAAGAGGTTACATAGGCATTTGTCTGTTTCTCTTAACATTTAAGTTTTAACACTGGAAAATCACAGGAAAACTGGGATAAGTTGGTCACCTTAGTTCCATAATTCTTTGCGGGGTGGGGGGTTACAAAAGCCCTTTAATCCTGTCATTCTACTATTTCAACCAGCCTCCTGCTAGCAGAATCTCTTCCTCCTCCAGGTGGCTAGTACCTTGCAGTTGATCCACAGTTCTGTTCTATTGCTAGAGTCATGCAGGAAACTCAGGCTCAGATTAATCCATTCCCTACAACTGGGTCTTTGAGTAAGATGGAGTATACAATGGTTACTACCTGGTCTCCAACCTCAACATCTTGGAGGACAACCCTCCTCCCCTTCACTCTAATTATTCCAAATGCATCTAACCTTTGCACCTTCATTTTCAGCAGTCAAGTTGACTCTTCCTAGTTCATGAGTAACCAGAAGCAATAATACAGAACACCTGCCAACTTGCAGCTACTCAGCCTGCAAACTCTTTCATATCCATGTGTATGTCTGGTATCCCTCCTCCTGATTAAAGTTGGCTCCACCTGTGCTCTCGGGTCCATCTCTCCCTTCTCTTCTGGGATCTTGTGCCATCTATCATTCCCTCTCTAACTCTGCACCAATTTTCTTCCCTTTTAAAAGATCCACCCCTCTCATGACTAGCTGTCATTAAAGGTACCAGATGTTTTCTGTTCCTCTCATTCATCCAAGATTCTTGGAAGAGTTAATTATCTACATTCCCTGCTATTTTTCTTACTGCCTCTTATTCCTTACCCTTCGATCAAGCTTCTGCCATCACCACTGAAACTGCTGTAGCCATGATTAATAATGATTGACCAGTTGCCAAAGTAGCCACTTTCAGCTCTTAGCCACTATGGCTCCTGGCTGCAGGTACGCTGTGTTATGACCTGCAGTATTTCCTGAGATTTTCTAAATCGCTACTGCACATTTTTCTCGTCATTCTGCTCTCCCTCTCATACTCCCTAGTGAGTTCTTTGTTCTCCACCTGACCCTAAAGCACTCAAGCATTTATGTTCTTATAGTATTTCCCTAATCCTCTGCTTTCTTCTCATTCTACAACTTTTTCCTGGGCAGGAGGTGGAATCTCAGTTGCTCTCAAAGTATCTCTAATCTAGCTTTCTGCTCCAAGTTCCTCTTTCTTATATATTTTGTTGTTGTTGTTACCAGTTAGCTATACCTTAATATCCAAATCCTGCAAATCTGGTCTCATCTGAGGCAGAGACTTCCTACCCCAAATCACTTAAACCATATGCCTGCACATCATTGCAGCTCCTCCTCCTTTCCTCCCCTATCTCTGTTCCTACAACACTGTTCTAATTCAGGCCCTCAGATTTCTTGCCTAGATCAGTAGCCTCCTAACCAGTCTCCTGCCTGTCTTGCCCTGCTTAAAAAGCCTGGTGACACTGTCCTCAGAGAGGGCTTCTAAAAGGCAAACCTGATCATTCTGTTCTAAGTCTCCAGTGGTCTTCCAGTGTCAAGTTAAAGTCATGTTCTAAGCATGGCATCTGAAGCTCTCTGGTCTCATCTCTTGACCTTTCTCACTATGGTTAATAGCTTACATTTTGGCACAGGGATCAGCAAACTTTTTCTGTAAAGGGACAAACAGCAAATACTGGGTGCTGGGGAGATGGAAATAAGTGGTACCAATAGCAAATGCCTCAGGTGTTGTGGGCCATCCAGTCTCTGTTGGAATCTCTATATTATGGTATAAAAGCCACTCTAAAACACTATGTAAATGATCAGCTATGGCTGTGTCACAAAAAAATGTCATTTAGAACACTGAAAATTTATATTTTTCACATGTCATGAAATATTATTCTTTTGATTTTGTTTTCCCTATCCATGTCAAAATGGACCATACAAAATCAGGTGACAGGCTGGATTTGGCTTGTGGACCTCCACTCTGCTCTGCTCTAGCTGTAGGGAATGCCCAGGAATTCTTTATGTGTTCTAAGCTGTTTCTTCAACTAATGCCTTTATTCATGCTATTCCCTCCCTCTGAACGTCTCCCCACCCACCTTTTTTTGGTCTGGCTTACTTCTATTTAACCTTTAGGACTCACCGCACATTCTTCTTTCTTGGAGAAGGCTCTTTTCTGACTCCAGCAGTAGAGGTAGTACTTGTCCTCAGGCCCCTATAATCACTCTCAGCGTGTCTTTATTTTAGCACTTACCACACAATATTCCAATATCCTACTGTATGTTTGCTCCCCCACTTGACATTGTCTGATTCATTCATCTTTGTATCCCTAGCACCTAGCACAGTGCCTGGCATATAGTAGATACACACTGAACATTTGTTGAACTGCATTAAGAAATCTGTAAAGTGGCTGAGTGTGGTGGCTCATGCCTGTAATTCCAAGCAACTTGGAAGACTGACACAGGGAAAGTGAAAATCTGAGGTCGGCCTCAGCAATTTAGCAAGACCCTCAGCAACTTAGTGTGCAACCCTGTCTAAAAATACAAATTAAAAAGAATTGGGGATATAGCCCAGTGGTAAAGCACCCTTGGGTTCAATCCAATTTGGGCACCAAAAAAGAAAAAGAAAAGAAATCTGAAATATAGCTTATTGTTGATTGATCTTGTCTAAATAGAGTAAAATTCTATTACATAAAAACTATTGTAAAATTATTTTGTGTACTTTCCCCTACCATATTCATTTGTATCCACTACTGTAAATACTACTGGGGTAAAGGGGTGGTAATGGAGGAAGTACAAGAAAAATTGGGATTGATGTGAGTGGGAGCTACCGTATACCCAATTACAACCACCTTTCCAGCCCCAGCCCCATTCCTGCCATAAAAAAAAATCTAGGTCACAAGTTCTGAAGGACATACGTACATAACAACATACAAATATTGGGCCACATACAAGTTTCTGAGGTGGGGGCATTAAGCAAAACGAAACTTTTTTGTGGGGGGTACTAGGGATTAAATTCAGGGGTGCTTTCCCACTAAACTATATCCCCAGCCTTTTTTATTTTTTGGAGACAGGGTCTCACTAAATTGCCTAGGCTGCCCTTAAATTGCAATCCTTCTGTCTCAGCCTCTCAAGTAGCGGGGATTATCAGTGTGGGCCACTGCACCTCGAAAGCAAGACAAATTTCAGGCTCCTTTTCAACTTTGAGATTCTGTGAGGACAGAATTACTAACAGAATCATTCTCATTCTGATGCCAGAAGGGAAAGTGCAGACTGCATGTGGATACCAGAGTAGGAGTGGAGTGAGCCAAAGGTGGAGCGGAGGGAGGACAGCAGAGTGGGCAGGTCTGTCGTTTCACCTGGCATCCAGCGTTTACGCCACTTCCACCAGCACACATCATGATGCTGTTCACATGGAAGCCCCAGTAGGAAGGGCTAGAGCAGGTGGTGGTGTTCACGGTGCGCATGGACGCTTGCTGCAGGGTATGGACCAGCTGGCCATTGGCTAAACAGGACACACAACACTGGAAGTCAGTCGAAGATGCTGAACAGGGAAAAATCTTTCCACACCCTGCTGAATTGTCCCACAATTTGGTGTAACATGAAGTCAGGGTGCACTCCTTCTCTCTGTTTGTTAGAGGTCATGGATCCTGTTTTCTTCTTTCTCACACATGCTAGGCAAGTACTTTACCACTGAGCTACCCCCAGTCCTTTTAACTTTATTTCGGACAGTCCTTGCTAAATTGCCCAGGCTGGCCTCTCTTCTCTTTATATGGCAGCTACAGGCTTCTTCCTTTGGGGAGGCATCCTTGCTGATGGTTCCCAGGCTCTGAACCAATAATCCTATTCCTGCTTTTTTTGTTGTTGTTGTTCTTTTTTTTTTTTTTTTTTTTTTTTGTACTGGGGATTGAACTCAGGGACACTTGACCACCAAGCCACATCCCCAGCCCTATTTTGTATTTTATTCAGAGACAGGGTCTCACTGAGTTGCTTAGTGCCTCACTGTTACTGAGGCTGGTTTTAAACTCATGATCCTCATGTCTTAGACTCTCGAGCTGCTGGGATTACAGGCCCTATCCCTGCTTTTTATGACTCATGAATAACTTAGTTAAGGAATTAAAAGGGCCTTATTTGTTGATAACTCATCTATCTGTCCTATTCCTTACAATACAAGCTCCACAAAGCAGATTGTGCACGCCTGTTTTCATTTTTTTTTTTTTTTTTTTTTTTTTTTGGGTACTGGGGATCGAACTCAGGGCCTTGCACTTGCAAGACAAGCGCTCTACCAGCTGAGCTATCTCCCCAGTTCCTGTTTTCTTTTTTTAAGAGCTTGGTGCAGCTTGTCTTTACTTGACTCTTGCAGCTTTTCAAAGTGTTCACACATGTACTATGTGGATCATTACAACAATACTTTAATGTTATATAGATCAAGAAACTGAACCATAGCGACATTAAATGAACTGAGAGGAGAGCATAGCTGCATTAGAAGCATGTCTCTCTCAGCTCTGGGTTTTCCCAATGGCCTAGCTGCTCACAGCATGACTTGCCTCTCCTTCAGAAACCCAAGTGTCACCTGGTGGCTGACAGTCTTCATCAAGATTAATGTTCCTTCCTATTTCTGTTCATAGCCCTCCCACCTTTCCATATTATCTAAATAACATTCCCTCCTTGAAATCTTCTCATAATGAGCAGAAGAGGGCTGAGACTTCCTTTGCCCTGACTCACCTGGATTTGTAGTTAATGGTTCATTCACTCCAACTCAGTCCAGCACCTGTCTATGGAGGCGGCATGATGGTATAATGACCACTGAAGTGACAACCAGGATGACTGGGTTCTGAATCCAGTTTTGCACTAACTAGACATGTAATTAAGGTACTTAATTTCATTGGGCCTTAGTTTATTTATGTAAGAAGTTTTTTTTTTTTTTTTTTTGGTATTGGGGATTGAACCCAGGGGTGCTTAACCACTGAGTCACATCCCCAGTCCTTTTTTTAGAATTTAGAGACAGGGTCTCACTAAAATTGCTTAGGGCCTCATTCTGTTGCTGAGGCTGACCTTGGACTTATGATCTTTCTGCCTCAGATTCCCCAAGGAATCTGTGATCCCCTGGGATCACAGGCATATGCCACTGCACCCAGGTGAAGTCTTTTTTTTTTTTTTTTTTAGTTCTTAGAGTCTATGAATCTCTGACTTGATTATTCCACAGCCTGTTCTTAGCTTAGTTTCATGTATCAGTTATTTTATCTATGGTTCTTTAGATTGTTGGTCTCTGACTATAAACACCTAGGACCACAGAAAGATATACCCTAGAAGCTTAGCTGCCTAATCAATATCCTGGTGGTGGATGGTGCTAATGTAGATGACTTACCGTTGGACCTGCCCCAGCCAGTGATGGTGCAGAGATTGTTGCTAAACAGAATGATTCCTTTCGGGGGCAGAGTAGCCAGCTGGACGTAGCTATTCAGAGTAACACTCCTGTCTAGGCGCAACAGGGCCATGTCAAAGCTGCAGGAGGAAAGGAGATAGTTCACAGGTGGAGTCAGGTCTTTCCTTGGGTGGGCATCAGCACTGGTCAGTCCTAAACCTTCAACTCCATGGAGTTGTAAACCAGCACTTGGAAGGAGGCTATCTTGCTAAGCATTTGAGTTTACAGTAGGTCATTATATGTTTATCAGCACCATCTGCTGGTGAAAGTTTTGTATTGCAGCCTGGCTCTGATCTGTGCTGCTCTAGGAAGTGGAGAATGGGTAATCAGAACAGCAGATGGCATGATCTTGGCGGCAGTTCTCAAAGAAAAAAGATGTAAAAGACTGAGTGACCCTGAAAGCTCTGCAGAAATGTCCCAATTCTTGTACTCATCGCCACCTCCACACTCTACAGAATTATCACCCTTTTTCATTTCTTCTTTCCTTTTTTTCTCTTCTCTCTCTTTTTTTTTTTTTTTTTTTTTTTGGTAGTACTGGGGATGGAACCTGGGTCTTCATTCATGATAGGCAAGTGCTCAACCACTGAGTTAAATCCACAGCCTTGAAAAGAATCACTTTAATAATTTCTTCCCAAAAAGTTTATAACTTGGTCTTGCAGTTCTCCTATGTGAAGGTCATTTTAGGAAATTTCCTTTTGAGACTGGGGCTTAGCCTAGTGGGAGAGCACGCGCTTAACATGTGTGAGGCCCTGAGTTTCATCTCCAGCACCAAAAGAAAAAAAAAAATCTCCTTTTACTTATAGTGTGTATTCCATAAAGTGAATAATAAATAATAACAAACAAAATCTAGAAACATTAAAACACAGAGAAGGGGCTTCCCTTAATCAAAGCATGCATACCCACATACATCAAACAAATCCTAAAGATCTTCAGAAATTTTCCAGCCCTCCTCAATCTAAACTCTCAAAGTTCTCCTGGATGAATGAGCTAGTTCATCACTCCCTGCAGGACATGGTGCCCCCAGACTCTCCTGGATCCTGACCCAAAGCCTCTACAGTGCACCAAGTTTCAGGCAATGCACTCCCTCTAGCCTCTGGAGAACACCAGGGAACCAAGACCCAGCTAAGCCAGCTCTGCTTTATCAGCCCTCCAACTCCCAGCACCGTCTTGTCCCTACCCGGCAGTCACGTTATCGCTGTTCCAGTATGGGTGTATCACGATCTTCTGCACTCCCAGGTACTGCTCAGTGCCTTCGTCCTGTCTGAGGTTGTGGTCTCCCACCACCACACGGAGGATCATTGGGCTGGAGTGAGAGGGAAAGCCCTGAGTGATTCAGGAGGCTCCCTTTCCTCCTTAGAGGAAATTGCAAAGCCCTTTTTTATCTTTAGGATAGGATCGCATCTTATGTGGCCCAGGCAGTTGGGGATGAAAGATTCTCCAAGAGGAGGAAGTAACAAGACCTCTCATTCCTTAATTTACTACTGACTTGTGGAAGTGCAAAAACCTACTATCAACTTCATGTTCACAGTTTATTAAGCTAAATATCTTCACCTGGGAGAGCTGTAGTAAGCATAGTGAAATCGTGGCTCTCAGTCACAGAGGGACTCTAAAGGAAGTACAAACTTCTAGGCTGGAAATTCTTAAAATATGGTCTTGGAACCAGCCTCACCCAGGACCAGCCAAATCAGAAACTCTGCTGGGTGGGACTCTGTAATCTGTGCCTTCCAGATGACTGCCCCCCAACACACATACTGGGGATTGAACCCAGGAGTGCTTTACCGCTGAGCTATATCCCCAGTCCTTTATATTTTTTTATTTTGAGACAGGGTCTCACTAAGTTGCTGAGACTGGCCTCAAACTTGTGATCCTCCTGCCTCAGCCTCTTCGTGAGTTGCTGGGATTAGAGGTGTGTGGCACTGCATGAGGTGATACATGTTCAAATATGAGAACTTTTGCTCATAACAAATATGAACAAATATTTACCAGTCCTATGTTGACTAGCACTTAAATATTTACTCAATCCTCATAACAGCTCTACAAAATAGGTATTATTGCCTCATTTTGGAGATAAGAGAATGGGAGAATAGAGGAGCTAAGTAAGGTTACAATAGGTAGGAGATGGTGGAACAAAATTTGGACGGGAGTCTATCTGACTCCAAAACTTGTACTTTTCTCTCAGTTATCCCTGCCCCACTAACCCCTAAACACAGACAGGCTGGGCAATAGCCCACTGCCCACCCTGGTAGAGCACTGCCCTGGGAAGTCAAAGTTGCATATTTCGCCTAAAAGGTAACTATTTCCCTCCCAGGGGCTCAGAAATGTTGGTCTTTGTTTTCTCTCACTGGTCCACGCAGTGTGCAGCTGTCATCACCCAGTTCTCTCTGATGAGGGTCCCTCCACAAGTGTGAAACCAGGAACTTCCAGACTGGTACTGGAGGGAAACCTAGACAGGGAGGAAAGAAAAGAGGAATGGGCTGGAGTTTGCTAAAAATCTTTGCCCCCAAGTGTGTACCCGAAATTCCTGACATCCCTCAGAACATTCTCTAACTTGCTGGACTAGGGAGAGCAAGCAGGTTTCCTTTGAGCAGTCAATTGCTATTGTTTGCTTGGTCATGGCTACCCACGGGACAGGCACGTCTGAGAAGGGGTCAGCCTCTGGGGTCAGCTGGAAAGTGCTCCATGGCTTGGTGATGTTTGCTGTGCACATGGATAGGGAAATAAAGGCACACATATTGTTTTGGCATTTGTGGGCCAGATGTTGCAATGGCTAGAGCCCAGGTCCTTTTACCTCTGTATCCTGTTGGAAAGGAAATGTATCCAGTAGTAACTCCTTCATCTAAGCCCCACAAATCTAGTTCTCAAGAACTCTTCCTTTAATGTTTTCAAGAAGTATCCTGAACTCTGACTTCAGGGAATATTTAGAAATGCCAATGGAATGTTCGTTTTTCTCAGTTCATGCTTCCTCATATTACACAGTGGATCTCCTCCTGAAGATTGGGGCTCAAACTGTCTTAAATCGAATCTAGTTGTATTTGCAGTGATTCCTCTCCAGGTGCGGTTATTCACGAACCAATCTGACAGTTTTTGCCTTTTTTTTTGTGGAGGGTGGAGGATACCAGGGATTTAACCCAGGGGTATTTAACCACTGAACACATTCCCAGCCCTTTTTTATTTGACAGAGTATTGCTAAGTTGCTGAGGCTGGCTTTGAACTTGTGATCCTCTTGCTTTAACCTCCCGGTCGGTTGGGATTACAGGTATGCCCCACAGCACCCAACCTGCCAGTTTTATACATTTAGGTTTGCTTGAATCAGGGTCCAGCTCCTAGGTGAAGCAAATAAGCACCGCGTGTGCGGTACTGTGTAGTACTGCGCATGTGCACCATGTGTATCGGTGAGCGCACGTGTGCTTCTAGGTATGTGGAACCCTGTGTGCGGGTGTAGCACAGTCATGCGGGGGTGTCGCAGTAGTGTCTCTGAGGTATAAAAGTTGTGTGTTTGGTTGCATGTTTGGGAGAGCATGGCTGGTGTCCAAACCCCTTCTTCCAAGGCTTTGCATTTAGAAATCCACACAAGCATGTTCCCATCCATCTTTAAAATAGACAACGGGGGTGGTGGTGGGGGGGTGGCGGTGGGGGGGAGGACGGGGGGGGCGGAGGGGACACCGTGGTGCATGCCTGTAATCCCACTGGCTCAAGAGGCTGAGGCAGAAAGATCGCGAGTTCAAAGCCAACCTCAGCAAAAGCGAGGCACTAAGCAACTCAGTGAGACCCTGTCTCTAAATAAAATGCAAAATATTTCTGGGGAGGTGGCTCAGTGATTTAGTGTCCCTAAATTCAATCTTTGGTAACCCCCCCCCCTCCCAAAATAGACAGTTGGAGAGCTGCCGTTGATCAGGATATACACAGACAAGCACAAGACTTTTTGTGATGGCACAGCAACTCTGATTTGGGTAAGTCTGGGCTGTGGAGGAATACCCACCTGAGAGGGCCAGGAATGCTTCCGGGCCTCAGTCCCTCCAACGACCCAAGCATTCGTTTTTGGAAAGTTCGGAATGCTGTGTCCTTTGTGGGAACAGAAGAAAAGTGAGTGATGACTAAGCATGGGGTCAGCCCGGGTGGTGGTGGGGAGTGGAGGTTGTGCTTTGAGGAATGTTAGCCTTGTCTGCAAATTCACAGCTCTTTGACAAATGGAGGGCCCAGCTCTGAGTTCTCTGAGCCTCTTTTGAAAGCAAGGTAGTCTGCAGTGCCAGAAGTTCCAGAAGTCCTGAAATTCTGGCTTTCCATGAAGGACCTATCCAAAATCACCAGGCTAGGGCCCTGTCACCTGTCACCAAGGTCACTCCTAGGCTGGAGAAGAATCCTCTCCCATATTTTGGCAGGATTCTCCAGGGGGGCAGGGACAGACATGCACATCCCTGCTGGGCACTGGCTGAGGATGGCCTCTTTTGAAGGAGGCTGGTGGAGAAGCCCAGGTACCCCCAGCAAGGACTTCTTTCTACTTCATGATTCAGAGAACTGCCAGCCAGCAGGGTCTTACATGGCCGGCTGGTGGCCCTGATCTTTCTATCTTGGGCTCCAGGAAAGTAAAATTTTTGCTATATTCACAGACAGAGCATCCCACCCTCCTCCGGGATATGCAGCTGGCCCCAGCTTAGGGAAGGCTTTCCCACCCTCTGAATCAAATCCCCCTTGCTGTGGAACTCAGGTCAAATGATCCACTTACCATAAACGACCAGGGTGGCGAACACCAGGAAGCGCAGCATGTTGCCAGCAGAGTAGACCACTGCCCCTTACCTTGAGCCAACCTCTTTATACACCTCTTATCAGCAGTTTTGCTGACTTCTTCCTCCCAGCTGGCAGGGCTGTGGTTGGAAGGCAGGGAAAAGAACAGGTGGAAGTACAAATGAAAAGATTTCATTTAAGTAAACTAATTAATTTGTTCTTCAAAGACAGAATAAAGTTGGAGCTCAATCATCTGCTTTTAGTTGAAAAGCATACAACAAAGTTTCAGAAAGAAAATGGAGAACCAGGATGGTTTTTCCCCTGGGTGCACCCTTCCATCATCCTACCTTGTCATCCGTCACTGCTCCCACGAGCCTCAGTGGCACTACAAATGCAAAGATCTGCCTGGTGCACTAGTTGATAAAGGCAAGGAGGGTGGAGAAGGATGGGGGAGTGGTCAGTAAGAGGAAGGAGGAGTCCGGCATGGTGGTGCACACCTGTAATCTCAGCTACTTGGAAGCTGAGGCAGTGAAGCAAGAACAAAGGTCAGGCAGTTCCTGTAGATAGATGATCAGACAGGGTCGGGAAGATGGAAGCTGAGTTGGGTTGGGAAGATGGAAGCTGATTCAAAGGGAGTGGAATGTTACTATCTTCAGGACACATCCCCTGTTCGTGGCCACGGTCACCTGCCTCTGGGGTATTGAAATGCTGATACCTCCAGAGCCCTTCCCCTTACTGCAACCTGTTGTCAAGGTGACCTGCTTCCCGGGAATTGTTCCTCCCAACAAGGGCTGTTAATGAATGCCTCCTGGGCTGCTCCCTTCCTGCCTGGACCCCTGGGCAGCTTCATTCCTGCCCTTGGCCCACCTTTGGATCATGAGTCACTTTGGTCACAAGTCACTTTGGTCACAGATCATGTAAGCAGGATGAGGGGGGAAAGGCCATGAGAACAAAGGAACACTAAAATGTATGAAAGGGGAGGACACCCCCACTTCTTTGGATACCAGCTCTGGACCCCTTTTTCCTTCCAGGAGAAGTCTGTTTCCCTCCTTTAAATAAACTTGCTTTCTGTGCTTGCTGTGGTGTTTCTCAGGTGTTCAATCTTCCCATCTGGGGAAATGGAACTCAGCCCTGATTGATTCTCATCACAGATGGTATCATATTTGGAGGTCCCCCTGAGATCATCACCGAGGTAAACTCCTTCACATGTATCCCACATCTTTCTTTCTGGAGCACCCACCCCCTTTGCAGATCAGAGTCTAGCTGTTCAGATTCTAGAAGTGAGAGAGGGACTTGGAATGGTTCATAAGGAAGAGCCCGGTTTCCCTTTGTTCGTTGCCTTTCCAGGCCTATAGAGAGTCTCCTCATTGTTGTTCCTATATGCTTTGCTAGCTTCTTTAACTACAGAAAAGGAGTTTTATACTTACAGCCCTCTAAGGATTCTTTTGGTCCATGGTAAACTCTATCCCAGTCTTTCCCCCTAGTGTTCTGCTGCTGCCAAACATGGTCTCAGTACCAACTCTCTATCTAATAGAGAATCATGGGCATCAAAGGGAAATATAGATTTTTTTTCATTGCTGGGGTTTGAACCCAGGGCCTTGTGCTTGCGAGGCAAACACTCTACCAACTGAGCTATATCCCCAGTCTGGGAAATATAGATTTTAATATCATTCTACAGCTCACCTGTTCTGTAAAAAGGAGGGAGATAGTCCAAGGTTCCTACCTTGTTTAAAAAACCCGAATTGTGCCAAAAATGGAAATTAGATTCAGCTATGATCCCCATTCTAAGTGAGGTCAAATTTCCCCTCACAAAAGTTTATTAACTCATGGGAGGCTCAACACAGACAGAGCAAGGTTCACTTTAAAAAGGCATCCTGTGTTCTCCCAGGGAATTACAAGTCACAGGGTAAGGGTGAATAGTCCAGCGGAGGCTTGCATCTTTTATGGCTATCCATGAAAAAGCGCAGTGATCATGACCAAACTGGTAAGGCAGCAGTTAAATCCAGAAGTCACACAGGAAAGGACGGGTGGAAACTGCTGACCACTAGAGGCTCGAAGAGCTAAAGACTCCAATATCAGGGAGATGTCCCCTAGCCAAAGAGACAGTTCTCGGTGCAGGCACTTATGGAACCTATTCTCTTTCACTCGATCTTTTGTTTTCATGTGTTCAGAGCAGAGCCTCATTCTCAAAAGTAATGGGAGATGATGTCTCATAATTTTCTGCATCCAAACCTGGCCTGATTACCAACTAGGGAAATAAAAATAGTTAAAAATGCCCTTGAAACAACAGTTTCCTTTACTTAGTTGCTGCCAGATCTCTGTCTAACCAAGGTCTGCATTAAATCGTAAATTGCAGAGGCCTGTGGAGCTCATAGGCTCAGCAGGGGACCTGTCTTAGGACAGGGAGAAAAAATGCTGCTTTTAAATTCCAGTGGCTTGGGAGACATAAATGGATGGCTGCAGCACAGGGAGGAAATGGTCAAGTCTTCTTTACCTTGAGAATATTTATCCAAGGATTTCAGGGCTCTCTCTCTCCTTCTTTCAATATCTGAACTCACTCTAATCTGAGCCAAAAGTAAACTTTGATCTGATAAAAAATGTTTTGCATGCTCCTTTTCTAGAGTAATTAATGACTGTGTCATTTTTTTTCTAGAACTCTTGTTTTAAATTCTATATATTTTTTTGAGCTCATGGTTTTCTGGTGAATTCACATTTTGATTCTGCACACCTATATTAATGTTTCCCTGTTCAGTTTTTTTTTTTTTTATCATTCCTATTGGTATTCCTCTTTCCACTTGCTGAATTTCTACTTATTATTTTAAACTAATTTTAAATTTGTATCAAAGTAATAAATGTACATAGTTTAATAACTCAAATAATACTAGAAGGTATATAACAAAAATAGCAACCTTGTGTCCAAGCATCTACTCCCACCTCTGCAATTCCCACTCTCAAAGGTAAATGCTTCTCTTCCTACTATGACCTCTGATATTTACCTTTGTATTTCTTTTTTTTTTTTTTAATTGTAAACAAATGGGGTACGACTTGTTTCTTTGTTTGTGGTCAGTCTTATTTTATCTAATTATAGAGGTTTTCACACTGTTTTTGTTCAGAGGCCAAATTTTTCAAGGGCTAGCTCTCAATCTGATAGAGGCTTTAATAAATATCTGTAGCATTGTAGTGGTGATCTACCTACAAAAAGCTACAAGGTCTTTGTTTCTTATTTGTTTTGTATATGTATGCACACCTGTGTATTGTCTGTCATGTCTACATGTTCTTGTGTCCATACATCATGTACATGTTATTGAAATTGGCCTATAGATAAATGAGTACTCATAAATTAAGTTTTAAAGTAAAATGAAGTTTGATGTGTCAAAATGCATTCTACTATCATGTATAACTAATTAGAAGAACAACAACAAAAAAGTAAAATGGATCCAAATACCTTTATTTCACATGATTTAAAAAGTTCTAGTTAAATTAGATAAACAGATGAGAATAAATATATCTTTAAAATTACTAACTCACAAGTTTTTCTAGGTGATCAGACAATTAATAGAATACAAATTTCTACAAAATTTCTAGAATGTAATATCCATTGTTTCTAGGATTTTTCTTCAACAAGGAAGAGATGGTTAATGCTTCATTATACTTGTCTGAAATCTTTGTTTTTACAATTAGAAATAAGTAAATTAGATTTAACATCAATGAGATTAATCTTCATGTGTTTGTTAAGGAGACACCTGGTTAACTGACAAAATTAAAGTGCTAACTGCTCAGTATAAAATCAAGTGCTCCTGACCTCTCAAATTTCATAAGGTAATATATTTAAATATTATGTGGGTTTTCATAAAATGGGTAAATGAGAAAAGGTTTAAGATTGCCTTGTGTATGGGTCTTCACTAAAGCAAGGTTACTAGCAGTTAAAGTTCTAACAGGTGTAATTCTATATACAAAGAATCAAAAAAGTTTCAACTGTGTTTCAATTAACATGCTGTAAATAGTATAAAGTATTTTGTCTTATTAAAGTGGAATAATTTGTCTAAGTTCAAATTTCATAGGGGTTTTTCCAGAGTATGAATAAAGAAAAGGGGTCAACAGGGAGGAAAGAGATGTAAGAAGTTTCTAGGAATGGAAATGTCTTTTCACATAGAAAGTAGAGGGGAAAAAGAAATGTTTTATAAGATAAGAAAGTCTTTTGTGTGGTGAAATAAAATGTCTAAGCAAGTTGCAAAGGGTTTGTGAAGGGTAAATTTCAAAATGTTTGTGTGTAACTAAGTTGGTTTTATATATATAATTAGCATAATCAATTAAAGCTATTCAAGGGTTTTCCCTAAGATCAAATATTAATGTATTGATATAAACCAAAGTTTAATCCTCCATAGGTTGAAGTAACAAGGAGTTCTTATCAAGATAATCTCTTGTATCTGTTAAGTTTTATTCTTTAGAGAAACTAGTCTTAAAGGAATTAAAATTTGTACAACTCTGGTTAAACAACAACTGTTATTTTAGAGTATTACATTACATTACAGAGTCAAGATTTTTCTTTAACAGCTAAACTTGGTTAATATAAAAACATCAATGTAATTGTGGTGCTATTACTGGTTTCTTTGTATACTAAATGTAATCACATCTTCCAGGTACACAAGTCCTTAAAGCATGAGGTTTTAAAAGAGCATTTTTTTCAAGTTAGTGTTCTCCTAACTAAAGTTGTCTATAATGGTAATTTTAGACTTACAAAAATAGCAAATTTAATTGGGGATTTATTTATATTCTTTAATGTTCTATAACTGGACCTGTTATCAATATTTTATATATGTATATACTTAAATATATTTATATATCAATAATATATAAACATATATATAAGTAACAAAATCATATACTATATATTATATATAATAATGTATAATATTATAATATAAATTATATATTATATTATGTCATAATTGTTATGTTTAATTTTATGATATTATTATATATAATAACATTATATATAATATATATGATTTTATGTTACTTTTTACACTGAAGTAGACATGTAAATATATTTTTAAAAGATAATGAGAGCCTGATCTGTTTCAAGGTTAATATTGTGAAACATAAAAACATTTTGCCACTTTCCCACAAAAGGGGGTTAAAAGCTCTCTTAGCTTTTGTTTGATTCATGTTTCAGATGTTATATTGTGTTAGCTAACATTCATATAGACTCAGGAAACAGCATATATAAACTTGTAAACTGATATTTAAGAAAGAGGCAAAGATCATATTCATAAATAAAACACTTTACCTAAAGATTTGTCAAGACCCCCATCTCAATTGCATTAAGACTCTGTCTCTCACCTTATTCCATGTTAAGTTAATTTCAAAGTAGAATAGACTTGGGCTGGGGATATAGCTCAGTTGGTAGAGTGCTTGTCTCGCAAGCATGAGGCCCTGGGTTCAATCTCCAGCACCGCAAAAAAAAAAAGTAGAATAGACTTAAACTCATTTAAAGTTATGTTCAAAGGATAAACTTTTGCTGTAAAGATTACTGTGATCTCAAAATAAATAGGAGACATAATATATAACTAAGTAAGGTTTAAAGTAAAGGTTTAGGATTATAGAAATTATGTTTCTTGGTTCATAGCTATTATATAAACTCAATATGTTTTTATTCTTGCTAATTTCATTTTGTATTTTTCTTGTAAACCTTAACTGTTGTCCATTAGTGCCTTACAGAAGTACAACTTTCAATATAACAACCTGAGTTAATTTGAGATAGTAGGCCATCATCTATAGACAGACAGGATGTAAGGCTAACTTCCAGTATTAATACTGACCCCAATTAAATAAAAGGGGTAAATGACTGTACAGTTGTAGACATTAGAGTTAAAACCCAGTACTCTTACATTAAGACTGGTGAAACTGGTCTGCTAGATGTTTAAGACCAAAACTTGGATACTAAAGTTAAGGAAATAGGCCAAGAAAGAAAATAGCCAATATTTGTCTCTTACCCTCTGAGTCAGCATGAACCCAGGGAACAAGAGGACTTCCCTAAGGGCTTAGTGACTCTGGACCACATGACTGTCCAATTTGGGGGATCACTGAGACCCTGGAGAGCAGAAAGCTGACTAATTCACATGCTGCAGACCAGTGCACATCTGTAAAGAGGAGGCTCATTGAAGAAGGGAGACATTCCTGATGTTTCCAAGAGAAGTCACATGGTCAGTGGAACCTTGACCTATCCTGGAAGCTGACACTAAAGGAGCGAAGAGGCTGCTCACAAGTTCCCTGACAGTGACCTCCTGAGGGAATTCAGCTGACTCTTAACAACAGATAGGAACAAGATCAGTTTGACCAGTTTGATCTAAAATACGTAACAAAAACAGTTAAAACCCAAGTGCAGTCATCCCTGATCATTTAAAAGGAAAACAATGGTTACTTTAATGCAATTAAAGATGTACACTTGTGTCAGCCCCACCAAGAGTAAGTAAAATTGAAGGCTACAAAAGAGGGATTCTAGGCAAGAGTGCCTAGAATCAAAGAGTCTATCAGAGTCAGAAATTTTTTTTCAATAGTCAATTTAAGGCCTACAAATCTTGCTAACCTCCTATACAGGTAAACTTGATCAGTATTTACTGGTATGATTATTTATCCCTAAGTTACAGAAATAAAGGGATCTCTGCTAAGCACAGAGTTTATGTCAATGTTTTAAAAAAATCAGATGATATTAAGTAGCTTAACTACAACTTACAGGGCATCTGTGACATTTTAAAAACTAAGTATTGTGCTTACATTCCTGATAACCCTAGCAATGTTAAAGATTTGCATTCCCAGATAAAGGCCTTGTCCTCACTGCCTTGTTATGGGAAAAACTACTCAGCTCTTACACCTCCTGGTAAAATATTACTGGTTTCTATTGTCTTCATGATATTCACTGACATGTTCCAGATGCTGCAACATTTATTTTGTATTAATCTTATTCCAGCACTCACATCTTTTTGTTTCTTTCATAGAAACACCCACCCTCATAAAACTTTACAGCCTGTTCTTTCCAAACCAGACATTTGCCACAGATTCCTGACAGACCTGATTTCTAAAAGGGAAATCTGAACTGTTTGCCCCATGACACCCACTGTCAGCTTGAAGCAACAAGAGCAGTCATCGTCCATTTTCCTTACAGTAGTAAGACTCCCTAAAATTAGAGGGGGAATGAGGCAAGAACAAAGGTCAGGCAGTTCCTGTAGATAGATGATCAGAGCTGAGTTGGGTTGGGAAGATGGAAGCTGATTCAAAGGGAGTGGAATGTTAATATCTTCAGGACACATCCCCTGTTCGTGGCCACGGTCACCTGCCTCTGGGGTATTGAAATGCTGATACCTCCAGAGCCCTTCCCCTTACTGCAACCTGTTGTCAAGGTGACCTGCTTCCCGGGAATTGTTCCTCCCAACAAGGGCTGTTAATGAATGCCTCCTGGGCTGCTCCCTTCCTGCCTGGACCCCTGGGCAGCTTCATTCCTGCCCTTGGCCCACCTTTGGATCATGAGTCACTTTGGTCACAAGTCACTTTGGTCACAGATCATGTAAGCAGGATGAGGGGGGAAAGGCCATGAGAACAAAGGAACACTAAAATGTATGAAAGGGGAGGACACCCCTACTTCTTTGGATACCAGCTCTGGACCCCTTTTTCCTTCCAGGAGAAGTCTGTTTCCCTCCTTTAAATAAACTTGCTTTCTGTGCTTGCTGTGGTGTTTCTCAGGTGTTCAATCTTCCCATCTTGGGAAATGGAATCTGTCCCTGATTGATTTTCACTGGCGGTATCAGCAGGAGGATTGAAGTTCAAGCCCAGCTTGGGCAACTTAGTGAGATCCTATCTCAAAATAAAATTATAAGGATTGGAGGTGTAGCTCAGTGGAAGAGCACTTGCCTAGCATATGAGAGGCCCTGGGTTCCCTCCGGTACTGGGGGAGTTGGGGTGGGAGGAAGGGGGACTAACAGCCAAGCAGGTGCTGTGGAGAGATCTCTGGTAGAGGGAGATACTGAGAAACAGTTCTGTAGAGATGCTCAAGTGGAAAGCCAAAAAAGGGGCTCTTGGAGTAGGAGAACATGGGGAAGGAGAGAGAAGGTAAACCTCAGTGATAGGGAAACAGTTTGAGGGCCATGGGGGTAGAGGGCCCTCAGGAGGGAGTGAGTGGGCCCTGCAGGAAATGAAAGAATCTGCCACTCAAGGCCAATAGTGGAGAGAGGAGGGAGGTGCAGGGAGGCAGAAAGCAGGAAAATCACCTGGGGTTTTTATTACCTGCACTCTCCCACTCCAGGCTTTAGGCCTGCAAGGGTGGGAGAGGTCTGGAAAAGGTCTCAAGTAGTCTGCAGACTACTTTTAAGGGTCCTTGAGCTATTCAGGGGAGTTACACTTCGAGTCTCAGGTCACCTGGAGGACTCCTTCCCCAGTCCAACCTTCAGCATTCAGACACAGAGTGGACCTCAGGGAAGAGCTAGCACTGAGATAGGGGCCTCACCTCCTGGTCTCTCTGGAGAGTAAGGAGAGTGTCAGTCCAGGACCAGGAGTCCATGAGGAGGGGCAAGGGCCTCTTGGAGGTTATGCTTTGACATCACCTGCTCTAAAGTGGCGAAACTTTAAGGGCAGGGCCAATTTCTCAAATGTCTCTGTACCCTTGGCCTGACCCAGAGAAACCCAATCCATAATTGTTTAAAACCCAAACACTAACTGGGCATGATAATACATGCCTGTAATCCCAGTGACTTGGGAGGTTGACGCAGGAGGATCGCAAGTTCAAAGCCAGCCTCAGTAGTTTAGCAAGGACCTGTTTCAAAATAAAAAGGGCTTGGAATGTGGCTCAGTGGTAGAGTGACCTTGGGTTCAATTCCCAGTACTACAAATAAAACAAACAAACAAACAAAAAAAGACAGCAAAAACCCCCCAAAGTCTAGGACTGGAGCCCCTCACAACTGATAATCTTTGATGCAGTCAGACTGTTTTATTCTCACTCTTAGTGTTAGGCATACAGTGGCCTTGGCCTATATTTTAAGGCTCTGCAATTCTAAGCAATTCCAATGCTAGGAATGCATTCTTTTGAAATAAACACAGGCATAAAAATAAATGTATGAGACTGTGGGTTATAGTATTGTTTGTCAACGTACTTTGTAGTATGGTTTGTCACAATGTTTGTCACAAAAGTGGGAAACCCTAAGTATCAACAGGGAATGGTTGAATAAATTGGATTTAACCCCACTAAGAAGCACTATGTGTCTTTTAAAAAGAATGAGCTAAACTTAAATGAACCAACATGAAAAGATGTCCTTAGTATACAAAGTGAAGAAAGCAAGTTGCAAAATATCTGGTACCATGTATGTATATATTTGTACTTTCATAGAAAAAGGTATGGAGTAGAGAAGAGGAAGATGACTGGGTCAGGGGAAGGGAGGAGGGAAATAATGGGGAATGATATTTGCCAAATTATATTGTCGTATTGTGTGCATGTATGAATACGTGACAGCAAATTCTATCATTATGTACAATTATAATGCACCAATAAAAAATACGAAAAAATGAAAATGCCATGGAAATTAAGCTATAAAAAGTTATTAGTTCTTGAGAATAAATCAGTAGGTCTGGAACAACATTAGGATGAATTTCACATTTTTCTATCTATTCGACTTTTCTCCATTATATTACTTTTGCAATTAACACTAAGAATAAATTTGCCAGGTGTGGGGCACATGCTTATAATTCCAGTGACTTAGGAGGCTGAAGCAGGAGGATCACAAATTTGAGGTCACTCAGCAATTCAGCAAGACCCTGTCTCAAAGTTAAAAAATAAATAGGGCTGGACATGTAACTTAATGGTAAAGCATGCCTGGGTTCAATTCCCAGTACCAAAATAACTAAGTAATTACAAAATAAATGAATTCTGGGATATTTAGCTATTTTGGCAATGGTCTAATACTCTTCAGGTCGGGGATAGATCCCCAGAGGCTTCAATGATCTGGTGTTAGGAAATAGTTGCACACTGTGGTTGGCAGCAGTTTTTTTTTTTTTTTTTTTTTTTTTTTTTAATATTTTTAGTTATCAATGGATCTTTTATTTTATTTATTTATTTATATGTGGTGCTGAAGATCGAATCCAGGGCCACACACATGCCAGGCAAGCACTCTACCACTGAGCCACAGCTCCAGCCCTGGAAGCAGGTTTTAAGAGGGAGAGGCTTTTGGTTAACTCTGAGGATGGTCAGGGCATGGGTTTTAAGGAAAAGTGCAGGTGTTGAGTTAGCGCAAGGCCAGCCATGGCTAAGGGGAAGGCAAGAAACTAGTTTCTTAGTATTCTTGCAATTCTCTTTCCTCTTCTTGACCATCTCTCCTCCCTGTCCTCCCCTTGCCAATTTGGCATGTGTATTAGGGTTCTCTAGAGGAACAGAATCAACAAGAGAAATATTTATTAGGATTTATTAGGATAAATTTATAGATTTATTAGGTTGGATCATACAACCAGAAGCTGGATAGTCCAGAATGGCTGTTTGCAGGCTGCAGAGTGGGAGGAAGCAGCAGCTGTGCAGTTCAAGATGCTGAAGACTCAGAACAGAGGGATCAACCCCAGTCTGGGACCAAAGACTTCTGGAAACTTCCTGGAGATTTGCTTTGGAAGAGTGAAGGTGCTGGAGTCTGATGTCCTCAGATAATCACAGCAGCAATCAAGAACTTGTTGAAGAAGAATGGAGTTCGCAACTGCTGCTGCTTCCTTGTTCTTCCAACTTTCATTCCATCCATGCCCTCATCCTATTGGATGGTGCTGCCCACACTTAGGGAGGATCTCCACTTTAGTTTGCTATCCCACATGCCAATCATTCCTAGATACACCCTCATTGACACACCCGGACACCTCTTAATTTTAGGCATATTTTAATCCAATCGAGCTGACAATTCAGATTAACCATTAGAGCATGTGGTCCTTTCTCCCTCCTGCTGTATCTCTCACTCCCTGTGAGTTACTCTTAGCTCACTCTTCCTGAGTGATGCTATGCTGTTTTTTTGGTAGTCATGAGGAAGCTTCTTGGCCCAACGGGGCACCTTGATTGGACATGATATGATTTGACTGGGGAGCTACAGGGTGATGTTATAGAAGCTGTGTGGTGTACTCGAATAAGTGGCAAACCCCTCCATGTCTCATAAATGTTGGGATGTTTAATGCAACCAAGTGTAGGGTCAAGATTAGGGGTTATGAGTCTATGGCTAAATTGACTTATTACAGCACTCAAAGCTGTTCTCAATTGGGTCCTGATCCATTCTTCTATAGAGCAGATTTACCCAGTAGTCACAGTGCCTAAGGCCCACAATACTTCTAGGGGCTCACAAAAATGCTTTAGTCTAAGATTAGAAGACGTAACTAGAATCTAGATTACATTCACTCTTATACCAATGTAAATATACTTTTAATTTTTTATGGAGCAGGGATCCTATTTAGTGCTGAGGGTCCATCAAAGTTAAAACATGACCCGTGGGGCTGAGGTTGTGGCTCAGAGGTAGAGCAGTTGCCTAGCATGTGTGAGGCACTGGGTTTGATTTTTAGCACCACATATAAACAAATGAATAAAATACAAAGGTCTATCAACATCTAAAAAGATATTAAAGAAAAAACAAGACCCTTATCTTCTACCTTCTATAGCCATTGTTCCCTTTCCCTGATGTCCTCTTGGTTTCCCAGAACCTTTTGTATCTTTGTCCCTCTGTGTCTTTGCTTATGCTGTCTGTGTAACATCTCTGCTTATCAAGTCCTTCCCACCTGAGGACTCACCCGTCCATGAGGTCAAATGTCATTGTCTTTGTAAGGCTTTTCCCGATCCCTCTAAGTGGAAGGGACTGTTCCTTCTAACACATATGGCACTTTTTTTTTTTTTTTGACATCTTAAAGCTTCTCATGCCTTATTTACATTTAGAATGGAAGTTCCATGGGGCATAACCTCCTCTTAATTTCCTCCTGCCTACGTATACTTGTCATCCAATACACAGATGCTTGGGGATAACAGCCAGTGGCTCTAACACAGTTTTTTCAAATGTATGTGGTTCTTCCCAGCCTAAATCAACAGATATAGCTAAGGGACAGAGCAGGAAAAGAACCCAACGCACACTTCCTCTACCAATGCCCTAAAATCTTTATTTCCACTGGGATTCCACGGCCAATTCTCTTGTTTCTGAGAAAGAACTTCTCCTTTTCCCAACTCCAGGTCACATCCTGGCCACTTCTTCCTTTCTCCTTGGCTGGGTCACCCTAGAATGTCTTCTCTATGGTGGGCTCCCAAAGGGTACCAGGGAAACAGGAGTCCTCCTGCAGGGTTTAATTGCATGGGAACAGGAGGCAGCCGTGGTCCCATGGCACCCTCATGTGGTGATAGCTTGCTATTGACATCAGAAGAAGCCTTCCTGGACAGAATTTTGGTTTGTTTTCAGCTAGGCAGTGGCGGCGGGCGGGGAAGTGGGGGGTTCTTTCCTTCTTTTTTTTTTTTTTTTTAGGTACCAGGCCAGGGATTGAACCCCAGGGCACTTAACCACTGAGCCATATCTCCAGTCCTTTTTAATATTTTATTTGGAGACAGGATCTCACTAAATTGCTTTAGGGCCTTACTAAGTTGCTGGGGCTGACTTTGAATTTGAAATCATCCTGCCTCAGCCTCCTGAGCTGCTGGGATTTCAGGCATGTGCCAACAGGCCTGGCAGCAGGGGGGGCTTTCTACCTCAGGCAAAGAAGACATGTGTGGTGAATCCAACTTGCTCGGAGAAGGGTTGGTAGCACATCAAGTCCGCTCCATTCAGGACCTATGCCAGTACAGTGGATGGGATCAGTCTTTTAGTCTTGCTTGACTCTGCACACTGTCCCTGCTTGGGTTCTAATCTCAGGGTGGCCAATACCTTGCTGGTGACCTTGGACAAATTCTTCTGGCCTCAGTTTCATAATATGAAATTACAGAATTGGATTAAAATACCAGTTTTCAAATTAGGCTCACAGACCTCTACAAGTTCATGGGTTGGAGGGCACTGCCCTTCCCTCCCTCAATTTCACCATGCTACTTTATAATATATATGGGGCTTAATCTTGAGAATCACTGCTTCCATGAACTTTCTTTCATCATTAACATCCCAGGATTCCCAAATGTGATCTCCTTCCACATGGCTACCCAGCTCCATCATTCAAGGCTTTATGGAAGCCAGCCAGCTGAAAATGACCAGAATGGGGTAAAGAGGGCATAGTAAAGCTAGTGGCTTGTCTAGTGTTCTTGTGTGGTGGAAGGAGCTTTGGTTTAGCAGTGAAGAGTCTCAGTCTTAGCTACAGCTATCCACTAGCTGTGTGACTACAGACAAGCTTATTTACCTGTCTCTGCCTTAGTTTCTTATCAGGAAAATGAGCACAGTTGTTCCTGTCCTGTCTTTCTCACAGGATTATTGGGCAAAAGAAATAAAAGATACTCAATGGGATGCTTCCTATAAATCATGATCAATTCTACACACCTTGGGCAATATTAGCAAGGGAGGCTCTCTTTGACCTCTAATCCCTCTGTTAGAGCACCCTGTTTCACTAGATTCTGCAGATTCTCTGGGTGATCAGGGTTTCAGGATGTAGCTGCAGAGGTATTCTTCTTGTGTTCAGCATTGCTGCCCTGGGCCCTCCCCTAGCTGCCTTCTCTGTGTTGGTGGCCTCTGTTTCTAGGACAGAAGGAAAGTCCTAGACCAAATGTCATGTGTCCTCATGGTCTCTTCCATCAGTATGGAGGAAAGAAAATGGGCCCAATGTTGCAAGGAGCAAGATCGTCCTTTGACATCCATTGGGTTTAGAAATCCATTTTTAAGGCCTATTGAGGAGCTAGTGGTCAAGTTTCCAGACATCAGCAATCCTGTTTCCTGAGAAGATTGAGAGGCTCTCTGGGGTGATCCAGGGCCTAGACAAAGAGCCAGAGCTGGTGGGTGTCCCTGGGATTGCAGGGGGCCATGGCTGGTTTTTTGTCCTGGGTTGTCAGGCAAGTACCAGATCCTGAGTTCCTGATGAGGTGATCCTAAAAGACAACACAGCAAAGGGTCAACCTGGGGGCAGACTCTAACTGTGCTACTGGGGGGCAATGAGGTAGGGGGCAATTGAAAAAAGGCAAAGGAACCCAACAAGGCACAAAGAGGACATTTGCAATTTCTCTCCCAGGAAGGAGGTGCTCTGATGAGCTGCATTAGTGAGTCCCTGCCCCTGTGACTGATGCCAGTTCCCCAGCTCCAGCTTTAGCTTGAGTGGCTATAACAGAGGAAAACAGGACCAGGGGCTAATAGGAAAATGCTTTCAGAGGGTAGCCTGGGTTCTTGAAGCCTGGTCCTTTAGGCCACAACCTCAAGCAGTGGGTCCTATTGGTGCCTATTGGTCATGTTGTCTGCAGTGACCACTGCACATCTACTCCATGGCAGCTCTGCTACAGCAGAGAGAGAACAACCTCTATTCAGATCATGAGCTTCATGCTTTAGATGAAGCCTAGCAACTAGCAAAGAAGAAAGCTGACCTTTGATGAAGAACAGGATGAACAGGATATATTGCTTGTACAAAATTTGGAAGATATGTAGGAGCAAAAATTCCTACAGTGCAAACCTGGAACTTGTATAACAGAAGCTGATTAAAGAAAAAAAAAAAAAAAAAAAAGACCAAATCTCATTGCACTAGAAGCTAGACTGAAAACTTATCCTTTTAGTTAGAGAGTTAGAGAGAAGCTTGGAGATGAGGATGTTTAGATGCTGCCCTCTCAGACAAAGTGGCAGCCTGGGGAGACTCTCCAAGGGACAGCTGAACCCTGGCCACTCTCTCAGAAACAACAGGGAAGCCAAGTTCTTAGGAAATGCACCTTACAGCCACTACAACTTCAAGTTCCCCCAGGCAATGCAGACAGAGAGTAACCTTGGGGCCAAAGTATTCTTCTTCAAAGAACTACTACTAAGCAGAGACTTTACCCAGGCCAGGAAAAAGGACCACCATGTGTGGATCAATAAGAAGGAGCTGGGCAACTCTTTGAAACCAAAATACTTGACCCAGGTTGGAGATTTCTTTTGGATCTCTGGTAGAGGGAGCTGCCTGTGGACAATGCTCAGACAAGTCAGGGGTTAGTGCTTCAAGGACATTTGTGTGGTTGCTCCAATATGCAGGGAATATCAAGCAGCAAACTAAAGTCTGAGGATTAAATGAAAGAAAGAAAGAAAGAAAGAAAGAAAGAAAGAAAGAAAGAAAGAAAGAAAGAAAGAAAGAAAGAAAGAAAAGGAGGAAGGAGAACAGAAGAGGAAAGAAAAGAAAAGTAAAAAGAAGAAAGAAAAGTGCTCTAAGGGCCTCCTGCCAACCTAGATGGCTCAAAGAACTGGGGCCTCTGCTGCCTGCACCGCATTTCCTGTCTTTGATTTTATTTTGACTCCTCTCTTCCCTGCAGCCTCAAGGTTAGGTTCCTCTTTCCCTGAGCTAAGGATGGGCTCATATATCCTGAAGTAGTGTGGCACAATGGAAAGAGCCTGTGCTTTCAAGCCAGACTTATCTAGGTCTGAATCCCAGCCTGCCAATTCCTAGTAATGAGTCTTGAATCAGTTACAAACTTGTTGAGCTTCATCTGGCTCATCTTCAGACACAGGGCCACGGCCTACTAGTAAAGAGCCTCTGAAAGATGAACTAAGCCAATGCATGTGAGTGGTCTCACTTTGGGCCAAGCACACAGAGGCAGGCAGGAGCCATGAATGACTCTTCATTTGCACCTACTTGGGTTCAGTCTAAAGATGTTCATGCCATGGCAGAACTGGCCATGGACCATAATCACCAACCCTATCTTTATTTCAGCTGGAATGGGTCATCACCCAACACTGATCAAGTCCTGAGAACCCTGCCTGTCATCAAACCCACACTCACTAGGCCACCTCATAGTATCTCGGGCAGAGGATTCAGAAAATGGGCAGTGTGCAGATGTGGCCTCGGGTTCTTGATTCCAAGGTTTCTGGGCAACTGACTCACCTGGGTCAACTCCCATTCCTCGTCCTTGGGCACTTGGCTATTTTTGCCAATAAACTGACACCTCCGAAGGCCCAGTGTGCTAGCACTGGCATGTAGACATAGCTGCTTTGCGATGTTGTGGCGAAGGTCCCTCTGGGTTGTGTACTCAAAGTACTGGAAGTCAAGAGAAGAGGAAGTTTTGAGGGCTGGGACTAGGGCTTAGTGGCAAAGTGCTTGCCTAGCATGTGTGAGGCACTGGGTTCTATCCTTAGCACCATGTAAGAATAAACAAATAAAATAAAGGCATTTTGTCCATCCACAACTACAAAAAAAATTTTTTTTTTTAAAGGGGAAATTTTGAGGAGCAGGAGGGGAGTTTGCATACTGCCTTCCAAAGCTACATGCCCTAAGATATCAACCACAGATAGATTCCTGGGAAGGAAAGTAAGTGGACCAGTTCATGCCAAGACTCTTAGTAATTTTTGTTGCCTTCATGATTTTTATAATATATAGGTTATACTAGAATAACAGTCACTATATATTTTATTTAGTTAAAATTTAAATTTGCTGTGCATGGTGGCACAAGCTTGCAATCCCAGAAACTCAGAAGGCTAAGGCAGGAGGATCATGGGTTTGAGACCAGTCTCATCAACTTAGTGGGGCCCTAAGCAACTCAGTGAGACCCTGTCTTAAATGAAAAATAAAAAGGACTAGCTGGGTACAGTGGTACATGCCTGTAATCCCAGCGACTTGGGAGGCTGAGGTAGGAGGATCAGGAGTTCAAAGCCAGTCTCAGTAATTTAGCAAGGCACTAAGCAACTCAGTGAGACCCTGTCTCTCATAAAATACAAAAAAAAAAAAAAAACGGGCCGGGGATGTGGCTCAGTTGTTAAGTGCCCTCTGAGTTCAATCCCTGGTACCAAAAAATAAAATAAATAAAATAAAAAATAAAAAGGACTGAGGATATAACTCAGTGGTAAAGTGCTTCTGGGTTCAATCCCCAGTACCAAAGTAAATAAATGAATAAAGTAAAAATTTAACTTAGCTTCATTTAAGCAATATCTCTGTGTAAAATCATATATTAGATATTCTTGTTCTATCTCTGCTAGTAAATTACTATTAAAATTAAAAATGTTCATCAGTGTATCACCTAAAATCATTTTATAGACCAGTAGTTTAAGAAATTGCTTTTGAATGGCTTTGTCTTCATTTGCACATGCTGGCTCCCTGTTCAGGGTCCTAAGCCACTTTTCTCCTTGCTTCAGCTCTGTGTTAAGTACCTCTTATTTACCAGCGACTGTACATTTGTGGTAGTGGAGGGACAATGAATGGGGATGTTACTTGTTACTGCTCAGGTAAGTGCTGGAGCCTCTTGGGGCATGGGGTAAATTTCCCAGGATGCCTGGTAATTGTGAGATGTCAGTAGGTGGTTGGGGATCACTGCTGGGTGGTAGGATTAGAGTGGCAGTTTCTGGGCAGGGGAGGCACTGAAGATAAAAATTGAGTGTAGGTGAAGGGAAATACTCAAAAATTTTCACACTTTCCCACAAATATCAGCCGGCCTCCTTCCAGCAAGCCTTCTCTCCCTCTCTTCCTTCTCTAGCACATAGCACTGCTGCCGGTGCACCCTCTGTCCCCAGTTCAGAATTCAGACCTTACTGGCCTGTCACGTATTACTCCTCAGACTAAGCTCCCTGAGACAGGGATGATATCTCCTCTGCCTTTCAGATCGCCTTCACCCCAGGCCTTGGGAAAAGACTATTTATGGTAGAGGGAAGGGAACTGTGAGGAGAGGAGGTGCCCCAGAGACTGGCTTCTCTTGGGCCTACCTGGTATGGGTGGGCTGTTTACCTGATTGCCACCGAGGCCATGGCAGGTATACATGATGAGGGGCTTCCCTCCATGGTTGTTCTCACCCACATCCAGGCATTGATCAATGCCAAGGTTCTTGATCTGCAAGATAGTAAACAGAGAGGGCCCAGGGTAGCATAACTGAGAGCTTCCTATTTTGTGCTGCGGGGCCCAATTGGAAAAAAAATCCCTTCTCTTCTGTTCATCAACCCAGATGACAGGGATTATAGCAAAGTGAGGGAGAGGCAGGACTGGACACCCACCGTGGGACAGGATGTCTAAACTCTTAGGACATCAGGTTCCTTGGAAGACTTTTTCCTTAGAAGAAACTTCCTTGGAAGAAGTTTCCTTATGAGTAGGGGTTCTCAAAGTGTGTGATGCCCCGACCATCAGCATCTGATTTGCAAATCCCGCCCCAGTCCTTGAGAATCAGAAACTCTGGGTTTGGGGCCCAGCAATCTGTTTTAACACAACTCCCTGGTGCATCTAATGTGCATTGACATTTGCAAACCACTGCTTATGGGTTGTTTCCCCCAACCAGGTTTTTTTCTATACCTAGAAGCCCCAAAGTGGCCCCTCTCTCCTCCTCCTAGATAAAGGAGGGTGGTAGGTAAAGGTCAATTCTTGTTTGCCATCCATCAGTGGGGGTAGGTGGTCTTGAACTTCTCAGGGAGTAGCTGTGATGATGGTAAGGCAGGTTGGTTCTCAAACTTACAGCTCCATAGAAGGTGGGATTCAGGTCAGGTACAAACATCTCTGGGTAGATGTTGTGAAGGAACCAGGAAAAGTTGTGACAGTGTAGTTGTTCCCGCAGCTGCAGTCGTTCCGAAATGTCACCGAAAGATTTCTGCCAACCAAGTCAGTCCCCTAAGGGTCAGTCCCACAGTCTTGACCTTCCCGTTTGGGTTGAAACAGCCCAGCCAGCATGTTGCTCCCAAGGCCACTTTCTCTCCTGTGCATTCCCATTCAGGATCTGCTGGGGTTAAGTTGCTCAGCCTCATACCCAATCTCAGACCCCCGACCTTGGTTGGGGATCGCCCCCTCTATCAAAATACCCACCACTTCCTCATTTCCTGTGACTGCCCAGTAAGTCCTCCTGGTTCCCAGTCCAAGCTTCTCAGAGTCATTCCTCTTGTAAGAGGTTCTTTCCCTCAAATTTCTTCTCTCACTCCTCCCCTCCTAAGTAATGCTGTGATTCTCTAGGTAGGGACAACAAAGGCTCCTCTCCCTTCTCTAGCCTTTAAGATCTGTGGCCTCCCTTGGGCTCTATCTCACAAGGCTCTTAGGGCTGAAGGGAGGCACAGAATGGTAAAGATGGGGGTCCCTGCCATTAAGTCCCTGACCAGAGTCTGGGATTCTATTCTTTTCTTCGTCCTATCACCTCCAGGCACCACTTCCTCTCACCTCTTGGGCTATCTTCGCTGCTTGCAGATTTCTCCTGTAGAAAAGCTTCTTGTAGTTATCCAACCAGACCTCAGCCAGGCGCACTTGGTTTCGAGCAATGACACTGGTGCCCTTGGGGAAGGTGTGGGGACTCTTGGTACGGAACACATGGCCTACCACAGAGCAGGGGATGATCTCCAGCTGACCCCCACACTGCCACACCTGGCACAAGAGGAGATAGGATGGTGTCTTAGGAGGTCCGAGTGGGGGGGCAATCTCCCCTCAGGCAGCTATGTTCAGTTCCCAGGGCACTAGATTCCAGGTCCAAAGACTCAGGTAAGTGCTTCCCTCTCTTCCTGGAAATAGGGACATTGACCAAGTTTCTTCTTAGGCTGTGACTACACAATTCTAGGCTCTGTGATGTTGGTTCATTCTGGTTTAAGCAAATGGAGATTTGCAGAATCCTGAGTTTACCACTTCCCACTTTGGAGAAGGGACAGTTGGTTCACTTTGTACTGCCCACCTACTCTGAGCTCTGATCACTTTACCTTTTGACCTGAAGATGTGATTTTATCAGCTCACCTAGGTATTACTGGAAACTAAAGATCCCCCAAGTCATAGAATTAGTGCATTAGTTAACGGCAAGGACTGTCAACTGCAGGTGACCTGGGATAGTCACCTCGTTCCTTAGCACATGGTTTCTCAGGAAAGAGACTGGACAGGGGTCAGAGGCTCACTGAGTAGCCTAGAATCAGAATGCTGAGAGTTATGGTAACTGGCAAGTGACCTTTCTCTATGCTAGTGGGCTGGCTGAAAACATCCCTTCCACTGGCCTCTTCTTTTGGTTTCCATATGTGGAGGTATGTTGTTGTTCTCTTTAGTATGGCCGCTACAGAAAGAAGTACACAATTATAGTAATATTATAGTAGCTATCAATCATGTGTTGACTATGTGACACTGTGAGAAAAGACTTCATAAATGAGCCCATCTGAGAGGGGTTGGGGCAATAGAGTCTCAGGGACCATGGGCTACTCTGTCTAAGAACAAGGAAGGGGAGGGACAGAGCCAAGTTCATAGAACATGACTGTCTGAGGCAGTGTCTCCTGGTGTCAGGAGGGAAAGATGCCTGGGGGAGGGGTGATTATAAATATCTCAGTTCCACGTTATTTATAGAAAATGTACAGCTGAGTGAATGTGAAATAAATGTTTTTAACGCAAAAAAAAAAAAAAAAAAGAAAGAAAAAATGAGCTCATCTACTTATTACTTTTTACTGGCATGGGAATTTGCATAAGTTTCATGAAGAGGAAATCCTTTCTTCCTAATCCAATCTTGATTTGCCTAATTCTTTAAATCCCTCGAAGTTCTGGCATCTATCAGAGTTGGGGTTTCTGTCTTCTCCTACAGTTATGAAGAGTTTGATGAACATAGATAGGGAAACCCTAAGGGGATGTGTCCTTTGACCTGGAAAGGAGAGCCTGATTTTTCTAAAACAACAACAACAAAACCAGGATGGTGATTGGTAATGACCTGTTTCTACCTTTGTGCTCAACATTTTTTCCCACAGACTTTGCCAGAAAATCCCCAGTCCCCACATGTCCAGTCCTTATTGCCCCTGTTATCCCTTCCCTCTAAGAAACTCTACCTAGTAATTTGTTTCAAGTAGCCCCACTGATTGCCAGAGCCCTACTGCCATGGACAGGGAGGCGGACAGAGAAGGGGCAGGCCATAACAGAAAATAGCCACCCTTTCAAGTTCGGTTCCAGATGTGACATCCCTGCCTCGGGGACAGCTCCTGTCCCCTGGGATGTTGAGGTTCCCCCCGAAGCCCTCTTCACTCTCACCCGGATGGACATTTCCACGTTCTCCCCTCCCCAGATCTCCATCTGATTATCATAGGTACCGATGTGCTCAAAGTAGGACTTGGAGATGGA
Source organism: Sciurus carolinensis (assembly GCF_902686445.1). Taxonomy (NCBI): domain Eukaryota; kingdom Metazoa; phylum Chordata; class Mammalia; order Rodentia; family Sciuridae; genus Sciurus; species Sciurus carolinensis. The sequence continues at coordinate 111,656,671 of NC_062216.1, forward strand.
GAAGAGGCCACCAGCAAACGTCGGGGACCTGAAGAGACAGAGGGGGAAGCATATGCATCTTCTGCAGGGGGAGGAGCAGGGGCCTGTCGCGGAAGGCTGTTTGTGGGCTTGCTCCCTAGGCCTCCTAGGCTACCTCCCCCTTCCTTTCCTTTTTCCCGGGACATGCAGCCCCTCTTCTGCTGAGTCACCTGCCCCTGAACTTTTACTTTGTCCTTCTCCCATTCCAATCCTGGGTCAAGGACAGATGTAATTATCATTACCCTCCTCAGAAAGGTACTTATTCATTCATTCAACCAAGGATGTCTGAGATACTGGCCTCCAGTGTGGGTGCTGTGCACAGTGAGCATCCAGAGCTGACAAAGACAATCCCATCCTCTGGGGACACAGTATAGTAGCAGAGCAGGAAGCTTCATCGCTCATTTGTTTGACAGCAATGTGATTAGAATGGAGTACATACTCAATTTTCTGAAAGTTTATGAAATTGTTTTTGAAAATAGGCAGGAGTCAAACTGTGAATGAATGAGCACATATTATCAGCGGGGCTGACCCTATTGTGTGTTGGGTTCCTTGGCTCTTCATGGACTATAAAGCCACAGTATTAGCAGGTGTCTGAACCTGGTGTTCTAAGTTGCCTGAGAAACTCAAGTTGGGGAAAAGATGCCAGTTGCTTTGAATGAGAGAAACTGATAAGAGGTACCCCTGGAAATAGGGTGGGAAGAGTGTGAGATTAAGCACCAGGTTTGGACTATAAGGAACAACTAGGAGGCCATAAAAAGATTATGGCTTCCAAACAAAGGCAAGGAGGAACAGACTCAAGTTAAGGTAAAATGACAAAAACATCTCATTCCTAGAATTAAATACCAGTTTGCTCCTCAAAGGTACTAGGCTAAGGGTAGGGCACCCAAGGGGACAAAGGGAAGTAGAAGCAAAATGGAAGGCAGGAGCACTTAGTCCTTGACTGTTGGTTTCTGCGCCTGGGCCAGGCTGGCGTGAATAGCTTTTTGCTGCCCTTAGTGGGTAGCTTCATATGGTATGACCAAGCAGAAAGAAGGTTTCCCAGAGGAAACCTTCTGTGTAACCCCAGAACCTATTAAGGGGCCTTAATCACACTGGGGTCTGATCAAGGTTCAATGGACTGATCCACCAAGGTGACTTCACAGGAGCCTGACGTTGGTGTTACTCTGTAGCTGCTCTTGTCTTCCTGAAGTTGGCTCTTGCAGCCACTTTCTGGGAGGAATTTCAGTTGGGAAACCTTTATGCTCAGCTTGGCTTCCTGTCACTGGTTCTGTCTTCTCCAAGGGGTCCTAAGCTCACACAAGAAGCATCCAGAGAGGTTGAGAGATGGTTTTGAAGCTAAATTGCTCTTAAGAATTCCCCTTACTTGGGCCTGTCTAATCTCCAAAAGGTCTCCTAGACTAAGTCACTGACAAATCAGCTGTAAGGAGAAATGCTACACAGGGACTATCACTATAGATCCACAACCTACAAGCAATCTCTAGTACATACCCTCTAATTCCTAGCCCTGGGATTCTCTTGGGTCATCTGCCTCTCCTCTTGGTTTCCCACTGGCTTTGAGAGGGAGGCTAGGGGGTACTGCCAGGTCCTGCTGGTGGGCCACTCTGTGAAGTGCTTTGGGCATGCCGTGACTACTACCAGGGCATTTGAACCAAGGAGCAAATTCATTCCTCAAACACTGGAGCTTTGTTCTCCAGCTGTATGTCCTTGAACGCTGGCTGGAACTCGGCATGTCAGTGATGAGTGGCAGCCAGGCGCCTTGTCCCTGACTGTGTTGCTGTGTGCCTGGTCCCAGTCTGGGGGTGGGATTTGTTGCTGTACATGCCAAACAAAAGACATCTATGAAAAAAGTGGAGGGTCACTAGGGAATGCCAATTCTTTTTCTCTCTTGCCTTCTCTTTTCCCTCTCTGTTTCTAATGCAGACAGAAGAATAGCTGGCAATTTGGGATCCTTGAGCACCTGAGCTCTCTCAACTGAGACTCTGGTCAGCATTTCTCAGGATTCTGGGCATGTGCAATGGGAGGAATCCTAAGCCTCTCCTCCTTTCAAACCTTCTTTCTGAGTCAGGCACAGTGGCGCATGCCTGTAATCCCAGAGACTCAGGAGGCTGAGGCAGGAGGATCATGAGCTCAAAGTCAGCCTCAGCAACTTAGCAAGGCCCTAAGCAACTCAGCTGTCTCTAAATAAAATATAAAAATGGGCTGGGGATGTGGCTTAGTGGTAAAGCATCCTTGGGTTCAATCCCTAGTACAAAACAAACAAACAAACAAACAAAAACTTCTCTCTCATCTCTGGTTGAGATGAGATGAGCAGTATCCTCTGCTTCCTTCCAACCCTGACATATATTCAGGGCCAATATTCTGGCCAGTACAGGAAAACAGTGACATAAATAATCTAAAACCACAGTATACTCTAAACCTCATTCCCCAACACAGTTTGTCTGAGACCGTGGTTAAAATAGACTTGTGGTCTCTAACAACATCAACAGGCAATCTGCAGAGGGCAGAGAAGGCTGTAAGGATAGGTAAGCCCTGTTGGGCTTCAAAGAATAAGCAACAGTAATTCCAGCAGCTTGGCAGGCTGAGGCAGGAGGATCACAAATTCAAAGCCAGCCTCAGCAACTTAGGGAGACCCTAAGCAACTCAGCAAGTCCTGTCTCTAAATAAATATATAAAAGGGGGTGGGGATATGGCTCAGAAGTTGAGTGACCCTCAATAAAACAAACAAACAAACAAAAAGCAATCAAGACTGCTTGTGATTGGTAAATCCTGTGATCTTTACTATCTGGCCCTTTAGAAAAAGTTCAGGGCAGCTGGGTACAATAGCTCATGCCTGCAATCCTGCAACTTGGGAGGCCCAGGTGGGAAGGTGGCAAGTTCGAGACCAACCTCAGCCACTTAGTGAGACCCTGTTCCGAAATTAAAAAAAAAAAAAAAAAATCTAAAGGGATGTAGCTCAGTTTTAGAGCACACCTGGGTTCAATTCCCAGTACTGGGGAAAAAAATTCAGGGCAACTTTAAACTGCAGAAAGCTTATTTTCTTTAAATACGTTCTTAAACCATGACCTAGGTGTGCATACCACCCTTACTTATTACAATGGCTAATCAACTCTGACCTCCACCCACTTCTCTCACCTGTTCTTCCAGCGCCATTTATGACCTAAGTGGGGAAAGGAATCAGTGAGATGAAGTATGTGAAGCCCTTAGTCCAGTGCCGGCTGCATCAGTGTGCACAGGAGCAAGCTGTTATGGTGAGGAGCAGTGCAGTGCCATGGTTAAGGCTGTGGGGTGGACAGGATGGAGTATCTTCGCTACCATTTGCTAGCTGCCTCATCTACAGTGAAATGTTTATCACTGGGCGCCTCAGTATAAAGTAGGCTATCATAGTACCTACCTCACAGAGAGTGAGGATTAAATAAAATGTCAAGTACTTGATAAGAGCACCTAATAAATGCTGACATGGAGTAGCACAGGTCCCTGGAGCTGGGTGGGATTGGGGTCACAGAAGTCAGGTTGGGGGCTTCTTAGGCCGTGATCCTTACTTGATGGGGTAGGTCTCATCCTTGCGCCTCTGCTTCTCATGGTCGGGCAGAGTCTCCCAGCCAAAGGTCAGGCTCCAGTCAAAGTTGCCACGGCTGTGGACTCTGCCCCTCTGGACAGGTTTGAAGAATGCGAAAGTATTGAGATCGATGGTAACAATGTCTGGACTCACCACTGCTGTCTTGTCCTCAGCAATTCGAGCCAATAGGGGCTCCAGCCAGCCATGGAAGCACTCACCTGCAGACCCAGACAAGCGTTCAAGGTCCTCCCCACGGTTAACCCAAGCCCCACCCAAGGCTTGCATCACTGTGATCGGCCCGCCTGATGTTGTCAATGAACTTCTGCATATACTACTGCATGTATTACTTCCCTGGGTCCTCAGAGTAATGATTTTGTTAGGTGAATAAGGTTGGTATCCTCATTCCCATTTTACAAATGAAGAAACCAAGGCTGTTAATGGCACAGTCAGAATGGGAACCAGGGTTTCTGACTCCAAGTCTAGAGCTTTCCTCAATACATATCACAGTTCATCAGAATAGTTTTTTTCCCCCTGACAAGGACTGGAAGGGGTTTTGATTTTGGTCAAGAAGGAAGCCTTTCTGGCTCCACATGGCTCCATAGGAAAGCCCCATACAAATCCGTTCCCAGTTCGAGGTCTCTTTGAGGTGCGGAGTTCAGAACAAAGAATGGGTAGGGGAAAGAGAAAAGGAAGAGCAACAAGGGCTCCAGAGCATACTCCTAGAAATTTTGGAGTCATCAATTTTTTTAGGGTCTCCTGGGTGCCAGGCAGGCATCTTCTACTCACAGTGGGCATCCAGGAACGTGAGCACCTCTGCCTGTGCCACGCTGGCTCCCAGCAGCCGGGCAGTGATCAGTCCCTTCCGCTCTTCCTGCCGCACCACCCTCACGATCTGCAGCTGCTGCACATACTGCTCCAGCTTCTCCTTTAAGTACTCTGGAAGGGACAAGGCCACTGTTGCCAGTTCTTTGCTTTGTTGCAAACTTAATCCCCTGTGAGCACCAAACCTGGGTGCTCTGAGGTTGCCAGCACACTGAGCCACTCCACAGAAGCTGAAGGTGAGGAAGGGGGAGAAGGGAGAATAATGGAAGACAGGAGGAAGTCCCATCTCTGGCCAAGTCTTCTTGGGGTTTTTTGGTGCCTGTTTACTGAGGCCCCTCTCCATCATCCATGACAGCACTTCAGAGTTGTGTTTTTTGGTCCCATATTGAGTACAAACTGACAAAGGCTCTCAGGTGCCTCTCACAGTTTCTCAACTGTCCCTGCCACTTCCTCCAGAGCTGTGATTCAGATTCCTTCCCTCTCACACCTGGTGGGTGCTCCCTCATTTCTTAGTGTCTATGATTCCCCATCTCCCAGGATCTTTGGAATAAGTTTCACTGGGACAGCAAACACGGATCAACTGCTGGATCAACAGCAAGAAGTCTTATTTTTTTTTCTCTCTTCTTTTTTTGGTGCTGAGGATCAAACCCAGTTCCTCACTCATGCTGGATAAGCACTCTACTACTAAGCTACATCTTTAGTCCTTATTTCTGAGACAAGGTCTTGCTAATTGCCCAGGCTGACCTGGAACTTGTGATCTTCCTGCCTCAGCCTCCTAAGTATCTGGGATTATAGGTATGTGACACCATGCCTGGCTCACATATGGAATTCTTTAAGAAAATTAATCAAACCAAGGAGCTTTTAAATTATACTTAAAAACAGGTTAAGAGTATGGCCCAGTAGAAGGGTGTTTGTCTAGCATGTTCAGGGACCTGGGTTTGATCCACAGTACTGCTCTTATCTCTCTGTCTTTCTTCTATCTATCTATTCATCCATACACACATACATTTTTAAAAACAACTATACACCAAGTACCTGTCATGGGCCAGTCACAGTGTTAGGACTAGTGTACAGCGATCACAGCTGCATGATATTTGACCTAAAGAACACACTGCCCCATGATCTGTCAGTGATCTGCCACAGTTAGTGCAGGCTGGGTCATTCTCCCAAGAGGACCAAACATTTGAATTGGAGGGCAGCAAGGAAAGCTTTCTGAGAGGAGGGGCATCTTTGCTGAGAGTTCCTGCTCCTTTTCAGGGGGAGTATTCTGCTTCCTTCCTGCCCACATCCTTTCAACCACACTGGCTTTCTTTCCACCCTGTATACACACCAAGCCTCAGGGCCTTTATACTGACTTGTTCTCCTTGTGGGGAGCATTCTGAGTGACCTTTCCTGGCTACTCTAAGAGTTCCCTAATGATCCTAGTATTCCACCTGAAACCCTCAGCACATTAAAAAATAGCTTTGTTCTGAAGGAATCCATCTTGAAACATATTTCAAATCCTACTTATATTTCATTAACTGCTATTTTGGTTTATCTGTGCCACTGTTCTAGTCTCAGTTGTATAGAATGGAGATTCTTGTAGTGTTAGAGGTAGCAAACAGCTGTGACAAATGTGTATCCTTTCCTTTTGGATCCTGTCCAGTGCACAGGCCCTGCTCTGAATTTTATAAACCCTATGAAATCAATTTAGTGGATTGAAACCAATCTTGCATACATACACGCTCACACATGCACTCTCTATCTACTATGTGCCAGTCACTGAACTGGCTATTTTCATTCTGACTTCCTTCTTCAGTCTTTTCAATAACAAATCAATGGAACAGGGAGTACTGTCCCTGATATTAATAGATAAAAAAAAAATAGATGAAAGACTCAGAGTGATGAGCCCAGATTTACAGCAAGTGCAAAGGGCATCTGTGGGGTACTAACCAGCTTGAATCTGAGGATTTCTCACCACCCCCATCCAGGAACAGTGAGGCCACTTGGCCAGGACAATAGGCATGGCTTCTAGGTGATCTCTGCAACCTCCTGCAGTCATCTGAGGCCTGACCCACTTGCCCATGTGTGAAACCCCAAGAGGGAAGGAGAAAGATCCACTTGGTCAAGCTCCTCTTTTTGTTTTTTCTCAGGATGGTGGAGCCCAGGGGTAGGAAACTATAATTTGGATTTTGTGGTGGTGGGGGGCATTACTGAGGATTGCTTTACCACTGAGCTACATCCCAGTCCTTTTAATGTACTCTTTTAAAAATTTGAGACAGATCAAACTAAGTTGCCCAGGATGACCCTGAACTTGCAATCCCCCTGCCTCAGCCTCCCAAGTGGCTGGAATTGTAGGTGTGCACCACTGTGCCTGGCTATAATCTGGAACTTCGACTCTTCTCTTTTCTTCAATTCTGGATACACAGGTGTTCCTGGAATGGTGCTGCCTTGTGGATGGAATCCTTTAGGCAATCACTCAGAAGTGGGGGCTATAACTTACTCCAGGAATAAGAACTTTTCCCTCTGGTGTCAGGATCTTAAGGGTCAGAATTAACCTCCCATGGCAGCTTTACTTCAATGATCTGCTAGTGAACATCTGATGACATACTTCCGGGTGCCAGACATTGTCCTGCCCAGGGAGGGACCTGTTAGGCCCTGCCATCAGGGATCTTGGAGCTTCATGACCCAATCACAGCCCCAGGGGCTGGTTCTGACAGGAAAGAGGGAGGAACCCCAAGCAGGAGCCTCACCATCTCAGCCTGGCTCACATTTCTCCTAAGAACTGCTTTAACTCTGCTTGCAGGAAGCTCACGGTAGTAGAGGTAACCCAGAGACAAAATATCATAGGAAGTGGGTTTTGTGGTAACCGAGAAGCACTGAGCTGTCATCCTCATGGGAGTCTGAGCTCTACAAAGTTCCCCCACGATTTCCTTCCAGTCTCACGTGTTTAGGCTAAACCTGGGGATTCTGAGCCTGAGAGGTTTCCAGTCCTAGGCCTCTGTCCCTTCTAGACTAATCAGACAGTTCCCCTAAGAAATGACTCTCTGATAATTCTCCACTGGTACCACCCTTCTGACATATGGAGGATACCAGAACTGAGCAGGGAAACAGGCAAGCCCGTCTATTCTCTCTCATGTTTCTCAGATGACAGTCTTTTAATTTAGGTTCAACACTACCACTCCAACCCTGCTCACTCCTCAAGACTCTAATCCACAAGACTGCAGTTACCCCCAACACTCATGCCTCACTCAGCCCCGTGGTTTGAAATAAATACCATCTATATGTGGATGAGTCCAGGGTCTTCCTTCCTGGTCTTGTCCTCCTCTTCACTTGAACATCTAACACAATTGCAAACCTAATGTATGCCCCAACATAATTCCAGATCTTACCCTACCTGCCTACCGAGTCTCACCTCTGTCAGCTCAGGGAACCAGCATCTCTCCAACTTGGAGTCATTCTGGATTCTCCCCTTTTCTCACTGTTCACAACCAACCAACCCATCAGCAGGTTCTGCCAGTTCTCTCTCCATCCCCATTATCATCCTAGCACTAATGTCTTAATGGTTTCTGGGCCCCATTTATACACTACTCTCTCCACACTATTCTTGACATGGCAGTCACAGTGAGCAACAGAGCTAACTTTAAAAACTATAAATCAGACCATTTCACTAATAATGGCTTAAAGTTACACTTAAAAACAAATCTAAACACTACGGTAGTTTCTTTTTAAAGCTACAGAATATCATATGATCCAGTAATTCCATTTCTGGGTATATACCCAGAAGAATTTAAAACAGGGACTCAGACTGATATTTGTACATCCATGTTCTTAAGTAGCACTATTCATAACAGTTGAAAGGCAAAAGCAGCCAGGCACAGTGGCATAGGAGTGCAAGTTCAAAGCCAGTCTCAGTAACCTAGTGAGGCCCTAGGCAACTTAGTGGACCCTGTCTCAAAATAAAAGATGAAAAGGGCTGGGGATGTAGCTCAGAAGTACAGTGACTCTGTGTTCAATCCCCAATACCAGGAAAAAAAAAAAAAAAGGCAGAAGCAACACAATTGTCATCAACAGATCAATGGATGAGCAAATGTGGTATACGCATAGGATAAAATATTATTCTGACAAATGCTCCAACATAGATGAGTCTTGAAGATATTACTATGTGAAAGAAGATGGTCACAAAAGGACAGAGGTTGTGTGATTCCACCTATATGAGGTACCTAGAGTAATCACATTCATAGAGGCAGAAGGTAGGATGGTGGCTGACAGGGCTGGGGGCAGGAGGATGGGGAGTTGTGGTTTAACGGGTACAGGGTTTCAATACGGGAAGATGAAACCCTTCTGGAAATGGATGGTGATGGTGGTTGCACAACAATGTGAGTGCATTTAGTATTCATGAACTCTGAAATTGAAAATGGTGAAGTTCTGAATTTTGTTACATAGGTTTTGACCACACACACACACACACACATACACACACACACACACACGTACGCACACACAAACCACATACTGCTCACTGCTTATAAAGGTCTTGTGATTCAGTCCCACTCATCTCTTTTTAATTTAATTGCAGTGCTGAGGAATGAACCCAGGGCCTCATGCACACAGGTAAGTGCTCTACCACTGAGCTACATGCACCCTCTAGCCCCTGCTCTCTCTCTTTACCAGTGTTCTTTCTCCTTCCTTGTCCACTTGCTTTCAGTTTCTTTGGCCTTCTTTCTGTCCCACAAACATACCAAGCCTTAGGGTCTTTGCACTGACTGTTCCCTTTGTAGACCTAATTGCTGGGATGACAATGGGGACTGAGATAGAATCTCTTTGTGGGGAAAAACAGAAGAAAAATTTGAAATGTAAATAGGGTTAATATGGAGACATCCTGCAAGTAATAGAGCAACTTTACTTGTTAAAACAGATACTGCAAGTTGTAAGTCAACTACAGTCACAGCCTTTGAACAATTTCTGATTATCTTACAACTCTCAGGAATTCAGGAAGCCTCAAAACTGCCACTCACTTCAGTTCTGACAAGCAAGGGGATACAGAAGTGGGAGAAATCTTGGGCTGTTTTAAAATGCTTCCCATGGGTTTCCCACAGTGCATTCCTGTCTCAAGGCTGCCCCTTTTATCCTGTCCTGACCCTGCTCATCCCTCAACCTTCCCTTTCCTAATCTCCTCACTCCTAGCCACTTCATAAGGAACTTGCTCACTAAGGGTTGTATTCATTTCTGCACTCTTTCTGGGTCCTAGATATGTGACTGATTCCCCTTTCAACTAGTAAATCCCCACAGGAGGGAGGCCTAGGTTGTCCCTTCCTTAGTCTCCCCATGGGGCAGGACAGGGCTTTGGACATGGCATACACTGTTTGGGGTATGGTAGACTGATGGACCTCAGGGACAGTTTTCAGAAGTTGGTAGTGTTTTCCAGACCAGGAGTGAACCCTGGACACTGACCCATTCACTCAGGAGTGAAATCTGTGTCCTGATTCTGACTCAGAGGTCAGCCTGGTACTGGGTCTCCACCTACCTCAGTATCAAATACCCAAATACTCATGGTCATAGGGTTCCTGCTGGGCACCTAGATAGGAGGACAGAGAGCAGGGACACTGCATTTCAGCAGAGGCACAGCCCTTGTTTGTGTGTGTGTAATGAGAGCTGTTTAATCTGATTGAGTCAAGTGCATAGGAAATTTCATCCCATTGTGGACTGTAGATATCTGGCCAAGGAGCTGAGGTTTTTTTGTTTTGCTTTTGCCTTTCCCCACTGAACTGAACAGTGCTTAAAGTATCTCTAGAGTCTGAAAGCACTCAGGTTGGGTTGTTTATTTTATCTTACTTATTTACTTCTTATTTGTTTTGTGGTACTGGGGATTGAATCCAGACCCTCACATGCTGGGAAAGCATTCTTCCACTGAGCTACACCACTAGCCCTTCTTTATTTTTTGTGGTACTGGGTATTGAACCCAGGGGTGCTCTACTACTGAGCCCCAGCCCTCTTTATTTCTCATTTTGAGACAGGCTTTTGCTAAATTGCCCAGGTTCACCTTGAACTTGTGATCCTCCTGCCTCAGCCTCTCAAGTAGCCATGATGATAGGTGTGTACCACCATGCCTAGCCAGGGTTGCTTATTTTAGAGTGCACACATTCTCTGGAATTACAGTGAATGTGGGCGCAGCACATTGCTGAGGGCAATGGTGCTCTAATCTTGGGGGAGGAAAAGAGTTTTCACTGGATTCTTGAAGCAGACAGACAGAAAAATAAGGCCTGGATTAGGTTTTTCAGGAAAGTGATCTAGGCATGCTAGAATTGTCCTTAAGAGAAAGTCCAGAGCAACAAGGTAGGAACAACCAAAGAGAATGTGAACATGAGTCTGCTAGGAGCAGAAGCTTTGGAGGGGTGCCTGGGGCTACTGCAAATTCTACCCTATGAGGCACAGGCTGTTCTGTCCTTTAGATGCTGCCTATGCCAGTCTAGCACTCTGCCACTTACCCAGTTTGGTCACAGGAGTTGCCTAACTGGGCATTTATAACTTATGAACTCATGAAGTTCTGTGAAAGCAGTTTAGAACTCCCATCACTAGGTTCAGGGGTTGAAGCTTCTCTGAGGGATAGGTAGCATAGGGTTGGGAGTGTAGGGTCACAAAAGAGCCCAATTTGAGAGGAAGCTGATATTTCTCCATAAACAAATATGTTTAGCTGGCATGAATGTTAATTCAACATCTTTTTGGTCTCATTTCCTACCATAAACGTACTCTTCAGCCATACCATATCTCCCCAGCATACAAATTCATTTCTCTAGGATTCTGCTGATGTTGTTCTCTCTTCTGGGAATGCCCCTCATCCATTCTCTCCTGAGGCACTTTCTCTTTGAGGCCCAGCTCCAATCTGACCTCCATTGTGGACCAGGCCCAGCCATGTCAGGCAGAAATATTTCCTGTCTCCATAGTCCCATGGAACACTGTTCCCATACAACGAATAAAATGAAACCAATGTTTATGGAACTGTTATTCAATATCAATTGCTCTGTGTCACAAGAATTATCTCATTTATCACCTATCTCAGATCCCTCACCTGTCATAGGAAGAAGTCAACTGTCCTCATTTTTAAAAAAGGACACTGAAGTTCAAAGAGGTTAAATGCTTGCCCAAGCTCAGAGAGTCAGAGTTGAGATTAGAATTCCTGGTGCTGGACTCAAGTCCATGCCCTTTCATGTGTTCATATGGCCATACCACAGTCTGACCTATGGGCTGTTAGCTGGCTTTTTCAGGATAGGGTCTGTCTTGCTTGTCATGGCAGCTCCTGGGTCTGGGTCAGTGCCAGGTGCAAGGACTCAGTAAATGTGGAGTGGACTGAAGGGTAGAAGTTCAGTGAGCAACCTCACTTACCTATGAACCACTACAGCAAAAAGAGCTTCTGAGGTGGAGACTTCAGAAGAGTGGTCTAGCAGGCAAGAACCAGGAAAAGGCCTGTGCCTACCCTCTGCCCTGCCCTTGCCTAGCATTTCTGAGTTGAGGTTGAGCCTGGCAGCTCTCAGGACGTCCTGAAGGTCAAAGCTGCAAAGTTCTTGGAGTTCTTCATGTGCAGTGGGAATAAAGATGAAGCTCTACAAATGTGGTCTACCTGCCCCTTGTCCCCCACCTGTCTTCTGCTCCTGGGGTTTATGATGCATGCAATGCCAGGCAAAAGGCCTGATCCCTTGAGAGAAACTGTCCTCCTCCTCAGAGTACCCCTGGGACCCTGGTCCCTCCTCAGGGCCCCTGAAGCCTCACCCTCAGTGCTGGCATCGTCCACCAGTATGATCTCCTTCAGCAGGAGGGCAGGGCTGGTGTGTAAGACACTGTACACTGTTCTCAGCAGCGTGGACCAGGCCTCATTGTGGAACACAATAATGACGCTGGTGCTGGGCAGAGGTGGGCAGCGCCGGAACTTCTGGTCAACACACCTGGAAGGACAAGAGAATAGAAACAGCTGTACAGGTCCCTGGAAGTTCCTGGAGTAGGAAAGGCTGGGTCTAAAGCTCCCCTAAACCATCCTCTGTTCCTCTGAAACACCAGCCAACATCTGTGGCTGGGAATAGCTGTTCTTGACTTTCTGTCACCTGCTCTGAGCCTCTGCACAGGTCCTAGCCAACACACTCCAACCTCCCATCTCCAGAGGTAGCTCAGTGCCCCAGATGATGGCCAGGCTACCCCACCTCCTTCCTTCATCTGTTCTCTGCTATCAGGTTAGGACTTCCCAGGGCTGACTCTTCCTCTGTAATATGTATACTGCATAAAGTGTATCCAGTCTAGAGGTCCCAGAGGGGTAAGTGATAAAGGGCAAATTTGACATTTGAGAAGACTGACTACAATTTTCTTACTCAATGTGAGGGAAAAAAAGCACTTCCCTTTTAAATGTACAGTTCTTCTCTAATCCATTTCCTTATTAACACCCTATAATATGACTCTACTATCACTGTCAACTTCCTGCAACCTTTTCTCTATCCTCATCCACTACAACAACCATTCTGTGGCACTTGGTCACGCTGTCACCGAGACACTCCATCTTTGGGTGGGAATCTGGAGCTCAAGTAATCCTGTGGTTTAACACCCTTCTAGTCCCCCCTCTGTTGATCAGCGAGATTGCTCCAGAGAGATTCCCCAACTTCTTCCACGCAATGCCCTTCTTTGCCAAGGAGCTCCAAGTAACATCAAGTGACCCTTGTTCTGGGGTTATGATATTTGTGGGCCAAGTATGAGGAATTCCAGACTCACAGCCCTAAAAGATCCTGAAATTGGGGATGAAGAGATGCCATGTAAGAAAAGGCCAGAAAGGGTCTAACTTTTCTGTTATTGTTGTCACTTGGGATTGAACCCAGGAGTACTCTACCACTGAACTCTACCCCCAGCCTTCATAATTTTTTTTTTTTTTTTTTGAGACAGGTCTTGCTAAGTTTCTGAGGCTGGCCTTGAACTTGGGATCCTCCTGCCTCAGCCTCCTGAGTCACTGGGATACAGGCACGGGCCACAGTACCCATCAAGGATATAACTAACTCCTAAATTGAAAAAGACAAAGTCTGCAGATTCAGAATCTTTAAATTGAAGATAGTGTGAACACAGCTGTGGTCACATTAGAGTGAGGTGGGGACAGCTCAAAGAAGGAAATGTTGATTCCATCACCAAGCCTGAAAATATAAACAGTTTCAAATAAAGTTTAGAGTGACTTCATGGCCTTGTGGCCCTCACTGGAGGAAACCAGGTGGTGTGGGAATATTCCTGACCTCCAGGGCTACAGTCAGGAAACATCCACTCTCCCAGCAGCTTTGCATCAGAGTCCCAGAGCCTCTGGGACAGGCCTCAGCAGAGGGCAAGGCCACTGAAACCACAGCCTGGTATCAGCCCTTCCCAGGTACCTCTGTGCCAGATCCTGGTCCCAAGTTCCTTCTGCATCCTGTCACCTTTATAACTGCGCTTCACTCTCTCAGGTCTCTGACCTGCCCATAATATTCCTTTAGTCCCTGTATAAGGCCAATTGGTCAGTGAGAGAAAAGATGGCTTATAGGAAATCCTTCCCTGTATTTTCAAATTACCTTCAACTTTGTTCCTGGCACATGGCCTGGGGCCACAGCCCTACCTGCCAAACCTCTGGTAAAGCCCTGGCCTCCACCCAGGACTCAGTGCTACTTACTCAGGGGGTCGGGTGTCTGGCCCCAGGGCCCTCTGCAGGGAGATCCGGTCACTGGCAAAGGCATTGAAGCAGTGCTTCTTATAGCCCTCTTCCTTTTCCTGGGTCTCCAGGGTGGTCCACTCACTCTTCTGAAATGGTTTCCCGTCTGCCCCAGGGCTGTTGGGGTCCTGGGGGGGGCGTTCCCAGAAGGGCTTCAGCTCACCTGGGGTATAGAACCCAGGTAGGCAGGACTGGTTTATGGAGTCCAGAACCTGCTGGGGCTCTGGAGCCCTGATCTGAAGCTTGGGCATTGAATCTCTAAGGTTGTTCACGGCCCCTAGCATGATATCCAGGACATGATCCTTCTGGTTCACCAGAGACTCCAGCCATGGTTTCTCCGTGGCCAGCTCCCTGCTTCTTATGTCCTTTTGCCGGATGAAGAGGAAAAGCATGAAGGCGCTGCCCACCATGGCCAGGCGCAGGGACATGTGCCGTCTGCGGAGGAGCCTCATCCTCCACAACCAATGGGGACCCTAGCAGGCTCAGCTCCAAGTTCCAGGCCTGACCCTGAAAATAGCTTGATATGATATGTTGTGGTGGCCACACTGTGGGACCTCGGCCTGAGAAAGAAAAGGAGAGAGAGAAATGAGGCAAGATAGGGGTGGGGAGGGAGTTGGGGTTTGGGGCTGTAGTCAGGCTCTGTGCTGACTTCACATGGTCACAATGTGCTGGTGCTTCAATTTTCTTCATTTGTAAACTAAGGAAACGGAACGGATTCTTTCTTGCCCTAAGATCCTGACATTCATGGGTTTGGGCAACTGGAACACTGAAACTCTACATGAAGAGATTCAATTGACATTACCATTTTGGCACTAACAAGCAAAATAAATATATGTATGTAGGTATTGGTACTAGGGTTTGCACCCAGGGGCACTTTACCACTGAGCTATATCCCCGGTCCTTTTTATTTTCTATTTTGAGATGGGATCTCATTAAGTTGCTGAGGGTCTTGCTAAATTGCTGAGGCTGGCCTTGAGCTTGTGATTCTCCTGTTTTGGCCTCCAGAGTTGCTGGAATTACAGCTGTGTGCCACCACACCTGCCAGGTTTGTTTATTTAAAATTTTACTCGTTAGCCAGATACAGAGGTCCACACCTCTATTCCCAGAGACTCAGGAGGCCAAGGTAGGAGGATCACAAGTTTGAGGCCAGCCTTAGCAACTTAGTGAGATCCAGTCACAAAAAAAGTGTGTGTGTGGGGGCAGGGGGGAGGCTGGGATATAACTCAGGTAAAGCACCCCTGAGTTCTATCTCCAATACTGAATATTCCATTCCTACTTTTATGTCCCAGATAAACTCTAGTGCATGCAAACCAAGAAGCTTAGACAAGAATGTTTACAGGAGCATTGTCTAAAACCACACACACAAAAAAAATGGTAACCATCTACAAGTACATCAGCAATAGAATGAATAGAGTGTGAAGTAGTTACACTGTGAAGTTCTCTACAGCCATGACAAAGAATGAACCACTTCTCTGTGCAACAATGCAGATATAAGGTTGGGTGAAAAGGCAAGTTGCAGAAAGACTTATATAGGGGCTGGGAGTGTGGCTGAGTGGGGGAGCACTTGCCTAGCATGCACAAGGCCCTGAATTTACTCCCCAGCAACACAAGATCAAATAAAAGAAATACACATATGGTGTGATTCCATTTACAGAAAATTTGAAACCATGCTGACACTAAACAACATGCTGTTTATGATACAAATGTATTTTTTGTATGCATAGTCATATTAAATAGGTATTCTTATAAGCTACAAAGAAACTAAAGTAATAGTATATCCAAAGTTTCTGAAGAAGGAGAAAAAAGTATGGGATTAGAGATGGGAGATAGGGAACTTAGAAGGAAAGAGCTTTTTCTGGAAGTGGATGGTGGTTACTGGTGATATTTTTCTTTATACCCTACATATATTTTATAAATACAGTTGACCCTTGAACAATGCAGGAGTTAGAGATGCCAATCTCCATGTAGTTACAAATCTGAGTATAACTTTTGACTTTGCCCCAAATTAACTAATAGCTGCTGTTGATCAGAAGCCTCACTGATAACATCAACAGTCAATCAATCATATTTGGTATATATAATAGGTGTGGTGAAAAATGTGCATGAACAAGAGATTACTTTTTAGTGTGATACTCAATTTTCTGGGGAGAAAAAACTGCTCACTTGAAGATGATTAATGTTGCATGGTGTTTTAAGTGAATGCTCAAAATAATTGAACTCATAGCCACAGCAACAGGAGGTAGCTACAAAATTATTACAGTAGTATAGCATATACAACAGTTAATTTTATGCAGTTATCATTAATTCGTTTCTTGGTGCCGGGGATATAACTCAAGGTCCTGTGCATGCTAAGTACACAATTTACCACTGAATTACACCCTCAGCCCCCAGTTATGATTTAATATTGCACCTTTACATTTGCTAGATTTCTTTCTAGTCAAATGCCACCATGTATGATCTGTGTTTGTGTGCATAAGTTCCGGTAAATTTTAACTTTTAATAATAGATTTGTGTATATTTTATGTTAGTAAATAATAAAATAGATTACAATAGATTTTATCTGCACGTTACACATATTCATGACATATCTAATTTTTTCAACATTTCTAGGCTTTAAGATTTGTCAGTTTTTCAAATTGTTGAAAATCTTCCTTTCTCACACACACACACAAAATTCATGTATGAATGCACCCACACAGTTCAAACTCATATTGTACAAGGACCAACTAACTGCATCCTTCTGTATCTACTCATTTGTAATAAAAAATTTAAAAGATTTTTTAAACTTAAAATTCTATGATACCTTCTAGGCAGAACCAAGTATGGGTGCTCACCAGCTTCCACCCCTAGGCATGTATCCCACACCTCAAAGGATGAACGTTTGCAAAACTTTCCTGTGGCCAGCTCTGGAAGTATAAGGCTTGCTGGTAGAGCACTAGAGGCTGGTGGCAAGAGAATGGGGCATGAATGCCAGTTCTGCCCCTTCAAGTAATAGCACCTACCTGCTAGAGTTGGTATAAGGATTAACTTTAATTTTTTTTTTTTTTTTTTTTTTTTTTTTGGTGGAAAAACTTGGCAGTCTCTGTACCTGGTTAAGTTCTCACAAAGCATTAGTTGTTATCATTAGCCATGAGAGACCCTTGGGTGATTTACTTAATCCCTCTAAGTCTCAAATTTCATTATCTACAAAGTGGGAATAACTAGTACCTACTCACAGGGTGATGATGAGGATTAAATCAGATATTGTATGTAAAACACCCAGCAGAGTGTCTGGCATTTACTAAGCCCTCAATAAGTGGTATCAAGTATTTCTATTATGATAATTAATAAATCCCTGCTCAGCTTCCCAGGACTTAACCTTAAGCATCTGGTCCTTGGCCAAAACCATGCTCATCATCCCTTGCATAGTTTGCTTAAAAGTAACTCTGGTTGAGTTCTTTATTTCTGCTATTTAAACACAAACTCTCCTGCCAGTGGGGAAGCCTGGTGTAGAGCCACTTGCATCTGGGGAATATATGACTGTCATGATCTCAACAGGGAGCAGGGTTTACTCTGGGCATGGGAGACAGGCACTTCCTTTCATATCATGAGATTCAGCAGCAGCATCAAAAATTGAATAAAAGAACTCTCTTTGGGCATCTGTTTTGCATTTTTTGTATTGTCTAGGAGATGGGAGAGATTTGCTCATTCTGTCAATATTTATGGAATACCTGCTCTCTGCCAGCGACTCTGCAAGCTGTGGGAACACAGTGCAGAGCAAGGCCCACCTGAGGGAGTATACACCAGTTGAGGGAGTCAGATGTTAAACAGTGATTACTCAGCAAGAAGGCAGCAAAAGAGAGGCACCCTTGGGTGCTGAAGGAGAAGGGAAGCTCAACACATGGGGAAGAGCAGAGAAGTTCCATCAGGGGAAGAAGCTTGGGCTGAGCACCGAGACTCGAGTAGGAGTCACCCTGGTGAGGTGAGCATGTCCCAGGCAGAGAGAAGAGCACAGCAGAGGCCTAGGGGTGGGGAACAGAATGGCCAATCAGAAAACTGAGAACCATCTGCTATGGTGGGAGTATGAAGTCTGATAGGAGAAGCAGTAGATGAGTCTGGAGAGGCAACTAGGGAGTTTGCCCTTGACCTGAAGTGTGCGGAACACTAAAGGATTAGCTGGGAGCCCAGAATTCCATGTAGAGCAATATGACAGCTGGTAGAGAGCGTCTAGGAGCAGGACCTGCTTTGCAGCTGGATGGTCAGTTAAGAGAGGCCTGGCAGGGGTTTGGGGGGGGGGGGGTCTGACCCAGTGTAGTAGCAGAGCTAATGAAGAGGGGGAATGCAGTGACAGGGTAAGAGCAAAACCCCCCTGGGTGACAGAGTAGGCCAAATAGGGACATGAAGGGGTACGAGACTGAATTCCTTTTCTCCAGGGATTTAAAACTCTTGCTGAAGAACAAGAGGTGGTAGTCCCTGCCCCTGGAGGAGACAGGGACAGAAAAAAACATCTTTCACTGAATCCCTTTTTGTACTTTGAGCCCTGACTATATTATCTATTCAAAAATTCTTAACTTTGGGCTGGGGAGATAGCTCCCTTGGTAGAGTGCTTGCCTTGCAAGCACAAGGCCCTGGGTTCGATCCCCAGCACCACAAAAAAAAAAATAATAATAAATAAAATAATAATAATAATAATAATTCTTAACATTAAAACTTAACAATAGCATAGAGAGTGAGCTGAAAAGGTAAGACTTCCCTGTGGAATTGATGGGGGTTTCTGGGAAGACATGGGGTTCAATGTAAAGGCAGCTTTCTGCCCCTGGGTTAGAACAATGCTGGGGTCAATCAAGGGGTTCTCATTGAGCTAGACACCTCATCAATCCTGGAACTGTTGCAGCCAAGCCCAGTCAGAGGGCTACAGAACGGGGTAGCATTGAGCATTTTGCTGGCAACTTCTGCTACTTTCTGTCTCTCTTCCCCCTCCAGCAGGAAAGAACATAGTTAACAATGAAGGTGTGGTAACACTGTAATTACTAGCAGTAGCCACTGCTTAGGACTTACCTCTTCTAGGAAGGTGAGCCACCCAGGTCACTCCAACTCACTCTTCCTGGCACTGCCTTGTGGGCCCTTGAAGCGGGGTTTGTCTTTGTTCCTTTTATTTCTCCTGAAGAAAGAGAGCTAGGGTCAAAATGAGCTGCTCCCAGGCACCCGCTCCTTCAATCCAACTAGCTGTCTAAAACTTTTTCTCTGGAATCTGTAGTTCCTCAAGGTACTCACCACATCCTGAAAGGAAACAAGACACCTGTGATTAGGCTTGGCAGTAATCACTGTCTGGTTTGTTTGCTCAGCATGCAGGCAACAGAAGAGTCCCTCAAAAGAGGCACATAATCCAGTGGAAGCCACAGGAGTTTGGGATTAAAGATTCCTGCTCTCTGCATAGGTGATGATTCCCAGAAGTGCAGTTAACAAGAGCTGGGAGGTCACCCCCTCCACCAGCCTTGGAGAAGGAATAGCCCCTATTGTAGTACTTTGCTAAGTGCAGGGCTTCACAGGATCCACCTGCCAAGTCCTGCCTATCTCCCCCACCTTTGGGGCTCCACACCCAGGGGTACTGACAAAAAAGTGTTCACAGGGCTTGTCCACTCACTCCCCTCCTGCTGCTGCTGATCATTCATCTTTTTTAACTCATCAGACCATCAATGCACTGAGATAATGCCAGAAATCCTCTTCTGGGAAGCCCTCCTCGATTGAATGAATGGGACTTGCTTCCTGGGCCCCACCAAGCAAAACAGGAACATACCTTCTCTCGCTGGTATGAGGAAGAGCAACTAGAGGCTAGTCAACCACTAATCAAAACCCCTTACAGTGCTGTAAAAGAACTTAAGAATGTGGCAGATCAGCATGAAAAATAATTCTTTAAAAGACCAGAGCAGGATGAAAAAAGAAGTATCAAATTGCATCACATGTAATATGGGTAGGTATTATTTCATTAAATTTTCATTTCAGTGATTATTTATACATACATATATTTAGTTCTAAGCTTTAATAACTTCAAAAGTATGCATTTCAGAAAATAAGTTCAGAAATATGAAAGCTACAGATTTTAAAACAAATATCACTAGAAAGTTTTATTTAAATTTCTTTTGCTTTTCTTTAGTCTTATCAATTCTGAATAGTCAATTTATATTTTAATCTTTATCTCAGTTCATTGAAGATGGCAAAGAGTATCTGATAGAAAATTAAAACAAAATTTCATTATTCAAAATTCATAAAAGTAAAAGAAATTTAAATGATTTTTTTTTTTTTTTTTTGGTATCAGGGATTGAACCCAGGGACATTTAATTAACCACTGAACCACATCTCCAGCTCTTTTTTTACATTGTATTTAGAGACAGGGTCTTGCTGAGTTGCTAAGGTTGACCTTGAACTCAGGATCCTCCTGCCTCAGCCTCCCACTGGGAATATAGGTGTGTACCACCATGCAGTTGATCAGATTTTCAAATGACTTTTTTTGTTTTTGTTGCTTTGTATAATTTATATTTCTGATGTTATTAAGGTATAAAACTGCCCTAAGACTTTTGGGATACCCTGCCACATATATGAGTAGTAGGTTTTGTAGTCACAGAAGTTTGAAAGCCAATGATGCAGTCCATGCTGGGCTCTACCACTGGCCTACACCCACTAGCCTTGGCTTCCTATCTTCACTTACACTGTCTTCATCACTGCCTGTCTTGCATTAGAGGTATCTCTTCTCCTTCCTGGGACCTGAAAGGCTATGTTGATTCCACCTTTTTATTACTTGTAAAGCCTAGCATTCCTTTAGTATGTGGTAGGTGTACCATAAACACTTGTTAAACGAAATGAAGCCAGAAGGGTTAAACATTAAGCACTGGCTACACTAAAAGATGTTCTGAATGCACTTGCCACAGGTATTAAAGTTATGTGATAGTCTACTGTTAGACCCTCAGCTTGCCATCTGAGTCCAGTGCCCTCATTTTACTGGTGAGGCTAGCTTGGTTAGGTGACATACCATAGTTCCCAGGAGCAGAACCCTAGGCCACCGGTCTGCTAGCCTACTCTCACCTCCCCCTTGGAGGTCACGTGGGTTCTGGGCTCTGCTGAACTTCCCTTTCTACTCCCAGACCTCCTGGGTGCCATTTGCACTCCTCCAACTCCCACCCAGGGATTCAAATGCTTTAAATATGCAGAAACTGAGAAGTCCCAGGCAAAGCCTCTGCTTTTGTGAAAGCCAGGGTCAGCCACCCAGAACACACCCTTGCTGGCCAGGTGGCCTTTTTGTAACAAAGTTTCTTCCTGTTTATCAAATGAGCTAGTTGCTCACCTCCGGGGAGACGTGGCAGTCAGGAAGCAAGCTGTCCCGTCATCACCAGAGGGATGTTTGCTCAAGTCAGTCAAACTACAACCCAATACAAGTCTCTTTGAAAAGTAAGGACTGCCATCGCTCTCACTGAGGGCACAGGTGTGTGGAGCTGGACATCATGTTAGGGAGGGGACAGGTCAACTTCAAACTCCTGGTGGGGGAAGGGACTGTGAGGCTGGACAAATACTTGTCTAGTCTTCCTGGCTAACACTTTCACCCATCAAACACAGCTCTTGTTTCATGTCCTATGTACCATGCTGTGAAAAGAGGAGCAAATTATCTCTTCCAAAGCTCTCCTCCCACCTCTGACCCTTTTGATCATAGAATGCTGGGAGGTTTCCCCCATAATTACACCTTCAAGACACTTTGACTTTTCCTCAATACCAAAATTGCAGTACTGTGGCTTGTTTTTCCCCAAAAGATGTGCTGAAAGTTCTTTCTATAGTCAGTCCATTAACATTTCCCCCCAGTATATCTAGGTTCATTCTATATTTACATATAATATTAAGCTGGAGTTATCCAAACATAGATTTTCAACTGAAAAACCCAACCCAACTTTGCCTTACCACTATATGCCCAGATCAGCACTTCACATAAAGTAGGTGCTCGCTAAACCTTTGTTCTGAGCAAAAAATCATTGAAAATCAAATTGACGGGGACACCAAATAGGAAGTTCAATAGGTCTTTCCCTGGAGGATCTCTTAGGCCCTGCCAGGTGGGGCAGGAATGTGCCCAGACCCCTAGGAATCCAGGGAGGAAGGAGAGTCCCAGGCAGGGAATAGGTGGGCTTCTCTACTAGCCGAGAAACTCTGGTGACAAGCAGTGTGGGCTTGAAGGAAAGCAAAGAAAAAAGAAATCCGAATTCGGTTTAACCATCTGTTGGTTGCAGGGAGACAGGGCCAGGGAAGGCTGGGCAAGGTCAAGATAGTGGGAAACAGGATGTTTCTGAAGACTGGGACCAATCTCCAGATTGGAGAGGGTGGAACTGAAGTTTTTCCTTCTCCCTCCCACACCTGCACTTGGTTGTGGAATTTCTACCCATGGAGACTGGATACTCCACCCACCACATTTTGAACTCAGATTCTGTGCTCTGTCTCTTAAGCAAGCTGGCCTTCCCAGTTTCCCACCACTGTCAGTAGCATCAAAATCCTTGAAAAATCCCCCAACTCCTGCCCCTGGCCCACTCCCAGGCCTGTAGTATTTAATCATTTCTCAAAGTTGGGTTCACCCCATGCTTCCTCCCAGGTCCTGCTGATTCATTCCCTGCCTCCAGGATCCTCCCCTTCCTCTCCACTCTCAAAACCGTCATCTGAAACTGTGCCCTTGTGCCCAGCATCTGGAGAATCTGCTGAGCTGCCTGCCAGCCTCCTTTGCCTCAGGACTCTCTCCCCTTTCACAATCAGGACAGCCGTGTGCATGTTCCTTTAGTTCTACTTGATTGTGGCAGAAACACAGCCTGGGCAGTCTGCTTCCTGTTTGCGCTCATTCTCAAACCTTACCAGATGCTTGGCACTGGCTGGCTCTCCCTCCTCAAAGTCTTGCCCTTATCTTCCTGGTAAGCAGGCCATGGTTCTGTTCTTCAGATTCTTACTCGTAAGTCCCCTCTTGCAAAGCCTTCTTAGACAAAGATATGTCTTGCTGCCCCAAGATCTAGGTGAGTTTATTTGCTCCTAAGTTTTTCACTCATGCTTTCCCCATGTAGGAATTGCTTACAGATTTCATGAAGGCAAACCAAAACCCTAGACACCTACATATCATTACACTTCTTCCTGATCCTTAAATCCTGGTCCCCAAATTTTCACTTTCAGAATGCTTCACCTGACTCATCAATGTGGCTTTCTGTGCCTGCAGCATCCCTCTGCCCTGAGGTGTGTGGTTAGACCACTTCCTAGGACCCAGAGTGGGCTGGACAGGGTACAGGAGAATAACTTGAGCCCACAGGGCTCTCAGGTGCCATAAAAGAGTCTTCTAATGTTCCTTTTTCTCCCTGGACTGAACCCGTTCTTGTCATCACACAAGCTTTTTACACAGCACAATTACAGCATTGAGCTGGACACAGAGACAGGCACTGCCCTACACTTGACCTCTTGCTATTCAAATCCTCATTCTCAGACCCATCAAACGAGAATGAACATTTTGAGCTTTTCCAGAGAAGGACAGGGGCTATAGATCCAAGTTCACCCAGACTCTGATACAGCCACTCATGTATCCTTCCAGCATAAATACACCCCTCTGGTCCTCAGTTTCACTTCCAAGGTTGGAGATATCAGAATATAGAGGAGTTGTAAGATGTTTAGAACAATCTTTTTTTTTTAGACAGGGTCTCACTTTGTTGCCAAACTACAAACTCGTCAAACTCCTGAGTTCATGTGATCCTCCTGTTTCAGCCTCCCAAGTAGCTGAGACTACAGGCCCACACCACTGTACTCTCTCAAATCAAGTTATAGTTACCATCATTATCATCTCTATTTTACACAGAAGGAAACTGAAACACAGGAACGTTAACTAACTTGACCAAGGTCACACTGCTAGGAAGTAGCTGTTCAGAATTTGCACTCAGGCCCATGTCTCTCCAGAGCCTGCTGTTGTAACCATGGCACCATATTGTCTTGCATTTGGCTGGTGCTTTGGAGCTTTGCCAAGCACTTTCATATATACCTTCTCATTTGCTCCCCACCCAGGGAGTGTTTATGTGATTTGGACAAGGTTATACAGCTAAATTAGTGACAGAGTTGAGTCAGCAGCCTTCCACCTTCATTATGCCCACTGCCTCCCTGCATGAGAAGCCCTTGGCCCTAGAATGAGCTGACCCTCTAAGTCTTCACTTCAGTTCTAGGCAATGGCTACACAGACTGCAATGATCATATCTCCTGCTCAGTTTCTCCAGTTGAACTTGAGTTAAGATGTTTCTGATCTCAGAGGGCACCTAATAAACATCAGGGCCTCCCCTTTACAGGCCTGCGCTCTTCCGTGCTGTTGTGGATAGGAGTTAGTTGTCCTACCAACTATGGGTGGTGATTACTTGGCAGTCCAATATCCTCCACCTCGGTTTAGTCAGTTCCAGATTTCCATTTTCCCTGCATAGTCCTTTCTTGCTTTCTGCCCTAGTACCCCTAGAGCTGTCTTTTCTTCTGTTACCTTTGGATTCCTAAAACACAGGATACTGAAGCTGGGAAATGCCTGCTATGATACTGGCAATCATTGGATAATTAGAACAAAAGTATATTTCAAAACCCTGGCCTTACCTTGTTCTAGTCATCACATGAAATTTCCTGCGTCATCCTTCCTACCCTTCCTCTGATGAGTAGGGAAACAGCTCATTCACTGGAGAGAAGGCCTGCATAGTGCACACACAGCCCAGGTTAAAATAAGCATAAGTCCTGGAGGCTCTTTGGTGTGTCCAGAGTTAATAACCTCACCCAGTGCCTGTAAACTGTGTTTGCGGGTCTGGGGTGATCTGAGAGCACAGTGTTGAGAACCTCCCTGTGACCTCCTGGCTAATAGAGGAGGTTCGTTTGAAGCTTTGCTGGCAACCTGATCACTGCCAGTGCCCACATAGGTAGGACAGTCCTGTCCTACACTCTGCAGAGGTCTGGGTCTGGGATGCCTGGCCCCAGGGGCAGTACAAGCTGTTTCTCCTTTCTGTCAGCATGAGGCTTGGAACAAGTGACGAGAAATCAGGAAGTTGATGACAGCCACAGTCATGCACACCCATCAGGCCCCCTCCCACACAATACCACATAAATCCCTCCCTACTCCCCAAAAGGCCCAAACATTTAGGGCAGGACAACCAGGTGGGGCTGTGAGGGAGTCCCACCAGCAAGTCTTTTGCTCTCTTGTCCCTTCGCTCAAGTGTGACGTGTCGCTGGCAGGAGGAAACCTTTCTGAAAGATTTTCCGTACTGGAGCACATAGGGTGGCCCAATCTGGGGAGACCAGCGCCAGGGAAAGGGCACGATGTGAGGGGGAAAGAGTGTACAGTCCTGGAAGGGAGGGTTATGGCTGGTCCCCCTCCCACCCTCCAAGTTCCAGAGGTCTGGGCACCCCATTTACCCTTAGCTCTTTAGTGGAGGGAGTACCACCGATGGAGGAACTACCCACCACCGCCAACAGCCAAGAGCGCAGGCAGGAGGGACCAGTTTGGCCCAGCCTCTCATTTTACAGTGTGGGATTTTGAGGAGGAAGAGGAGAAGGCTGGTGGACCCGAGTGAGAGCGAGGGCTTGGCAGAAGCGAGCCCGACTGGTGAGCAGTCGGGGTTGCGAGGACGGGGGCAGGGTCGCGGGCTCCTTCTGCGGCTTACCTGTCGAGCCGAGGCAGAGCAGCCGCCCCGCCGCCGCGCCGCTCCTGGGTTTCCCGACGGGGCGGCCGGGAGGGCGGGGCCGGGGCGTTCCTCCTCCGCGGCCCCGGCCCCGCCCCGCCCTCCCAGGCCAGGTGCAGCCCCCCTCGCGCGGCGCCGGGGAGCGCCCCGCGACCGGGTGGAGCTGCTCCCGACTCCTCCAGATCTCAGCCCACCCCGGGAGCGGTTTCCGCCGCCAGATTCTCAACTCCAAAACGGATTGGAAGGTCCTAGTCACCCTAAGGCCACAGTCATTAGCAGAGCCGTTGCCGGCGCGTGCATGGAGTCGTGGCGCTCCTCGAGCCCGCTGGTTGACAGCGCAGCCGGAGGGTTCAGAGCCCCGCGGCCTAGCATAGAGGAGCCCTGGGCTCTGTCCTGGGCTCTGTCTCCTCATTTGCCTCACGAGTTGGTATTAGGGCTGGGGAGATAGAACCGCAAAAAAAAAAAAAAAAAAAAAAAAAAGAGTTGGTATTAACTGTGTGCTACGAGTGTGCCAGGTCTCGGGTAAACCCCGGCCTCAGCAGATACCTACTTATTGTCCGGACTGTACACGGGAGGGGGCTGATCACGCAGCTAGTTTTCTCTAAGTGTGGTTGGTCCCTTGATCCGCAGCATCAGTACCACTAGAAAACTTTTTAGAAATGTAGATTCTAGGGTCCCGCCGCCTCACACCTAAATCTGAAACTCCGGATAAGGCTCATCTTGTTTTTAAAGTCCTCCAAGTGATTCCGGTGCACACTCAACTTTAAAAACCCTTGAACAATAGTGGCGGAGCTGCAATTAGAATTCAAGTAACTCAGGCTCGGGGTATAGCTCAGTGGTGAGTGCATGCATAAGAACCTGGGTTTGATTCCTGGCAGGAGCGCGTGTGCGTCCTACACACACACACACACACACACACACACACACACACACACACAGCCAGGGAAATTCAGTTCCTAAACTTATGTACTTATGTTCCGAATCACCCCACCAGGACTACAGTACTGTTCATGGATGCTCTACAGTTCTAAGATTCTGTGATGTAATATTTTGGGATCCTTAGTAATAGAGGGGACCATAGAGGATGCCAAATAGCTGATAATTTGAAAACTTTGTGTGATAGAAACTTGGATTGCTAACCCAAGGTTTTTTGTTTGTTTGTTTGTTTTTTAATGAATTCATATTTCCAAGTCCCCAAGACGTGGGATCAGGGAGATGGTGGGTGCATGTAGAAAGAAGAGGGAACTATAGGAACTTGGAAGGCTGGGGAAGCCACCTGGGGATTAAAAGTTGAATGAAGGGCTGGGGATATAGCTCAGTTGGTAGAGTGCTTGCCTTGCAAGCACAAGGCCCTGGGTTCAATCCCCAGCACCGCAAAAAAAAAAAAAAAAAAAAAAAAAAAAAATTGAATGAAGAAATGTAATCGTGTTTTCTAATCTAAGGATAGGGTTGAGCTGTTCAGGAGGTCAAAGGTATTCCATGATGGAGTCCGGAGGGAAGGACAGCAGAGTTGGGGTTAAGAAGAGCTTGTCCAGCTACACTAGATCAGAGGAATGTTGAAGGATGACATTCCCGCAGAAGTAGAAAGGGAGGAGGTGTCTGTCACTCACTGTTGGCATGGTCACCCATCTTCCCTAACTCTAAGCAGTTGAGGAAATGATTCCCCTTCCCACCACCCACTTCCTTTCACATTAGAGTCTAGGAGTGGGGAATTAATCTTCTAAAGAGATATTTTCCACAGATCTTCCTTTATCATTCCTTTTAGCTATTTCAGACCCTCAGGGCTAATTCTAACTCTGCTTTAACTGCCACTATTCTTTTTTTTTTCTGTGGGGGGCAGGGTGAATTACTGGGGATTTAACCCAAGGATGCTTTGCCACTGAGCTACACTCCCCAGCTCTTTTTACTTTTTATTTTGAGGCAGGGCCTCACGAAGTTGCTGAGACTGTCCTCAAACTTGCAATCCTCCTGCCTCGGCCTCTCAAATCACTAGGATTACAGGCATGTGATACCATGTCGGCAGCTGACACCATTCTTACTTAACTGCTGTCTTTCTTAGGATAAAGTTGTTTCCTGTTGAAGAGTATGAAATGCTGCCCTCATTTTTCTCTTCTTGGCATTTAAATGCTCTCTAAATAGATTTGACCGATCATCTTTGTTCCATTCTTCTCATTTTGCTTTGTGACCTTCAGGGATTGTGTGATCCTAAATCAGGACCCAACCTGACCTGAGGTGAGTAATCACAGTTCTTTCCTAGGGTAGGTTCTTGACCACAGACTCCAATCTGGAGCTTGTGAGAGACTCTGCCTCGCTTGCCAAGAAGCAGCATCAGTCTCAGTGTGTACTTCACATTCTAGAAGCAAATTACTCATCCCATCTTACTTCAGCTGACTCTGATTTTAAATGTGACTTTGAGTTCTCAGAATGATTAGCTGCCTAATTTGAAGGTCTACACAGAAGACCCACCCCTAATGTGTCATGCAGTGAGCTGCTTTCTCCTAGCAGGAAGGACAGTCTTGGCTTCCTCCTCTCTGCTCCAAAAAGGTCTGGGGAGGAGCCACCTCAGAATGGTGATGCCACCTCAGCCTCCACTGGGGGCAGGACTCTTAAAACTTAAAATTATATATATTCTGGGAATTGAACTCAGGAGTTTCTACTACTGAGCTACATCCCCAGATCTATCGATCTATCTACCTACCTACCTACCTATCTATCTATCTATCTATCTAACTAACTAAATTGCTGAGACTTGCCTTGAACTTATTATCCTCCTGCCTCAGCCTCCTAGTGGCAGCTGGGATTATAGACATGTACCACCACACCAAGTTAAAAATGGGTTTATATGCATGTGGTAAAAAAAAAAAAAAAAAAAAAAAAAAAAAAAAAAACACCAGGCATTAAGAAAAGGTTTAGATTGAAAGCTACATTTCCTACCTCCCTGACCTGCAGTCCCTTTCTCCATAAATTATCCATGCATGTTCCCCTTCCACAGGAAGGATGCCTGGATTCTCCTAACTACAGAGACCTAAAATGACCCCTTCTCAGGAAATACTATAAATTTCATTTTTTCCCTTACAATCTTATTTTTACTTCTTGGCCATTTTAGATTCAGGTTTTGGGTGATCTGAATTTCACTTTTCACATCATTGTGCTTCAGGGGGTTTCCCCACCACAGGGCAGAAAACAGATCTGTTGAAGCAAGCAAGAATGAGGGCAGTTCTGTGAGGCTGGTGATGTCAGCTCTGTCCCTTATCAGGTGTCTTCTTTCTACATCTCAGTCCCTGGTGAGGAAACACCCAACTCTGGGTGGGGCAGAAGGAGCAGAGACCTGCCTTTCAGGGAGAGGTGCTGGCCCCATGTACCCGGGAGAATTTGCAGAAGATGACACAAAACTTGCTAAGGAGGTCTGGAGGGAAGCCAGCTGGCCCACCTCCCACCACTACCCCCCACATCACCCCCTGGGGGCGGGGCCTGCAGTAGGAATCCAGCAATGCCTTTAACCTTCTTGCAGCTTAGTTTCTTAGGTATAAAGTGGGGTTAACGATGTCTAGATTTGTTGGGAAGCTCAAGTGAGACAACTAATATGGAAGTGTGATCGTTCTTCTAAATTCCCTTTACTTCTTTTCTTCCCATATTCACACTTCCTCCTCATGTCATTCATGGGCTCATAGGAGAAATAGTCAAGCAAGAGATGTTTTAGGAATTCAGGCAGAGCTGCTCCAGCTTCTGCGACCACCACTCATGCTTTACAGTTCACTCACCTCTGCACTTCAATTTCCTCATCTGTAAAAAGAGCATATTATTTTTATTATTCAGCTCTTAGATAAGTGTTAAGCCCCAAACCTGCATTCACTAAGGGTCAGAATGTTAGCCATTATTATTAGCTGTTTTCCTTCTCTTATTTTTTCCTTCAACTAAATGCTGTTGAAGCCAGCCACATGCTAGCTTCTGTGCTGGGTCTAAGGTCAGGCAGAGAAACAAGGATAGAGAAGCCTCCTCTATTTCTCTCTCTCTCTCTGGACACCCATGGCCAATCAGGGGTCACTGATAAATATAAAAAGAGTTATGATGGGGCAGGGCCATGTCCTGAATGAGTCAAATGAGACATTTGCCTTGGGTGAAAAATTTAAAGGGACACCAAAATAGTAAACAAGATAAATAATATTTTAATGAAATATTTTAAAAACATCAAAATTAATGCAAAAAATCTACGATGAAAAAACATTTAAAATTTTAAATAAAGAATTGTTGGTGGGGTACAGATACGGTTCAATGACAGAGTACTTACCTAGCAAGTGCAGGGCCCTGGGCTCCATCCCTGGCAGGAGTGTGCCCAAACGCGCGCGCGCGCGCGCGCGCACACACACACACACACACACACACACAAACACACACACACACTGTGGGCTGGGGATGCAGCACTGTGATAGGGGACATGTTTGACATGCTACCCCCTGGAGGTGAATAGGAAGAAGGTGACTGGAGTGTATAAATTATACCTAAGAGGCCCTTTGTAGCTGGGAGGTAGCTCTGATGGTTAGTTGATTCTGTGTGTCAACTTGACTAGGCTATGGTACCCAGCTGTTTGGTCAAACACTAACCTAGATTTTGCTATAAAGATATTTGTAGATGTAATTAATATTTACAATCAATTGAGTTTAAATTAAGCAGATTATCCTCCCTAATGTGCATGAATGAATCTCATCCAATCAATTGAAGTCCATAAGGGCAAGGACAGGTTTCCTGGGAAAGGATCAATTCTGCCTCAGGATTGCCTGAGTCTCCAGCCTGACTTATCTTGAAGATTTTGGACTCAGGATGACAACATTGACTCTATCTCTCTGTCTCTCTCTCTCTCTCTCTCTCCATATATATATATATTAGTACTGGGGGTCGAACCACCAGGGGCATTTTACCACTGAACTGTAGTCCTAGCCCTTTTTGTTTTTTATTTTGAGACAGGGTCTCACTAAATTGCTTAGGATCTTGCTAAATTGCTGAGACTGACCTCGAACTTGTGATCCTCCCATTTCAGACTCCTGAGTTGCTGGGATTACAGGCATGCACCATAGCACCAGGCTCAACATTAACCCTTACATGAATTTCTAGCTTGCTGAACTGCCCTACAGATTTCAATTTGCCAGTCCCCACGATTTTGTGAGCCAATTTCTTAAAATTGCTCATCTCTTTTTTTAAAAACCTTTTGGTTCTGTTTCTCTAGAGAACTCTGACTAATACAGTGCTCGTGCATGAAATAAGATTATGGACATTGGACAGATATTCATAGTGGATGCTGCACTAGAAAACAGTTTGTCACAGTTTAGACCCCAAGCATCCAGACCTCTGTCCCATCTGGTGCAGAAAATGCTGATATTTTTACCTTTGATGAAGCCAGGTATAACACAGCATCACAAATTAGCAATATCCCTTCTCTGGGTAGGACTATGCACTTCTCTATGGCTTTCTACTGGAGTGGGTAGTACCATTGTTACAAGTGAGAAGTTTATAAGCATAGCAGGTTCCTATGACTGCAGAGTCTGATGAGCTCTTGGCCGCTTGTTTTGTTTTTGTTGTTGTTGCAATTCTCTCCATTTATTCAAGTCTCTACTATATGAGCCTCAAAAAGTTGTTCTCGAATTTTCTCTCCCCAGTGTGCAGATTGGGGAAAGAGAATCATTCTTGTTGAAATGATTCCTTGGGATTTCATAGCTCGGTTGCTGTTATAAGTATTATCCATACCAAGAGAATCTTGGTCAATTTTTCTTATATATTACTGAAGTCTCACTCTGGGCACAGTGGCCCATGTCCATTCACATAGGACAGTGAGGCAGGAGGATGGCAAATTCAAGACCAGTGTGGGTAATTTAGCCAGACCCTTTCTCAAAATAAAGGGGGAAGGGGCAGGCATGGTGATGCAAATCTATAATCCCAGCAACTGGGGAGGCGAGGTAGGAGAATCACAAGCTCAAGGCCAGCCCTCAGCAACTTAGTGAGACCCTATCTCAAAATTTAAAACATTTTTTAAAAGCCTAGGAATGTAGCGCAATGATAAAGTACCCCATAAAGTGGATTCAATTCCCAATACCAAACCCACCACACAACATAGAAACCCCCTAATATCGTGCAATTAATCATTTCTCCTCTCTTGGGAAACACATGGGATTGGCAAACTGTGACTGGGATCTTCTACTTTTATCACACAAGATCATCTCCCTAAAAGCTATCAAAGATGCCCAAGATCTCTGTGTATCTTCTACGAAAGAGAAACTTCATAAATGCAATTAATAAAACATCTAAATACTTGTAAGGTTTTGCTGAGAACCCTTTCGACTCCAAATTGTGATTATTTTATTGTTTAATATTCCTGTTTTAAAAAAGAAAAAGAAGTTCACATCAACCTTCTGTAATGGAGTTAACTTGATCTCAATTTGAAGACCATTTTTCCAAAGGAGAAGTAATAAAAGGGGTATTAAAGTACCCCCCACCACAAACTATCTTCCAGCTAAAACCAAAACCTCTGTTTGCTATTCCTAGAAAATAGGGGAGGATATTCTACCTTCTTAGACATTTGATATAATAAATTTCATCAGAGATTTGAAATCTGATAGTGTCTGAATATTATTTAATATTGTTTTGGATCGAAAGTAAAGATAATAGAATAACACAATTCTAATGTCCTTTTAACATGAAATTTTTGCCTCATTTCTTAAGTCACATGGAATCTTAGTTATTCTCAGTAGGTCAATGTGCATATGGCACAACTATTGAAAGTTCAAAAGTAGAGTGCAGTATTAAGTCTCCTTCCTATTCCCATCCTTAGCCACCTGGTTTTCCTCCCCTGCCCCCAAAGCTGCCATTTTCCCTGATTTCTTTTGATTCTTTTTCAAAACATAACCCAGAGAAGGAAAAGCATCAGTGTGATTTTGGCAAGTACCTTACATAGTTAATGTCTTCCTTACATTGTTGGAAATGGATAGTTATTTTTAAAGCAACCAACTTAACCGAGCTATCTTTATGGCTCTGATGAGAGTTCCAATGGATTCTTTTCGGTTTTCTAGGTGGACAGACATTTCAATAGAGTAAGATTTTTTTTCAGTGCTAGGTATTGAACCCAGGGCCTTATGAATGCTAAGCAAACACTCTACCACAGAGCTACACCCCAGTTCAACAGCATATGATTTTGACAAAGTGAAAACCATTTTGGAGTGAGACCTGGATTCTGGTTCTCCTATCTACTAAGATCAGGTATCTGATCTTAAATCCAGCTTTTCAAAAGTTTTGGCACTGTCCAGAGATAGCATGTAGGTACAAAGTGGTACTCATCTCCCCTCAGGTGTGATAGGTAGGAAGAGTGGGCAGATGTCACACAGAGCCACGTCCTGCCCCTTGGCCCTCTCCTGGAGTTTTTCCACCTGGATCAGTGGATACATTCAGAGTGTTTTGATCTCAAGGATTCCCAATCACCCAGAGATCTGAAGAGGTCAAAGAGGAAGTCCTAAGCTAGAATAACATTTTCTTTCTCATGAATGGGACTTGAGTTTTGTTTGCTGAGAGCTGATTAAAATAGATTCTAAAATTTGAAATCAGGGATTTATAGAAATTCTTTGAAAGTCAGTGATTATCAGAATCTGCCATTGTGATAGTGCATAAAGCAGTTGGGCACAATGGGATGTGTGCAGGTTTTCTCAGAGTTGAAACCCATTGCCAGTCAGGGAGTTGGTGGTATTTGGTGCTGGTTTTTGGTGAGGAGTAGCTCTAAGAAAACTATTTTTATGAAGTAGTCTCTCTCTCTGTCTCTCTCTCTCTCTCTCTTTGTCTCTCTCTCTCTCCCATCCTTGAAGTTTTATCAGTTTGAAAGGATGGCCCCAAATGTCTCAGGGATTCTGATCCCTTTAACAACTCAATGGAAAAGGTAACCGGGAGGTGTGGATTATCCAGCTTGTTTATGACATAACTTTTTTCAGCAGGATCCTAAAAGAGCATAAATAAACTCCTTCATATCTTTTTTTTTTAATTCCTTTATATCTTATCCTACTAGGAGAAGACAGACCTGAAGTGGTGCTTTGACATATATGTGTTCTACCAGACTATAGTAAGATATGACAGGCAGATATGACAACAAGGAATTGGCTCAGAAATGATATTGACTTTGCTTACTAATGATGGAGACTTGAAATATCCCAGGGTTTAGCTGCCATAAGAGGTTTATGAGAAGCTATTCCAGGCTTGCCAAACTGCCGAGGGATTTAAGGCAAGGAAAGCAAGGATTTCTTGAGAAGAGAAGCTGCACTGTGGTCAGCTTGAGATTGGACTTCTGAAATGTTAACAGGCTCTGTCATTAATTATCCTGTCCTGGCCTTTGCTGCTGTGTTGAACCCACAGGTGCTAAATTTCAAGGTTACACTGTTACATGGTTGATGCCTTGGTTCCTTGGTGACTTATAGTCTAAGCCAGAGATGGGCAAGTAGAGGTCTCTGCTGGGGTTTCTTGGAAGTTTCATTCTGTTGAAAGAAACAGATACAAGAATGAGGCAGTTCTTTGGGAGACCCCTGTGACAAAACCCATACAGTGAGCAGACAGAATCTAGGCTTTTTGATATGTTGAGCTGGGGTTCAACATATTGGTCATGAGGTCTACCCCACCCACCCTGGCATCTGTTATGTGAACAACTCAATGGGTTGTTTTAGAGCCAAAGGCAGGACCAAATGGGAAAGTAGAGTATACTAGCCCAAAAGGACCTTCTCCAAGGGCACTGAGATTTTGCTTTGAGTCTGCAAAAACTAGAATTTTCTGTAGAACCTAGAAAGCAAAATGAGTAATCCTACCTGGGGAGATAAAGAGTCTTGGAGTGGGCTGGAGGTGTGGCTCAGTGGTAGAGTACTTACCTAGCATGTGTGAGGCACTGGGTTCAATCCTAAGCACCACATAAAAATAAATAAAATAAAGGTATTGTGTCCATCTACAACTAAAAAAAATAAAAATTAAAAAAAAATCTTGGAGCCATTGTGAACAAATCTTTTAACTCCAGTGGTTGAGAAAGCCATATATAAATAAATATATATATATATATATATATATATATATATATATATATATATTTGTTTTTAAGTTGTAGGTAGACACAATACCTTTATTTTTATGTGGTACTGAGGATAGAACCCAGGACCCCACACATGTGAGACAAGCCCTATACCACTGAGCCACAACCCCAGCCTGAGAAAACTATGTCTTGTTGGAGGCTGGTTGTTGCTGTTCCTCTGGCCTCTTGTGTCACTCAAGGAGAAGCACGCCTCAGAGTTTGGTTATGTTGGCAATCAGTGGGTGGAACCAAATGTCTGCCAGGCTACAGGAGAGAACTGCAGGTACAATGGACCACACCCAGATACAATAAGAATACTTAATAAGGCAATAATTCTGTTTTCCTAGCCATGTCACCCAGGTCCAAAGTCCAAGCCTTGAAATTCTTGCCTTGGGGCAGTCAACCCTTATCTGTATCTGTGCTTCAGGCAGGGTGGTTGTTGGCCCATAAGGAGCCTTGTGTGCATTACTAAAAGACACTCTTTGCTCCAGCAAATGCAGATCAAGACACTTGACAAGCTAAGCTTGTGCAGAGCACAAGTTGCACAACTACATGTGGCAGTCATGGGTAGGACCTTGGAGTTCCCAGTTTTGTTTGGGGCCTGCTACAGCCATCTCTGCCTTAGGGTAAGTGAGGGAGGTTGGCTTCACTAAGGGTGAACCCAGACTTTAGGGGAAAATTTAGGACCCTAACAACTTAGCCATGGTTGCTCTTTGCTGTAACACAAGAGTGGATACATAATGATACCAGGAGCTACGAGAAGCGGGTGGATGACTTTGAAACCCTGGGCTTCCTGGTAAACACTGAATTGCCAGTCTGGGGAAGATGACCTCTGACCAAATGGAGAAGAGACTGGGAACTTGACTAGGTACAAAGATGGTAAAAGAGTGTAAAGTACCTGCTTTTTTCTTTATCTAGCGTCTCTTAGGGAATTTCCTTCCTTCAGTTTTAGCTCACCTCACTTCTGCACACCAGGGGTGCACCTATGACATTTTGGCTACAGTGATTGATTTAGGGTTAGATATATTATCCAAGCCAGGCCACTCATTCTTCTCTGAGACATTTCCTGGAACTAGCAAAAATAAATAAATAAATAAATTAATTAATTAATTAAAAAAACCTCTCTCTCCCCTGTATTTCCATCTCCCATTCCCACACAATCACTAATGGGATCATTAGCCGGGAAGGCAGGTCATAGAAGTTCAGAGTGGCCAGTGGCCATCTTTGCTACTATACAAGGAAGGAGAGTCAGTTTAAATGTAAAGCCAACACTGAGAAAGCAGAGAAGGGGAAAGAGGATGGACCCAGTGATATCTGTTGGACTCCTGGATCCTTCTGTACCTGAAATCATTTATTTCTAGGTTTCCCCCTTCTTCTATTTCCTTCCCTTCCTTTCTTCCCTTTTCTCTCTTTTCCTTCTTTCATTCTTTTTCTTGTTTTGGTTGAAATATGTTTGAGTATATTTTTGTCACTTTCAACCCAAGAAATCTGATCAACGAATACTATGATGCATTGAACTAATGTATTGTTATTGGGGAGCTGGTGAAAGGGTTGTCTGTGTTGACTTAAACTCAGGTCTGGCAGGGAGGAAGTGGAGAGAAATTCCCTAGAAAAACTTAGGAAATGATACTTCTAATTCTCTAGGGAGCCAATAAAGGGAGTTGAGGATTTGAGTAGAGAAGTGTAGAAATATTGGATTGAGAAGGTGGGTCACCCATCTTTCCAGGCTTCATCTTGTGAGATGCCCTTGAACCAGGCAATTTTCCAGGTAGGTCTTATAGCTAGATGGGAGACCAGGGACTACAAGACTTTCTGTTATGAGAGACGGGATCCGTAAAATAGAGAGCAAGAGGCTGGTCCCTTGGGGCATGCCACGCCTCAATCCCTTTGAGCACTGATGATATCATCATTTCTCTACTTGATTACAACCTTAGGCTCAAACCTGCTGTATACTGTTGTTAACCATGCCCCTCAAGTTTGCTTTGGAGAGATTGCACCTGAATTCCCCAGCAAAGTCTTGTGTTGTACATAAATAGTACTGCTATAAAACCCCTTTGCATATATCTATGGCCATTTTCTTAGGGTAAACTTATAGAAGTGGAATTTACTGGGTCAAAGCCTATGAACATTATTAAGGTTTTTGAATCATATTTGAGGAAGAAATATCATCCATTTCTAATCAGCTGGGTATAGTGGTGCACATTTATAATCCCAGCTGCTGGGGAGGCTGAGGAAGGAAGATTGTAAATTCAAGGCCAGCCTCAGCAACTTAGTGAGACCCCCATCTCAAAATAAAAATAAAAAATAAAAAGGGCTGGAATGCGGCTCAGTTGTAGAGTGCCTCTGGGCTCAATCCCTAGTACTAATAAGTAAATAAACAAATATATAAAAAGAAAAAAGAAAAATTCTCCATATCTAGAACAGAGATATGAAAAGTTCCAGCTCTTGTCAACTAGAAGAAGGCCAATTGCCAAATAATGAATATAAGAGCCGACCTGTTTTTCGGGAAAACAGAGCCACATCACAATATCTACAATAAATTAAATTAGGACCATAAAATGTGGTGTGAGTGCAGCATATCATGTGGCATTAAGCAAATTGAATTGCCTGGTTCCCTGGAGACACACGGGACAGAAAGCACTAGAAAGATGATGTAATGGAGTTGTCAGGTTGCTTCCTTGAGAGTATCCCCAGAGTAGGAAGTGTGGTGGTACAGGGTGGTGACAATGGTGACAGCAGCAGCTACAGCAGCTGTAGTAATGTTTGTTTCTGAATAAATGCAGTTAGGTAGAGGAAGGCAAAGAACTCTCATTTCTCTCTCAGGGAACTCTTTGTCTAATGAGAGATTTCACTCACTACGAGTAAAATTATCCCAAGGGAGAGATTTGGGCGAGGTATAAAAAAGAGCATTCTGGACTAGGGCCGTAGCTCAGTGGCAGGGAGTTTGCCTAGCATGTGTGACACACTGGGTTCAATCCTTAGCACCACATAAAAACAAACAAACAAAATAAAGGCTTTCCATCCATCTACAACTACAAAATAAAAATTTAAAAAGAGCATTCTAATAATCTATCCATACTTGGAAAGTTTAATGCATTGGAAAATACTGTAGAGACCATAAAGCATTATTGGGGTGGTGTAGTGCTAGGTTCTACGGAGTCAGACATGAAGGACATGGTTCCCATCTCTAGGGAGCTTCTAGTCCCCTGGACAATCACTCCAGAATGTGGTAAGATCTGTGACAGAAGAATATATATAGGAGACACAGTAATGGAATTAATAAGAAAGCAGTGTTCAACTTCATCTACTGTCTTAAGAGGATTTAGAAGAGGTAAAATGAACTGGTTCATAAAGAATGAGTAGAAGTTGCCAGATAGGTAACTGGGAGAGACATAGGTAGAGTGAAGGGCAAGCATGTGACCTGAGTGGTCTCCACAATTTGGGGTGTAAATAGCATGTCCCTATTAGTCCCCAGAATTTAGTATTTCAGGCCCCACGTGGAGTGATATCAGTGTAGCCTGTGGCCCTCTGAGGTTCTACCAGGATCCTTGGGGTTACTAATGTAGAGGGGAAGAAGTTAGTCTAGCTTGGTTTTGGTTTGGAGGAGAGGGGTGGGGGTGGGGGGGCTGTTATTATAGAGAGGGCTGCGTCTAGTGAGAAGGAGCCAGCCTAGGCCAGACTGCAGACTGGGGCAGAAGCTAGGCAAAGTTTGAAGCTTGAGAAAGGAAGTGGACCTTTATTTCCCAGCTTTCAATTATGAAAATTTTCAGAGAGAGAAGATTAAAAATCAGGATATTTTGTCAGATCTGCCTTATTTTATTTCTTTATGTATCTATCTAGGTGTATCTATTTCTATATATTGCTGTATTATTCAGAAGTAAGGTGTACACACCATGATACTAACACCTACACACTGCAGCATGTATCTCCTGGAACTAAGAATCATCATTTAACTTCAGTTGCATTATCATCTACAAATGGTGACAGTCTTTTTGAACTCTTCATTCCGTTGCTGGAAGTTCTCTTAGTGATCTAGAGTTGCAGGGATGCAAGAATCTGCTGGAGCCAGAAATCCTGTCCTCATCACACCCTGTGTCAGGACAAGGGAGCGTATCAAAACTGGCTGCAAGAATTTGAAGGTCTGTCATGTGGAAGACTGAGTTGGCATTCCCTTGGGAGCCAGAGGAGAGCAGTTGGAAAAAGAATGAAAGTTTCAAGGAGGCAAACTGAAACTGGATTGGGACTGCCAGCCTCAATCAGTGGTGAGTTTTCTATCACTGGAGATAACCAGGGGAAATTGGAGAGCTTCTTCTTTGGGATGTTGTGGAGAGGAAGTGTGTTGGATAGAAACTGATTTATAGGACTTTTTTAAGTCCTTTTCAACAATTCTCATGGAACAGGAACAAGAAGTTCTGGAGAGACCTCCAACTAATATATAGGTTATAATCTAAATATAACAGTTCTAGTTCACTCTGCCTACCCAAACCAAGTTGATTGTTCCCATGAGTTCTAAGGTTGGATTTTTTTCTCTGCAATTCATTGACTGACCATCTTATAGCCCTGGCTGTTTTTGGTAAATCTGGCAAATGCTCTTTTTAATATTTTCTTTAAAAAGGAGGCTAGCCTTTTCATTTTGGCAAAAGATTATCTATAAAGATAAACAAGTGAAATAAATTCACATTCTCTGTCTGTTCTCTTCTGTTTCAGTCCAGAGGTCTAAAAGGGTCTCTTTTCTTTTTTATTAATGGAAAAAAAAGGCCTCAAGGGATGTATCACTGGACGTAAGAGTAGCTTGAATAGAATTTATATCTATGTCAATAATGTGCTTCTAGAGATAAGAAGCAGTAATAGTTATTTTCAGAACTTCATGGGAGTTTGCTCAGTAAACTAATGAATAGGTACCACTGACAAGCTTTGCAGGGTGGAAATTATGAAACTCTCATCTAATAGGGTAAGAGAGGAGAAACGCTGGGCATTTGCTTGGTGGTGGTGGTGGGGTAGTGTCAGTTCTAAAGGAGGGCCACCTTTTCACTGTTTGATTGAAGTCAATTTAATTATATGCAGGAAGTAGCTTAATGGAATTATATTTCTAGGAAGTCACACAAGGAAGCATGTGGCTCTTCTGTTAACTGCCCTGAGTAAGTCCCTATATGTAGCCATTATTTCAGCTTCCTATTCTATAAAAGTTTTGTGTACATTTCAGACCCATTGAAGACAAATGAAATAGATTTTTTTTTTAAAGATGAGTATATAGAATTACACAACTTTGTAGTATGAACTTGCTGCCACCTAAAGGATTTCCCAGATCTATTGGCTAAAAGCAAAGTAAGAACTTCCTACTTGGTATAATAAGCTTGGGAGGTCTTATCTTCAAGTAGATAAGACGTGAGGCGGAACTACTTTAAACCTGATTTCTAACAAGGGCTTGTTTGGAAACAGGCTAGATAAATGGATTTAATATAATACAAATGTGTTCAGAACTGGTATCAAGGACTTTGGCAAATGGTCCTTGGCAAATACCTGTTTCTTTCAAATTCCTGAATGGCTTCCCATCTGGCTCTGCTGGCCCACAGTTCCTTTCCTCTCAGGCCTATTCTTGATTTGTACACATCGAGTTTTTACAGAATGTTTTTATGTTTTGCTCCGCTCTCTCTAGAAATCCTTTTCCCTACTTCTGCTTCTGACTAAATATCTTAATTGTGACCACAAAGAAGGCAGGGGTTGGGTTTTCCCCTTTTTACTGGTATTCTGTCTCAGAGTCTCAGCAAGTGTAAATGAATGTAGCATAGCAAAGCTCTATGGATGATGGTGGTGGTGGTGAATGAAGGGGGAGTGATTTTCACACTCAAGAGCTCAGTTCTCAGTTTTTGTGCTGCTTCATATTCTTCCTTGTGATGTGCAGTGTTCCAGGCTGGCAGCATGCTGTGAACAAAGAAAATTGTATTCTATAGT
This sequence comes from Sciurus carolinensis, assembly GCF_902686445.1. Taxonomy (NCBI): domain Eukaryota; kingdom Metazoa; phylum Chordata; class Mammalia; order Rodentia; family Sciuridae; genus Sciurus; species Sciurus carolinensis. The sequence continues at coordinate 111,697,455 of NC_062216.1, forward strand.
CTCTTTAGATATGCTGGGACTTGGCAAGGGCTGAAAACAAATCATGCACCTGCATAACCTTTTCAGCTTGACAAAGAATCATGTCCCCCCCTTCCACAGGAAATGCTCCCAGATGACAGCACAAACAAACCCTAATTAAGTCTTTCCTTGGATTCCCAGATCTTTTCCTCCAAACTTTTCTTGGGCTTAGATGTGTAATTAAGAGGAAAGTGAAGAAACAAAATCAGGTATAAGATTGGGGTGGGAGAGGCTGGGTGTGTAGTTCAATGATAAAGCACTTTCCTACTGTGTGTGAAGCCCTGGGTTTGATCCCCAGCAAAAAAAAAAAAAAAAAAAAAAGATTCAGGTAGGAATTTGGGAGCTTGGGGCTATGTAATCACAAGTAAAGACTAGAACCTCTGGTAGCTTTTTTATTTATTTTATTTTATTCTGTATTGGGAATTTAACTCAGGATCATTGCATTTAACCTCTGAGCCACATCCCCAGCCCTTTTTATATTTTATTTTGAAACAGGGTCTCGCTAAGTTGCTTAAGGCCTTGCTAAGTTGCTGAGGCTGACTTTGAACTCACAGTCCTTCTGCCACAGCCCCCAAGATGCTGGAATTACAGGGATGTACCACTGTGCCTGATTCTTAAGATGCTTTTGATGGAAAAATTGGTTGCAATTATAGAACATTTTCTCAAATGTTTTGAGTTTCTTGCATTTTTGTCTTTTTGTCTCTGAATAAGAGAATTTCAGTGTCTTTTCAGGGAATACAGTCATGCACTGCATAAAGATGTTTTAGTCAAGGATGGATCACATATACAATGGTAGCCTTATAAGATTATATTTCCGTGTATGTGTGTGGTTTGTCTCTGTGTCATTGGAAGTGGTCTGAGGACATCCCAGAGAGGGAGAACTCAGTTCAGGACCACTGGGGTCCTTGATAACCTCTACAAAAGTTTCTAGATGCAGCAGATATGGAGTCACAGAGATTTATTTAGGAAAGCAAGAAATACACATGTGGGCTATCTCAAGAGTGAGAGGTATGGCTGGGTACAGTGGCACATGCTTATAATCCAAGTGAATCAGGAGACTGAGGCAGGAGGATTGCAAGTTCAAAGCCAGCCTTAAGCAATTTAGTGAGGCCCTACGCAATTTAGCAAGACCCTGTCTCAGAATAAAAAATAAAAAGAGCTGGGGACGTGACTCATTGGTAAAGTGTCTCTGGGTTCAATTACTTGTATATATTAAAAAAAAAAGAGTGAGATACACTTTTCCTGGGCTCTTCTTTTAAAGGAAATTCAGCATGGGAAGGTAGTGGGGATGACAACAGTATGGTGACCACAGGATGGCTTATGATAGTCTGACTGTTCTCAATTGACATCTTCTCTATTATCTGATCAATAGATAACACTGAGAAAGTACCCTATGTTATAGGTTTCATATCTCCCTTTACTCAATCTGTTTTAAAAATACATGTACTAGTGAGATAATTAACATTGCACAGGATAATTTTCATAACTGGATGAATTTCTAGTAATTTTAAGATTGTCAGTGAAGATCCGTAGATTTTCCAGAAATTCGGGAGCAACAGGGCTGGGAGAGAAAACAGGCATGGGGAGTGAAGGTATGAGGAAATTTAGCACAAGGCTTTCAGATTAAAGTTATAGTCTCCTTGTCTTTCTTTTTGTCTCCTTTCTATCTATCTTTTTAACAATTTCTTCCTTCCTACCTCATCCTATTTTCCTGTGTCCACTTGATGCTTCTTTTTAGGCCAAGTGAAGGCCCTAGAAGTTCAGAGTTCAGTAGAGCTGTTTTTTTTCTTCTCTGTCTTATTTACAAAAATAATCAGTGTGAGGTGGTGTCCTTGGCTGAATATTTTTCTTCCAGTTCCTGAAGGAGCCCTTTTGCTGGCCAGACTGAGATTCACATGTTTGCACTTTTCTAATCAGGGTAGGGAGCAGAAGAGACCGGGAGCCTGGTGGTGTTTGAAACAAAGCGTGCCAGCCTTCTTTGGGAAGAAGAAATCACATCAGTCTTGGAAGGGGTGGGTCTGTCTGCTGCAATGCCCCAGATAACAGCAGCCTCAGGCTATCTCAGAGGCTGCCTCTACGGCCTACTTCCTTTTGTAATTTGCACAATAGACCAGAAGATGGGGCTCTTGACCCTGGAGTCAAGGGCCAGAGGCTATGTTTTCATATTTGAACCGGAGAAAGGTCAGTTCCACCGGAACTCCTGAGAATCATCTCCACCTCCTCATTTCTCTACCTATACTGCCCACTTCACTTCTACCATGGCTGGGACCTATCTTCTAGGGGAGTGGGAATGTAGGCATATCTTCCTTTTGGACACCATCCTAGGCCCCTCTTGAATTACTGTGTTGCCTGGGTCAGTCTAACTGAGACCTGTGTCTCAGGTTTCTGCCTCTGAGCCATTGTGCCCTCATGGCAGATTTCAGAGATACCACCATTTGCATAGAACAGTATAAGAGGGTGTAGCATAGTGACCAAGAACTCTAGAGCCAGGCCCTCAATTCATCTCAATCAGGTGAGGCTTTCTTCATCTCAGAGAAGCTCTCCTTGATCACCTCCCACTTGAGAAGCCCTCTATCACATAATACTATCATTTACTTCTTAGTAACTATCACAACCTCCCCCCCCCCCCCCCCCCCCCCCCCCCCCCGGCCCCCCGGACTGGGGATCTAACTCAGGGCTTTGTGCTTTCGAGGAAAGCACTCTACCAGCTGAGCTATCTCCCCAGCCCAACTATCACAACTTTTAATGATCTTTTTGCATACTTGTTTACTGTTTACCCACCTAACTGGAAGACCCACGGAGGCAAGCAGCCTGTTTTGTCGTTTTGCAGTTTCCCCACCACCTAACACAGGGCTGGATACATAAGGTCTCAATAAATGTGTTCTGAATTAATAAATGAATGGTTGAATCCTAGTTTAATGACCGCCTGATCTTGAGAAAGTTGCTTAACTTCTCTAAGTCTTAGTTTTCACTGGAAATGGGAAAATAACAGAGATACATTGACTATTGCAGGAAGGTATTTCCCTAAAACATTCAGCAGAATTCTACTTTCTGTCATATAAGAAAAATAGTTTAAATTCATTAGCAGCTCTCCACAATTTGACCACAGCCCCCCCCCCCCCTTTAACTTCATCCTTTTTTTTTTCAAGGTGCTAAGGACTGAACCCAGGGCCTTGTGTATACTAGACAAACACTCTATCACTGAACTACACCCCAAACCCTGACCATGACCTTGTTTTAATACAATTTTTACTTCCTACTGATTTTTTGCTTTGGCTCAAATCATGACTACCTGAATGACTCATATATTTTACTACTCTTTAAGTTTTTGCCCAAGACTTGAGATACTTGCCCTTCTTACCTTGGGTCAATTAAATCTTACACATATTTATAGACTTAACTCAAACTCATGTCCTCCATGTCCCCTTCTTGAAATGCTCCAAGTCAAAGATCATTTCTGAATTTTTGTAATCTTCTAAATTTTTGTAATCTTTGTCCCCCAAACACATCTTCCCTTTATCCACCATCCTTGGAAGGAAGGCTTCTTGGAAGAGATGGCTTTTTGGATTAACTTTGAAGGACAGTTATTCATATGGCTCTTATTCTATGTTCTATTTTCTTATCATTATATTAACATGTATTCAAGATTAGATGGTTAAGCTCCTTGGAAATATAGTTTAGATTTCTTTGTATCTTAAGTGCTATTTGGGTCTGTACATAGTAGATATTCAATATTTTTATTAAATTGAATTAAAAGTACATATATTTGCTAACTACATTTTTTTTCTTTTTTTTGGGGGGAGGGGTACTGGGAATTGAACCCAGGGGCTCTTTACCACTGAGCTACATACCCAGTTTTTAAAATTTTCATTTTGATACAGGGTCTCTCTAAATGGCAGAGGCTGCCTGAAACTTGCTATCTCCCTTTCTCCTGAGTCTCTGGAATTACAGGTGTCCACTGTGCCCAGCATATTTCTAATTACTTTCTATGTATCCAGCATTCTTCAAGGCTCTGTGGAATATCCAGAAAGGCGTAAGAAAAATAACCATTACTTTCAAAGAACTTATGATGTAGTAATAAGCTAAAGTCAACATATGTGCTTAAACATACACTGCATGTTAACTGCTATGAGAAACATATGAAGTGAGGGGTTCTGAAGAGGGAAAGATGACATCTGTTAGGGGTATCAGGGATAATAGCACAAAGGAATGTTTCTTGGAAGAGGTGGCCTTTGGGATTGACTTAAGGATGGTTAAGATTTTGACAGGCAAAAATAGGGGATGAGGTTGCGATGTGAATTAAGATTCAAGGAAGGGGCTATGGCTGTGGCTCAGTGGTAGAGCACTTGCCTTGCACATGTGAGGCACTGGGTTCGATCCTCAGCACAACATAAAAAAATAAATGAATAAATAAAGATATTGTGTCTATCTACAACTAAAAATATCATTAAAAAAAGATTCAAAGGATAGGTTTTATGAAGACATGAACAAAGAGTGCAGATATAGACATTAAAACTCAAGAACAGGGCAAGGATCTTATGCAAGAGTTGAGAAATCTGTTGTTTTTCTGGGATCCCAAACCCCAACTTTGTTATCAATTTCAGGGCCAGTGTAAGGGATAGTATGGAAATGCTGAACCTTAACATGTACTGGACTATATTCCCCAAGAGTAGCTTCTTTGGAGTCTGAGAATTATTTGCAATGATTTTTTCCTCCTTTTAATAACATGGACTCAGTTACAGTCTGATGTGATAAGTGCATATAAAACAAAAGACCTCTTTCTTGCTCTTAGGGATAGAGGACATGCTGGATTTTAGCCAGTCTTTTCTTTTAAAGTCAAATCAAACTGAATACATTACTCATGATTTTCTAATCTTGACTTAGATATTAGTTCTGTTGTTAAATAATAATTTGCCTTAGATTATTTCCTGGAAAAGTTGGAAGCGTTTTTGTGAAACTACTTCAACAATCATACTTTAACCCAACTCTGCTTTTTGATGCTGGCCTAAGACTCAAGGAGAAAACTTAAGATGTAGAGAGCCTGTGGAGCTGGCCTCGCCAATGCCTACCTACTCCTCCTCTCATCCTCAATGATTTCCTCCTGCAATCCCGAGGGTCATTTTCTCAGAATTTAAAAACCATTTCCTAAGGATAGAATAGAATCAGAATAGACAAAACCGACACTTTCTCAGTTTCCAAGAGTCAGGTGCAGTCGCAAATAGAAGCAGAGATTTTCAATTTCTAGCAAGCAGTTGGAAGGACCTTCAAGCCCAGAGGCCCCTGAAGGGAGGGAGGCGGTTTCCACGGCAACCGGGCCCGGGAGCTGTCGGCTCCTCCAGTTCCCTCCTCCTCCTCCTCCTGGTAGCCCAGGGTACCGCCGGACAGCGTCCTCCGGTGCTCTGGGCCCTGATTGGCTGCACAGGTCGCTCGCTGATTGGCTGCGGCGGGTGCCTCGCGGGCCGGTGGCTATGGAGGCGGAGGCGGTTGATGGTTGACCGTTGGCTCCAGGGTTGGGGTCGCCGCTCGTGTGATCAGCTCACACACGACCAGGGGGCGAGGGTTGCTGACGTCCTGCCTGGAACCCACCGGGGAGACCTAGTTCCGCTCCGCCATGCCGGCGGGGAGTAACGAGCCGGACGGCGTCCTTAGCTATCAGGTAGGGCCCCGCCTCCCGCCCCTCCCCGGGGCTCAGCCTCCTCATCCTCTGCCCACCCTCCTTTCTTCTGCCCCCAAGCCCGGGCTTCCCAGGCCACTCCCTGAGGGCGAGGGGAGGCCAGCCCGGGACACCAGGGGGCGCTCCGAGCGATTGGGGATCAGGCCGGGGCTGCTAGAGAGGGTGACCTTGGGCCGAACCTGGGAGCTGGCCCATCGCTGCTGCATCCCTTGTACCGCCGAGGAGCCCTGCCGGCTGCGGGCGGTGACCTCTGTTCTCGGGTCTTCCCTGGGGGAAGAGGTCAGCTTCTGACCTCTCATTGTCCCGAGAAACGTGGACGAAAGGGTATCGAGGGACCTTGCTCTTAGTCTTTGTGTTTTTATTTCTGGGTGCTTTTGGTTTCTCGGTGGCTCAGAGGAAGAGCACAGAAAGACTGTGGAGGCTGAGAATTGTCCCTGTTAGCGTGGCCAGCTTTGTGATTACCCCACCCCATTGCACAGACATTTGACAAGTTCTGGATAGGGAAGCACATGGGCTGAGGAAATGTTGAGGGTCAGAAACAGGTGCTTGTTTAAGGGAATGAGAAAATCAGGTTTAAGTACTTGATTACAACTGTGGGGTGGCTAATGTAAGGAAGCATTAGACTAGGTGTTCAAATCCCACATCTGCCTCATATAGGTTTTGTGACCTTGTGTAAGTCACTTGCTTGCTTGAGCCTCAGTTTTATTTCTTAAAATGGAAATGGAGATACTTGCTTTGCTTACTTCATATGGTTGTTCTGAGGATCAAATGAGGTGCTGTTTTTGAAAGGGCTTTGTGAAATGCTTATAGTGTGATATCCAGTAAGTGAGTGGCAGCTTATTGAATTCTCACTCCCCCTTTCCTGTGCAGTCAGATGGTGTGGTTACTCTTCTGGAGAGAAGGCTCCAAGGGGTGAGGGGAGTCAAGACAAGTGGAGGTCTGTGAAGACGATGATGACCATCTCAGGAAGGATGACAGGTCTTGGAAACAAGTGCCATGTTGATGTGACTCAGGCATGGTTTCTGGAAGGAGGAAGGGAGGACTTCCCGGGTTTGTAGCAAAATGAATATCAGACAGATTCCCTCCTGTTAATAGTTTGCTGCTAGAAGATCCACAACTTGTTCTTTGTTCGTTCTGTCAAAAAAGGAACAATATCTTAAGATTTTGAACCATCTTTCCATATCTAATCCTCTAGAGGCCTGCTACATGTATTCAACCTGTTTGGGATACAATATTGAGCAAAAATAGGGAATGCTCTTGCCCGCCTGGAGATTACCATCTGTTGGGAAGCAGGATGTAGTGAACTTTTCTCTCTCTCTCTCTCTCTCTCTCTCTCTCTCTCTCTCTCTCTCTCTCTCTTGTTTTTTTGGTGTGTGTGTGTTACTGGGGATTGAACCCAGGACCTTACACATGCTAGGCAAATGTTCTACCACTGATTTATGTCTCCAGCCTTTATAATTTTATTTTGAGATAGGTCTCACCCAGTTGCCCAAGCTGGCCTTGAACTTGTGATCCTCCTGTGTCAGCCCCCAACTTGTTAGGAAAATAGGTGTGTACCACCATGCCTGGCAGAAGTCACCATTTTAAATCAACTAATCATGCAAATGAACATATTATTATAAACTGTGATAAATGCTTTGGAAAAAAATGCAGACAGTCCTATAAGTGTAAACAATGGTTTCATTCCTTAATCTCAGACCAGAGAAGTTTTGCTATGGAAGAAAATTTGGATAAAGATCTAAAGGATGTGTAAATATCATTTGAGGAAAGAGAGAGATCAAAGGGACTTGAAGACAAAGAGAACAGCATATATGAAAGTCCTGTGACAGAAGAGGCACATCCTGAAAGAAGTCTATTGTGGTTGGAACCACAGGGAGCAATGAGGGGAATGGTGTGAGATATGTTCTGGGGTTGTAACACCCCCATTGAGAAAGTTGGTATTTATCCGAGGAACAAGGAGATGCCACTGGTGGAGTTTGAGAGGAAGGGGAAGATTAGGCAGGAGAGAGAGGCCTTAGGAGAGAGCAAATGATACCATGATCAGATTTTCCTATTGAAAGATTTCTCTGACTGCAGTGGGTAGAATAGGTTGGAATGAACGTGAGGAGACAGTGTCCTTAACAACATAAATGTGTGCCGATTGTATTGATAGCATAATAGACCTTAGGTTTCTGTTAGTGTTCTGTGCTTCTGAGGTAGGGTAATTATCTCTTTTACATCTAGTTTGTGAAATTTTCACAGGTGGTGGAATGAACAGAGGAAATGGCATAGAGTGGAAACATCAGGACCTTACGGTGGCTGGAGTTAGATGTTAGGCAAATGGGAACATGAGATATTGGGAGGAAAAGAGAAGAAAAGAGAATGAGTGTAGAAGGAGGAAAGGAAGTGGGGTGACTTGGGGGGAGGCGGTCAACCAATTGACCATTACCATTTAAGCCTCCTATGTGCTAACTAGGCTGTATATAGGGGAGATGGATCTGGCAAAGTGGGTAGGTTGTATGACTTGAAAACAGAGAAGTTCTAGACATTACTTCTGTGTATCAGAACCTTGTGCTGTTACCTCTGATGTGAACTACTGCCCCAACCTTCTATCAGTATCCTCTGTTTTCTTTCTCTTCCATCTACAGTGTACTCTTCACATGCCAGTTAAGAGGGAGTTTTATTTGTTTTTGTACCTTTTATTTTATTTTATTTTTTTTTTTCAAGATACTGGGGATTGAACCCAGGACCTTGCACATACTAGGTAAATGCTTTACTACTGAGTTATATTCCCAACCAGAGATAGTTTTTAAAAAACAAATCAGATCATGAATCCTATCTTGAAACCCTTCAGTGGCTTCCCAGAGCACTTTAGGATAAAGTCCAAATCCTTCGTCATGATTTACCAAACTTTAACATGGTCAGGGTCTTATCCACCTCCTGGGACTGCCTTTCCTCCACTCTCTCACCTTGTACCCCTGCTCTGGCTTTCTTTCTGTTTTTCAATATGGCAGGCTCCTTCAAACTTCAGGAGCTTTGTTCTTGTCATTCCTTCTGCCTAGGACACTCTTCTATCCAGGCCTTCTCATGACTCAGTTCACATCTCACTTCTTTGGAGTGGCTTTCCCTGACCTTCATCCCTAGTCATTCTTTTTCATATGATCTCTCTCTCTCCCTCTCCCCTCTCTTTTTCTCTTTCTTTTCTACTGGAGATTGAACCCAGGGGTGCTTTACCACTGAGCTACATCCTCAGCAATTTTTATTTTTTATTTTGATACAGAATCTTGCTAAGTTGCTAAGGACCTTGCTAAGTTGTGGAGGTGATCTCAAACTTGTGATCTTCCGGGGCTGGGGAGATAGCTCAGTTGGTAGAGTGCTTGCCTTGTAAGCACAAGGCCCTGGGTTCGATCCCCAGCACCCAAAAAAAAAAAAAAAAAAAACAAAACAAAAAAAAAAAACTTGTGATCTTCCTGTCTCAGCCTCCTGAGTTTCTGGGATTATAGGCATGTGCCTGTTTTGTTTTCTTACCACATATAACTTATCTGAAATGTTCTTATTTTGATTTCTTATTTATTATCTTTTCAAATAAAAGCTTCATGAGGGCAGGGACCAGGCAGAAAATCTTATTATCTAGCACAGTACTTGGAGTAAAATTGGTACTCTGTTGTATGAGTAATTGTACTGTCCTTTATTCAAAGCCAAGGTGCCTCTCCTTAGGGAGTTCATGGTCTAGACAGGATTAGCACAGAGCCATAGACACAGAGCTGTACTACTGAGCTATGTCCACAGCCCTTTTTATGTTTTTATTTAGAGACAGAGTCTCACTAAGTTGCTAAGGGTCTCTCTAAGATGCTGAGGCTGGCTTTGAACTTGTGATCCTCTTGCCTCAGCCCCCTGAGTAGCTGGGATTATAGTCATGTGCCACTTTACCCAGCCTTGTTCCTAATTTTCAAATGAGGAAACTCAGAGAGGTTAAGTAACTTCTAGTAAGTGGTGAAGCTGCCTGTGGCTCTGCCAAATCCAGGGCTGCCTCTTAAGTTTGTGCCTTTAATTACTGTGCATTACTACAGCTTGTGTCTTTGAAATATAGATCAGTACCTGGCTCTGAGTGAGTGCTTAAGAAATATCTGGAGACTGGGGATATAGCTCCGTGGTAGAGTACTTGCCTACCATGCATTAGGACCTGGGTTGAATCCCCAGTACTGCCATAAAAAATGTGTTTGGTAAGATAAGGATGGCAAGGTGTACAAAGGATGTATTAGAGTGGGAGAGGCTGGAATGAGGGAAGCCAGCTAGGAGGCTGAAATTTAGGGTGAGTTAATTAAGGCCTGCATTATTCATTTGGATGAGATATCTGTGTTATTGAAAATTTAAGAGTTGACGAGCTCTTATAAGGAGTAGTTAACAGAGGAAGATGATCAGACAGCTTTAAGGAAAGTCCTTACTTTAGGCTGGGAACATCTTGTAGCTTCACATTTCTCCTCCTCATCACTTTCAGAAGTGACCAGACCAGAGGAAGTGCTAAAAGAAGAAGGCTGCAGAATTGAAGGGAGGTTTAGGGACAACGGAAGTGGAGGAGGGGGAAAGCAAGTGATTTGGGGCAATTACGAAGACTTTTATATGTGCCAGGCCTGCCCAAAATGGAACATTTTGCAGATATCTTCAGCCAAACTATGGTAAATTGTATTGAGATGCATGGCTAATGGGAAGAGAGTTACAACCCATGTCTTCTGGTGGACCTGAAAAAATTCCCAAGACAGGAGTTTCTGAGGGAGTCCTGAATTCTAGTGCTCATTGACTCTGGTACGTGTTGGAGCTCAGCAAGTATTTGCTGAGTGAATGAATGGCTCTATAGGGAGCAGGTCCACTTTTCTGAGGGTCATGGTCAGTTGATGGTAAGCAGTTAGTAAATATTTGCTCAATGTTATTGAATAAAACTATCAACCCTAGATAGCAGTTTCTCCTCACACCACATTGCAGTGTGCATTTCATGCCCCTCCCCCCACTCCCAAGACAGGAAATGATATGTGGGAACTGGGGAGCCTGTGGGCTTTCTCTTTACCTGGCTTTACCAGCTCTCCCTGGAAGCTTCAGGAAAGTTGTTGGTTGGCTGCCTTGCCAAGTAGAGACTTGAGCGAGAATTGGGGTATCACTCAGGATGTAAGTTTACTTCCTTCAAAATCTATAGATAATCGTCTTAACTTATGGTTTGCCTTGGCAGTAGCAATAAGGACAAAGAAAAGCAACTGTGCTTGTTCTAAATCTGCTGCTAGGTTACAGCAACAAATCTTAGATAATAGAGTGCTTGGTTGTTTCCCATAAGGTAGTAACAAGTTTACTCTGGTCTTGGTAGTTAGGAAGTCATAATATTTATAGAGCATCAGTTTCCTACTGTTGCCATGACCAATTATCACAAATTTAGTAGCTTAAACAATATAAATCTATCATCTTACAGTTCTGTAGTTCAGAAGTCTGACACAGGTCTTATTGCACTAAAATCAAAGCGTTGGCGAGGCTTCTTTCTGGAGGTGCCAGAAGGAAATCTGTTTCTTTGCCTTTTTCATTTTCTAGAAACTGCCCATATTCCTTGGCTCAGATTACTTTCCTCCATCCCTTCCTCTACCTACAAAGCCAGAAACCTCATCTTTCAGACCCTCATTTTGTCGTCACATCTTCCTCTCTGGTTCAACTCTTCTGTCTCCCTCTTCTACTTTTAAGGATCCTTATGATTACATTGAGACTGCTTTGTAGTTTACATAATTCATGCTCATCTCCTTATTGTAATGTGAACTAATTAGCAACCTTATTCTTATCTACAATCTTAATTCTTCTTCCCCATGGAAGGTAACATTTTCACAAATTCCAGGGATTAGGATGTACATCTCTTTTGGGGTCATTATTCTCCCTATCGTCATGTACTAACCTAGTCATCTCTTCTAGATAGGAGTGAGTCCAAGTGGAATTCAATAAAAAGAATCACTGAGTAACAGCCATTTTGGAATTTTAGTTCCTTAACCAGCTGCTGAAGAGTCAGAATGGGAAGCTCATAGGTACTCGGGAGTTCATGGCCACTGAGAAGAGAAATTCTGAAACAGTTGCACAAGTTCTCCAAGAACCTTTTTTCTTGCTATTGGTTGTTTGTAGTTAGTAAGGAAGTAATTCAGGGCATTTGACTTGGAAATCTGGGTTAGAATAAGGGACAGGGTCTTTGAGAGGTCAGAATTCAGATGTTCTGCTGAATGAAGAAGAAAATGGAAATGAATAAGGAGATGGAGAACAATTGGAGGTCTGGTCAGCAAAATGCACAGTTTGGCATATGATGTTCTGGAGTGCTAAGATTTAAAGAGGTAATAATGTGGATCTTGAACTATTCTCATTATATCCATGATTCAGCATCCTGAAATCTCTAAAATGAGCAGGTTCTTTGCTTTATATTAGCACATAATAAGAAAGACAGACTTGAGTCTTCCTAGCCCACTCCGCCCTTATGAGATCTTATTTAGCCTTGACTTAGAACTGCTTTAAGGATTAAGAGAGGTAATACATGTAGAGAAAATGCTGGGCATATAGTGAGTGCTCAGTAAACATTTCTTTTTAATTCTAATTATACCATTTGGTTTGCTGATTTGTAACCCTGGAAATAATGCTGAGGATGTAGTTCACTGGTAGAATGCTTGCCTATAAACCCTGGAAGTCTCCTTTATATTTGTTGATTTTAAAATGGTTTAATGAATCAGAAGTTAATAAAACCTTTTTCTCCTTTGTGTGGGTGGGGGATGAGGATTTTGAGGATGGGAAGGTATATGTAATATCTGAAAACATTGGATCTTTAGGGGAAAAAAAATGAAAGAGGTCTTTGAGATAAAAAGTCAGAGATAGGGTTCAATTGGACAGATCCACCACCACAGGTTCAGTGGAGCTACAGAACAGCACTACAGAAACAGTGTCAGGGAGAGGGCTGTAGGTGGGCCCTGACCACGACTTCTCCTTCTCCTGTAGCTTCAGTGGCTGCTTCCAGGAATTGGGACCATTATATAAGACACAGCACTGTCCCTGCCTTTTAATTTGTCCAGTACTGTAAGTGAGAATCTGTCTGCTACTCAGCTATAAGTAGCTATCTATAAGTAGCTGTCTGCTACTCAGCTATAATTCATTCATTTTTTAAGACTTGGAAGAATGCTTGTAATTGTCAATGTTTTAATGTGTATTGAACACCCAAGTTCTTTTTATCTTATCTAGTCCTCGAGGTAGGCACCCTCAGGCTTACGTAGTCGATCATTGTCAGTGAACTAGAAATTGGACTTTTTCTCTATTTCACTCTACTTTCTGTTTCCCTCTGTTCTTCCTATCTTTTTTATCCTAAACTTATTTTGTGTGATTCTCATGATTTTAATCTTTTCTGAGTCACAAGCCCCTCTGAAAATCTGATGAAAGTTTCGAATCCTCTGCCCAACCAAAATGCACATTCACACATATCACTAAAGGTTGTCTGAAATCCATTCACAGGTACCCTAGAAAATTGTGGACCCCAGGTTGAGAAATATTCTTTACCACAAATAGTGATGATGTCAGAGGAAATAGTAGCCAACTGGTGAGGAATATGCAGCAAGCATAGAACAAAGAGACCCAGTGTTCCTTTCTTTTCCTTTTAATGATTTCAAACTGGATATGCTTACAGAGCATTTCAAGTATATATCAAAGTGGAGAGATTTGCATAATGAATCATCATGTACTCATGATTTGGCTTCAACAATGAACATACCATCTTGTTTTGTCTGTGTCTCTATCTATTCTCCAAATACCAGACGTCATATCATTTCATCAGTAAAAGTTTCAGTGTGTATCACTAAAGATTAAGGATTCTTTTTAAAAAATTATTACTGCTATATCACAAAATTATTATCATACTTTAAAAGTAATGATAATTCCTTAATAAAATCAAATATCCATTCAGTTGTTTAAATTTCTATGAGTACCTTATAATTCTTTTTCTTCTTAAATACTTGGTTTATTTAACCATGATCCCCATATTCACATTCAAATCTAAATGCTTTGGCTAATGGTCACTGAAGGTGGCTCTCATTTCTTCAGCAAGACAAAGAAAGTGGATGAACAATTATTCAGTGAATTTAGGCTGTGCTCAATCAACCTAAATTAAGGAAACTAACAAAAAACAAGTCAGTTTTCCAATCTGAATTTTCAGATGATTGACCTTACTCTGCATATTTTGATTTTATAGTCTTGGAGTTAAGAAATTGATAATTTCTTCTTCCTTTCCTCCCTTCGGATTCCAACTATGTCAGGTGTCTGTGGATATTACCAAGTATTGTAATTAATTGATTCCTATCCTTTTAATATTAAAAAAGTGGGGAAATCATAATAATTCTTCATTTATTAAAAATTGTTCATATACATGGTTTATGAGAAAATATCAAAGAATTCAGAAACTAATCAATACTCATTTATTGAAATATATTGGATATTTGTCATGTGCTGGGCATTGTACTGGGTGCTAGGTCAACATAAGACACCACCCTCCTGGAACTTATAGGAGCACAGGCTGCTTACAGTGGTAAGTTACTGTATTGGCCTTTGGGAGAACAGAAGGTTGAGAAACACATTATGGAAAAAAAAAAAAAACACATTATGCTGCTGTCAGGGAATTCATGATTTAAAAGATAAGCTAAGTGAGCAAATAACAAGTCCAAAATAAAGCCAAATTTATTTCCACTTAAAAATTATTCCTCAGGGGCTAGGGATGTAGTTCAGTGATATAACTTTGCCTAGCATGTGTGAGACCCTGAGTTCAATCCCTAGTACTGCAAACAAACAAACAAAGAGCAGGGCCTTCTGCATGCTCAGAAAAACTGTATATGAGAGTCTTTACAACTAAGTGGGAAGTAAAACTAATATGCTCCAAAAATTTGTGTTAATTATGTCAAAGCACCTATGGTATTGAGGAAGACACTGAGGTTAAAGGTTTATCTGGACATTTTGAATATTATTTTTATAAAATTTATAAAATGTAATATTTCTAAGTTAATAAATTATTTTACATATATAAATTTTCAGTTCATCTGAAAAATATTTCAGCATGTACCTCTGAAAGGACAAATGCATGATGACATTTATCCATCATTATAGTATCATACACTGTATTTTCATTCCCTAAAAATCTGTGCTTTACCTGTTTATTCCTCCCTCACCTCCATCCTACCTGATGACCATTGATCTTTTTACTGTCTCTTCAGTTTTTCCTTTTCCAGAAAGTTATATAGTTGGAATTAAACAGTATATAACCTTTTCAATTGGTTTCTTAGTAATATACATTTAAGGTTCCTCTATGTCTCTTTAATAGTTTATTTCCTTTTATTACTGAATAATGTTCCATCATTTAGATGCACCATAGTTTATTTGTTCCCCTATTGAAGGGACATCTCCGTTACTTCTGAGTTTTTCAATTATGAATAAAACTGTGTTTAGGTTTTTGTGTGGACATAAGTTTTCAATTCTTTTGGGTAAATACCAAGCAGCACAATTGCTGAATCATATGGCAAGAATATCTTCAGTTTTGTAATACATTATCTTCTAAAGTAGCTATAGCATTTTGCTCTTCCATCAACAATGAATGAGAGTTCTTGTTGTTTTACATTCTCTTCAGCATTTGGTGGTGTTGGTGTCCTGGATTTTGACCATCCTGATAGGTGTGTAGATAAATTTTGTGTGTGTGCGTGTGGTGCTGGAGATCAAACCCAGGGCCTCCTGCATGCTAGGCAAGTGTTCTACCATTGAGCCACATCCCCAACACTATGTAGATAATTTTTTAGAAAGCTTTCAGTTAGTTGTTTGAATCAGGATCCAAATAAAGCCTACACTTAGCAATTGGTTCATTGTTTCTTTTAATCAATCTCTGATTCCTTTTAGTAGAGAATGGTATTTTAAGAGACCACAGTCTAAGCTGGGCATGGTGACTCACATCTATAATGCCAGCTACTCAGGAAACTGAGGTAGGAGGATCTCAAGTTCAAGAGCAGCCCAGGCAATTCAGTGAGAACCTGTCTCATAATTTAAAAAACTTAAAAAGAACTGAGATGTACCTAAGTGGTAGAGTGCCCCTGGGTTCAATTTGAAAAAATATATATAATTTAGGTACTAATGATACTCATTGCTGCTGGTTGATTGATTGTGTTCCTATAGTGTTGTTTTGCGTGGAACTCTGTTTTATGGTATTTTCAGTAAGTTGGTATTTGGATTTAGAGAATTTATCAGATTCATGGATAATAATTTAAGATTACCTCATGGATTATCTCTCTTGCGACATTAGCAGCCCTTGAAAAATCTATGTAGTCCATTAGAGATTGCAAAATGGTGATATTATATCTTTACATTAAAAAAATTCCTTTTTCACTTATTAACTTTTGTCATCTATTCTTTGGTATAATTTATGTAGGAAATCCCGGATAAATGATCATTTTTGTGTATGTGTGCATGTGTGCACACGTATGCAGGGGTTAAACCTATGACCTTGCACATGCTAGGCCAGTGCTCTACTGCTGAGCTATATCCTAAGCCCTTTGTTTAATTTTTAAAGTGACATTATAAACTCATGGATCTTAACATATTTGATATAGTCAATCTGTGGCTATTATTGTTCAAGTTTTCCTATTTTTGGCAAGTGTTCTCTTTAAGTTGGCTTCACAGTTCTTTTGACACGACCCCAGGAGTCTTTGAGTGCTTTCTTAACTATTTAATATGACAAGATGTTTCAGATCATATAAAGTCATTTCCTGACTCAGACCTATGATCAGCCATTTATCAAGAAGCTCTGATTCCATTTAGTAGAAAATGGTATTGTAAGAGACCATAATCCAGGTGCTAATGATACTCTTTACTGGTTTATTATATGTTCTAGACTTTTTTAAAGGATAGAACTAAAAAGAAATAAACTTATTAACTTAAAAACATTTAAGAATAGCCAGGTATGGTAGCCCATACCTGTAAGTAACCCCAGGGTCTTAGGAGGTTGAGGCAGGAGGATTTCAAGTTTGAGGCCTGCCTGGGCAACTTTGTGAGACCCTGTCTCAAAATAAAAGATAAAAAGGACTGGGGATGTAGCTCAATGGTAAAACCCCCCTGGGTTCAATTCCTAGTATTGAAAAAAAATTAAAAAGGGCTGAAATGTAGCCCAGTGATAGAGTGCTTACCTAGCACATGAAAAGGCTTAGATTGAATCCCCCTTTTGGGGGACATGTGCAAATTAGTAACATTGGAACAGTAAACTGGAAATTTGAACAAGATCTGGAAAAAAAGTGAGGACTAGTGTGCTGGAGATTTTGGGGTAAGGGCATATTACATAACCAAATCCTGGACAGTTTGAGCAAAGGTATGAAGATGGGAGAGTGCACACAGGCCTTGGGATCAGTCAGCCTTGCCAAATCACAGATTTGAGAAGGAAAATAGGTTGGTAAGCAATATTGGTTAAGAGTTTTTTGGAAACAGTTCAGGGTTTGTGAGGACATTGATAAGGTAGGTGCTATTATATTTATTATTTTAGCAAGGATTTATTGAACACCTAGAAAAATCTGTGGTACATGCTGGGATACAATGTTGAGAAAGATAGATAGTTCCTCTCTAAAGGAGAAAAAAAAAAAACCAAAAAACAAAAAAAAAACATTTCATTACTAAGGAGAATTGTAGTGTGCTACAAGTACATATAGATGGCGGATCTAACTTTGTTTGGAAGTGGGGACGACTTTGGGACATCTTCTAAGGAAGTGCGTTTATGATGAGATCTAATAGATGATGTATTAGCTGCCCATGGTGGGGTAGGAACAACAGGGAGAGAATGGTAGGAATGGTAGTTCCAGACAGAGAAAACAGCCCTCAGTGAAGAAGGTGCTGTGATTCCAGTACCAAAATAAATAAATAAATAATAATAATCTCTGTATGATTTAAAGGACAAAAGAGTGTAGGGTAGAATGGATGAGAGATGAAAGCAAATTTGAGAAAAATTGCAAAGAGGGACTTAATAACAAAAGGGAACTAATTCCCTGAAAGCATGTGATAGACACTAAGTACATGTAGAATGGATGAATAAATAAGTTTAAAATTTCTAACAAGAACTAAGAAATGATGGTGCCATGGTAGAAATAAATAAGTGAGGACAGGGTACTACTTTTGAAAGGAAGGTTTGTTTGGTTTTAGACACATGGATTTTGAAGTGCAGCATCCCAGTGCCTCATCAAGTCCTGAGCTACAGTTTCAGGCTGCAGTTGAAATTGTAAAACTCAAGGGAAGGAAACAAAGGGAAAAGAATTCTTCCTTGGAGCAGGACATGGTGACACATGCTTGTAATCCTATCATCTTGGGAGGTGGAGGCAGGAGGATTGAAAGTTTGTGGCCAGCTTGGGCAACTTAGCAAGACCTTTCTCAAAATAAAAAAAATAAAAAGGGCTAGGGGTGTAGCTCAGTGGCTGAGCGCTCCTGGGTTTAGTCCCCAGTATGATCAATAAAAAGGAGAGCTCTTCCTTGGGAATTAAGGTTAGAGGAAGAAGAAGATGAGCCTTTGAATGAGACAGAGAAGGCCTGATCAAGAACAAAATGGAGAATTTCAAGGACAGTGTAGTTAACATTCAAATGCTGCAGAAAGGTCAAGGAGACCAGTTTGCACCAATTGGGACAATATGCTTGACAGTGTTTGCAAAATGCCAAATCATTATACAGATGCATAGGTCGAGTAGGGTGGTGGAAGAGACACAAGATCTGCAGTCACAAGACCTCGGCTCAGTTCTAGCTCTATCTTTTATCATATTCGTGACTTTGGGTCAAAATTATTTAGTGTTTTCTGAGTCTCAGGATGTTTATTTGGAAAATGAGAAAAAGGGTGGCTGCCATATTTGCATCTCAAAATTAATGTGAAGTTCAAATTTAAGTATATATGTAAAACACTGCCCTCTTCCCCATGTATCTCAAAAGGGTCTGGACTCAAGGTACTTAAAGGGTTTGAATGAATATATATGTATTACTATGACTACTTTTTTGTGTTTGTGTTTAAACAGAGACCAGATGAAGAAGCTGTTGTAGATCAGGGTGGGACCAGTACAGTTCTCAACATTCACTATGAGAAAGAAGAATTGGAAGGTAGGAACTGCTGTTTTTGTTTAATAAGGGAAATTGGCAAGAGGAAACCTGATGTGGGAAGAACAGAACTGGCTTTCCCTTAGGAGACCAGCGTTTGAGTCTTAACTGTTTCTCACTAACTGTAAGACCCTGAGGAAAAATCACTTAATTTCTTTTAGCCTCAATTTATTCATCTGTTAAATAAAAGCACAGATAATAATACTTATCCTATCTGGACAGGGATATCATTAGGATTGACAGCATATGATATAGAGCCTTAAGCATTGTTAGGTTCGGTATAAATATTAGTAAACAACCTATTCTTTGAGAATGTGAAGTATTCAATTCAGAGTTCAGTTCATTGATTATTGACAACTGCCGGGAAGTATGGTTATATAGAAAAATTTAAAATAAGATAAAATACAAATAGGTTTTAAAACTGTTTGGCATAAATCCTCTTTTTTTCTTTTCTTTTTTTTTTTTTTTTGCCCATTTCCAATATTTGCTCTTCCTATTCTAACTATACCCATTTCTTCTTGATGTTTCACCTAAACAAAAAAAAAAAAAAAAAAAGGAAAAACAGGAACATATCTATGACATACTCTCCAGGAGTTCATAGATCAAAGTTATATAAAAACCCCAGTTGAAAAACCCAACTGAAGTGGAAGGAAGGAAGAGGCACTTTATTGATGGTCTCTGTCTAATTCTCTTCTTCTCTTCCCCCACTCTAACTCCCCATGATCACTGTGTGGTGTCCTGCTGCTTTTCTTTTCCCCATGGAGCCTAGTTATAACTTTAGTGGTTGTACTCACATTTAGGCATGGTTCCTGATAAGTTGTAATGTTCAGTTTGCTTAGAAGAATCTAGCTTATGTCTTCCATAAGTATAGCTTTCTTAAGAAGTCACATTTGGCTCAAAAGTCTTTGTGAAATCTCTGCAGCATCGCCTGCACAGCTGAAGGCTATGATACAGCAACTTTCTGATGCCTGAGACAGCATGTGAAATGCTCTCTCTGTACTGCTTGTTCCTATGATGGGTTTTTCATCAAAGTTGTGTAATCCTCAGAGAAAACTTGTCCTTTGGATGGTGAAAGAATGAAAGCTGACTCAGTCTCTTGGTCTGTTACCATGAGAACTTATGTGGGTGACTCTATGGCGGTCAGTGGTGTTCGGGTATATCAAGGTCAAGTTTTCCAAGTTTTTCTTTTTTTTTTTTTTTTTTTCTTTTTGCGGTGCTGGGGATTGAACCCAGGGCCTTGTGCTTGCAAGGCAAGCAGTCTACCGACTGAGCTATCTCCCCAGCCCTTTCCAAGTTATTTTGACCAGACGGATGAAGAGACATTGTGGGTGTCAGTAAATGAGAGAAAGTGGGACAGATAGGGAAAGGGTGTGGAGTGAGAGACTACTGTTTGTTAAATGTCCTTTTATTTTAGGTATCAGACTAAGCACTTTATGCAAGTTGTCTTTTGCATCTTCTTAGTACCCTAGGCAGGTATCATTATCTAAATTTTACATCTGGGGAAACTACATAGTGTCATCTAGCTTAATATCATTGGATAGAATCCTGCTGTTTTCATTTTGGCACACTGCTTGCAAGGGAAGAAAGTATCCAGCATTAAAGCTTCAATCTCAGTATTTTGCTCCATCAGGTAGGCATTTTTATGTTGTTCCCGCCTCCTCTTCTGGGCTGACAATCCTATTGTCTCTACCCTCTCATTACACCTTGGGGCACGTTGCTATTGGTTTAGTTGTCCTCTAGCAACGGGGATAAGCATTTATGAATACCTTTGTCTATTTGGGAATAGAATTATAAACCTGGGCAGCTCTCTTGGATCCTGAGGACTAGGCTTCATCCACAGAAGTCAGCTGAGTAATTTGCAGCAAGATCAGCTTCTCCAGATGACATCATCTGTTCCTTCTGCAATGTTCTACTTTGCTATAAAGTCGCGTATGATGACAGTATTTCTAGAGGATAGTGTGTTGGGAAATGGTCCCTTATGCATAGGCCTTTCTGAAACCCAGGGTCTTTTCTACATTAGCACTTTTTTATAAAGCCCTACAGACAAATAGAGGACAAATATCAGTGCCCGCCCCCAGGCTTGATATGTTCGAGAGCAGTTCTGGAGAAGAAGAGGGGGAGTTGGGATTTGCTATAGGATTGACCAGGCTGTGAGAGCCACCCTTGATTCACTCTTAAGTATATTCTTTGGATTCAGTAAGGCTGAACTCAGGGTGACAGTGTCTCTTGAAGAGATGGAATAAAATCAGTCCCAGTTCGATGAAAGACAGAAATAAATTGTGTTCTGATTCAATAATACACTTGCTATGATATAAAGTTCTGGCTGCAGAGAAAGCTCCAGGCCTTCCTTTTCCTTTATTCCACACTCACTACCTACATGACATAAACCATTCCCTAATCCCATTTTCAGAACAGTTTCTGAGATTTAGTGTCTAGACATTGTTCTAATTTGTAAATGTGTGTCTTTTTGCATCAACTAATTCTGTCAGTAAGAGAAGATGTACTATTTCATGATGTTGCCATATATATTTATATGTATATGAATACATATATGTATGTATATAATGTATGTATATAACATATATATACACACACACATATGCACACATACACACAGACACTTTCAAAAACAAACATTAGAACAACTCTTCAGAGATAAGTTCAAGAAGAGAAATAGTCCATGATGTGCTTTCATTCCAGAAGAAAACAGGGCAGTTCCTTTAGTTAGAGGAATATTTTTTTCCATTTTTTTCTGGCAGGTCATTATTCCTGATTAAATACTAGATTTATGAATCCTGGAATAAGTTTAATGTCTTCTAGTAAGTTTTTAACAGACCTAAGAACAATTTGGTCATAATTATTACTTTTTAAATAAAGGCTCACATCTGTTCTATACTTTAGATTTCCCCCTGTGGTGATTGACTTTGAGTCAACCTCTAAACCCAGGGGAGCAGAACATCCTTTAGTATATGCTAATGAGTTCTCTGAGAGCGCTTGGTAAACAGTGTGAGTGTATTGCACTTTTCATTGGTAGACCAGTCTCTGCCAATGGCATGGTCATACCTTGGTTTCTATCCTGCTCCACAAGATTCAGTGCCAGCTTAATAATGCTTGCTCCGTATATGTGGATACAGAATTATTTTTAAAAATACACACTAATGTTCATCTTTCTCATAAGTTTTACCAAATTAGAATAATTTTTTGGATACAGATAGCCACAATAAACTAATTTCGATACTGAATATAAAAAAAGAATGAGGAATTAGATGGGAAGAAATTTTTTTTGGTGAGTTAGTAGGTAGATGAAAGGGTAAAAACTGTAGGAGAGTAACTGAATGCCAACCAAGTAGCCATAGGATTAGTTTGGTAAAGGCAATGGGCTGCCAGAATCTGGTTATATGGACTAAATTTTATTGGTGCTACTTCCTTCTTGGTGTGTATTTGTGTGTCATCTTTTCTCTCAGTTCTACTCAGAAAATACAAATCTCTGCTTCAGAATTCCCAGCCTAGAAACTGATGTCTAATTTTCCAACAACCACTTGATCCTTCTTAGGTATGACCCCTGTTGAGCTTGTTTTCATTTCTGCACATCTCTCTGGTGTTTTCCAAGAGTGTGTCTTCCTTCTCTTAAGATTTAAGCTTTATCTTACTTGCTCCAGAATCATCAAAGGCACTGAAGGATGTCTTCCCTATTATGCTCAGATCGCAGAGTAGGAATTTATATGTCTGTATATATATATATAGCAAAGCTGTATATTAATTAGTCAACAAACATTTACTGAGTCCCTTCTGTGATCCCTCTCTGCAGAGTAGGGATAGTTAGAACAATTGAACCATTGTGTTATCTCCAAAGAGTGACCTAGCCTGAACCTTTTCTAGGACTTGAATAGTAGAACCTGGATTCATCATCATCTGGGTGAGATGTAGGAAGTCAACAAGGAGGTCCAGCCTCCTTGTTTTTACTCTAATATTGATAGTGAGATAATGAACGAACAAAATGAGATCTAATAACACAGATTCTAATACCTAATCACTGGCTCCTCAATTTCTCTTTAGATTACAGTTAAAATTAAATAATACTAGCAACATTATAGTGTGAGCCTATTAGAAGTATTTGGAATGTGCTCAAAGAGGGGTGGATTTCATAGCCTGCCTGACTTTTGGGGGCATTTTGAGGAAAGAGGAAGCCCATGGTTGAGGTGGGTCAATTGAAGGACTTCAATGAGGCTGTTCTTTCTCTAAGCCCAGCTCTACCTACATGTACCAGTCTTTTCAACATCACCAATTTAGGGACCATTGAAGTGGTTCTTTGGTATCTAATTGTGTTTTTCAGTGCCAATGGATTCACCACAATCTGCTTCTACCTGTCTTTCTGTCCTCTTCTACATCCTTTTCTTCCCTTTTCTATCTTGCTCTGGCATTTCTAGCTGTCATTTTGCCTTGGAATGAACCCTGCATATTCCAACTTAGGGCCTGTGAACTCAATCTTCCTTTCCCTAGAATAATCTTCTCCCAAGTCTATTTATGGCCTTACCTTCTCATTACTCATTACTTCCCCTCTAATCATCTTAGCTAAGGTCTTGCTTCTTGCCAGATATGGTGTGCCTGTAATCCCAGCCACTCAGGAGACTGAGGCAGGAGGATTTCAAGTTTAAGGTCAGCCTGGGCAACTTAGTGAGGCCCTAAGCAATTTAGTAAGACCATGTATCAAAATAAAAAATGAAAAGAACTGGGATGTAGCTTAGTGGTAAAGTTCAATTACTTGAGCTTGAACCCCTTGGTACAAATCACTAATACTAATAATAAATAGTCTTCCTTCTCCATTCTACGCCCTATTACAGACACTCTCACACTTTATCTTTGATTCTTAGTAATTATTGGTATTTAAAGTAATATCTTTTTATTTTCATGATGTCTGTCTTCCTCAACTAGAATATGTATCCTGAAGACTGCCATTCTCTACTGTATCCCCAGCCTTTTGGACAGGACCTGATACAATTAGATGACTCCAGTTTGTTGCTTATGCCACCTGGGTTGATCTCAGTAGTGTACTATAGGAACTTCACTGTTGTACTATAGTGGAACATTATTAGTTAACAAATGGTATTCAATTTAGTCATTTTAATATTTTATGCACTTTATACTGATAACGTCAGAGGTCTAGAATCCTAATTCTTAGCAGATGATCTCCTCTGACTCTATATTTCTTTTTCTTTTTGTGGTACAGGGAATTGAACCCAGGGTACTCTACTGATAAGCCAAATCCCCAGCCCTTTTAAAAAATACTTTTTTATTGTAGATGGACACAATACCTTTATTTTATTTATTTATTTTTATGTGGTGCTGAGGATCGAACCCAGGGCCTCACATGTGCTAGGCAAGCACTCAACCACTGAGCTATAATCCCAGCCTATCCCCAACCCTTTTATTTTTTTATTTTGAGACAGTATCTTGCTAAGTTACTGAGGCTGGCCTTGAACTTGTGATTCTCCTGCCTCAGCCTTCTGAGTAGCTGCGATTACAGCTGTGTGCCAATATGCCTGATTCTCTATTTCTCTTTCTGTAAAGTTGCAAGATGTCCTGAGATGCGTATGATGTATGAGACAACCTAGAACTATTCTGAGACTGGAGGAGGGTAAAAGATACAATTCCATCAGATGCTAAACATTTTATCCTTCTATCTCTCTATATTCTAACAAATCTCTGATCCTTTCTCTTCTAGTCCTTACTGTTTCTATTCGGTTTTGCTTTATCACTTTGGAATTTGGAAAGCAGAGAAGGCAAAGAAAAGGAGGGGGAAATAGACAAAGGGACATTAGAGCAACACCCAAGGCTCTTTATCCCCACTTGGAAGTGGGGAGCACTATCAAGGAAGCTGAGTGCAGTTTTAGGAAATCCCACTGCTGAGAAAAGATGAGGAGTTGGCAACTTTTCTCCTAAAGTCCCCCTTTCTGGGAAGTCTTCCTGATTAAGCTTTCCATTCTCAGGTTGCTAAGGATCTTCTCAATCCCCCGATGCCCTGGTGAGTGCTTCATCTACCTTAAACACACTCACTTTGGTTACAGGTTGCTTTTGTAGCATCTTTCAAAGCAAAGGCCCTCTTGAGTCACATGGCATACTCCTGAGGAGGTCCTAGGAGGTTACACTCCCGGGGGAGACTCTTAGGAGGCATTCCATTTGCTGAATGTTTGTGGAGCACTGACAATGTGTAAGAGCCTGTGCTAGGGATTCTGAGAAGAGAGTCTGACCTAGGACCTTGAGGAGCTTGCAGATGAGTAGTGAGAAGATAAGACAGCTGCTAAACTTAATACAAGGCAGAAAAATAAGTTTATGAGAAAAGTGTTAACCAAGGGCTCTGAGTATTTAGAGAAATGAGGCAGCATATCTGATCAGGAAATCAGAAATAATAACAAGAAGGAAAGTGCATTTGCAAAGAATCTTGGATGAGAGAACCAAGTCAGTGCCCAGAAAGCACTGGCACATTTGTAGAATAACAATTTGGTTGGTTCAGGTACAGAAAAATGGTGTGAGGGGGTATTGGATGCAGCAGCCAAGGCCATAAGGAGATGGAGTGAAAACCAGGCCATTCTGTTACTAGGAGAGGTGCAGAAGATGTACATCTCTAGGTTATTTTTTCCTCCAGAATGTTTGTTTTGTATGAGCATGGAGGATTTCCCTTTTATCTCTCTTGAGCAGATCACTTATTTCTTTTAGAGGTCTTCTTTTAATTTTCACATTAAATGTATAACTTGTCCTAACAGAAGAAAATACTAGAAAGGAGGCTGAGGATTAATCATGAAGAATCATGAATTCAGAGGGATGAGCTATGATCAAAGCTGTGATCAGGAGGATTAGTTTGTAAGGTTAATTTAGTATAAGAGGCAGGAAGGAGGCCCCCTGTTTTTTAACTTTCATGGGACAAGGAACAACTTTTGTGGAACAAGGAGTTGGTGAGGAAAGAGAGTTATGTCAGTGAGTTCTTGAAAATGGTTTGATGGAGAAGGAAGGAAAGATGGAAACTTGGAAACTTGAGAGAAGTGCTGCATTGGGAAGGTTTCCTTTTAAGATCAGTCAGGAGAAACCTGTGGAAGGAATGGATGGAAAGGAGAGGCTGAGGATAGTTGATGCACAGGGACTCCAGAGGGATGGGAAGCAATGGTATTGAGAGCCTGACCAAGAGAAGGAAGCAGATTGAGATGGAGGAAGTTCACATGAGAGGGCCTAAGTCTTCTCAGTAAAATATGAAGCAAAGTCATCTGACCAGAAGGAGGGAATGTGGATAAGGTTGTGGATTTGAAGATAGTGGTTAAAGATTGAAATAGCTTCTGTGGCAGGAGATGGGGAGTGCGTCTGAGATCTGCAGTACTGTAGATCTGTAGAAATCAGGTGGAAATACGGGGAAGACCAAGGCTGTGTTTTGGGTGTGGTGAAGCTCTGTAGCTACTGATTCTGGGCCCTAGGTTTGGCAGGAAGGCAGGTGAAGTCAGTAGGAAAATTAAAATAAAAAACAGGCTTATTGAAGGAGTGAGGGAGGAGGAGGGAAGGAACTAGAGTAGAATGTTATTGGATCACTTACTTTCTCATGTTCCTCACTCTAGGTACTTAATATTTCTCTTTAAACCCAGTGTCATGCTCCTTATGATTTATAACTAGCCTTTTACTACTATTTTAGATTGTATATTCTACAATGCAAGAAAAAAAAAATGGAAGCTGATCCCTGAATATATTGACTGATTATATTGACTGATTATTCTGGCATTACATTAAGCATTTTATATGCATTATCTTATTTACTGTTTATGACAGGCTATAAGTCTAAATAGTGAGTTTTTAGTATTTCTTCTAAAAGATGAATCACAGAGAGATTAGATAACTAGTTCAAGGTCACATGGTGCAAATGATAAAATGGAGTCTTGGACCCAGGCAGGCTGTTTTGAGCCCTAATCGTGCTCTTAAACACTTTTCAACTGCTTCCCTGCCAAGACTTGGCAGAATCATCATAAGCAAATTGTATTGCCTTTTTAAAAGTTAGATTATAATTATAATAATAATAACAAATCTTATAGGCCTTTACAGTTTGCAAATCATATTCATTTCCTTTTTAGGGGGTGGTCTAAGCATGCACTTTCCCACTGAGTATTATCGCCAACCCCTAATACACATTATTTCTTTTATCTTCTTCCCAACATCCCTGTAAGGTTTGCAGCCACATGCAGGACAAAAGAAGACACCTTCACCTCTGAGATTGCTACATCTTTAGTCCTGGAAGTCTTTGAAATTTTGTTATTTCCAAAAAACTGTGATCTTTTCTATGATCCTTTTGCTATTAACTATGCTAGGCTCCTTTTACTAAAGGAGTTTTCTCCACAGACCTTCTGCTTCCTTCCAGGTCACAGAACTCTGTATGTGGGGGTTCGGATGCCACTGGGCCGGCAGAGTCATCGGCACCACCGCACCCATGGCCAGAAGCACCGAAGACGAGGGCGGGGCAAAGGAGCCAGCCAGGGAGAGGAGGGTCTGGAAGCTCTAGCCCATGGTAACAGCCTGGGGAAGGAGGGTGGGTACCCAGGAGGCTTGGTGAGACTGAGGAGTGTGTGAGGGACAGAAACAGATGCTCTTGATTCTCTAGACCGTTAGTAAGGTTTTCAGAGCTTGCTTCCAAGGAGTAATCCTCTAAGAACCAAAAGTTTCTTCATGAAAACTCAACAGTTTAGCAACTCCTCCCCAGTCCATACCATAATAGGTAAAATCCTTTGCTAGAGAGTTAACCATTCCTTTTGATCAAATTTGTGAGATTTGGGGGGAGGTTATGGGATTTCTGTAAGTGACCTTAGTTCATAAATTTGCCCCCTCATTAAACTGCTTCCACAGAATAACTTTTTCTCTGAAAAGAAAGGAAACTTTGTGATCTGTACTCGGGATCCTTTTCTATACATTCCTGAAGTCATTAGATAAGGCAGGATGCTATTTTTGTACTGGCTTTGAGGCTACATGCAGATCTCTCTTTGTGGTTGATTTCCTAGACACACCATCTCAGCGTGTTCAGTTCATTCTTGGCACTGAGGAAGATGAGGAGCATGTTCCTCATGAGCTGTTCACAGAGCTGGATGAGATCTGTATGAAAGAGGGAGAAGATGCAGAGTGGAAGGAGACAGCGAGGTGAGGCCTAAGATAACATGGAACAAGATCTGCTTGGGCAGGCAAATGATGGTCCTGCTTGCCTTTTATTTCTTTTTGGGAGAAGTGATAAATGACAATGGGGACTGATGTTCCAGAGTCTTCTATGAGGAATCTTAGTATTGGTCATTTTATGATGTCTCTGGTCATACTTCTTGCTAAGTGAACTTGAGCATGGGATTGGTTACATACACATGTAACTTTGAGGGATTCCTTCTGTTTGTTTGATGGTCAGAGTAAGTTCAAGGGCTCTCTTGATAATACAGGCCTGGTTTAGAAGATGCTGGACAGGGCCACCTTGGTTGTGACCTGGCTGAGCAAACAGTAAGTATAGGTCCAGACTTTTTCTGTAGGTGAACCATAGGGTCATTTGGGTTTTAATTGATTGACAGTCCCAGAATTTTTGAGACTTTAATTTCCTCTGGGACAGTTCAAACTTGCCAGTGACCTTTGGGATTATAACCAGCCCAATGCTAGATTTCCTGGAGTTACTGTAGAGTAGCTCTGTTTGATTCAAGTCCCAGAAGAGTCATCAGATAAACCAGGGTGATGTCTAGGCTTCTCTACTAACTGGTCAGTGATCGTGACAGTTGATACAAAGCTAGCATGCCTGAACATTGGGAGGCAAGGGGGGAAACTAGGAAAATATGGCATCAGGTCTCATTGAAATAGTTATTCCTGGATACCTGCTGTATTATGGACATTTTCTATGGATAGATGGTTAAACAGAACAGTCAATCTTATATCAGGTGAAAAGGCAATCTTTTTGCCATTCTGTCATCATAGACTTCTAAAGGTCACATAGAACACTGAACACTAAAGATCATACAAAACACTGATAAAAAAGAAAAATATTGTTTTATTAATATGATTTGGCAATATGTCCAAGAGGTATAGACTAGATCTATTTTTAATTATGCAGATAATATATGCTTATTATTATAGAAAGTTAGAAAATAAAGATAGGAAAAAGGAAGAAAATGAAAATTCTCTGTAATCCCACTACTCTAGAAATAATAAGGAATGTAGTTGGTGTCTTATACATGGTTTTTTTTTATGTTTGTATTTTTAAATTTTTCTTTAGATAAAAATGAAATTGAACTATACTCAATCTTGTACTGTTTTATAACTTGCTTTTTTCACTGTAACAATGTATCCCGAACACATAGATCAGATCTTACAGTGTTCAACATGACTATTCAAATATTTTTCTCTCTTGAAAATTCTTCACTTTCTGTCTTTGGCATCTAGTATTTGTAATGCTTTTAGGTGGCTGAAGTTTGAAGAAGATGTTGAGGATGGGGGAGAGCGCTGGAGCAAGCCTTATGTGGCAACCCTTTCATTGCATAGTCTCTTTGAGCTAAGGAGCTGCCTCATTAATGGAACTGTCCTTCTGGATATGCGTGCAAATAGCATAGAAGAAATTTCAGGTAAGGTTAGGTGAAGATAAAAAAGGAATGCTTGTGTATGGTTTAGAGGGAAGAATAGTGGTGGTGTGTTCTTAGGCAAGTCATAGCCTTCTTGACCTCGATGTCCTCAGTGGTGGGTTAGGTAAGCTACTCTATTTCCCAGCTCATCATGGGATTCAGATAACACAGTGCTTAGTCTTGCATTTGCTGGTTCATTCAGCAAACATTTACTTTGTATCTATTATACGCTTCATAATGTGTGAGACCCAGATTATACAGGAAGATGGTTCAAGGATCTTACCTTCTGGTGGAGTAATGGTCATGAATCAGCAATTAAAAGTAAGCACAACAACAAAGATGTGCTTAAGAATAATTTGGTCAGTGGTAAATTGCCCCTGAGTTAAACCCCCAGTATCCTCCTTCAAAAGAATACTTAGAAAGGGGCAATGGGAGTTGTGCAGAGAAGAGGGAGTTAAAGAGAATCAAAGATTTTAAAATATGGCATCTAGAAAAGATATGTAGGAAATCAAGCCCAAGTACTCCCACTTTTTCAGCAGGATGTGAAGGGGAAGTCTATGTCTTATGGAGTTTCCTGATGTGATTGGATGTTACTATGTTTTGGGATCAGAGTTGGAGAAACACCTGGGTGCCTATGGGGACTTGCCCCTCAGATGGGCTCTATTCAGCTAGACAGATTAAATAAAGATGTTTTCATACCTTTCTTCATTTCAAGTATCAAAGTAATTCTGCTTCTCTGAGGTCACATGGGGACCCAAGGGAGGGGTCAGCTGTGATGGAATCCTGTAGCTCCCTCCTTTCAAAGGAGGTGCCCCCAGAAGTACCACTGATTGTGAAAAACAGAACTCTTGTGTTAACCACTAGGGTCACATCTACATTTTGCATCCTTTTGGCTAATGTTTGAAATCCCATGATGGTCCCTTAAAAGGTTTATGTTGTACCTTAACATAGAAGAATCCCTGGAAGTTATTGAAGCTATAACTCCATGTAAACAATGGGGAGACACTGGACATATTTTGGCAGGGTAATGACCTATCAAAATTTTCACACTAAAGAGATAATGATGAATGCAATATGGAAGGTGAATTGAAGGGAGAAATGGTTTAGACTTTAGTGAGACTTTGCCTGCACTAGTAGTAGCCGTAGTAGTAGGGGAGGAAAAGGAGTGAGACAATTTCCAGTGAAATTGGGGATATAGAACTGATGAGACTCATTTGGCAGATTAGTTGGGGTACTGAAAGAGTTAAGGATCCTGGTTTAGGTGACTGGGTGACTAGAAAAGATGCAGGTCTAGTGGAAAAGAGAATGGGTTTGATTTTATACTTACTGAATTCTAGGGGTGTATGGGACATCTAGGTGGAAATGTCTAATGGGTAATTGGAACTTTGATCTCGTGCTTAGGTGAGAGATCTGAACTAGGATATAGTTTTAGGGGTGATAAATTCACAGGCAGCTGGTGCTTATAGTCTTAGAGGTGGTTGAGATTATTAGAGGAAGGAAGATTAGAAGACTAAGGACAGAAACTGGAAAACTTCAATGGGTAGCTTAGAGGGTTTTTGGGTACTGGAAGAAAAAAGGTTAGCCAAAGAGACTGAGAAGAAGTTCTCAGAGAGGTGGGAGAAGAATCAGGCACTGGTCATAAAATTTGTATTAGTTTCCTAGGATGGCTGTAACAATTTCCCACAAACTCAGTGGCTTAAAACAATAGACTTTATTCTTTCACAGTTCTGAAGGCCAGAAGTCCAAAATCAAGATTTGGAAAGGCCATGCTCTCTCTGAAGGCTTTTGTGGGGAAAAGTATTGCTTGCTCCTTCTGGCTTCAAACATCTCGTTGGTCTAGGTGTTCTTGGCTTATGGCTGCATCACTCCATAGATTTGTTTCTTTGTGTTCATATAGATTTCTTCCCTTCTATATCCCTCTTCTGTGTGTCTCTTTTAAGGACATTTGCCATTGGATTTAGGGCCTACCCTAAGAATCCAAGATAATCTCACCTTGAGATCTTTAACTTCATTACATCTGCAAAGACCTTTTTAAAAAATAAAGTAACATTCACAGGTTTGGGTGGGGGCAGTTAAGACATAAATCTTTTGGGGGTCACCATTCAAGTTATTACAAAAACCAAGAGAGGAGAGCACCTCATGCCCTCAGTTTGAGTGTTTTTATGAATATCTACTTTCTAGACCTAATCCTGGACCAGCAAGAACTGTTCAGTGACCTAAATGACAGCATGAGGGTCAAAGTGCGGGAAGCCCTTCTCAAAAAGCATCATCATCAGAATGAAAAGAAGAGAAACAACCTTATTCCTATTGTTCGTTCCTTTGCTGAAGTTGGCAAGAAGCAGTCTGATCCACATTCGATGGATAAAAATGGTAAGGTTATTATTAACAGTTATTGTTTTTGTTTATTAATAAGTATTGGGAAACTAGTTGGAGATGCTGAGTTACTGTACTTGTCAATGTGTTTCCATGCTCACTCAGACACTGTACTTTGTTGACTGGTGAGTTGAGTAGCTGGGACTGGTCCCCATCTCTCTTGCAGCACTTGGAATGCTTGCTTTTGATAGATCTCAGTGGACCCAAGATAAGGGATTTGTACCCCAGAGTGCTCTCAGAACTGATGCAACTTTTGAACCCTATCCACATTGGCAGTAATTTGGAGTCAGAGAAGGCAAATGGAACCTTTTAGGAATAAACAAACATTTTAGATTTGGGAGATGAAATACAATAGTGTAGACCCCTGAGTCAGACTTCTAGGCTTATGATTCTGGCTTTACCACTTGCAAAGCATATGACCTACTAAACTTCTTTCTTACTTTCTCTGGTAAGATAAAGATAATAATAGGACCTACTCTTCCAGTATATTGTGAGATTTCAATGAGTTAATCTCTGTAGAACCTTTAGTCAGGTACATGGTAGGTTGTAAACACTCACTGAATTTCAATTGCTTGTTTGGTTCTCCTTCTTGTGGCCAGGCAGGGCCTCATCTGTGTTCATCTTTTGGTGTCCTCATATACTGAATTACAATGAGCAGGCATATGCCTGGGAATCTGTATTTTTTAAAAGTTCTCCATAGGAGTCTCTCCTGTGCTCTTCTGATTAAGAATAATTGCTTTAATAGAGAAATAAAAGAGGATCATAAATATGTTCAGAAAGGTACAAAAGTAATAAGACTGAGGAATAAGACCTCTGTTCCCCTTACCACTAACTAGGAGTTAAGGAGATATGTATGGCTTCATAGTCATCCTAAACTTTTCTCCATGTAGACTTT
The DNA here is from genome assembly GCF_902686445.1 of Sciurus carolinensis. NCBI lineage: Eukaryota > Metazoa > Chordata > Mammalia > Rodentia > Sciuridae > Sciurus > Sciurus carolinensis. The sequence continues at coordinate 111,730,135 of NC_062216.1, forward strand.
GCAGAAATCATAGCCATCTGGTGATGGATAGGGTGTGTCAGACAAGGAAAAGGTCAGGCACTTAGAGTATTCTGTTTGATTTTCTCCATATAGGTCAAACCTTATCTCCTCAGTCTGTTCCAGCTACAAATCTTGAAGTAAAAAATGGAGTAAATTGTGAACACAGTCCTGTAGACTTAAGCAAGGTAAGAAGAGACATGGGAAGTTGACTTCAAAGCTTAAGGTTATCTTTAGTGGAACCCAGGGTCCAACTGCTGGAATATAAGTAAACTTTGCTATTTCAAGACCCTTTTTCCAAGACCAGAGCTACTTCTGTGGAAAAGGAGGTCCATCTGCTCTTGTCTCCTCCCTACTACCCCAGCTCCAAGTGGGACTGACTTGTCAGTTTGTTCCTCCAGATTCAAAATGCTGAAAACTGTGGCCAGCTACTAAGAGTCTTCACCAACCCAGACCTCCTGATTTTTCAGTTAGTTTTTGGTAGTCAGTCTTCTACAGCTCCTTCTCATCTCCAAGCATTTTACCAAACAGTACTTTTGCAACCTCTTGGTAGAAATTCTCCCTGCAGACTATGAGTGTGGTGTCTGAGACCTGCAGCAGTAGCAGCACCTCACTGCAGTTTCTGGTCCAAGCCTTGATCTCCCTGCTTCTAACCTCTCCTTGCTCTGGTCTACCCCAACACTGTCTTTCTAAAACACAATAGTGTCATGTCACTTTCTCTGCTCTTAGGTTACTGTTTTATTTAGAAAACCTGAAACCTCTGATAGAGGATTTAAGTATTTAAAAAGTAAAATTATGTGACCCAGAGTTCCAGAGTCAGGGAGGCATGGTAGAGTAGAATTCAAATCAGAATACCTGGATTTATGTTTGTTTGTTTGCTTGGTTTTGGTACCAGGGACTGAACCCAGGGGCACTTAACCACTGAGCCATTCCCAGCCCTTTTATTTAGATACAGGATCTCACTGAATTGCTGAGGGCCTCACTAAGTTGCTTAGGCTGGCTTTCAGCTCAGATCCTCCTGCCTCAGCCTCTCAAGCCACTGGGATTACAGATGTGCACCACCTGCCTGGCTGTTTGTTTTGCAGTGCTAAGAATTGAACCTGGGACACTATAAATGCTAGGCACACATTCTACCACTTAGTCACACCCACCCCCAGACCTCGGAATACCTGAATTTAATTTTGATTCTTTATCTTAATACCCTGGGCAAGTCAACTTTTAGCTCTCTGGATCTCCATTGTTTCATTTTTTATTTTTTAAATAGTGGTACTAATAGGACCTGTCTTATCTACCAGACAGGGTTTTTGTAAGGACCAAATAAAAAAGTATGAGAAAACACTTTGTTAACCATAAAATCACAATGTGAATTTCACAGATGAGGAGAGTGATTGGTGTTTAAGATGATGGCTCCCAAATTATCAGAAGTCTCTTTTGCACTTTTAGGTGGACCTTCATTTCATGAAAAAAATTCCCACTGGAGCAGAGGCCTCAAATGTCCTGGTCGGAGAGGTGGATACTTTGGACCGGCCCATCGTTGCCTTTGTGAGGCTCTCTCCAGCTGTTCTTCTCTCAGGCCTCACAGAAGTACCAATTCCAACAAGGTAAAGACAAAGATAAAACTCAGCGCATTCTATCTGGAGTACAAATTTATGAAAACACTGGTGGAAGATAGCTAATACCAAAAATTAGGACTGATTAATTTGAGAATGGTATTAAAAATTAAGCAGTGAGCTCAGAAAACTGGGGTATATTTGATCAACTACCATGCGAAGAAATTCTGATTTTTAAGACTGTGATTACATGGTACCTACAGTCTTGAAAATGGAAAATGGAGGAGCAAACAAAGGGCATAGCAAAGCCAGTCACTTGTTATAATAGGAAACCTAAATCTCACTCTCCCAGTTCTACAGAGCCATATTCAAGGGAAATGTCCTCAATCCAAGGTATTGATGTCTCTTTCCACAGTTCTTGCAGGGTTTGTGTGATTTACACATATACCTGCATTTGTTCAAAAGGCTATTCATGTGCTCTGAAGGTGGTGATGCCAGTGATTTGGAGCCTCGCTAATTACAGAAAGTATTTAGATGTCCAGAACAGAAGTTAGACTTCTTTACAGGGCTTAATCATTTTAACTTCCTTATCCCTTTTCCTTTCCCTGTCATTTTCTTATTAGAACAATGAATAATAGTCAGATAACCTTGAATTTGTACAATAATGCCATGTTTTGAAAAGATGTTCTTTCTATAGCTAGGATTTGTGTCTATGGAAACACTAAAAAATACAACCACATTATCGAATGATGTCATACAAACAGCTTCCAGTGCCCATAGTGGAACTATTAGGTTAAGGCAACTTGAAGTGTTCCATATTAGTATGTCTCTGTCTCTGTCTGTCTTTCTCTCTAAAGTTACAGTGATGATTTCTTTTTGATAGGCAAGAGAAATGTTTTACTGTTTAGAGAGGAATAAGATGCCACTTCTTCAAGTTACTTATGTAATTTCTTCTGTGTGTTTTGCCAGATTTTTGTTTATCTTATTGGGCCCAGTAGGAAAAGGTCAGCAGTACCATGAGATTGGCAGATCCATGGCCACCATCATGACAGATGAGGTATGTGCCATTTCTGCTTTTCATTCATTCATTTCATAAATATTTATTGTTTACTCTGTGCCAAGTACAGTGCTAGTCATTGGAGATAAAATAATTACAATTGCATTGTCTGCTGGGAGTCAGTTCAGTGCCCTTCTCTGAGAGCCTCTTGTGGGAGTACCAAGCCCTCTCGGGGATTTTTCTTCCTATGTTATCTCTCCCTTTTGGGGTAATTAAGAATGAAGAGAAATCCTTTTCTGGGAAAAATTATTATTGCCAAGTAATATATGGAGAGAAATACATGTAAGACTAACTTAACTTTCTAGAGAATATGATTAATTAAATATATCTAAGCTATTTGGACAAAAAAACTTCACTCCCACATAAATGAGACCAATTTGTATAAGGTCAGGTGTGTGATCTCAGCCAGTGTTGTGTGAATATTCTTGCTTGTCTATACCAAGCCACCAGCCATTTTAGCATTGTGCTGAATCCACAGTGCCAACCCTGGTGAGGACCACGTTGCACATATAAACTGCAAAGCTGGGCTTTCAAGCATATGTTGTAATGGGCAAAGGAAGGCATGGACTATTTTTTTTTTTTTTTTTTTTTGGTGCTGGGGATCGAACCCAGGGCCTTGTGCTTGCAAGGCAAGCACTCTACCGACTGAGCTATCTCCCCAGCCCCGGCATGGACTATTTTTTCAGCTCTTTTTGGGAGTCTTATTTCATGGAGGACCTTCCTTTGTAATTCCATCCTGTTTTTGTAAACATTATGATCAAGAAAATTTTCCATGCATCATTTTCCCCCATCCTTTGAGAGGATAATAGCATTGTACAACTTTAGAGTCATATCTTATTTCTTCTTATATTAGCAGACATTTGTTAATTCTTTTTGACCCACCTCATCTCTAGCTTCATTTTTTTTAACCTTTTATCTTTGCACTTGTCTATGTGCTAAATTTTCTGCTTCTCAGGTCCCTATGACAGAGATAAAATCAAGAGATTTTATCCATCTATTACTATATCCATTGGTAATTGTTTTTTAAAATTACTTTTAGTTGTCAATAGACCTTTATTTTATTTATTTATATGTGGTGCTGAGAATCAAACCCAGTGCCTCATGTGTGCTAGGCAAGCACTCTACCACTGAGCTACAACCCCAGCCCCTTGGTAATTGTTTTAAAGTAACTTTCAACTTTCATAAGAGTGTTTTCTTTTCTGCAGATTTTTCATGATGTGGCATATAAGGCAAAAGAGCGAGATGATCTCCTGGCAGGGATTGATGAGTTCCTAGACCAGGTGACGGTACTTCCTCCAGGGGAATGGGACCCCTCCATTAGAATTGAGCCACCCAAAAATGTCCCTTCACAGGTAATGTACACACATTAGCCAGTGGTGGCTAGTGTTACTGAGTGCCCACCATGAAAAAAGCAAAGACCATGTGGACACATACTAAATAAATTGAGATCTGGCCCTGTTTTGGGGCTCCTAGAATGTCAGAACAGTAATAAAAAATGAATATGCAGTAATATAGATTAGTTCAGATGTGATGAGGTCTCATGGTTACCTGGGCATGAATTTTAAAACATTTTTTATGTGTTCTTTTAAATTATACATGACAGTAGAATGTAATTTGACATATTATACATACATGGAGTACAACTTCCCATTCTTGTGGTTGTACATAATGTGGAGTTACACTGGTTGTGTACTCATTTATGAACATAGGAAAGTTATAACCAATTCATTCTACTATCTTTCCTAATATATTCATTCTACTATCTTTCCCATACCCCATCCCTTTCCTTCATACCCCTTTGTCTAATCCAGAGTACTTCTATTCTTCCCTTTCCTTCTCCTCCCCTTTTTTGTATTAGCATCCACATATTAGAGGGAACATCCATCCTTTGTTTTTTTTTTTTTTTTTTGGATTGACTTCTTTTACTTAGCATGATAGTCTCCAGTTCCATCCATTTACCAACAAATGCCATAATTTCATTCTTCTTTATAGCTGAATAATATTCCATTCATACCCCTTTGTCTAATCCAGAGTACTTCTATTCTTCCCTTCCCTTCTCCTCCCCTTTTTTGTATTAGCATCCACATATTAGAGGGAACATCCATCCTTTGTTTTTTGTTTTTTGGATTGACTTCTTTTACTTAGCATGATAGTCTCCAGTTCCATCCATTTACCAACAAATGCCATAATTTCATTCTTCTTTATGGCTGAATAATATTTCACCGTGTATATATATCACATTTGTCTGTTGAAGGTCACCTAGGTTGGTTCCATAGCTTAGCTATAGCGAATTGAGCCATATCAATGTGAATTGAGCCATTGATATGGCTGTGTCACTGTAGTATGCTGACTTTAAGTCCTTTGGGTATATACTGCGGGGATGGGATAACTGGGTCAAATGGTGGTTCCATTTGAAGTTTACTGAGGGATCTCCATACTACTTTCCAGAGGGTTACACCAATTTACAGTCTGGACATGAATTGTAAGCCAAATTTTGAAGGATTGATGTAAAATGGCAGAGAGGAGAAGGGAGAACATTTCTTGAAAGTATATTATGTTCAAAGTCCTCAAATGAAAAAAAGACACCAAGTTGTAAGGAGAGAACAAATAGGGTTTCCCTACTTTTCTGACATATTAAGAGTAGGAAGAAAACTTCTGTGTACTAGGTACAAGGGCAGGTGCTTTATACATGTGAATTCAACTTTCTCAGCAACATTCCATCCAAAAGGTATTGTTATCTTTAGTTTACACATGAGGAATAAAACAATCTTAGAGCAAGGTTTTAAGGCAAAGTAAGATTATACAGAAGCAGATCTGAAACTGAAACTCTGTTGCCAAAGCCCCCTTTTTTGTTTCTGGGCAAGATACAGTTAAGGAATCTGGCAGTATCGGAGAGGAAAAGACATTTTGTATATATAAATACACACTTTTTTATTCCCCAGGAAAGTCAGTAAATTGCATCAAATCAGTAAATGCATTTGAAAACTACAAACACTTGAGCATTTGAGTTGCTTTTGGGTTATCCCATCACCACTCCCCACTGTTAGCAGGAAACTACAGATAAATACTATCTTTATTAACTTTGTGGTCTTCTGTTAAAAGGAGAAAAGGAAAATGCCTGGAGTTCCAAATGGAAATGTTTGCCACATAGAACCAGAACCACATGGGGGTCATAGTGGACCAGAACTTCAGCGTACTGGGCGGTAAGTTCAGGATGCTTCACAGCTGATGCTGCTTATTGTACAGAAGTTGTGTGAAGGAAAGAGGCATCCTTTTTTTTTTTTTTAAATCTTTTCTATAGTGGAACTTTATTGTGTGGAGATGACTTTTCAAATGGAATCACCAATTATAAGTATTATAAATACATCAAATATTGTATTCATTCATTCATTCAAGTTTCTGAAACCACCTATCCTGTTCTGTCTCATGTCCAGTTCTTCCCACACATTGTTCACTCTGATTTGAACAATCTCTGCCTTCCTCATCTCCTAACTCATCTCAGCTTAGGTGTCACTTTCTTTGGAAAGCTTTCTAGTATTCTCCATAGCGAAGGTAGGTTTTCCTGCTATGTAATGCCTCAGCATTGATCTCTGATCCTCCCTCTTTCCCACACCATTACAGCCCTTGTCATACTTTATAATTGTTACTTGATTCTAGTTTCCTGCTAGACTGTTTGCTCCAAAAGGGCAGGTACTCCATCATATTCCTAGAACATAGCATAGTGCCCTACATAGAGTGTGCTCAGTATCTGATGAATGAATGAATACTTTTAGAATGATACCTGGTCTGTAGCATGGAATGCACTATGAATGGATAAATGTTGGGTGATAATTTTAAGTTAAGAAACTCCCTTACCGGGTAGGGAAAAAAGGTACTATCTTAGGTGTGTGTGTTTTAGAATAGGCAATCTAATCTTCTAAGCCAATATTTTAAAAACAGATGTCCAAGGAAAAGGTATTTTATGGTAGGTGAAGACAACAATCCAGATTAGGGGTTTTATTTCCCAGGTAGGAAGGTGGTAAAAGAGGATGATATTTGGCATTGGGGTGACATCCAGTCGTGTCCCCAGATTATGGGAGAAGGTTGAGATCCTGACTCTGGCTCTGTACATTATGCTGTGTTTAAGAAGGATGTACTATAGAGAGATTCTCAGATCATAAAAAGAAGCATTTATGTCTTCTTTTTTCTTTTTTTTTTTTTTAAACCTTTTTTCCTTCTTCCTTGCTTGAGATTGCTTTCCTTAGTCTTTTTGCCCTTAGTATTTTACCCAATACTAAAGAATGGAAAGTCAGGAACTTTTTGTTTGTTTGTTTTGTTTTGAAATTATGGAGAGTGATTTACTTTTCCATTCAAGAAAATTCAAGGAGAAGCTAGGAAAGGAGACAGAGAAACAAGAGAATGGCACTTAACTAGTAGTGTTCTGATCAGGTAATATGTTTTCTGGCTGAAAGAATGCATCGGAGGAGAGGAGAAGATAACTATGCTCTGGGTGGGAACCTTGGCAGAAAGGTGGAGTCTTTGAAAGGAGGCGGTCACTGAGAAGAGGTCTGAATGGCAGGGAGGCCTGATGCTGAGAGGCAATAAGGGAAATGTCTGTCCTTAGAATTGGCTTCAGAATTGAGACTGTCCCGGAAGTGATTTTTGTTGTTGTTGTTGTTGTTCTTGTTGTTGTTTGTTTGTTTAAGGAAAGGGTCTTGAATATGGATTTGATAATATTCAGAATTATGACTATTTTTTTAATAATAAAAAGATTATCCATACCCTAGGAATTAAAGTTGAAAAGTAGTAGAATTGAGAGCAACAGATTTTTGTCAAACAGGTATCTTTACAGAGGTAAGATTTCAGTTTTCTTTCAATGCGAAGAAAATAAACTAGATTCCCATGTTTATGATTTATTCCACATGAGGGTTTAGGAGACCATTTGATTGGATCTCCACCATTCTGAGATCTCAGAAATGGAGCCTGATGTACCCAAAGAAAATTCCATATCAATAGGACTATCACATGCTTAATCACAAGCCCCAAGTACCTTTTATGTATGTAGTATGTATGTCTATGTGTATGTATGTATTTATTTTGGTACTAGGGATTGAACCCAGGGGCACTTAACCCCTGAGCCATATCCTTTTTATTTTTTATTTATAGACACACTCTTGCTAAGTTGCTTAGGGCCTTACTAAGTTGTGAAAGCTGGCTTTGAACTCCTCTTGCACCAATTGCTTTAACTTATAAATTCAGATGGGGTTTGAAGGAGTTCTCCTGTAATGTCACATCAGGAAATTCTGAAATTGACAAAGGTGAAAGGAAACTCTGGGCTCAGAGGTTAGTTTTGCTTAGTAAACCTCTTTCTGAGCTCCTGACATTTTCTTCCAAATGCTTAGTATAGGGCTTCAAGACCCATGACTTTCCTTTTTAATAGCCTCTTGGACCAGATGACTTACTGCCTGTATCAGTACCAGAGATCCCAGTTTCAACCCATCTCTGGCCCCTTCTCCATTTCAAATTATGTGGGAAAGAAATGTGAACATTTCCTGTAGATGAACATCCGGACATTTCTGAACCTTTCTGGACTGCACAATCTAAAAACATGTTAGCAGTCAGGCACAGTTGTATACACCTGTAATCCCAGTAGCCCAGAAGGCTGAGGCAGGAGGATCACAACTTCAAAGCCAGCCTCAGTAACTTAGGAAGGCCCTAAACAACTTAGTCAGACCCTGTCTCTAAATAAAAATTTAAAAGGACTGGAGATATGACTCAGTGGTTAAGCACCCATGGGGTCAATCTCTGTAATAATAATAATAACAACAACAACTTTAGTTAAATAAAAATAAAAACAAAAACTCATTAACTTGGGTTTTCAGTTATACCATCCTTGGTATTTATCCTAATGAATTAAAGTGAGCATACTGTAGCAATGCATGTATACCCAGCACAATTCAGAATAGCCAAATTGTGGAACTAGCCTAGATGTTGGTCAATGGATGATGGATAAAGAAACTATAGCATATATACACAATGAAGTTTTGTTTAAGTCATAAAGAAGAATGAAATTACGTCACTTGCAGGAAATGGAAGGAACTTGAGAGCTTTATGTTAAGTGAAATATGCCAAACTCAAAAAGTTAAGGATGGTAAGTTTGTTTTTTTTTATCATATGTGTAAGTTAGAGAGAAAAGGGGGAAAGAAAGGTGAGGGGAATCTCATGAAAAACAGAGGGAGGAGAGGAGAGAAATGGAAAGGTACTGGGAGATGAAATTGACCAAATTAAACTGTTATATTGTATACATGTATGCATATATAACAATGAATCCCACTTTAATGTATAATGTAATGCACCAATAAAACGTGGTAAACATATATCTTGGATTTTATAATTCTTCAAACCATTAGTTACATTTCTTTGAAAGCAAAGCCTGCTTTTTTGCATATCATGTTACACAACCTTGAGGCAAAACTTGAAGATGTAGGGGATATTATTCTTGTTGGACATAGAGGTATTTGAAAATGGAGTAGACTCTAAGAAACTGGGAAAGGAGACAAAGTTGAAAATAGTACTGTGAGTTCTGTTTTATCTGACCCTCCAAGCAAGGGCCGTGATACTGTTTTGAACCTCCCTGATGTCATCACAGGCAGGGATGCCATGTGTTACAGGAAAGTGTGTCTAGAGTCTTCCTAGTCCAGAAGCTCCACAGCAAGAAAGACACTCTGGAAAGGGGTTTTCCAGGGTAGATTTATATCCCTTTTTGGGATGCCAGTTTTGGGGAAGGGTTAATGAAAAAAAGAATCAGGAGCTGCTATCTCGATGATCCCCCCCCACACTTCAAACAGGTTTCTTCCAAAGCACACCAGACAAATGGATGGCTGGCCTGTCCCTAAAGCCCTCCAGGAAAGGGCTCCCTAAGTCAGTGCTCCAGAGCCTAGTGACCCTCTACATGGGTAAGTCCTTTCTTACATAAAGCTTAAATTCATATTCCTCTGTGCCTCCTGCCCCGCAAAACTTGAACATCAAGGATAGTGTTGAAAGAAAAAGGAAGTCTCAAATATGAAGAGAAGCATCCAAGCCTAAGTCAATATCTGTGGTAGATGTGAAATTATGATCAGATTGCAAGAATGAGACTGATTCCATAAATAGTATTTAGAAATTAATTTATAGTTATACCATCAATATGAGCCTCAAATCTCTCTACCTCTGTTTAATCACTGCTAGACAGACAGATGTCTTCCCTTTCTATGGCTTTTCATCAATCCATGTCACATCAATCTCTTGTCTGTTGCTCACAGCGTCTCCTCTCTGAAGACACCTCCTTTGTCCAGGGACTGGCTAATCATGGCAGCATCTCAGGTGGGGGTCAGAAGGAGGTTCTTTTTGCAGGGTAATATACTTCAGAGGAAGGTTACTGGTGATGAGGAGGTGACAGTCACTGGATGCTATGGTAACTAAGGACCCCAAAACACTTGAATCTTACCCCCAGACTAATCACTGCTGCCCGTGAGATACTTGAGGGGTTATTTATCCAGAGAAGAAAGCAAAACAAATGGCAGTTGGAATCTTGGTTCCACCCTTGAAGCTAAAGTCTCTTGATCTAGGTTGAATCCTCTAAATACCTCTTTACCTGAGCTAGGTTTGCCAGACAGTCTAAAATTAAGGCGGGTCACAAGGCTGGCTTTGCCTCTCTTCTCTAAGCCTACACCCAGATTGCCATGTTACTGCTATAGGTGGAGGAAAGGTGAATCCCAACGACATCCACCAACAGAAAAAGAGCAAGTGGGCAAGACAGAACAGTGTCTGCCCTGTGTCCACCTGCATACCCATGTGCAGCTAGAGGAGAGAGTGAGTGGAGAAAGAACTGGCTGGGTCCCCTCCCCTGGCATGTGGGTCCTAGACCTCACCATACTTCTCCAGGCTTCTAGGAGAGAGACAGGAAGAAAGAGCTGGCAAGCCTCCTTTCATGAAATAGTAACTTTTTTTTTGTCGGTTTAGTTTTAGCTTTTTATTACAGAAAATTTCAAACATTAAAAAAAAAAGGAAGAGAATCATATAATGAACCCCCAGGTCCTCATCAACTGTTATCAACCTTTTGCCCATCTTGTTTTATCTATTTCTTCCCACTTATTTTTCTGCTTTCTAGATTATTTTAAACCAACTCACTGATGTCATATCATTTTTCCTATAAATACTTCAGTATGTATCATTTTTGATAAGGACATTTTAAAAAATAACTATCATGCAGTTATGAAATCTAACAAAATTGATAATAATTCTTTAAATCATCTGATGCTCAGGTGCACATTAAACTTTTTGTGGTTGTTAGCATCATCTTTTAAGGGTTCGTTTGTTTGAAGTAGGATCCAATCAGGTTGCATTTGGCTACTGTGTTCTCATTCTGTAACAGCCCCTCTTCCTTTTATTTTTTTCTATACCATTGATTTGTAGAAGAAACCAAGTGATGTGTCCTGTGGGATGCAGAGTGACTCTTTTTGATACTCACCTGGCAGTTTTCCCCCTGGTACAGTGACTCCATTCTTAGAAAAAATGATTGAGTCTGGGAGCAGTGCTCCTCCTTGGAGCTCTTGCTCTTCATCTGTCTCATCCATGGGAAAAATGGAGAGGACCTGAAGTCCTGCCACTGAGTCCTATTGATTCTACTTCCTGATTAACTCTTCAATCCATCCACTTTTCTCCTCATCCCAATCCACACTGCCACAAGAGTGATTTTTCCAGAATGCATATTGGATTATTGCTCACTGTGTTTACAGTCCTTTAGAGCTTGACTTGCTGATAAGATAAACTTCTAATCCTTAAAATTGTCACTAAGGCCTTTTGTGACTCACCTTCTCCAGCCTTGTCTGTTGGTGTTTGCCCCTTACACTGTATTGTCTAGTCACAAATCTTCCAGCACCTCGAACCACTGTGTACTCTCAACTCTAGGTGTCACCCATGCTGGTCCCTCTGCCTCATCTGGCTATCTCCCAGTCCATTCTTTGAGTCCCTGCTGAAATGCCCCTCCCCATTCTGTGCTACCACAGTACCTGTTTTCTGCACTAGACTGTTGGTCTTGGAGAGCAAAGGCTGTGTTTGTCTTACTCATTGCTGCATCTCCAGTACCTGGCAGAGAGCCATCAAGTATCTGCTACTGCTTGTCAATGGCATGCATGAACTATTATGCTAATTCTCAAGAGGAAGGTAGGTAGTTGTGCAGAATAAGAAAATGCATGTGATGGGGCATTTTATCTGGAAAATGTGTAGTAAAACTATCAATTTTATATCTTGAGTCAGTTTTGTGTATTTTCTCCAAACAACTCAGAATTTGAAGTTTGAAGTCAATACTTGCTTCCTTGTTAACTTTTTGAACTTTTTATTAAATGGTCAATATGCATACCCAAATTAATTTTTTGAATTGAATAAATCATTCAGATTTATAGTAAGTCATGCCTTGATCACACATAGAATCTGTGCTGACCCCAGAGAAATCTCCTATACTTGGGGTCAAATTGAAGCCAAAATATTACCTTAGTTTAGAGCATTATGCTTTTGTGGAAGAAGGGCTGTGTTAGAGGCTTGTCTGCTATGTTTCTGCAGGCTATTTGGGGGCTTGGTGCTGGACATCAAGCGGAAGGCCCCCTGGTACTGGAGCGACTATCGGGATGCACTCAGCTTACAGTGTCTGGCCTCCTTTCTGTTCCTGTACTGTGCCTGCATGTCACCTGTCATCACCTTTGGGGGATTGCTTGGAGAAGCCACTGAGGGACGCATAGTAAGAACTTTCAATCACTTTTAATGATCCCAAACAAGACTTAAAATGTTATGGTGGCAGCCAACTCCATTGGGAGGAAATTACCTGTACTAAGACTGATGAAATTGAATTCTTTCTCTTGAATAACTAAGATCTTATGTCTTCAAATAAAAAAGCAACATTCTCCCTATTGAACAGATTCTCTTCTGCTTCAATGTCAGTTACAAAAGCTGGTTACCCAGTTGAATTGCTCATTGCCCCAAGAATGGAAAATGGATATATTAATGTCATTTGAAAATAAGATTTTAAGTGACTGTATGACAACTTGTAGTGTGAATAGCATGTGCTTTTTATGTATTTTTGAATATTGAATTGAGTCACCATGGAACAAGAACTTAGTTAAGGAATCATATGTAAATGGATTTGGGTACCTGAATTATTAAAGTGGGATCTGTTTACAAGAGTATTAGATGGTGTGTACACATCACTCTTGCTAGAAGAAATATAAGCAAATGATTGTCAAGGCTCATATTAGGGCTAAGTTGGGAGTGTATATAAGCTAACATTACTCTTTACCAATGGACTATGAACTCAAGTGATTCTTTTCCTTCTCAGAGTGCAATTGAATCCTTATTTGGAGCCTCCATGACTGGGATTGCCTATTCCTTGTTTGCAGGACAGCCCCTTACCATCCTGGGAAGTACGGGGCCAGTGCTTGTGTTTGAAAAGATTTTGTTCAAATTCTGCAAGTAAGATATTTGTTTTTCTGAAAACTGTAATTGGCTATGGTTGTTGTGATGCCAGGATTGAATAACAGGGTTCTACACAAATTTAAAAGTAAGCAAATAATCTGAAGTGTAAGAAATCTGAAGAAAGAACATCATTTGGTCTGTAATTCTGCCTCCAGGTAGCACATACCTAAAATAGTAGATCCCCTGTTCTTAAAGAGCTTGATTAATGTCCCTCAGCCATTATTGAAACCTTGACTTTTTAATCTTTAAAAAACTTTCCCTAGCTAATTCCAAGTCTTCCATGTCCATTTCAAGTCAATTTTTAATTTGGTCTGCTCTCTGTAATGTTCTGATGGCTAGTGGGAATAGGGGCTCTGCAATGTCCTATATTTCCTACTTTTTCTATAGAATCTTTTTTACATTCATTTTGTGTTAGAAGTAGGAGGACATGGGACTCGGATCAGCTCCTTTTTCTTACTGCATGAAAAATCTCTTAATTACATTGGATTGCAGCAGTAGAAATGTATTTGAAAGGATTCCTTCCTTCTCCACGTTCTACATAACTTCAGAAGTGAATAGTCCCTGTGAAGCAAATCCTTAACACACCTGTCCCAGGGCATTATTTAGAACTTAAGTACAATCAGAATTAGGTATAAACTGGGTTGCAGTGGTGGTATAGCTAACGTGAGATGAATTAACCATATTTAACCCTTTTATCTCTTGGTGCCATTCATACTTTTTGATGAACTTTGGTCTTGTTTCAGAGACTATACCCTTTCATACCTCTCCCTTCGAGCTTGTATTGGACTGTGGACGGCCTTCCTGTGTATTGTCCTTGTGGCAACCGATGCCAGTTCCCTTGTCTGCTATATTACCCGCTTCACTGAAGAAGCATTTGCCTCCCTGATTTGCATTATTTTCATCTATGAAGCAATAGAAAAGCTGATTCACCTGGCAGAAACCTACCCCATCCACATGCACAGCCAGCTGGACCACCTTAGCCTCTATTAGTAAGTATGCCTTCTGCTTATTTTCTTATTCTTTAATGGGCAAAAGGGCCCAAGTTTAATGGCTTATGTAGTGTGCCAGGCAGTGCTTGTAGCTTCTGTTAAGGAAGTGTCTTGGCCTTCTGGGAAACAGAACTTAGATATGGATGAGGAAGCTTGGAGGGCCGCCAGAGAAGAACAATATAAAGTGATGACAGAGGATGAACTGAGAATAAAGCCCAGAGGAGACGTGAGAAATTCTTTTGAGAGAATGTCTTTTGGGTCTAGGCATTAAAACAAAAATAGGCTGCAAATGTAGCTGAGAAATTTGAGTTAATTATTGAGAAGAACTTCTTTTTGAAAGAACTTGTGAGTTCCTGGGCCACTCTATCAAGTGAGAAAATGAACTCTTTTTCTGAAGGTGTATAGGCAACTTGTAGGAAATGTTAGGTGGAGATGGTTTAATAATTCGTTTCAGATCACAAGTCACTCCCACTGTATCCTAAGATCCAAACATCTTTTTACTTCTAGATTTCAACTCAGGAGACTGTTTTCTTCTTGTGTTTAGCATTGTTTGGATCAATTAGAAAATAAATACAATGTCTAGCTGTGTTATCAACCATCTAGGAAAATCTAGTCCTACTGATCATTTCTTTTTTTTTTAATTGTAAACAAATGGGATACATTTTGATTCTCTGTACATGGAGTAAAGGCATACCATTCATGTAATCATAAATTTACACAGGGCAATGTTGTTTGATTCATTCTGCCATTTTTCCCCCTTCCCCCCCACCCCCCATCCCTCTTTTCCTCTATACAGTTCTTCCTTCCTCCATTCTTGCCCCCCTCCCTAACCCTAAACCTAACCCTAACCCCTCCCACCCCCCATTATATGTCATCATCCGCTTATCAGCGAGATCATTCGTCCTTTGATTTTTTGAGATTGGCTTATCTCACTTAGCATGATATTCTCCAATTTCATCCATTTGCCTGCAAGTGCCATAATTTTATCATTCTTTATGGTGGAGTAATATTCCATTATATATATATGCCACAGTTTCTTTATCCATTCATCAATTGAAGGACATCTAGGTTGGTTCCACAATCTGGCTATGGTGAATTGAGCAGCAATGAACACTGATGTGGCTGTATCTCTGTAATATGCTGATTTTAAGTCCTTTGGGTATAGGCCAAGGAGTGGGATAGCTGGGTCAAATGGTGGTTCCATTCCAAGCTTTCTGAGGAATCTCCATACTGCTTTCCAGAGTGGTTGCACTAATTTGCAACCCCACCAGCAATGTATGAGTGTACCTTTTTCTCCACATCCTCACCAATACCTATTGTTGCTTGTGTTCTTGATAATAGCCATTCTAATTGGGGTGAGATGGAATCTTAGGGTAGTTTTGATTTGCATTTCTCTTATTACTAGAGATGTTGAACATTTTTTCATATATCTGTTAATTGCTTGTACATCTTCTTCTGTGAAGTGTCTGTTCATTTCCTTAGCCCATTTGTTGATTGGGTTATTTGTATTCTTGGTGTAGAGTTTTTTGAGTTCTTTATAGATTCTGGAAATTAGCGCTCTATCTGTAGTATGAGTGGCAAAGATATGCAGGCTCTCTCTTCACATTACTGATAGTTTCCTTTGCTGAGAGAAAGCTTTTTAGTTTGAATCTATCCCAGTTGTTGATTCTTGCTTTTATTTCTTGTGCTATGGGAGTCCTGTTAAGGAAGTCTGATCCTAAGCCGACATGTTGAAGATTTGGACCTACTTTTTCTTCTATAATCTGCAGGGTCTCTGGTCTGATTCTAAGGTCCTTGATCCATTTTGAGTTAAGTTTTGTGCAGGGTGAGAGATAGGGGTTTAATTTCATTCTGTTATATATGGTTTTCCAGTTTTCCCAGCACCATTTGTTGAAGAGGCTATCTTTTCTCCATTGCATATTTTTGGCACCTTTGTCTAGTATGAGAAAATTGTATTTATTTGGGTTTGTGTCCATGTCCTCTATTCTGTACCATTGATCTACCTGTCTATTTTGGTACCAATACCATGCCGTTTTTGTTACCTACTTTTTTTGCTTTGTAGCCTACTGATCATTTCTTCTCTGGAATAGTATTTTCCAAATTATGGTTAAAGATCCTCTTCTTTTAGCTCTGTACACTATTCCCTCCTTTCTGGCTATACAGGTCTCATGTGGAAGATCTGACTATGGAAATATCTGCCAACCAGCTGCAAATATACTTTCACCTATTCTAGTTATCTATTCATTAACCTTTACTAAAAATAAGAATTAATAAGAATTCTGATTAGAATTTTAAATTATTTTAATACAAAGTAACAATGATTAAGTACTATCATCTCCAAAGTCTAGTCAATTGGAACCTATTGTCATTGAAATTCTCATTCCTATAAAGTTCATTTTTTTAACCTCTTTTTTATCATTCATTTATTTAAAAAATGTTTGTTGAGCACCTGTTATGTGCCAGGCACTATTTTCAGCCCTGGAAAGGGTCTACCCTCAGGATGCTTATATCCTAGTGGGAGAAGACAGACAAAAGTGACCAGCTCTGGATTAAGTAATCCAGCCCTGGAAACTGTAATCTTGTTTCCTTAATACAATTGGAGATGGCGGACTGGGGAGATAGCTCAGTTGGTAGATTGTAAACTGTGTAAGCACAAGGCCCTGGGTCAATCCCCAGCACCACAAAAACAAAAACAAAAAAAAATTTGGACATGATATTTTTTCCGTAGGTGCATTCCACTGTTATTCTATTTCATATGGAGCTGATGTGAAGCTAGAATTCTTCAATTTTTTTTTTTTTTTTGGTACCTAGGATTGAACCCACAGGCATTTAACTACTGAGCCACATCCCTAACCTTTTTTGTATTTTATTTAGGGACAGGATCTCACTAAGTTTCTTAGGGCCTCAATAAGTTGCTGAGGCTGGCTTTGAACTCAAAATCTTATCTCAGCCTCCTGAACTATGCACCACCTTGCCCGGCCCTCTAATTCTTTCTTTCTTTCTTTCTTTTTCTTTTTTTATTTGTAGATGGACACAATTCCTTTATTTTATTTATTTTTTATGTGGTGCTGAGGATCAAACCCAGTGCCTCACACGTACTAGGTGACCACTGTACCACTGAGCCACAACCCTAGGCCCCCCTCAACTCTTTAAATGATTTTATGTTAACATACACAGAATTGATTTTTTAAAAACAGACTTTATTGCTGGGCATGGTGGCTCACACCTGTAATCCCAGCTACTTGGGAGACTGAGCAAGAAGATTGTAAGTTCAAGGCCAGTTTGGGTAACTTAGCAAGACCGTGTCTCAAATGTAAAAATAAAAAGGGTTGGGAGTGTAACTGAAGTGGTAAAGTGTTTCTGGGTTCAAGCTCCAGGATCAGGGGAAAAAAGACTTTATTTTCTAGAACAGTTTTAGGTTGACAGCAAAGTTGAGCAGAAAGTACGAGAGTTCTCATAGACTCCCTGCCTACCTGCTGCCGTGTACGCATGCTCTCCCCCATTCTCAACATCTCCACCAGAAAGATGCAATTTGTTATAATCAATGAACTTACACTGACACATACTTATCATCCAAAGTTCACAATTTATATTAGAGTTAACTTTTGTGTGTACATTCCATAGATTTTGACAAATGTATAGACATATCAACCATTATATTATTTATTTAATTTTTGCACCACTGGGGATTGAACCCAGGGACTTGGGCGCTGAGCTACATCCCCAATCCTTTTTATTTTTATTTGGAGACAGGGCATCACTAACTTGTCCAGGCTGGACTGAACTTGTGATACTCCTGTCTTGACCTCCCAAGTAGCTAGGATTATGGGCATGCATCACCACATCCAGCTATTTTTATTGTTTTTAAAAACCATGAAATGTTATTATTATTATTATTGTCATCATCATCTTCATTGTTATTATCGGTAATGGGATTGAACACAGGGGCACTTTTTCACTGAGCTACATTCTCAGCCCTTTTTATTTTTTATTTTGAGACAGGATCTGGCTAAATTGCTTAGGGCCTCACTAAGTTGCTGAGGCTGGCCTCGAACTTGCAATCCTCCTGTTTTAGCTTCCCGGGTTGCTGAGATTACAGGTGTGCACCACTGTACCCAGCTAATTTACTTATTTTTGAGACAGGGTCTTGCTATGTTGCCTAGGCTGGCCTCAAACTCCTGGACTTAGGTGATTCTCCTGCCTCAGCCTCCTGAGTAGCTGGGTCTACAGATGCATGCCACCTTGCTCAATTTATTTTTATTTTTAGTTAACACATAGTAATTGTACATAGTTATGGGATACAGTGTAACATTTCAAATACATATGCATACTATGTAATGATAAAATTAGAGTAATTGGCATATCTATGGAATTTATTTTTTAATTTAAATGTAGAACTTCTATAGCTTTCCCCATTACTTTTTGTTTTATTAGTTTCTTCCAATTATTTTGACCTTTGAGATCTTCCTGGATTTCAGTTCTATCATAGAAGGCATGTTTATTAAATTCACAGATGAAACAAAGGTGGTGGGGACAGCTGTGTCACTTGACCATACTGGGAGCCAGTTCAGGCATGTAGTATGCTGGGATTGGGAGGCAACATGGTGGAACATGTATGGTATGGTCTGGTTTAGATAAAAGAAGAGACCTGAGGAAGCTAATGGAGCTGGTAAGCCTGGCTTTAGTATAAATAGCTAGGAAATGGCTGAGGTAGTAGGATAATGCAGTGTGAGGAAGAGCTTCATCACAATTCCAGGAGTCTCTGATTTTTAGAACAAGAGCATGATGGGGGAGCAGGTATAGAAATAAAATATCCAGACTTGGAGGAAGTTGTTGAGAACTAAGCAGTGTATCAGAACCTCCTTGCTAAGTAGATTGAATTTCACAGCAAGAGCCTAAGAGATAGAAACTAGGGCTTATTTATTCTGGGCAAATCATATGCCAAGTGTGGTTGTCAGCACAGTTTCATCCAAGACCCACATGCTGATTTGAATCCATCTTTAGTAATGGCCAGTGAAAAATTAGGGTTTGATTGGGCTTATAGGTGGTCCTCAACCCAAACTGGACCTATCTCAGAGATCTGAAATAGTCAAAAGAGAAAGAAGGTAGACTTTCTTAGCGCCTTTAACTTGGTCATGTCTAAAAATACTTAACTGACTGTCTGACTGCTTTCCTCAGGAATCTTTTTTTCCTTTCCCCTCAGTTGTAGGTGTACTCTCCCAGAGAATCCAAATAATCACACTCTACAGTACTGGAAGGACCACAACATTGTGACAGCAGAAGTGCACTGGGCTAACCTCACTGTCAGTGTAAGTCTGGGAGCTGCTCTCACATCACGTTCACCAGGTTTAAAGAGGGACTTCTCGGTGAAAGGCCAGTAGCTTTTTGGAGAACTTTGGCATTAAAAAAGAAAACTCTTAAAAAACAACAAAAATAGCAACTATTTTTACTTTCTTTTTCCCTTTCAAAAGTTTTCTTGCATATTAAAAATAGATCACCCTTCTCTTTTCTTCCATACACACCTACCCTGTGATTCTGCTCCAGGGATATGTGGGGATGAAACCACATAGGACAGTGGGCAGATCCATGCTTGATCCAAGCTTTGTGGCATTTGAAGAATATTAATGTTTGGAGGTCCTCTATAACAAAAACAATTCAAATTGCTAAGGCCTTCCCAAAGCCTTGAAAGTCGTGTTTCTTCATGACATTTATAGTTTTATTCTTAAATTATCTTAGTTATACCTATAATAGTGCCCTATTTGAAAGGGACCTGCAAGTAAGGGACTGTCAATGGCATTAAGGTCAAGTGGACACTACTGGCAGCCTATGCTGATAGTGAGTAATAGACTAAGAAGGCACCATCTGTTTATTCCCTTGTACCTGACTTCTGTTACCCCAAATGCTTGTTCTTCCAGGAATGCCAGGAAATGCATGGAGAGTTCATGGGATCTGCATGTGGCCATCATGGACCTTACACTCCTGATGTGCTCTTTTGGTCCTGTATTCTTTTCTTCACCACCTTCATCCTCTCAAGCACCTTAAAGACATTTAAGACAAGTCGCTATTTCCCAACCAGAGTAGGTAGCACATTCATGCATTACTTTTGTGTTAGGAGTCTAATACAATAGAACCTATTCTCAGCTTCCATACTTTCTGGAGTAGATTGTCAGAGGGAAAGCTCTAGATGTCCTGATGAGCTACACTGTGGCAATCTCTTCTAGTGTCTGGCAGCCCCTCTTTCATAGATCTGTGGTATTGAATGAGGATACTTAAAACCTTTTTGATTTAAAAGTGTCAGGTAAGTTTAAGGTGGTAGTAATGTTCTCTAAAAGTTATTAAATTTCATTTCTAGAATGCTGCCAAGTTTCATTTCCAGAATTCTGGGGCACTTAGCATGCAGTAGCTGGAGCTGGTTTATGATGATGGTAATTGGGGTGATTGTCTTGAATACTTTAGGGGACCCCAAAGTCCTTTCCCAGGGATGGCTTCTATAATAGCTTATGAAATCATTACCCACATTGACTATAGCAGCCAGCATGCCCTTGTCTTGGTATGCACGACTGAAGCCTCCTCTGACACAGCATGTCAGGAGCTGAAAGATGAAAGAAGAAACCTGCAGGGCAGAATTAGAGGCTGAGCGTGGGTAGCTAAGTGGGCTATTTCTTTGAAAGGGAGCTAGATTCAGGAGGAACTGGTGGCTTTTCTGTAAGTGAGGTTTCAATCAGGTAGGGGGTTCAGTTTACTGGATATTTATTTTACGCATGTAACTAAACATTCTTGGGCTTCAGTAAACCTGCATAATAGTTAAGGGAGGCACATATTAAATAAGTTCTGAGTCTTTGTTTCCTTACTGGAAAAATAAATTAACCTATGTGACTATTGGATATTGATTATGCTCAGACCTGGATGAGTCTATGGGAGATGCAAAGGAAGTTTAAGATACTATTTGCCATCAGAGAGGAAGGGGAGCACATGAAACAAGCAGGTGCCACAAGCTACAGTAGTAAGTGTTGCATGCCAGCCTGAGACATAAGTGCCAGAGAATTTCAGAAGAGAAAAGGGCCACTGAGCCCTAGGATGGTCAAAAGAGGAGTTTCATAGTTGGGGAGGGGTGATTCTTCAGAGAACTATCATTCAGGGAAGAACTAACAAAACCATGGAGAGGGTGCTGGTTAAGTTACTAGTTAGTCAGGTTAAGTTACTAATGATGTTATGCATGACTAAGAAATATTTTACTCTATCTCTGTTGGAATTGCAGATTAAGGCAGATACAGGTCACTGCATTTTATTAAAGCTACATTAAGCTATAAAGTGGGACAATCCTCTTGGGGCAGGTCTTAAATTGGAGGGAATCCACTCAAAATGGAAATAAGTGTTATTTAAAAATAATAAAGCAGGGAAGGAGTATAGAAAGTGCTGGGGTGGGGGTGTGTGGCCAGTTTTAAGTAGGATCATCAGAGAAGATCTCATGAAGAAGGTAGTATTTGAGTTGGCCTACAGGAGGTGAGGGAGCTATGCAAGAGGTTACCTTAGGTAACATTTTAGGTGGATCCTGAGATGAGAGTGAACTTGGCATGTTTAGGAAGCAGCAAGGAGGTCTGTATGGCTGAAGCAGAGTGGGTGAAAAGGAGAATATTTTTAGTTGGGACTAGAGAAGGGATGACACCAGTTGTATGGGCCTCAGAAACCAGTGGGGCCTTTTGGGTTTTTAACTCAGAGAAGGAACCATTTAAGGGTTTTGGCAGAGGAATGATGCGATCCAACCACAGCTACATTTAAAGAAAATTGTAGAGGGCAAGAAGCAAGTGAGGAGGTTGCTGCTGTTACCCCAGCAAGAGCTGGTGGTGACTTTGATCTGGGTGGGAGCAGTGGGTGTGAGAAGTGCTGATTCTGGATATGTTCTTTTTTTTTTTTTTTTTTTTTTCAGTTAAACAATGCTTTTATTGCTTGAATACATACACAAATTTATGCCACCAGGGCAGAGGCTGTGGATGACTCATATTTCCAATTTGGCGGAAGGACCCGCTTGGTCTTATAGTATCGAGCCAATCGGTGAATTCGGCTCTCTATCAGAATCAGGCGGAATTTAGCATCCTTATCCTTTCTATTCCTCTCAAGATGCTTTCGAACAGCAACTGCTTTCTTAATTAAATGATAGAGATCCTCAGGAAGATCAGGAGCAAGTCCTTTGGACTTAAGGATTCTCAAGATTTTATTGCCAGTCACAAAACGTACTTGTGCAACACCATGTGAATCCCTCAGTATCACACCAATTTGTGAGGGAGTCAGACCCTTCTTGGCCAGTTTATAAATCTGCTCCTTCACGTCGTCAGACGTCAACTTCAACCAGGTGGGGACACTGCGGCGATAGGGCAGAGCCGACTGGGACAGGCCCTTCCCGGGAGCATGCATGCGACCCATGATGGCGGCAGTCAGGCAGCAAAAAGACAGAGAGTGTGGAAACGCCCTCTGGATATGTTCTGAAGGTCGGGCCAATGGAACTTGGAGATGAACTGAATATGGGGTATGAGGGAGAAGCTGAGCTGACCCTGCTGCCAAGGTTCTAGGCTAGCATGAGGGACCGTGGCTGGTCTTATAAAATTGTATTCCAAGTTCTCAAAACTAGAACCTGAAGCTGGGCCTAAATACCCTATATAGAATGCTTCAGAGGTTGGGGTTGGTGACATTAGAGTTTGTCAGAAGACTTTTTTTCCTTCATCATATCCACACTTCATCAGCATTAATTTGGATTGTAGAGAGAGGTTTCATGGTTGGGGAAACATATTCCTAGTGTTTAAATATGCTTATATTAGTTCCACTGTAAAATAAGGGCATTTTTTTTTTCTGAGAATTTCTACACATTTTACAAGACTGAATTCTTTTCTACTGTATTTAACCTGCAAAAACATTGTTCCAATCCTTTCTCATGTCAGGTACGTTCCATGGTGAGTGACTTTGCCGTTTTCCTCACTATCTTCACAATGGTGATTATTGATTTTTTGATTGGAGTCCCATCACCAAAGCTTCAAGTTCCCAGTGTGTTCAAGGTAAAAAGATCTCAGGATGCTTGGTGCCCTCATGTAATTTCATAGAATCTGATCCCAAGTTGATTTCAAGGGCCTTCACCTCACAATCACAAGAGGAGTTTTGCAGTCCTCTAAATATGAATCTTGTTCCTCATACCTAGCCATTCAGAAAAGTAAATTCTTTAAGTCAAGTTGAGTTCAAGTTGGAAAAGTAAGAGAACAGAAAAATAAAGTTGTTTAAATTTAATGAATGAAAAGTATTATTTATGTTCATAAATACTACTGTTAAGATTTTAAATAATGGAACGTGCCCATTTACATAAATGTATCTCAAATACTGTGGAAATGTGGGTTCTTGGAGCACCTTTATTGAGCAGCAGCTATTTAAGGACACTAGGAAAGATGGGAAAGATGGGAAAGGTAAAAGTCTCGGCCCCTCCCCTCAAGGATCTTGTTGGGTAGGAGGAAAATGGACCTAAGAGGGACCTTGTCTGGAGTCTAGAGCCCTAGGATAGTTCTAGGATAGTTCTTCAACCCTATTTTATTGTTTGTTTTTATAACTCTCTATTATAGTATTTTTCAAAAAGCCTGTACAAAAAATGAAACAAATGACCAATATATGCGGACCCCAAATTTATTTTAGGTTGGGGTTACTAAATAAACAAAAGAAGATAGAAAAGCTGGGGCTGGAGTTATGGCTCAGTGTAGCACACTTGTCTAGCATGTGTGAGGCCCTGGGTTTGATCCTCAGCACCACATAAAAATAAAGGTATTGTGTCCACCTACAACTAAAAAATATATTTAAAAAAAAGAAGATAGAAAAGCTAAGTTCAGTTTCACAGATCCCCATTGGGTAGAGAGGAGAAAGCCTGAGCATGCTCAATGACTTCTGAAGAGTAATAGAATGAGGATGGGAGAGGATGTGAGGAGAAGACAGGTAGGCAGGTAAGCAGTCCCTGACTTGTTAAGGCCCTGGTTTCAGCTTCTCTTTGTCTCACTCCCTGAAAAAAGCCTGATTAAAAATGTCTTTTTCCTTATTGTCAAAACATGTTTAATTTTACTAAATTTGGTGAAATTCTATCAGTTAGAAATTTGTGGGTTAATAAACACCCTTTTCTTTTCTGAGCCTAACACCTCTGAGAATCTGGCATTCTCATCTGTGTGTGAATGAGCACACTCAGCTTTCTCTCTAATACCAAGCTGAGGTCAGCCCTGCAGGAGGGATGGATTTTGTATAAAAATAGGTAATTTAGGAGCATTAAGCAGTCCTTGGAAAAGTTCCCTGATAGTCAAGTTTAAGATAGTCAGAAGGAACTGAATTTCTGAGACATCTGTGAAGACGACCTCTGGGAGGTAGGAGAGAGATGAGAAAGGGAAATGGGAGAATGTCCAAGAAAATGTTGCTCATGGCAGGCTTCACTTTCAGGGAGCAGAGGGAAAGTTTTCTTCTTTTCTTCCTTATTCCCTTCTTTCATAAATCACATGGCCTCCAGGTTCCAAGACACAATAAAAAGACTGGTGCAGTTGTCTCTATTCATGGGGGATTGGTTCCAGGATGCTCCGCGTATGCAGATGCTTAAGTTCCTTAAATGAAGTATCATAGTATTTGCACATAACCTACTATGCACTTTTAGTCATCTCTAGGTTATTTATAATACCTAATACAATGTAAATGCTGTATAAATGGTTGTTACACTGTAGTGTTTAGGGAGTAATGACAATTTAAAAATCTGTATATGTTCAATACTAATGTATTTTTTTCTGATTATCTTTAATCTGCAGTTGGTGGAATTTTTAGATGTAACCCACAGATATGGAGAGCCAGCTATGCTGTTACTAGGGGTTATAATGTCTTTAAGGTTTCAATAAGTTTTTGTGGTGATCTGAGGACTTAACTGCCAGTTAGAATATTATTACTAAGGAAACATAGGTTCTGTAAGCTTTTAGAATTTAATTCATAATTTGGGACTTGCTAGTGTTATTGATGTCTTTAATCCAAGAGTCACAACTAATGTTTCAGATATAACAGTGTTTGTTTATTGAGTTGGGTCAATTCTGGGCCTATTTGTATCTCTGGCCTTTTATCCTTTAGGCACCAATTGCCAAAAAGGTGAGCTTGTCTTCCCCAGAGTACCCTAGGGGTGGGGGTGTTGAGGATCTAGGAGAGTTTAGGTATGTGAACACCCCATTGAAATTTGTGAACAGTTGTCTTATAGGGTCCTAGGCCAAACAAATTGCCAAGTTTAGCGGTCTTAAGCCTTGTCTCAAATCTCTGGTGTCTGGGCCCCCGTTTCTCTGCTGATGGGAGAACGACTTTGGAATATTCATTCTAACTGACTACATTTTGCCTTTATTTGTGTTGTAGACACACATTTTATGGCTTCTGGGGAAAAGCAATGAGGAAGATAGTCTCAGATATTTATATTTGTCTTTGAGAATCATTTTTTTCTTCAACAACAGATTTAGCTATTAATTATATTTTAGTTGTGCTGATGTTGAGATAAAGTTGCTTTTTCTGTGCATTGGGGTTTGGGGAATAAAAATAGGGGGAAGTGTAGGATTAGTGAATATTCCACAGGAGGCTGATAATGGAGGACTGACTGTTTCAAAGGGGATTTGGTGAAAGGTTGTAGAATTCCAAGGAGTTGCTGTATTTTGTGCTTTAAAAAAAAAAAAAAAAAGTCTTATTCACTTGAGAATAAAAAGAAATGTGGAAAATGTGGAATTGATCTCTTGTGCTCTAATGAAAATAGTTAATTTAAAATACAAAAATAATTTGTTTTTTCCCTTTAGCCCACAAGGGATGATCGAGGATGGTTTATCAGTCCCATTGGCCCTAATCCTTGGTGGACTGTGATAGCTGCAATTATCCCAGCTCTTCTCTGTACTATCTTGATATTCATGGACCAGCAGATCACAGCTGTCATCATTAATAGGAAGGAACATAAGCTTAAGGTAACAAGAGATTTTGACCTAGAAGACTTCTTTGGTAGCCTGCTATAATTTTTTATTTTAGGGTAAGCCCTTCCACACCAGGAACTGAATAACCTGGATAAAAAGTCACAGAAGAGGTCTATAAGGAGTATTCATTCCCTACTCATTAATTGGGGACAAGACTAGAGTAGAACATAGTGGTATATGTGAAAGAAACTTGGACTCCATTACTCTTCTCTCAAATCTGTGGGTTTGTGGTAGGCAGAGTTCCTGGTGGTCCTATACAACTACTTGTTTTGAATTGGCTGCTGTTCAACTTGTCTTCCTTGTGTTCAAGTTGGATCTTAGACCATAATGTGTTAGAGGCAGTTATTCTCCCATTGCTGTCTGTTATTAGGGTTTCCAGATTAAACCTTGAGCCCAAAGGTTACCAGGTACTAGGGATAGTTCTAGTACTTGTATTAGTGAGATGTTTCATGCCTTCCATCTTTATGTTTTCCTTACTCAGAACCTGCAAAATCCAAATCTGGCAAGGATCTGGAAGAGTGTTATAGGAATTCAATAAGAACATTTATCTCCAACTTCTGTATTGTCTACTAGAATGGTCAAGATGCAGCTTGGTCTCTGTTTACTCTTCCAGAAAAGGATGGATTTTTGAATGTGTGGGACTCAAAATAAGCTGGGAGTACTTAGAT
This sequence comes from Sciurus carolinensis, assembly GCF_902686445.1. Taxonomy (NCBI): domain Eukaryota; kingdom Metazoa; phylum Chordata; class Mammalia; order Rodentia; family Sciuridae; genus Sciurus; species Sciurus carolinensis. The sequence goes on from NC_062216.1 coordinate 111,756,868, forward strand.
AAAGAATGGATATTGGCATATATAGGATAAGCTAAAATTTCCCTTTTTCTTCTCTGTTCCCTCCTAATTAGGAAGGGTTATAAAACTCCTCTGGGATCCTTGGATTCATTCCTACTTATCCATATACCCCTTCTTAGGCTTGAGACCCTTAACTCACTTTTATATGCCCCACTATATCACTGATGGTGATAGATATTCTGTTTCTCCACAGAAAGGCTGTGGCTACCACCTGGATCTGCTGATGGTGGCCATCATGCTGGGTGTCTGCTCCATCATGGGCCTGCCCTGGTTTGTGGCTGCAACTGTCCTGTCCATCACACATGTGAACAGCCTCAAGTTGGAATCTGAGTGCTCTGCTCCAGGAGAACAGCCCAAGTTCTTGGGCATTCGAGAGCAGAGGGTGACAGGCCTTATGATCTTTGTGCTGATGGGCTGCTCAGTCTTCATGACCACTGTCTTAAAGGTAATCATTTATTCACTCGTTAGGCATATATATATAGTGCCTTTGTGCCAGGAATCCTTGCTAGGTTCTAGAAATACAGTGACACACCAGACAGATACACATACAAACTACTACCCCGGAAAAGCTTATTCTGATAATATGTAATTAAGAAAATAAACATAATTATAGAACATAATAAGTGATATAAAGGAAATATATAGTGTTCTCTGGTGCTATAGAGAATTAAGGGGTTCTATTTTAGCTAGGATTGTCAGAGACAGCCTCTCTGAGAATGTAACATTTTAAAAATATCTTTATTTATTTATTATCTTTATGTGGTGCTGAGGATCGAACCCAGTGCCTCACACTTGCTAGGCAAGCATTCTACCACCGATCTACAACCCCAGCCCATGAGAAGGTATAATATTTAAGATAAGGTGGAGCCAGCCATGCCATGGATGGTAGAAAATAGCATGGAGGGAGGGGAGAGAAGCAGTTAAGTTAGGTCATGTGGAAGGAAAGAGTAATATGTGTTGTAGAAGATAATCAGGGTCATGTGGTACAAGGGTACTGAGTTAAGGCAAAGAGCTCAGTGGGATGAGATGGAAGAGTAGATAGGGCCAGATCAGAGAAGACCTTGTTCACACTAGTAAAGATTACCTTTGAGGGCTTTTAACAGGAGAGAGACATGATTCAGTTAATATTTTTAAAAAAATCATTCTGGCTGATGTCTAGAAGACAAGTTTTTAGGGTGGGGGAAGAATAGAAGCAGAGAGACAAGTGAGAATAATACAGGTAAGGGAAGATATTGATTTGGATAAGAAAGTTGGTAGTAGGGATAGGTAAAAAGGCAGGACTCTGTACATCTTAGAGGTAGATCCAAAGGTCTTGCTGGTTAACTGGTTGTGGAATGGGGTGAGGAAAATGGAAAAATCAGATGACTATTAGGTTTTTGACTTGACCATCTGGTGGAAAGATGACACTTATTACAATAGAGAAGACTGCATTTTGATTTTGTGAGGAGTGGGGCTATGATCAACATTTGAGTAAGAAGTCAGGAGTTATCCAAGTGAAGAGAGTAGAGGAAGGTTTTGGATTAATAATATATACTTGGGAGCCAATAGCACTTAGATGGTATTGAAAGCCAAAGAGGTAGATGAGCTCACTTGGGAGAAGGGTGAATATCAAAGAGGAGAGGGGCAGTGGCTCTCACTTGTAATCCCAGTGGCTTAGGAGGCTGAGGCAGGAGGATCAAAAGTTCAAAGCCAGCCTTAACAACTTAGCAAGGCCCTAAGCAACTCAGTGAGATCCTGTCTCTAAATAAAATACAAAAAAGGTCTGGGAATGTGGCTCAGGGGTTGAGTGCCTCTGGGTTCAATCCCCGGTAGCAAAAAAAGAGAGAGAGAGAAAGAGAGAGAAAAGAGAAGAGGGTCAGAGAGAAGAGCATAGTTTAGAGAATGGGCTAAGAAAGAGATAACAGTCTCAAAAGGAGCTGCCAGAGGAAAACAAGAAGGTGTGGTGTCAGGAGTCAAGCTGGGGAAGTGTTTCAAGGAAGGACTGGTTAGAAGCTATCTAGAAAGATGAAGACTAAACCAAGGCTATTGGGTTTATCAATATGGTAACTTAACATGACTAGACAAGAGCAGATTCAGTGGACTGCTTTAGTTTCTGATGCTTTTACATAAATTAGAAGTAAAAGCAAAAGCAGAAGCTGACAATGGTAAAAGTCCTTTTGTTCTAAAATGAAATGATCACTAGTAAGTTAAATCATAGACTTTCCATCTCAACCCTGTCTGACTCTTCTTTTCCTCTTCCCTGGGAATACACACACACACACACACACACACACACATACACACACACACCCTCTTCTATAGAATTAATGCCTTTTCAATCTTCTGTAACCAAAATCATCTCCTCAGGGATTTGGTGTATTTTGACATGGGCTAAAAAATAATTCTCTTTTCTTGCCTAGAAACTTGAGGGCAAGAGTAGGGGAGGTATCTTATCAGAGAGCAAACTTCGTGGAATGATAGGGCAGAAGCCTAATTACAGGTGGCTGAAGAATGAGTAAGAGATGAAGGAAATAGAGTGTGCATGCAGACAACTCTCTTAAGAGGTTGTTTGTGAAGTGGAACAGAAAAATAGCAGCTGGCTAACAGAGTATCTTTGTAAAGGTGAAAGATATCTCAAAGATGAGAAAAAACTTTTTTCGTGTGTGGGTATAAGGACTCCATGGGAAAACAGGGTGAAAGGAAAAGCTCTCTAGCCGTGTTGCCAAGGTCCCAACCATCTGAAGCACTTTCTTGATTCCATTCTCCCTCTTTTTGATTTTTAACCACCCAGCCTAACCTGCAGATGCCCTTCAAGGATGAGAATTGAGAGAATGGTAAAGTACTTGAAACCATCTTTGTGTCCCTTTACTTTCCACTCAGCTTCACTACCTACTTTTCCTCATGCTCCTTATCCCTCAACTCTCTGTCTCTAGCACTTATTTCACTCCCTCTCCTGGTCTAGTTGCCATCATTAGGGACCCAGAAGTTACTGTTCCTCAAAGAATATAACAACAGGAGCCTGGTGACAGACATCAACAGAAGAGTTCTTTTAAGACACTATTCAATAGCTCTACAAACAAGGGCATCACTGAATTGGGTTGGCTACTTATTCCAAAACTGAAACGTCGTAAAACCCAATGTGGATTTTCTAATTCTGAAAAGAAATACATTTTGGAAGGTTTTTTTAGCCCCAAAATAAAAACAAACTGAATTTAGGTAGGAGAGTTTTCTTACCTGGATTCTAAAGTCCCCATCTTCTATCCCAGAGTCTCTCAGATTATGTAGGTTGGTAGATAGGATGTGATGGGAAAGTCCTATTCAAGTACTATATGATTATTCAAGTACAATATAATAACATTAATATTTTTCTCAAAATCATTCTCACTCTGATAATATACCTCCCCATTCATGCCCTCAAATCTCTGGAGAGTAAAAGAGAAACTCCTTTAGTCCATGTCAAAGTATACCAAATCCCTGAGATGATTGCAATTACGACTTAAAAGACATCAGTTCTGTAAGAGGTCTGTGGTGGGTATGTGTGTGTGTGGGGGATCCATCTACTCATCCCCAGGGAGGAGGAAGAGTCAGATAAGGATGAGATGTGAGGCCTATAATTTAACTTAGAGTGATGATTTCAATTCAGAGAGAAGATTTTTATCACTATCAGCTTCTGCTTTTGCCTCTACTTCAAAATTATGTAAATAAAACAAATTAACACAATGTTTATGAAGCTATTTTGTGATTTTGTTTCATTCTCAGAGATTTAAAAGTTATGTAGCCTTGAACATACTGTGATACCAAACTTGGTTTCTGGCCTTTCTGCCCTTTTGTCTGCAGTTTATTCCGATGCCAGTACTCTATGGAGTTTTTCTCTACATGGGAGTTTCTTCACTACAGGGAATTCAGGTATTGTACAGTTCAGCCATGGCAGTGTCCTTTCACTGTGAGTTCATCTGTCCTGACCAGGGAGGGGCAGGTCCCAAAGGAAAGCGCCATCTGTTCTTGAGAAATTATTTCCTAGGTTTGCTTGTTGGACTGTTTTAGAAATTTCTTCAAATGTACAGTCATAGAGACTTCCAGAGTAGCCTGGCTTAATATCATGGTTCTGGTCATTCATTTGTTGATTATTCAACATTTGTTTAGCACATAAATACAAGGTGCTTTGCCAAATGCTGGTAAACCAGAACCTGAAAGGTTGGTCAAGAACCAAACTGGCTTCCACACCTGTACAGCTTGAGATTTAATACCAGTTTAAAGTGTAAAAGAAGAAAGTTCACCTTTGAGGAGTACTAGGAGTTGCCCCAGGTAAGCAGATGTTACTCCCTGTTATACTGTACCTTCTCCCATCTATCAATTCATTCCTCCAAGACTTTCAAACAGAGAAAATTGAGAGCCATAATCATAATTTCGATATTCCAGATGATGTAATAACTTAGCTTTTTCTCGAATGGTCAGTTCTTCTTGTATGGAATGTCTGATGCTCATTCTTACATGCTGAGTTCTAATGTGACTTTGGGCAAGTTGTTTAACCTCTGGGTCTGTTTTCCTTTACTCTACTGTAAAAATGATCATATTTTCTATATTCAGAATGTTAATGAGGTTTCATCAACAAACATCTCCTAATTCCTCAAAGAACAAGTAAGAGATTTGGTTTGATAGTAAGCCACAAGATGTAATTCACTTATTTCCTATTTTCCCTGAGAAAACTCTCTTAGGATCCTCAGCGTGGGATAAACTTTGAACCTAGAATTAGAAAAGATGAAGTCAAAAATCAACTAACATTTCCCAGCTTTGACCATATTGCCTGTCCTCTTGAGACTTTGTTTCCATTCGTGTCCTGTAGAAATGGTGTTACTTACTTTTCAGAGCAGGCAATGTAAGAGACATGAAAATGGGTCTAACAAGGCTTCTAAACCCCGCAAAGCCTCCTGAAAATAAATGCCAGTTCCCTCCTTTCAGTTCTTTGATCGTCTGAAGCTCTTTGGGATGCCTGCAAAGCACCAGCCAGATTTTATTTACCTGCGTCACGTGCCTCTGCGCAAAGTGCACCTCTTCACTCTCATCCAGCTGACCTGCCTTGTCCTGCTCTGGGTCATTAAGGCATCACCAGCTGCCATTGTTTTCCCAATGATGGTGAGGTTTTTTGGAATATAAATTATTACTATTATTTTTAAGTTGTGGTAAAGTACCTGTAGCATAAAATTCTGCATTTAAACTGTTTCTAAATGTACAGTTCAGTTGCATTAATTACATTCACATTGTTATATCACCATGCATCTCCAGAATTTTTTTCATCTTATAAAACTGAAACTCCTCACTCATTCAATCCTACCTTCCCATTCTCTCCTTCCTACCAACCCCTGGGAAACCACAATTCTACTTTATGTCTTTATGAATTTTATTATTCTAGGTACTTCATATATGTGAACTCATAATGTTTTTTTCTTTTGTGACTAGCTTATTTCACTTAATATCTTCAAGATTCATCCATGTTCTAGCATGTGTCAGAATTGCTTTTCTTCCTAGGGTTGAATAATATCCCATTGTGTACATAAACCACATTTTGTTTTTCCATTCATTTATCAGTGCACACCTTGGTTGCTTCCACTTTTTGAATATTGCTATTGTGAATAATGTTGCTGTGAACATGGGTATACAAATATCTGTTTGTGTCCCTGCTTGTAGTTCTTTGGGAAACACAGCTAGGAATGGGATTGCTGGGTCATATTGTAATACCATTTTTAATTTTTTTCTCTAAACTCATAGACCCACACCCTCCTGGTATTTTTTTTTTCAGTTTTGTCAGAATATTTGTATTTGTGTGTGATGTTTAGGGATTAAGTGTTTAGTTTAAAAACTATCAAATTCCTGGGAACTTCTGGAAGGAAGCCTATCAATTTTAAATTTATTTGAAATGTAATCATTAAAATTATAAATATGATTGGATTTAATAAGCCTGATTTGCATCATTCCTCATCCAACCAAGAGATGTAACTGATACACACCAAGGGACCCAGGAAGGTCCTTATGGATTATTAGTTATCTCTGGTTAATGTGGCTTCTTGTAAAGAAAGTGCAGCAGTAGTCGAGATACCTTGGACCTGCGTCTATTGGAGAGATTAGCTGCCAGATTTTAGCCAAGTCACTTCCTCTTTCTGGGCCTCAGTTTCCTCACCTTTAAAGTGAATGTCAGCCTAGGCCAAAGAACAGAGATAAAAACCACTACAGATACACAATGCAGTCATAGAGCAAGGATTTTGGAGGGAAAAGTACAGAGGATCAGAAGGGAATAAAGACAGTCTTCCAAGGTTCCATCATCCCTGATGAGGCAGGCTTATTCTGAATGCAGCTGGCCCACTTTGACCCTGCTCCTGCAGAAGTTATCCGCTCCCCATGCTGCCCTGTAGCCCTTTCCTGATGACCACAAACAGGGGAAGGCAGTTGTCAGGGCCATCTGCAGACGATAGGTTTGTCTTTTCAGTGAAGAAATTAAATTAGTTCCTCAGTAATTTGTAGGGTTGCTATCGTGATGGTTAAAATACTCTATGTAAAACACTCAGTACCTGGCACAAAGAGGACATTTAATAAATGGCAACTATTGTGATTATTATGAATTGGATTTTTCTTGAAATGTTCTTCTAATTAGCTGTGAAAATTGAGACTTTACTTTTCATTCCAGGAACAAAATTGGCCCCTTAACTCTTCCTTTATTTTTCTTCAGGTTTTGGCCTTGGTCTTTGTCAGGAAAGTCATGGATCTCTGTTTCTCTAAGCGAGAGCTGAGCTGGTTAGATGATCTCATGCCTGAAAGCAAAAAGAAGAAGTTGGATGATGCCAAAAAGAAGGCCAAGGAGGAAGAGGTCATAGTCATTGTACCAGCTACACATTTTGGGGCTTCAAGTTACAGAACATAGGAAAGGCCACATGAAAAGTCAGCATGTCTGGAATCCCAAGGGTTATATTTAAGAGCTAGAACGATTACTCCAAGATATTCTCAGCTGGGGGTTGGGGAGATAGCTCAGTCGGTAGAGTGCTTGCTTTCTAAGCACAAGGACCTGGGTTCGATCCCCAGCACCCAAAAAAAAAAAAAAAAAAAAAAAAAGATATTCTCAGCTGAAAATGAATTCAGGATTCATATTCCTTTCTGCCCTTCATTTCTGGATTCAATAATCAGTAGTTTTTCCCTTTGTTTCCTAGAGTCTACTCACCAGGATACCATCTAGAATATGAACATAGCATCTCTTTTTATTATAAGAGTCAATGGCTTGTGTTCTTCCCAAAGGTCTAATTGAAAAGTATATTTTCTGAGAGTATTTGTTATCTGCCTAATTGCTGACAATATTGTTTTTTCCAAACACAATTAGGGCCTAGATAGTATCCCTTGAAATACATTTCGACATGCATATTTTTCTAATATCTTGAATTTTTAAAACCTTGTATTATTAAACAAGCTTTAACAATTTTAAATACAAAAGCAATGGAAGAAAACTTTAAATGGAATATTGATAGAATTCACTACATTAAATGTGAAGCTTTCAGGTATCCAAAATTCCATAAACAAAATTTTTAAATAATGTTAATACATTTGTTAAAATTCTTCCTATTCAAATAATTATCTCTAATAAAACAATAATGGAATAAAAATTAGCAATAGACATAGATAATTTACAAAAGAAGACTATAAATGACCAAATAATCAAAGAAATGGAAATATCAAATATTTTTTCATTTAATAAATTTGGAAAGATTTTGGAAAAAAAGTGTTGGTAACACTATTATTGAAATGAGTTTCTTGTACAATAAAACTAGTAGTATGAATTGGATAAATCTCAGGGCAGCTTAAAGTAGAGTCTTAAAAATGTATAAGCCCAAACCAGGCACAGTGATGTATACCTTTAGTCCCAGCACTTGGAGACTGAGATGGAAAGATTGCTTGAGCCCAGAGCCTAGAAATTTGAGACTAACCTGGGCAAAATAGTAAGACCCTTTTAGCCCAGCAACTCTTAATTTTAAAATTTATCCTTAAGGATAATGTAGGCAATGTAGACAAAGATTTTAATTATGTACAAAAAAGAAAAATTAGAGTCTAGCCTAAGGATAGCCTCAAACTTGGGAACCTCCTACCTCAGCCCCCCAAAAGCTGGGATTACAGGCATGTGACATTGCACCTGGCTAAATTAGTGGCATTATTTTAAAGATAACATTTTATTATGGAATATTTTAAACATAAAGTAGAAAGCAAAGTCAATATTCATATTTTCCCAATTGCCTTATTATTTTTAACAATATGTTTATTTGAATCAGGATCTAAAGAAGGTCACTATGTTTCAATTGGTTGATATCTTCCTTAAATTTCTTTAGGGTTTTCCTTTCCAGTTTTTCTTTCTATTGAAAAACTGGTTCCTTGACCTATAGGCTTTTTTTTTTTTTTTTTTTTTTTTTTGTGGTGCTGGGGATTGAACCCAGGGCCTTGTGCATGTGAGGCATGCACTCTACCAACCGAGCTATATCCCCAGCCCTGACCTCTAGGCTTTTGCATCATAGATATTTTGCTAAATATCTTCCTTAGTGTCATTTAACATCATTTTCTGTCCCTGGTGTTTCCAAGTTGGTCATTGAATCTAGAGGCTTACTCAGATTCAGATTTTTTTTCAATACTATTCCATATGTAGAAATATCAGATTGTCTCTTTTTACAGTGACTCAAACCTATAAAAATCCTAATTACATTTGTATAATAATTGTGAGAGAAAATTAGTTAGAAATTGTGGTAGTAGAAGAATGAGCTGGTGAAAATTCATGATCTTTCTTTGTTCAAGATATAATAATGTCTCTTTTTTCCCCCCAGGAGGCTGAGAAAATGTTAGAAATTGGGGGAGACAAGTTCCCCCTTGAGAGCAGGAAATTACTAAGTAGTCCTGGAAAGAACAACAGTTTCAGGTAAAGCTCCCAAACACAAAGGAATTTACTGTTTGGGATATTCTCTAAACATTCTGACTTTGTGGGGGGGTGTTTTTACAAATGCAGCTGCTGGTGTAAAGTGCTAAATATCCAGACTCCCATGTTCATCCTGTGACAATCAATACCTTTTCCATTTAATTGTGAACTGAATGCCTGCTCTGTGCCCAGCACTGTACCAGGTGAAGAGAGAGAGGGCCAACATCCCTAGAGCCTTCCTCCATGCCACAATTGTGCAAGAAGGTTTACTTATATGTTCTCTGTCAGTCTTTATAACCATTCTCTTAAAAAGAGTGTCATTATCCACTTCTGTACTTGTGAGGAAACAGGATTATAGAAGTTTAGGTAGTTTGCTCAAAGTTATAATGCTACTAAGTAGAAAGATCAATATTCAAAACTGGGTCTGTCTATTCCTCAAACTAGTACCCCTTATGCTTTTCTTTGCCACCTTCCAAAGATGAATGGAATCGTCTTTATTTCTAGAGAGTTCTCAGGCTGGTGTGCATGACTTTCCTACACTTGGACCTGCCTCGGGGATAGGCAGAGATAGTCCACTCCAACCAGACTCATGGCATCTGTAGTTCAGGGACCCAGGGAGAATGAGCTGGGATCATTAAAATGCCTTACTTCTGCCAGTGATTTTACTCCTTTACCTACCAAACCTATTGATCTCCACAAATCACAAGAAGCTAAATTGGTCCATGTGTCGTTTTGTTCCTGTCATCTTGTTTCTGTTTTGGATGAGGCACACACAGGGTGAAGGAGCTTAGAGGTCGGGAGGGGCAGAGAAGGAAGAAAGGGCAACTGGATCTTGGGAAATTGACTGCTGAATCATTGGGTTTGTTGTGGTTTATACTGTGGGGTAAATTAGGAAAGTCTTTGGTCCCTAATAAACTTTCTGTAAGTTATTATAGAAGGAGCCATATAATTCGAATCCTGTTTCTTCTCCAGTGGGATGCTATCTTCACTCTTGGCATTTTAGGAGAACTCCTGGTGTATAGAAGACTTTATATATTCTTGGGCTCCAGAGGACCAAAGTCTGGGTCTAGGGTCTTGATTTATTGTCATTTGACCTTGGACAAGCACTTGCACCTTCAAACAAGAATGTTATTAATCTCTGTTGCTATAATAGTTAAGACAATAGAGTGAGAAAGTTCTTTGTAAACTATCAGTGGAAAAGATTTCACTATGTAAATAAGAAAATGAATGAAGAGTGCCTGGCACACAGAAAGCAAATAGGAGTTCCTGATGCTGTGCTCTTGGCATCACAACACGGTTACCATTTCCAGTGAGCTTTTCAGAGGACCAGGCACGACCTGGGACAAAAGCCCAGCCAGCCTGCAGCAGCATCTCATAGGCATCTTACCTTTTTCTATTCTGACCTCAGTGGCTGCAGAAGAATGACCAGACTCCATCTGTGTTCCCAGAGCTACTGAGAACTGTTAGCTAGTCTTCCAGTCTTTTCCCTTCGGGTGGAGTGGTGATCATTATAGAATGAGATATGTATTTTATCCATATGTCTGACATTAACTGTACTAAGCATTGATTTCAGATGTGACCCCTCTGAGATTAATATTTCTGATGAAATGCCTAAAACCACGGTCTGGAAAGCTCTCAGTATGAATTCTGGAAACACAAAGGAAAAAAGGTAAAGAGACCTATAATTTCTGATTTTTATTTATTTTTATCTTTTAGAAATGGTAATAATGTTGAAGGTAAAATATATATAGTTGTAAGATTGAATTTGTCTAATAAATAGCACTTTCAGGATTGCTGCTAACCCCATAAGAATAGATTTAAGCCTAAGGAAAAAAAGTAAAAATGGTTTCTAAATATTGGAAGAGATAGGGTGTTTTGAGCTGTCCATTTACATAGGTCCAGTCAGGATGGAATTATTTTGTTACACTTTATCTGTTTAGTTCCTTAATCCTCTTTTTAGTTCTTATTTGAAAATCTAAATGATATCTCTCTGGTTACCTAACCACACAAATTGGAAAATTGCTACAAGTCTATATTAATATTGTTAATACAAATAAATAGTATGGGTACAGACTTTAACTTATTTAACTTGTTCCATAATGAAAATTATTGCCATGAACAGATTTTGAAATATTAAATTGTAACTGTTTTCTTATTTTGCAAAGTACATTCTATTTATCATTTGCTAATACCATAGATCAATTTTAATCAGGTTATTGAAGAAAATGAAAGAACTTAAGGCATCTTTGCCTACACTGAGGTAGGCTACGCATCCAAATTACTTAAATAATTTAGTCCAAACACCATTTAAGTTTAAATAGTAAGATAACTGAAAACAAAATATAAGGCCTTATTAAAGATAACTTTTAAAAAAAAGAGAAGTTGGGAAACCTGGTCCTACTCTTAATTGCATGTATAATTTGGCCTACCGCTGTTTCTGGCACTCAGTTTACTCAACAACAAAATGGGCATAATAATAAGTTGCTCTGAGGGGAAACTGAAGTGCTTTGAAAAGTCACAGTCACCAGTGGGTGGTAGTGGTGGGTTATTTCATCTTCGAATGGGTTAAAATAAATCTGTGCTGAATGTGAGTGAAATATAGAATCTTGTTTCCTTCAGAGGAAAATCCAGGCAGCTGTCGAACTGTATAACGCACACAGTTATTTTTAGTTGAGAACTAGTCTACTTGTAAATGAACTTAAAATATAGCCAGATCCAAATTGTGGTGACATCTTCAAAGTATTGTGTTAAAAGCAGGAATGAATCATGTGTCCCTTTTTGTCTCATTGTAACACTTTTATTCAGTCTCTTCAACTAAGAGTCTTTGCTGGGATAGAAGATTTGGGCCATGAGGTGCCTCAGGGAAGTTCTGGTTACAGAGAAAATGGTGAGTCTCTCAGAGAAGAAGCAAGACCAAGTCTGGCCCTGTCCTTGGTCATCTCAAAGCCATGCTGAAGCATTCAGTTATTCTTGGTGTGCATTGGAGGCCACCCAGCCATCCCCATACCAGCAGTGAGTCACCAGATGTGAACGTGGAAGCAGAAGGCCACCTCCTGTTGGTACTTCTCCTCCTCTTCCTTCTTTCTCTTCAGAACTGCCACCATTAAAGATCCAGCTTCCCATTTTTCAGACATTTTCTCTGAAACTCTCTGCTGGCCTGCTGAGCCACATGGATCCATTCTGCCATTGAGGATTCCTGCTTTGAGCTCCCTCTTCCTTAAAAGATGATGAGGTGGGGGAGTAGCAGGAGAACAGAGAAAAAGGGGAAGCTTCCTCAGTCATGTTGGTATCTGCAGACCCTTAGGAAGCCCTGGGCCTTAGTTTGATTGCCTACCCTGGGTGGGGGATGCTGGTCAGACCCAGAGGCTGTCAGGAGGTCTGCTACCAGGATGGTCAGCCCCCTGGGCATTGGCAGTGCCTACCACTTCAGCCAGGAGGACATTTCTGTCCTGAGGGGATCCCAATCACTCTCTAACAGCAGTCTGCACAACTCAGTGAGACCCTTGGAAGATACAAAGGCCAAGGGGGATTTGGAGTTTAGCTTATTTAGGAAAAGGCTTGGGGAGAAATCAGTAATGACAAGTGAGAATGAGAATCTTCTCATGGTTTTCATTGAGGATAGAGTAAGAGAATGAGCCTACAATGCTACGAAAGAAATTAGTGTAGATGCCAGGAAGGACTTCCAAGTCTGAAGATTGGTCAGTGTCTGCCTTCTAGATATCTAGGAAAGATTTGATGACAGTTGTTTGTGAGTAGAAAAGGAAATTGTTGTTTTTATTGGCCATTTTATGAGACTATTTGACGTCTTGCTGCTGTCTCTTGAGGATACATTCTGATTCCATCCTGGAGAGATCCAAGTGCTTATGTACTGTCTTCTTAGCTGCCTTAGTAGTGAACCATCATCAGCTCAATGGACCAAAACCACCTTCAGCCATGTGGTTTCTTCATCATCATGGATATCTTTTAGTTGACGAAAAGTTCTGACTCTCAGATGTAAAAAACTACTCTGGGAAATGAACTGTAAGTGAAGTTAGTTTTGGAATATAGTTTAAACTACTTTTACTTTTTTTCTCTTCTATGTTGCAATGAATGTCAAGGGCCTAAGCTCCAGTGCATTTAGACCTTCCCTGCCTTTGTGCACAGAATGTGACCAGCCAGCCCATTAGCACCCAGAGAATCCAAGCTTATCAGTTTTCCTTCCTGGAAAATCTCTGTACAGTGGGAAGATCCCCTAGTGTTCTGTCCTTTTATAGGTGAAGAATTGGCTGCATCACTTTATTGAGTGTTGCATTCTTTAGACTCTTAAAATATATTAATGTATTCTAGTCTGACTCTAATGACCTTTGATTGATATCAAAGGAATCCTGCATTTCTCCCACATTTCCCTATCTCTTAGGGCCATAGTTATTTTAATGCAGAGATGATTTTCAAGATATTTAACAACTGGTACAGGACAGACACCAACCACTCAGAACAGGTACCTGCTATGAACAAACACTATGTATCATTGCACCAGTGCCTGTTGGCTGAATGTCACACTGCTTTCAAATATTAAAATGGCATTCCACTAAATTTTAGGGTCCCTAGTTTGTCTGATTTCTATTTACAAGGCTGTTTTAGGGCAGCCTTGGCTTTCTTTTGTGGTATAGACAGGATAAGGCATGTTTCTTTAAAATATATGGGCATTAAAATCTTTGTGAGCCAAAGCTTCACATTTTATTACTTTAGAACAAATCTAATAATTAACCCCTTTCTCCATTTGATTTGGAAAAATTAAAGATAGTCCATCAATGGGAAAAACTTTCTTGCTGACTTTCCCACGTCAGTCTCTGGCTACTTTCTTGCATTTCTCCTTTTCATTGTTTTAGTTCCCCGGGAATGGGCACCTTTTCTTGCTCCATCTTGCCCTGCCGCCTGCCATATTTTCCAGCCACACTTTGTATAGGGAGGTTGGCAACTACTGTTTCCCTAGCCTTAGAGCACCTGTAAGGAAGAACCCATTGTGGAACAAAACCAGTGACAGTGTCATGAGAAAAATGTGTCTCCTAACACATTGATGCCTTGTATATGCTAAATTGCTTGAGGATAAGGGAACCTGCCTTTGTTAACTCTGTGCAGCACAGTTACAGGATCACATGTTGACTTTTGAGTTCTTCCCCAGCCAGAGTCTCCCAGATTACTATACCTTAGGAACATTAACCACTTTGGAAAACTGTGCCCACCCTTATAGGTCACTTGATTTTTCTTCTCAAACAGTGGCCAGCCTCATTTTTGCTATTCCTAATGGTAAGAACTATTCCCTACTCATATTCTCTTTTCCTTCGCAGCTCTCACCACTCAGCCCCAGTCCTGGCTGCTTCCTTGCTTAGGTTTGTGGCTGGTGACCATGGTAGCAAGAGGCAAACTGGCAGCATTTGGGGGCAAGAAACTGGAAGTGGCAGTGAAGCACTAGCAGTGTGTACACATGTGTGCATGGTGACAAATGAGCATGTAGCTGCAAGTTTTCATCACCACTCTTAAGCTTTTGAGCACCTTGCTGGGAGAACATCAAAAAAATGTGGTCATTCTCCCGTTTGGGAATTCTCATCTGAGTTTCTCTGACAAAACAGGTTGAGGACAAATACCGGCAGATTAATCTATGAAGAAAGGTATTAAAGTTAAAGGAGAAACTGATTTAGAAGTAGAAATAAAGGCAGGTTGTTAGGGATTTCTCAGGCCCACAGTTGCTTGGCCCAGAGAAATTGTCTGCCTCTTCCATGATGAGAGGAAATTTCAGGAACGGTTTAAATGTTGGCATGCCAGTACCCTGATAGACTGGTAGTGTCATAGAAAGGGAGGGAGGTCAGGGATTTAAGAAAATGATGGTAAGTGGAATTTGGATCTAAGTGGGCAAGTTGTTTTCTGGTCATGATTTTTAGGCAAGAGTTGGTCCTCAGGGCAAAAACCAGCAGCGATGTACTGTAAAATTGCCAAATATATTTGGTTGCATGAAACAGACTGGCTCTTTGTGGCTAGATATGATTTCCAACTTATGAAGGATTGTCAAGAGATCTGGTCTTTACCATATACAGCTCCTCTCCTCACTCCTTATTCATAAAAACTTGGGGTAGAGGGAAAGTGAACCATATTTTTCCAAAAGACAAAGTAAATAGTCATTATTTCTCTTTGTCTGGGATATGACTGGCTTTCAAGTTAGTTATTAATGTTCAATAAAAATCTGGTATGTGCTAAGTCTCATGCTTGGTTGCTAGCTCAGGCTATGAGAGCTGTGACCTTCAAGAGGTCTCTGGTGTTGGGGAGTCTGTGGTTTCTGGTCATTCAAAAGAGACAGTTTCTAATTCTACTTTATCTTCTGCCTACTCGACTCTCCATACTTCCCTCTTAGTAGAGGAATCAATAATTCTCCCTGCATCTTCTCTGTTGATTTTGTTGTCCATGTTCTGTATCTCAGATTTTCCTGAAGCAGAGGAGCAGGCTTGATGCCAGGACCCCTGTTTTTTTTTAAACCAGAATCAGAAACACCTCCCACTATGTTCTCTCTGCCACTTTATCAATGTCTTTGAAGTTCTTTGCAAGAGAGACAGCTCCTCCTCCTAGGACTTTTAAACAGTCATCTTTGCCAGTTTGTCACTACATTTTTCTCACATTTCTTAGGTTCCTAGGCTACATCCTAGCAGGCCATCCAGGAACCCTGCATTGAATGTTCCCAGCCTTCTTGACTCTCTTGGTGAAAGCCATTAGGCCTCCTCCAGCAGGCCCTGGCTAGTCAAGTGAGACGTTATTCAAGTTCCTCCCCTTTTCACTGTCCTGGCTTTTCAAGCACCCTTTACTACTCCTCTTGTCTTTTCCTCAGTATTTCAAGTTCTCCTTAGAGGGAAGAAGTTATTGATCAAAGGTCCCAAAACCACCATCAGTTTGGGGTGGCTAGAGCAATGAGGAGGTCGATCAGTGCTGGACTTCTTGGAAAGGGGACTATATGGTTATATTCCTTATTTATGTTGAGGGTCTGAGGACTCTCAAGCCCTCAGGCTCATCCACATTTTAGCGTAAACAGAAAAAGACATTCCAAAGCCAAATAGAAGCGATTTTTCTACTAAATCTATTCTTTATGACTCTTGCTACCCCTGGTCTCTTAACATTAATTATAGAAAATGGGCGGTTGTCTCAGTTACATTTTTTTTGTCAGAAAGGAGGGTAATTTTCATAACCAAAAGAGGTGTGAAGTAACTATATCACTGCTTGAAGTGTGAAAAGAGGAAAGGAGTGTTACGTGAACCTTTCCAGTGGAGAATTCAGGAAGTTGAATGACTCATCCATAGGCATAATTCTTTTAGAAGATTCTGTGCTCAAAGGGAATGGAATGGTTTCTGACCCCTCTGAAGAGATTAAGAATAACGTTTTTCTTAAATCTAACCCACTTTCTGCACTGGAGAATACAGAACTTTTTCTTCTAGTTGATGACATTAATATTCTTTGAGAAGAGGGAGAACCCACCCACGGCACATTTCTGAGCCCAGCAGAAATCAGCAAGCTTGGGCTTCTCTTAGCAGGTTTGCGGATGACTTCAACATGCAGGTTTTTCACATGTGCAATAACGCTGGAAACAGAAGCACCAAACTGAATGTGCAATTACTCCTTTTGTATAAGAAGCCAAAATCATCCTCCTCCCCTCCTCCCATATTCACTCCTCTGGGATGATAAGTCTCCCTCTTGTTTCTCTGTGTCTGTCTGTCTGATTGATTAGAAATGGCTGCCCTTCCAAGCTAAATGAGGTCAGGTGGAGAGTAGAGCAACCTTCCCTCACAAGGGAACAACTTGAGGTGCTGGTACATTTCTCTTGTTTTCTATGTTCTTCTTTCTAGTAGGTCCCATGTAGAGATAGAGATATTTTTGTTTTAGAGATTCCAAAGTATATATTTTTAGTGTAAGAAATGTACCCTCTCCACACTCCATGGTGTAAATAGAACTGGGAATAAATGTGTCATTGTGATAATCCCATAGCAATTTGTGGTAGGAACAAGACTCCTTTTCCAATCTGTGTCTGTGACCCAGGGCAGGTAATTGTGACACTGCATCTCCTAGACCTCTGCCTGCCCAGGCTTGTGTATACTCACCTCAACAGGTGAAAAATAAAATCTGTAGAAACTGTGTACCTGTAGTGTTCTTTGAGCCTGAATCAAGGGGCTGAGCCACTGCTGATTAATTGCAGAATTTGTGAAGAATGGTGAAGATGGGTGAAAAAAAGGTGTGGTGGTATCTGCTGAGATGCTTTAAGAGGACATACGTGCCTTCTAGGTGCAGGTTCTGACCAGTCCTTGGGGCAGAGTCATGAAGGAGGCCATAAAGGGCCCTTTCCTAGGGAACTGCTCTGGCAGAGGCAAACAGGACAGCATGAAAAGAAAGCTAATTTTGAAGATAAAATCAGGCTGTTGAGAGCAGTTGACAGTATTTAGGGACCCTCCACTGCCTTGAAATCCAGATTTAAAAATCTGCTGTTGCCCTAGAGTTTTTTTATTTGTTTGTTTTTGGTTTTTTGTTCTTTTTGCAGGGGGTGGGGGTGGGTCACGAGAGTATTGTGTTTCTCTTCCTCTCAAATCCCACTGCTGTAGGGTTGGAGAAAAGGGGAAGAGGGAAGTTATGGAGGAAGAGCAGAGAGACCTGCAAGGAAGTGACAAGATAGTTGGTAGGAGAGCCAGTCAGGAGGCTTTACTGATTGACAAGAAAGGCATCCACTGAATGCTTTTTTTTTTGTACCAGGGGTTGAATCCAAGAGCACTCAACCATTGAGTCATATTCCCAGCTCTTTTTTATATTTTAGAGATGGGGTCTTGCTGAGTTGCTTAGGGCCTCTCTTAAGTTGCTGAGGTTGGCTTTGAACTCTAGATCCTTCTGCCTCAGCCTCCTGAGCCATTGCAATTACAGGCTTGCGCCACCATGCCTAGCCACTGAAAGCTTTCTGACATAGACTGTGGGGTGAGCATTTTATGAAGTGAGAGCCAGTGCAAGCTGGGCATGCAGCCTGAAGACACAGGACTCCCTGGCTCTGAGGTGTTTTGCTTCTTTTGACTGTTTTTCAAATATCTCAAGTTCACACCCTTTGCCTCACAGAGAGACTTGCTTTAATATCATTGAGTGGCATGTGGTATGTGAGAAGGCTACTACTACAGGAAACAGCCAGTTCTGATGCCTCAGACTCTGGCCTGGTGGGGGTGCTGGTACAGGGAGATGGGAGATAGCCCTTATCATCCAGCAGCCTCAGGGTGGTTAAGGATTCTGTTGGAAAGTGCTTAGGACAGCACCTAGCTCATAGTAAGCAATAAAAAAATCTGGAAGTTGGGCTAGGGTTGTGGCTTAATAGTAGAGCACTTGCCTAGTATCTGTGAGGCACTGGGTTTGATTCTGAGCACCACACACACGAAATAAATAAAAGTTATGATATCCACCTACAACTAAAAATATTTTTAAGAAATTTTTGGAAGTAGGTGGCTCTGGTGTTAGTTAATTGCATAATTACATCTCCTGTGTTAGTTAATTCAGTAATCACATCAGGGCTCCAGTTAGCTTCTTTGCAGTTCTCTTAGTTTTCACCTCAGAGTCACAAGATGGCTCCTGAAGCTGCAGGCATTACATTAGCCAGCATAACTTCCAAAGGCAGGAAAAGATGAGGGGGCATTTTTCCAGCCTCTCTCTCTCTCTCTCTCTCTCTCTCTCTTAAATAAGAAGA
Organism: Sciurus carolinensis; assembly: GCF_902686445.1. Lineage (NCBI taxonomy): Eukaryota > Metazoa > Chordata > Mammalia > Rodentia > Sciuridae > Sciurus > Sciurus carolinensis. The sequence goes on from NC_062216.1 coordinate 111,775,524, forward strand.
GAATCTTTTCTAGAATACCCTGTCCTCAGTTACTGGTCAGCACTGGATCACATGTCCATCTCTTAAGATAGGAAAAGAGGGGTGGAATTATGTTTGGCTTGGCTTGATTAGGCTTTATCCTCTGGACTTGAGCCCATCTTTCCTGACCATATTGCTGCCCCAATACATGTACAAAATCAGGATTCTGTTAGTAAAGAATAAGGCAGGAGCTCTAAGAGATTCCATATCTGAAAGTGCCTCCTGATGAAGGCAAGAGAACCTAAACTCTGGGGCCTCCTGCGGTCCTGTAGCCAAACTATGGAGCACCATGAACCTCAGCAGCAGCAACTCAGGCGTGCACAGAACTTCTCTGAAGGTCAGTGTTCTCCACCCTGGCTTTACCTTCAATTAGATTCACCAGACTGATTTGTAACCTAATGCCCAGTTTCCACTCTACATGAGTTAAACAGAATCTCTGGGGTGAGCACCAGCATTTACTAATGCTCTCCAGATGATTCTTAGGTGCAGGCTGGGTGGAACGCCAACTGCTGTGATGCTTCACGCTGCCTTGGCTCAGCTCTTCTGTGTCTGCCTCACCTCCACCCAGCTCATTCTCACCCCCGACTCTGTGATGTTCTCCTACGTTGTAGCTCTGCTGCAATGTCAGTTTCCTTGGCCTCTGTTCCACAGCCTTAACCACCTCCAGATTCTTTCAGCTTCAAACCCCCGCTGCTCACAGATTCACTGTCTCTGTATTTCCCCAATGATTCCCAAGACTGAGAATGTAATTGGTCCCTGCTCATCATTTCTTAACACCAAAGGCCCCTGTCCAGCCTGTATAGCTCTGGGACCCTTGAGTCTGGAGCCATCCTTGGGCCAACTAGGAAAGAGTAAGGGCCACTGGTAAAGAATATGGCTGTTGAGGGATGTTCCTTTAGCAGGGGCTGTGACTGTCAATTTTCCTTGGAAGGAAACAAGGGCCAGAGAGATGCAGTAAAGCTGGTCCAGTTATCTTAGTGATGATCAAAGACTGTTCTCCAAGTTCCAGAGCTGGACCCAAACTTGCCCCTTTCACCTTTTGGTTGTGTTTAATTACTGGGACACAGGCATACATTTGTAAGAAAACCATGCAGGTTATTGCCTGCTACCTCACCAGACCACACCCTGTGAGCTTGCTTGTCTTGTGGTGAATGGAGAAAGGCTCAGACCATCCCTGACAGGAGGCTGAGGGCACAAAATGGAGTCCCTTAGAAGAGGCAGAGTATAAAACAGGTAAATCAGGAACAACCCTGCCTGATTTCAAGTCCCAGCTCTGACCATAGCTGAATGACCTTGGGCAGTTTGCTTCAGCTATGCCTCAGTTTCTTCACCTGCAAAATGGGAGTGATAATATCACCTACTTTAAAGGGTCCGCAGGGGCGACTCCATGAATTCACAAGCATACTAAGGCTGCTGCTCACCATGTGCCCTTGGTGTGTCCTCTAATTGCAGCAGGTTCTCCCGCTGCCCACCTATCTTTGGATTCATAGCTGTGTGGTAGTGGATTCCAGAGCCCAGGGGAAAGGAGTCATGGGCACCATAACCCTTGAGTTATTCATACATATTAATTCACAGGAAGAAACACCTTGGGCCTTCTAGCCCAGATGTGTTCTCCATCTCCACTACTACCTATGCCTTTCATGCAGGGTCAGTTCTAACTGCTCGCCTAGTTCTAAGGTCATCCATACTTTGGCCACTGATCTTTGGTGCATACAGTAGGCAGAGAAGGGGAGAGCAGGTTTCCAAGCCTCTAAAGATTAATGACCATTCTCTTCTTACCATGTTCCCCCAAAGCCCCTTCATCCTCTCAGAACCTATACATCACCTGATTTCCCGAAGAGTCACAGTGGATAAGGAGGAAATGCCCAGGCTTGACTACTCAGGCAAAGTGGTAGTAAAACAGTTTTCTAGTAACATTGAGCTGTGTGATTCTAGCACTAATTTTGAGTCATAAGGGCCTCCATGCTGGACTTGAACAGTACAGTCATCACTATCATTGTTGTCAAAGTCAGGACTGAAGCACTTGACCTGGAGAATCACTGACAGTAGTGGCCAGCATCTGTTGTGAGTATGATGTGCACTCCTCAGAGATGTTCTCTGATCACATCCTCGTGGCTCCTCATGGCACAGGCAATGGGTACTGTTCCTTCTACACATGAGGACAACGAGAACAAAAGGTGAAATAAGTTGCTGAAGTTCTTACACCTGGTGAGTAGCAAAGCCAAGTGCGGAGCCCAGTTTACTTGTCCAGGATCTGTGCTCTCAGCTGACTCCTTCGAGTTCCTGCCTAGAATGGGGACAATCTAAAACCCACACCTGATATGTACAGAAAAGTCAAAGGTCATATTGAAAAACACTAGAGAAATGTGAAATTGGAGAATGTACCAAGTTAAGTCACTGGTAAATAGCAGGAGAAGTCAAGAAAATAACTCAAATTCTTATTCTGGAATAATCCAACAAATTCAAATTATAAAATACATTCCAGAAAGAACTCATAGGCATGCAACAGTATTTTTTAAATGAATGACCAAGAGCAGTAGTGATTCCTCCTGAGAAGTCCTGGACAGTTTTTCTCAGGAGGAACATTAGGGCGCGCGCTCGCTCACTCTCTTTTTTTTTTTGTGTGTGTGTGTGTGGTGCTGGGGATTGAACCCAGGGCCTTGTGCATGCAAGGCAAGTGCTCCATCAACTGAGCTATATTCCCAGCCCATAGGGCTCATTTTTAAGAAGCAGAGAACTCAACTATTGATCACATATTGTGGCAACCTGAGTAAATAATTTTAGTAGCTACACTGTCACATCATAATCCATTGCATTCCTCTCTCTACCTTGTACTCAGGGGAACTATTGTTTCACTGAGCCTGACAGTAATCAGACCACACACAGTAGTCTGTCTGTTCAGTCTGTTGGAAAAATAGAGAAGCCCAAAGCATGCCCTTGGGAGGAAAATGGGGGAAAGACTCAGGGAGTCCTTGCCACTACGTTTATCTCATCAGTCTTAAAACTCTCTTTTAAGTGCTTTCCTGTATAGGGGTGAGGGGAGTAGGAGAGTTCTCAGGGGACCTGCAGTTGGACTAACATCCAAAATAAGAAAACACATGCAAAGCGCAGTAACGAGGACTATAGTTCTACAGGGTGAGGAGAGGATCCTTTCAGAGTCAGTGAAGCCTCCAAAGGGGGAAAGAGAAGTGTGGCCTGGGGCCCAGAGGCAGGAGAGCTAATGGAATGTTCTGATAAGAGTGCAGTCACTGGTTTCCTTGTAGTTGAGGGTTTTGTGTAAGAAGCAGTTGTATATGAAATTGGAGACAGGGGAAAGAAGACCTTCAATACCAGTTTAAGGAACGAGGACTATCCTATAAACTGCAAGGCCCCATCTAGGAGGAGAGAGATGCTTTGAATGTTTTAGGAAAATTCATCTTGTAGCTGCAAGTAAGAGGAACTGGAAGAGGGAAAAGCTTGATGCAGTTGGTCTAGGCCAGAGCAGTGGTGATGGGAGGAAGGGGTCAATGAGGGAGAGGCAGGGAAAACCAGCAGGCCTGCGTCCAACGAGTGCCTGGACATGGGGGACTCAGTGGAGTGAAACTGCTCCAGTGTCACACGTTTGAGACAAAAGCTGCCAAGGAAAATAATGAGTGGACTCATTTGAAAGAGCTCCAGGGGACATACCAGGACCAGCTTGTCTCCTGGGAGGCAGATTTGGATTTGTGCAATAATGGAATTAGATGCCTTGGGACCAACCATCTCCAGTCATGGGGGATGCCAGGACCCTGTAGATGTGAGAGGATGGTCTTGAGGGTTTGTGACTCTGTGACAGGGATAGAGAGGAGGCTGCAGACAGACAGCGTCACCTAGGAGCAGGCTAAGAGATGGGAGGGTGGTGGTGAAGGAGTGGGTGGGGAACAGATGTCTGAGCTGAGAGCAGGGAGCAAATGGGTGTGGGGAAGAAAGAGTAGGATGATGTCTGTGTCTGCGGCGTGGCAGGAGGGTGAGGGCCTCAGCACTGTGAGGGTTCACTGCTCTGTGCTGGGTCTTTGTGGGTCTAGGTTAAAAAAAATAGGGGGCTGGGGATATAGCTCAGTCTGTAGAGTGCTTGCCTTGCAAGCACATAGGCCCTGAGTTCGATCCCCAGCACCCCCCCCCAAAAAAAATAGGGTGCCATAGATCATAGGAGGGTATTTTCCTATCCCTGCCCCCCACTGCTATTGTAGGACCTCCAGGCCCTCTTTAAATAAAGGGCCCCAGGGCTGAATCATGTTTGCTCATGAGCATGATGACCTCAACAACCGTCCATCACAGGCTCTAGCGCCGGCTCTCTCTGCGTGCCCACTGCTGAGCAAGCCCCTGCTGCTCTCCCTGTCTCCACTACCCATGGCAGACATGCTATGCCAATTCCCTGTGTGCTGGGCCAACACCCCTATGTGCTGATGGCCTTGACTCCTAGGGACCTCAAGCAGCAATACCCTATCATGGCTCAGGGGCCTTTCCTGCTAGCATTGAGGCCCCTTCTGCCAATGAATTCCCAAAGCTAAATATCCTTGGTTCCTCCAGTAGGCCAAAAGCAGAGTTCATTTCAAGGTAGCAATTTGAAGGCCTGTGTCCCATGAAAAGGACTGAACAGGCTGACCCCTACTGCTAATTTCCCACACCGGTCTGATTAGATGCAGCCAGTGTCAGGGGTCATGTGGACAGCAGAGGCTGTGAGTGGAGGTTGCTCCTAGAAGGAGGTGGGGGGACCGGCAATGAGCAGATCGCTAATGTAGAAAGCTGCTAGACTTTGCGAACTCAGATGTGCCAAATTCTTGGCCAAGTCCTTTAAATTCATCATTTAACTCTCACAATGACTCTTTGAGGTAGGCACTGTGAATCTTTGCTACAGATCTAGAAGCTGAGGTTAAAAGTTAAGCAATTTGCCTGATGATGTACAGCCGGTAGATGGCAGAACTAGGATTCAAATCTAGGTTTTTGAGTCCAAATCACATGCATGCTCAAGTTCACATTATTATATTCTGATCACAACAGTTCAACTGGTTCGGTTATCTAGGCCCCAAAGACCACTTTGAGAGCTGAGTAATTTGGTTTGGCCCTATCTACATTGACTTGTTTTTTAAATCATTAAACACATGATGGAGCACTTACTCTGTGCCACGAAGCCTCCTCATGCCCAGGAAATGCTGGTCTGCAACTCACAGAGCTGCCATCTAGAAGGGGCAATATAAGTGAATATCAGTTGAGGAGTAGGCTGACCTTACTGATAGGCCAATAAGAAAACCTTCCTAAGGGACCCCTTCCTATCCCTAAGGGATCTCCTGCCTCATAGCGTCACATGGCCCTAGACAGGGGAAAGTCAGGAGGTACCGTCCTGGTTTTGATACTGATTCCATTCATTACTAGCTTCAGTTTCCTTTTCTGGTCTCCAGTGTCCTCATCAGTATAAGTGAGAGATCATGTTTGGATGTCTTCTAAGTCCTTTTCCAATTCTGACATTCCCTGAATCAAAACGAGGATAGCAATCACTTGGCAGGCTCAATCTGGGGTTTTAGACATGGTGAGTCAGGAGCCACAGAAGTATGGCAGTCCTAGAGAAATGCATAGGGGTAAGCTCAGGCTACCACACTTAGGGGACCAGAGATATCCAGACTGGTCCAGGCAAATTGGAGTTCAGAATCCATCCGCTGAGTGCTTGAGGTGGTGGTAGCAGAGTGAAGAAGTCCTTCACAGAACTGGGACATACAGGAACCCTGTTAGGGGTGGTCTGATGTCTGTGTTCCTGTGCAGTCTCTGGGTTCTGACATATTGACATCAATAAAAGTAAAAAAAAAAAAAAAAAAAAAAAAATAGTTTATGGCCTTCAATCTCTTGCCTGAAGAGTCACTCATGTTTCCCTGGATTGCAGACTCAGTTTTGCATTGTCTTTAATGAGTTATTAGAAAAGTTGAACCAGAGGGAACCTGCATTATGTTACTGAAAAGAGAGCCTCCCCCACCCCGACAACACTGTGACCTTGCAGATCAAATAAATCCCAGAACTGAACTCTTTATTCCATGGCAAGGTCCCAACCAGGAAGGGTAGAAATGAACATGTAAAGGAGGGATGGCCCTGTCTAGTCGTCCTCATCAGCCTTCCATCATCTCCATGACAAATGTCCCACTACTGATATTGCACGAGTTACCTCACCAGCTGCTGAGAGGTAATGAAAGAAGTTGTCCACCTGCCTCTGGGTACCTCACTTCCCACCAGTTACTCCTCTAATGTCTCCCCTTCACGTATCTTCAACTGCTGGTTCCATCTTGTCCACATCTCCCCTTGCACAGGGCAAATATACCAAGATGTGTCATATGTCAGAGAACATTCTGGGGCCTCGTTCTCCTCTTCAACTCCCAGCTCCAGGTCCCCCTGGTTCCTGCTCACATTGACTCCCCAGTGCATGCCCAGTAGGGCCTCCAGCTCCTGTACCTTCTGCCTACTGTTCCTTCCTGCCCAGATAATTGGAATTGGATGAAGTACATGGATGCTTCTGAGTTAGACATGATTTTAAATAAAGCATAACTTTGAGCAGTACTGTGTAGTGGGTATAATTATTTCTATTTTATAGATGAAGAAAGTGAGGCTCAGAGATACTAAGTAATTTTCCCAAGATCACACAGTTATTAAGTGGTAGATCATCTTCAGAGTCTTTTTACTCCTTTAGTTTACCTCCCATCACCTTGGGAGAAGGCTTTCTTAAACTTTTTCAACTGCTGTCCCACCAGCCAACAATATTTTTTCTAGTTTTAATTTTCATATCTTTCTTAAATATTTTTTTCAGTTATAGATGGACACAATACTTGTGTGTGTGTGTGTGTGTGTGTGTGTGTGTGTGTGCTGGGATTGAACCCAGGGCCTTGTGCTTGACAGGCAAGCACTCTACCAACTGAGCTATATCTCCAGTCACAACAATACGTTTATTTCTTATTTACTTATTTCTAAGTGGTGCTGAGGAGCAAGCCCAGTGCCTCACACATGCAAGGCAAGCGCTCTACCAGTGAGCCACACCTCCAGCTCTTAATTTCCGAATCTTATATTAGGAAAATAGGCAGTTTTTTTTCATTATCCAAATACACGATCATTTCATAATATTAAATGTGCTTTCCCCCACTCTGTGTCCTGCTCCTTCCCTGCCTCCTGCCAAGCAGTCTGCTGTGCATTCACAGGAAGAGATTCTCAACACCCCCACTCCAGCTCTGAGGGCCACGAGCTGCCTCAGAGTGGTGTGATTCCCTTTGGGGAAATTCCAGAATTCCCCTGTACTTAGCCAAAAGAGCATACCCAGAAAGAAAGGTGAGAACGGAGTGCCTTTAGAATAAAAAGCATGAATGCCTTTGAGCTGGAATGACAAAGCTCAAGACACGGACTTTTTCAGGACTCTAGGATGGGACCCAGGAGTCCACCCTTCCTCTCTCCATGTGTGCACCATCCGGGCACACTCTCCCTAGAAAGCAGCCCCCCTTCCATTCAAATTAGCCTGAACTGGAGGGCAGTGTGAGCCAGGCTGCTTTCTTCACAACAGCCTTTCTACAAACAGCATCTTATTTGACCCTTGAAACTGAGGGCAGTTACTGTTATTTCCTTTATAGCGATAAGAACATTCAGGGCCAGAGGGCTGGTGAATGCTGTGCCTCGGATCCCTTGAAGCCTCTTGTCTAGGTTTGTACATTCTCGCACCATTTCCTTTCAATGTGGACATCTACCTGCAGTTTGTTTAATGAGCTGTATTTTTAAAAATTATCCTAAAAATAAATTGTAGGACTGTGATGTCCAATATGCTATCCACTAGCAGTGTGTGGCTATTTCAACCTAAAGTATAAAAAAATTCAATTCCTGAGTTTTACTAGCCCCATTTCAAGTGTTCCTGATGTGGTCTCCTGTGGCTAATAACTTGCCTATCAGATGGCAGGAAACAGATCGCATCCACCATTGCAGGCAGTTTAATGCTGCTATCAAATATTTAGAAGTAACAGAAAATTATTATAAAGTTACATGAGAGTGTAAGTGCTTTTGTTTTCTAGTACTGTGTAACGAATTACCACAACCCTTGTTAATGACACACATTGGGGCTAGAGATGTGATTCAGTGGTTGAGGACTTGCCAAGCCTGTATGAGTTTGATCTCCTGGGTTTGATCTCTAGCACCTTAAAAAAAAAAAGTCATTATAAAAAATCATTATTAATGACTAGTTAACATCAAGAGATATATTGTAACTTGTTAAACTAATTCCCTATTGTTGACATCTGTGCTGTTTCTAATTCTTGGCCTATTATTATCAACATTGTAACAAATACCTTCACACATAAAGGTTTTCCTGAGGCTGGGGTTTGACTCAGTGGTAGAGCGCTTGCCTAGCATGTGTGAGTCCCTGGGTTCAACTCTCAGCACTGCATATAAATAAATGAATAAAATAAAGATCTATCAACATCTAAAATTTTTTTTTAATAAAAGGTTTTCCTGTATGTCACATTATTTCCTTAGAATAGATTTTTTAATTTTTATTTTTAGTTGTAATGGACACAATACCTTTGTTTTATTTGTTTATTTTTATGTGGTGCTGAAGATGGAACCCAGGGCCTCACACATGCTGGGCAAGTGCTCTACACTGAGCTACAACCCCAGTCCAGAATACATGTTTAATGGAAATTATTGGCTTAAAGTATATGACAAATTCTAGGTACAGTTGACTAATTGCTTTCCCAAAAACTGCTACTGACACTCCCCTAGCTGTGTGTAAGCAGGACTTATAGCTCTCCACCAGACAGAGCCCAGGTTCCTCCTCAGCCAGCAGGATTTGAACAGAACCTTCACCGAGAAGCATAGCTTTTCCCCAGGCTGGAGAAAACAACAAAGGAAGACTCTAGGGCCTCCCAAAGACATCCTAACATCAAGGAAAGAAAGAGTGGGTTCCCTACTCCCAGGATAGTAGCTCACTTGCTATTTGTGCATCCCAGTTAGTACAGGCCACTTTAAGACAAGGTACCCCTTGAAGAAATATTTTGAAATTTAGAAAAACTGCATCCAGATTCTGGGGAAAATCCTCCCACCTACACCTTCAGTTTATTATGGGGAGCAACATGCCCCTTCCCTGAGTTCTCTTTATGGGGGGAGGGTTTCCCTGCCATTACTGAGCATGCTCAGGACTTCCCTTTTTGCTTCAACTTCCCAGATGAGGAGCAAAGGCAAGGCCTAGTGCACAACCACTGGTGAGCCTTCTCCTGGTCAGCTCCCCTCCCCATCTGGCTGTTATGTTAGCTCCTCATCCCAGCTCCGCCACTTGCTAGCTGTGTGACCCACTCTGAAAGACATTGCCATATTCCAGCATCCAAAAAAGAGGACGCTGAATTCAACTTATCCCTATCACTTATGATATATTTGAAATTACTCTGCTACAAAGTAATGTATACATTATATGTTTACTGTTATTTTATGGTACATAAATATCATAGAGACAGCATTCACAGAATGGTTCTCTGTGCTTAATCCACTGGATATGAGCAGAGCTGATGCAGAGATAAGGGACACAGAAATGATATAAAGGATCAGAATCTGAGGTGCTGCCAAGGGAGGATGGGGTGAGGATGGGTTCAGAAAGCAATGCCAAGGAAGATGACTTGCTTGGCTCCCTTGTTCTTGGAACTACAACATTAGGGTGGAGACCTGCCCCCTCCTCGTTCCTACCATTTCTGAAATATATTTCTGAAGTCTTTCCTTCCTGGTAGAGCCCTTCTTGGGCCACACTCAGATTGCTATAACACTCTGGAAACCCCTGCAGCCCAGGCCACACAGCTGGTTCCACACTGTTCCTTTAGATCAGAATGCTTACAGTGGCTCAGCTTTGTCAACACCCCCCCACCCCCACCCCGGACTGGTTCCTCTGGTCTCACATAGGTTGCAGAATGCAGGCAGGGCTGCTAAAGGTGAGAATGGAAGCTGGAACCCAGGTCACACATGCTCCACTTGCCAAGTTATGTGCCTGACACACCTGTGTTTGACTGGAGGAAGGGATATCTTTTGGGGATTTACACAAAGGTACCCTATGGACTGATGTGATCCTGGGTTTCCCAAGCTCCTGTGATCCCACCTGTCACCCCTTGGCCCATTACTCCCTTACCACGTCTTAGAGTTCCTAATCTCTTCTTACCCACTGAAATGTGACTCTGTGGCCTCTTGATCTGCCCTTGGATGTGTCCTCTTGAACTCCTGCTTCTGTCCTTGTTTCTGCCCTAGACTGCTTCTCAGAGGACACCAGACTCATCTGTCACCAGCTCATTGATTACTTGAGCCTAGCATCAGCATGTCCTGGGGAAAGTCTGGCTTCAGTGAAAGCAAAATGCCAGGAGCATTAGGGGGAAAGTCCGTGACTCTAGGAGAGTATGCTCACCAAAGAAAGGGGTTCCCGAGGACATAAGGAAAGGGACTGTTAGGGAGAGGCCAGGACACCAGCCTGGGGTGGAGGGCTAGGCTGATGGGCAGGTGAGAGTCAGATAGCACTAGAGCTGGTAGGGGCTCTGGGCCAGGGCTGGTGACGTCTGCTGCTCCCCTAATACATACAGCCCACGGAGTACCAAGAATGCATCAGGAGCTACAGGGAGGGCCTGGGGCAGCAGTGAGTTAACACCTGTAGAATGCCTGGAACAGGCACTGGCCCGTGTTAGGTAGTAAGTATGGACAGCATCAATGCTTCCTGGATGCTCCTTATCTTAGAAGATAGCCTTGCTCCAAGCAAATCTCCAGTGCCTCAGACCAGCCACAGGAACCCCTAGGGACTGCCTGTTGCAGGTTCAAAGGTCAGGGCTGATTCTAGAGAAGGAGCTTTCTCATCCACATCTTTATCATCTTTACTCTTTCCCCTGCCTGCCCTTGGAACAGATTAATATCTCGGAAGAATCCTTTACATGACAAGGTCCAAGAACTGGCCCACAACTAGCTAGACTCTCAACCTCTTGAAGACAGGAACTATGTCTATCACATTCATTTTTGCTTTTTTCTTCCCCCAGTAAAGCACTGCATCTAGCACACAGTACATGTTTTTAAACTTTTTGTTAAATGAACATATGGTCCTCTGCGGCAGAATTAGCCTGCAAGTATATCCTAATTAGGAACAATGATATTTAGGGAGAAGATCTGCACCATATATTGACACAGAACAGGCTTGGCTGCGTCCATGATGAGAGTCTGTAGATGTCAGTGCAGGAAGGGGTGAATTCAGCAGGCCCCAGTTGCTCTAACCTTGCACATTCCAAACAAAGTCCTCCTGTCCTGGCCATTGACTGGCTGCTGGAATGACTTTTGAGCCTCTGGAATATCCTGCCCAATAAGAGTTTTTTTTTCCCCTGAGCTAGAGACCTTAGGCCAACTGTGTCTACCAGCCAGATCAGATAATTCACATGAACCATATGATTTATGGTGAATGCATGTTTTTGTATCCCTGAAGTTCTAGGCCATGCTCTATCAATATGGCCCCAATAAAAACACTGGACCACAAGGCTCAAAGGCACACCCCAGACTGGCCATGCTTTACACAATGTTGCCACATGCAGTTGCTGGGGCAATTGAGTGTCTCTAGAAGGGGAGACTGGTTTCTCCTGGATTTCACCCATGCACTTTTCCCTTTGTGGATTTTCATCAGTAACTAGAATAAACCATGGTTGTGAGAATATTGGCTTCACTGAGCCTGTGAGTCCTCCTTGTGCATCACCGAACCCAAAGGCAGTCTCAGTGATTAAAGATGATCAGAAGTAGCTGGGTGCAAAGCTGGGTGCAGTGGCTCGCGCCTGTAAGCCCAGCAGCTTGGGAGGCTAAGGCAGGAGGATCGGGAGTTCAAGGTCAGCCTCAACAACTTAGAGAGACCCTGTCTCTAAATAAAATGTGAAAAAGGGCTGGGGATGTGGCTCAGAGGTTAAGTGCCCTTGGGTTTGATCCTCAGTACCAAAAGAAAGAAAGAAATAGCCGGACACAGTGGCATACACCTATAATCCCAGAGACTTGGAAGGCTGAGGCAGGAAGATTTCAAGTTAATTTAGAGAGACCCTGTCTCAAAAAAAAAAAAAAGAAAGAAAGAAAGAAAACAAAGAAGTTCAGAAGTAGGTAGCTGATTTCTAATAATCTTTGTTTTTAGCTGGATTGATGCTTCTCCACAGAAGTACTTCTTCATGCTGGATGAATTCATTCATGCAACAAATATTTCTTACACACCTGTAATATGCCAGTATTGCATCCAGGTCACTGGAGCATACCAGTCAGTGAAATAAAGGCTCTGACCCTCATGGAGCTCACATTCCAGCAGGCGCTGGGGACAGGCTTGAAGCAATAAGAATAATAAATAATGTGATAAATATTGTGCTAAAAAGAAGTAGAACAAGGGATCAAGAGCATGGGATTGGGGTGGGGTGCATTGAAAGGGTGAGACGTGACTTGATGGAGGGGAGAGAGCTGGCATGTGGTTCCTACGTCAGAAGTTCTCCGGAAGACAGCCCTGTCTCTTGAGTGTTAGGCATTCTTAATGAGCACCAGAATAACTCAGGGAGCTTGTGACAAAGCACAGAGTTCTGGACCCCATTTGTGGTAGTAGTGGGGAGGAGCTTGGGGACTAGACTAGAGGTGTCCTGCAGATGGTGGGGGAGTTCATTAAGATTGTATCAAGGGGCTGGGTTGTGGCTCAGTGGGAGAGCACTTGCTCAGCATGTGTGAGGCACTGGGTTCGATTCTCAGCACCGCATATAAATAAAGGTCCATCAACAAGCAACTAAAAAATGTTTAAAAAAAAAAAAGACTGTATCAAGCACTTCAATGAGTTGATGCTGGAATCTGGGAACTGCAGCTAGACACATTCCACTATGTAGCATGAATACGGAGGGACACAGCCCTAACTCTCAAAGAACTTCCTCTTTTTAAAAAAAATTTATAATGTTTTTGTGTGACTTTATACCTTTATTTATTTTTTTAAATTTATTTTTATTGTAAACAAATGGGATACATGTTGTTTCTGTTTGTACATGGAGTAACAGTGCACCATTTGCGTAATCATACATTTACATAGGGTAATGATGTTTGATTCAGTCTGTTATTTTTTCATTCCCCCCCACCCCTCTTTTCCCTCTATACAGTCCCTCCTTCCTCCATTCTTGCCCCCCTCCAACCCCCCATTATGTGTCATCATCTGCTTATCAGCGAGATCATTCGTCCTTTGGTTTTTTGAGATTGGCCTATCTCACTTAGCATGATATTCTCCAATTTCATCCATTTGCCTGCAAATACCATAATTTTATTATTCTTTATAGCTGAATAATATTCCATTGTATATATATACCACAGTTTCTTTATTCATTCATCGACTGAAGGACATCTAGGTTGGTTCCACAGTCTGGTTATTGTGAATTGAGCAGCTATGAACATTGATGTGGCTGTATCTCTGTAGTATGCTGATTTTAAGTCCTTTGGGTATAGGCCGAGGAGTGGGATAGCTGGGTCAAATGGTGGGTCCATTCCAAGTTTTCTAACGAATCTCCATACTGCTTTCCAGAGTGGCTGCACTAATTTGCAGCCCCAGCAGCAATGTATGAGTGTACCTTTTTCCCCACATCCTCTTCAACACCTATTGTTGCTTGTATTCTTGATAATCGCCATTCTAATTGGGGTGAGATGGAATCTTAGTGTAGTTTTGATTTGCATTTCTCTTATTACTAAAGATGGTGAACATTTTTTCATATGTTTGTTGATTGCTTATAGATCATCTTCTGTGAAGCGTCTGTTCATATCCTTAGCCCATTTGTTGATTGGGTTATTTGTATTCTTGGTGTAGAGTTTTTTGAGTTCTTTATAGATTCTGGAAATTAGTGCTCTATCTGTAGTATGAGTGGCAAAGATATTCTCCCACTCTGCAGGCTCTCTCTTCGCATTGCTGATAGTTTCCTTTGCTGAGAGAAAGCTATTTAGTTTGAATCTATCCCAGTTGTTGATTCTTGCTTTTATTTCTTGTGCTATGGGAGTCCTGTTAAGGAAGTCTGATCCTAAGCCGACATGTTGAAGATTTGGACCTACTTTTTCTTCTATAATCTGCAGGGTCTCTGGTCTGATTTCAACGTCCTTGATCCATTGTGAGTTGATTTCTGTGCAGGGTGAGAGATAGGGGTTTAATTTCATTCTGTTGCATATGGATTTCCAGTTTTCCCAGCACCATTTGTTGAAGAGGCTATCTTTTCCTCCATTGCATATTTTTGGCACCTTTGTCTAGTATGAGAAAATTGTATTTATTTGGGTTTGTGTCCGTGTCCTCTATTCTGTACCATTGATCTACCTGTCTATTTTGGTGCCAATACCATGCTGTTTTTGTTACTATTGCTTTGTAGTATAGTTGAAGTTCTGGTATTGCGATACCCCCTGCTTCATTCTTCCTGCTAAGGATTGCTTTAGCTATTCTGGGTTTCTTATTCTTCCGGATGAATTTCATGATTGCTTGCTCTATTTCTGTAAGGTACATCATTGGGATTTTAATTGGAATTGCATTGAATCTGTATAGCACTTTTGGTAGTATGGCCATTTTGACAATATTAATTCTGCCTATCCAAGAACATGGGAGATCTTTCCATCTTCTAAGGTTTTCCTTAATTTCTTTCTTCAATGTTTTGTAGTTTTCATTGTAGAGCTCTTTCACCTCTTTGGTTAGATTGATTCCCAAGTATTTTATTCTATTTATTTATTTATTTATTTATTTATTTATTTATTTATTTTTGATTTCCGAGTATTTTATTCTTTTTGAGGCTATTGCAAATGGAGTTGTTTTCCTCATTTCCCTTTCAACTGTTTCATCGCTTGTGTATAAAAATGCTTTAGATTTATGTGTGTTGATGTTATAGCCTGTTATTTTGCTGAATTCATTGATGAGGTCTAGAAGTTTTCTGGAGGAGGTTTCTGGATCCTCTAAATATAGAATCATGTCATCAGCTTAAGTTCTTCTTTTCCTATTCGTATCCCTTTAATTTCTTTGGTCTGCCTAATTGCTCTGGCTAGAGTTTTGAGGACAATGTTGAATAGAAATGGTGAAAGAGGACATCCCTGTCAGGTTCCCGTTTGTAAAGGGAATGGTTTCAGTTTTTCTCTATTAAGAATGATATTGGCCATGGGCTTATCATAAATAGCCTTTACAATGTTCAGGTATGTTCTTACTATCCCTATTTTTTCTAGTGTTTTGAGCATGAAGGGGTGTTGTATTTTGTCGAACACTTTTTCTGCATCAATTGAAATAACCATATGATTCTTATCTTTAAGTCTACTGACATGATGGATTACGTTTATTGATTTATGGATGTTAAACCATCCTTGCATTCCAGGGATGAACCCCACTTGATCGTGGTGCACAATATTCTTAATATGTTTTTGGATACTGTTTGCCAATATTTTATTAAGGATCTTTGCATCTATATTCATCAAGGACATTGGTCTAAATTTTCTTTCCTTGATGTGTCTTTGCCTGGCTTGGGTATGAGGGTGATATTAGCTTCATAGAATGAGTTCGGTAGGGTACCCTCCTTTTCTGTTTCCTGGAATACTTTGAGAAGTATTGGAATGAGTTCTTCTTTGAAGGGCTTGTAGAACTCGGTTGAGAATCCATCTGGTCCTGGGCTTTTCTTGGATGGCAGGTTTTTAATGGCTTCTTCTATTTCATTGCTTGATATTGATCTGTTTAAATTGTGTATGTCCTCCTGGTTCAGTTTGGGAGGAGCATATGTCTCTAGAAATTTGTCAATGTCTTTGGTAGTTTCTATTTTGTTGGAATACAGATTTTCAAAGTAGCTTCTCATTATGTTCTGTATCTCAGTGGTGTCTGTCGTGATATTTCCTTTTTCATCACGGATTTTAGTAATTTGAGTTTTCTCTGTCCTTCTCTTTGTTAGTGTGGCTAAGGGTTTGTCTATTTTTTTTTTTTAACTTTCTCAAAGAACTAACTTTTTGTTTTGTCAGTGTTTTGAATTGTTTCTTTTGTTTCAATTTCATTGATTTCAGCTCTGATTTTAATTATTTCCTGTCTTCTACTACTTTTGCTGTTATTCTGTTCTTCTTTTTCTAGGGCTTTGAGCTGTAATGTTAGGTAATTTAGTTGTTGACTTTTCATTCTTTTCTGGAATGTGTTCCATGCAATGGATTTTCCTCTTAGTACCACTTTCATAGTGTCCCTGAGATTTTGATATGTTGTATCGTCATTGTCATTGACCTCTAAGAATTTTTTTATCTCCTCCCTGATGTTTTCTGTTATCCATGTTTCATTCAATAGCATATTATTTAGTCTCCAGGTGTTGGAGTAATTTCTCTTTTTTATTTTGTCATTGATTTCTACTCTCAGTCCTAAGGACTTTGTGGCATAACACAGGGTCTATTTTCCTAAGGGCTGCTTTGTGGCATAACACATGGTCTATTTTTCGAGAAGGTTCCATGTGCTGCTGAGAAGAAAGTGAATCCGCTTGGTGATGGATGGATTATTCTATATATATCTATTAAGTCTAGGTTATTGATTGTGTTATTGAGTTCTATGGTTTCTTTGGTTGGTTTTTGTTTGGAAGATCTATCTAGTGGTGACAGCGGTGTGTTAAAGTCACCCAGAATTATTGTGTTGTGGTCTATGTGATTCCTGAAATTGAGAAGGATCTGTTTGATGTACAGGGATGCACCATTGTTTGGGGCATAAATATTTACTATTGTTATGTCTTCCTGATTTATGGTTCCCTTAAGAAGTATGTAATGTCCTTCTTATCCCTTTTGACTAACTTTGGCTTAAAGTCCACTTTATCTAATATAAGGATGGGAACCCCCACTTTTCTACTGAGTCCATGTGTGTGGTAGGTTTTTTCCCATCCTTTTACCTTTAGTCTGTGGATGTCTTTTTCTATGAGATGAGTCTCTTGCAGGCAATATATTGTTGGGTCTTTCTTTTTAATCCATTCTGCCAGTCTATGTCTTTTGATTGATGAGTTCAGGCCATTAACGTTCAGGGTTATTATTGAGATATGATTTGTATTCCCAGTCATTTGGCTTATTTTTGGTTTTTAAGTTGGCTTGGTTTCTCCTTTGAGTGGTTTTTCTCTAAGGTAGTTCCTCCCTTTGCTGACCTACATTGTTGTTTTTCATTTCCTCCTCATGGAATATTTTGTTGAGAACATTCTGTAGTGCAGGCTTTCTATTTGTAAATTCTTTTAACTTTTGTTTATCATGGAAGGATTTTATTTCATCTTCAAATCTGAAGGTAAGTTTTGCTGGGTATAGGATTCTTGGTTGGCAATCATGTTCTTTCAGAGCTTGAATTATGTTGTTCCAGGCCTTTCTAGCTTTTAGAGTATGGGTTGAGAAGTCGGCTGCTCTCCGTATTGGTCTCCCCCTATATGTAATCTGATGCTTTTCTCTCGTGGCCTTCAAAATCCTATCTTTCTTTTGAATGTTAGGCATTTCATTATAATGTACCTTGGTGTGGATCTATTGTGATTTTGTGCATTCAGTGTTCTGTAGACCTCTTGTATTTGATTTTCCATTTCATTCTTCAGGTTTGGGAAATTTTCTGATATTATTTCATTGAATGGTTGTTCATTCCTTTGGTTTGTATCTCTGTGCCTTCCTCAATCCCAATAATTCTTAAATTTGGTCTTTTCATGATGTCCCATAGTTCTTGGAGATTCTGTTCATGATTTCTTACCATCTTCTCTGTTTGGGCAACTTTATTTTCAAGACTAAATATTTTGTCTTCATTGTCTGAGGTTCTGTCTTCCAAGTGGTCTAGTCTTTTGGTGATGCTTTCAATTGAGTTTTTGATTTGGTTTATTGTTTCCTTCATTTCAAGGATTTCCGTTTGGTTTTTTGTGAGAATCTCTATCTCTTTGTTGAAATGATCCTTTGCTTCCTGCAGTTGCTCTTTCAGCTTATTGGTATTATCATTCATTGCCTGCATTTGCTCTCTTATCTCATCCTTTGCTTCATGAATCATCTTAATCATGTATAATCTGAAATCCTTTTCTGACATTTCTTGTAACATACTGTCATTGGATTCCATTAATATAGAATCTAGATTCATTTGGATCATTTTCTTCCCTTGTTTTTTCATGTTGTTCATGTATCTTCCCCTCTAGCAGTGCAGATCTGGGGTATTGCAGATTTCCCCCTATAGGCTTATAGTGGCCCTATAGGTTTCCAAAACCTTTTCTTTAAGGGGAGATCAATATTAGCAATGCACAATTCAGACACTACCTTTATTTATTTTTATGTGGTGCTGAGGATTGAACCCAGTGCCTTGCACATGCTAGGCAAACAGTCCACCACTGAGCCACACCCCCGTCCCAAAGAACCTCCTCTTTAGCGATCACCAAGGGGGCATTTGAGTACATGGCGATACTTTTTGGATCATGTTTCTGTCATTAATATACTCATAGGAGATGTCATTCCTGAACTGATGATTTGCTAAGGGTAGTGAATCTTGAAGGGACACGTTTTGAGGAGAAGAGAAGGAGGGTTAGGGGACAGTGGTGAGGACTTCTGCAATAAAAATCTAGGTTCCTAAGAGACCTGAAATGACCTCTGATGAGAAGAGAGTGCTGATTCTTCCTAGGCCCTGCCACCTAGGTGAGTCTGCCGGAGGGATAAAGTCTTCATTGGTGGGGAGACTGGATAGATAGGTGGGGCTGCAAGGTCCAGAGCTCCCCATAGGACCAGGCTGAGGCTGGGACTACTCCTTCCCTGTTCTGTGTTACCCACTACCTTTAGGATTTTCCTGAGGTTATTTCCTTAGTGAACCACTTGCACATGTCTCATCTGACCTAAGACACAGAGAGAATTCAAGCACCAAACAATCTGGACTCTGGCACACAGTTATTTAGGAAGTTGGGGGAAATTAGCTGAACCAGTTCCCATGGCAACCTAGAGAGGCATTTCTCTCTCTTCCCCAGCCTGGACCTCCCAAACCAGCCTGGCCTGGCTTCTCGGGAGGGTGCATGTTAATGTCCATGAAGAGGGCCCTGGCTCCCAGAAGGTGGCACCAGGTTTTGGATTGCTCTGAACCACAGGAAACACAGAAAAGGCAAATTCACTGCCAATATTAGGCGAAACCAAAGGAGTAAATCTGGAGCCCAAAATAGGGGTAGTCACCTTCAAAAACCACAGAGTTCATTCTCAACCTTCTTAGTAAGCCCAGAAATCTGTCCAAAGAGTTGAAAATGTGTTGAGATCCACCTGAAACTTGGCCGAAGAGTCGGACTTTCCTTTGGGTCTTTGCTTGGCCTGCCCTCTGCTGGACCAACTCATAAACAGCAGCTGGTCAGGAAGGAAGGAACCCCAGCCAGAGAGGGCTTCAAAACCTCACTGCAATTCTGCTCATCCTTTAGGGTCCAACTTTAAAAGTCACCCCCTCCAGGAGGCCTCCTCTGATCCTTGCATCTGGAAGCAAGTTTTTTAGCTATGAGAGTTCACAGCCCTTCCTTTACACTTCCGTAATGGCGCTGCCTACCTTATGCCATGGTTATATATTACATATGTTGGTTCCCAACTAACTTGTGAACTCCCAGGAGAAAAAGACTTTTTTAAAAAAATTTACTCCCAAAGGATTTTTCACCTGCCTAGAAATGTCTGCTACAACTAAGCCTTAAATTCACATCATTAACAGAGTTCTCGAATTCAAATGTTGCATCTCCAAAAAGGCCCAATTAAAAAATAACTATCAAAAGATGTAAACAAGTTGCCTGGCTGCTGAGTCATTAACCATTTAAGGCATTAGCACATTAGCAGAGTCCAGAGCTTAGAGAGTCATGGTATTATGAGGAATGGTTTCAGGTGGAAAAAAAAAAAAAGATAAGAAAAGAAAGAAGGGTAAAAAAATAAAGGGGGAGAGGGTCAAGTCTAAGGAACTTCTGAGACAAGTGACTGACAAGGTTGTGGGGTTGGAGAGAGGCAATAAGGTACTACATACTTACCCCTGGGTAGAGAATCTAGAAGGACAGGTGGGGGGCACACACCAACAGGATCTTGTAGTACTCAAAAAGAAATTAGTGGGTCCAGATCAAAAAAAAAAAAAAAAAAAACCTCCAGTAAAATGAAATTAGTAAGTGCTTAATTAAATGTCAGCAAAACATAACACTATGTCAACTTCATTAAATGCTAAATTTGGCATTTATAAATATTCATTACATTTGAAAAGAACTTGTGGGTTAGATTTTTCTCACTTCATAAGAATTCCCGGGTAGAGACTGTGACTCCTGGGAAATTGAAGCCAATTGGAAATTAAATATTACTCATAGCCAAATAATTTCCAAAGAAAAATTATAAAACTTCTTTCAAATTTACAGGGCAAATTATATTTAATGCAGGATGTGAGTACATTTTAATATAGCTAATATAATAAAATTGGGTGTCCCTGGGGCCTACAAAGTTTTATAAAATGGCCCTGAGTATCAAGGACCAATTTCCTCCATCCACTTTGTAATTTCACCCCATATGATACCACAGCCTTTGCCTTCCAAGTACAGACAAACACCCGAAGCAAGCTGCTTCCACCTCTAAACACAACCTGACTTCACTTTCCTGTCCACCTGCCTAAGCAAATTTCTTACAATTGATTGATTGATTAAGTGCTTGGAA
Organism: Sciurus carolinensis; assembly: GCF_902686445.1. Taxonomy (NCBI): domain Eukaryota; kingdom Metazoa; phylum Chordata; class Mammalia; order Rodentia; family Sciuridae; genus Sciurus; species Sciurus carolinensis. The sequence continues at coordinate 111,796,176 of NC_062216.1, forward strand.
TAGGTAACTGTGAAGTTTTCCCACTTCCATGGAACCTTCCAGTTAATAACTAATGTTGTTGGCCTGGCTTGGTGGTTTACCCCTGTAATCCCAGTGCCTTGGGAGGCTGAGGCAGGAGGATTGCAAATTCAAAGCCAACCTCATCAACTTAGAGAGTCCCTAAGCAACTTAGTAAGACCCTAAAATACAAAAAAGGCTGGGGATGTGACTCAGTGGTGAGTGCCTTGGGTTCAATTACTGATACTCTCTCCCCCCAAAAAAACCCACTAATGCTGTTAATTTGTTATGTATATTTTCTGAATATTTTATGTACTTACAGCAAAAGCTGCATGCTTATTCTCCACCTTCCCCTTTAACATAGACATTAATATTCTGTGTACATGGCTCACACTCCTACATTCCTTGTCTTTCCTGTACAACAGTTGCATCCCTTCTCTTAAGCCCATAATTATAAGGAAACCACCAATAACCCTTCCCTGAAAATGGTCATAAGGGGGGAAAAGGTACAGCCTTTGAGGTAGCATTGAGTCAGAAAACACTGAGTCACAGAATGTAGTCTAGAAGTAATTTATGCAGAAATAATTGAGATGCCAGTAGAGCAAGTCAAAGTCAGGGGATATGGAATAGATGAGCTCCAAAGAAGTCTGAAGAGGCCAACAGTGATTTTTTTTTTTCTTGCAAGAGAACTCATGATGGGGACGGACAGTGCCTCATCTTTCTCCTCCCCCACCGCACCTCCTCTTCTAATTCCTCTCTTATTCTTTCTGGAAATAAAACAGGTAGCCATAAGTCTGGAGGAATAGTCACGTGCAAGGGAAGAGAGATCTGTCACTCAATAAAAGCTGAGCACACTGGTGGTGGTGGTTATAGGTGGGGCATTTGGGCACAGCAGGGCTGCCAAGCAGAGAACATCATGTGGACACCAGGGACCAGCAAATCTGGGTTTCCGCCCATAGTTAAGAGGAGAAAGAAAGTCTAAGTTTAGTCATGTTTTTCCTCTACTTGAATCTAGAAATTTCAAGAGTACAAAAAAGTGATATGTACCAAAGTGACACACTGCTGGGTACCAGGCAGGAGGTCACAGCAGTGAGCAAAATCGATACAATCCTTTTCATACAGCTGACTTTCTAGTCAGGGAGAAAGACAATAAGTGAATACCAGGCAAATATAGACAACATAATACCAGGCTGTGATCAGTGCTACAACAAAGGAAGCCCGGTAGGGTCAGAGACTGGTGGGGTTACACAGGGGGTTACTTTGGACAGGAAAGTAAGGGAGCCCTCACTGAGGGAATGGTCTTTGGAAAGAGACTTGAAAAATAGTGAAGGACTAAACTATCCCAGTGTCTAGGTAAATAGTGCCCCAGGCAGCAGCAATGGCAGGTGTTGAAGCCCTGGCACTGGGTTTGGTGAGTGGTCAGCTAGAGTAGAGTCCCAGGGAGAAAGCAGCTCATCAGTGGACTGGGACCAGCCTTCAAAATGAATGGAGCCAGTATAGTGGCACACACCTACCATTCCAGCAACCGGAGACACTGACGCAGAAGACTCACAAGTTTGAGGCCAGACTGGGCAACTTAGCGAGATCCTGTCTCAAAATGTAAAAAGGGTTTGGGATCTGGCTCAGTGATAAAGCACCCCAGGGATCAATCCCCAGTACCAAAAAAAAGAAAGAAATGTAGAAGAACAGAAAACATCACCATGCATTGTGTGTTAAGCACGTTTCAGGACACTTTGCTTGGCTATGTATTGGGCAATAATGGAAAGAAACAGGGCTCCTTGTGATGGGTGCGCCAGTCAGAAAAGCTTGAAAGCCACTGATACGAAGGTGCTTTCTCTGTACCTGGATCATTCTCGCTCTCTCTCTCTCTCCCTCCCTCTCTCTCACAAACACACACACACATTACATGCGTCACATCCATATACAGTTTAAAAGAATTTTTAAATTTTTGAATAACAAATTTTAGATTTAAAAAGTTGTAAAGATAATGCAAAGTCCACTTATTACCCTTCACCCAGTTTCCCCTGATGTTAATATCTTACATTACCAAGGTACATTTGCTATAACTAAGAAAACAACACTAGTATATCGCTGTTAATTAACTCTAGAATTTATTTGGATTCCAGCAGTTTTTAGTGTCAGGATCAGTGCAGAGTATGACCTGACACTTAATCGCTGTATCTCCATGGCCATCTGGTTTGTGACAGCTTCTCAGCCTTCCCTTGCTTTTTACGCTTGGTAGGTTTGAGGAGCGGGGAGTGTTCTGCAGGGCACCTCGAGTCTAGAAACTAGTCTACGCTGCTACTCTAGGAGCTGCAGGAAGCACCGGAGCTCTGGCACAGGGAAGCCCTCATCTCTTATTTTTCAGCAATCACAAGTAGTACTGGTGCAGTGTTTTGTAGAATGATCCCCAGTTTAGGTGTACCAGTGTTTTTCTCACACTTAGAATGGGCTCATGGGTTTTGGAGAGGATTAGTCCAGGGGCAAGAGCCCTCTGCATCACAACTTAAGGGGGGATATGATATTAACATGACTTATCACTGGTGATATTAATCTCCATCGTTTGGTTTAGGCAGTGTTTGCCAAGGGTCTCCTTTGTACAGTCACTATTTCCCCCATTTCCACACTGTATTTGGATGTGAGTCCAGTCCACACACAAGGGGGCGAAGAATTAAGCTCTACTTCCCACAGAGGGATGATCTACTATCTAGAATTCATCTGTAAGGAAGATTTGTTCCTTGTTCCCACCTACTATTGAATCATTAATTTATACCAATATGAATTTATTTATATTTTGGGTTGTAATCCAATATCACACTATCTATTTTGTTGCTCAAATTATTTCAGCCTTGACACTATGAACTCTTTCAAGTTGGTTCCTATATTTCTTTGACATCTGCATTAGTCCATTTCCCATTGCTATAATCTAATACCTGAGGCAGGCTAACATTATAAAGAAAAGAGATTTATTTAGCTCATAAACTCAGAGACTTAATGTCCAAACAGTGTGTTGCAGGCTCTGAAAAGGGCTCTCCTTGGCTGTGTCACCTCATGGCACATAGTAGTGGCAGGAGCATAGGTAGGAGCAAGTGACCACCTTGCCTGCTGGGTGGGGCCAGGCTCAGGCCTTTATAATCATGCTCTCTGTTAGAACTACCACAGGGTCACACGAGAACCGTCTTAACCCCTCCTAGAGTGGCTCCCCCAGTTGACCTAAGGACCCACTAGGCCCCACCTCCTAAAGGTTCAATACCTCCCTGATGACAGCTTCGACAAATGAGCCTTTGTGGGGGACAAACAACATCCGAACCACAGTGTATTCCTTTGTGGGATTTTTGTTTGTTTTTGTTTTGAGCAGTTCCTTGCTCTTTGGTACTACAAGTTACTGCTCTTTGTTTATTTTGTTATTATTATTTTTTAATTTTGGCAGTGCTGGACAAAGAACCCAGGCCCTCTGCATGCCAGGCAAGTGCTTCACCACTGAGCTACCCACCCAGCCCTGATCTTTATGTTTGAAATCTTGCCCTGCAGTGACTGCCTTTATTCCCTAGCAAAAATTTACATTTGTGTATTGTATTAGACATGAGCAGGAAGGGGTCAAATGAGAAGGCCTCTACAGTATCTACTGCCTTTCAGTATCCATTCTCCTCTTCCTCTGCAATTGTAGAATTTTAGCTGGGGAGAAGTTACAGGTAGACCTGGATTTCCTAGCCTATCTGCTGCTGGATATATCTATTAAACTTTAGGCCAATGGTTTGTAAGCAGAAATTATGTAAACCAGCTCCAAGTTCTTGTTCTTAAAAAGACTGAGCAAGCTGAGTGCAGTGGTGCTTGCCTATAATTCAGGCAAGCTCAAGGCCAGCCTCAGCAACTTAGTAAGATCCCTAAGCAATTTAGTGAAACCTTATTTAAAAAAAATAATAAAATATTTTTTAAGGACTGGGGATGTAGCTGAATGGCAAAGTGTCCCTGGGTTCAATCCCCAGTGCCAAGGTGGGTGGGGAAGCCTAGGGAGCATGAATGAATGCCCTGGGTCTGTCCCCTCCTCTCTGCTGGCTGGCAGACAGTGAGATCCTTAGCAGTTCTATTAGCTGCAGCAGCAAGAGCTTAAACTCCTAGTTGAGTAGCGGTCCTCCAGCTGCTGAACTGAGGGACTCCCCCAAACTGTTCTCCAGCTCTAAAGGTCTTTGTAGCACCACAACACAGGCAGGAGAAACTGACAAACAAGACCCTCAGAGAGTGGACGTCACCAGTGAGAGTGCTAGGGAAGGGGCGCCAAGAAGAGGTGTGAGGCCTGCCTGAGCTGAAAGCAGCCCGGGAGCTGAAGTGATTTTATCAAGTGCTTTTGCTTCACAAATTCACTCAGAAGGACTTTTCCCTCTTGCAATAGTGAAATATTTATCTGCTGACCTTCTCTAGCAGAGTGTCCCCAGCTGAGGGTCCCCTGCTGTGAAAGGAGAGACTCCAGCTACCTCATTATGCCAGCAGCGAAGCCACTGCTGTGAATGCACTCCCAGTTTGGGAATAAGTCACCCAAGCCAGGAAACGAGACCCCTGTTTCAAATGACAGTTGTCTTAGAAAAACAGGATGTCTGAAGTTGACACCAGAGAATAGTCTGTTCTTCAGTGGTTGGTACCTCACTGCCTGATATCAGGAGGGAGGAAGTTAGCAAGCCAAAGGAAGTACAATGGCAGATGGAAGAGGCCAAGTGGCAGCCTCTCCGTGGAGTTGAGAAAGGAACAGAATAACTTCCATTTCTAAGGCTTTCTTAAAAAAATATATCTTTTTTGGGTCTTTGGATTCCAAGATAGTGAGGCATTAACAGAGAGAGAAATCAATTCATTCCAACTGTCAGCTCTGAGCACCTGTTAAGGAATACACCCCGGAGATGCAGAGATAACAACATGGTGTCTGCCCTCAAGTGATCACTGCAAAGCTGTTCAAATTCAGACACCTTGGTTGCAAGTTCAAGGCCAGCCTCAGCAACTTAGTAAGATCCCTAAGCATATTTACCTTGAGGGTAAATATGTCATGATGCCTTCAGTAGCTGTGATGTGAAATGGTAATATCTGTAGGTTTTATTGGGGGCAAAGTCACAAAGACTGCTAATTCTACTGAAGTTTGTTGCCTATATTCATAATAGAAGAAAATACTAATAAGTTAGAGATAAAAAAAAATAAAGATTTTTTTCCATTCAAGTCCATGAGCTCACTAAATTCTATCCACAGATGTTTGGTGTCATGGCTTAGATATGAGGTGTCTCCAAAAACTCACTGGTGAAACAAAGCAAGAATGTTTAGAGGTGAAATCAGATTATGAGAGCTGTAATCTAATCTGTGGATTAATTCACTGATATAGATTAACAGGGTGGTAATATAGGCAGTAAGTGTGGTTGGAGGAAGTACTTCCTTGGGGTTATGACCTTGGGGCTTATATTTAGTCCCTGGTGAGCAGAGCTCTCTCTGCTTCCTGGTTGCCATGTCCTGAGCTGCATTCCCCCATGACATCCTTCTGCTATGATGTGCTGCCTCCTCTTGGGCACAGAGCTATGGAGTCGGCCATCTATGGACTGAACCTCTGAAGCCATGAGCCAAAAATAAACTTTTCCTTCTTTACATTGTTCTTGTCAGGAATATTGGTCATAACAATGAAAAAAGTCACTAAAACAATCAGTTCAGACCCCTATGTCTAGTACAACAAAAAGGAGAAAACATGGGGGCCCAGGTGCTCAGGGAAGTAAAAATTGTGCCCAGTGGGAAAATGGAGGAGGGGGCGGGAGGTGACCTCCGTGGGAGGAGCCAAGGTCTCCTGGAATGATGGCTCTAAGAGCTGAGTGGTACTCAGGCCTTTGTGTCTCTCAGAGCCCTGTCTGGCCTCTGTGGCCCTTAATGAGTTCCTGCTAGTGTCATGCTCCTTTGACAGAACCCTCCTCTGGTCTAATTCCTGTTCCTACATAACTGTGATCTGCAGTGGCCTTAGTTTTCCATGGTGTCTTATTTTTTGAATTTTTAAGAAACTTTTTATTTGAAATAATTTCAAACTTACAGAAAAATTGCACAAATGGTACAGAAAACTCAGTGTACACTTTATGCATGTTCACCAATCTTATCAACCTCTTTAAACAACCTCTACCCATGTGCCTGTATATATTATATGTACATATGCATACAGACAACATATGTAGACATGCATTTTCTAAACAATTTGAGAGTAGGCTGCATGTATCATGTCCTTTTACTCTGAAATACTTCAGTGTACATTTTCACTTTACAGTGAGCAAATTTAGGACAATTTACTGTTGACCTAATACTTTCATATTAATCATCACTATTTATCTATTTGTTTATCTGTTTTTTATTACTATGTGTTTTTGTTTAATTCAATGGATTATACAATTCTCCTTAATTATTTTGATATTTGAATTTTCCAAGGAACTTGGCGTGGTGGCTTGCACCTGTAGTCCCAGCTACTTGGGAGGATGAGGAGGGAGGATCACTTGAATCCAGGAGTTTAAGGCCAGCCTAAGCAACACAGTGATATCCCATCTCTAAACAAATAAACAACAACAACAACAACAACAACAAACCAAATAAATAAAAATTTCCATGGCCCAAATTTTGCCAATGGAAGTCCCATAAAGCTGATTCCCACGTCTCTTTTACATATTCCCATTATAGTTTTAAAGCACTTCCTTACTCTCTGGCATAACAATCCTCTGAAATAAGTAATTTTTTCAAGAAACCATGGTTCACCAAAGAAAATATACTCTTAGCCAATAAGCACATCAAAATATGTGAATTTCATGAATCATCAGGAAATTAATATTAAAACCACAACCCTATACACTCATTAGAATGACAATTAAGAAACATTGACAAAGTTGTATGTTATGGTTTGAATCTGAAATGTTCCCAGAGGCTCCTGTGTTGAAGGCTTGGTCCTCAATACAGCAATGGTCAGAGGTGGGGCTTTTGGGAAAGAATTGTATCACAAAGGTTCTGACCTTATCCAAGGATCAATCCATTGATGGATTCTTTTCGGTTTTTTTAGTACCACAGATTGAATCCAGGGGCACTTAACCACTGAGCACAATCCCCAAACCTTCTTATTTTTATTTAGAGACAGGGTCTTGCTAAGTTGCTGAGGTTGGCCTTGAACTTTCAATCCTCCTGATTCAGCCTCCCCAGCTGCTGGGACTACAGGTATGCACCACTGTGCCTGGCAGATTCTTAATTTGATGACATTATTCGGAAATAGTGGAAACTGTTGTAGGTGGGGCCTACTTGGAGGAAGTAGGTCACTGGGGGTATGTCCAGGAAGGATATTTTTTATTCTAAGATCCCTCTCTCTCTGCTTCCCAGCTGCCTTGATGAGCAGCTTTCCTCCACCATATCATTTCTGCTGTGATGCTTCTGCCTTGCCACATGGTTAAAACAAAGCAATGGGAAATGGAGCCAGCCAGCCACTGTAAGCTCTGAAATCATAAGCCAAATTAAATTTTTCTTCCTTTAAATTTTCTTGGGTATTTTGTCACAGTGCTGACAAGTTAACTAACACAATGTGGATGACTAAAATGCTTATATAGTGCTTTTGGAAATGTCATTAAAAAATTAGCAATTTAAAAAATAAAGTTATACTTTAAAAATTTTACACTTATCATATGACTTAGAAATTTTAATCCCAGCCTAGCATGGTGGCACAAGCCTGTAAATTCCCTGGAATTCCAGGAATCTGGGGAGCTGAGGTAGAAGGATCACAAGTTCAAGGCCAGCCTCAACAGCTTAGTGAGACCCTGTCTCAAAATTTAAAAAAGAAAGAATGAGGATTTGGGATGTGACTCAGTGGTACAGTGCCCCTGGTTCAATATTCAGTATCAGAAAGAAAATTTAATCCCATATATAAGTCTAAGAAATGAAATTTTATGTGTGTAAAAAGACTTGAACATTCATAGCCACTTTATTCATAATAGTAACAGACTGGAAATAACTCAAATGTCCATTAATAAATGACTGGATCAATAAATACAATGGACTGCTACTCTAGGATAGATAGAAATGAGCTGCTGATACACAATACAACAAGGATATCTCAAAAGTATTATGTGAAGCCGAAGAAGCCAGATACAGAAGAGTATCTACTATATATTCTATTTGCATAAAACTCTGAAGATGATAAATCCACCCTGTGGTGATAAAAGCAGATAAGTGGTTGCCTGAAGTTGTTGGTAGGAGTGGGTTTGACTAGAAAGGAACATCATGAGGAAATCTTTTGGGGTAATGAAAATGTTTTATATTTGATAGTGGGGCAGTAGTTACATAGGTACACACATTCATCAAAACTCATCAAACTGTCTACTTAGAATGGGTTTGGTTTGTTGTATGTGTTCCATTTTAATAAAGTTAATGAAAAACTATAAAAAAGTATGCTCAGAGAAGTGTCACTTCTGTCCCTATGCCTTCTGCCTGGTGGTGTGCTGGAGCCAACCTGCCCTTGCTTGCAAAAGTCAACTCTGTGCGTTTTTTGCAGGGAGCTTGAAATTGACCACAGTGGAAACATTCACATCAAGGAAATGCACAAATGTTATGAAACAGGGCTTTTGCATAGTGTTTTGGGCTTCTTATAGAGCTGATTTCCCAAACTACTGTTGCCTCTACCTAATCTACCCACTACCCTTTCAAGGGACTCGTTTCACTGGTTTCTGGAGAGCTCTGCCTGTATCTTTTTATAAATATAAGCAGATATATGTGTGTCTTATTTCCTCTTCTTTCTTAAACAAAAGGTGGCATATTATGCAAGTTCTTTTGCACTTTGTAATCCAGATCATAGAAATCATCTCCATTCTTTACAACTCCAAAGTAGTCTGACATATGACTATAACATATTTTATTCAGCCAGTCTCCTCCTTTTGGGCATTTAAGCTGTTTCTACTATCTTGCAACTACATGTAATGCTGCAATAAATGACCTGGTGCCTGGATAGCTTTGTACTGCTCGAGGGGTCTCTTGAATTTAAATTCCTACAAGGCGAATTATTGGATCCAAAGGATGTGTATACATAGTTCCATTAGGTATTGCCAACTGCATCTTTATAGTGTTATAATATTTTTATGGTGGTGTATTTTTACCAAAAATGTATATAAATACTTCTATCCACATGACCTTGTCAAATATGTATGTTTTTAAACTTTCACATTTTTGCTAAACTTATGGGTGATGTATGATATCTCAGTGTAGTTTCAAAGTGCATTTCTCTTATAATGAGTGAAGTTGAACATCTTTTTATTTAAAAGGGTGTGGTGCAAACTCTTTCCCTGGCTATATGAAACCTTTCCTTTGTAGAGTCCATTCCTATCTGATGAAATCTTATTACTTTTCTTGGAGAGAAAATCCAATTGGCTCCTCTACCTGTGAATGAGTTGCTAACCCTGGTGCATTCAGCTCTGATCAGCTGTCTAGGCCTGTCCAGTGGTAGGGAACTAATGGCTGAGGGAATTCTCAGAAGAGGGTGTGGCCTGAACAGTCACTCTAAGAATGATAGTGTTTGAGTGAAATCAATATTGAGAACGTGTTAGACCCAAGATGCTCTACTAAGGCTGTTATCTGTCAATGTCTTCATTCAACAAAAACTTCTGGATATCTACTATGTGTAAAGTACTGATCTGGGCCCCATGGAAGAAGCATTTTTTAAAATTAAAAACATATTATGGTGCTGGAGTGTCACTCAGTGGTAGAGTTTGCCTAGCAAGCTTAGAAAGAAAAGAAAAGCATGGGTACATTTTGAATATATACCTGAGTAAAAACAAAAAACTGAAACTCCATGGACCCAAATACAATAATTATCACTCATTTCCAATCTTTTTTATCTTTGTGCCACATGCCTCTCTCACCCCATGATTTCATCTGTAAATATTTAGCATGAATCTCCAAAAGAAAAGGACTTATAACAATAACAATAAGAACTTAATATCATTTTCAGATCTTAAAAATTAACAATAATTGCTTAACATCAAGTATTCACTCAATTCAGTTTTGCATGTTTGTTTTTATAGTTGGTTCCAATAAAAGATCCAAGTAAAGTTCATATATTGCAATTGATTGATATATCTCTCAAGTTTCAACCTATACCTTCTCTCCTTTCTTTCTCTTTTCCCCTACAATTTGTGAATTGGGAAACCAGTTCATTAGTCCCACCAAGATTTTGCTGATTATACCTGTGTTAGTATTTATACTATTCCTCCATTCCCTATATTTCAAGTTATATTTGACTTGGTGGGGATAAGGACTCTTCCAGACAGACAAAAAATATACAGTTGTCTGTCCTTTCAGGATGTCAGCTGCATGTTCAATTTATTACTAACTCTTTAGGGGATACAAAATGGTGATATTTTAATCCTATCTTTTCTTCTTTCTTAGCATAATTTCATAAAGAGAAACTTCTCATTACCATTTGGTTATTCATATTCATGGTTCCCATAGAAAAGATAGGATAAAAACTTGAATCTTCCCTTTTTTTTTTTTTTTTTTTTTTTTTTTTTTTACCAGTTTTCAAAACAAACAGTGGTTTCTTAGCATGGAAAATACAAACTGAGTCAGGGCTTCCCATCTAGTGGGAGATAAGACAGGTAGGTAGGAGGGATGAGAGAAGCCATGGTTCCTAGGAGGCAGAGCTGGGTTCCCAGTTAGTTCTTCCTCATGAAGGTGGTAGCACTTCAGCTGTGCCTTGAAGGATAGAGTAGTTCCCAGCAGCAGTTTAGTTCTCACCACCACCTGTCTTTATTTGAGTCTTACTGTGTTGCCCAGGCGGGTCTTTAACTCCTGGATCAGGAGATTCTCATATCTCATTCTCCTGAAAAGCTGGGACTACCACATACCCAGCCTGTTTTTCCTTCTTCTGTGCTTAAATTACTGGTTTTCTGGAAATAAGATGATTCTTTTTATTCTCCCTTCCACTTTGGTGTGGCCAAATGACTAGGTTCTAGTCTATGGACTGCTATGAAGAAGTCATTTGTTCAATTCCCAGGTTATATCTTTAAAGAGAGTGGGCAGGCCCTTCCCTCCATTTCCCCCATCCTACTGCTTACAAAGCACTCTCTTGGAACATGAGGACAAGGCTGCACCCCGAAGATGCCAGAGCAACAGTTGGAAGGAGATTGTTGGGTTCCCGATGTCTCCCTATAAGCCCCCGATACCAGCCCTGGACTGCCACCCAAACCACTAAAGAACAAGGAGTAAACCTCTTCTCTGGGGAGAACTTTTGGAGATGGGTTGCTGCCTGGGGCCTCCATGTAAGCAGCTAGTGTCCTGCTGAGGCTGTGGAGTGGTAGGGAAGGGACTCCAACTTAATGTAAGAAGGGAAAGTTTATGTTAGAAAAAAAAAATATAAGGCAAGGTAAGTGTTTTCACTAGTTTTACACATCAAGGAAGAAGAGAGAGCAATTAAAATAACCCAAGTCTGTTAAGGGTAGGGTTAATAGAATTTGAGAAAGGCACTGACTCTCCCTCTTCGCTCCTGCACTGTTTCTCTCTCCTTCACTCTGTTTGTTACATGAAGGCTGGAAAGCCTGAGGAAGTCATTCCTGGGCCTTAAAAAAGCCACGTGGGGCTGTGGGGGAGGCAGAGGTGGAGGGATCGCAGCAAGCAATGCCCCAGGTTCAATTCCCAGCACTGAAACAGCAATAACAACAACAACAACAAAAACCCAGCAAAGTGCTTTCTCAAACATCTCCTATATATTCTCCTAAGTTATCTCATAGAAGATTTAGTATCCTTTTTTTCACACTTAGATTTGAAATTCAGTTGGAATTGTTATTTATATATGATATGAAGTAAGGGCAAAGTTTTAGTCATTTAAAAAAATTATTTTCCTACTGCTCTACAGTGGTACCTTTGTCATTCAGTAAAGGCCTTTGGCAATATCTATTAAAATTGAACATACTCATACCCTCTGTCACTAATGCCACTTCCAGGTATATGCCTGTCAGAAATGCATTTATGTGTATACAAAAGATTTATAGCAGTTATTAAAATTTCCCTAAATGTAAACAATTCAAATATTTATAAACAGAATACACAAAAGAACTGGGTTATATTTGTTGTAAGTTGAATCTAGATTGTTCCCAAGGTCTTGGTCACCAGCTTGGTACTATTGGGAAGTGGTGGAAACTTTAAGATCCAGGATCTAGTGGGAGGTCTTTCAGTCATTAAGGGTGTACCCTGAATGGGATGTGGGACCCCTCATTTCCTCCTCCTCTTCTTTCTTTCACACTCAGCCATGAGGTGAACAGATTTCCTCTGCTATGCACAGTACCATGAGGTACTGTGCTGCTATAGGTCCAAAACAATGGAGCCAAGCAGTCATAGACCACAGACTACAAAACTACAGGCCAAAATAAACCTTTCCTCTATGTTAAGTTTATCAGCCTAGGTATTTTGTTAAGGTAATGAAAATCTGACTAAAACATTATTCATGCAATTGAATAATACAAAGCAATGAAAAGAAGTGAGTTAAAGCTACACACAAAAACTTTGAAAAAATTCACAACATATTATTAAGTGAAATAAGCTCAAAGTAAGATAAGACATTCTATGTTATACTATTTATATAAAGATTTTAAATGGGCAAAACTAATCTATGATGTTAGAGGCATGTTTGGGGAACAGAGCAGAGCTGGCAATTGGGAGGAACCCACAGAGGGTTTCTGAGGGGTGTACCACTAATGTTCTATCTTTTAATGTGGGAGGCATTTGCTTTCTGATAATTCATTGAGTGTACGTTTATAGTGTTTGCATTTTTTGTATGTATGTCATACATCAATCTTAAAGTTATTTTTAAAAGTTTAATTTTATGTTGTATTCTTAAGGAAGTAAAACTGCAGAGAGGCATAATGAAGTTAGAGGACAGATCAAATGTGGGGAGGATCATTTGGTTTCAAATTATCTGTTGGGTTTCTTGAGTGAAGCACCAAAATATGAGATAGTTGATAAACATGCAAAGCAATGCATTATATTTGGTATAATAAAATGGTGGGTAGAAGAGGAAATAAGACTAGTAAAATTTAAGCAAATCTCAAATATCACTGGCAATAAATGCACTTTTATTTTACAAATGATTAAGAGAGAAACAACTGCTGCCAACTGAATATGAAATAATGCCTTAACAATGGTCCCAAGTGATGCATGAATTGGTCATATGGTCATATCAGCTTCTCATTCCTTTGATTGCTATGATTTATTCCAAGGGATTTGGCAGTTTTTCCTGTCTTCAGTTGCCTTGATTATTTGGCTTATGATAGACCTGCTTTTGAATATACTTCAGGAACAAAATGGAGTATACCTTCACCTAGCTGTGGATCTCTTCCTTTCTTAGGTCCTGTAAAGCTCTTGGTTGGTTTTTTTTTTTTTTTTTTTTGCAAGAGAATTTAGAATTTTGGCAATTCCTCCAAAGTGAACTGTTTGCTTTATTACTCTTGATTCCCCCTGCTGCTTCGTTTTCCTGTCTTTCTGTGAGCACAGTAACCTTTCATTACAATGAACAATCTTTTAAAGATACTTTAAATGTCAATCAAACTCCTCAACAGTGATGCCAGTATACAGCTCTGGCCAAGCTCATGCTTGTGAGGGCAGTGACACAGCTGCTGCCTGGCCATCAGTGGCTGTAAGAGGCTCCTTGATTTCAGAGATGTTAAAATGTGACAAAATATGCATCTTAGAATTGATGAATCAGTATGTTGAAGGGAAAAGCAAAGTCAGAAAATTACTATTTACAGAGTTAGAGGAAGTCTTACATACTTGCATAATTTGGGCTCAAAATAAGCAGTCATGTATTTCAAGGACCCAGAAGAAAAATCAGGGAATAGGTCAGATGAAAATAACATAGTTTGCCTAAAATAAATATACTATGCTTGTTGGAGGTTGGTGTTCATTATTAACCTGATACAGAGAAGCACGGCCAGCCTCACTTTCCACTTGGAGGCAAGGTGATCCAATAACAGAACAATGCAGTGCTGGTAAATGTTTAGCAAAAATGCAGAGATTCATTTTTTACCCTGGGAGTGAGATTATTATGTTTATTATAAAGTTTTTCTGAGAGCTAGTTTAAAATATATTTGTTATACATCTTACTTGTATAAAAGAGGTGGGGCACTTATTTATAAATGTATTAAATAAGTAATATTATATATATAGATATCTATATATCTATAGCCTGATGATTCTCACAGAATGCTTTTGTTGATTTTTCCTTTACTCTGTATCCATAACCAACTTAGGGTTGCAACTGACAATTTAGTACATTTCTGACATTAATGTTAGTTGATATTTTTATTTACATTCATTAATAAGATCAAGGTGAATTAGGAAAGACATGTTAGAACTTTGCTCACTGTCCATGACATAAGTGGCTTTGCTGAATTGGATAATGGTTTTCTAGTACTGGGAGGAACAGTTCCTCAATATTTTTGTGTTATGAAAATGTACAGCTATAGACATGACACACTTCTAAATTTAATCTATAGTTTTCATTGTACACATAGATACAAAGGAGGTAAATAATCTTAAAAGCATAGCTGATAGTAAGATGTAGTAACAATGATTAGAAAGGGATGATTTTTGAGTATTTATTACCTTGTTTTAATTAGTTATTTTTTACAGTGCAGGGGATTAAACCCAGGGCCTTATGCATACTGGGCAAGCACTCTACCACTTAGCTACATTCCCACGCTCTTTTTTAAATCTAATGTATTTGATTGTAAGTTTATATTATTTAAGCTTTCATACTGGCTGCTTAACAAATGCTCACAAAATTCCTGAAATTTTAACTATCAGCTCTTGTAAGCCTTTATGAGTTAGCACGCCTGTGTCTTTAACATAGCACCATCTTTTTGAGGACATCTGTAAAATGTCTTCCCTGTGTATCAGGTGTATGCTAGGCATTGGGGATAGAGGACTAGGGCTTAGATAAATACATGATAAAACACACATACAGTGGAATCTATGCACCTGGAATAAAGAATGAGGTATGGACATGGGAAGATTTCTGAGATATATTGTTAAATGATGTAAAACATGAGGGAAGGTTAGAATTTTTTAAAATTTTTACTTGTTTAAAAAGACCCAATTCTTATCATTATGAAGTTTATAATATAGGCAGTATACAATAAGTTCAAAATTAATGAACAATGGATCTTGTTCTTGAAAATAAAATATATTCTAAAACCTTCACAACTTCCCTAAAATGATGACTGCCACTGTGGCAGAGAGGTCCGCCTGTTGTTCAAGGAAGCCTCTTGCTCCCTTTTCAAGTGCAGAATACAGGAAATGGCTTCTAGCAAAAGATGGGGTTTCCCAACCTTCCTCACCAGAGGGGCACCATGACTGAGTTCTGGTCAATGGAATGTGGGCGGCAGTGATAAGACCACCATAGTAGTGATAGTCCCAACCATAGAAACCTCCCATGGGGTCCACAGGCTCCCTCTTCCCCTGCCTCTGCAGGCTGGATGTTAATGTCCAGAATTCCCCTGAATGACTGGGGAGCAAAGCTTCTTCCACCCTTCCCTGCTGTGGCCCAGCAGGCTTCATATGGGAAATAGAATTCTATTGCATTCAGCCAGGGGGTTGCAGCTACTGCAGTTTGTGTTGCCTTTGTTGATGCACCATTCTAGTACACAATTTTCCTCTCAGAGTAAAATGTTGATTCCTTCAGACTCTTAATAATTTATCTCATTTGATAAGCCTATTTTTTTGTACTGGCTGGAGCACCCAGAGTTTTACAAATTGCTTTTTTATATTTTCACCTAATGCCTATGGTGATCATTCAAAACACAAAGCTCTGCACAAGCATATGTGACATCTCACTGTGCAAATGATGATTCAAAATTTCTATTTTATTGCAAGAACTATATTTTCTTAAACCTTTTAACTTCTGTCTCTAGTGTTAACAGCTGCCAGCTTTCCTCTTCTCTCTTCTTTGTAAAATTTTATTATGAGATGCATAATACATACAGAAGAGTGCACAAACCAGAGAATACAGTTTTCAAGAAAAAGTGCAAAACAGACTTGGTAATCTGCACCTAAGTCAAGAAGCACAACATTATCCAGCCCCCAAGTTGTCCCTTCCCAGTTAAAATTTCCTTCCTTCTCCCAGAGGTAGCCACTCTCCTGATCTTTGTGATAATGATTTTCTTGCTTTTCATTATAATTTTTACTACCAATGTATGATCCATAAATTACTTAATGTAGTGCATCTGTTTTGGGACTTTATGTGAAGGGAGCAATCAACTCTATTTTATGTCTAGTTTCTGTGTTCAATGTGTTCATGAGAGTCATCCATGAGAGTTGTGTAGATTTGATGTACTTTCATTATTGTCAAGTAGTTTTTACTCTAGTAGCATTTCACTTATTCATTCTACTGTTAAAGGGTGTTTGGCTATTGTGAATGTTGCTTTTTAGGACCCTTTTTTTCTCATGTATCCTCATGCTGGGGCACGTGTATTTCTATAATATATATGTCTAAGAGTGAACTTGTTAGGATGTGGAAATATTTCTATTTTGCTTTTGCCAGATAATGCCATACCGTTTTGCAAGTGGTTGTGCTGTTTTGTGTGCCCACCAGTGGTGGATGAAAGTTTCCCTTGTTCTTCATCTATACCAACATTTGGTGTTGCTGAACTTGAAGTTTTTGTGTCAACCTGGTAGACATTTCATTATGGTATTGATTTGACATTTTTTTTATGATTAATAAGGTCGAATATCTCTTTATAAATTTATTGACCATTTGGATTTCCTTTTATGTGCAGTGCCTATTTAAGTTTTTTGCCCATTTTTTTTTCACATTTTTATTGGTGCATTATAGTTGTACATAATGATGAGATTTGTTATTATATATTAGTACATGCACAGTATAACAATATGATTTGACCAATGTCTCTCCCCAGCATATCTCCCCCCCTCCCTCCCAGTCTCCCAGTCCTTGGTCCCTTTCCTCTACTGATCTCCTTTTGATTTTCATGAGACCTGCCCCATCTTTCTTTTTCTTTTTCCTTCCTAGTGTCTGTATATAAGAGAAAATATACAACCCTCAACCTTTTGAGTTTTACTTATTTCACTTAACGTAATGGTCTCTAGTTCCATTCATTTTCCGCAAACAACATAATTTCATTTTTCTTTATGGCTGAATAAAGCTTCATTGTGTATATATACCACATTTTATTTATCCATTCATCTTGGATAGACATCTAAGCTGGATCCATACGTTGGCTATTGAGAATTGTGCTGCTATAAACATGGGCAAGCATGTATCACTGCAGTATGAGGACTTCAATTCCTTAAGATAAATACCCAGGAGTGGTATAGCTGGATCAAATGGTGGTTGCATGACTTGTCTTTTGAGGAACCTCCATATTGATTTCCATAGTGTTTGTTCTAATTTACAATCCCACCAACAGTGTAAAAGTGTTCCTTTTTCTCCACATTCTTTCCAGCATTTATTAATATTTGTATTCTTGATGACTGTCATTCTGATTGGTGTGAGATGAAATCTCAGTGTAGTTTTGATTTGCATTTTCTTAGTTGCTAATGATGTTGAACATTTTTTTCATGTATTTGTTGGCCATTTGTATTTCTTCTTTTGAGAAGCGTCTGTTTAATTCATTTGCCCATTTATTAATTGAATCATTTGATTTTTTGGTGTAAAGTTTTTTGATTTCTCTATATATTCTAGACATTAGTCCTCTCTTCACATTCCTAATTGTTTCCCTTTGCTGTGCAGAAGTTTAATTTAATACCATCCCCATTTATTAACTCTTCTTTGCCCATTTTTTAATATTGTTTTAATTATGATTGTAGGATTCCTTAATCCTAGGCCTGGGCCTGATACATGCATTTCAAACATGTTCCCGGGGCTGGGGTTGTGGCTCTGTGATAGAGCGCTTGCCTAGCATGTGTGAGACACTGGATTCGATTCTCAGCACCACAAGTAAATGAATGAATAAAATAAAGGTCCATCAACAACTATAAAAAATTAAAAACCAAAAAAACAAAAAAACATGTTCCCTACTTTACACCATGTCTTTTTACTCTCTTTAAGGTATCTTTTGAAAAACAGACACTCTTAATTTTATCTGGTCTGAATTTACCTTTTCCTTTATAGATAGTGCTTTTTGTGTTTTAAGAAGTCCTTCTTTTTCCTGAGGTCATGAAGTTATTTCCCAGTATAATAGTCAAAAATTGTATAGTTATGGTTTTCACATTTAGATCTTTATTTTGCCTAGAACTAGGGTTCTCATGTCATTATTTTCCATGTTGTTACCCACTTTCCCTAGCACTTTTATTGAAAAGTCTGTCATTTCCCCACTGGTCTGCAATGCCACATGAGATCAAACATCAAGGATTCATATATGTGGGGGTCTACTTCTGGGATTTCCATCCTGTTCCACTGGTCTATTTGTTTAACACTGTGCCAAAATCATGTTAGTTCCCATATGTCATTTATTCAACACATTTATTTTGGATGCCTAATAGACATCACTGTAGGTATGGAGGATAAAACTGTGAATAAAGCAAACATGAATCCCTTCCTTCCTGTAGTTTATGTTCTAATAGGCAAGTCAGACAGCAATCAAGATAAAGATCTAAAATATCTAGATGTTAGATAATGATACACACTACGGAGAAAAGAAAGGGAAGTGGAATAAGAAGTGCTGGAAGTGGGTCCAAAATTTTGGAGAGGATGGTTGGAAAAAGCCCCACAGAGAAGGAGATTCTAGTGATAATATCTGAAGAGAACAAGCAAGCAAGCACCATGTGGCTCTCAAGATGAAGAGAGCTCTATGCAGAAGCATCTGCAAGTGCAAAAGCCAGGAGGCTGGGCTGTCCCCTGTGCATGGGGAATGGATGCTGTGGACCCAGAACATGTGCAATGGGAGAAGCACAATGGCGTCAGAGTTACAGAGGACAAGCGCCGGTCATTCTCCCATATGGATCCCAATAAGGATCCCTCTGAATGTTGAGTTGAGAAAAGACTGAAGGGGGCCAGGGTATGGAATATATCAACCAAGATACTGTTCAAACAAGTCTGGTGAAAGATAATGGTGACTTGGATGGCAGCATGTATGTGGCCATTTGAGAGAGTTGATTCTGGATTTGCTGACAGATGAGTTCTGAGGTTTCAGAAAAAAAGAGCAGTCAAGTATGACTCCCAGGTTTCTTCTTAGAGAGATGATCCACAAAAAAGCTTAGTTTTGTTTTTTTTAATATGTTTTTAGTTGTCAATGGACCTTTATTTTACTTATTTTATTATTATGTGGTGCTAAAAATCAAATCCAGTGTGTTGCACATGCTAGGCAAGCACTCTACCACTGAACTACAACCCCAGCCCCTAAAGAGCTTAGTTTTTATTATTTGATGAGCATTACTATGCATAGAATGCTGACAAACAGACAGGAACTTCAGTGTGAAGCAGGTGCTGAGCCAAACTTGTCCACCACCACCACCTCCATTTGTGAAAGTCAAGAAGACTTCTTAAAGGAGGCTGAACTCAAGATGGTCTTTTTGAAGAACAGATGTGAGTTTGCATTTCAAGCATGGGCACTGCATGTATAAAGGTGAAACAGTGTGGGGCAGACATTCCCCTACTCTCAGTTACAGAACCCTTAATGTCTTGGTGACTTTTTCATGGCATCCCTAGGCCAAAAGTAATGTCTTCCCATCCCATTATTGATTGACTAGGTCCAAAAGATTTAATAAGCTGTTAAGTAACTGATTGAAATTGAAGCAAAGCATTTAAAATTTATTCTTAAATAACAACAATATTATACTAATGGCATGTGTGTATCTGTTGGGCACTATAAAAGTTCTCTGACATGAGGATTGGATTGCACACCACCAGCCTAATTTCCTTTTCCACATTGATTTTCATGTACTATTGCTTTTTATTCTAGAAACTCTTGAAAATCCAGTTTGCAAAGAGATAATGTCATTTAAAGGAATGCTTGTCACCTAATCTTGAAATTGTAAACTACCTCAAGTTAAAGGTTGTGTAGTATCTGATACATGTTGAGTATCAGTGTATTTCCCTTGAAAAGTTAAAATATCTTCCAAAGATCCTGGGAGTTAAGTATCCTGGGGAGCTTGGTGCACAGCTGAGATCTGCATGACTTGGGCACTGAGGGGGACTAAAAGCACTACAGTGCAAGGGGATAGTATTTTCGTGCAGCAAAGAATGAGAATAGATAAACTATTAGGTAGGGGACAATTTGTACAGGATATTGTCTGCCAGGCTAAGTTTTATCCAGGCCAGTGGAGCACCAGGAATGCATTGTCTTTGTCTCTGGAAAAAGCACATTATAGCTAGGAGGACACAGATACATAGTAAGACAGCTGGAAAACTATACACATGCACACACACATGTGCCTACATATCTGCAACATACTGCAATTATATAACAAATATATATACTAAATAATTGATTTTTACTTGGGAGGAAATTAGAGAAAGTTTAGCTTTGTAAAGCATAGAATATACAGGTTGGCCCTTGAAGAACAAAGAACAATTGACCAGGGGGAAAACACAGAAAAAAAAAACTGCTCAAGCAAATGCACAGATATGATATTGCATGGCATATCTTTGAATTGCACAGGACTGGTATAGCTGGGGTCAGGGAATTAAAATCGTAGGTGGTAAGAATGGAAAGGCAATCTAGGAACTAACTGAATATCTTTGAATATAGTGCTGTGGAGTTTAGACTTTATTCTGAGAACTATAAGGAGCTGTCAAAAGATTTCTAAGAGGTGACTGATTTGATTAGTTTATGTTTCAGAAACACAAATCTGGCAGCACACAGATGGACTGGAATAGGGAGAGATGAGAGGTAGGGAAGTTAGCAAGAAAGATGGTTGCATTAGTCAGCTATCACTGCATTAATACTGCATATCAAACCACTCCCAGTGTTTCCTACTCCAAGCATTTCTCACTCATGAGCCTGTGGCTTGGCTGCAATTCAGCTGGTGGAGGCTGGATCCAGGCTCCAGGCTTCAGGGTGGGTCCAGGTCTGTTCCATGTGTCTGCACATTAGTTTTGGACCAGGGAATAGTTGGGGGCATGCTGTTCTAACAATTGATCTTGGTACTAGATATTAAGCCAAATGATGCAAAGGCGCCTGTAAAGCTTGTTTGTATCATGACTATTAACTTTCTATTGAACTAAGCAAGTCACGTAGCTAAATCCAAAGTCACCAAGGCAGAGAAATATGTTCTGCCTACTCCAGGATGCTAAAAGGGAAGGGAAGAAAGAATTAACAATACTCCAGCTACTGTAGTAGTAACAAAAGATAAATAGGGCAATAACATTCAGAAGGGAGGATACAGAATCAAAGGTATTAAAGAGCAAGAGATCGCAGGACTTAAGGTCCATTATAAATGAGGTCTCTACCTTGAGCATATGAATAATAAACTAATATTTACAAGGTGCATAGTAGGTGTTAGGCACCATACTAAGTGCTTTTGTACACTGACTAATATAATCCTGTCAATGACCCTATGAGACAGGAACTAACATTATCTCCTATCTTACAGACAAGGAAAATAAAGCCCAAAAGTTATGTAACTGACCAAGATTAAACAGCTATACAAGGTAAAGGGTGGCTCTGAATCTATGATATCTGACTCTACAGTCCACACAACTGATAATGAACACTATCTCTCAACTACACCTATCAAGAGTATACTTACTGCATAGAATGTATAGCAGTGTCATTAATGAGGTCCCAGATGCTGACCTTGAGTCGTAAGGTATGCTCTTGTAGGTGCAGTTTGCCCAAATTGGTAAATTATTTGCAAAGCAACAGCAGTCCCAAAGTAGGATATGCCAAGAAAACCCCACAGGACAACATGAAGCATACTGTCACAGGGGATTTCACACTGGTTGCAGTGGAAAGGAAGTCTCGAGTATCTTCCACATTATCAGTATTTCTGCAGTGTCTGCCATTGTGGGAGGAGATTAGAAGTAATCTCAGAGATAAACTCTTCAGACTGGAGTCTGCCGGCATCACACAAAGCTAAGGGATTAAAATCTGTCTCCATTGAAGGGAACAGTAAATTTAGAGGAAGTAATAATGTCTGGAATGAGGGACAGAAGATTAAGTAAATTATTGCTAGGTAAAAAGGTAGAAAAAAGTGGGGCAGAACATTCAAAGAAGGAAAGTACCTCTGCTGGATTTTAGGAAACCTTAGATGACCTCTAAAGGTAGAGGTGAGGATGGGGATTAAACCTAGAGGGGTCATACACTCTCTGAGGTGGAAAGTGCAGAGTCCTACTTTACATTTAAAGCATCTGTATATGCACTTAAAACATCTGTATATGCTAGGTGTTGGTACTTGGGCTTCAAGAGTAAGTTTCACAATTGAATGCAAAATTGTGCATCAATGAGTGCCTGTGTTCACACGGAGGTGTATGTGAATGGATCTGATCATTACTGGGAAGAAAAAAGATCCATTGTTTTTAAAAATTTTTTTTAGTTGTCAACAGACCTTTATTTATTTATGATGCTGAGAATCAACCCCAGTGCCTCACACATGCTAGGCAAGCGCTCTACCACTGAGTCACAACCCCAGTCTAA
Source organism: Sciurus carolinensis (assembly GCF_902686445.1). Taxonomy (NCBI): domain Eukaryota; kingdom Metazoa; phylum Chordata; class Mammalia; order Rodentia; family Sciuridae; genus Sciurus; species Sciurus carolinensis. Next base: position 111,818,783 of record NC_062216.1, read on the forward strand.
GACCCAAAGTTTTGATCAGATTTTCAAGGAGGTTCTTGATCCTAAACATGTTCAGAACAGCTGATTTTACAGTTTTTCCTCACAGACACTTTGGGCGCCTTCCTTTGGAAGCGGCCGTTTTGTCACGGATCTGCTCTGTTAGAGCGTCTTCCCTCATACTGAGCTAGCATCCATCCTCTCAGAACTCCCATCCCTGCTCCTGGCTGTGCCCTCTGGAGCAATACTGGGTAAATCTAATCCCTCTTTTATCTTTATAAACAGAAACTCATTTCTCAGTGCACTGAATCCTACCCCTCCCACTATGAGCTTAATTTTTTTAAGGAAATCCTTGATGTTTTTGATGCTTTCGAAGATCCTCATGGAGCCAGCAAATGTTCTCATGTTTTGAAAAGTTTGTAAATTCAGCTACCTGGAGCTTAAATGTAACAGATTCTATTACTTGAACCTCGTATAATCCCATAGAGCAGAATTTCCATGTTTGTTAAAATATTGGGAAGAGGACATAGAACTCTTTCCTCACTCACTGTTTGGCAAATAATGCTGTCCAAAGGATCTGATTAAGCAGACTTAATGATACTACATTCTGATAGTCACAACCATAGAGTTGCAGAAAAATGCAAAACAAAGCTATTTATTTACAAAGACAAGTCTATTAGGAAGAAAGACTTTATCTAATCGTATTGAGGTGGGATTTTTACAGGTTCTAGGGATTGAAGTACAGCCTCACGCAAGCGCTCTACCACTGAGTTATACCCTGGCCTTCATTTTCTTGGTATAGAGTTTTTAAAAAATAAATTGGTGATCTCAAACTCCTCATTCTAACTTCTTTACACATTGGCTTTCTTATAAATTATACGACATACAACCTTTAGTAATTCTATTGTAGCCACATTTGTGGATTCCTCTTTTTTTATTTCTGTTTACAATCACCCTCATTGACAAACCTGTAACAGGTAATTACAAAATGTTTGCTGATATGAAGAGAATGAACAAATGCCCATTCATTCACTGAATATGTATGGAAAGCCTACTGTGTACAAAACACATTAGTCCAAGGAGTCAAAGAACTTACAGGTTAGTTTAGTGCCTAAATTAAGGCAAATACTTAAGTTTATGTAATAGCAAAATAACAAAGAGTTATAGCTAATAAGCCAACAATGCAGATAAATGGGATCATAAATATAATCTAATTAATTAAAATAAGCAGGCAAACAGAAGAGGAAATAGCACATGGGAATAGAAAACAAACAGTACAAGGTTAGATTTAATAACAATCATATTAATAATCACAAACTCTAACTTGTCTATCCACCCCAATTTAAAACCAGGTACAGTGGTGCACGCCTGAAATCCCAGTCACTTAGGAGGCTGAGGAAGAATGATGGCAAATTTGAGGTCAGCCGGGGCAACTTTAACAAGATTCTGTCTCAAGAGAAAAAATTAAAAAGTGCTGAGGATGTAACTCAGTGGTAGAGTGCTTGCCTAGCATGTGCTAGGCCCTGGGTTCAATCCCCAGTATCACCAAAAAAACAGAGAAAAAGAGAGCCAGAGATTTATCAGATTGGAAAATAAAATAAGACCTAACCATATCCTAACTAAAAGAAACTCACTTTGGGGGGGTATTTTAAAAATTGACAAACAAAAATAAATTTTATATATATTTAATTTTATTTTACTTTTTGGTACCAGGGATTGAACCCAGGTGCACTTAACCACATGGGTTCCTGAGTTGCTTAGGGCCTTGCTAAGTTGCTGAGGCTGGGTTTAAATTCACAGTCCTTCTGCCTCAGTCTTCCGAGTTGCTGGGATTAGAGGCATGTGACATTGAGCCTGGCTTAAATTTTATATTTTATAATCTATATATATTCATGGCATATAACATGATATTTTGATATATATTGTGGAATAGCTAAATCTAGCCAATTAATACATGCATACTTTTAAAAAATATTTTAAGATGTAGATTGACACAATACCTTTAATAAATTAATCTATTTTTATGTGATGCTGAGGATTGAATTCAGTGCCTCATATGTGCAAGGCAAGCGTTCTACCACTGAGCTGCAACCCCAGCCTTATGCATACTTTTTGTTGTGGTGAAAACATACTCTCTTAATAATTTTCAGGTATAAAATGTGTTGTAATTAACTATAGTCACCATTCTGTACAACAGATCTTTTGAACTTATTCCTCCCATCTAGCTGAAATTATGTGTCCTCTGACTAACATGTCCCCATGACCCTCAGCCTCTGGCAACCACCATTTTACTCTGGTTCTGTGATTTCCACTTTATCAGAATTCACATATAAGTGAGACCATGCAGTATTTTTCTTCTGTGCCTGGTTTATTTTACTTAACACAATGTCACAAGTAACAGAATTTCCTTTTGTGTTAAGACTGAATAGTTTTCTATGTGTATATATACCACATTTTCTTTATCCAGTCATACACTGCTACATGTTTAGGTTGATTCCATATCTTGGCTATTGTGAATAATAATGCAATGAACATAGAAGTTCAAATATCTCTTTGGCATATTGATATAATTTCCCTTGGTAAATATCCAGTACTAGTTTCATTGGATCATATGATAGTTCTATTTAAAAAATTTGAGCAACTTTTATACTGTTTTCCATAACAGCTATACTAATTTACATTTCTACCAACAGTATACAAGGATTCCCTTTTCTCCCCATCCTAAGCAACACTTGTTTTTCATCTTTTTTTATAATAGCCATTCTAATAGGCATGAAGTGATAGGTCATTATGGTTTTAATTTGAATTTTCCTGATGATTTGTGATGGTAAACATTTTATCACATCTTTCTTGGCCATTTGTATATCTTTTTTGGAAAGATATCTATTCAGGTCCTTTGTCCATTTTAAAATCAGGTCATTTGTTTCCTTACTATCTAGTTGTCTGAGTTCCTTATATATTTTGGATATTAACCCTTTTCAGATTTATGGTTTGCAAATATTTTCTGCCATTCCATTGGGTTGTCTCTTCTTTATTCTGTTGACTGTTAAGAAATCCACTTTAAATACAAAGACCAAAAAAGGCTAAAATTAAAACAATGAAAAAAAGAAACACCATGCCACAATTATATGCAGAAATTTCAATACACCTTTCTTAATAAATGATAAAAGTAGAAAGAAAATCCATAAGAATATGGAATACTTGAACATCACTATCCTTCACTTTGACCTGATTATTATTATTTAAAAAGTTTTTTTTTAGTTGTAGATGGACAAAATACCTTTATTTGTATGTGGTGCTGAGGATCAAACCCAGTGCCTCACACATGCTAAGCAAGCACTCTACCACTGAGCTACAACTGCAGCCCCAACCTGATTATTATTTATAGACACTCCATTCAATAACAGCAAAGGACACACTGCTCAAGTGCATTGAAACATTTACTAAGATAGATCATACTCTGAGCCATGAAATAAGTAAAAAATTTAAAGGCATTTAAGTCATATAAATCACTAACCACGTGCAATAAAATTAGAAACTGATTAACAGAAAGTAATCTGGAAAAAAAAATCCCTGAATATTTGAATACAAGATGATCTATTTCTAAATAACACATGAGACAAAGGTGAAATCAAAAGAAATTAGAAAGCATTTTTAAACCAATTAAATTGAAAATCCAACATCAAAAGCTTTGGGTGTAGCTAAAGCAGGAGTTAAGAGAAAAATTTATAGCATTAAGTGCTTATTTTGGAAAAGAAAAAAGGTCTGGGATCAATGACCTCAGCTTTTACCTTAAGAAACTGGGATGGCGGGGAACAAATGAAACTCTAAAAGAGCAGAAGAAAGCAACTAAGGGTTACAGTGGAAATTAATAAAACAGAACATAAAAAAAACAGTATAGAAAAATCAATGAAATCAGAAATGTTAACCAGGAAAAAGACAGAAGGGGCTGGGGAGGGGTGGGGAAGGGGATGAGGGAATCATCAGTAACAGCAATGACAGAGAGTATTACAAAGTTTATACCATCTATAGATAGTAAAAGAATGACACGGATGTTACAAACAACTTCATGTACACAAATTCAACAACTTGGATGAAATAGACAAATTCCTTGAAAGGACATCTACCAAAGGTCACACAATAAGAAATGAAAGTCTCAAGTATCCTTATATGGTTTAAATAAATTAAACTTGCACTTACAAAATTTCCCTCAAAGAAAACACCAAAGTTCAGAAGATTTCACTGGGCAATTCTATTAGACATTTAGGGAAAAAAATAATATAAATTTTATACAAACTTTCCCAGAATATAGAAGAGGAAAGAATCTATGCTATGAGGCCAACATTAACTATGATACTAGAACTAGACAAGGAATTGCAAGAAAACTACAGACCAATTCACCTCATGAGTAGAGATGTAAGCATTCTTAACAAATGTAAGCTAATCAAAACAGGATGTAAAAGGGATACTATTTCATGACCAGTACATTATCCTAGGAAGGTTTAGTTTAGTTTGCATTTGAAAATCAGTGTAATCCACTGTATTAACAGACTAAAAAGAAAAAAATGCTGGCTGGGGAGATAGCTCAGTTGGTAGAGTGCTTGCCTCGCAAGCACAAGGCCCAGAGTTCGATCCCCAGTACCGCAAAAAAAAAAAAAAAAAAAAAATTGCAGAAGAATTGACAAAATTCAACATTCATTCCTGATAAAATCCTTAGCAAAGGAGGAATAGAAGCCTTCCTTAAGATTTCCTCATTATAATACAGAGTATCTAGGAAAAATCTATAGTCAATATCACACTTAATGATGAAAGGCTGAATTTTTCCCATTAGCATATGGAACAAAGCAAAGATGTCTGCTCCTATCACTTCTATTCAACATTTTACTAGTAGGTCTAACTGTGCCATAAGGCATGAAAAAGAAATAAAATACATCCACATTGGAAAGAAAGAAATATAATTTTTATTCACAGGTTATATGTTTATTGGTAGATTGTACAAAGAAAGTCTGGTGTTAATAAATGAATTTAGTGCTGGGCATGGTGGTGCACACCTATAATCCCAGTGGCCCTCAGCAATGTAGCAAGGCCCTAAGCAATTCAGTGAGACCCCATCTCAAAATAAAATATAAAAAAGGGCTGGGAATGTGGCTTAGTGGTTAAGTGTCCCTGAGTTCAATCCTTGGTACCAAAAAAAAAAAAAAAAAAAAAAAGAGAATTTACTAAAAACATAAAATCAATATAAAAAATTAATGTATTCCTATAGATACCAATCAGAAATTGAAGATATAATCCTATTATGATATGTTTTCCCCAGATTGATCTATAGATTCTTTTTTTTTTTTTTTTTTGGTATTGGGGATTAATCCCAGGGCTGCTTTATCACTGAGTCACATTTTAATTTTCAGACATGATATTGTTAAGTTCCTGAGTGTCTCTTCAAGTTGCTGAGGCCAGCCTTGAACTTGCAATTCTCCTGCTTCAGTTTCCCAAATCCCTGGGATTATATGTATGTACCATGGCACATCGCACCTAGCTTTAATGCACTCTTGATAAAAAAATGCCTGAAAATTTTTTGTTTTTGTAGACTACGATAAGTTGATCCTAAAATTCATATGGAAATACAAAAGACCCACAATCACAAAACCAGTATTAAAAAAGAAGGACAAAGTGAGAATTTGTAAGCTACCTGATTTCAAGATTTGTTATAAGGCTAGAGTAATCAAGACAGAGTATTATTATTTTAAGAGAGACAAATCGATCAATGGAACAGAATAAAGTGTCCAGAGCTAGATCTTACATACCTGATTAAAACATGATCCACAGAAGAAAAATAAACAAACTTGAGTGCTTTTTTGGGTGGGTTAGGAAGGGATGGGCTGGAGATTGAACCCAGGGTCTCAGGCATGCCAGCCAGGTAAGCACTCAACCACTGAGCTACAACTCCAGCCCCAAAGAATTTGTGCTGTTTGAAAGTCTTTTTTGTAAAAGACTAGAAAGAGAGCTGAGGATGTTGCTTAGTAGTAGAGAGCTTGCCTAGCATGCACTAGGCCCTGGGTTCAATCTCCAGTACTGCAAAAATAAAGAATAAAAAACACCTAAGCCAGGTGAGGCGGCACACAACTGTAATCCTAATAACTCAGGAGACTGAGGCAGGAGGATCACAGGTTTGAGGCCAGCCTGGCCAACTTAGTGAGAACCTGTCTCAAAATTAAAAATAAAAAGGGTTAGGAATGTAGCTATGTAGCTCAGTGGTAGAGTGCCCCTGGGTTCAATCACCAGTACTGTGGGTAGGTGGGGGAGATAAATCTATATGGGGAAATAGTATTATATTATAATTATATAGTATTTATTATTTATTTATTATAGTATATTATAGTATTTGCCAATTATATATCTCATAGAAGACTTGTATCCAGAATATATAAACAACCCTCGAAATTCAATAATAAGAAAACAATGCTCCAAAAAGGCAAAAGAAAGACTTGAACATTCAACATCTTTAGTCATTAGCAAAACAGAAGTCAGAATCACAATAACACTACACACCTATTAGAATGACCAAAATGAAAAAGAGACAGATCAAACCAAATAATGGTGAGAAGGTGGAGCAACTGAAACTCTCATGCTGCTGGTAGGAGTGTGAAACCACTCTGCAAAGCAGTTTGGTCCTTCTGAATATGTTAAATATACACCTACGATAGGATCAATCAGTCTGTTCTTAGGTGTTTGTACCCAAGAGAAATCAAAGTATTTGTCCATACAAAGACTTGAGCACAAATGGTCTTAGCAGCTTTAAAATTTTTTTTTAAATAGGCAAAAATAAACTAACTGTCACCAATAGGTGACTGGATAAATAAATTGTATATTCGCATAACAGTTCCTCTTCAGCAATTAGAGGGAATGAGCTTTTGATAGGCAACAACCGAATAATCTCAAAATAATTATGCTGAGTGGAAGATGCCAAAGAAGAGAGTTCATACTGTATGATTCCATTTCTTTAAAATTCCAGAAAATGCAAACTAATGTACAGTAATAGAAAGAAGATTGGTGGTTGCTTAGAGAGGGTGTGTGGGGGCGGGAGATGCAGGGAGGGATTACAAAGAATCACAGGAAAATTTGGAAGGTGACGGGTATGTTCATTACCTTGGTGGTTATTTCACCACGTACACATACGTCAACATGTATACTCTAAACGTGCAGTTTATTGCTTTATTAAGCAATATAACTACATTAAAAAGCATCTAGTGGGCACACTAGGCAGTAGGCATACTGTGTGCCATTTGTGTTAGAAGTGTGCCAAATGCATTTTTCCATTTTGTCCTTACAATAAATCTGAGATTAGTACTGAGACTGACAGTTCCCTTTCACAGATGGAGAACACTGAGGTTTAGAAAGGTTGTTTACAGGCACCCCAGTTAGTAAAGTGGCAGCCCGAGCATGCTTTTCCACTCTCAACTGTCAATCTGTGGTAGAAAGATCTATTTTGAAGTAAAGAAGCACAATAAAATGCTAAAAGTTCTCTCACTATGTAGATCCTCAGAAATGGGGAGTAAGTAGTTCAAATGCTCATGCCTACTTCGCAGATGGACACACTGAGGTTCAGCAAGAGTGGTAACTTCCACAAAGTTTCAGACTTGCGGGCTGTCAAGGAAGCGGTGTCTTCCTACTACTTATACCAGGCCCCTGGCTGCGGAAACACAAGCCTCCACATGCTGTTGGTAGCCCTCGCATTTCATCACTTGGCCGAAGATCATGTAAACTGAGTCCTTGTGTTTATAAATCAGAAACTTCAACAACTGAGCGTCGTACTATTACCGGGCATGTTCCAGGCGAAGGTAAGACTTGACACTGACCAGGGCCACGGAGCGAGAGTCATCTCCACACCTTTCGGGTTTCCACTCTGGTGTCTGCGGGACGCTGTTCCGCGGCCGGTGCGGCCCTCCGCGCGGCCCCTCCCGCGACTCGGCGGGGGCGTCGTGGAGGCGGGCCCGGGGACGCTCGCTGGCGCTCCGGCGCGGCGCCCCCTGCCGGCGTCCTGCTCCCTCGCCCGGATCCGGTCCCGGCGGCGCGGGGACGCCGGCCTGCGAGCCAGAGAGAGGGCGGGCGGGCGCTGTGGGCGAGCGGGCGCGCCCTGCAGGGGTAGGTGGGCCGCGGGGCGAGGGCGGGCGCGGGACGAGGGCGGGCGCGGGGCGCGGCGAGGGCAGCGGGGCAGGGGGCGTGCGCGGAGGGGTCGGGCGGGGGGCCGGCGGGCGGGTGCGCGCGCGGAAGCGCGCGGCGGGCGGGCGGGCGCGAGTCATCAATTATGCAAGTACTCGGGCGGCGCGGGGGGCGGGCGCGGGGAGCGCTCCAAGATGGCGCCCACCGCAGTCCCGCCCGCTGCAGCTTCGGCGCCTCTGCAGTCCGGCCGCGCCTCCCGGGCCCCGCACTAGGGCCGCCGCCGCCTCGCTCGCCGTCGCTGCCGCCGTAAGTCGCCCTGGAGCCCCCGCCTCAGCGCTGCTCCTCGCCCTGGGCTCCCCTTCCCGCCTCGGGACCCTTGAGCGGGCTCGCCCCTCTCTAGTCAGGGGCTTTGCCGCAGAGTGCGCGGCGGGGCTCGCGGGGCCCGCGGGGCCGTGGAGCCGAGTTTCTGCCCTCCCTGTTTTGCACAGGTGTTTGGAAGTCTTGCTTCCTTCTACCGTGTTTACCGGGGGCCCTTAGGACAATCTAGGACCACCGGCCCCCACGCCCGGATACCCTTGTCTCCTCGTCTATAGGCTACATTGGGTACACGGGTTGCCCTCGGCGCCCCTTCTGTGGTGCACCCCCCTCCCCCAGCCGGGGCAGAGTCGGGTCTCTAGCGGGGTTGCTCTGGGAAGGGCAGCACTGTCGGGATCTTCCTACCAGAGCCCCTCAGCTCTTCCCCCTCCCCCATGTCTTACTGCATCCTTGTCCCTGATCCGGTTCCAGATTGCTACCAACTGCAGAAGCCAGGGGTTCCTGGGTTCTTTGGGCTGCCAGGACTTCCCCTGCCCTTTACTAGGTTGTGTCTGTCCCCCTCCCAGCAGGGTACTCTGGGGCTGTTGGGGGCCCCCGGGACCTTCCTTGGAAGGCTAGGATTCCTGCATTAGGGAGTACATCACTTTCAGAATATCCCCCTTCCCCCACCCCCACCCCTACGCCACCCGATGCAGAGCTTGTTCCTCTCCTCCTCGCTCCCCTTCCTCCCCCACCTTACCATCACCATCAGCACTCTGGGCTTCTTGTTAGCATAGGGTACAGAACTGTTTGCCCAGTTCCACAGCTTGGACCCCTCCTCTCTACTTCTTTCTTGGTACCTTGGGAGACCGCAGAGCCTCTGCATTTCTCCTGGGAGCTCGGCTCCATTCTCTCCATTGCCAGCAGCAACCACCGGTGGAGACTTGGCAGCTAACTTTCCAGGGGGAGGGGGAGTAGGCCAGGGCTGTTAGACCCCTCCAAGGGACCCAGGTTTGAGTTGACGTGAAGTGAGAATCATTTTTCAGCTTGATAAATAGGCTTCTTCAAACCATGTATTCCTTCCAACTACTCCACCCTATGCCCTCTTCCTCACTTACACTGCAGTTTTGAAGCATGGGGGAATACATTTTATATCTGGAGATTCCAAGATTCGCATCAGTGTTCATAACAAATGAATGTCATCTGTTTGGGGGAGGTGGGTAGAAGAAACTTTGCATTGCATCTGGCTGAATTCAGGGGGAGGGAGTAATAATTAGCATGGAGCAAGCTCTGCTACACAAGGGAAGTCGCTTTTAATGCACAGTGGGCACCGGAGAGGCAGGGATGGAAGCAGGAAGTGTGGTTGAGGGCCTTGAGGGCAAAGGGGGAGCGTGCTTTTTAAAAAAATAACTGTTTTCTCAAGTTTGAACCTGGAGAGATCCTTTAAAGAGGTAGTGGTGTGTTAGGGCTGGGGGATGTTTTAGCTTTCCAAGAGATATTTCGGGTGTGGTAGGTTTTTCACTGTCTCACAGTCTGTCTGTACTTCTTTTCTCTCCACGTGCATTAGAAGATATGGGGGAGGGGGCTTTTTTCTTAAAAAAATTTTTGATGTGTAATGCAAATGGCTGGACAACATTACCACCTAGTACCAGGGTGGAAGGAATCTTGGGGGAATTCAGACTTAAAATGACAAAAGCTACGTTGTAGCACATTGCCTGTAACCTGGTTCTTGAAATACTGCAGCGTTTTTTTTCTTTGGAACTCATGACCCATAAGGCCTTCAGTTCTCCCTGAAAGAGGATTTGATTGCTTGGGAAGGGGGGTGGGTAGTGATGGTTCGGTGTTCAGCAAGCATTCTCTGTCCTAGAAATTGAGGCTGTCCCTGGGGAAGGCTGCAAGCATGTTCTGTGTTCTCAGAATATCTGATTCAGGGTGTATGTAATGTGTTGTGTTCTTAGTAGGGCTGGTCACGGGTATTGCAAAGCAGTTCTTGATGGTGCAGGCTAGTTAACTGGTTTTTTTGGGTTCAGTTTGAGAGCTGACTTTATATGCTTTTGGTTTATATTTGGGGTTTTGTCAACTTTTATCAAAATATTTGGAAGATTTTATTTTAAACTGATAAAGGATAATAAGGAGAATATAGCTTAACACATAACCATACAGTTGCTTCCTTGTCGGACTTTTAAAATTTTGTTGAGCTCCAGCTTCCGCTTGCCTTTATTTAGTTTTGTACTAGGGTTTCTTGCTGTGGTGCTGAAAGGACAGTTCCCTGACCAGTTTTGCAGTGAAGAGCACACATGCTGGCTGCGATTTGGGATTCTCTTTGCTTTATGTCGTTCGTTAGCAGGCTTTCCTGTGGATGTGCATGTGTATGCGCAGCTGGGTTTGTATTTGAGGTTGAAGGCCTAGTTATCACATTTTATTACTCCCACATAACTCCTCATTTTGGCTGTCCCTCATGAAGACAATGTTTTATAGGCTGCCACAGATCCATATGTAAGTCATACAGTGACACTCTGCTGACTGCCTTTTTTCAATACATTGCAGTCATTTCAAATAGCAAGACACTGTTAATATTACGGATATTTGGTCTTTACCAGAAATAGATAACTTGCCAGGTTAATCAGGATCAGAAGGGCATCTTCCCTGGGTTAATCTGAATAATGAGCTACAAAAGAAACAGGCCACAACAAGCTTGTTTGTGATCCATTGTATCTCCAAAGTTTATTCTTCCAAAAATTTATTTTTAAATCATAGAAAGGGAAGAGGACCATAACATTCAGCTTATACAACCTTCCACCTAACCCAGGAACTCCTCTTGCAGGAGATTTCTACTTTGAATACTTTCATTGGTAGGGAACTTATTACCACAGAAAATAGCCCATTCCACTTGGGTTCCAGTGTGATTAAAGTACTTTAATCTCATTGAAATGGTAACATAAATAAAGTCAAAACACATATAAATTAGGGCTAGGTCAGGGACAAATGTCATTCTTGTGCTTGTTACCAAGAAAAGATTGGTACTCAATATTCTGTAGAGATTATACAAGAAACCTATACCTGCACGGAAAGAATACAAAGGGATATGTCCACTTAAAACAAGAAAAACTTTCTATGAATGGAAAGAAAAATAATTATCGTTAATATGCTGGTGTTATGTAACAAGTTGTTCTAGAAGGCACATGCTTGAATTAATGAATACTTAATTTCTATGGATTATATCTAAGGACAATAAACACACACTGTACAGAAAGTGTTAAAGATTAAACATTTTATCTAGAGAGAGAAACCACTTACCACACTTAAAAAACAATGCTGCAGAAAAAAGTTAATATATGTAAAAACAGGAAAAAATTCATTAGTCTTAACATCCTAAGCAAAAGAGTTGTGTTTGTTTTTAGTCTTTTATTTCTTTTTTCTTTTTTTGAAAGAAGTACTTGGAAAAGTTACTCTGAATGCCAATATTTTAAAATCAAGTCTTTCAACCTTTTAAATTCTCCGTCTCCTAGTTAGTCATTTTGGATCTTAAACTCTAGATTGTCTTATTTCAGTTTGCCTTTTTCTTGGTCCTTTTTAACTTTTTGAAAAATTCATCATTGTGAAAGAATTTACTCATAGAATTGGATTCCTATGACATCTCTTAAATTTAGCAAGTTAACTAGAGGAATAAAACTTTAATCAGTGATTCAACATATAATCTCACTCTGCACCTACTATGCTTAAGAAATTGTAGTAGGCGCTGACACTCTTATTAAATGGCACCAGATTAGAACAGAATACTGTGCTCAAAACTGGCTGTTTAAGGAAGGAAACAGAACTTTCACCCATTAGGTTTATTGATTGTGAAGTGTATGGCAGTCTATTAGGTTGAACCCAGTGATTTAACCTAGAGAATAGTTTACACAAGAATGGGAAAGAAAAGAAGGGGATGGTGGGGGAAAAAATAAAGGGCAAGACCTCTGGAAATTTTTTTTCTGTTCATTTGTGAAGTTGTAGAAATATAGCCAAGACCACAGTTAAGTACTACGTTAGGAATTGAGGTAAAATGAAGACCCCGGAAAGTTGCCCTAGTTACACCATTGAGAATAAAAGTCAGGATCAGTATGGGCTTTGGTGTCATACAAAACTAGGTTCAAATAATGACTCTGCTGCTTATTTACTTAGTGACCTTGGGCGAGTTATTTAATCTGTCTGGGCTTCAGTGTTCTCATCATTAAAAATAGGAATAATAATGCCTACATTGCAGGGTGTTTGTAGGGATTAAATGAACTCTGTTTCCTTGTGGTTTCTGACACAATATATATATTAGCTCCTTTTTCTCTAGAGATTTAGCAGCTTAGCTTGTATTTTTATTTGTATTTGATATAGAGTATGTATATTGTAAAATTTTAGTAGATTGAAAAGCAGCTGTTACTTTATCTTCAGTCTGGCATAGCAGATTGATTCTGCAGTTTCTTTAATTTATATGGACATTGTCAGTCTACAAAGAGAAGAGTTTTATTGTACATTCGTTGTGTTGGCCTTCACTGCCACAGTACAAATGCATTTACCAAAGTAATTTTCTTATTCATTCCCAAACTATGCTAGAATAGGACTCCACCAAAAAGGAATGCTTTCATACTCACCAGCTGGCAGGCAACTGGACTGTTTTTAACTATAGCCTGGGATCTGAAGGTGGAATGGACCCAAAGGTTAGGGTCTGCTTTTATTCTGTTCTGAGTTGGGTTTTTTAATCGTAATAAGTGATTATATGAGTTTGGAGTTGTTTTTGTTGTAATCATTTTAGGTTGTCTATGATAGAGTCATTGAACTGTTTTGTTTAAATAAATCTCACACATTTAGGTCTCACAGGTGACCTTTGTCAATTATTACTCTATATTTGTCTGTTTAGAAAAACCTTTTTTTTTTTTTTTTTTTGGTGATACTGGGGATTGAACCCTTGAGCATTGTGCATGCTAGGCAAGCACTCTGCCACTGAGCTACATCCCTAACCCTGTTTATCAGAATTCTTAAAAAATGCTTCTAACAGTTGATTCTTGAAACCAGGTAAGGCATATATTATGTTACCCATTGTGTGGCTGAGGAAACAAACTCATTCTAAAAGATTGAGTTGCCCAGGGTTTAAGAACTGTTTAACTCGTGGACTAGAGATTGTATTCAGTCAGGTTAGTTGACTCATACTTAAAGATTTTTTCCCATTAAATGGCGTTATATTCTGATGTTCATATAACCAAGTAATGTGAACAATTTTGGTTTTAAGAAATTATCATTATCCTAGGTAACTAAACATATCTTAGTGAGTGGGCATAATGAAAGATTCTAGGATAGGCAGAGGGAGGGCAAAAGTACCTTTGGAGGAGAGCATTTTGGAAGAGGAAGGATAAAGGGAAATGAATTGAAGGTGAATCAATAAGTAGAATGTGGATGAAAATAGGAGGCATCGAAGTAATACACTTGCTTCCCTTTTGCTGCTATCTTAGCTACTTTGTGCGTGTGTGCACAGGCAGCATGCTGAAAATTGAACCCTTTTGGTGCTCTCCCAATGAACTAGATCCCTAAACCTTAATTAAAAAAAAAAAATTTGAGACAGGGTCTTGCTAAGCTGTGAAGGATGGCCTCAAATTTGTGATCTTCCTGCCTCAGTCTCCCCAGTAGTTGAGATTACAAGTGTGCAGAACTGTGCCTGGTTGCTACTTTTTAGAAAGATGTCATGTCTTAGTATCTGCTCATCTTTCTGTTTATCTCTTGACATAAATATGCACACTTGGTTACTCAGAAATTGCCAAACTCAGTTACAACCAGGACTGTAGAGAATTGTGGCCCCAGTCACCTGGACATCTTTGCTTATGCAAGACTTAAATTATTATAGGTGTCAGGAAACAGAGCATGCTGGGAATTGGTGCTAGAAGGGGTAAGCAAGTTGGAGCAGAAGTAGTTCTGCGAAGCCTTTGGGCTAGAAGAGCAAAGGTAAAAAGGATAATAGTCAAGATTTTCCTTTAGATGTATAGAGATAGAGAAAAATAGTAAAAACTGGGATCCTGAGGGTCTAAGAGGTACTCTTGATTTGGAACTGAAGCTCTGTTGCTCCTGGCAGGAGTTGATTGGGCTGGGATGACTAAAATGTTAGGTGGAGAAGTTGGGAACACTTGTAGTTACTATTGGTGGTAGAGAGAGACCCCCTGTGTTCAGTGGGCTTGTTCCAAGGTCTGGAAATGGAAAAACACTGAAATCCCTCAAAAGTTCTATTAACAAGCAGCTCCTTTCATGTTCATTTCATTAGTGTGGTTTTTATGCTGTTTAATATTTTGAGTTCCTAGAGAGTAAGAACCTTAGATAAGTTGCGAATTATACATTTATATTCCTCCTTTTCCCTATGTTTTGAGTGATTGTTGGCATTTCCACCAAAGTTGAAGAGAGAAAAACTCAAAATGTTACTTTTAATTTGTAAATGATTAATAATGGAGTAGATTGCAACTACTTTATCAATGAAAAAGTAATTCATTTTTTATCTATTCTTATTCCCTCCCTATTTTAGTTGTGTAGATAGGTGAATACTGAGCTTCCAAAAGCTTAAAAGCCATTGCAAGCCAATGTGTAGTAACATTTTCCTTCATTTTGCTGAGTAACAACCCTGTAAACAAATAGGGCTTAATTTATTATATGGTTAGCTCCTTATTTTAGGAGGAATTCTTTTCATTTAAGAATATGTAGGGCTGGGGGTTGTGGCTCAGTGGTAGCATGCTCACCTAACATGTGTGAGGCCCGGAGTTCAATCCTCAGCACCACATTAAAAATAAATAAATAAATAAAGGAATTATGTCCACCTACAACTAAAAATTAAAAAAAAAAAAATGCAGCAGCCTTCCGTGTCACATTCACCAGTGTCTTTGTGCTTAGCAAGAAATGAATAAAATGCTTTTAAATGAAAACAAATTGATACATTATTATTAGACTGCAGAGGAGAATTAAGCAGGTTGCAAATGAGACTGGTAGAGCTCTCTCAGAGATCAGAATATCCAGAAATCTCATTCACCATAGAACTATCAATTGGATTTCCTAAAATTTGATGTAAAGAGATATAATGCTGTGTTTCTAGGGGAAAATTCCTTGAAGATAACAAGACATTTTAAAAAGATTTGTATTGCAATAAGGAAGAACGTTGTTGGGAGTGTGAGGAATCATCAGAAGGGGAGAGTGTGAGAAAGCAAATGACAGCAGTGAAAATGGACAAGAGAATTTGATGTGAATATGGAGAATTACTCATGTTTTAAGAGAAGACTCCTTTGGGTCCATCTAGCGTGGTCCTGATCTTTTGGATAGAGCACAGAAACTTAGGAAGGTAGGATATTTGTTTTGTTTTTAAATTTTATTCTTGGCTGTGCTAGAACTTTGCTCCAAGTTGCTTTCTTCATACGATCTTTGCATTGGGAAACCTAGAGAATATTTTCTTGTTTTATGCCAAAAAAATTAGTAACATTCTTAAATGATTTTATTTTCTCTCTTTTTAAAAAAGAATTTTTAGTCATTCAATATATAAATCTTTTATCAGCTGGGTGCAGTGGCACATGCCTATAATCTTAGTGACTCAGGAGGCTGAGGCAGGAAGTTCATAAATTTGAGGGCAGTCATAGCAGCTTAGCAAGGCCCTAAGCAATTTAGAGTCTCCCTAGTACCCCACCCCACCCCAAATTTTTTTCCTTAAAAGGCACTGTTGATGGCATCTCTTCCATTCTCATTTTTTTAAAAATATATTTGTTTGAATAGTTAATAGGGATAGAGGGTTCAAAAATCAGAAGGTTCAAAGTTGTTTTATTGTCTCCCAGTCATCCAGTAAGCACTCCATAAAGGCAAATCCTTACCAAATTTCATGTGTATATTTTCCTACCTCCGTATGCACATATACACATTATCTCCCCCCTGCAGCTGCTGCTCCCCCTGCCCCCAGTTGTTTCCATTGTCTTTTAAGGAAGACTATTAAATTAATTTATGGTGTTGAATTCTCATTCTAGATCAACTTAAACCTATCAGATGCTGTCCCAGTTTCAGACACCCTAGACCTGTGGAGAAAGCCCTAAGCAATGCCAGCTAGATAAGTCACCAGGCCCTTGTGTGGTTTTATCTGTATCTCTGAGATTTAAAATCTCTTGTAGTAAGAAGTCAAACTGAATTTATTCACAAACAACACAGTCGTCTATGTTGGATATCTTAAAGAATCTACATAGAGCCAGGCCCAGTGATGCATGACTGTAACCCAAATGACAGTGGCTCTGGAGCTAAGCAGGAGGATTACAAGTTCAAGGCCAACCTCAACACCAACAGTGAAGGTTTGAGCCAGGAAAATATTGAGTATAAGGTCTAGAGGAAGAGAAGGAATAAGAACGTCTTTCAAGAACTCAAATGCCTTATGTTCAACATGAAAGCCATAGTGGAAGATGAGTAATGTCAAAGAAAGATCAATAATGAAAATGAAAGTGCAGTGAATAATTACCTAACTGGACAAGAAATGGGGAAAGAGAAACCCCTGGAGAAGGTGCCACTGCATTGTCATTCTGTTAAACTAGAGGGAAGGACATGCCTGGAAGGGTCCCTTTGGGCTTGCCCAGGGACAGAGTTCCTCTGAGTGGAAAAGCATCTTTGGTACCCACCATTGGAAAGTTGGCTCACCCAGGGTGCAGGGGAGCAGGGTCCACTTAATCTCAGAATTTAAAGATTCTTGTTAAAAGTCAGCCCTGAGGCAGTTATTTTTGAAAATCTTAAATGAACTGTCTATAAATATAGTAACTGACGTAAGTACACAGGGAAGTTGTATATTATTGCACTGAATACTACAAACAAGTGAAATATTTGTCAGTTATACCTCTGCAAAGCTGGGGGGAATAAAAATCAAGGAATATCCTGAAGAAAAAAGATTATTTAATCTAGCCCCATTAAAAATCTCTCATACCCTTTAAAAATTTCCTTATGATACACATAACCTCTCTCTGTTTAATTTTTGCTAGTGAAATTTATATTCCAGTTTCTTAACCTATTTAATGTAAATAGTTTGGGCCGAAGCAGCTCTTTTCTACCAACTGCATTGCTTTTTAGGGTTTCCATTAGAGAATTTTTAATGAAAAATAATAGTATAGAAGATGTCATGGCCTTAAAAACTCTTGGCCCATTGCTTTACATGGTGAACTATAAATCTCCTGCCCTGATCACACCAGTGAGCAAATGTTTAGTGAGTGCACTACAGGTGTGGCATCATAACAAGGACTGAGAAATATATAAAAGTTACACCTTATGTTGTAGGAACTTATTTGGTTAAATAAGTAAGAAACAAAATGTTAAGGAAAGATTTTTGTAATGTTCATGAGTAAATAATTGAAAAGGCAATAATTGTCAACTGGATGGCACAGTTGATTTTTTTAGAAAAGAGAGTGTCAAACTGGTATGATCAGAGAGGTTGATGGAAGAAGTATGAGTTGAGCTGGGCTTTATGGAATGGTTAGAAAGAACAGTGTGAGCCCAAGTGAGAATGTACTAAGTGTTTTGTGGGAGCAGTGAGCAAACCATTTGGGCTGAGGTAGAATCTCCCAGTGGAAATATGCCTGCAAAACTAACAGAGTTAGCCAAACATTAAGGCCTTTTTTCTGTTGTGTTCATGACAGTGGAGAACATAGAAGATTTTTGAGGGTGTACAGAATTATATGATCAAAACCGAGATGTAATTTTTTAGGAAGAATGAGTAGTAGTGTCTAAGATGGAATATAGCAAGGAATGGCATCCAGTTAGTTGGCTTTTTGATTTGACCTTGCTGCATATTGATGAAGGCTTGGACTAGTGTAGCCATCATAGGGAAAGAAGGAAAGTAAACAATTTTAAATATGTGTGTTACATGGATGTGTGTGCTTAAGCAACCTTTTTCTAATGTAAGAGTTTGTAGGAAGATGCAACAGAATTTAGTGAATGACTACATGGAGGAGGGAGAGGGTAAAGATTATGTCACTGTTTTAAAGTTCAGAAACAGAGAATCTCCTATTTTGAAAAACTGGGGAAGTTTGTTCTGTAATATGTATTGGCAGTCTAGTCCAGAGTATTTTATTTATCAGACTCTCCTTATTTCTGATTTTCTTATTTATCTTCAGAGGACTTCTCCCCACTAATTTTCTAATGTTTCTTTTAGGAGAAACTGTTTGTGAACTTCTTTATTTTCTACATTCTTACTGATAAATGTTACTTAATCTTTCTTGTGGATCTGTACCCTTTGGAGTTTTCTCTGTATTTAAAGACACTTAACACATTGTCCTTCTCTTTGATATTCTCAATTAACCTTCAGTTTGGAGGAGAAAGAAACCAGAATTATGTACCTTTTTGTAGACCTGATGGATGACTGTTGTATCCTTTTTGAAACTTTGTGGATTTCTCTTTTCTCTTATATTCCATATGCTTCATGCAAGCTGCAGTATTTGAAATTGTGGGCAGAATTAAAGGTAGCAACTGAAAGGATTCTAATAGGTAAAAAAGCAGAAGGCCAGAGGAAGAGGTCTTATTCAGCCAGTCCTGTTGCTTTCAATTTCAGATACTTAATCTTGGACTGTGGATGGAAAGCCTCAGACTTGACTTGCATTAATATCCTTGCTGTAGCTAGAATACAGGACAATGGCCAGTGACCTTAACATACAACTTCAGCTTTCAATGGTAATTTATAGAAAGGTCAAGCCTGGGGAGCTTAGTTCTTATTTTTCCTAGTCAGCAAAGACCTTTGAATGAGAAAATATAAAGGGTGATTGGAACATCAGAATGTGTACCTCAAAGAATAAACTCCACTTAGAGAAAAACACATCACAAATTTAATGCAACTAAAAAAATTCAATTTGTTGACATAATTTTCTTTTTTACCGCTGGAGTTACTGAGTTCTTGCAAATTTCTGTCACATTTACCGTAATTTGCACTCAGTTGGCAGAAGACCCCATGGTTTGCTGTGGACCCAGTAGAGTTGGCAGAGTTAACATACAAGATGTTAATAAATTTAGAGCTGTATTTAAGAATGCAAAGCACCCTTACAATATTGTCATCACATTGTGAGTTTGTACTGCCTCCTAGTTTGAATACTCAGACTAACAGCCATTAAATAATTGTGCTCTTGGAAGACATTCTTAAGAGAGCATGGGATGAGGAAAGTTCATAAAGACCATTGATTGAATGATGGCATCTGTTGCATTGGTCTGGATGTTCTAGTGCAAGTATATTTTAATTTTTCTTACTTTTTAGCTTTTTACTTTTTTTTTCTTGTGTCTACAAAAGGTATAAGGGTTCAGAGTGTTTATTTATCAAACTCTGCTTATTTCTGATTTTCTTATTTCTCTGCAGAGGATTTTTCCCACTAATTTTCTAATTTTTTTTTTTAGGAGAACCTATTTTGTGAACTTCTTTATTTTCTACTTTCTTACTGATAAAGATTGCTTAATCTTTCTTTGAGGATATGATGGCTTTTACTGAATACACAGTTGAAAAATACAGTGTAGTAGAGAAACAATTACTAATTTCACTTACCTTACAAGGCCCTTTTTCCCTCCTGATTCTTATAGGAAACTTCAGCAATAAGTACCCAAGGGGTAAGATTTTTTTTTAAATTTTGAGATTTTTTTAAAATAATTGTTTTAATTAGTTATACCTAGCAGCAGAATGCACTCTCACATATTGTACACAAATGGAGCACAACTTCTCATTCCTCTGGCTGTTTAAATTTTGAGATCTTAAGGTAGACTTATGGCATTAGAAACTTCTCATTACAGGACGAAGTTCATTTTTGTCTTTTTGTGTTGAGTGAATATCAGAGACTTGCTATTAATGAGATATGAGTGTTTTCCATCTTTAATTTTTACTAGATTGTATCTAGCTTGACTCTTTGAGGCTAATGTCCTTTGTTCCTAGGTACACATGCCTTGGTTGTTAGCTTTCGGTTTATCTTGTAATTTGTAGTGAGTGCTACGTCTTTTGCCCTCCACTCCTTTGCATGCTGCCTTGCTGGTTTCCGTTGTGGAGGCATAGCAATCAAATGGGAATGTGACTTAAATGCCCTGCTTGGCCTCTGCTCTGGGGCCCTGTCTTTGCCCAGGGAGTTGCTCAGAGAAAGGTGGGATTTTGTTGTAGAGTGATGAATTCATCACTTTAGTGCTACCTGTTGTGAAATGTCAAGGAAAAAAAAATTCCCAGAAAGCATGAAAAGTATCTATGTCACTTTTCTAGCCAGGATTCCAAAACCATTAGCTCCTTATAGGTGCTTCTTCTGTCTTTAAATATTGAGGCCATTCCAGTTGTTTTTCCTTCTGTGATTAATCACACAACCTAGTAAGAATTTTGGCATTAGAAATTTCTCATTACAGGACAAAGTCCATTTTTGTCTTTTGTGTTGAGTGAATATTAGTCCCTGGTCGGGTCTCCATTCTTACAGTTTTACCCCTTTTTTTTTTTTTTTTTTGCGGTGCTGGGGATCGAACCCATGGCCTTGTGCTTGCAAGGCGAGCACTCTACCTACTGAGCTATCTCCCCAGCCCCAGTTTTACCCTTTCTAGGATGTCATACAAATGGATTCCACTATAGTATATAACTTTTTGAGAATGGCTCTTTTGTTTAGTATAATACCTTGGAGACTACTCATGTTGTATTAATTTTTTTATTGCAGAGTAATATTCCATTGTACATGTTTGTTCCATCACATATAGTATTGTATATAACTGTTCTTTACTCATCTTTCTAAGGATATTTGGAATATGTCCAGTTTCTGGCAATTTCAAATAATGCTCTAAACACTTATGTACAAGTTTTTGTGTGAACCTACATTTCTCAAAGGTAATCAATCCCTAAGAGTAAGATTGTTGGGTAAATGTGTGTTTACCTTTATAAAAAAAAAACTACCATACTAATTTTCAGAGTGGTTGTACCATTTTGCATTCCCTCTAGCAACATTTGGGAGTTCAGATGCTCTGTATCCTCTGTAGCACTTGGTATATCCTTTTTTTTTTTTTTCCCCATTTTAATTATTGTGTAGTGGTTTTTCACTGTGGTTTCAATTTGCATTTCTCTAATGGTTAATGATTTTCAACATCTTTTCACATGCTTGTTTGCTATCTGTATGTCTTTGGTGAAGTGCCTGTTCAAATATTTTATCCACTTAAAAAAACGGGAGTCTTTGTTTTTTTACTATGGGTTTTGAAAATTGTTTTCTTTTTTGTTTTTTAAAAACATTCTAGATACAAATCTTTCATCAGATAAATTACTTGGGCATATTTTCTCTTATTGCGTAGCTTTTCTTCTCTTAATAGTGTCTTTTTGTGATGCTAAATTTTGATTGGGTCCAATTTGTCAATTTGTGTGTGTGGTGGATTGTGTTTTTTATGTCATTTGTAAGACCTCTTTGTCTAACTCAAGATGTTTCTTTGTTTTCTTTTAAAAGTTTTGTGGGACTAGGGTTGTGGCTCAGTGGTAGAGCACTTGCCTGATGTGTGAGGCACTGGGTTCCATTCTCAGCACCACATATAAATAAATAAGTAAATAAATGTCCATTGACAACTAAAAAAATATTTTCAAAAAAGTTTTGTGGTATTGCATTTTATATTTAGATCTACGATCTGTTCAAGTTAATTTTTTTTTCAAGTTAATTTTTATATAAGGTGTGAAATTTAGGTTCTTTTTTGGGTTTGCCCATGAATGTGCGATTGTTCTAGCACCGTTGTTGTTGAAAAGATGGTCCTTTCTCCACTGTGTTGATTTTGTTTTGTCAGAAGTCAGTTTTCTGTATTTTGTGGGTGTCCATTTTGGATTTTTGCATTCTGTCCCATTGGTTTATATGTCTGTTCCTTCACTAGTACCACACTGTCTTGATTACTATGGCTTTACAAAAAGGCTTTACTATAACTTTATAGTAATTTGGGTAGTATGAGTTTTCCAGCTTTGTTCTTTTTTAAAAGTTGTGCTGGCTCTTCTAGTCCTTTGTGTATAAATTGCACAATCAGCTACTATACAAATACTCCTTCTGGCATTTTGGTTGGAACTGCATTAAATCTGTAGCTCTATTTGAGAATTGATGTATTAATTATATTGAGTCTTCAAAGAACATGATACATTTCTTATATGGATTATAGCTATTTCTTTCATCAGCACATAGATTCTGCACATATTTTTTTAGATTTATACTTGAGGGGTTTTTTTTCCTTTTTAAAATTTTTTTTTGAAGAACTGGTATACCTAAAGGGTTGTTTGTTTTGGTTTGGTTTGTTTTTGCACCAATGTCAATGCTTTTATTTTAGGTTTCAGTTTATGATTCATTTCTTGTATGTAGAATTAGAGTGGATTTTTTGCATGAGAACTTATACCTTTACAACCTTATTAAACTCACTTATTAATTCTAAGGAGCTTTCCTATATATTTCTTGGGCATTTCTTTATATGTTCTTTGAAAAGTAAAGTTTGATTTCTTCCATTCTAATCTGTATGCCTTTTCTTTTTCTTTTTTTATTGTAAACAAATGGGATACATGTTGTTTCTCTGCCTGTACATGGCGTAAAGGCATACCATTTTGTGTAATCATAAATTACATAGGGTAATGTTGTTCGATTCATTCTGCCATTTTTTCCCTTATCCCCACCCCTGTATGCCTTTTCTTTATTTCTTCTCCTTTATTGAAGACTTCTAGTAAGATGTTGAATGTAGATGGTGGATAATGAACATCTGTGCCTTCTTCCTGATCATAGGAAAAAACATTCAGATCTTTTGCCCTTTAGTGTAGTGTAGCTGCTAGTTTTGTAGATGCTCTTCATCAGATTAAATTCTCTGTTTCAAGTTTATCAGGAATAGATGTTGAATTTTGTCAAGTGTTTTGGCTGTATGAATTGATATGATCATATAAATTTTTCTTTTTAGTTTGTTAATATAATGGACTGCATTGATTTGCAAATGTTGAACCAGCCTTGCATTGCTGGGATAAAAGCCACTTGATTGTGATGTGTTAGTCTTTGATATTGTTGGAGTTAATTTACTCTTATTTTTGTGGAGGAGTTTTACATCTATCTTCAAGAAAATATGGGCTTATAGTTTTGTTTTTTCTTTGTAATATCTTGTCTAGTTTTGATATTAGGATAATGTTGACCTTATTCAGATAGGAAGTATCCTTTTAATATTTTGCACCTTCATATTAGGTAGAGTTCTCCAGTGAGAGCATCTGAGCCTAGGATTTTCTTGAGCAAAGACTTTAAACTACAAATTAGATTTTTAAAACATTTTTTAAAAATTTGTTCTAATTAGTTACACATGACAGTAGAATGCATTTATGTATTTTGATAAATCATACATAAATGGAATATAATTTCTCATTTTTCTGATTGTACATATTGTAGGATCACATATATGTACATAAGGTAACAATGTCTGTTTCACTCTACTATCCTTAAATTAGATTCCTTTAATAACAATTCAGAATATTTATTTCTTTTGGAGTGAATTTGTCCATTTAAATTCAAGGAATTGGTCCATTTAAATTCTCCAATTTATGTGTATGGATTTGTTTGTAGTATTCCCTTATTATCCTTAATGTCTACAGTAATATACCATCTTTGATTTCTAATATTGATAATATTTAATTTTTCCCCCTTTGCTTGGCTGGAAGCTTAACAACTCTGTTTATCTTTTCAAAGAACCAGTTTTTTTTATACTTTTGATCCTTTTCTATTATTTTTAGTTTTAAATTTAGTTGATTTAGTTCTTTATTCTTCCTTCAGCTAGCTTTGTGTTAATTTACTCTTTGTTTTTCTAAGGTAGAAAGTTAGGTTGTTGATTCAAGGTCTTTTATCTTTTTTAATGTAAACATTTTATGTATAAATTTCCCTCTAAACACTATTATGGGTGCATTTTACAAATTTTGATATGTTTATTTTTATATCCTGTGGGATGGATTATTTAAAAGCTCATGGGAGTGTGGTAGATTCTTCAGTGACTTTGTTTTATTGATATCTAATTTAATTCTGTTATGACTGGAGAATATACTTTGTATGATTTCAGTAGTTTGAAATTTGTGAAGTTTTGTTTTATGACCTGAGGTATAGTCTGCCTTATTGACTGCTCCCGTGCTCTTTTTTTAAAATATTTTTTTAGTTTGTCAATGGACCTTTATTTTGCTTATTTATATGTGGTGCTGAGAATCAAACCTAGTGCCTCACACATGCTAGGCAGCGCTCTAACACTGAGCCACAACCCCAGCCCCTCCATGTGCTCTTGAAAAAAACATATGTTCTGTGTAGGTGGAATCGCCTGTGAATATCCTTTATATCTAGTTGGTTAGTGGTATTTTTTCATTTTCTTGTTTTCTTGATTATTTTTTGAGTACTTGTTTAATGATTACTGAAAAAGGAAATTTGATTTGTCTGTTCCTTGCGTTAGTTTCGTAAGTTTTTTGCTTCACATATTGGAAGATTCTTTTCTTTTTTGTGCTGGGGATTGAACCCACAGCCTTGTGCTTGCAAGGCAAGCACTCTACTGACTGAGCTATCTCAGATTCATTTCTTAAATACATACACATTTAGTATTGTTTTTATTTTTTAATAATTGACTCTTTATTGTTATTTAATGTCTCTTTATCTCTGGAAATTTTCCTTGACTTGAGATCTACTCTGAGTTGGGGTGGTGGTGCATGGCTGTAATCCCAGTGTCTGAGGAGGCTGAGGCAGGAGGATTGTAAGTTCAAAGCCAGCCTCAGCAACTTAGTAAGATCCTGTTTCAAAATAAAAAGGACTGGGGGTGTGGCTTAGTGGTTAAGCACCACTGGGTTCCATCCCTGGTAACCAAAAAAAAAAAAGAAAAAGAATTCTACTCTGTATGATATTAATAAAGCCACACTGGCTTCTAATGATTCATATTTTCATGGTATTTATTTTTTCTCTTTTACTTAAATAAATCTTTTTTTTTTTTAAGACAAACATAAAAAAGCAATTATTAGTCTTGATTTCCATGTGTCAGCTTAACCCATATAATATTGACATAGACTCTGCAAGGGTTTTAGTGCCTCTCAAACTGTTTGGATGCATTCTATATATAGTGTATATTTTTCTCACTAAAATTTTGTTCATATTTGTTCTTAGATTCCTATCTTTTTAAACTTCTTGAATATCCATTGTATTAGCTTTCAAAACCTACCTGTTAGTTCCAGATCTCTGTGTCTTGGTAGACAGAAACCAGTTTTCACACAAATTTCAAAAGCCAGAAATGTTTATATATGTTTAATATTTCCTTTATTCTACAGAGAGTGAAGGTAGTCTGTAGCTTTTTTTTTCTAATTGTACAATGCTGCATTAGGGAGCAGGAAAGACTAAGGTTAGTAAAAGTAAGATACATTCTTTTCCTCTACTATATTGTTCTCCCTAGTAATGTTCTTATCTTGGATACTGTGTTCTCTACAGTAATTTGGGTAATTTTTACAACATAATTGTGTGTACCTTTTATATAAGTTTCTATAGTAATGATAGCCTTGGATTTATTAATCTACTCCATGAATGAGGTCCTGAGGTTAACATTGGTATAATTTCCTATGCATACATGGAAAATAAAATAAATCTTTTATTTTGAAGTAATTTCAGATACATAGAAGAGTTACAAAAATAGTACAGGGTTCCTGTGTACTCTTCACCTAGCTTCCCCTAATGTTAACATCTTTATAATCATGATAACGTTTATTGAAATGAAGATCTTTGCATTAATATAATATTCTATAAGTAAGCTACAGACTTCATTTGGATTTACTAAATTTCCTGCTAATGTCCTTTTGCTATTCCAGGATCCAAGCCAGGCTGCCGTATTGAATTTACTCATCTTTTATTTTAACCAATATATATCATTGTATTTACCATGAGTTTCTGGTAGATATCACGGAATATGTCCTTTTATTTTCTTTAATTCGTTCTAACAATTTCTTCCTCTCTCTTCCTTTTTTCCCCTTTTCGGAGGATTAAACTAAGGGGTCCCACATGCCAGACAAAACTGTACCTCTGAGCAATATTCCCCAGACCTTTTTTAATTTTTAATTTTGAGACAGGTTCTCTCTAAGTTGCCCAGGTTGGCCTAGTACTTGTGATCTTCCTTCCTCAGCCTTCTAGTAGCTGGGATTATAGGGTCCTGCATTGCATTCTATTTAAATTTGTATATGGAGGGTTTTGTTTGTTTGTTTGTTTGTTTGGTACTGGGGATTGAACTCAGGGGCACTCAACCACTGAGCCACATCCTTTTTGTATTTTATTTAGAGACAGGGCCTCACTGAGTTGCTTAATGCCTTGCAGTTGCTGAGGCTGACTTTGAACTCAAGATCCTCCTACCTCAGCCTCCTGAGCCGCTGAGATTACAGGTGTGCTCCACCACACCCAGCTGCTGCTGCTGCTGCTGCTTCTTTTTTTTTTTTTTTCTATATCCCTTTGTATAGTTATTTTAGTGTTGCATTAGGGATTATAATATACATAAGTGCTCAATCTGCTTAGAATTAATATTTTACCACTTCAAGTGGATTGTAGAACAAGGAGTACTATATAGATATCTTTACTTTTTTGGGGGGGGTACTGGGATTGAACCAAGAGGTACTTTATCACT
Organism: Sciurus carolinensis; assembly: GCF_902686445.1. NCBI lineage: Eukaryota > Metazoa > Chordata > Mammalia > Rodentia > Sciuridae > Sciurus > Sciurus carolinensis. Next base: position 111,845,819 of record NC_062216.1, read on the forward strand.
GTATTACATCCCCAGCCTTTTTATTTTTGTTTTATTTTGACACGGGTTCTTGCTAAGTTGCTTAGGGCATTATAAATGCTGAGGCTGATCTCGAACTTATGGTCCTACTGCCTCAGCCTCTGGAGTTGCTGGGATAATAGGCATGTGCCGTACTGGCTCTTTACCTTCTTTTCTGTGTAATTGTCACATGTATTTTATCTACTACATTGAAAATTCCATCAATAGTGTTATAACTTTGTGCTTTCAATCATCATTCATATCTTAAAGACTCCAAGAGGAGCAAAATAGGCTGGTAGATTTGCCTGGATATCTTCTATTTCTATTGTTCTTCCTTTCCTGAAGTTCTGTTTCCCTGTTAGTTATAATTTTTTTCCATTTAAAGAATTTCCTTTGACATTCTTTAGAACAGTCTGCTGCTAATGAATTATCTCAGTTTTATTCATCTGAGAATATTCTTATTTTATCATGATGTTTTGAAAGTTTTTTCATAGGATATAGAAAGTTATTTTCATTGAGTTTGAAAGTTGTTTTTCTGACTCTGGTGGAGGCTATACAAGAGTCACAAGTTCAAGGCCAGCCTCAACCACTTAGCAAGACCTTGTCTTGAAATAAAAAATAAAAAGGACAGGGAATATAGCTTAGTGGGTGAAATGCCCTGGGTTCAAGCTCCAGTAACACCTCCATGTCCCCCTGAAAAAAACTTTCTCTTCTTTATTCCTCCCCACCCGATACTTAATGTTGCTCTACTGCCTTTTGTCCTCCATGGAGAAATCCAGGCATTCAAATAATTGTGTACATATATATAATGCATAATTTTTCTCTGATTACTTTCAAGATTTTTTATTTGTTTTTAGTTTTCATTGATTTGATTATGATGTTTTGGGGGAAAGGATTTTTTTAAAGTTTATCCTGTGCGTTGTTCATTGAGTTTCATAAATCTATAGGTTTATGTCTTTTACTAAATTTGGGAAGTTTCAGCCATTACTTCTACAAATATTTCTTATACCCACATTTTCTCCTTACATTTTGGGCCTTGTTGATGGGTATTTCCCATGACAGGATAGGTCCTTAAGGCTCTATTTGTTTTTCATTTTTTAAAAAACACTTTTTCCTCTGTGGTTTAGCTAGGATGCTTTCTGTGATCTGTCTTCAAGTTCACTGGCACTTTTGTGTCTATTATATTATTGAGCCCATTCAGTGAATTTCAAAATTTCCATTTTTTGAAAGTATTCTATTTCTTTCTTGTGTTTTTAAAATATTTAACTTCAAGAGTATTTACCTTTACTTGTTGGAATATATTCGCTTTAAAATCTTTGATAATTTGATATCTTAGCATTGGTGTCTATTGATTGTCCCTTGTGAGATGTTGGGATTTTCAAGTTTCTTTGTTTAGACTTGCATGTTGAACATTTTGAATATTATTATGAGACTTTGCATCTTATCAAAATGAAATATAGAATGTTTCTTTTCTGTTTGTTTGTTTTAGCGGACAGCCAGTCTAGTTAGGTTCAGGCTGAAATTCCTCCTGCCTTTTGTGGTATGGGTCTGACATTCGTTCAATTTTTGAAGTACTTACTATGCTATTTCTATTTGTCTCACTTATGTACCAGCCGTGGCCAATCTCAGACCTGGGCAATTGTATGTATACCCCAGAGATCAGTTGTCAAAATCTTAATGGGTACCTATAATCCCAGTTTCTCCCAAGGCTGAGGCAGGAGGACTGCAAATTAGAGGCTAGCCTGGAAGCTAACAAGACCCTGTCTCAAAAAGGCTGGAGGTGCAGCTCAGTTGTATGGTAGAGTGCTTGCCTAGCATGTGTGAGGCCCTGGGTTCAATCTCCACAACACACACAAACACACACACACACACACACACACACACACACACACACACACTTCGGTATGCTGTTTAGGATCAGACACATACATGTGCAACTTGAAAATGGGCTGCACAGTTCATGCACAGCTTGATCATCTCCTTTTCTAGCTGTTCCCCAAACTTCCTAAATCCAAAGGGTTACCCCTTCTGCCCCTTTGTCTAGAAACTTAGGACTTAAGTTTCTCTCTGCTCTGCCTTGCACTTCCTGTGATCTACCTTGGGAATCAAATGAGAAAAGGACAGGGAGAAACAGCAGTGGTGACTCTCTGTGCTCTTGGATCCCAGTTCTCCTGCTCCATAACATCACTTTGCACATCTGGCTACCACTGCTGTTGTCACTGCCACAGCTGGCTCAGGGTAGGCAGGAGAGAACAGAAGAAACAGGATTTCCTCTATCCCCTTGACTGTTTTAGGGACACTTTCCCATTTCTTGGACCAGAAATGGAGGTCTTCTCTTGGTGTTTTTTCTGTGTATCTGGTACACATTTCTGGGTTTGGACTGCCTTTGAGAGTTCAGGCCAGCAGATACTACCAGAAAGCAAAAGAGAGGGGAAATCAGTTTCATGATACTTTGGATTTTAGATTTTTTTTTTCTCATTCTGCCTGCTGTCTATAACTTCCCAGAATCATCAGCTCTCCAGGGAGTTTAGTTGAATTAAGTGGGAAATATAGGGTGGACTGACCTTAGTCCTTCTCATCTTGAACCAGAAACTTTAAACACTTGCTCAGAGAGGAACAAGGCTGGCAGGGTGAGAAAGGTGGTGATTAGGACCCAGATTATCAACCCAGAGAGATCAAGTGACCAAACTGACATGCCTCAGGATCCCCAGTGGAGGGGATTCTCCTAGGAAGGACTGCAGAGGGGATTCTCCCAGGAAGGACTGCAGTGTTTTTGGTCTTACCTCCTCTTTTTTTAATTTTTAAATTTTTAAATGAAAAGTTCTTAGATAATATCTGCACTTGGTGCCAGATTTGAAAGATAGAAAGTGAAGAGGTTAGTCTTCCTCATTTCCCTGTCTCCTAGACTATGGTGACTTTCCCTGGAGGCAACTATTTACCAGTTTCTCATGTATCCTTACAAAAATATTCTACATGTTAACAAAGGAAAAAATAGGGATAAATGTGTATATCACAACAAAATGGTTCATTGCACACACTGTTCTATGCCTTGCTTTTTCACTTATGTGTCTTGGAAAGCTTTCCATGTCAGTGTCTATAGAAGGTCTTTTTCTTTTTAGCAGCTGTGCGGAAAGCCATTAAATGGATTTATTATCATTTATGTAATAAGTCCCTTATTGATTGACATTTTAAATCAATAAATGTATATTTGTTTAGTAAATAAAGGAACATTTATTCTATCAATTTTAATCCTTTGTTATTACAGAAAAATTGCATAGAATTTCTTTGTATACATATCCCGTATATGTAAGATTATGTCTGTAGAATAAATACGTGGGAGGGGAATCATTGAGCTAAAGATCTATGTCCATTTTATTTGCTAATAGCATATTGATGTATTTATCATTTCATATGACTGCAAATAATTAATCAGTTCTTAAACCTTGATGGGGTAAAGAATTTTAGAATAGGTAATAGAAACCTTCATACAATCTGATAATTTTCTTCTAACATCTAACTCTGATTCTGCCAAGTCTTTTACCAAAATTATTTAGGGAAAAATGAAATGGGTCAAATGGCCTTTTTCTTCTTTCCTCTCCACTTCTAATTCTCATAAGAGACATGCCAAGTGACTAATTAGAAAACAGCCAAAAGGGAAGGATATGACAGTCAAGAGCATTTGGATAACAATTGGTTGGACAGTCAATTCCTAATCATCAAATTTGGTTTGGATTAATTCTTTTTTTCTGAGGAACATTTTATCTATCATGTGTTCTTAGCTACAAAGCCATGTCGGTGTAAGTAGAGAAGCAAGTGAAAGCTATCAGTTTACTGCATGATGGTAGAAAAAGGAGCCCTATAGAAGTAATGATTTTTTTTTTTTTCTGATCTCTAGATCAGCACATGTAATACAAAAGTTTTGTGCAGGGTCAAAATGCTGAGCTGACCTGCTATTACAGCCTTCAGCCATGGCTATATATTAAAAAATGGCATTATAAAGCTGCAGGATTCAACAGCTGGGGTTAATGCAAGATGATTATAATGAGGATGAAGATGTATAAGAGACCATAAGAAGGCTTCTTGAGAACCTTCATAATGATAGGATGTTTGGCATTAAGATAGTATTGGGGACTGAGTTTGTAGCTCAGTGGTAAAGTGCTTGTCTACCATGGGTGGGGCCCTGGGTTTGATTCTCAGTGCCACTTAAAAACAAATAAATAAAGGTTAAATGAGAGAGAGAGAGAGAGAGAGAGAGAGAGAGAGAGCGTGCACACGCATGCAAGCACATTGGACCTGACTATGAGGCATTTGATCTCGCCTAAAGAACAGTGGACAAAATATGAGGAGGATAAGTTCTATCTTGAACTGTATCTCAAAGAGGTTATTCAGGAAAGAAAAGACAGAAGAATGGGCAAAGAAGTAATCATGTAGTTGAAATCTGTGGATGCAGCTGTCCTCATAGTATTTTTATGAAGTTTGTTAAACCTGAAACATACAATTTATTTGGTCTGCATATGTATTACTTTAAATAAATGTCTACTATAAAAAAAGTTTGTGCAAAAAACTTTCTTGAAGAAATATTAAATATTGTGGAGACCAAAGGAATGTCATTCAGGATTATTTTGATGCTTTGCTGTGTTTATTGGAAATCCAGGCTTTCTTGGAAGATCTGAAATACTGATTTTTCAATGCAATGGGGCATTTTCCTGATAATAGGCCTTTTAATACTATACTTGGGATCAAAAGTCAGAAAAATTAAATGCTTAAAAATTTCCAAGTTTACTTGTTTATGATTGTGTATCTGTTTCTGTTAATTTTAGTAAATCTTTTTTTTTTTTTTTTTTTTTTTGCGGTACTGGGGATCAAACTCAGGGCCTTGGGCTTACGAGGCAAGCACTCTACCAGCTGAGCTCTCTCCCCAGCCCTAATTTTAGTAAATCTTAAATAAAATTAGCTATATAATTAATCTGAAAAAAGGAAAAGATTATTTTTGCAGCGGTGGTGTTTCCTTTCCAAGAGGGGGCCCTTCTTAGACCAGTAAATAATGAAAAGGTTTTGGTGACTTTTCAGATAGTCATCTTGTTTCCATTTTTTCTTATAGAATCCTGTATTATTTGAAAAACTGGGATGAGCATAAAAAGATACAATGCTATAAAAATGCAAAAGAAAGAAAAAACGGCTGTCTCAGAGGTTGTGCTTAATACAAAGAGGCAATTATTGCATGAAATACTTTTGGAGTTTCTTGTTTGAATTTGCCTACTGAACCTGTTCACGTAAGTCTGATTAAAAGAAGAATTTGTATACAATAATAATAAAAAAAAAAAAAAGAAGAAGAAAAGGCTCTATAAGATCAGGTGCCGCCATGGAACATGCTAAGAAGGAGAAAATGGTGGTTTTACAAAGGCTTGAGTGGTGTGGACTTACTGGAAGATATACAGAGGTACTTGTTCTTGATCTTCCTTAGGTAATAACTTTGTAGAGTAATGCAGTGGAGAAAATCCTTAAGATATTTTTATTGCTTAGATGTTGTATTAGTCCATTTTCTGTTGCTGCAACAAAATATTTGAGGGCTGTTTGATTTGCAGAGAAAAGATTGTTTAGCTCACGGTTTGTGGAGGCCCAAGAGCACGGCACTGGCTTTGGCTCGGCTGTGGTAGGGGCCTTATGGTGATGGCATCACAGTGATTAGAGCACATCTAGAAGAGAGCACATGAGAAGATAGGAAGCCAGAGAGATTCAGGGGTTACTGTATTCACCACATAATTCACTACATAATTGTCACCACTGCATAATTGTTGCAACCTGTTTTTTCAGTCCAAAAATTGGTTTATAACCTTTCATCACAATCATCTCATGTGGTATAATTCTGTTCCTCTGCTTACTTAAAAGGTAACAGAGTAGTAGTATTCACCAGTGTCATATGGATGCCCATTAATTTTCTGGTCTAGAATTCTTAGCGCTTCACATTATCAGCTATTTATGAAAGCCGACTGGTGTGGTTTCAGGGTGCTGCAGTACTAATGGTGAACACATTTTTTATTAGTGGCGCTGTCGATGGCACGTCAGATAAAAGCAATGATAGCACAGATCTTTGGACAGCCAAGATTAAATTTGTAAGGTCATATTTGCAACACTGTATAAATTCTCTCAAGGTATATTTTGACTATAATGCACAAATCAGTAACCAAACTAATGAGTTACCTTTTTTCAGACTAGAAAAATATTTACTAATACTGTCATGAAGAATGCTGTGCATGATTTGGACTATTCAATTTTACTGTATATTATGAGCATACTGTGAATTCTAATCTTACACCAAAGACAGTTTAGTAATACAGCTTTAACATAATACTGGCACAATTTTTTTTTTTTTTTTTTTTTTTGGTATCGGGAGTGAACTCAGGGGCACTCCATCACTGAGCCAATCCCCAGCCATTTTTGTATTTTATTAGAGACAGGGTCCCACTGAGTTGCTTAGGGCCTCACTCAATTGCTGAGGCTGGCTTGAACTCGTAATCTTCTGCCTCAGACTCCAAGCTGCTAGGATTACAGGTGTGCACCACTGCACATGGCTTTGGCACTATTTTTTTTTAAGCATCACATAATGATTGCACTCCCCCCCCCCCCCCGCAAGAATTGGCCAAAATATCTTCAACAATTAGTCAGTGAAATATAGTAGGTTTACTGTATGTCAAATCACCTTCACAGGAACAAACTCACTCCATGAGACCAGCATTAATTAATCCCTTTTAAGGGTAGTGCCCCCATGACCTAATTGCCGTGCAACAGACCCCACCTCTTTAAGAGTCTATCACTTCACTGCTGCCACATGGGACACCAGGCGTCTAACACATGAACATTTGGGGGGACACACCTTAAACCATATCCAAATCATAGATGCTCTTTTACTTTTGAACTTCATAAAATTTGTGTCCTTTTCTTTATCATATAAAACAAACTTAGTTCTTGGCAACTTTAAACTTACTGTGTCACTATGGGTCTAGAAATTCTCTTTTGAATACTTATTCCTGAATTTCAATTTAGTGATCAGAGTTATATGGTCAGTGTACATCTTTCCCAGTGAATGGCCCAAATATCAGAATTTTAAATATTTTTTTTCAAAACGTAGTGCTAATTTTCATTTAGCAGTACAAAGTGCATTGTATTGGTGATTCTCTAGGTGATGAGCTGTTAAAAAAACAATAGTAGACCTGGATGTCCCGTTTTACCCATTAGCTGTGTGATGTGTTATGTAGAGACTTTGCAGTTTATTTGGCTACAGACTAGGACATGCTGTTACATTATCTATGTTATATTTTAGTGAGGGCCCTAAGTAACTTAACTAGATTCTGCGTCAAAATACAAAATAAAAGTGCTGGGGATATAACTCAGTGGTAAAGTGCCCCTGGTTTAATCCCCCAGTACCAATTTAATCAGCATATGGAGGGACTGAAGCAGTACAGATTTCCTTAGTTCTGTGTCATAAGCAGGAATGTAAAGGAGGGGTCAAAGTCTTACCCGTAGCTATTGGCCTTAAGGAGGCCAGAGTTTTGTTACATAGGTAGAATGGCTGGAGAAAACCCATATCTCATCTGGATGCATGGGAGGACGAAAGGAGTCCTCATCAAAGAACGAATATGTTTGGGTCCTTATTTCTCCTTCTGGTACAGAAGCATCTGAACCATGAATAAGCCATGAAAATCCATTATCATCATTAATAGAAGTATCATTATAATAAATTAAGTCTCACAAGGTGATATAGCAGGTGTACTTTATTTGCTGTTTGTGAAAAGACGTGCCCAAATAAATAATCCTATACTTCTGTCATAAAGAAGTGTTGCAGCTAGTCAGGTGTAGTGGCACACACCTGTAAAATAGCCTGGTGTGGAGGTGCATGCCTGTCATCCCAGCGACTCAAGAGGCTGAGATAGGAGGATCACAAGTTCAAGGCCAGCCTCAGGAAATTAGTGAGGGCCCTTAGCCACTTATGGAGACCCTGTCTAAAAATTTAAAAATGAAAATAAACTGAGGATGTAGCTCAGTGGTAAAGTTCCCCTGGGTTTAATCCCCATACCCCCCCTAAAAATGTGTTACAAATAAATTTTTAATTAGATATGTAGGGTTAATTTTTCTCACTAACTTGACCTTCAACTAGCATTAGGTTTTTTTAAGCCAGGTTTTCACTGGTGATTTTTTCAGCTTTTTATTTAAACTATTTTTAGGTTTATGGACAAATTTGAAAAGATAATGCATAGTTCCTATATATGCCTCACCCATTTTCCTCTAATGTTAGCATGTTACTGGTATATCTGTGGAAACTAAGACACCACTATTGATTATTATAGTTAACCAATTCCAAATGTTATTTGGATTTTACCACTTTCACATGGTGTTCTTTTTCTGTTCCGGGATCCAGTGCAGGGTACCACATTGCATTTAGTCATTTGTTTCCTTAGTCTTCTCTGATCTCTGATGGCTTATCAGTTTTCCCTTGTTTTTTGTGACCTTTGTAGGTATGAAGAGTACTGTTGGGGTATTCTGTAGAATGCCCCTCAATTTAGGTGTTTTGGATGTATTTCGCAATTTTAGACTGGGGTTATGGGTTTTTGGGAACAATACCAAGAGATGAAGTGTCCTCCTTATCACATATTGAGATGGGACACATTAATATGATTATCACTGGTAATGTTAACCTTTATTATTTAGGTAATGTATGCTAGGTTTCTGTGCTGTAGAGTTGCTGTTTTTCCCTCTCCATACTGTAGTCTTTGTAAATAAGTCACTAAACCTTTACTTGGGAGAGAAGGGGTGAAGATTAATTCTCGCTCTTGTAGGAGGTAGTATCCACTTATTTTGTTTGGAATTCTTCTCTAAAGGAATATTTTATTGCTCAGGCTGGTCCATCTTAGGTCGTTGTGGCCTTTTAAAAGTTTTCTGGTTCCCTTTGATGTGCGCTCATCCTTTTGCTACTTGGACACCTCCCTACTTTTTAAATTTTTCTTTTTTTTAACTAGAAGGTATTCTAGATTCCCCTTGTATTTTCCTGAGTCAAGCTCTAAAATCATGTCTTTTCCTAAGGACTCCCGGTTCTTTTTTATTGGAGAAAGCAAGATCTAATCATTGGGTATGCTTTGCTATTAGGCCTGCTCAGTGAATAGAGGTAGGAAACATAGATAGGTGGAATATCTCTCATCCAGAGTGCCTAGGACTGGAAGTGTTTTTGGATTTTGGAATGTTTGACTCTATATATTAAGATGCCTTGGGGACAGGACCCAAGTCTAGACACAGAATTCATCTATGTTTTGTATATACCTTATGCACATAGCTAAGGTATTTTCATGTAGTATTTCTGATATGCCTGTGTTTTTTTGTTTGTTTGTTTGTTTTTTGTTTTTTTTTTGCGGTGCTGGGGATTGAACCCAGGACCTTGTGCTTGCAAGCCAAGCACTCTACCAACTGAGCTATATCCCCAGTCCTATGCCTGTGTTTTGACTGTGACCCATCATATGAGGTTAAGTGTAGAATTTTCCACTTGCAGTATCATGTCAGCTCTCAGAAAGTTTCAGATTTCATAGTTAAGATTTTCAGATTAGGGGATGCCCCAATATGTATATACTAACCCTTGTGTACATGTGTATTTATTTTTATGTCTGTTGATTTATGTATATATTAAACTAAACATGTTTTGCACTACCTGACCCTAATCATAGAGTTTATTCTAGCCTCCCTCCCTTGCTTATCTGTATTTCACTCCTGACAGTGAGAAACCTTTCTCTAACTATCCACCATGGTAGATGGCGTTTTACTTATTTTTTTAAAGTCATGCACATGTAAAGCAGGTTTCACAATTGCTAATTTATAACCACCACAGGCGCAACAAAGTTACTGCTGGAGAATTGGCATTTAAGTACAGATCCCTTTGTAACCTTTATGGTTGCTAGTCACAGCTCTGGTTTCCCAGGTTACTTAGGTATGCTCCTTTTTCCCCCTACCTTAAGGGGTTTATGTCTTAGATTTTTAATATGTTAATATGTTAAATTCTTCTTCTTCTTCTTTTTTTTTTTTTTTTTTTGATATAGGGTCTGCCTGGTGTACTCAGGCTGGTCTTGGGACTATAGGTATGCACCGCCAAACCCAGCTAATATATAGATTCTTTTGTCACAGTCGGCATTCAATCCTGGGATCCCTTGGACATCCTGATTGACTTTTTAAATTCTGTGGACATTAAAGTTCTCTCTTTGCAAGGTACAATTAGACAAAGCTATGAAGTCATGTGTATACCACCCTAATAACATAAGAACATTTCCATCACCCTAAATTTACCTGTACCTCCTTGTAGTCAGCTGCCTCCCACTGTAAACTCTGGTTAACTCCAAATTGTTTTTTGTTCTTGTAGTTCTGCCTTTTCAAGAATGTCACTGAATAGAATTATACCAATGTGTATAGTCTTTCACTTTTGTTAATGCCTGGTGTTGGATGAATCGATTATTCCTTTTGTCCATTCTTGGATATACCATAGTTGTTTATTCATTCACCTGTTGAGAGATATCTTGGTTGCTTCCAGTTTTTGATGCTTATAAGATAGAACTGTCGGGGCTGGGGTTGTAGCTCGGTGGTAGAGTGATTGCCTAGTATGTGTGAGGCAGGGTTTAATCCTCAGCACACATGACAAATAAATAATAAAAGAAAGGTAAAAAAAAGATCGCACTGTTATAAACACTTGTGGCAGGTTGTGTGTGAACATAGTTTTCTGTTCACTTGAATAAATACTTACTGTGTGATTGCTGGTTCATATTATAAGCTTATTTTTAACTCAATAGGAAAATGCCACTGTGCAGCAAGAGTTTAGTCACATATTTTTTCTTTTTCTCCTTCCAATCTTTCATCCATCCATCCATCTATTCCTTTCTTTTTTTGGGGGGCAGTAGAGAAGATAATTAAATAGTTGATAAGAGTATAAAAATGTCATCTAATATTTACTTGTCTATGTAAAATTCAGTTAAGAACGTGAGCGCTCTGCATATGGTATTAACTTTGTCTAGTAGTGGATATAAAGAGAAGACCTTGGTCTTCAAAGGAATTTGCTATCTCATAGGAAAGGTAAGATTTTATAAGCAGTGGTGTAAGCCAGCATTTAGGATTCAACTGGGTTGGGTTCTGGTTCTTTCTGTCTGGTGGTAATGGTAATGGTGGCACCAATTGATTTGTGCCAGAACCTTAATTTATAAATGTTTTCAATGTCATTGAAAGAAAAGTTTATTACTTACATTTCTCAGAGAAGGGGGCATGCCATGCCATGCCATACCATTCAGGGCCACAGAGGAAAGCACCCTGTTGGATCAGGAGGAAGAGGAGTGAGAGGAAAGCAGGGCATAGAGCTTTTATTGTGTTTTCCTTGGGAAAGGCAAGCAGGATGGGGTAAACAGGTTAGAATTGGCTAGTTTGATTAATTTCAGCAGGCTTTGGGATACAGGGGTTATTCCTGGTTGTCTAGTATCTGGCTCTGGGTTGATTCAGGACACGGGAAATGTTGGTTTGGTGTGTGAGAGTTAAATAATGGAGGTTAGATATGTGAGAGTTCAATAATGGAATACAGGTTGTGAATCTTGGGGGAGTATAAACATTTTGGCCATTAAGTTTGACCTTGTGATCAGTGATGCCCAATTGATCAATACAGTATGCAAAAAACAAACAAAACCAAACAAAACAAAAAACCACCAAGACAGTCGCCCTACATAGTTTTCCCTACCTACCAGTTGAATGATTTAATTCAGTGCATTATTGGCTGCTTATTTGGTATAGGGTTACAAAAGTGTATGAGAGAAGTCTTTTCCCTTCAGGAGCTCATGATATGTCAGGAAAACCAGATTGTTTCATTTATTAAGTCAACTTTTTTTATACATCAACCATGTTTCAGTACTTGCTAGTCTCTGAAGAAAACAGGATCTTAATCAAACAAATGGGAAGTTCATAACAACAGAATTAATATTTAATGTATTCCCTCACTTTGTATTTCTCCTTCTGTCCCCCCCTGCCCTTCCCTCAAACTCTGGATATGCTTTCAGATTTAAAGGAGCTTAAATTACAGATTTAAATTTACACAATCATGAAAAAGATAAGCAGAAGTATGTAATGAACAGATTTTCCCTTCTTTCATCCCTTCCTTACCGGGGACTGAACTTGGGGTGCTTTACCACTGAGTCACATCCCCAGCCCTTTCTATTTTTTATTTTGAGATAGGGCCTCACTCGGTTACTGAGGCTGGCCCCTAATTTGCCATCCTTCTGCCTTAGCCTCCCAAGTCTCTGGGATTGCAGGATCTTTTGAAAGGATCTGTGGCAGATATTTTTTAAAACTTTCATTTAGCTAGGTGTCCTGCAATAGTTGGAGAAATGGCTGAAGAGTGGCAAGCTGAGGGGCTATTGGGGAATGTTAGAGGTTTTGAGGACAGATGGTACTAGGAGACCAAGAGACTTGTTCTTGTGCTGGTTTTATTGTTAACATGTACATTTCAGGTAGATGCCTTCCTTTCTCTCTAAAGCCTGAGTTTACAGAATTGGGCTTATGATTGCAACTTGCTTTAATTATCTTACATTGTCATTAAAGGTGAAATGAGATTAAATATAAGACTTAAAGTGCAATATAAACTTAAAGTATGTTCCAATGCTTTATATATAAAAACCTCAGAAAATATTGAGGAAATGAATTAATAGATTTTTTTTAATTTCTGACATTGCCTCCAAAAAATAAGAACCGAGAGAACTTGATCTTCGTTTTGAACTTCTCTAGCATTTTTAATATATAAATGTAATTTGGTAATTATATACTTTCTTGTATTTAGTAATTGTTTTGAATGAGTTAGTCTTGGCACTTCAAGGGCAGAAACTAAAGAATATACTTATCTCCTTAAGTATATTGGAGGTAGTCATTTACTGTTTGTTGATTGCTTGATATTTGCTGAATGCTTAATATGGCTAAATAAAACCTTTAAAGACATTCTAAAGCAGAATATATGCAGGTGAATGAGAAACTGTTGTACAGACTGGGAAAGATCATCATTGATTGATATTGGTAAAAAAAAATAAAAGATTTGATGGAAGGCTTGAGGGTAATCTTGATACAGACTGTGAAGGCACTGTAGATTTAGTTTGGGAAACAGAAGGAGGATGACATGCCAAGAGGATTAGAGGTAGGAATGAGACTGGTATATGAAGAGATGAATGACTGATGGAAGGGAAATAAAGGTCAAGTTGGTGAGGTCACAAGAAACATTTTTAAATTGCAGTTATTCACTGTGGTTATACTTTTATCAGAGTAAAGCAAGTAACCTGCAAACTTTGTTTAGAAATGAGTCATTGTTGTATAGGTTAGCTCTTCAAGGTTGAGACTTCATGTTTGTAAAGCTCCTTGCTTCTGCAGAAGTAATCTCTTAGGCTGCTGATGTCACTAATAATATAATCTATGTGGAAGGTCAGAGATTTTTTTTTTCCTAGCATTTTTTTCCTTCTTTTTGGTGCTGGGCTGCCTCAGGTCCCTATTTTCTGTCTATCATAACTATTGTAGCAGAGGTTCTTTTTTTCATGGTAATTTGTAAAGGAAGTACAGGTTAGGCATCCATAATCCGAAAATCCAAAATCTGAAATGCTCCAGAAAGTTCTGATATGTTGCTCAACAAGTTTCAGATTCCAGAGCATTTCTTATTTTAGATTTTTGGATGAGGGATGCTTAATAAATTCCTATACAGCTGGATGTGGTGGTTCATGCCTATAATCTCAGCTACTGGGGAGGCTGAGGCAGGAGGATCGTGAGTTCAAAGCCAACCTCAGCAATTTAGCAAGGCCCTAAGCAACTCAGCGAGACCTTTCTCTAATAAAATATAAAGAAAAGGCTGGGGATGTGGCTTAGTGGCTAAACACCCTAGGTTCAACCCCTGGTATAACTTAAATAAATCAATAGATAGATTCTTATGCAATATTCCAAAATCTCAGAAACTCTGAATACTTCTGGTCCTACATATTCAGAAAAGGGACACTCATCCTGTGCAAGTATCAGATACAGTGGTTGGACTCTCAGAGGGTGTTAATCTCTGCACTATGACATTTTGAACTGCTAATTCTGTGTTATAGGGCACATTTAAGATTGTTTTAGCAACATCCCTAGCTCTACCACTAGATGCCAGTAATCCCCCCTCCAAGTTATGACACTCAAAGATGTTTCTAGACATTGCCCAAAGTCCCTGGGGGATAAAATCCAGCTATTGAACTCTTCAGACTAGGTAAAATTAAGGTGCCTCAGAACCCTGGAAATTTACACCTTTTGTTTTGTGAGTACCTTATACAGCATAGATTTTATTAGCAAGCAAGGATGGATTAGAGGACCTACATAAATGGTGAGTGTCCTGATAGCTTCTGATTCAGGGAGGCCTTCTAGGACTGGGGTTTCACAATCTTCTGAGTGATATTGGTAACTTGGAATACACAGGATGTTCTCCATGACGCACTCTTGGAAGAAGACTGAGAGGTGAAAGTGAGATCAAAGATTTGAGCAAAGACACTTGGAATGACTAGTGTAAGGGGAAAGGAGAGGAGAGGTGGGTCAGGCTATGGTCAAGTAGAGCCTCAAGGTTCTATTCCTGACAGCTGTCTCTCTCCTCCTCCTCTCCTCAGCCTATATAGTTCTGTGGTGGAAAAAGAAGGAGTGTCCAGGGATATTATAATCATGAACTTGCCATCCTGGCTTGAATTTTGTCTTCTTCATCTCTTAAGTTGTGCCCTTTGCCAAATTTCTTAATCTCACTTTGCCTTGTTTTATTAGTTTTTTTCATTTTTAAAAATTGTGGTAAAGTATACCTGATATAAAATTTATCATTTAAATCATTTTTAAGTGTTCATTTGAGTGACATTAAATATAATTCATGTTGTTGTGCAAACAGTCACCACCATCCATCTCTGGAACTTTTTTATCATCCCTGCCTGAAACGCTGTATCCATGAGGCAACCCTCCACACTGCCTCCCCACCGGCAACCACCATTCTAGTTACTATCTTATAAATTTGACTATTAGGAACTCCATATAGAAGCCGCACAGTATTTGTCTTTTTGTGACTGGTTTATTTTCCTTCACATAATGTCTTTAAGGTTCATCCATGTTGTAGTATGTGTTTAGGATTTCCTTCCTTTTTAAAGCTCAATATCTATTTTATGCATGTGCAACATTTGTTTTCTGTCCGTAGACACTTTGGATTGCCTCTACTTATTGGCTATTATGAATAATGGTGTGATGCTTTGCTTTCTTTCATTTTAAAATGGCAAAAAAATGATGCTTCTTTCACAGGATTCTGGCAGTTGCTTGAAGATTGCTGGGCCTTGGTTCAGGATAAGTGATATTTCCTTTTCTCACCTTTTTTTGTGCCAGTTTCTTGCACTTTGCTTATTTTATATCTCCCTCCTAGTATAGGTCATCAAACACAAGCAAGGACTAATGTTTTGTTTTGTTTTGTTTTCCCCCTGCTAATTCAGGTTCATTCCAGGTCTGACATTTTACAATCCTATTCTCCAATTGTTATTTCTAAGACAATCAATGTCTTTGAATTTGAGTTTTTTCTACTTTGCCTACTTGTTCAAGTTCTCTTTAATGGTTATAGGAGTCCTTCACTAAATCTTCATTGTCACACTTTTCGCTAAGATAATTTGTTCTAAACCTCGCAAATGACAGCTTGCTGTGCCAAGAGTCCTGAGGTCTCATCATCAAGGATTTTGATTCCCCTGTCATTCACAGGACTGTTGATATCCTGAGGCAAGTTTGATATACTGGATGAATTTCATTGCTTTGTTCCTTTGACTCTTGCCTTTTAAACACTCTGGCTCCCTCCCTCTGTGGGAAGTCGTATTTTTGGCTGGCCCTTTTCTGTCTGTGCTGTGCCATCTGTCACAGGGGTCATTGCTCAGAGGCTGACTTCTTCCCTGCTGGAGCAGGTGGTCATAACCAATGGCTATTGACAGGGTCAGTTGGGGGCACCTTATCAAAGTGCCCCCCCAAGCTGTGTGTATATTGTTATCCTGCAGAAGGAATAGAGAAAGCCTTACTTGGGGATTTTTTTTTTTTTTTTATTAAAGAGGAAAAGATGCAGATGAGATCCCAAATTATTCATTTATCCTTTTAGTCCAGCCACTTATCAACTGTCATATGTCTTTGTCTCTCTGTACCACAACTGGCACTGCACCCCAAGACCACTATCTGAAGCAGCCACAGGGTACAAAGAAGCAACGTTTCTGAAAATTATGGATAATGTAATTAATTACTAAACCTGGCTCATGTCTTAAGGATACTATAGGTCAATGATCTTGACCTTTGCTTAAACAAAATAAAATACCCCTGAAGTCTTTTGATGATCTTGGGTGATAACATTCCTGGTTTCAGAATTTATTTAAATTAACTGTGCTTCTAGCCAGTCGGATTCTGGGCCTGACTCACAGAGAAGCCAGCCTGCCTAGTGCTGAGTCACTGAGCCAACTTCATTCATTGATTCAGGTGCTTGTGCACAGCTTGGTGGCAAGGTGGGAGAGAATTACTATTTTCAAATGTTCCTTCCTGAGGTAGCATGGTCCAGAAGTGAGTCGAGAGACAGGATGCTGGAGTTCTATTCTTGGCCCAGCTATATACCTTCAGCAAGATCCCCCCACCCTGCCCTGCATGTTATATGGAAGGATCAGGGAAGTAAGTAAAAGCAATACACCAGATAGAAAAGACGAGATTTAAAAAATGTTTTTCCCCTGAGAGATTTTGAAAAAATAGGCTCTCAAAACCTGGTCTCCCTGGCTGGCCAGGTTGTGTTGCCACGACTTGCTTAAGTAATTTGCCATGGCCTCCTCTGATAAATAGAGAAGATGCTCTCCTCCAAAGACAAACCCAGCATTCCTAGTCTTTGTTCTTTTTCAAACCTGTAATGCCTCTTTCTCATAGTCCTCCCTGCATGTGTTTGGGGACACTTACTGATTTTTAAAAGTACAAATGATTTTTCTGCAAAGTTAGGGAAACAGTTTAAAACAACAATCTACAGAACAAGTTAGTCCTGAGTATGTGATCAGGGTTCCTGAAACCTGCTTGGCCCAGTGTTCAAGCTTTGCTGGTTTGGGGGACCTCCCTAGTTCCCTTGTAGTTTTAGTGTTTGCAAAGCCCTGCTTCCCTTGCTGGCGTGCTCGTCTGTCTAACCTGTACTAGACATAACTGCACCTTTCACTTCTTCTGATCCCTAGAGAGGTAAAACCTTTCCTACCTAGGCCCCAAGTATTGTGTGTAGGCGCAGCTTTCATATCAGAACAGTTCTTTTCACTGACATCTGAACCTCAATGTGTTGGCATCTCTAAATTTTGCTAATAGAATTGTTTTTATTATGAAATATTTTTAAGCATAAAAAAGTATAGAGAGTAATAATATTACTTTCTTTTTCTGAGAAAGAAGTAATTACAGGTAAATTTGAAGCCCCAAGGCACCATATTCCCCTAGTCCTTTTAGACCAAACCTTTTCTTTTCTTTTTTTTATTGTAAACAAATGGGATACATGTTGTTTCTGTTTGTACATGGAGTAAAGGCATACCATTTGTGTAATCATAAATTTACATAGGGTAATGTTTGATTCATTCTGTTATTTTTTCCCTTCCCCCCACCCCTCCCACCCCTCTTCTCCCTCTATACAGTCCTTCCTTCCTCCATTCTTGCCCCCCTCCCTAACCCCAACTCTAACCCTAACACTAACCCCTCCCACCCCCCATTATGTGTCATCATCCACTTATCAGCGAGATCATTCATCCTTTGGTTTTTTGAGATTGGCTTATCTCACTTAACATGATATTCTCCAGTTTCATCCATTTGCCTGCAAATGCCATAATTTTATCATTCTTTATGGCTGAGTAATATTCCATTATATATATATATACCACAGTTTCTTTATCCATTCATCAATTGAAGGGCATCTAGGTTGGTTCCACAATCTGGCTTTTGTGAATTGAGCAGCTGTGAACATTGATGTGGCTGTATCTCTGTAGTATGCTGATTTTAAGTCCTTTGGGTATAGGCCAAGAAGTGGGATAGCTGGGTCAAATGGTGGTTCCATTCCAAGTTTTCTAAGGAATCTCTACACTGCTTTCCAGAGTGGCTGCACTAATTTGCAGCCCCAGCAGCAATGTATGAGTGTACCTTTCTCCCCATATCCTCTCCAACACCTGTTGTTGCTTGTATTCTTGATAATCGCCATCCTAATTGGGGTGAGATGGAATCTTAAGGTGGTTTTGATTTGCATTTCTCTTATTACTAGAGATGTTGAACATTTTTTCATATGTTTGTTGATTGCTTGTAGATCTTCTTCTGTGAAGTGTCTGTTCATTTCCTTAGCCCATTTGTCGATTGGGTTATTTGTATTCTTGGTGTAGAGTTTTTGAGTTCTTTATATATTCTGGAAATTAGTGCTCTATCTGAAGTATGATTGGCAAAGATTTTCTTCCACTCTGTAGGCTCTTTCTTCGCATTGCTGATAGTTTCCTTTGCTGAGAGAAAGCTTTTTAGTTTGAATCTATCCCAGTTATTGATTCTTGCTTTTATTTCTTGTGCTGTGGCAGTCCTGTTGAGGAAGTCTGGTCCTAAGCCAAATGTTGAAGCTCTGGACCTACTTTTTCTTCTATAATCTGCAGGGTCTCTGGTCTGATTCCAAGGTCCTTAATCCATTTTGAGTTTAGTTTCGTGCATGGTGAGAGATATGGATTTAGTTTCATTCTGTTGCATATGGATTTCCAGTTTTCCCAGCACCATTTGTTGAAGAGGCTATCTTTTCTCCATTGCATATTTTTGGCCCCTTTGTCTAGTATGAGAAAATTGTATTCATTTGGATTTGTGTCCATGTCCTCTATTCTGTACCATTGATCCACCTTTCTATTTGGTACCAATACCATGCCGTTTTTGTTACTATTGCTTTGTAGTAGAGTTGAAGATCTGGTATTGTGATACCCCCTTGCTTCACTCTTTCTGCTAAGGATTGCTTTAGCTATTCTAGGTTTCTTATTCTTCCAGATGAATTTCATAATTGCTTGCTCTATTTCTGTAAGGTACGTCATTGGGATTTTAATTGGAATTGCATTGAATCTGTATAGCACTTAGACAAAACCTTTTCTGTCCAGGGCTCAGTGCAGAGTGTGCAGCTTCCCTGAAGGTGTGCCTTCCATAACCTAGTCTCATTATTCTGTTCCTCAGGTGTTTTACAGCCCCACTTCCCACCCTCACTGTGACCTTGTGCATATTGCTTTACCTCTCTGAATTTTATATTTCTCATCTATAAATTGAGAATAATAACAACACCTGCCTGCTCTGGGTTATTTTGAGAATCTGATGTGGTAATATATGTGGAAGTATTTTGTAAAGTTCTGTGTTACTTGTGACACCCATCATCAATGTAGAGGACTACAGTGGTGGTTTCCAAGCCACAGGAGAGGGTTCTAGGGGAATGGGGCTGCCAGGGAAGTTGTAGCTAGGAATCCCCAGGGGCTTTTGCAAACTGCTATATATCTACCTGCACTGGTGCGTTTGGTGGTCTGTATATGCACATATACACTTACACACAGAACAACTAGAAATACTATACTTTGAAGGTAGGGACTAAGGACAGTCATCTTTATTGAGATTCCCTTCTTTCATTTTCAAGGTTCTGTGTTATTTTCTGACCTCTCTCTTTCATGGAAATTGTCATTTGTACTGGGATGACCATTTAAAAAAATCAGTTTCTTAGTCTGTTTGCTCAAAGTTCAGATTTTAAATAAAAAATCATCAAGTTTTTGACTAAGAAGGTTTGCTTTCATTAATATGCTTCAAAAAATTCCTGCCACCAGTTCTTTCTTAGACCAGAATGTTTTTTTCTCCTGCCTCTTCTACTGTACATGGTCTGAAGAGGATTTGCTGTGAAAGCTTGTATGGATGCTTCGGCACTTCACTACAGCACATTAGACAGATACAGTCAGCGATCATCACTATTGGACCATGTTAAGGAAAAAATTATTCAGTGATACTTGTTAAAGCATGCTAAGGAAGACTTTATTCAGGACCATTGTGTTAGAGGGCTTCCTGCAATGACACCTTCCAGTGGGGGAGAGAGATGGGGCTCAACTCTGAATACACCATGGGCAAATGGAGATTTATAGCCAAGAAGCAATGTGGGAGTTTGTAGATGAAAACTAGTAGGAGGAAAAGGAGTAAACGGGGATTCTTGCTGAAGACAGGCCAAAGTGATCGATATCACTGGAGGTTGGTGGAGGACAAGGAACTTGGTCACATCAAGGATAATAAGATAGTGAAGATGGCAGTATTTAAACTGACTTCATAGGGTTCTTTTGCTGAAACTGGTTTTATAGGGACGTGCACGATGGACCTAGCAAAAAAATTCAGAAGCCTAACTACAGTTTGGCCAAGCAAAGAACCTTTGTCAACCCTTTCCGTACCTCTGCATATAGGTCTCTATAAACATCCTGGTTGCTGATCATTGTTTCCTAGCATTCCACATTTATGTAACCATTTGCTTTTATTTAATTATGGTACTGTGGCCCAGACTAGAGGTATTTTGTCGAAGATACTCTTGTATAATTGAATTTAAGAACTGTTCATTTTATTGTTTAAAATGTTTAAGATCCAGGAGAAATCTTTTAAAGTCAAGTGTAGAAATCAGAGATGCTTATTATACTCTAGAATCCAATACTTGCATTTCTAGGTATATACCCAAAAGAAACTTATTCATGTGGGCTCTTAACAACCTGGAGAAGAATGTTTATGGTAGCATTGTTGATAATAGCACACAATTATTAGAAACAAAGGTTCATCAACAGGAAGAGGATAAATTATGATAGAATCAACAGTGTGCTACTTACCATGTGAAAAGTGGTATGAATTAGAAAAAAAAATGTGTCAAAAATATAGGGAGCAGAAAACTCAAAGTTTCAGCATATGATCATATTTGGCACAAACACAAAGTTTTAGCCAGGAATGGTGGCATGTTGTTATTTCCCCAGCTGCTTGGGGAGGCTAGCTAGGAAGATCACTTAAGCCCAACCTGGGTGCATATCAGACCCTGTCTCTTTAAAAAAAAAAAAAAAAAAAAAAGTTTCAAAACAACTTTTAAAAAAATATTTTAGCTGTTGATGAACCTTTTATTTTATTTATTTATTTATTTATTTATTTATTTATTATTTATTATATGCAGTGCTGAAAATTGAACCCAGAGCCTCATGCATGCTAGGCAAGTGCTCTACCACTGAGCCACAACCACAGCCCTCAAAACAACTCTTTATGCTGTGTTTGGATATATTCATTATGTGGTAATAATATAAAACCAAGAGAATTAGAAACACCTAATTCAGACTAATAGACTTGAAGACAGTAGGGAGAAATTGCGTGGGAAAGAATACACAAACAACAATAACAAAATCCAACAATTGGAGAATGATATTGGTCTTACGTTGTTATATTGTGTGCATAATGAATCACATCACTATGTACCATTATAATGCACCAATAAAAATAAGGAAAAAGAAGAAAAGAATAAACAGGGGGCTTTAATTTTGTCTGTAAAGGTCTGTCACTATCTGCTTTTCTATACTTGAAATATTTTGTAAAACAGTCAACTGTAATAAAAAGATTCAAAATGTTTATGGAATATAATCCTGTTTTTTGTTTTTGTTTTTGGTACTGGGGATTGAACTCAGGGGTGCTCTACACTAAGCTACATCCCCAGCTCTTTTTATTTTTTATTTTGATACAGGATCTTTCTAAGTTGCTGAGGTTGGCCTCGAACTTGTATCCTCCTGCCTTGGCCTCCAAGATGCTGGGTTTCCAGGTGTGCACCACCATGTCTGGCTCTTATCCTAGCTTTCAAAAATTATATGCAGGGTTGGGGATATAGCTCAGTTGGTAGAGTCTTGCCTCACATGTTGTGTCTCTGTATTGTAACTGGCTGGTGATCCATCTACCTCTCTTGGAGTTTAAGCTCTATAAGGATGGGATACAGGTATTTTGTTCATCATTGAATCAATTCCCAGTACCTAGCACAATGCCTGGCACACAGAAGACACTGGTAAATAATTATTAAATGAATGAATGAAAGAAAAGGTCACAACTGAAGAGGGCATTCTGGAAAGTAAGTCATTTGATGGAGATCTTTAAACTAGGTTTTCCACTCACATGTATAGGAAAGGCAATTAGATTGAGTAATAAGATGTGAGTAATTCTCTTTGGAACTCTTAAGTGGAACTCTTAAGCCAGAGCTTTAAACGCCAGTGCCCTACTAGAAATAATGAATGAGGAAATGGGGAAATGAAGAAAGTACACCCAAGACTGAGATTATGACTTTAAAAGTTGATCATTTTTTTGTTAGGTGTTATTTTAAAATCTTACTTTAAATGACATCTCCTCTTCCTCCTCCTCCTGATTGAACCCAGGGTTTCTTGCATGGTATAAGCATGTGCTGTGCCACTGAGCTACACTCAACTTCTGATTTCTTAATATTGGATGAGTTTTATCAGTATGGTTTTTAACATGCAGACAGAAAAATGCAGAAATGATGACTGTATAGCTCAATGAATTTTTAGTAAATGGCAAGCCAGAGGGCTCCCCTCTACACTGTAATCACTACATTTCCCCACAAATAACTGCTACCCTGAGTATTTGTTTTTTAATAATCCAGTTTTTATGGAATGCCTCAACCTGTCATACCCATAGTCGTATCAGGAGTAAGTCAGCTTGTTGGGTCCCATTTAGTTGTTACCTTTTTCCACCTAGTGATGTAAATGAAGGCATGACAAATTTAGCCCAAGGAGCTCCATCTTATTGATAACAAATGTTACATTCCCCAAATCATCATTTAACTTTTATCATAGAGATCTTGGGCTATGAATATGTGG
The DNA here is from genome assembly GCF_902686445.1 of Sciurus carolinensis. Classification (NCBI taxonomy): domain Eukaryota; kingdom Metazoa; phylum Chordata; class Mammalia; order Rodentia; family Sciuridae; genus Sciurus; species Sciurus carolinensis. The sequence goes on from NC_062216.1 coordinate 111,868,747, forward strand.
GAATGTGAAGAACAGAAATTTACTTATGTACTTGAAGTGAGCCCTGGTTTTCTTGGATATGGAAGCTTTCAAAACTGTTGGGTGTATTATTTAAGAGATTCTAGAGTCAATTCGCTTCCTCAGTATGGCCTTTGTTTTTCTTAGGAGAATAGCTGGATACCGTTCTTTCATTTATGCCACAAACATGTCATGTTTTTTGTGGGCCAAGCACAAGGTAAAGCCAGGCACTGTGAAGGGTGCAGTGGTTAAAGAGTTTTGCCCTCCCGGCGCTGATAATCAGGCATGGAAAATGAAACACTGAAAACACAAAACTGTACTTTAGAGTCATGTTTTAGAAGTAAGATAAAATATTGAGGGGAAGGGAGAGAGAGTTTTTGCCTGGGAGAATAGGAATAGCTATCCCAGGCAAGGATAGGTAAGAGTGTTCTAGGCAAAAGGAATGGCACAGGCGAAGTGTAGGAGTGGAAAAGTACAGTACGAGTGGGAATGGTTTTGTGAAGCATAAGAAACAAGCAGAGAATGTCTATTAATAGGCTGAAAAGGGCTGAGTGCTTGGGTAAGAATTTGAAACTTTATTCAACAAGGCGTGGAGAATCTGAAGCCTTGTGAGCAGAAGGGAGCCATGGCTCTAAAACCTGTGTTTCATGCCAGCTTCCAGTTGTGGCACGAGTAGAGGTTTCTGTACTGACCCTAAGGTTGTATGTGTGGCGCCAGCTTGGAGGATTAGAGGAACTCATTTATCGTCAGTAAAGTGGTTTGATAAGAGAGAGAGAGAGAACTTTGAACATCTCAGGGAAAATTATAAGATTAACTTTTGTTAATACATTACAAATGAGATTAGAAATATATACACCCTGCCACCTGGTGTAACTTGGACTTTTTAAGTTATCCTACTTTTGTCTGAAGGCACCTATAAAAAACAAAACAATAAAAGAAAACTTTCTCTTTTTCTTCTTTCTCTCTCCCTCTCTCTTTCTCTTCATTTCCAAAAGTCTTAATGAATAACGCAGATCTTTACTGTAGGATTCTTAAAGAGAGTATACATTGGACATGAAACTACTAACCTTCCTAAAGAGTACATTTTAACTACACCTCCCTTCTTGCTCTCAGACCTCCTAGCCCTCTCCTGAGCCATGCTATCCTTAGTTGCATTCTTAGATTTTTTCTTCCTGGGTTCTTTATCATCTCTCTCATTATAAATGTTATTATTAGAGTTTTCCACTTTCTCTTGCTACCCATTGTTCTCTTCAGCTAGTCTCAACAGGATAGGGATTCTTAGAAAATGGACGGGAGACCACTTAATCTTTTGTCCCTGTGTCACTGACTATTCAATACAAGGCAAGTCAGTACATCTCTTTAACCCTGAACACCTTTTCTCTGAAGTTTGGATCTAGCAATATTTGCTTCTTTAAACTCACAAGTGAGGATAAAATGAGGTAAAGGATAAGAAAATGCTCTGTAAATGTTGGAGTACCTTGCAAATATGAGGTTGCATTAATTTGTAACCTCAGCAACTGTTTGCCAAGTTTGTCACTCTGTCAGCTCAATCTCCTAAAATCCTAACAAGAATAAAATCTTGTTCGTGAAAGTGCTACTGTTTTTAATCATGGCAAGCCACACTGGATTGCTTGCTGCTATGATTTCTTAGGAATACATAGCTATTCTACTGTGTTTTTATATTTATATTTTTATAACACTTTGCACAGTTCTTGAGAAATATTCTGTCATCTGCTCCTCACAGTAACCTTAGTAGGAAGACGAATCTATTATCACCAAGGTGATAAGCTATGCCCTCAGGCTTCCCTATTGTTTTGGTCTCTCCTTGCAGTCTCCAGGAGTACCATAGCAGCTACTTTGGCGATGTCTTCTCTTCCCCTGTACGACCTCACAGAAATGTGAGCAGTGCTTCTGAATTGGATCAGTAGGATATCCTCTAGCAACCCTCTCGTGGATCTGCCCTGCAATCTGTGATTGATTGATTCTGCAAGAGCAATATCATACAAACCTGAGGTGACCTTTGTGTTTCTGAATCCAGACCTCTTAGTTACACCGAAGGCTAGGTCACCTTGGAGATTTTGATGTGTAGCTCCTTGCTGCTTTAATGCCTATGGTTTGACCCAGTCTCATTGTCATTTTTTGTTTCAACCAATGAAGTAACCTGTGCATTACTTGAGTAACAGAGTTCCGTACAAGCTGTCAGTTCTCTTGCTGTAATTAAGTCTTCAACCTCCTTTGGAGCTCCTTTAGTAGATGAGTACTTGATCTTAGTCACCATCAGGGTGTAGGAAAAACATGGGCTTTGGAGAGAAGCTACTTCTGCTATGACCTTGGGAACTGAGTTTTTCTTTCCTTCACTTGTTAAATGAAGATGTCAGTACTTAATAAGGTTGTGAGGATTAATGATAATGTTTATAAAGTGCCTGACAACACCTATTATTATAAACCTTACAGGTGTTACTTCATCTTTGTAGATAGGCCCCTAACCACTTTTATGTTTTTTTTGCATGTACATTTCCAGGGAATGTTATTAGTAATCATCCCTAGATCCATTGTCTAAGAGTTGCCCATTGAAAACTGGAGTTGAGAGACCGAATTTTTAACTATTTTATATAATAGTTTATTCTGACACTTAAATGTCTTCAAGGCTTCCTGAGAGGGTGAGGTGGACTTGAGACTCTATCCCTGCTTCAACCAGGGCAGATATACTTCTGTCTGTATTATATGTTGATGTTTCATGTTAAGATTTCATGGTTATAAGAATCAATTTGCTTTTATTCTCTGTATGTGCATGTTCATTACTTTATTTAGTAATGTACAGTAATTTATAATTATTGACAATAAGTTTCGAATCAGGACATACCTTTTTTGGTTTTAAGCCTCTATGCCTGGAACCTTCAAATCCTCTAAGAGAAACTAACTTTGCTTAATCTGTAAGAGTTCAGGACAGCTAACTGGTTTTGCTGACTCAGAGCTGAGAAGGATCTTTTAAGGGATAGAAGGAAAGGGAAAAAGTATTAATAAAAGAAGAATGGTGAAGTGGTTAAGGAAACACAGATCCTGGGGCCACAGGGTTGGGTTTAAATCCCACTATATGTCTTAGCAAATTTCCTAACTTTGGGGGAGGTGGGTACCAGGGATTGAACTCAGGGACACTTGACCACTGAGCCACATCCCCAGCCCTATTTTGTATTTTATTTGGGAACAGGGTCTCACCAAGTTGCTTAGTGCCTCACTTTTGCCGACGCTGACTTTGAACTCATGATCCTCCTGCCTCAGCCTCCCGCTGGGATTATAGGCGTGTGCCACCGTGCCCAGCAACCTAACTTCTTTGTGTCTCAGTTTTCTCATCAATAATTTGGGATATTAACAATAACTGCCTTAAAGGATTGTTGGAAGGGTTGGAAGGAGCAAAAGAATTCTATATAAAGCTGTTAGAAAAGTGCTTAACTTGTGGTTAGTGCTCCATATTAACTGCTACTGTTGGAAGTATTATCATTATTAAGATTTACTTTGTGTGTGTGTGTGTGTGTGTATATATATATATATATATATATATTCAGCTCATTTAACCTCATATGAAGAAATGGAGACTCCATAAGTTTATGTAATTTATCCATGATTATCTTGCTGATAAATTGCAAAGCTGGCTCTATGAATCATTCTACCCACCTCCCAAATAAAACCAGGGTTTGGGTAGGTGAATTGATTCATGAAGGGCTACATAGCTGGTTAATAACAATCTCTGAACTGTAATACTAGTTTTTCAGTCATGGCCTAGAATTGTTCCTTTTTTGGGGGGTTTATTAAATTTAAATATAATCACTTATAAGAATTTTATCATTTTTCGGTGTAGATAGGCGTTTGTTTATTCCCCACTTTCCTTACAAGAGAATTTTTCCTATTCCCATCAAGCCCAGTAAATACTGATGGGAGAACATATGAAATAAAAGTTTCTCATTCAGACTGTAGAGTATCATATTCTAGAGTAGTACCTAGAAGCCTGTCTTCAGATACTTGAGATAAAATACAGCTTCCTAAATGTTTTGATCCTCTTAGGAGCCTAAACACCTATTAATTGACATTTCTTTCTAGATAGTAAATTTATGCCAATAGTTTTCTGGAAACCATGGAAACAGAGACGTGTAAAATAAGAAAACCTCTGCTGTTGTTACATGGGGATTAGAGGACTAGGACCAAATGGGTGGAAAGGAAAGTCTCAATATTACTGTGAAAGTAATGAATAGGAAATTGAGGGTGAAATGTAACATGCATTTTGAAGTTGAGGCAAAAAGAAGTAGAGAACCACTGATTACAAAACTGAAACCCTTTTCTAGTGGACCTACTGGATTTATCAGTGCTCAGCAGGTGTTTTTTTCTTTTTTCCTTTTTTTCTCCCTGTAGGACTTTTCAGAGCCTTTAATAACTAGTGGTATGTTTCTGAGACTGGTATTCCCAAGAACACATTAGTGAAAACTTCATTAGTCTATGAGATGACGCTAATAGGAAGAAAGTTAATGAACAGAATTATATCTTAGAAAATTACTCTTAGAGCAGATGGGCTGAAAGGGAATGAAACTGAAGGCAGTGAGACTGGTTAGATGGTTGCTATGGTAACATTAACTAGTGTAGGTATAGGTGGGCTTTTTCTGGAAAGGGTCATATGGTCAATATTTCAGCTGTGTGGATCTGGGCCATATACTTTCTGTTGAAACTACTTGACTCTCCTAGTGTAGTACAAAAGCAGCCATAGACAGCAAGTAAGCAAATATATGTGACTGTGTTCCAATAAAACTTGATTTACAGAATTCTAGTATAGGACCCTGAAAAAGTTCTGGTCCCCACCCTGGTGCTAATGGTTGTACAATGTGAATTATTTACTTCATGCCACAGAACTGTAGACTTTTGAATGGCTAAAATGGTAATTTTTTACCATGTATATTTTACCACAATAAGAGATAACTTTATGGAAGAAAATAAAACCCTTTTCAATTATAAAGCACTGGACCAGTAAAATGGTTTGTTTGCATAATTTGAATCAAGGACACTAGGAAAAAAATGAGAAAGATGTCATAGCAATGAGTCTGCAAAGGGTTAAATGTGTATACTATAAGGGGGGCAATTCCTTTGCCTCATGGAAGACATAAGCATGGAAAGCAAGTTAAATTTGAAGAAAAGAGAACTGATGATGAGAAGTTAGGTGGTAAAACAAAGAACAGGTTTTGACTCATGTTGTCTACAGAACCAGGGAGATGGAAGTCTCAATATCCTCATTGAACTGTATGTTGGGAAGCAGATACAAGAGTAGCTTAGTAGCATTATGGTGTGTTAGTCACCTTTCTGTAACTATAACAAAATACCTGAGAAAATCAACTTTTTTAAAGATAGTCTCTTGCTATATTGCCCAGGCTGACCTCAAACTCACTGTCCTCCTGTCTCAGACTCTCAAGTAGTTAGGATTGCAGGAGTGTGCTACTACTGCACTGACTCTGATTGGCTTACAGTTTTGAAGATTCAGTCCATGACCTATTGGCCCTGTTACTTTGGGCCTGTGGTGAGTTAGTGCACTATGGCAGAGCAGAGCAGAATCAATCACCTTGTGGTTGGGAAGCAAATGAGAAAGAGAGGAAGGGGCCAGGGTCCTACTGTCCCTTTAGGAAAATGCCCCCAGTGTCCTGAAATCACCCCGTAGGCCCCACCTCTTAAAGATTTCACCACCTCCCAGTAATAGTGATTGAGGGACAAAGCCTTTAACACACGGGCCTTTGGGAAGTACTCAAGATCCAAATTATAGCTTAAGGAGATGTAGAGAAGATAGAAACCTGTCTTCATTTTGGGCTGATGGGACCTGCTCAGAGAAACTTTGAGATCCGACTTAAAATCACTCTAGTGGCTAGGCATGGTGGTGCATGTCTACAGTCCCAGCTACTCTGAGGGTGAGGTGGAAGAATCTCTTGAACCCAAACGTTTGAGACCAGCTTGGGCAACATAACAAGACCCTGTCTCAAAAAAAAAATTAAAGCCACATAAATTAATTCTAATAATTGGTTTTTACTTCATTTGAATAGGATGAATTCCTCCTACCTAAGAATTTTTCCTAGAAATTTTTAAATCAAAATATCCAAGTACTCAAAGTATAAGTGCTTTACTAGTATCTCCTGATAGTTATTTATCATGGTTAATTTTATGTTACATTTGTATTAAGCCTCTTCCAAAAGTATTCTAGAAACAGGCTCTTCACAGGGTTTCTATGAGGAAGACATGTATGTTAAGTCATCCAAGAGGAACTTGTTTTAAGAGGACTAGGAAGACACCATTTATTGAGAATCAAAGGGAAATAGATCAGCTTTGGGAGACTGTGTGGGTGTGTGGCTTGGGAAGAATGAACTTCAAGGGTGACCTTGCTAGGTAGAAATACAGAAGAATACATGGGTTAGCTCTCAAATGACATGCATCAGAGTGAGGATGGGCCACCAGACCAGGCGGGAGAGAGTTGAATCTGCTGTTGTCCTAGAGGCTTAACACTACATTCTTGCATGTTTAAAATTATTAAATTAAGCTTTGACAAAATTGTTTTATTTTAATTTCTGGAACTGTTATAGATTTCCATAATGAAATCTGCAAGACACAAAGTGGGAAATTGGCATCCTATCATATAGTCATTGGAGGAAGAAGGAACCCTGGGAGTGGGGACAGTGTAAACTATCCATCTGGCTGCATTTCTCCCTTCTCCTATGATAAGAGCCACCCACCTTCCTGCAGTGCAGAACTGCTCCTCTGGCCGATTCCAAATGAGCCATATATCAACATGCAAAGAGCTGACTTGCAGTCCTCGGAGTCTAGCTATAGGTGTACACCATGTTTTTTTTTTTTTTTTTTTTTTTTAAATCTTCTTCTGGTTCTTGTCAGTAAACCTTTCTTTTGAGCTCCAGAACAACATATCCTGCTGCCTATATGGTGTCCCCATTTGGACACATCAAAGCACCTATTTGAGACATATTCAAAAATGAAGACACCTTAACCCCAGAGCTGTGCTTTACATTTTATTCCCTGTCTCATTGAATTCCATCCATGTGCCCATGAAAAAAATTTGGGCATCTTCCTTGATCTTTCCTGTTGTCTTACTTCCCACCCTCAGTTAGTCAAGAGGACTGTTGAGTGTGTCATCCCTACTGCTGCTACCTGATTCAGGCCATCACCGTCTCTCAGCTGAATTGCTCCCAGTCCTCACTGAGCCTTCCCATCTAATCTTGCTCTTTCCCCACCCTCCCCTTTGCCCACTCATTCTAAACATGGTAGCTGGAATCTTGCTAAAATGTAACTTAGATAGGCATTCTCTATTTAAAAACTTTTGATATCTTCTTACTACCTTCAGGATAAAATCAAATATCTTCATGGTAACAGGACTCTGCCTTCCTGATGTGGCATCTGCTTACCTGTTCACTAATTTTCTGAAGTCCACTCACACAGAACTGTTTGCAGTACTCATGTGGTTTGATTTCCCTTATCTGTACCTGTTGAATATGCTATTTTTCCTTCCTGCCCAACTCTTCCCATTTTGGACTACTCTACCAGCCTGTCCTCCAGGCCTAGCTACAGTGTCACTTTCTCAAGGAAGCATATGCAGGTCCCTCCAAACGAGGTTAGGTATCCTGCTTGTGAATTTCTGTAAAAGTGTGGGCTATTGGAGGATGTCGCATGTTCTACTTTGCCTGTCGATTTGTCTACTAGAAGACTGCAAGTTTCCTTGGGACAGGAGGGAATTATTTTATTAATCAGAGTATAACTTCTGGCTTATAATAGGAGGCATAGTAAGAGTTTTTTTCCTCTCTTTAAGAAAAAGGATAAAATATTTTCTTATCAACTCTTCATCACTGGAACAAAAGAAAATTAACTTAGAGAAGGAAAGATTTATTTTGGTTCATGGTTTCAGAAGTTTTAAGTCCATAGTCAACTAATTCCCTTGTTTCTGGACCTGTCATGAGGCAGAAATATTAAGGCAGAAGGGTGTGACAGAGCAAACCTGCTCATCTCATGGCAACGAGGAAGAAGAGAGAGGGAGGAAGGGTCTGGGGATAAGATACACCCCTCTAGGGCATATTCCCAGTGACCCTCTTCCTCCAACTAGGCCCACCTTCAACAGTTTCCACCACATCCCAGTTTTATTAATCCATAAGTGATGAGATTATGAACCCTTGGTGATTCACTCTCTTCCCAAAAGCCTCACCTCTGAACTTTGCTGCATTGGAGACTGTTCTAGTTATTTTTGCATTGCTGTGACCAAAATACCTAACAAGAACAAATTAGAGGAGAAAAAGTTTATTTGGTGTTCACAGTTTCAGAGGTCTCAGTTCATAGATGGCTGACGCTATTGCTCTGGGCCCAAAGTGAAGCAGCCCATCATGGGGGAAGGGCCCAGTAGAGGAAAACTGCTCAGCTCATATCAGGGTCAGGAAGCCACAGGAAAATAAGCTTCCAAAGCATGCCCACCGACCCGCCTCCTCCAGCAAGGCCCCACCTGCCTACAATTACCAGCCTGTCAGTCTGTTCAAACTAGGATGCAGTGATTAGGTTACAACTCTCACAATCAGTCATTTCACTTTCCAATATTCCTGCGTTAACCGGATCTTTTGAGAGATACCTCATATGCAGACCATAACAGACACCAGTACCTTCAACAGATGAGCCTTTGGGGGACATTTCAGATTCAAATCATAACAAATATGCATGACATAAAATTTACTGTTTTAACATTTGTAAGTATACAATTCAGTGATGTAAATTACATTTATCTAAGTGGAATAATAATATTTTTCCCTTTTGTGTCTGGTTTATTGCACTTAGCAATTCATCTATATTTTAACATGGGTTAAAATTTCTTTCCTTTTTAAGACTTCACAATATTCCCTTGTATGTATATGCCACATTTTATTTATCCATTCATGGACATTTGGGCTGTCACCTTTTTGGCAATTTTTAATAATGCTGGTAGGAATATATGTTCAAGTCCCTTCTTTCAGTTTTTGGGGAGTACTTAAAAGGGAAATTGGTGGGTTTTATGGTAATCCTTTTCTTAATTTTTGGGAAAACATCTGTACTCTTCTCTAACAGCTATACCATTTTGCATTCCCATCAGTAGTACACTAGGATTCCAATTTCTTGACATCCTTATTGAAACTCATTATTTTCAGTTTTGCTTGTTTATTTGCTTATTTTTAAATGTAATTGCCATTCTAATGAATACAAAATGATATTTTGTGATTTTGGTTTGCATTAATGCTTAGTAATATTGAATATCTTTTCATGTGCTTATTGACCATTTACATATCCTCTTTGGAGAAATGTCTATTTAAATCTTTTTTCTATTTTTAAATTTTATGTTTGTTGTTGAGCAATAGTTCTTTATATATTCTATATATTGATACCTTGAAATATATTATTTGCAACTATTTCCCTCAGCTCTGTGCATTGCATTTTTACTTTCTTGATAGTATCCTTTAATGCACAATAATTTTTATAAAATTTTTTTTAGTTGTAGATGAACACAATACCTTTATTTATTTATTTTTATGTGGTGCTGAGGATCAAACCCAGTACCTCACATGTGCTAGGCAGACACTCTACTACTGAGCCACAACCCAGCCCCTGCACAATAGTTTTTTTTTATTTTGATGAAGTTCACTTGGTCCCCTTACTTCTTCCCTCCTTCCCTCCCTTCCTTTCTTCTTCCTCCTCCCTTCTTTTCTCCCTCCCTCCCTCCCTTCCTCCCTTCCTCTCTGCTTCCCTTCCTCCCTTCCTCCCTTCCTCCTTTCCCTCCTTTCCTTCCTCCCTCCCTCTGTGCTTTTGGTGTCATATCCAGAAATCACTGTGAAGTCTGATGTTCTGAAACTTTTCCCTCATGTTTTTTGCTAAGAGTTTTATAGTTTTAGCTGCTTACATTTAGGTCTTTGATGCACTTTGTGTTAATTTTTGCTTATGGAGTAAAGTAAGGGTCCAGTTTTATTCTTTTGCATATGGATATCCAGTTTCCTCAGTACTACTTATTGAAAAGAATGTCCTTTCCCGATTGAATGCTCTTGGTACCCTTGTTGAAAATCACTTCACCGTATATGTGAGGGTTTATTTCCAGGGTCTGTTCCTTTGGTCAGTATGTCTGTCTTTATGCCAGTAAAAAAAAAAAAAAAAAAAAAAAAAAAAAAACTTTTAATTACTATAAACATAGTAAGTTTCGATATCAGGAAGTGTGAGTCCTCCAACTTTGTTCTTCTTTTACAAGTCTGAGACAAGGTGTTATGGGGTTTTGGTTTTGATTTTTTTGTTCTCTTTGCAGTGATGGGGATCATCAAACTGAGGGCCTCAGGCATGCTAGGCAAGCACTCTGCTGCTGAGTTACATCCCCAGCCCTTAAGACAAGATTTTAATACTGCTTGCTACTTTTTATTTGATCTTTCTCCCACCATATTTTCTTGACCATCCTTGCTTGGAGTGTTTCTTTCACCAACTCCTCCTGGATGACTTCCCTACCTTTCATTCCTGTTACAACCTCACTTCAGTGTCATTTTTCTATCTTCCGTTCCATAACCTTTTCTTTGAATTGTTCTTTATTTGCATGTATCCAGAACACAAATGGCATTTTATTGTCTTAATCCTCCTGAGTGACCAAAAGAGGAGATTCCTAGCCATCTGTTGCCCCCAGCTTTGAGTCTAATTCATTTTTTGGGGGGGACTTTCAGGGATAAAAGTCATTTTTATTATTCCTTTATCATCTGGGCTGGTCCTGTCTGTTGTCTTTAGCACTGTAAGGAAGATGAGCCGCTGAGATAGTAGTGGTATGCTGGACGTGGTGCATTGACTGAGAGACTGGCTTAGTGAAAAGGGCATTACAACTGACCCTTGAACAACACAGGGTTGGGCACCCACCCTCTCATGCAAAAATCTACATTTAACTTTTGACTTTCCCAAATCTTAAACTAGTATCTTGCTGTTGATTGGAAGCCTTACCAATAATGGTCAGTTAACACTTATTTTGTAAGTTACATGTATTATATGTAGGGAAAGATATGCAAAAGCTGCAAGAAATCACTTTTTACTGAGGTATGTATTTGCTGTAGGATAGAATTGTTCATGTGGAGAGGATTAGCAGCACACCAGGAGCTCACTGCAGTAGCAACAAGAGGTGGCTACAAAATTATTATGGTAATATAGTACATACTGTATGTACTACAGTTAATTTTATGCAGTTATGATTTAATACTGGATCTTTTCATTTGTTGAATTTCTCTAGGCTACAAATGGCAGCCATGTATGGCCTAAGTGTGTTCAAAAGTTTTGATAAATTTTAACTTTTTATAATGGATTCTTATATATTTTATGGTAATAAATGATCAAATAGACTACATATGTATATTTTATACATTCATGACATACCTTTTTCTTAATTTTTCAATATTTCTGCCTATTCTGTGAGTTTTTTCAAATTGCCACAAATTTTTTTTTGGGGGGGATGGTGGGTTCTGGGGATTGAACTCAGGGGCACTCAACCACTGAGCCACATCCCCAGCCCTATTTTTGTTTTTTTATTTAGAGACAGGGTCTCCCTGAGTTGCTTAGTGCCTCGCCATTACTGAGGCTGGCTTTGAACTTGTGATCCTCCTGTCTCAGCCTCCCGAGCTGCTAGGATTACAGGAACACATCACTGCACCTGGCTAAATTGTCGGAAATCTTAAAAAAAAAAAAGATTCATACAAGTGGACTTATGTCATTCAAAGCTGTTCAAGGGTCACCTGTATATTGGAGGGCAAGAAACCTGGGTTCTAACTCTGCATCTGTCCTAATTGGCAGTTAGACAACCCAGCCTCTCCTATTTCATTTACAGATAAGAAAAGTTGGACTTGATGGTTTCCAAGTTCATTCTAGATCTAAAATGTTTATTTTTACTTTTTGCAAAGACAGTTTCCTCTGAAGGAGGAGGGATTTGATGGATGCATATAGCTTAGGTAAAAGAAGAAAGAAAGAAGGTTTAGGACAAGAAAATGAAATGGAAGTATAGTAGTCAATGAAAGTAACATTTTATTAAGTGATGCTGATCAGTTGGAAATTCATCTGGAAAAAAAGGAATCTCCACCTCTATCTCCCATCATATATGAAAATCAATTCCAAATGGCTTACAAATCTAAATGAAAAAGGTAAAGCAATAAAGCCTTTAGAGGAAAATAGAATACCTGTATGACCCTGGAAAAGTCAGATTTCTTTTCTTTTCTTAAAATATTTTTAGTTATAGATGGGTACTATACTTTTATTTATTTTTATGTGGTGCTGAGGATCAAACCCAGTGCTTCACATGTGCCAGGCAAGCACTCTACCACTGAGTTATAACCTATAACCCCAACCAACCCAAGGCAGCTTTCTTTAAAAAAAAAAAAAAAAAAAAGTTATAGATTGGATTTCAGTAAAATTAAGAATTAATGTTCATCGGATGATATCATGAAGAAAATCAAAGGGAGGGGAATACTTGGACTTATATAGAAAGTAGGTAAAGAACTACCATAAATAATTAGGAAAAAGTAAATCCAATAGAAGAAAATGAGCAAAGACCGAAACCTGCACTTCCCAGAGCAGATGTCTAAATAGCCAGTAAACCTAGGAAAAGATGCTCGATATCATCAGACATTGAAAATTACAATTGTAGTGATGCCAGGTGTGGTGGTGCACACCTGTAATCCTAGCAACTCGGGAGGCTGAGTCAGGAAGATCACAGTTTCATTCAGCAACTTACTAAGGTCCTAAGAATATAGTGAGATCCTGTCTGGGAGAGAAAAAAAAAAGAAACGTCGCAGAGAGGTAGCTCAGTGGCAAAATGCCCCTGAGTTCAATCCCCAGTACCAAAACAAAAACAAAACACTGTAGTGAACCAACAAACACATGAAAAATACATCAGTATCGTTAGGAAAATGCAAATATAAAAACAGGATACTACCTCATAACTAGGATAGCCTTAATTTGAAAGAAGGGAAGGGAAGGGAAAATAAAGGGTGTTGACAAGGATGTGGGGAAATTGTAACCTTTTACTTTGTTATTGAGAATGAAAAATGGGTCAGTCACTGTGGAAAATAGTTTGGCAGTTTTACAGAAACATTAAACATAGAATTACCATGTAGCTCTGTGATTGCACTCCTAGGTCTATGCTTTGAAAAATTGAACATGGGAACTAAAACAAGTACATGTGTATACACTGTTCATAATAACCAAGAGGTGGAATGAACCCAAATGTCCATCAGTGGATGAATGTATATGTAGTTGATATATACATAGGTAATAAAATATCATTCATCCATAGAAAGGAATGAAGTACTGTTACATGCTACAATGTGAAAGAACTTTGAAAATATTATACTAAGTGAAAGAAGCCAGACCCAAGAAGTTGCATATAGAATGATTTCTTGGAAATGAAATATCCAGAATTGGTCAGTAGAGAGAAAATGTAGACTGATGGTTACATGGAGCTGGGGGTGGAGATAGGGCAATGGGGAAAAACTGAACTACTTAATTGATAAGAGGTTTTACTTTGGAATGATGGAAAGATTTTGGAACTAAATTGCCACTGAATGGGGTTTTTTTTTTGGTGGTGCTGGGGATTGAACCCAGGGCCTTGTGCATGCTTGGCAAGCACTCTACCAACTGAGCTATAATATACTACTATCCACCCACCAGTATAGGTGAAATTAAGACTGCCATTTACAAGTGTTGGTGAGGAAGTGGGGGAACTGGAATCCTCTTACACTGTTCATGGGAATATCACTAAAGCTAAATACATGCCTTCTGACCCAGCATTACTCCTTTTGCTGTACGCCAAAAAGAAGTGAATGTATATGGCCACCAAAAGACATGAACAAGAAGGTCCTTAGTAGCTTTTACTCATAATATCCTAAAATAACAAACAACGTTACATGGCTATAAAAGTAGACTGATAAATAAATTATACATAAATATATGAAATACTACACAGCAACAAAAGAATGTGTGCTATACTCACAACAAGGTGGATTAACAGAAATAAGGCTGGAAAGAAGCCATACACCAGAGTTGTGTTTATATTTTACTTAGGTGAAGTTCAGGAAGCAGTAAAACTAGTCTGTGGTGGAAGAGTTCAGAACAACCTTTACTGGGTGTGGTTATTGACCAGGGAGTTTATGAGAGCCACCTGAGGTGTTGGAAATAAATCTTCTGTATCTTGATGCTAGAGGTGGTTACACAGATGTACCCATATGTACAGAATAATCAAGCTGTGCACTACAGCTTCATTCACTGTATCATTTTATGTTTATCTTTAAAAAGAAACATTAAAAAACAGCAGTCACCAGAGCAGATGTTCTTACAGGAAACCAGAATGGAAGAGAATGAGAAGCATAAAGCCCCTGAAGGCCTTGAGTAGTAGTGACATGACAGGAGTTTGGAGTCAGTTCTATAACTGGTAGGTTTTGGGGAGGGAAATAACGTAATGAAAGCAGATTTTTTGGAGATGTACCTGATAGACTAAAGATTGGTCCACCTGAGGGGAGGCTTTTGCAGTAGGACTTAGTTAGACAATGCAGTTGAAAATGGAGAACTGCAAGAAGGATTGGGAAGGCTGATGGCTGACTTGTTAATAGACAGTAGAGAAGGACTGGGTAGAGGTGACTGAGATTCCATGCTAGATGACAGGGAGGAATATGGTCCCAGTAACAAAAATGAGAACGTCAGGAGGAGGAATCCATTTTGGAAGTCAGAGTAGCTTTAAATGCTTTAATTTTGAAATGTTGGCAAGCCCCCTTGAGACAACTGTGGGACTTAGAGGAATTGTCAGGAATGGTGACAGAAATTAGAAAATCACTTGTATATAGATAATTGAGTAGTTGAAATCCCTTTAAAAAAAAAAAAAGTGTAACAGAAATTTCAGAAAGCCAGCCCTTAGAGGAAGAGGGAGAGAAGAGACTATAGCTGTATTTAGAACCAAGATAACATAGTGTCACTTAGGCTAAATGAAGAGTGAGTTGGAGAATGAGGCTGTACAGGGAAAAGATATAGGAAGGAAAAGGGAAGGTTGAAAATGTGATGGGGAGCAGAGATGACTGAGGGGACACTGTCCTGAAGAAGGCAGGAGGAAGCAGAATCAGAGCAAAAGCAGAGGACCTAACTGGGGACTACCGTGAGGAGCCCAGCTGCCTGCACTTATTTCACAAGAATTTGTCAGCATCCTAAGTAACTTACTCTTGCAGTGTTCTTTGTCCTCTGAGTAGGAGAGTGACCTAAGGTTGAAAGTGAATGCGAATATAGGAGCCAGGGAGTCCTAGTTTTTTTGGTCTCATTGTGGTTTCCAGGTTCAGCAGTGATTTAAATGTCAAAACAGGTGACTTTAGGTGTTTTGAGTCCTGACTTTGTCATTTTCTAGCTATGTGACTTTGGACAAATGTTAAATGGTGATAATCCCTACCTCACATGCTCATATGTTGGAAACAAGTGAGTTAATGCAAGCAGAGTGCTTGAAACAGCCCATGATCAGTGTTAGCTCAGCTCATGATTGAGTATTGTAGGAGCACAGGGGAAGAATTAATAAAGGCTGGAGTCGTTGGGAAGGCTTTATGGAGAAGAAGGGGTTTATTTAATAGGACGAAAGGAATGAGGGAAAAGGAATTCAAGGTTGGGGGGAAAACTTTTAAATAAAGTCTTGGATCAGTAGAGCCATAGCATTTTATGTGATTTCCTTAATGTACCAGTCTATTCCTTTTGGGTACTAGTAGGACATAAAATAGGGTGTGGGTAACTGATTATTGTTGTAATAAAAGAAGTATGATATGTCAGAGCTCTTTGGATTTTTAATCCTGGCTCTGTGACTTTGGGTAAGTTGTCCAATCTCTTAGGATCTCTTCTAATTTACAAAATGGAATGACTGGACCTACATGTCCTGTAGCTCTGAAGTCCTATGCAATTATTTTTCTGTTCCCACTCCCCCATCTGTGGAATGTGTTTCTTTGCAGTTTGAGTCTCACAGATCTACCTAGAGTAGATGTGTTGTTCTGGCCTCATCAGCCCTGGGCTTTAAGCCGGTGAGCTGCCCAGCCCACATACAGATGCTCCAGGCTGCACAGCTGCACCCTGCAGTCACCACCAGCAGACAGAGCCTGGGGTGGGGGTGGGGGTTGCCATGCAGGTGGATTCTTGAAAGGAGTTCTCAGAAATTGCGCTCCCAAATTACTTGGAGTTAATTCTACTAAGTTCTCTTGAGGAACCTTAAGTTTTATGGATACTTGCCTTGAAATGGACCCTGAGGGCTAAGTAGGAAGGAAAGAATCTTTAACCTTTTAAAATTTTTCCTGAGTTGTCCTTATAGCACCCACAAAACTAAAGAAAGAAAGTGACACCTTAAGCATCAGATGAGCTGCCAGTCTCTATCTAGGTGTTCTGGCAGTAACAGCACTATTGCTTTTATCACCAGGATTCCTCCTTTTAAGGCTTGTATATGAATAACCTGGCTTTTCAAATACCATGCTTAGAAGTTCCCAGTATGGCATTACTTCAGTGTTTCTTTTTAGAAGGGAATTTTGGGTTGTTTCTGGTTCTCATGCCTCATACTTTGGGCTTGAGCCCCTCTAGGGTCACCAGCATGGCAGGACAGATGAGCTCTCTGGAATTCCATTCCCACTTCCTTTTTCTCTTTGCCAAGCAGGAAGTATTTAGGGGAATATCTACCCTCCCCACAGAAAGCCCATGCTTAGTGTTTGTCCCAGGAAGGAGCTTGATCTTGGAGATACTTTTGGACTTTTATAGTGGATAGATTTTAAACAACTTGGTGAATTGAAAAATAAATTGAAGTGGAAGGACTAAAGCAGATGTAAGCTATTTTATCTATATTTTGTGCCCACAAAGTTTCTAAGGGCTAATTTTGTTTTCAGCAAGTGAAATTTGAGAAGAGGAGCAATTTACCCTTGTGTTGCCCTTAAAGGAGAACTATTTCTTTGGGGAGTGGAGATCCAGAAAAGAAAGGTGACCTGAGCATATAAGGCCACCAGAGCTAACATATGCCCCAACAGGATGTTAAATATGCTTTATTAGTTTAGAATAGAACTTCCCTGAGGATATGGAATACTTCACTTTTGTTGTCTATGGTTCTTAACAGTGAGTTGGATCTAAGTAAATATTAACAGTGGCTAGCAACTCAGGAGTCTCCTGTCTTTCCATTTCTCTGACTGATCATTCCGTGAGGGGTGGTATGAACATTACCTAGTCCATTCATGCCACAGATTTTCGGAAGAAAAAAGAAGTCATGGAAGAAACTATGTGTTGTAAAGGTTGTGAATAGGGTTGAGAGTGAGATGGTTTAGTCTGGCCTCTTTATAGAGCAGTGATTGATTAATGCTGTCTGTGTTGCTGTTTCTTCTAGAGCTGACCTGTCCTGGACGCAGCATAACTAACGAAGCTGCTGCAGGATGAGAAGATGGCAGCGCGGCTGCTCGCACCACCAGGCCCTGATAGTTTCAAGCCTTTTACCCCTGAGTCGCTGGCAAACATCGAGAGGCGCATTGCTGAGAGCAAGCTCAAGAAACCACCAAAGGCCGATGGCAGTCATCGGGAAGACGATGAAGACAGCAAGCCCAAGCCAAACAGCGACCTGGAAGCAGGGAAGAGTTTGCCTTTTATCTACGGGGACATCCCCCAAGGCCTGGTTGCGGTTCCCCTGGAGGACTTTGACCCATACTATTTGACGCAGAAAGTGAGTTGGAGGAGGTGCAGATGTAGATGCCCCTTTCCTAAAAGGATGTGGGAGCTGGGGAGAAAGAGTTATGGTTTTTTGCCAGAGTGGGGAGAACAGAAGTAGTTAACTTTTTTTTGTTTCTGGTTTTCAGGGATCATTTTTCCATTTAGTTGCTGCTAAGGATCATTTGTGGATCTTCCTTCTTATCAATTCTGTTAATAGTCTTTTCTGTTAATATTTTTTTCTGATCTGGCTCCAGGCCAGAAAAAGAGGACATAGAGACTGTGGATGTAGTTCAGTGGTAGAGCACATGCCTATCATGCACAAGATCCCTAGTTCAATAGCCAGCACCAAAAGAAAGGAAAAAGAACACATAAATGAAACAGAACTTTTTATTAATGTCAAAAAACAGAGAGAGAGAGAAAGAGTATATATAGCCCTGTGGAATTTCTCTGACACACGCATTTGAAATTCTATCTTTAAATATAAAGATGGGGCTGGGGTTCTGGTTCAGTGGTAGAGTGCTTGCCTAGGATGTGTGAGGCACTGGTTCGATTATCAGCACTACATATGAATAAATGAATAAAATAAAGGTCTATCAACATCTGAAAAAATTTTTTAAATAAATATAAAGATGATGTTATTATTGCAAATCAGCAGAGTCTGTGGTTAATATAGTAGAGATGATGGGTTTGCTCTCTTGTACAGTCCCTTTTGTGACATTAGAGCATTGCTGCTGGGGACAGGAATAGAATAGAGTAAAGCACTCTGGGCCAAGGAGGAGGACTTCAGGTCTTTGGTCTTGTTACACAGTTGTCTGGATGGCTCCTCAAAGCAGAGTCAGTTCTGCTCTTCCTGCAGGTAGGAACCACAGGTGAAAGAAATACCAGCTTCTTTTGGCCAGGGGTTTCAGTCTTCCCAAATACTTGACTAAATTTTGGTTTTCTCTCTCATGGTTATCTACTGAAACAAAGCAACAGATAAAGGAAGCAAAGCCTCTGAGATGATTCACCAGCCAACTAATTAGCCATTGAATCCTGAGGGTTGACATCAGATACATTTTAGGGGACTTCTTATTCAAGAGATGCCATTTAAAGAATTATAAATAATTAAATGGATAGGTTTTTCCAGATAAGGGGGAAATGACTTTGTGTAGTTATATTATTACAATATGAAGCTTAACTAAACTATGTATGTTAACAAAACTGCCGTTAACTAAGTTACCTTTTAGTCTTTCAATTTGAGAAGACATTTAAGCTTTTTTGACTTGGTAATGGAATAGAAGTAAGAGATTTAGCTATAGTTGTGGAGGCATTTTTAGTTTGGGATGACAAAAGCAATTAAGATATCTCTACACAAAATCGTTCTTCACCCAGGTACTACTGTTCCACTGTAGAGTAGCTACATAGTAGGAAAAAGTGGAACCAGTGGTCTGAATCTTCCCAGTTTCAGAAATATAAAGAACAGTAGACTGGAAGTAAGGAATTTTGATTCTACCATAATTCACTATGTTTATTGTTTACTTTTTTTTTTAAGTATATATATTGTTCAAGCTACCACAAATAATTTATATGGGAAAAATTCAAGAAAAAAAAACTTTACAGAAGATTCATGACTGTTAGCAAGTCACTTTATCTCTCTGGGTCTAAACTATTTTTCCAACTCATATACAAACTAAATTTTGTTTTCTTGAACCTGACTTAAAATATGAAAAATATATAGATCTATTAGTTGTCAGAGCCCAGTTTCCCTTATGTACCTTCCCCCTGATTCCTGCTCTGTTTTTCCTCTTTCCACTCCCAATACCTCAGTTTTCAATGATCTGATTTGCAAGTAAGAACTCTCCAAAGAGAGCAGGTCTCTGACCCCGATGGGTGTCATTTTTTGGATAGGCAGAGTTGTTAATGAAGCTCCATTATGGGACTGGCTCAGCATGACAGAAAGTCTGACTTGAGCCTTTGGCCTTGCCTCAAAGGTAGATCGTTTCTGGAAAAGATAACCTTAGTTTATAAAATACAAATACTCAGCTCAATGATTATTATAAAACAAACAATACTGTGTGAGAAAGAGCTTTGCTAGCATTTCAGAAATATTCATTGTACTTTGACTTACTTACTTATCTATTTTTGTGGTGCTAGGGAACAAACCAGGGCCTTGCGCTTGCTTGGCAAATGCTCTGCCGCTGAGCTATGACCCTCAGCCACTGAGCTATGACCCTCAGCCCCCACACTACGCTCTGAGGAATTTTTTCAGTTGATTAAAAATAATATGCTTCCTCAAGTTTACTTGCAAATCTTACTGGTGTTACTAATACTTCTTATTAACTAGGCCTTGCACTATGCTAAATTAGCAGGGCGTCCCCTAAAAAGAAGCACACTGGGAATTAACCCACAAATCAAACAATCATGAAGGTAGAAGTAACTTTAAGAGGACATTCCTTTCTGTTTGTATTTTAAGGGCTGCCTTAAATAAATCTTAGCAAAATATAATCTCTTTTCTCTGCTAAATGATAGAAGCAGAATCCTTTTTCTCAGGTCTCATTTTCTAACTTATAAGTCATTTTTGTCACTTTCCCAGAAACTTGTTTCTTGGTTCCTTCCTTCTTTCCTTTAGGGAATAAGAGAGAACCAGTTCCCTATTAGTAAAATTCTGGTGTCATACCATTTTGGAATCCACATTGCCAAGGAACCTTACAAGTCATGTATCGCATTTTCAGGATGCTATTCTTCATTCCAGTCTTTTACTGGTTTGGCCCATCCCAAGCTTCTGAGGTCCTTGTTGGTTTCCACACTGACTTTTCCAGCTGGTCACTGCATACAGCCTGGATCATCCTCTCTTTGAATTGCCTCAGACCTCCCAGTGCTACAATTTCACATTTTCTTTACCTGATGGTTCTCTGTTCTAATGCCTCCTTTCTTTGGCTATCTTATTTTCCAACTGTTACAAATATTTGAGTTCAAGGAACATTTAAATATTTCTATTTGTTGACCTTTTAAAATAGGTAATATGTTTGCATGGCTTAAAATGGGCAAAAAGTCTTCCATTTATACTTGTCCTTCATCTGCCTACTCCCTTAGCTTTCTGCACAGGCAACCACTGATAATATAGTATCAGCCAGAGTTTCTTTATATATGTGTAAGCCAAAGCAAATACATATTTTCAGGAACTTGAGCTCTCCTTTGTTCTTGGTTTTTTTCCTATTTTCTTAGGCCCATTGAAGTCTTAATTTTGGTTTCCCTTCTTTCATACTATGAAGTCTTATCTATGTTAATTCTCAGTTCATTTCCCTCCTCCCCCACCTTTTTTTTTTTTTTTTTAAGGTGTATAAAGTCAAGGACTGCTGAAAGTGTCCCTCTGTCTTCACTACAGAAAATACTCTGTAATGCATCATAATGTTGAATTTTAAATGCCCATATATATATTCCTAACAACAATCTTAAGTAGGCAGCAAGAAAGTCTATGGATTAAGTTGTAGAAAGGCCTTCCTAGTTGATTCCTACTCCTTTTTCCTATTTCTTAGAACTGATAATTGATGTGTTCTCTTTGTTCAGTAAGTGTACTCTGTTATAAGAAAGTCCTATAAACAAAAATTCAAATTACAGGATTAATTGGTGTGTCTCTAAATAGGGCACATTCCTATTGCATTCAGAAATAGTATATGTCTTCCCAAAGTTTCATTTTACCTTTAACTCTTCCTGTAGTCTTTTGCCCACAAAATAGAGTCCACTTAAAATCGCAGAAAATTATAATTTGGTATCCTTAGACATCAGCTAAATCAGCCTCCTCGTTTTATAAATTTTATGAGGGAAGTACTTTGCAAAAGCCAGTACCACTGTTAGTGGTACAACCGGTATTGGAACTCAGGCCTCCCAACTCTCTGTTCATTACAATGGATTTTTGTTTCCCACTTTTAAAATTTTCTATTATTTGATCCTCGGCCTCAATTGGCTCACTTCTTCTGATGTTGGGCAGGCAAAATAAAGAGAAAGAAAAATGAACTCCTTTTCATTTAATCCCCGTAGTCCTAAAAAGTATAGGACTAAGAGCTATGCCTCTGGGAAAAAAGGATGGTGGGCCGGCAACCCTGGACAGGCTCTCCCAGAGACCTGGGCTCTTATCAACACCACTGCAGTTATTCAACTTGCATTGTGGTCTTCAGACAATTAACTTAACCTCTTCACCTACTGTTACTTTATTAAAGGAATATTCTCTCCCACCCACTATAATCCATCCCCAGTCTAAGCCAGAATGTTATTGCAGAAAAAGAACCTCCCTGAGAATGTAAAACCTTGGCTTTAGTTCCAGTTTTGTTTTTGTTTTCCCTTAGCTGAATCTCTTAAATTCTTAAGTTCTTTGGATTTCAGTTACTTTATCTACAATATATACATAATAGTTGGACCTGCATCTACATCTTTAATTGTATTTCACACTTTTGCCTATTGCACTTTGTGTTTGATTGCAGACTGTTTTGTTCCCTCTGGTCTTGTCCCCTCTTGGAATGCACTCAGTTCTTTTAACTTCACCTTTTAATTACCCATTGGTCCAGGCCTGGCTTAGAGGTCTCCACCCTTATGGCCTAACTTGATTCTCCTGCAGCAGAACTGGTTCCTCTACCTGAATTTTAGTAATATATCTAGGTCTTCAACCCCACCTTAGAAAAGAAGATATTTTCAAGTTTCACTCAGTTTAGGTGTGGAAGGTAACAATTTCCAACAATCCTTACAGTTTTCTTCTTACCTCACTAATGTTAGTGCCATCAGCTTCCTCAAATGAAAAACACTTAAATAATGGGTGTGTGCACGCACACAATCCCATAAGTTCCTGGCAGAAAATCCTTGCCAAATTTTTTTTCACACACTTTGAACAGGTGTGCAGCACAGAGACAGGCTGTTAAGGGAAGATTTCTGTTCATTAGGCGTGATTTTGAAGTTTTGCTAATGAGTTCTGTTGCTTGCTTTTGCACAACAAGTTTAGATGCTGCTTTCTGTTTTAAATAAAAACTACATATTTTATTTTTTTAAAAAGTTCAGTTGTTGATGGACCTTTATTTTATTCATTTATTTCTATGCAGTACTGAGAATCAAACCCAGTGCCTCACACATTCAAGGCAAACACTCTACCACTGAACTGCAGCCCAAGCCCAGAACTACGTATTTTAAATTGTTGCTTTATTTTGTTAAAAAATTTCCCAATAATATAAAAAAGTGGTATTTTAATTGTTTTATTCACCAAATCAAATTGAAGCAAATGCTTGTGAGCTATTGAAAGGTGGCCCATCCTCAGGGTGATGGCTTAATGATGGACTTACATGGGATTCTTGTTCACTATCCAAGTTTGGTTACATAGAAGGAAAAGAACTTAATTAAGCATTCCTAAGTTTGATTCCTCTTTTTAACCTTAGCAGTTGATCAAGAGTTAGAAAATCTTATTTTCATCTGATTCCAGATGATTTGGGGCATGTCACTTTAACCATGCAGTGTCTCAGTTTTTCTAATGTATAAAATTAAGATTATGCTAATAGCTAATATCCCACCTATTTTATAGAATTATTCTAAGGATTATTTTTTTGACCTATATAAAACAAAACAGCCTATTGTCTATTGAATAGCCTATTGTTGCTTCAGTTTTCTTTGTAGCACTTAACAACATCTGGCATAGAGTATATTTATTTGTTTAATGTTCATCTTCTTATATTCTCATCAGCTGGAGCAGTGCCTGCTCTATAGTAAGCATTTGATCAACATTTGTTGAACAGATTAATGAGATAATGCGTGTGAAAACACTATGTAGTTTTCTAAGTGCTGTGGACACAAAAAGTGACATTACAGTTTTTTTCCTAATGACAAATGTTTCCATCCTCCAGAATGAACTAAACTCCAGGGGGAAACAGACCAATTACCAGTCTTTCTTTCTCAAAGAATTGATTCTGTTTAGGAACTTAAGGAGGGAATCAGGTGGTGGATTTCCTATTGTTTTGGCTATATTTTTAGAGGACTGGATAACTTGTTAAGTGCCACCAGGCTTACCACTCCTTTTGTGGAACCTTAGAATTAAAAAGGACTTTATAAAAGACCTTTAGGTAACAACCTCCACCTAGTGCTTAAATCTCTTCTTGATTTTTTGGTCACCAGTGTGTATCACACAAACATTCTGTTGTATCCACCTGCACTGAATGTTTTGCTATTTTCTTGGCTGTGTCAGTTGTTACCCATACTCTATTAACTAACTATAAAGGAAGTGAGAGAAACTGATGGGGAATATGTACCAGTTTGGGTGGCCTCATATAAATTGTGATTGATCTGTTCAACAGGTACTTCTTCAGTGAGGTATTCAATTTTCTTGGAGAAAACAATGATTCATAAAGTTCATTCTTTACCCTAAAATAGGTTGTAACTGGGTAGCATATAATATGGTGTCACTTTTGACAAGAGGGCCCTGGAAAGATTTCTTAAGAAGAAAATTATACCTATAATCCCAGCAACTTTTGGAAGGCTGAGGCAGGAGGATCTGGAGTTCAAAGCCAGTCTCAGCAATATCGAGACACTATGAGGCCCTGTCTGTAGATAAAATACAAAATAGGGCTGGGGATGTGGCTCAGTGGTCAGGTGCCCCTGAGTTCAATCCCTGGTACCCAAAAAGAAGAGTAGTGTTTGAATTAGGCCTTGGATTTTAGAAATGAGAGATGGACTAAAACATTCTAGGCAGAGAGCATGACACAAACAGAGGCTCAAAGACAATGGCATTGGACATGGTAGAGTGCTTGCCTCTCACGTTTGAGAGGGAAATGACTGAGGAGCAGTGGGAGAGAAGTCTGGGAAGGGAGATCTGGAGTCAAATCATGGAGGGCTGAGAATGTTAGACCCAGAAGTTTGGTCTTTACTTGATAAGCAATAGAGCGCTACTGAGGGTGTTATGTGATTACAGCCAACTTCAGGGAGGTGAATATTACAGAATTTAGGATGACTTCAAGGGAAAGAAAACTGGGACAGAGAGACCAGCTGGAAGAAATAAAGGATCTGAGTTAAAGTGGTTGAAGCAGAAATTAAGGGGAATGGATGAATTCAAGAGTTGGTATAGAGATGAACTGATAGGATTTTGAGACTGATTTCAGAGGGTTAAGAAAGGATTCCATCATTCATTTGATAATGTGATAAATTGTTACTAAGCGTTTTCTATGTGCCCTGGCTCTGCCCCTTGTCCTGGGAACAAAACAGACAAGCTGCATATAGTGCTAGAACTCAGTTTTGTTAGGGAGACAAGTAATAAACATATAAGAAAGTAAGGTGATTGTGGGTAAAGATACATGGGTTAGTGAAGATAATGTGGTCCAGCCTTGATCCAAGTATTTCAGAGATTTGGATTACTCTTAACAATGTATGAGACCAAACTGGGAGATTCCAGAAGAATTGAAGGCTGTATTCTCTCTAAATATTCAGTGTTTAAAATAGGTTTCTAGCAAGTACCAAATTATAGTCTTTAAAAGGATCTATAATACAGATATTCTGTGCTGTTAAAAATCAGTGCTGTTGCTCTGTTGAGAGTGTTTGCCTATCTTACATTTTTACGTGGCAGGAGTCCAGTACATTTTAACATCATTGTGATCTATAGGAGTGCCTAGAGATAAACCTAGCATTCTCTCCAGAAAACATCCTCAGGTCTTCTGAGATCTTTTACAAGCACTAAGTTGTGATTCCAAAGTTCTGAGCCACATATGTACAAGAGCCACTTTTTACCTGGACTCTAGGATGTGTGTAACTAACTAATCACCTCAGCCATAAAATTCCACTGGCGGGTAGTTTTAGGAACTAGTTTCTGTTGGCTTCTCTAGGATGTGAGCTATGAAATCTTATTTTAATAAAAAAAAAATTGACCTGTTGATGGAGTTACTCAATCATAACCATTTAAATGTTGGGGATCTTAAGATTACAAAGATATTGATAATTTTCTAACAATATTTAGCCATCTCTTAAGTTCTTTTTTAGTCAAGGAGAGTCAAACTGTCATCCTTACACAGAGGGATACTTCTCTTACTCATTATTTCTAAATTCACATAAAAGTTAAAAGTGGGGGCTGGGGTTGTGGCTCAGTGGTGGAGCTCTTGCCTGGCATGTGCAAGGCCCTGAGTTCAATACTCAGCACCACATATAAATAAATAAAAGATCCATTGACAACTGACAAAATATTTTTTTAAAAAGTTGTAAGTGGTTCTTTATATACAACTCTGGTTGACACAGTTTAAGATTAGAATTGCCCCACTATATGGCAATTTTTGCTGACTCTAATTCTAGCAGAATTTTGGATACAAGCTCTGAAGATACACTCCTATTCCATATACTTTGTTGAGGCTGCAATGTGTGGCCTGTGGAATCAAGTGTAAATAAGGGTCTTTCAATTTCAGATGGTAAGGTACCCATCTTCTATTCAAGATCAGTCTCTTTCCTGCCTTTGGCCCTATCCCTTTCTATCTGCTGCCTCTGGACCTTCACACTCCTGGTTACCTCCTTCCTCTTTTGTGTGTTCAATCTTCCCCCTCCTGTTGGTTCCTTCCCCCAATCTATAAACACACAAAGCCTCTACCATCCTCACGGGTCCTCACATCCCCATCTAGTCTGATCCCTTCTTATGCCATTGAGAATTGTAAAAAGGAGCCTCTACTTGCCAACCACCCACCTACCTCCTCCATCCTTGCACCCTCACTACTTCCTCATAATGTTTTCAGGATAAGATCTTCCAAAGAAGGTAAGCTATCAAATCACTAAGTCAAAGATAGTTTTTGAGATCTTATCTCACTGAACCTCTGTGTTGAGTTTAGCACCACTGATAACTCTGATTCATGCAACTCTTTACTTCCTTGGCCTAATTTCCCTTAGGTCCAGACTCTTCTTTTCTTTCTCTTTCATTCCTTTCTTCTTTCTCTTCAGTGTTCAAACTTCCCAGAGTTCAGTCCTTGGCCCTTGTTCCTCTCATTTGGCACTCTTCCTGGGTGATCTCATCCCATCTCTCCTTACCCGGCCTCTTAACTATCTCCAGCCTGGAATGCCTCTGCAGTATTCAGCATCTTCCCAGTCTGAATTTCCCACAAGTGACCCAGTGTGTTCAAAATAGAGCTCATTTTCTCCTCTCAAACCTCTTACCTTCTTTTACCTGCTATCCTAGTTGATGACACCACCATCCATCATCATTATTGACTATAATTTTCTTCATTCCTTGAGGATCATTAATATTAGGGAGATCTTGGTATAATGATGCACACTTTTAAAAGTAAGAAAAATTTTTGCCTCAGAATCATACTTGTTCAAATTCCCTCAATAAATATATGGTAGAACCAGGTTTCATGTTCAGGGATCTGTGAATTTAACACTATAATTTTTTTTAAATCATACTATATTTTGTTTGGGGTTTCTATTATCATTTTTAGAGCATTTCCTATCATTTTGCATTGCCTTAATAGGAAGTTGGTGTATTGCCTTTTTGTAATCCATTTGTTTCCTGTCGTTACCTTCAGCATAGTATGGGGCATAGAAAAGAGAAGAAGACTTTTAAAACCAAAATTAAGTAGTTTTTTTGGGTGGGTGAGCTAAGGGTGGAAAAGGTGACCATATAGTTTCAGTGGGTACTTAGCAAAAGGCTGGATGTAGTTATAGGATAGTTGATTTTAACTGTATCATTTCTTCATATCTCCAAGATCCATTCACACATTTAACAAGTATGTATGAGCTGTCTGTCTCATGCCAGATGGGTCTCATGTTATGTACTCTGTGAAACTGAGAAAGTCCCACTAGAGGGAAGATAGATCTTGCCTTCACTGATCCTGGGGTCCAGTGAGAGATCCTGATATATAAACAAAAATGAGTATTCTGTGTTAGCTGCTACACTAGAAGTAAGTACAAGTGCTGTGGAATTATACAGGAAGGAGGCCAACTCTGTTTGAGAGAGTTGAACCAGGGCTGCCATCAGAGAGGAAGTGGTATTTGAGGTAGGCTTTGAAGTATTAAACCCCATTAATGTTAATTAACCCCATTAATATGATATTAGACCCCATTAATTTTAGGGTTTATGTATGAATTTAAAAATAAAGAAAATAACAAGTCAACTTAACAAAAAATTAAATGAAGTATTAAAGTATGGTAAAAAAAGAAATATTTCACTTGTCATAAAGGAGGAGAAAGAGTAAGGTGTGAAGAACAGGGCATATGGAAGTTGAGAGACATGAAAAAGGGTGAATTGTTTAAAATAGTGAAGTTAGTTGTGATTGGAGCATAGGACATGGCATGGTAAGAAAAGGTCAGGTGCCAGACACAGGTTGGATCCCAACCTGTGCATATTGAGCAATGTTATTTCTCCCATTTAGAAAGTTGTCAGGTCTGAAATAACCTCTGGGGCTCATTTTGAGCCAGTGCAGCCTTGCAAGCGACTCCAGAGTTCTCTGCACCCTTCTAGCTTGTGCAATGTCCCACTGGCTCATACCCAGTATGTGAGTAGTAGTTAATGTGAGTATTAGCCCTTAGAGCTTTTAATGATCACCCATGCTTGGAGCCAAAGAGCAGAAGTGGCAGTTGAGTGTGACAGCAGCAGCAACAGCATAATCACATTCTGTGCCAGTCACTGTGTTAAGGACTTCTAGTGACCTTTCATTTAACCCTCACAACAAGCTGACAAAATAGGTGCTATCAGTTATTACCCTCTTTTATCAGTAAGAAAACCAAACCTTAGCAACCTGAAGTTAATTGCCTCAAATCATGATAGATAATAAGTAACAATTGGGTTTTGAATCCAGGTCTGTCTGGCCTCAAAGCCTCTCAACCACTCTGTTCTGCTTCTGAGAAAAAATGAGAATAGATTCTAGAATGTGAATTCAGTAGAGGGGTTTATTTGTTTTATATAATAAGCATGTGTTTTGCTGTACCCTAGAGCAGCTAGTCTGTACACCCTAAGAGGGTAAAGAGAAGGAGGTCACAGGCCAAATTCATGTCAAGGGTAGTGGGGAAGAATGGCCATGGAGAAGGTTTAGACTTGCCCTGCCCTGGGGAACAGCATCTGCTGGCTCAACAGGTACACAGTGCTGCTGTTGTGCCAGGTGTGCTTCCTGTGACCAGGATGTGGGCAGGAAGAGTGTCAGCTGCTTCAAATGTGGGTTGGAGGGCATGGTGTTACAAGGTCAAACCAAATGAGTAGGTGTATGAAGAAGGACCAGAGAAATGTGTAGCCATGGACAGATGTGGTGCCAGCATTATTTTCATCAGCCTAACCTGGGAAAAGACCATAAATAAATAATTGTTATGCTCTCTGAGGCACATACAGCGACGTTTCTCTTTGTGAGCATTAAAGGGATTAGGTGGAGGAGTTTCCTTCACTGATCTAAGGATTGGCCCAGAAAACCTAGCATAGTAAAGAATTCCTGCCTGGAAGCAAGGAGATCTGGAACCCAGTTGCTTCTACTGTTCCTTTTGCCCAACTCTATGACCATAGCTAAGGCAGAGCACTTCACTTATTTTGTGTTGTTTTTTGGGGGCGTTGCGGGGGGGTGGTCTATATAATGAAGAGCTAGATTCGATTATAGTTTTGAAGTTGTGTGTTTTGTTTTTGAGTCAGGGTCTTTCCCTGCTGTCCAGACTGGTCTCTAACTTGTGAGTTCAAGTGATCCTCTGCCTCAGTCTCCTGGGTAGGTGGGACTACAGGCATGTATCTGTGTGCCTGGCTTAAAGCTTTTTAAAATTGCAGTGTGGCATGATAAGTAAGAGTATAGACTTTGGAATGAGACTGCATTGGTTTAATTTAGGTTTCTTTCTTTTTTTATGTGTGTACTGGAGATTGAACTCAGGGGCACTTAGTCACTGAACTGCATCCCCAGCCTTTTTATTTTTTATTTTTGAGACAAGGTCTCACTAAATTGCTGAGGCTGGCCTCGAACTGTGATCTTCCTGCCTCAGCCTCCTAAATTGCTGGGATTACAGGCATGCTCCACTACGTCCAGCTAGGTTTCATCAGTTACTAACTATGTAGTCCTAGGCAAGTTACTTAACCACTCTGTCCTAATTTCATCATTATAAAATAGTACCTACCTCACAGAGTGGTTGCTGTGAGACAGTTATTGTAGAAAGCGTCTTAGGATACCTGCCACATAATAAGTGCTTAACAAACCTTAAATATTATTTCTTCAGACTCATAGGTAAAATTATCAGTGACCGAAAGGAATTTTTTTAAAAAATATGAGATTTAGACATCACTTTTGGTCAGTTCCTGGTGTACTCAGGTAGGGACTTGTAAGATGAGGGCTCTAAATATTCAAACAGAAGTACAGTGTAGAAAAAAAGTTTGTTTTGACTAATCCCTCATGCCCTGCTTTAGTTCAGTATTTCTGAAGACAGCTGGGTCATACCAGGACACAGGTATTCTAGAAATACAGCCTAGTTATGCCTTTGCTGGAGCCTTCCTGGGACACATTGGGGCCATATAGCCTGTATTATGATTTCACTCAAGGGATCCACTAGGCAGATTAGCATTAAGACATCAAGACACTTCACCATGGTTGTGTCATTTTCTTTTGACAGGTCATTTATTTCTGAACCGCTTCATAGCCTGTTTATGTAGAGTTTATTTAGATTCTGCTTTATATTTTCCTTTGTTAAAACAAGAAGATTTTGAAAGGACATTTGTTGCCTGCTTCATTGGCCATATACATAGTTATTCAGAATTGAATGCCAAATTGCTGTTGATTATTGGACAGCTGGCCAGTTGCCCAATTCAAAAGAAGTACATAGGACTGGGAGAACAGGGTGTATATAGTAGGTTCAGGCAGGCAAGAATTTAAGGCCAGAGGAGTCAGCTAAAATGAAAGGGTCAGGTAGTTGTGAAGATCAAAACAGGTAGGATCTATGGTCCAGGTGCTAGGAGACAGTCATAAGCCAGCGCCAGTAGCAGTTATAGCCAGGTAGACTCAAGGGGCCTTGGTTCCCACCTGCCTTCTTGTAAATTAGGTAAGCTTCTGAGCCCCCGATTGTTTGTTAGAGGCAGGTCATCAGATGCTTATAGGTTACTTTTGCCCTAATTGAGGTGATGACCTTTTAGGAGGTGGAAAACCTGGCTGAATGGAGAGTCACTCTCCTGGACCGGGTGTCCTACAGCAAACCAGGGGCTGGATCATAAGCACTTCTCTAAGAAGTTGATATACTCTACCTATGCATCAAATACTCTTCTACATGTTCTTTCATGTTTACACACCCTTTGTTGTTTTAATTTCTAATTTTTGTATGGCTAAAAAAATTATTCCAATCTTGGGGTGGGAGTCAGGACATGTAAGAAGTGGCAGCACTGCAGTACTGTGATAACTGTCTATTTGTTGTATTACATATGCAGTGTACTGGAATCTGTTTGGTTTGTATATGAATGTGCACAATATCCCTTTCCGTTTTTATGGGCCCCAAAGAGAAGACATCTCACCCTGAGTTAGCAACAGTGGCAATATTCCCTCATCACATGTTCCAGGCCCCATGTTGCTAATTAGAAATGAAAAGCCTGTGCTTTTCAGAAGGCTCATTTTATGCCAGCATGACACATTTATTAATACTCCATGCCACAATTTGCTAAGAGCCGTTGCACGGCTCTTAATGGGCCTTGTGCTCTAACTCATTGACTGACTGTTGTTATAAACTGATATTGCCCCTTGGGCAGTAAATCACAGTCCATTTTCAATTTCCCTTCAACTCATTTACTTCACAAAGATCTAATTTAAGACAGATTGATGAAATACTATTGGACTTTATAGGCACCAAGTGATTGTTGCTTACAAAGTATTCTTTGCTGTCCTTCCTACTCTATCTGGGCTTCAAAAGCTTTTGTGTTGGAGCACAGTGTCGAACAAGGAATGAACCTTCTTTTCTGGATCTCATTAGCAGTTAAACAGTAATGACAGAGGTTTAATCACCCATGTGAATGACTTAAAAAAATAAATTGTATTTATGGTCAACCTATCACCAATTGTACCTGCTCATTCTGTCTCCCATATTCACTGTTCTGGAGAGTAGGAAAGTCAGGTGGAGCGAGAAGCAATATATGACACCTTCAGGTCTGTCCCTGAGACTGCTCCCTGCTGCCGCCTGCTGTCACAAGTATGCTGGTAGGATAGTATCAAGCACTGTTGTACCTGGACTTAACAGACTTTTAACTTGAGAGAGCAAAGTAACTAACTTAGGAGAGCTCTACCAAGATGTAATGTGAAAGAATAAATAATAGGCTTTCTCTTCAAAAGTATGGTTTACTGCTTTGTTGTACTTCATCTCCAACATGCTGTGAAATTTCCAAATCAGAGAATCACAGATATTAGAGCTGGAAAGAACCTGAGCACAGCCATTGGCCGGCCCTATCTCTCAGTTTATAGATGAGGAAAATGAGATCCAGAGAGGTGTGATAGCTCATCCAGGCCATATAGCTATGTAGAGGTAGGTGAAGAAGAACATGAGCTGAGAGATGATCCAGTGGTTCCCAAAACCTGGTGGACACAGATTCTTTGATTATTCTGCAGACACATTTAACCAGAACTTCTGGAGGTTTATGAACTTCTAGATTTATGAATCTACTCAGATGATTCTTATGCAGCCAGTCTGACCTTAGTCAGAAACTGGTATTAGCGTATTCCTTGGGTCAAATCAGCTCTACTATCTATCTTTATTTGACCCATAAGCTCACTACAGTTTTTACATTCTTCAACAGTTGGACATGTGAAAATTGTATGAAATTTCTGTGTTCATGAAGTTCTGTTGGAACACAGCCACTCTTGTTTTTCACACATTGTCTGTGACTACTTGTGCACCACAGTGGCAGAGTTGAGTTTTTAATCACAGAAACCATATTGCTTACAAAGACTACATTTACTACCTGTGCATTGGCAAATAAAGGTGGTCATCGCTGGGTGTGTTCTCTCCATCACATAAGCATTGCAGATATCAGTATTTTTTTTTTTTTTTTTTTTGTGGTGCTGGGGATCGAACCCAGGGCCTTGTGCTTCCAAGGCAAGCACTCTACTGACTGAGCTATCTCCCCAGCCCCCAGATATCAGTATTAACAGGGAAATGCCTAAGCTCTGAGGACTTGCGGTATTCCAAACATCATCTTGCTTTATGCAACACTGCCTGTAAATTATCTGTAAATCTGATTACCTTAATAATATTTTATTGTAATGCAGCTTGCTACTTTAAGTGTGGAGGATTTGCTTCCATTTCAGGAGGTGTAATATGGACTATATGCTTGTTTCTTTTTGACTAGAGAAAATGTCTGTTTTTTTAAATACATGATGAAGATAATAGGATGTAAATATTTGGAAAGGAAATGACAAGTGATTTTTATTCTATGTGCAGTGTTTAGTATCCAAATTATGGAAATATCTTCAGGCATAAAATGTCCCTAATAATGCCTTTCTACTTACAAAACCATAGTTTTAAAAAATATTTTTTAGATGCTGATAGGCCTTTATTTTATTCATTTATTTATATGTGGTGCTAAGAATCGAACCCAGTGCCTCACACATGCAAACGCTCTACCACTGAGCCACAACCTCAGCCCCAAACTATAGACTTTTAATTCAGTATAGTTACCTAGTTTCCCTCAGCCTCGCACTTGTCAGCTCATTGTTGTGTTAATTCAGAATCCTAGCTGCCTCCTAGTTTCTCTTCATCCAAGGTATAACAGTTTCAGTTCCCCAATGTCTTTTTCTTTTCCTCTTCTCCTTTTCCATTATCTTAGACAACGTGAGCATTTGTTTATTAACCAATAAACAAACATTGATTGAGTGCCTGCTGTATGCCAGGCACTGCAGGAACTAATTTTATGATAGGAAATACCCCCTGTGGTACCAC
Organism: Sciurus carolinensis; assembly: GCF_902686445.1. Lineage (NCBI taxonomy): Eukaryota > Metazoa > Chordata > Mammalia > Rodentia > Sciuridae > Sciurus > Sciurus carolinensis. The sequence goes on from NC_062216.1 coordinate 111,902,323, forward strand.
TAGACCTGTGTTTCCGTTGTGGCAAAATTAAGACACAAGGAGTAGAAGATGCAGAACCTGTCACTTTTTAAAATGCTGTTGCTTATTTTCTACAGCAGTAGGCAATTTAGTAAAGGCCTGGCCTGGTGGTTTGCAGGGGCACGGCCAGTGGTTCTTTCATTGTTGCTTTGCTACTTTATGTAGTGTGTCCCAGGGGCTCAAATTTCCCATGCACCACAGAATCCATCCCCCATACCATCTTCATTCTCTGCCATATAGCCATGAAATTGCCTCCCAATCTGGCACATAGAAGCTGAAAGAGGCTCTGAGCTCCACATAATAAACTGCTCTCTGCTACCTGAGCTTCGTAGGTGGTGACCCTCTCCTGGGCTTTTGTAAGATGCAGAGGGGTTAATAATCTCTCCTTCACCCATACTTCACAGAAGTATCATGAGATTGAATGAGGAGGTTATTTGAAAGGCTGGCAGTTTCACAGAGAGGGTTGCTATAGAAACACAGAGGGCTACAAGTACTTCAGAGAAGGGGTGTGGGGAAAGTCCTGCCCTGTTTGTTTCTTTGAGAAAACAAAAAAATGGAAGTCAGAGATCTACCCTTGATCTGCTTCATGCTAACTTTATATCTGTTTCCTTTTGCTTTTAGGATCAGACTTTCTCTGCAGCCTTTTCCTCCAGAACCAGGACACTAGTACAGGAAGAGCATTATTGCAGTGCAGTATCAAATATGGGATGGTTGAGTGGGTTTTTCCAGAATGTATATAGCTTTCTTATTGGGAAGATACTAGTGTGACTCTGGCAGACTAAGAAAGGAACAAATAAAAGGAACTTAAAAAAAAAAAATCTACCAACAGTTTATTGGGAGCACATGGACTAAGCATTTTATTGGAACTGTGGGAGGAAGTATAAAAGTGGTTCCTGCCTTCAAAGAGCCTACAGCCTAGTTGTAGAGGTAGGGGTAAAAAAAGGATAATGTTAGTTGTGGGTTTTTCATAGATGGTCTTAATCAGGTTAAGGAAGCTTTTCTTTCTGGTTTGTTGAGTGTTTTTATTATGAAAGGATGCTGGGTTTTGTTAAATGTTTTTCTGCATTTATTATGAAAGTTATATGGTTTTTCTTTATTTTTAAAATTCATTTCATTGTTCGGTTTTCATATACTAAACCATCTTTGCATTTCTTGGATAAATCCCCCATGGTCATGGTGCATAATCCCTTTTATATGCTGGATTTGGTTGCTGGTATTTTTGTTGAGGCTTTTTGTGTTCATATTCATGAAGGATATCAGTCTGGAGTTTTCTTGTGATGTGACTATCTGATTTTGTATCAAGGTAATACTGCCCTCAAAGAATGAGTTGGGAAATGTTTCCTTCTTGTCTGTTCTTTGGAAGAGTTTGTATTAATTCTTTAAATATTTGGTAGAATTCATTATCGAAACCATCTGGTCCTGGGCTTTTCTTTGTGGACGTTCAATTTTTTTAATGCAAGGTGCAAAAGATTATTTATTGTTTAATCTCATTTGAGGAAGAGAATTTTTAGGGATATACCTTATCTGTATGCTTATATTTATGCAGAAAATTTTTGAAAGGATATGACCCCACCACCACCAAAAAAAAAGTGGCAGTAAAGATTATCTTTGGGTGGGAGAATGATATTAGTCATTCATTTGTCCCCCGCCCCCCAGTACTGGGTATTGAATCCAGGGGTATTATAGCACTGAGCTATATCCCCATCCCTCTTTTATTTTGAGACATGGCCTAAGTTGCTTTGACTGGCCTCAATTTTGCAATCCTCCTGCCTCAGCCTCCTGAGTAGCTGGGATCACAGACCTGTACCACTAGGTCTTCTTTTTTGTTTGTTTGTTTTTAATTGTAAGCATACATTGCTCTAAATTAAAACAACAAAAACTACTTAAAATGACTTGCCTTTTGCCATAGCTCTCTGTGTTTACCTCTGACCTTATCTCCTTAGGGACTCCTGGTCTAGTAGACCCTGCTTTTCTAGCATCACAGGCTGCTGCTCCCCTGCCCTGTTTTATTCTCCATTAACACAAAATTACTTGTCAACTCCCTGAAAACAACCCACAGTTACACTGTTGTGCTTCTTTGTACGTGCTATGCTGTTTGTTCCCTTTCGTGGCTATCCCTTCCCCTTTTATCTGCCCAATTTTTCTTAATTCCTATTTGTCCTTAAAACTCCTTCCTAATATGATTTACCTTTCTTTATAAACACTTCCCAACTCACTGTCCTTTTTATTCTCCACCCAAGGGGATGAAATCTCCCTTCTTCAGCTCTTTTACAATATACATATTTTATTTTGAGTTTTGTACTTACCCTGTATCATAATTACTAGTTCACATATATGTTTTCCCTAAAAGTACAGTTCTATTCAGTTTTGTGTCCCTGGAGCTTAGCACAATGCTTGGCACAGAATAGATGCTCAAAATTAATTGAATTGAAATGAATTCATAAGACAAAGCATTCTGGGTAGGATAAGCAATCTGAACAAAGGCCAGAATTCATGCCTTATTATAACCTATTCTGGGGACTTGGACTAGTTTGGCTACATAGGAAGATTCATGCTAGGAATACAATTGAAGAATTTTGGCAAGGTTGATATTAGAAACTCTTAAAAGCCAGATAGAGCAGACTTGGTAGATAAATACTGATATATTGGTTGAATGAAGAGCTCTTTTTACTTTCTTCCAGTCTTTACTCAACTGTCTTCCCAGTAGGCTTACCCTGACCACCTTCTTTAAAACAGTCACCTCTCAATTTATCCATCCTCTGCCCAGCATTCTCGTCCTTTCCCTGGTCTTCCTCTCTTTTCCATAACAGATCACCTTCTATGGATCACAGTCTTATAATTTACTTATTCATTATGTTTTATTTATTGTCTTTCCTCCCCACTGGAATATAATAGAACTGCATTGTTCACTGATAATTCCCAAGCACCAACAATATCGTCTGACACACAGTAGGGCTCAGTCATCACTAGTTGAGTGAATGAATCCTAAATTAATAAACTTCAGTATCTTGTCCAGATCTGGCATGGATAGCTTAGGTATAATTCAAATGTCTTATTTCTGAAAGAGACAAATTTATTTTGTAAAACTGCCAAGATTATGCCCACTACTTATAATATAATCTGGGGTAGGGCAGGAAAACGGAGGTGAGGGGGTGGAAGATATGTTGCCTTAATGTTTCTTGCCTTCAATGTCAAATAGAGGGCTGGGGTTGTGACTTAGTAGAGCACTCGCCTAGCATGTGTGAGGCACTGGGTTCGATCCCCAGCACCACATAAAAAAATAAATATTTTGTGTCCATCTACAGCCAAAAACAATACATAAAAAGCAGAGGTGTAAAAATTGTAAATACCTTTATTTATTCCTTACCTAGAAAAGTGTTGTTTTATATGGTGATTAATTCTCATGCTTTAATCATTTCTCTCTTTTTCTTTCTCCACAGACCTTTGTAGTATTAAACAGAGGGAAAACTCTCTTCAGATTTAGTGCCACGCCTGCCTTGTACATTTTAAGTCCTTTTAACCTGATAAGAAGAATAGCTATTAAAATTTTGATACATTCATATCCTTTTCTTCAAATGTGGAGTGCAACAACTGCATGATTATATATGTCCTGATATTTGACAACTGAATTATATATTATGCTTTTTTATTTTTTAAACCAATAGTAGAGTTGGCTGTCCCACTAGTCAGAGGTTTAAGACTGAGGTCCTTACAAATTGCAAGCTGAACTGTGGCAAATTCTTTTTCTGAGGATGATATCACTGGAGTCTGGAATTTTTTTAGTGTCATGAGGGACAAATTAAGCTGGTAACCTTCTGTTGAAGTCTTGGCTTTTTAATTTCATCCCATGGGAGACTATTTAGCTTGTTAACATATTAAGATCCAGTACGAGAATTTCTTTGAAACTGCTTCTGGAGTTGTGAATAGTCAAATGAATGCTTTAGAGAGCTGCCTTGAATTTTTTTGATTTCTCCAGCAGCAAGTTTAGAAAGAATCTGTGATAGTTCTCAGATGAAATAACCTCCTTGGTGCAAAGGTTTAGATGCAGATTGCAGGATAGATATGAATATTTTCTAGGATTTTTACTCCCCTTAAATAAAAAAATGTTGATTTATTCATGTGACCTGGCTTTTATATCCTATCAATATAGAAGACCATATGACACATGAAAAATTATGTGATGGGTTTATCAACTCTGCATAGACTTTAAACTTGCATGCTTGGTATTTAATTTAATAGCACTTTAGTCTCGTGTGTCAGAGTATGTGTCCTCCAAAGCGGATGAGGAAATCAGCAATTGAACTTAGCCAATGAGTTTAGTAAGCCCTGCCACATCGCAACTCTAGGAATATAGCAAACTGGTTCTGAAATTGTGGTTTACAAGCGATGTAGTTCGTAAATCAGAAGTTTTATGGGAAATAAATAATTTACAAAGAACTTCTTCCCTTTCTGTTACATCAGAGGTGGAGTGCTTTTTTCTCTTCTGGTACCAAAGAGTATGTTTTTATACTCTCTTCTGGTTCCAAAGGGTATGTTATTGTACTCTGAAACAAAAATCCAGCTGGAAGAAGTATTTGCTCTTCTACTAGTAGAATAAAGATGGGGAATGTCATTAAGAAGAGAGAATGGGTTAGCAGCAAATGAGATACAGCTTACATGCTTGTTAAAGTGACAGTTTGAGTCTGAGAATCTCATGTTAACCTGAAACAGTTGAATTTTCCTCAAATGAGAACAGAAAGAGCTGAGAAAGATGTGGATGAAACTGAAATGGCAACAAAATGGTTTGCTATCCATAAACTTTCCTGGGTACTTTTAGAACGATCAAATACATTTGCCCCGTTATCTAAGTCAGGAGAATGGGAGTGCGATGTCCTTGAAATCTGTACCTAACTTGTTTTGATTGCATTTCTGTATTGGGCATATATTCAATGCACGCTGGCTGGCACCTTGTTCCCAAAGACAGTTCAGCCCTATAGAAGGACTAGGGGAAAAAATGAACCATTAATTATATGTAGATTTTCAAATAATTAGTTATGTAAGGTAATTAACTTAACAATAAGTGAATACTGAACAATAAAGATTTATTTTTTCACCTGATGATTTTTAAGACTGATAACTTCTGGCTACTGTACACAAAGTTAAGGTATTTGGAGGCTTATTCTATAGTTGAAGTGAAAAGTAGTAAGAAGAGGAAATATTTATCCAAAAGTTATAAAACAGTGACAACCCTATTGAAAGAAGAACCACCTGCCCCGTCCATCCACAGTTCTCCAGTGGGGATATACACGGTGTCTTTCTTTGTTGGTGATAGTGACCAGTTTTCATTATCAACTTGCCTTTCCTCCTCTTCTGTGCTTTATCTCTGTTCTATCTGTTGATTCAGATCTTGTGATACCCAGTGCAAAATGTGTTTGTATTCTGAGAAAATTTTTTTAAAAAACAGCCAGATTTTGTGTTTTCCCCCTTGACTCTTCTCTACAGTATTTAGCATGATCATTATGTGCACTATTTTGACCAACTGTGTATTCATGACTTTTAGTAACCCTCCTGACTGGTCGAAGAATGTGGAGTAAGTAGCCCATTTATATGTCTGCTTGTTTGCTTTAAAGAATTTTAAGTTATTGAATCTTGTGCTTCACCAGTTTATCCATGAAGGAAAAAAAAATACTTATTACCACTATTTCATGGAGAAGGGTGAAGATACATGTGGAATTTAGGAAATATTTGAAGACGTCAGCTCTTAAAAAAGAGCAAAGTCTGCTCCCACCTCTGCTCTTCTTGTGCTAGCCAGTGTTTGCCCATGGCTCCATCACTGTTCTATTTGTTTTAATTCCTGATGGTACTCTCTTCTCCAGCTTTAGGTTTCCCTTTCTTTCTTTTGGGGTACTGCTCATCTGCTCCAAAATGATCACATACTGGATGGCAGTACAGTGTTATTTCCTTGAAATATCACTAAAGCCCCAGCATTCCAGAGTTCCAGATGTGGGCATTTCACTGAGTTTCATTCAGAATGCTCCTTTCTCCTCCTCATTCTGTCCTACCACTTTGGTGATGCCCTTACTGTCCTCCTGGCAAAGCCACACCTTAGGCCAGTGTAATCTTGAAAGGTTCATTTGAACTTTCTGTTTGTTCAGAAATGACCTTAAGCTCTCCATTTCTTTGACAGGTACACGTTCACGGGGATTTATACATTTGAATCACTAGTGAAAATCATTGCAAGAGGTTTCTGCATAGATGGCTTTACCTTTTTACGGGACCCATGGAACTGGTTAGATTTCAGTGTCATCATGATGGCGTAAGTTCTCTGCTTACTTTATTGGGGTTCTGGGTGTGATCATGTGTGTAGGGGAGGATACTCCTGGATGTTTGCATGACCATGTTTGTAAGTGAGAATTTATGGACTCAGTGGTGTAAGAATTAATAGGTACACACGGGGACTCTTGCTTATGGTTCTTGCTTGTGAGGACCTTTTGTTTTTCAGGCAGCAACAGTGTGTTTATGTGGAGAAGATGAGCAGAGTCTTTATAGCTGGGAGGGAAAGTAGGGAGTAATTTTCCATGGATTCTCCCTCATATTTTATTCCCTCTTATGACATTGACCATGATTTGCACACCCATCACTAGGGGACCTCTGTGAAGACTTGGAATTTTTAGATGTGAAAATGTGAAATGTGAATTTTTTAGAGGTGAAAATGTGTTTTCTGGGCACATCATATCACATGTGATTTAATAAGGCTGACCAGGTGTTGCAGACTTCAAAGCACATTTTAGAGACAAAACATGAGCCAGGGTATCCAAATTGGCACTTCCTGAAGTTGCTAACCAGAATTTTGAACTGTCACTGGAGACCACAGAGCTCCACATAGGTATGCTAGCTGCTCCTGGTAACTTGTGTTGCATTAGCAATAAAAATGTCTCTGTGGGAAACTCACCTGATGGTAGAAAAGTTATAGCAGGCTTTAGTATTTTTATTTTCAGGTTGGGAAAGTGCTTTGTGGTTTGGGGATGTGATGGGGGTGGTGCTTAGGTTTTGTGTGTGTGCACAAAGATGTGTGAGAGAGAGCGTTTGCATATGTATGGGTCTGAGCGTTTCATAGCAAGATGTATTTCCTCTGTAAAATGTGAGCGAATATTATTCTTTGAATATTGTGGAACTTGGACTTTCTGTTATATAATGACAGTTTCTGACTCTCCAGCATTATGAAATACACATTGATATTCATTTAAAATCTTATTGTCTTTGCTAGGCGCAAAGCTGGTGATAAAATGGGCTCTTAACTCAGTATTTGTTCTGATCTCATGATCTGGATTTTCCCGAGCCCTGTTTTTGTCTGTCACTGGACACAGCTTCAACTGTGCACATGACTGCAAACATACAATGTCACTCTTGGATATGTCATATATGCAGTCATTTAGGCATTTTTGCTGTCATCAGTGAGGGAGCTACTTTAATGTACATTTGTTTTTGTGGGACTCCTGCTGCAGAATTTTGTCTCCCTTTCTTAAGAAATTGTTCACAAAACTTGGGGATATGAATCTTTGATACTTCCTGGCCTTCCTTTTTACTAAAAAATGTAAATGACCTGACAGTAAAGTGATTCTTACTGGGATCTGCCCACCACTGCTAATTAAGGAGTAAATCCTTTAAACTTGTAGTTATAGCAATTCTTTGGATTATACTTTTGAATTCTCCTTGCCCATTTTTTTTAAAAAAGACATGTTACTTAAATGTTTATATTTTGAAATTTTTCTTTTTCAGGGAAAAAATGAAATCATACCTTGTATATAAGACCCTTTCTTTCCCCCATTCTCAAACCCTCGCCAGTGGTACCATTACAAGTTAACTTTGGTTTGATTCTGCAGGTATATAACAGAGTTTGTAAACCTAGGCAATGTTTCAGCTCTGCGCACTTTCAGGGTACTGAGGGCTTTGAAAACTATTTCGGTAATTCCAGGTAAGATGGCCTGGGGTTGGTGTTAGGTGTTGGGTTAGGGCCCTGACGTGACGTACTGTACTTTTTGTTTTGTTGTGGTTTTGTTTTTTCTTTTGGTGTTTGTGTTTGTGTCTGTGTTTGTCATTTCTGTCTGTATGTGACCTCCCTTACTACAGATATGTGACAGAGTTTGTGGACCTGGGCAATGTCTCAGCGCTGAGAACATTCAGGGTTCTCCGAGCTTTGAAAACTATCTCTGTAATTCCAGGTGAGAAAATGTGTGCACAGGACTGACCTTGATGCATCTCCTCTTTCCCTCCATTCATTTTGTCCACCATATTCTAAACTGGTGTGAGCACAGTTGGTATGCTCTGCATTCTGCATTCTGCATGCTTTTCCTGAGAGACATTCTCTGGAATGGCCTTTTGGTCCCTAAGCAGTTTCCTCTGACTGTGCTTGCAGGCATGCAGCCCCCATTTCATTCATGCTTTTGAAAAAGCATGTGCTTAAGAATCCCTTGGATCTTATAATATCTGAAAATAATCATCATAGAGCTAACCGTCTCCTTGTATATAAATCATTTGACTCCCAGCCTCATGGAATTACAGTAATTTTTTTTTTAACATGTGCCATCATTCCATTGCTTGTGATTTCTAGGCTTCCTATAGCATGGTTTGCTGATGGAATGTTATTCAAAGAATTATGCTTTTATTATTACTGTACTAATGGAATTATTTAATCGCAGATGAGACCTACACAGTTAACTAGTCCAGAATTGTAGAAAAATGTAAAAACCTTGAAGTTAGTGAACTGAACTTTAATAATCACTATCTATCATGTTCCATTGCTGTCTGTTTTACTAGACTGAGAACCAGTAACTATCTACTTACTGTACATATATATTCAGGGATCATTCTCAAACATAAATCCCAATGAAAGTTTATACAGGTGCTGTTTTAAAAAAAAATTTAAAGGTAAGAGAAGATTCAACTAAAGATATGGGCAAATAAAAGTACAGAAACTTGAGGGGAAAAGAAATATTGAGGGTGGTTTGAGAGGTAGTTGATTGACAATCTCTTTAAAATTTTTGCCTTTTTCTTTTTGATCCTGGTTGAGCTAGCCCAGTGGTTCTTAACCTTTTGAAGGTTTTGGATCCTTTTGAGAATCAGATGAAAGTTGACAGACCCCCCTGAAGCCCATCCATGGACCCCAGGTTAAGATCCCTTAATTTAATTTAAATCATTGCAGCTGGCTAATATTTCTCTTCCTAAAGACTAGGAAGGAAATTGGAAGGAAAGATACTTGGTTTAGTACTTTGTTAGTTTTGTGAGCCTAAGATAGACTGGCAATAACTTGTCAGTGGTCACGACAGTGTTGTTGCTCTTGGGCTTTAGTTGTATTCAAGATTTTTAAAGATTTCCCAGAGGCCAGGCTTTCCACAACAGTTTTGTAGAAATAGGGGTACAGAGAACAGAGACATTCTATTCTCATCATGTGCCTCATTCCCTGTGGCTGACTCAGAAGTCTCTTCAATGTTATCTAAATATCAGATAGCAAGAGGGGGAAGAATAAAGGTAGAATCCTGGAGAGGGTGGACTTAGAATGTGGTTTACCAGGAACCTCAAGGAAGTTTCATTAGGTAGGCCTTTTTTTCTGAGGGAGCTGGAGCACCACATCTTTACTTTCATTTTTCCTTTGGTCTCTCTTCCTCTGGCCCCTTTAAAATATGATCCTCTGTTTTCTGTTCATTTCCCCCAGCGTACTCTGCAAGGCATCTGTCTCTTTATGTTCTTGTGATCTCAGAACTTCTCTTCCAGAATTAAATTGGAAAACTGCATTCTGTTCACTAACGGGGGCAGCAGATGCTATCTCTAGTCTAGCTCATTGCTTTTGTCTTTGTCTCTACTGTATGGGTACCTTTTGACCAGGGCATTTCTGCAAGGTAACTCTTGACCAATACCATGTTACTTAATACTCTAGTAATACATACACATATGTAAACATATAGTGACTATAATACAGTGCCTGGCCCATAGCAGTGCTCCATAAATGGTTGTAGTAGTAGCAGTTATTATCATAAAGACACCTAAGCCCAAAGAAAGGGTTTGTGTCAAGATTTAGACATCAGCCTCACAGTTTGAAATAGATTCCCAGGTTCCTATTTCTAGAAGCACCCCCAGTTGAGCTGGCTTTGGGAAGCTAACTGGGATGGAGAATAACTTTAAGGATAGTAAGCTAATAATAGAGCACTGTCAGTAAAAGGTATATTGGATTTTTTTAATTAAAGTGTGACTTCCAATTTCAATCCTTTTGCTACCCTGTCTACCTTTCAGAGTTAGTAAGAGAAATCCAGTAGTTGACTTCTCCCTTATGGAGAGGCTTCTCTCATCCTATGTAAAATTCTGAATTTCTCTATCATTCTTTCTTCCCCAGAATACTGTTGTCCTATTCCTACCTTTGAGTCACACAGGTCTCCTTCCAAGGCCAGGCACCAGTGTGAGTCAGTGGATCTGGGCCTGTCTCACGTTTGAAAATCTAAGTCATTTTGATTCTACTGTTGTAGAACTAGGACACGGTGCTCCTTGATATAAACCAAAACTATATTGTTTTGCCTACCAGGTTTTCTTGTGGGTCAGTTCAGTGGAATCGTTGCTTTCCTTGCCTTCTCCTCTTCCCAGTTTGGTTAGGCTTTGCCAGATCTGCCAAAACCAGAATGGAAATGAGAATGACTAAAGAGTTGACACAGAGTCTGCAAGATCTCACAAGGCTCTCAAAGGCTCAGCTCCCTTCATGAGAACTTTTCCTTTCCTAGAGCACTCACCCTATCTCACCTGGACCAACGCTGTCCTCCCTCTTAGCATCTGGTACATATTTTGATTGTGTCAGGGCTGCCAAGACCCCAGGAGATTATAGAGAATAAGGTGCATCAGTTAGCTTGAGTGTTTTGCATAAGAAATGCTTTACTTTAAGAGACTGTGCAGCTTATAAAAGTCCAGGCCCCACATTCCGATCCCTTTTATTTATCAACCCAAGACCTGGATATATCTCTTTTATGGTTTCTTTTTTGTTTCAGAGGCACCAGCTTGGAGAACAGTGTGAGCACTGTCAGTACTTAAAGGGTCAGTGATAGAGCAGACCCTTTGTAAATTTGCTTTGACTTGGAAATTTGCCTAAAAGTCTGTGTCTTTAAACTTTGATTTTAGTTTGTATTTATGAACTTATACTCTCTGTCAGAAGTTTCATCATCTGCATGCTTTGATCATATGCCTCAGGACTAACATACCTTAAGATAGGGTAGGACTCACAATGGAGTATTTTCAGGCTTCTTTTGGAGAGTAGCACTGAATAGCCTAAATAGAACCAGTTGGGATAGCCACACTTGTCAGTTCCTTTTCATGTCCATCATTTAAGTGACTCCCCCATAGCACTAGTAACCTACCGAGACCAGTGCTGACTTGACACCATCTCGCTGTCTTTAGAGTTGTAGTTTCTAAATTACTTTCCTCTTGGATATTTTGCATCTCTGTTCTTGTTTCTGTTACTTTTACTCATGACCAGTGGGATCAGGTAGGAAGCATGGGAAATAATGGGCCCTTCTTCTTCCCACCACAGTATTCACAAAGAAAGTACTTTGTTTAAATGTGTATGTAGTGAACGTGACAATTTCTGCTACATACTGAAGGGGGATAGAAAAAGTGGTTCAAAACCATATGCAGACTTTTTCTCTTTTAGTACTGGGGATTTAACCCAAGGTACTTTGATGCTGAGCTACATCCCTAACCCTTCTTATTTTTTATTTTGAGATAGGGTCTTGCTAAGTTGCTGAAGCTACTAGCCTTGAACTTGTGATCCTCCTGCCTCAGTCTCCCAAGTAACTGAGATTATAGGCATGAACCACCACACCCAGCTCATTGTTTTAAAATATCCCAGTTATTAATTGTGATGCTTTCATATTTCTCCTTCCACATTGCTTCCTAGGAAAGATAATTAAATTTAATAGTGGTCCTAATTGGAAAAGCACTGAAAATTCACAAGATCCCACTGACCCACCCTTGAGAGCCAGTTTAGGTTGTGTTATACTTTGTGATGTGAATCTGGTCTTATAAATAAATCTATAGCCCCCCAAGTGACTCCCAAATTACTCTTGATGTGAAAAACCTTCAAGAACTGTTGTGAGGATTGCATTTGCAACTGGAAAACTGACAAGGCTCTACTTTACCCCTGGGACTTATCAGGGCACCAGCCAGACTCTTGGAACTGGAAAGCTGTTCTTTCACCTGGACTGAGAACTACTTGTGACTGCTACTGAGGCTTGTTCCAGTATTAATTTTGTGAGGAAATTAACTCACATTGCTTCAAACCACTTAAATTTCTCAGCCTGAGTTACTAACTGAGGAATGAGAATTGATGTTATTTATAATCTGGCCATGACAACAAGGGAAGATTTTGATCCCAACATGCATAGCTGATTTCTCTGGACATAGCACATAAACCAGCTTTCTTTGTTTGTTCATGGGATTGCTGGGCATTATGAAAGGTCACAGGAAGATCAGAGGTGCCTTTTAGAGGATCAGAGGTGCCTTTGGCATAGAATCCTGTTGCAGTGGCTTGGATTCACCTGTTTCTCAAAATTCCTGAAATACCTGACTTCCTGTCTGGTAGCTAACCTTTCTGTACATTAGGTCCAGCTGTCTGTTTGTGGTCTGTAGTAAATGTATTAAATTCTTCTGTTCAGACACATACCAATGCTAGTTAATGTTAGCCTCTTCCAAGAGTTCTTGCTGTCCAATTTGCCCCCACATGGCTTCTGTTGCACGCTCTGTTGTGTAGGAGTCGTTGGAAGGAGCATTCTGCTGTTTTGGATAATCGGTTTTCAGTCAGTATCTTGCTTGTTCTGGCATGTGTTGTGAGCCAATAGAAAAGGCAAGACAGCTTCTCTTCACAGTCAGAACAGCAGCACTCTCCATTCTTGCTTGCATGGGGTCAGGAATTCTACCAGCAACTTCTCACTTTGTTGACCCATGTTGATGGTGGCAGGAGTGCTTTTGCTTGAATATATTCATTATGTTGGGCAGCCACTGCTAGCAGGACTGTAGAGCTTGAGCTTAAGAAACTTATGGATGGTGTCATCTCCATAAATTGACATTGATGTCTCTGCAGATGTGGTCACTCTAAATTATCAAGTCTTGGCTGAGACCAGAATATAATTCAGTGACTGTTTAAATTTGTTTGCTTCACCTGCAGATATTGAGCCCATCATCTGTTTTCCCTGTGCCTTCTAATTTTGTTCTGGATCTGGACAAGAATCTTGGAGAGTAAACTTTTAGTGTCATGTAGTGATTATTCTTGCTCAATTAAGATTCGTTTTTTTGAACCCCAGTGAAACACAAGCACCTGAATAGGATTTCTAACAAGTTTTCACTTTAAAATACTTGATAGCTAAATGAATTGTCACCAACAAGATCTAAGCTTCAGGTTTCAAAACGCTTGAGGAAATGCGTTCTTTTTTAGCTTTCTGGACTTATTTTTCTAGATTTCCTCAGTAATGACATCTGGTTTATGGATAACAGATGTTAACCCAGCATCTTGTGAACATTCAGGTCCATCTCTAGGAAATGATGAGTGCCAGGCATGATCAATGTATTCGTTGTGAATCTCTGGGTGCAAGTGAAAGCACACTGGAGCACTTTAGAGAATCCCAGAACTGGGATGGTCTTGAACCTCAGGAAGACAATGTAGAAACGAGAATGCAGAGCCCAAAAGCCTTGGTTTCCACAAAGTAATTTGTCTCCATCTTCTATGTGTTTATTCTTTTCTTCTCTTTGCATACTAAATTCCTTTACTTCTTAGACACATCTCAGTATAGTAACAGAATATTTATATATGACCATTCTCACCATATGAAGACTGTCTCTTGTCCTATTCCAGATTCCTATAGGAAAGGATCTGGATTTAGATCAGATGTCCACTCTGTCATCTGTAACTAACTTCTAAGAGAATATATAACCAAGTTGCAGAGAGCCCACCCTTAGGGAAGAGAGGATAGTTGGTGCTTATGACCTGACATTTCTTGTTTTATGGGCCTACAATTTTCCAAAGAATTCTCAGGAAATTAGATCAGAATCTTGCTAAAATTGTGTGCATTTTAAAAAATTATGTATTATAACAAATGCATTGGTTTGGTTATTTTGTAGTTTTAAACTCTTGTTACTAATATAAATATCAGCTCACACATCATTTTTCAGAGCAGCTAAAACAGCAATAGAAGACTAGAGATGTACCTCAGTAGAAGAGCCCTTAGCTAACATGGTTTAGGCTCTGGGTTCAATCCTCAGTATCACACACACATACAAAGCTTTAAATAGCAATAAAGAAGACTTTAAATGATTATCCAGTGTTCAGATAGGTACTTTAACTATTCAGGGTGAGGCAGCTGCATTAGTTCCATATAAGTAAATCAAGAAATGAAATCTTATAAGTATTCTTCAGTAACCTATCCAAATATCCTTTTTAAAATCACTTTTTGACTTTGCAAACAGAAGACCTACATAATTTTAGAAGCCTAAAATATAATTTTTGGCCTAATAATTACCTGCCCCAATGAGGACTTTTCTGTGCCTCAGCAATAATATGGAAATATATTCCATAGCCCTGGGATACTTTACTTCCTGATGGGTACTTTTCATTTTACACCACCAATACCTTAGCTAGTTGAGCAATTACAGGATCATTTCACAGGGCCTTAAGTGTTAAAGAGAGTTTGAAATTTCAACTGCTGAATCTCTAGCAAACATCTCTGCACTGTTTTTAAAGACTTCTGGAGAAGATTCTTCAACTTCTCCTTCACTGCCCACTGCCATGTAGCACTGTTTACCCCATTCTATAGATGAGAAAATGAGACTTGGAGAGGTGATCTTAAATTGGTTTTGAGATTTGGTGGGTCATAAATAATGACTGAGCCAGGACCAGAATTTCTGCTTTCTGATTCCCCATCTGGTGCTCTTTCTGCACAGCTATGTGAGGAGGAAAGGAATCAGATTAGAGTTGCCTAGTTTTCCTGCAGCCTAGGCAAGCTCTTCCTAATCCCTTTAGTGGCCATAGTCTTTAGGGAACAATCTCTGTAAGAAAACAGGTTTCTGCACCCTTCTAGTCTAATTTTAGCACTTCTTTCTTTAATTCCCCTTAGATTCCTTTCAAGATATTGTGTAAGAAGAGAAATTTCTCATTTATTCTTCTATTAAAAATTCCTTAAGTACCTGCTTTGTGCCAGGTCCTGGGCTAATCACAGCATGCATTGCTACTGTTGTACTCAGAGAATTCTGTTGGGCTTAACTTTGAAAATTATAGGTGGTTACTGCAAAATGCAAAAGAGGACCCACATCCATATCACCATTATGTGATAGTTAGCCAAGAGGAGTGTCATTCCCAACTGTGTCCCTTTGAGGAAGGCAATGTCTGTATAATAATGATAGCTAGCAAGTGCTACATGCCTGCTATGTGCTAGGCACTTTACTAGATATTTCTTATATATATTATCTTATTTAAACCTCACAGCAAGTCAATGATGGTAGTATTATAAATCTCTTTATAGAGGTGAGGTTCAGACAATAATGGTTAACATTTGAGTTATCTACTACGCATCAGGTGCTTTAAGTGTGTCATATGAATCATGCTTAATCATCACAACAGACTTAGTATAATATTCAGCTGTAATTATCTCCATCTTATTTATTTACTTATTTTAATTTTTTGGTGGTGCTAAGGATTAAACCCAGGGTCTTGTACATGCTAGGTAAATGCTCTACCACTGAGCTACACTCCAACCCTTATTATGTCCATTTTAAGATGAAAAAAACTGAGGATCCAAGAGATTAGGTGCTCAGGTCACACAAGTGAAGGCATAACCTTGGTTAAGGTTAATAATGAGGGGCTGGGGTTGTGGCTCGGTGGTACAGTGCTTGCCTAGCATGTGTGAGGCAATGGGTTCGATTCTCAGCACCACATATAAGTAAATGAATAAAATAAAGGTCTATCAACATCTAAAAAAAAAAAAAGATTAGTAATGATCTTGCCCAACTGCCCACTTCAAAACCAAGATTATAATTCCTTTAAATGACACTCTGATATTCTTACCTTCAGAAGTAGATCAGAAACGAGATCCTGAGGCTTGTGTGATAGGGCTCAGTGTCTGGTTCCTACTCATCTTGGTGCAGTGGCCACCAGAAGTGTCAGCACTCTGTTGGCCATGTCCTATGATAGCACAGTGTTAGGTGTTCCAGGGAGAGCCACATGTAGTAGCCTCATTTGAACCCAAATAGGATGAATCTATATATTTTTCTGTTTTTCATCACTGATCTCTCCCTGTGCAGTTAAGAAATCTACCTTGTTTAGGTTTAAGTTTGAACCGGTAGCTTTCATTTAAAAATTAAATAGATATAATAAAATTAAAATTAAATAGATTATAAGTGTTTTTGTTTTTAATCTAGGCCAGAGGAAAGGGAGGCATTGTAGCAAGCAGGGAATATATGTGATATAAAGAAGGTGTACTTTTAAATGTAAAGGTAAATTATGAATATGGATTAATAATTAACCTTTTCATATGTTGGCATTTCCAGAACTGATGGGAAAACATTATTATACCTTCTTATTGGCTTTTAAATTTCCCAGTGGTTCCCTTTCTAACCTGGAAGCTTCCTTAATCCCTGATTTTTCCATTTGTTTCTTCAACAAATATTTACTGTGGGCCAGGCACTATAGATACAGCTGTGAATGATACAGACATAAGAAATGCTTATAGCCATGGTAAATACCACAGAGGAAAGTGTAAGGTGCTGCTAAGATAGTAACAATGGTTGGGGAGGGAGAAGAGTTGGGAAGGCAGGATCGACTTCTGAAGGAAATGATCTCTACACTGATACCTGAAGGAGAGAAGGAGGTAGGCAGGTAAGACAAGGACTAAAAGGAAGCAGTCAGACTGAGGGAGGGCACCGAGGAGCAATAACCTGGCTTATTTTGGGAACTAAAAAGTTGTCCAAGAGAGGAAAGTACATCCAGAAAAAAAGGAGCCCCATGTTGGTAGAAGAAGCTTTCTTAACTTTTTAAGAATTGTAACTTAAAAATGCACACTTCTGGAAACCCCTCATTTTGCTGACATTGTTATTCTAATGGTATAAAGATGTACTGGTCATATTTCAAGGGTGGTACTGTGGGGAGGAGTAGAGGCCGGGGCTAAGAGGGAGGCTGGGAGTGAGGGGGGCTTTGAGGTGACTCTGGTTCTGGGTGCTCTGTCTCCTCAGGCCTGAAGACAATTGTGGGCGCCCTCATTCAGTCTGTGAAGAAGCTGTCGGATGTGATGATCCTGACAGTGTTCTGCCTGAGTGTTTTTGCCCTGATCGGACTGCAACTGTTCATGGGGAACCTGCGAAACAAGTGTGTCGTGTGGCCTATAAACTTCAATGAGAGCTATCTTGAAAATGGCACCAAAGGCTTTGATTGGGAAGAGTATATCAACAATAAAAGTAGGTGGCTCCTCCCCTGCAAGGGGAAGAACTCATCTATGCAGTCAGAAGCCACCATTGGGCTTAAAAAAGTAGCTGGGCTCACAAGGAATGGCAGTGCTACCAGAAGCATCCTCAGGAAGTCATTTCCTTTCCTCAAGGCCAGATTATGTTCAGAAACTCGTATGCCAGCCCTCTCTCCAATTTTCTCTTTTCTAGCCCTTGAAACCTATAGCATCTTCACATGTACTCCTAAATTTTTGCTTTAAAAATTAGACTTAGAAACTTGATCAAAATTCTTCCATCCCTTGCTGGGTTGCCTGGGAGTTAAATACTTAGTTCAGAATATGCCTATGCCTAGAACTCAATCTTTTTTAATACTAGTAAGACATTGGTAATTGACCTGGTCTGGGGTGTCAGGCAATCTCCAAGGCACCACTTGATCCTATTATGCTTAAGGAGTTTTGATAATTTTATTTGAGGAACCAAAGTACTTGAGTCTTTGTATTAAGGAAAATTTTTAGTGGTATTTCTTTAAACTAATGAAAAATTTAGCAATGTCACCATTAGTCCCTTTCGAGAAATAAAGTCAGATAAGTAACTGTTAGAAGATGTTGCAAAGGAGATTTCAGGAATATCTGCCTTCTAGTTTAAAATAGGACATAGTACCTAGTGACCAACCAGTGAGGAGTTCTAGAATATCTTGATCAAAATAAGTTATAAGATGTTTTGGTCAGCTTTTCACTGCTGTTACTAAAGACCTGACAAGAACAGTTTTAGAGGAGGAAAAATTTATTTGGGGGCTCATGTTTTCAGAGGTCTCAGTGCATAGATTGCCGGCTCCATTACCTGGGGCTTTAGGTGAGGTAGGACATGATGATAGAAGAGTGTGGTAGAGGAAAGTCACTCAGGATTTCACATTTGCAAGCTAAGAGAGACTCAGCTCACCAAATATATACCCCAAAGGCATGCACTCAATGACCCACCTCCTCCAGCCACACCCTACCAGCCTGCAGTTATCACTGCAGGAATTAATCCCTGTCAGGGAACTGTCAGGAACATGAGCTTTTGGGGAACATCTAATATCTAACTATAAGAGTAGATTAAAATTTTCTAAAGGGATGAAGAACTCAGAAAACTACTTTAGATCCCTTTCATTCAGGTACCAGAACCTAGTATATATGTTAAGTACTGATGGAAGTCAGGTCCTGTGAAGAGTATTGTATCAAGGGCTTCAGTGGAGCACTTTAAATTTGTAAATATATATAGGAAAATCATTAATGGTAAGGACTTCTCATCAGCTTTCACTGCTGATGGAAAAGATTTATATGAGCTAAAATCAATAGCTTTTTCTGCTGAGGCTAGTCAGGAACAGTATAACCCTATTTTCTTATTCCCTTCAATTTGCCTATTCATTTCCTGCCTCTTCAAACTTTTCTAGCAAATTTTTACACAGTTCCTGGTATGCTGGAACCTTTACTCTGTGGGAACAGTTCTGATGCTGGGTAAGTAGCTCACCTAATTTTATTCTCCTTCCTTAAAATAATGTGCCTATTTTTAGTTGGATGTAAATGGGCAATGTTTCCACTTTTCTTTGGGCTCATATAATAAAACCTATAATCAGACCTGACCTATTGGTTAACTCAGATTTCCTTTCTGTTTTATATTTGTCCATCCAAAGATGACATTTCAACAGTAGGTGAATATACCTGTAGCCTCAAATTAAAAATCAAGGATGTTAAAGGATAAAGAGAAAATCTTTAACACCAGGTAGTTCACCTGCCTCTTGTAGATTCCCCTTGTTCTGTCTTAACACAGTTAATACAATATAAAATAAGGACACTGTCTTAGTGATAGTTTAGCATCCAAGGATGACCCAGAAATGATCTAGACCTGAAATGGGGGAAAGAACAGATAGCAACATAGTATTTGAGTCTTGATTCTCTTAGCTCTAGACCTTTGCCAAGCCATTTAATTTATCTGATCCTTAATTTCAGTAAACAAAATGAATTTAATAGATCATGCTCTCTTTTCCTCACAGGGTTACTATTAAGGAGCCACTTAGATAACATACATGAAAAGTGCTTTGTAAACAGAGCTATACAAATGTAAGGTGTGGTGTCATTATTCAGAGTATATCAGTCCCTTAAGAACTGATATTTTAATATGACCATGACAAGAAGTCCATTTAGTTTTTGTATCAAGGTAGCTATTGGAGATTTCATTGAAAATGACATAGGTGAGTCCAAAAACAGAAGAAATGGTATAACTGAGGTTACAGAAATCCCCATTATGACTTACGTCAACACAGCAAGTGTTAAAAGAACATAGACAACTAAAAGGAACATCTAGGCATTGTCACTTAGGAGAATAGCTAAGTTCAATTTTATCAAATGACAGATTGATATGAATCTGGGACAGTGGTTTTCATATTTTGTCATGAATAAGAATTACCAGGGAGCTGGATGTGGTAGCGCATGCCTGTAATCCCAGCAGCTCAGGAGACTGAGACAGGAGGATCTTGAGGTCAAAGCTGGCCTCAGCAACCACGAGGCACTAAGCAACTCAGTGAGACCCTATCTCTAAATAAAATACAAAAATAGGGCTGGGGATGTGGTTCAGTGTTTGAGTGCCCCTGAGTTCAATCCCTGGTACCAAAATAAATAAATAAATAAATAAATGCATGTTCATAGATCCCATTTTCAAAGCTTTCAACTCCTAGGTTTTGGGTAGGGCATAGGAATCTGTGTTTTTAAGGGATATGCCATGTGATTCTTATGTAGGTTCTGCCCAGAAATTGACTACCTACTTATGTGCTTGCTCTTTCCCTCCTCCCCCTACTCCTGCCATCTCTCTCTCTCTCTCTCTCTCTCTCTCTCTCTCTCTCTCTCTCTCTCTCTCTCTCTCTCTCTCTCTCATTTATTTATTTTTCTTCTTCAAGTTTGTAGGCTCGGCTTTGTAGATAGTTACTTCCTATCTACAAGGTCAGAGAGTAGATAAAATTATGTTATTTATTATCTTCAAGGTTATGAATTGTGGAATTATGTTGAAAAGTCCTGAACTTCCCTTTCTTTCTTCAGGCAATGCCCAGAGGGATACCAGTGTATGAAAGCAGGAAGGAATCCTAACTATGGTTATACAAGCTTTGACACTTTCAGCTGGGCCTTCTTGGCGTTGTTTCGCCTTATGACCCAGGACTATTGGGAAAACTTGTATCAGTTGGTAAATAATACCTCTTTCTTTGGTGGTAGAGTCTGCATGGGGCAGTGTGGGCTTCAGGATATTCTGTGTGAGAGACTTTTAGTGAAGACACTAAATAAGATCTGAGGGTGGCATTTCCCACAGTCCATTGGTTTATAATATTAGTGAATTCTCCTAGTTCTTATACCTATTTCTCAAATACTTAGTTATGTGTAGTTGTAGAAGCTTGTAGCCTTGATTGCCTCAGCCTGGCTTGGGACTCTGCTGTCTCTACCTACTACCTATTGTTTTGCCATCTGCAGCATATCTCCTTTTGGGTCTTTGGGCTTAGGACATCTCTTTAAGAAATACTCAATACCTATTTGTGCAAGGTACTGTGCTAGACATTATCAAGAGGAAATTTTTATCTGAAAGGGCTTTGGAGTTTAAATATATCAACATTTTTAAGATTTATAACACACTGGAACTTGTTCAAGCAGGTTATAAAGGTAGAGATAAGGTCAGTTTTATTCCATCAGACCACATCAACAACTAGACACCATTGTTTAATTTTGCTGGTTGTAATGGAGAAATTAGTGCAGGTTTATGGTAAGGGTCTTTCAGCTTAGAAATTCTACGACAGACCATTATTTTCTCTTTGACTGTGGTATTTGGAGATGCCAGTTAGTTTAAGAATAAAAAAAAAAAAAAAAAAAAAAAAAAGCCCCCCTCATGTACGAAGCATCTAGTTCATAGGTGCTAGGGAAGCTTCTAGTTCAAATTCACAAATCATTTCTTATTTTTCTGTTGGACAGTTCCCTCAGGTTTGAATCTTTCTCATGAAATATTTATGATTAACAATAAGCTCCTTTGAATTTTTGTGATTGAAAGAATGAAGACGAAAACTCAGGAATAGTGGGCTTCATTTACATAACCTAAAGCCCAATTGTTCTTTGATGCCCATTTACTCACTATTCGTGAAAGGAATAGGCCTAGGATCAATCCTCTTTGCTTTTTCTCTTTACCTCTCCAGTCCTTTCTGTCATATTATTTTAGAACCAGATGATGAAGTCAAATATAATTCTTAATTCAGGGTATGTTTTCCTTAAACAAATAAATAAAGCATTGTTCTATGAAAGGAGTTTATAGGGGGTATTTAGGAGTGGAAAAAGACTTTTCCCAACCCCCACAATGGATAGGAGGAACTACTACCACTTACTGTGAGTTAAGCATAAGGAAGCCATTTGACCACTGAGAATGTTTTTCTGCTCTTCAGTAAGAAAGAGTACCACACAAGGAAGGACTGTCCTATTCAAATTGCAGATGGTACCACTGCAGCGGAACTAGGCTCACAAGGTGTTTTCAGCTTACTTCGTTTGATGCAAATGACTCAGAAAATGGTCTTTTTCTTTGCAGACCTTACGAGCAGCCGGAAAAACATACATGATTTTCTTTGTCTTGGTCATCTTTGTGGGTTCGTTCTATTTGGTGAATTTGATCTTGGCTGTGGTGGCCATGGCTTATGAAGAGCAGAATCAGGCAACATTGGAGGAGGCAGAACAGAAAGAGGCTGAATTCAAAGCAATGTTGGAGCAACTTAAGAAGCAACAGGAAGAGGCACAGGTGGGTGAATAATTCTTTGCAACAAACCTTCCTGCTGAATCACAGAGACTAAAACTAAGGCTGCATCTGATTGCCACTGCAATTGATCTTTCCTATACATACATTATCAAATAGAGGTCATTGATCCAATTATTCTTTTTGTCTTAATGACCAAATTGTTAATATGATCTTCTTTCTTTCCCTTCTTTTGGATAGTGGGGAGACAGGGTCTCACTCTGTTATCCAGGCTGGCCTTGAATTCCTGGGTTCACGCAGTCCTCCTGCCTCAACTTCCCAAGAAACTGGGACTACAGGCATGCATCACCATGCCTAACTGACTATTAGTATGTGTTAATATGATCTTTCATTAAAGATCTCAACTCCTCAGTCTTCAACTTGTATGTTGACTGGAAAGTAAAAAGTGACCAGAATAGTTCAAATACTGCTTCATATAGCATAGACTTTTTTTTTTTTTTTTAATGCTGGGGCTTGACCCCAGGATCCTCCATATGCTAAATATGATCTCTACTACAGAGCTTCACCCTCAGATCCCCTTTAGAGTTTCTCTGTGGTCATAGATATTGTTTCTAATTAAAAAGGAGAAACAGGAAAAGTATTAAAAGTAAAACTTGAAAGTGACCCTGTCACCCTAACACTTAACTTTCATATGTGTGTGTGCATGTGTGTGTGTATGTGTGTGTATTTTTTTAACTTTGATAACCCTATTATACGCATTTTCTTAGTTTTTATTCCCAGAGTGTCTCAGAAGAGATCCTTTGATACCAAGAAGGCAGCCAAGTTCTTTTCTAAGATATTCAGAAGAATAAATCCCAAAGTTGTCACTACTGGTTTCTGATCGTCACTTAAGGCTATGTGCCAGAGGACAGATTTGCCTAGAAAATAGAACTGGCCAGACCTAGTCACAGCCTCTCTCTTTCTCTGGCTATGGAAAGGAAATGCTGCACACACATTGGCTGGTTCAGGTGACCCTAGGTAACGCTTCTGACCTGGTGTGTTGCTGTGTCCTCTTTCTAGGCTGCTGCAATGGCCACTTCCGCAGGCACTGTTTCAGAAGATGCTATTGAGGAAGAAGGTGAAGAAGGGGTTGGCTCTCCTCGGAGCTCATCCGAAATTTCTAAACTCAGTTCAAAGAGCGCCAAGGAAAGACGTAATAGGAGAAAGAAGAGGAAGCAAAAGGAACTCTCTGAAGGAGAAGAGAAAGGGGATCCTGAGAAGGTGTTTAAGTCAGAATCAGAAGATGGTATGAGGAAGAAGGGCTTTCGACTGCCAGACAACAGAATAGGGAGGAAATTTTCCATCATGAATCAGGTAAACTCTGTACTGGGTCAAATAAGCCTAAGGAATTCTGTTTTTTGCTAATCCTGTTTGATTTTATTTCCTCTCTGGCTTACCTATTTCCAAACCAGTCTGTGCATTCTCAGTCCCTTCTCTCCATGCTCCACATTGTCCTCCCCTAGGAGGAAGCATTACTAGCACTGGGAATGACCGTTCTCTAGTCCTGCCCTGCCTTCCCTGACATAAAAGACAGCCTAAAATGATTGTCTCTGATGGCCTTGTTTCACATTAGAGTGAATGTCTCACCAGTAAGCCTTGAGTTCTAAAACATCAGGAGGAACTTCTCTTAGTGGTTGAGCTTCAGACATCTCTGTTTAAGAATTTCATATTATTATAGGTGATAATAATAATAAGAGTGGGGAAACTCTTTAGCATACCTTATTTCAGCTTGGCAGGTTATAGTAATAAATTATCCTGGATATATAGTGTTGTACTAGTTAGCCCATAGTAGATCAAAAGCCTCCAGTTTTATACAACTTGGATTAATGAGGAAACTAAGAGAAGGAAAGAGGCTATATAATTGTTGATCATCCTAGTACTATAAATATCATCACATAATAGATACCTTTGGGTTTTAAATACCACCACTTAGGGCATTAAGAATTAAAATTTTCCCCATTAAAATTTCCCATTTTAAAGAAATGCTAGAAAGTTTAAAGGTGTAGAATAGATCACAGTTACTGCAAATTCCAATGTATCCAGTGTCTTTTATTTTTTCATTTAACCACTTCTTTGTATCTCTCACTGCCCATTCACTCTTTGAGCAGTCCTGTTCATTTTACTACAGCAAAATCTCCCAGGCCCATCCCCTTCTTTCTATTCCTATTAATCTTATCATAGTTCAGGTTTTGGTTTTTCCTTTGGTCTTTCTCCCTCTTATTTATTGTTATGTACTGTCACCAGACCACTTCCTAAAATGTAACTGTCATTATTCATGTAGCAAGCACCTATGGAGTTTCTACCATGTGTCAAGGATTATGCTAGGCCCCAGAGATTAAGAGGTGGCTAAACGTCATCCCTACCCTAAGTAGTTTCCAGTATAGTGGGACAGCCAGATACACTAAAGAATTATTTATGTAAAAGCTTGACAATATTGTATCATAATTGAGATATATTTGGATTATTTTGAAGAGAACAGATCTATCCCAAACTGAAAGTTCAACTAAGATTTTCTAGAAAGGTAAATTTCTGAGTGAGGCTTACAGGATAAATAGGAATTAGTCAGGTAATGTACATGTATGCTGATCAGAGGAGCAATAGACAGAATAAAGAATGTTCCAGACTTGGAAAGAAAGTATATTCCAATTTGGACACCCTAAGTTTGGATTATTTGTTGGATAACCAGGTAGAGTGGTCTTTTAGACATGTCTAGTCAAATCATGGCTCAGGGAAGAGGTCCTGAGCTGAGAAGTGGTGACTGGAACCTTATGACTTGATGAGATCACGCTAACTGAATGTGTCAGGTGGAAGAACAGTGGGCCAAAGATGTGACCATTGGTGTTTGTGGCGTAGGAGATGGAACTCATGAAAGAAAACAGATGACTGCTTAGAGGTGCTGAGAGATCTGAGAGTTAGTGAAACTGAAAGTAGAAGAGTTAGGGCAGGGCAGTGATCAGTGGGTTGAAATTTAACAAAGATGCTGAGTGAGATTAGAATGGGAAGAATCTAATGGATTTGGTAATATAAAAGTCACTGAGGACTTTTAAAGACATATTTCAATCAGTAAGAATGGGTGCCATAGTGAATGAGAAAGGGACTCAATGAGCATAGACTTCTCACGCAAACTTTGAAGACTGTAGATGAAAATAGCATTTTTATCATCTGTAAGGGGAAAAAACATAGAAGAGGGAAAGGTAGGATTAGAAAATGGAGTAGAATAGAATAGAAATGAACTACAATCTTGGAAAATGGGCAAATAGATGTAGTCTTTAACAGGAAAGGAGCATCTCATCCTCTGAAATCTCAGGGAAATAGGGGAGGTTGGGGTGCATAAGTTTGTAGACAGAAGTAGGAGGTTGAGGAGAATGATCCTTGACAATCTATTTTTTCCATAATGAAAATAATTTAAAATTTTATTGAAGAGAATAAGAAGTTAAGTTGGGGGGCTAAAGAAAATATAGACAGTTCCAAATAGTTATTAAGAAGAATGGGAGAGGAAATTCCCCTAACCAGATTCATTCTATTTGCTAATAAAGTTCCAACTCTTTAGCATGGAGTTCAGAGCAGTCCTCACCCCCTATTAGGGACATAACTTATCTTTTAAGTTTCAAATCACTCTGCTCCATCAAGCGCTTAGTACTTAGTACTTAGCCCAAAACAAACTACCAGTGCTCCTCATACATAATGTTTTTTTTCTACCCTCTGTGGTTTGCTTTACAAAGGCCCATTCTAAGATATCCTATTTTTCCATCTCTGAATTCTACATCATGATTATATTTCACCTCTTTTCTCAAGAAACTTTCCCTGACTTCTTCATTTCCAAGTGGAGATTTTCATTTCATCTGTCTAACATGTTTTATATGTAGATTTTTTTGTGTATACTATGTCTACATATTTGTTTATGTTCATATCCTCTTCTCAAAGTCCCAAAGTCAAGCTCTGCTTCTCTGTATGTGGCTAGCATTCAAATATTGTTTGACAAATGAGTGTAAAGTTTTAGAAATTTGGTTTAGCCCCTTCTGGGACTTCTTTATGGCTGGGAGGCACCTGTCTCACCTTCACATCACCTTTCTCCTAATTTGCCTCTCTTAGGGAGCTTTATTGTAATCCTCGTCTTGTCTTAAGAGCCATCACTGAGCTAGTTAATGAATACCTTAATGCTGGTAGCACTTGATTATTTAATAGTCTCTGATTAATCTGTAGGCTTTAGCACAGAGTTAGCAGTTACTACTCCCTGGCTCAAAAATAAAACTGAAATTCTGAGATGTCCTGCTTTACATGAAAATGTTCACTTCCTCTAATTGCTCTCTTTGGGGTGGTGGGGGGAGCTCCAGAACTTGAGCTTCTAACTACCTCTTCCCTCACCTATACCACACACATGATCATCTCTCTTTTGTTCGCTTAAAAATGAATTTGGTGTTGGTTTTCCCACAGCAGTTCAGATGTGTGTCAATTTCTTTTACATCCTCATATTGTGAGGTTATTTTGAGACATCTACTGCCCAGTCATCTCTTGCCTATTTCTCTATATTTTTAGGACTCAAGACAGTTTCTAAGTATTAGAATGAGTTTATATTGGCAAATTATTTTATTTTGTTGGCAGTAGTTCTCAAATTTTTTGGTCTGAGGACTCCTTTTTTATTGAACCAATCTTTTCTATCTTTAAAAATTGAGGACCACAAGGAGCTTTTTTTTAAGTACTTTTAATTTGTCTTATTAGAAATTATAATTAAGAACTTTTTAAAATATCTACTAATTATTTAAAAATAGGGACTAAAAAGGCTGAATGTTCTGACATTCAGGTGCTAACATAATAAAGGAGTAGGAAGGGAAGAATAGAAGTTCAGTGGATTAGACAAAGGGAAATGAAGGGATGAGAAGGAGAATAGGAATAGGAAAAACAGTAGAATGAATCAGACATAACTTTCCTATGATCATATGTTGAATACATGACCAGTGTAACTTCACATCATGTACAACCATAAGAATGGGACGTTATACTCCGTGTAGGTATATGTCAAAATACATTCTACTGGGCTAGGGACGTAGCTCAGTGGTAAAGCACTTGCCTATCATGTGTGAGGCACTGGGTTCAATCCTCAGCGCCACATTCTACTGTCATCTATAACTAAAAAGAACAAATTAAAAAATTTAAAAATAGGTATTAAATCCATTACATAGTTAACATAAATTATTTTTTTTTCCAAAAATTAACTCTTCCAAAACAATTTAAAAAAGAAGTGGGAAAAGTGGTATTGTTTCCATTTCTGCAGTTCTCTTTAATCTGGTGTTTAATAGAAAACAACTAGAATATCAGACCTGCTGCTGCATGCATTTAATCTGTTGCTACATATATATATGTAGTTAAAGTATTTAAAGAAAATCCAATTTTATACAGATATGTAGTTGGAAAAGGGAGGACTATCATAATAGCCTTTTCAGATCATTTTGAATGTTCCTTCTCAGTCTGTTTCCAAACTCAACAATGGCAATTTTTCAATAGTTGCAGTGTAGAATCTGAAACTACATGGGTAACTTCATACTGTGCTCTATTAAAATCCTTTGCTGTGTTTGGCACCATAAATCTTTAACCTATGAATGATTTGTAGCATCATACATTGATTGATTGCTTGGTAAATTTTGGTAGACTGAGTTATGCAAATCTTCCAAATTGATATACAAACTGATACACAGTATTAAAATCATATTCATTATTATCACTACTTTTTGCAAAAGGAAAGTCTTTAAATACTGTGAAGCTTTCAGGCCTATTGTATCCACTGTATGCTTATAAGAAAATGAGAGCAATAGAGGCAGATATTATCTCAGTATTATCATGAAATGACTTTGACCTCATTGACCCCCATAAAAGGGTCTCAGGGACCACCAGAAGTCCCCAAAGCACATTTTAAGAATCACAGCTGGGGCCAGGGAGATAGCTCAGTCGGTAGAGTGCTTGCCTTGCAAGCACAAGGCCCTGGGTTTGATCCCCAGCACCAAAAAAAAAAAAAAAAAAGAAGGAATCACAGCTATTATTACCAGAACTCTAGACCAAATAGCCAACTCTGGGAATCCCAAGAAATTAGGTCTGACCAAAAACCAAAGAGAAAAAGTAAGGGTAAAAAGCAGGAAAGGAATGTTAGTCAATATTGCCATATTGGGTAGGAAAATGATATCAAGAGTCTCAGCCCTGTCTTCTGGGCGCTAACATGCACTTTAGGTTTAAATAAAGGAAGAATAGGCGTGGGGGAGTAGGAAATATGCATAATTTAACAGTCTTGGTCAATCTGGTCTGGTTGATCATTATTTCAGTTCTGGTGGTCTGAGGCAGCTCTGATCCTTAATGCTTGAGGGGGCAATCTCCATTTGCTGCTCAGGGTGTTTGTCTATCAGACCTGTGATCCTGGAAGGGGGGCAATTCAGTTCCCATGAGATAATTGTTCCTGCTTAGGTGGGTAGTCTTCTGCATAGGGGGGTAGTCTTATCCTGGATTGATCTGCCTGCAAGGCCCTGTTGTTCCTTGAAGGAATAGGGCAATGACTGGAGACTTCTAGGTATCACTCTAGAGGTCTGGAACAGGGCATTGTAAAAGCTGGCAGTTGAATGTCTCTGCAAGTCTTCAAAATATCTTAATTATTCTTATCCTGGTGTCCTCAGTCTTGAAGGGGAACAAGATAGGTTAATTTAGGGCTAATAAACCTTGTTATTTCCAGTTTTTAAATGAGCACTCCTTAAGTGTTTAAGATGCCTCCAGGCAGAGCTGAGCAGGAATATGAAGATAGATACAAAATGAAGGTAGAGGTGCCAAGCTTTATTCTACTTTTTAGTTATTCCTTGGGCATTTGCAGGCCCGAATGAAGATACTTTTAGCAAAAGCAATTTCTGATTCTCTGTTACACTATATTGGAAAGAAAATGTGAATTAAAAATGAAATATGGCATGGAAATAGAACATTGAAAATCACCCATTTGTCAGATTCTAAATATCCAGGGCACCCATAGACCTGTGGGTGCCCTGAAGTTCCCACAACACATTTTTCTGTGAGATCTGTCTCTTCAAATCCTAAACACCTCAAAGCCATTCTCCCAAGTAATACATAGACCTAAGATGATATTTTTAATTAGCTGTGATGTGACCATCTGAAAAGGACCAGAAGGATCTGGTAGGTTGGCAGGAAAGATTTTGGAAACAAGAAGTAAATCTACTCATCTTATAAACCTGACTGGATTCCAGGAATTATAGAGTGATGAGTCCTCAGACACAATTGGTATTCCATTAAATAAAATTGAATTTTATTGTCAAATAAATGAAACCTCATTTCCTTAGGTGGATACTAATGTATGAGATAGTATCTGCACCCACGTTGGCCTAATATAAAGTATGTGTTCAATCCAGATAATTTACTTGCAGTGTGTAATCTAAATACATGTCAGTTAAACTGAATGTTGTATCTCATATACAAAGCAGTCCAAGAAATCAGGCACTATGCCCTTCCATAATTGAAAATAGAGTGTGCACTAGAAATGTAGAAAATAAAGCCCTGAAGATAGGGTGGCTGTATGGCAGGGTATGTGAGGGGAAATAGTGAAAGATAAAATGTAATGAGTAAATTGGAATCAAAGCTAGAAGGGTCTTAAACTCCACTTCTTAGGACATGGAGTTATGGTATTAAAGGTGGTATGGGATTTAACAAACATATACCAAAATGTCTGAGTCCTGTTGTTTTCCCTGGTCATATTTCTCTCCATTGAGACCCTCAGGGTGATATATGTTCCTAAGGCACAGTCTGTTAACATCTAGACCTATACCCTGAGTGTTCTATGTCACATTGACTTTTTTTTTTTTTTTAAGCACTGTGGATTTAATCCAGGAAGCACTTTACCAACCCTTTTTATTTTTTATCTTGAGATAGGATCTTGCTAAGTTGCTGAGACTAACCTTGAACTTGCAGTTTCCCTTGTCTCAGCTTCCCAGGCCACTGGGATTACAGAGCTGACACTAGGACTTCACACTTGCTTTTGAGCATGCCTTTCATTTGCAGATGAAGAAATCCAAAGCTCATTTCCCCAGACAATCTCCTGTCTAACTCAGAAACCAAGCCACTATTTCTCCTGCCCCAAACCACCCAGGGTCAGTTACTAGACATTAGGTATCACCTCTAAAATTATTCAGACTGTCCAGTCCTAAAGTTGCCTGCTCTGCTTCACTCATTCCTGGAGGATCAAACTACAATAAAGGCTCTGGACCATGCTGTCCCCACTCACTCCTGCCTTCTGACCATCCCTGACACTTCCCACATGGTCCTTCATGGTGTAGCATGGCCACCTTTCTTGGGAGTTAAGTAATAAACTCTTCCAAAGGCAGTTCCCTCTGTACCTGTGCATCTTAAGATATTTACCATCTCCAGGTTTAGAGCAGTATGTCCCAAACTCTGTGTGAAGGACTATTTTCTATTTTTTTCCCATTCTTCATAAACTGATACTATTGTAAAATATAGTAACAATGAATTTCTGGAAAAATTATCACACTCTTAGATGTTATGACAATGTTAATTGCTATAAAAATTTCTAAATGTTTCAGTTTCTTTGCTTGTCTCTTTGCAAACCAGTAACAAGTCTTACACTAGCATTGATCTGTGAATCACACTTTGAATAAAACTGGTTCAGGGGAATGAATCAATGACTCAATGGGGATACCCAAACATCTATGTGAGAAGAGAGGACTAGTAAGGCAGAGGAGGCCCCAATCCCTCTACCAATCCAACAACACAGGGGAGAGCATCAGACGGGCTATGCACATGCGTTCATGACAGCATGTCAGGCTTTACTCATAACAAGACCCAGCCACTGTTCTGGAATCTACTAGTGCACCTCCTCCTCTCTGGTGCCAGGATGCAGCAGAAGAGCAAAATAAGCCAGGGTGATTAGAGATATTCTTACCTCCAGCTTCATTCCTAGAGGCATTTGTATAGCATATGCATGCGTTTAATAGTGAACTTTATATAAATGACCTATCAATAATGATTTAGAGCCTACACAGGAAAACACTACATAAAATAAATGAAAACAAATAAACAAACATACGTGAGAGAATGGAGCCATGATAAAGTAGAATTCTCCAAAGAAAATGTACTGATCTGGGGATGGGGACTTTGTGCATTATAGGAAGAGACAGAAACTGAAAGCTTTTTGAGTGTAGAACTAGAAATTTCGACAACACAAAGACAAGGACAGAAATGCTAAAAAAAAAAAAAAAAAAAAAAAAGCCCCACAGCTTTTCCAGGGTTATCATCAAAAGTATTATCAAAAAGGTTTCTTTAAGCACTTACAGTGTATGCACTATATTGGCACAGTCCCGCCCTTAATTTCTACAATGCAGTCTTTTTTTCTTTTTTTTGTACTGTTGATTGAACCCAGGGGTGCTTTACTGCTGAGTTACATCCCTGGCCCTTTTTTTTATTTTTATTTTTTTTTATTTTGAGACATTATCTCTCTAAGTTACTGAGGGTCTCACTAAGTTGCTGAGACTGATCTTGAACTTGAGATTCTCCTGCCTCACCCACCTGAGTCACTGGGATTATACCCAACTAGAGCAGTTAAGGCCCAAATCCCACATAGTTTTAAGTTGCTGTCGAAGTTCCTTCAAAGTCCTAATTGGACAAACCGAGTATCTAAGGGTAGCTAGGAGGATTAATGTCACTCATTTGTCAGGTTTCTTTCTCTTAGGGCATTAGTCTTCCAATTGGGCTTGCATTCTCTTGGGACACTTGAAGACTTTCCAAGCACAATTTTAAGGAACCCAATTTCCAGACCTTTAACACACAGCTCCCTGATATCAGCCCTCAGGTTCAAAGTCACACTGGTTTTCCTTTCCCACTTCCCTTTTCAGAGGAACTTTCCTTCCTATTCATCCCAAATTCATGGTTCATTGCCCTGAAGTATAAAAATCTTTGGGATGCCAAGTAAAAGAACAATTGAAAATATTAGTGTCTATGAATTTTTCTTTAATCTAGGGACCATAAATTCATGGTAAGGGTGTCTGAATTTGCCTATATCTTGTATTTCTATTAAAAATAGAGCAGTTGAACTGGTGACATAGCTCAGTTGGTAGAGTGCCTGCTTCGAAAGCACAAGGCCCTGGGTTCAATCCCTAGCACCCGCAAAAAAAAAAAAAAATACAGCAGTTATAATCAAGGGTATCAGGCTATTATAAATTCAGGAGTGGAATGACTGTCACAGGGATACATTTATTTAAAATGAAAAATGAGATCATGCTTTTTCAAATGAAAATAAGTCTAATCTAGCCAATTGCTTTGCCATTGAGGACTAGCTTTACCAATTAGATCATGTGGTGGACATTCTCACAAATTAAATGAGCTAAATCTGTGGCTCTAAATTTTCTATAAAATTTATATTTAAAACATGTGATAAGATAGAATCATTTTATTGTAAAATGTTGCAAATTATATAAAGAAATTAAGAGTGTTTTGATTAGTCCAAACTTTACAAGTGGGTTAAACAAGGTGCCTTTAAGTAAAAGAGTAACTCATATAACGGTCCATGTAATTATAAGTAAATTAATAAACCCGTTTTGGGATCCTACTCAGAAATCAAGAGTACTTCAGACAAGTAGTTAAAAATCCTTTGGCAAGTTTGGATTTCAGTTTTTTGCTTTCAACAAATTAAAAGAAGACCTAATATGTTAGCTGATATATCATTATAATGAAATTTGCTGGTAGTTTGCTATATGATTTTTTGCATATAACTTGGAAAGAGTTTAATAATTAAGTGATATTACTGTAACAAGATTCTTCCTTTCCAATATAATATTTGCATGAATACGGTTTCTCAGATTTAAAATCCATTACTAGAAAGGAAGGGGAATTGATGGTGAGCCATGTATCATTCTGATAATAAGTATTACAACAAATAGTCAAGCCCCAATTTAAAAAAAAAAAAAACCTTGCAAAGCCAGCTTCAGCAATTTAGTGAGACCCTAAGCAATTTAACAAGACCCTGTCTCAAAATAATAATAAATAAAAAGGGCTGGGGATGTAGCCCAGTGGTAAAGCACCCCTGGGTTCAATCCCCAGTTCCAAAGATATAAATAAAAATTTAAAAATAAATAAATTCATCCATCTCATTAATTTTACATTTTAATACAATTTAATACAATTAAATACATTTTAATACAATTTTCTGTTTAAGCTAATTACTTACAATGTATAATATATTTGTGTAGCTTGAGCAATTATATTTATAAGAATTATAATAATGCAAGACATTTTTTAAAAAATTATTTTTAATTTTAATGGTCACAGGAATGTTTTTTAATTTAAAGAGGTCATTTCTAATTTTTTGTTGCCTAGGAGTATTCAAGAGTGATCAATAAAATGCATTAAAACATTAAATACATTTGCATAAAATTCTCTAGGGAATGTGGCAGGAGAAAAAGTGAAAAAAATTTAAGTGGTGGTTTTATTTGAAAATATCCATGTAGAGAATTATGTAATTTACAATTGTTTAAACTGGGAATTATATAATTTACAACTATTCAAATGTCTGATTTTGTGAAGAGAGAGCCTAAGAGTGGGAGAAAATCTTTGCCACTCATACTTCAGATAGAGCATTAATTTCCAGAATATATAAAGAACTCAAAAAACTTTACATCAAGAATACAAATAACCCAATCAACAAATGGGCTAAGGAAATGAACAGACACCTCACAGAAGAAGATCTACAAGCAATCAACAGATATATGAAAAAATGTTCAACATCTCAGTAATAAGAGAAATGCAAATCAAAACTACCCTAAGATTCCATCTCACCCCAATTAGAATGGCAATTATCAAGAATACAAGCAACAGTAGGTGTTAGCGAGGATGTGCGGAAAAAGGTACACTCAAACATTGCTGGTGGGGTTGCAAATTAGTGCAGCCACTCTGGAAAGCAGTGTGGAGGTTCTTTAGAAAACTTGGAATGGAACCACCATTTGACCCAGCTATTCCACTCCTCAGCCTATACCCAAAGGAGTTAAAATCAGCATACTACAGTGATGCAGCCACATCAATGTTCATAGCTGCTTGATTCACAATAGTCAGATTGTGGAACCAACCTAGATACCCTTCAATTGATGAATGGATAAAGAAACTATTTTATATATATATATGCACGAACACAATGGAATATTACTCAGCCATAAAGAATAATAAAATTATGGCATTTGCAGGCAAATGGATGAAATTGGAGAATATCAATCTAAGTGAGATAAGCCAATCTCAAAAAACCAAAGGGTGAATGATCTCCCTGATAAGCAGATAATGATACATAATGGGGGATGGGAGGGAGGAAAGAATGGAGGAGGAGGAACTGTATAGAGGGAAAAGAGGGGTGGGAGGGGTAGGGGGGAAGGAAAAAAATAACAATGAATCAAACACCATTACCCTATGTAAGTGTATGATTACACAAATGGTATGCCTCTACTTCATGTACAACCAGAAATAAGTTGTACCCCATTTGTTTATGATAAAAATAAATAAAACAGACAAATATCTGATTTTAAAAAATGTTATGTTCACTTCAGAATGAGGTGGGAGAGGGTATACATAATATTCAACTAAACTAAAAGGCACTGAAGACCACTGTAGAGTGGTACTAATGAGGGGAATGGTAAGTGGTATGGGCACTTTTCAAGTTCTTTCTTTTTGTTAAGTGTGGCATAGAAGTTTAACTTGAGTAAACTGAAGGCACACTCATTGTGAACCCATAAGTACGCATAGCAATGTGCTTCCCAGTGGATCAGCCACCTAAAACGTGAGAAGAAAAGTGTCTTAGCGATCCCTGAGTGAATAGCAAGTAGAGTTGCTGGATCGTTAGCTGGTCAGATACAGGTGTATCTCGGGGTATGGGCGAGGGGAAGTAGCAGTGGGTGATGAACTAGTGGAAATGCAACAGCCAGCATTACTCTCCGGGAACATTTGCATTATGATAAGAGAACTGTCAGGGTGGGACTTGGGGCGGGGTGCGGGGGTGGGGATCTCCACTGTCTTTGCTTATCTTGTAAGGGGTCCCAGCCCAACTCATGCCTCTCTCTCTTTCTTCTTCCCCCTTCAGTCACTACTCAGCATCCCAGGCTCACCCTTCCTCTCCCGCCACAACAGCAAAAGCAGCATCTTCAGCTTCCGGGGCCCTGGGCGGTTCCGAGACCCAGGTTCAGAGAACGAGTTTGCAGACGATGAGCACAGCACTGTGGAGGAGAGTGAAGGCCGCAGGGACTCGCTGTTTATCCCAATCCGGGCCCGTGAGCGTCGCAGCAGCTACAGCGGCTACAGCGGCTACAGCCAGGGCAGCCGCTCCTCCCGCATCTTCCCCAGTCTTCGGCGCAGCGTGAAGCGCAACAGCACGGTGGACTGCAATGGCGTGGTGTCGCTCATCGGCGGGCCTGGCTCCCACATCGGTGGGCGGCTCCTGCCAGAGGTGAAAATAGATAAGGCAGCTACCGATGACAGTGTAAGGAAGTACCCAGTAGATGAGGCTAGGCATGGCAGTCTCTCCGCTCCCTTCCCCTCTCCCCTCCTAACCATGGCACTTGTCTCTCAATCCCACCCTTATTAATACCTCGGCCTTTTAAGTTCTCTCCCTCCTGGTTTGTTTCTCTGCCTCTCTTCAGCCCTGCCTCTGTTAACCTCTTTTCTTTATTACTTACGCCAGTCCCCTTCCAACGCCCTCCTTGTTTCTAATTCCCTTTACCATCAACTCCTTTTATCTTACCTCTTTCTCTCCATCTTTGCAAATCTGTCTGCCCATCTGTTCCCCTCCCCCTACCTGCATTTACTGACTGCCCGGATGGAATGAGAATGCTACTGTGCCACCACCAATGACCAAGTCTGAGCCGGTTTGGAATCACCGTTGCTTCTCTTCCCCCCACTTCCTCTCTCCTCCTAGGGAAACAGCTTGAAATTTAAAGATCTTATTCTTTCTATTAAAAAGAAAGTAATATAGTTTTGAATAATTTTCTCTTTCCTGTAGAAGGATGAAATGTGATTTTTCCAAAGAGGAATGTTCTTGTGTGATGCTGGAGCCAGAGGTGTGTACCAGGGAAGCCAGGCAAGGAGAGGTTAAGACCCAGTTGGAAACTGGACCTAGACTCTTAGAAGGAATTGAAATGGAAATAAGTCAAAGGAGGAAAAATTGGGAGGTTGGGGCAAGAACACATAATGTATGGGGGAGGTAGGAGAAGGGAATCAAAAGATGAATTTTAAATGTAATCAAATGTCAGGC
Organism: Sciurus carolinensis; assembly: GCF_902686445.1. Classification (NCBI taxonomy): domain Eukaryota; kingdom Metazoa; phylum Chordata; class Mammalia; order Rodentia; family Sciuridae; genus Sciurus; species Sciurus carolinensis. The sequence goes on from NC_062216.1 coordinate 111,938,846, forward strand.
TCTGAAGGAGTTGCATGTACTAGCTTCAAAAATCACTTGTCTGTGGGGTTCCAGTAGTGGTCCCCCTCTTTGGGAAAAGCCGTCTCTTAACCTTTCTTTAAATTCTAAGCTGTTTATACCTTTTTTTTTTAGTTTGAAATTATGACCTTGGTGATCCTTATCCTTTCTACCTCTAATTCCTTAACTTTCCTTGGTGCTTCCTTAGCTGATATAAGCTCCTGAAGATAGCATGTCCGTTTATATTGTTCTAACACTTCCGTACCCTCTAAAAGCATGAAGATAGCCAGCCCTTTAATCAGCATGATGCACGTATGGAGGAAAACTGGACAATCATGGATAAAATCTTTCAGAACAATTTTTCTTTTTAGCATGCTAGAGCAGTTATTGACTGTACAGATAAAAATTCAAAAGACAGTTTGGATATGTTTGAGATTGTCTCATCTCCCCCTACCATGTTGTTTTAAAAGCAGAGTATTTCCCCCTTAATTTGTACCCTTTTTTAAAAAGATGTTTTAAGTTGTAGATGAACCTTTACTTTATTTATTTTATGTGGTGCTGAGGATTGAACCCAGTGCCTCACATGTGCTAGGCAAGCACTCTGCCACTGAGCCACAACCCCAGCCCCCATTTGTACCTTTTTAAAAGCTACAAATTACTTTTACCTGCATTATTTAATTTGTTCTAAGCAGAAATTCTGTAAGACTGACAAAATGAAGATTACTCTTTTTAAAATGGGAAGTAGGTTCAGAGAATTTGTGAGCTCATCAGCTTATACAGCTCATCAGTGATAGAGCCAGAATCTTAGACTCTTTAAAAACCCCAGTCTACTGTTTCCCAATTAATTTTAATGTATTCTCTGCACAGTCACTGGCCATTGCTCTTCTGGAGATTTGTTTCTTTAATATCAATAACAACAGGAATAATAATAGTAGTAGTAGTAGTAGTAGTAGTAGTGACTGCAGAGTTCCAAAGGGGTTGGCAAAAACAAATGTTACAGATGATTATGTTTACATTTAATTTTTATTTGATTTTCACTATTCTGTAGGTATGTATTTTGGGTTCAACAATTACAGGGATAATTATATTCTCTGAAAAAACAAGAGCTGAAATCATTGGAGAGTGAGGGATAGTTCAGCATGACAGCACAGTGGGGACAGTTCAGATGCTTAGCGCTCAATTTGAGTTTGATGTCCTAGCAGTTTTAACAAACATTTAAGCCAAATAATACAGCTTACTCTTTCTTTCCCTGAAGAAAAGAGGTGAGAGAAGGTATCCAGAAAGGAGCTTCAGCTTTAGTTTAAGGCACATGATCAGGTTTGGGGTTTGTGTTTTTGTTTTTTTGTGACTTCTGTCATACTCTGTGGGAGAAAAGTGTGAGAATCAGTTCAGCAGATGGTTGTGGAATGTAAGACTTTCTCTACCACTCTACACTGTGGCCTACAGAACTATGCCTTTGAGTTTTGCAGGGAGCTTACATACTCTGCACCCCATAAGCACTTAGGAGATTTTCTGCAGTGGCGCCCCAAGTGATGATGGTGACAAAACTGAGAATTTCCAAGACCAGGAGGCCAGACCCCAAAGTGACCAGGAAGGTGTGATAGGCAAGAATGTATCATTCCCAAGGGTTTCATAACTAGGAAGAACTCTTTTTTTAGAAGCCTATATTCATGTAAAGACAAAATATGTGGAGAAAAAAGATGACTAAAAGTTAGCAGTAGTTGCCCTTGAGAGGAAAAATTACTAGTGACCTTTTTCTTCCTTATACTTTTCGTTCCGTTTTCTACAATGAACATAATAATTATAGCTATCACATACTGAGTTCTTACTATAATGTGTTAAGCATTTTGTATATGTTATCTTACTTAAATCTTAAAACCACCCTACTCAGTAAGTGATATCCTCCTCAGAGATTTAGTAACTTTTTATTTGAATCAAGGTTTCCCTGATGGCAAAAAGATCTTTCTGACAGCTTAACTATAAGCTCCTTTGAAAAGTAGGGGAAATAGTCATTTTCTTAGAAGGATACAATATATTAACACTTTTGTGTTAACTTAATATTATAAATTTTAATTATAAAATTTGAGTTATTAATTGCTCTGCCAAGGCCAAATGAACAACCAATGCCTCTTTGGGCTAGAATGTAGAGATTCTTACCATCAAACATGTTAGACAGGTCCATAACCAAGGACTAACTTGTCTTCACCAAACCATTAGATGGCTTTGGGTCATATATACTCCTTCATGAAGTGATATAGGAGTCAGTGATGGTCCCCAAGCTGGGCTTACACAGTATTCATGTTTAGCCAATGCCACGTCTATATTTTTTTTCTTCAGGTTCAAATTAAGAAATATAAGGGGTTAAAGAGGCACCCAGATCATTAGAGTCTGATCAAAACCTTTCAGCAGAAAACACATTAAAAAAAAAAAAAAAAAACCTTTCAGCCAGATATGATGGCACACGCCTGTAATTTCAGCAGCTCAAGAGACTGAGGCAGGTGGATCACAAGTTCAATGCCAGCCAGCCTCAACTTAACAAGACTATCTCAAAAAATAAAAAGGATTGGGGATGTAGATCAGTGGTAAAGTGCCTCTGGGTTCAATCCCCACTACCAAAAACAAAAAACAAACAAACAACAACAACAAAAAAAACCTTTCACATCTTCTTTAATTATGTGATAGTGATTGAATAGTGTTGATTTTTCAGAATTCAGAAATTTTTACTTTTGCTTTCTGCTAAAACAGCGAATAAGGGAACCTTTTCCTGTTTCTTAATCTTTGGTTTCAGAAAGCAGGTCTCATAAAGTGAGCAGGTGCTCTCAGAAATCCAGAAACCACACATAACAGAAATCAAGTTGAAGCAGATGAGCTAGTATTATCTCATTTAATGCTCACAGCCCCACCTCCTGTAAGACAGATACTTCTTTTGTCTGCACTTTTGAGAAGGCAAAAGGAGGCTTGGAGGAATAAACTTGTCCAAGATTGCGTAGTGAGCAATCTATAAAGCTAGGATTTGAATCCAGACATTCTAACCAGAACTGTAACCATTAACTATTACACAGTACTAACTCTAAAGCCCAATTTTTTCATTCCACATATGTTCCTAGGAAAGTAATATCTCTAAATTCATTTTCTTTTCCATTAAAAAAAAAAAGAAGTGGTGGGGGGAACAAAAGAAAATTTGCTATAGGACTGTTGAGAAGGTTAAATATAACATAAAAATGTGAAGCATATTCTTTAGCCCATTCTTGGTATTCAGAAAGCCAATTACCTTTCCTTTCTTTATACTTTTATTATACTTTTTTATTTATTTTTTGTTTGTCCTGAAAAGTTCAGAGTGGAATTTCTATAGAGTTGCTTGACTTGGGGAGGGTAGGGCTTATTCTAGTATTCTAAAGATTGTTTGTTTAAGAAAGAAATTACTGTACAATTATTTAAAAGCAGACCACTACAAAGATTTTTAGAAAGTCTTAGAAGGAATTAATGGCTAGATTTTAACAACATGTCTAAAATGCTATTGATTTTAGTTCTAAGAAAGGTGACCAATAAATTTCTAGTTATATATTTCCATGTGGAAGCAAGTTAGAATTAATAAGTTGAGCTTCCTTGGACAGAATCTGCTGTCTGGATTGCTGCAATATAGAAAACTGGAAGCCAGTAGCGAAATGCCCTGATAAACTTTGCATTTGGGTTAAGAGACATAGAATAACTTATACTGGGTTTAATTTAATTTTTTTTTTTAATTTTTGTTACTAGGAATTGAACCTAGAGGCACTCTACCACTGAGCTACATCCCCAGCCTTTTTCATTTTAATTTTTTTTATTTTGAGATAGTCTTGCAGTTGCCCAGGCTGTCTCAAACTTTCGATCCTGCCGCCTCGGTCTCCCAAGTTGCTGGAGGTACAGATGTGCACCACCATGCCTAGTTACTGGGTTTAGCTTTTAAAGAACTTAAAGTTCTCAGTTGCTTTCTCTATTACTGATAGTTTTATTCCAAGGCTTCTTATAGGATGAATTTAAAAAGACACCTACTGGATTTAAGGGTTATTAAATCTTCTCCATCCTTTCCAACAGCTCTCTCCCAGGTGATGAGAATGGGTAGCTGAGCCCATAACAGAGGTACACTCACAAAATCCCCAGCAGAGGTCTAGGCAGAAACTGCACATCTACTTTACTTGGGAGAGTCTACTCCAGGTTTTCTTCCCTTCTCAGTGGTCTGATAGAAGATACAAAGTAAGCATTAGCAGTAGGAATGTAAATTGTACAGCCACTTTGGAAAATAGTCTGGCAGGTCCTCAAAAAATTAAACGTAGGGACTGGGGTTGTAGCTTAATGGTACAGCACTTGCCTAGCATATGTGAGGCACTGGGTTCAATCCTTAGCACTACATAAAAAGAAATAAATAAAACAAAGGTATTGTGTCCATCTACAACTTAAAAAAATTTTTTTTTTAAAGTTAAACATATGGGACTGGGATTGTAGCTCATTGGTAGAGCACTTGCCTTGCATGTGTGAGGCACTGGGTTTGATCCTCCTACTACTAAACAAATGAAGGTATTATGTCCATCTACAACTAAAAATATATATGTACATATTTTAAAAAATTAAATATATGACACATCAGCTCTACACCTAGATATATACCCAAGAGAATTGAAAATATATCCACACACAAAAATTGTACATGAATACTCAAAATCATTATTCACAATAGTCAAAAAAGTGGAAACAGCTCAAGTGCACATCAGCTGATGAACTTATGAACAAAATGTGTTACACATCTGACAGTGGAATATTAGTCAACCATAAAGATGAAGATGTATTTATGCATCGTGGGTGAATAAATACTGTTTTATTTAGTAGAATAAATGCTATTCTATATAGAACATCTGCTTCTAGTTAGTCCACCTACAGTTTCCCCATGCCAGCAGCCTTCTCTTAAAATCAAGGCACACCTGAAACCTTCCCTTTTTCCCCCACAAAGATTTCCCACTCTTCCTGCCTTTGAGTCTCTGCCAGAATGTAAGTGGTAGTGACTGATTTCCTTGCTATAGCAAGCTCTGAATAAATAACCTTTGTTTTTCTGATTTCATTGATCTTTGTTTATCTCAATATACATAATATTTCATAAATATTCACATACTCTGCCATCTATGTTCTTTATTAAATGTATTCCACTGTGTGATCAAATTGCCACAGTAACTGAGAAATCCTCACCCTGAGTTACCAAAGTTGAATTGGTGCCTTGGTTGAAAATGAATTGATGTATACATATGGTTCTATTTCTGAAGTCTATTCTATCCCCTTGAGCTATGTATCTGTTCTTATGCCCATACATGTTTATCTTGATTATTGTAAACTTATAATGAGACTAAAATTGAGGCATTTTTAAAATATATTTAAAAGATGACTTTTTGTTTTTTGGCACTTGTGCTTAGGAGGCAAGCACTCTACCGACTGATCTATATCCCCAGCCTTAAAAGATGACAATTTTTAAGAAATTATTTTTGCTATTCTAGATCATTTTTGAAGATTGTTTTCCAGGCTGCGCATGTCACTCAGTGGTAGAGTGTTTGCCAGCATGTGTGAGGCACTGGGTTTTATTCTCACCATCCCATAAAAATGAATAAATAAAATAAAGGTATTAAAAAAAGAATATTATTTTAAAAAGATTATTTTCCTATTGTAGAGCTTTGAGTGTTGCTTATACATTTTAGAATTTTATTTTCTTCAAAAAGCTTAGAATTTTGTAGATCTGTTTGTGGAGAGTGGGCATCTTAATTCTGATGTCTTAAAAATCTGTGAATGTGGTATATTTCTTCATTTATTTAGGTGACCTTAAGATTCTTTCAGCAAAATCATACAACTTTATAGTGGGGGTTTTGCACATCTTTCATTGGCTTTATTCCTTGTTTTTTTTTTTAATTTTTTTTTTGTAAACAAATGGGATACATGTTGTTTCTGTTTGTACATGGAGTAACAGCATACCATTTGCATATTCATACATTTACATAGGGTAATGATGTTTGATTCATTCCGTTATTTTTTTCCTTCCCCCCCACCCCTCCCACCTCTCTTTTCCCTCTATACAGTCTCTCCTTCCTCCATTCTTGCCCCCCTCCCACCCCCCATTATGTGTCATCATCTGCTTATCAGTGAGATCATTCACCTTTGGGATTTTTGAGATTGGCTTATCTCACTTAACATGATATTCTCCAGTTTCATCCATTTGCCTGCAAATACCATAATTTTATTATTCTTTATAGCTGAGTAATATTCCATTGTATATATATATACCACAGTTTCTTTATCCATTCATCAATTGAAGGACATCTAGGTTGGTTCCACAATCTGGCTATTGTGAATTGAGCAGCTATGAATATTGATGTGGCTGTATCTCTGTAGTATGCTGATTTTAAGTCCTTTGGGTATAGGCCAAGGAGTGGGATAGCTGGGTCAAATGGTAGGTCCATTCCAAGTTTTCTAAGGAATCTCCACACTGCTTTCCAGAGTGGCTGAACTAATTTGCAGCCCCACCAGCAATGTATGAGTGTACCTTTTTCCCCACATCCTCTCCAACACCTGTTGTTGCTTGTGTTCTTGATAATCGCCATTCTAAGATGGAATCTTAGTGTAGTTTTGATTTGCATTTCTCTTATTACTAAAGATGGTGAACATTTTTTCATATGTTTGTTGATTGCTTGTAGATCTTCTGTGAAGTGTCTATTCATATCCTTAGCCCATTTGTTGATTGGGTTATTTGTATTCTTGGGGTAGAGTATTTTGAGTTCTTTATAGATTCTGGAAATTATTGCTCTATCTGAAGTATGAGTGGCAAAGATATTCTCTCACTCTGTAGGCTCTCTCTTCACATTGCTGATAGTTTCCTTTACTGAGAGAAAGCTATTTAGTTTGAATCTATCCCAGTTATTGATTCTTGCTTTTATTTCTTATGCTGTGGGAATCCTGTTAAGGAAGTCTGATCCTAAGCCAACAAGGTGAAGATTTGGACCTACTTTTTCTTCTATAAGATGCAGGGTCTCTGGTCTGATTTCAAGGTCCTTGATCCATTGTGAGTTGATTTTTGTGCAGGGTGAGAGATAGGGGTTTAGTTTCATTCTATTGCATATGGTTTTCCAGTTTTCCCAGCACCATTTGTTGAAGAGGCTATCTTTTCTCCATTGCATATTTTTGGCACCTTTGTCTAGTATGAGAAAATTGTATTTATTTGGGTTTGTGTCCGTGTCCTCTATTCTGTACCATTGATCTACCTGTCTATTTTGGTGCCAGTACCATGCTGTTTTTGTTACTATTGCTTTGTAGTATAGTTGAAGTTCTGGTATTGCGATACCCCCTGCTTCATTCTTCCTGCTAAGGATTGCTTTAGCTATTCTGGGTTTCTTATTCTTCCAGATGAATTTCATGATTGCTTGCTCTATTTCTGTAAGGTACATCATTGGGATTTTAATTGGAATTGCATTGAATCTGTATAGCACTTTTGGTAGTATGGCCATTTTGACAATATTAATTCTGCCTATCCAGGAACATGGGAGATCTTTCCATCTTCTAAGGTTTTCCTTAATTTCTTTCTTTAATGTTTTGTAGTTTTCATTGTAGAGATCTTTTACCTCTTTGGTTAGATTGATTCCCAAGTTTTTTTTTTTTTTTTTTTTGAGGCTATTGCAAATGGGGTTGTTTTCCTCATTTCCCTTTCAGCTGTTCCGTCGCTTGCGTATAAAAATGCTTTATATTTATGCGTGTTGATTTTATAGCCTGCTACTTTGCTGAATTCATTGATGAGGTCTAGAAGTTTTCTGGAGGAGGTTTTTAGATCCTCTAAATATAGAATCATGTCATCCGCAAATAGTGACAGCTTAAGTTCCTCTTTTCCTATTCGTATCCCTTTAATTTCTTTAGTCTGCCTAATTGCTCTGGCTAGACTTTTGAGGACAATGTTGAGTAGAAGTGGTGAAAGAGGACATCCCTGTCTTGTTCCTGTTTTAAAGGGAATGGTTTCAGTTTTTTCTCCATTAAGAATGATGTTGGCCATGGGCTTAGCATAAATAGCCTTTACAATGTTCAGGTATGTTCCTACTATCCCTATTCTTTCTAGTGTTTTGAGCATGAAGTGGTGTTGTATTTTGTCAAATGTTTTTTCTGCGTCAATTGAAATAACCATATGATTCTTATCCTTAAGTCTATTGACATGATGGATTACGTTTATTGATTTACGGATGTTGAATCATCCTTGCATTCCAGGGATGAATCCCACTTGATCGTGGTGCAAGATTTTCTTAATATGTTTTTGGATACTGTTTGCCAATATTTTGTTAAGGATCTTTGCATCTCTATTCATCAAGGATATTGGTCTAAAATTTTCTTTCCTTGATGTGTCTTTTCCAGGTTTGGGTAAGAGGGTGGTATTAGCTTCATAGAATGAGTTCAGTAGGGTACCCTCCTTTTCTATTTCCTGGAATACTTTAAGGAGTATTGGAAAGAGTTCTTCTTTGAAGGTCTTATAGAACTCGGCTGAGAATCTGTCTGGTCCTGGGCTTTTCTTGGATGGCGGGTTTTTAATGGCTTCTTCTATTTCATTGCTTGATATTGATCTGTTTAAATTGTGTATGTCCTCCTGGTTCAGTTTGGGAGGAGCATATGTCTCTAGAAATTTGTCAATGTCTTCAGTAGTTTCTATTTTGTTGGAATATAGATTTTCAAAGTAGCTTCTCATTAGGTTCTGTATCTCAGTAGTGTCTGTCGTGATATTTCCTTTTTCATCACGAATTTTAGTAATTTGAGTTTTCTCTCTCCTTCTCCTTGTTAGTGTGCCTAAGGGTTTGTCTATTTTGTTTACTTTCTCAAAGAACCAACTTTTTTTTTTTTATAAGAACCAACTTTTTGTTTTGTCAATTTTTTGAATTGTTTCTTTTGTTTCAATTTCATTGATTTCAGCTCTGATTTTAATTATTTCCTGTCTTCTACTATTTTTGCTGTTATTCTGTTCTTCTTTTTCTAGGGCTTTGAGCTGTAATGTTAGGTCATTTAGTTGTTGACTTTTCATTCTTTTTTGGAATGCGCTCCATGCAATGAATTTTCTTCTTAGTACCGCTTTCAAAGTGAACCAGAGATTTTGATATGTTGTATCCTCATTCTCATTGACCTCTAAGAATTTTTTTATCTCCTCCCTGATGTTTTCTGTTATTCATGTTTCGTTCAATAGCATATTATTTAGTCTCCAGGTGTTGGAGTAATTTCTCTTTTTTATTTTGTCATTGATTTCTACACTCAGTCCATTATGATCTGATAGAACACAAGGCAGTATCTCTATTTTTTTGCATTTCCTAAGGGCTGCTTTGTGGCATAACATATGGTCTATTTTCGAGAAGGTTCCATGTGCTGCTGAGAAGAAAGTGAATCTGCTCATTGATGGATGGAATATTCTATATATGTCTATTAAGTCTAGGTTATTGATTGTGTTATTGAGTTCTGTGGTTTCTTTGGTTGGATTTTGTTTGGAAGATCTATCTAGTGGTGACAGCGGTGCATTAAAGTCACCCAGAATTATTGTGTTGTGGTCTATATGATTCCTGAAATTGAGAAGGATTTGTTTGGTGTACAGGGATGCACCATTGTTTGGGGCATAAATATTTACTATTGTTATGTCTTCCTGATTTATGGTTCCCTTAAGAAGTATGTAATGTCCTTCTTTATCCCTTCTGACTAACTTTGGCTTGAAGTCCACTTTATCTGATATAAGGATGGGAACCCCCACTTTTTTTACTGAGTCCATGTGCATGGTAGGTTTTTTCCCATCCTTTCACCTTTAGTCTGTGGCTGTCTTTTTCTATGAGATGAGTCTCTTGCAGGCAGCATATTGTTGGGTCTTTCTTTTAATCCATTCTGCCAGTCTATGTCTTTTGATTGATGAGTTCAGGCCATTAACATTCAGGGTTATTATTCAGGGTTATTATTGAGATACGATTTGTATTCCCAGTCATTTGGCTTATTTTTGGTTTTTAAGTTGGCTTGGTTTCTCCTTTGAGTGGTTTTTCTCTAAGGTAGTTCCTCCCTTTGCTGACCTACATTGTTGTTTTTCATTTCCTCCTCATGGAATATTTTGTTGAGAACATTCTCTAGCGCAGGCTTTCTATTTGTAAATTCTTTTAACTTTTGTTTATCATGGAAGGATTTTATTTCATCTTGAAATCTGAAGGTTAGTTTTGCTGTGTATAGGATTCTTGGTAGGCAACCATGTTCTTTCAGAGCTTGAAATATGTTGTTCCAGGCCCTTCTAGCTTTTAGAGTCTGGGTTGAGAAGTCGGCTGCTATATGTAATCTGATGCTTTTCTCTCGTGGCCTTCAAAATCCTATCTTTATTTTGAATGTTAGGCATTTTCATTATAATGTGCCTTGGTATGGATCTGTTGTGATTTTGTACATTTGGTGTTCTGTAAGCCTCTTGTATTTGATTTTCCATTTCATTCTTCAGGTTTGGGAAATTTTCTGATATTATTTCATTGAATAGGTTGTTCATTCCTTTGGTTTGTATCTCTGTGCCTTCCTCAATCCCAATAATTCTTAAATTTGGTCTTTTCATGATGTCCCATAGTTCTTGGAGATTCTGTTCATTTCTTACCATCTTCTCTGTTTGGGCAACTTTATTTTCAAGATTAAATAGTTTGTCTTCATTGTCTGAGGTTCTGTCTTCCAAGTGGTCTAGTCTTTTGGTGATGCTTTCCATTGAGTTTTTGATTTGGTTCATTGTTTCCTTCATTTCAAGGATTTCCGTTTGGTTTTTTGTGAGAATCTCTATCTCTTTGTTGAAATGATCCTTTGCTTCCTGCAGGTGCTCTTTCAGCTTATTGATATTATCATTCATTGCCTGCATTTGCTCTCTTATCTCATCCTTTGCTTCGTGAATTATCTTAATCATGTATAATCTGAAGTCGTTTTCTGACATTTCTTCTAACATACTGTCATTGGATTCTATTAATATAGAATCTAGATTCATTTGGATCATTTTCCCTTGTTTTTTCATGTTGTTCATGTATCTTCCCCTCTAGCAGTGCAGATCTGGGGTATTGCAGATTTCCCCCTATAGGCTTATAGTGGCCCTATAGGTTTCCAAAACCCTTTCTTTAAGGGGAGATCAATATTAGCAGTGCCCAATTCAGACACTATGCAATCCTAGACCAAATAGCCCCTATGAGGACAATAACAAAATTGTCATAATAAACAGAATGAGTTCAAATATTATCTTCAGTAAAACAAACAGATTTGCAATAAGGTCTGCAGTTTCTAATGGAGGACAAAGAGGATGCAGAGGGATGTAGAACGTGACTGTTAATGGGATAAGAAAAGTATATACAGAAGTTCTAGAAAATATAAAGGGTGAGAGTGTAATCAAAAGAAATTGAATGTTAGCATGCAAAAAAGGGAGAAAGAGAGTCTGAGGGAACAGGTAAACAAAAGGAAAAGAGCAAGAAAAGTAAAGAAATAAAAACTTAAAATTTTTCAATAAGGAGAAAAAAAGAAAATCTACAGTATAACAGTCATATAGTAATGAAACCTCCCAGTGTTCAGTAGCCTGATGCATGAGTGGTACCTGACATTGAGCTTTAAGTCTCCAGCAGGTGTCTCAGGATGGGATTTGCCCCACCTAAAGATCGGAGCTCTGGTTTCCAGGATTATCCAAGATGGCTACTCTGGGTTCAAAATGTGTTGGCAAATGGGGGCCTGCAGCTCAGGGTGTGGACGTGGTCAGCTGGTGGTCCTGGAGGTGGGGTGCGGTTGGTCAGGCAGGGTCCTGGAGTCTGGTGTGTTTGGTGTGGTTGCGGGATCCTGTAGGCCGGGTGCAGTCCGTCTGGGGTCCCGGTGATAGGGCGCAGTCAGTTGGTCTTGGGGTCCTGGCGGCAGGGAACAATCAGTCAACAACACTGACAGAGACAGGGAGTGATCGGTGGAGCTGAGCGATCCTGGAGACAGGGCTCAGTCAGTCTGGCCAGGGCTCCTACGGGGCCTGACTGTTGTCTCAAAATGGCAGTAGCCACATGTAATCAAACCTGCAGGTACTGTAACAGTGAACTTCCAGGCAGCAGCAGGCAGCTGATGCTCCACTGGTGGTAGGCAATCAGTTTGCTGACTGTTGTCGGACAAGCGGGAGGTGAACCTCATGCATTGGGTGATGGATAGGTGCAAGGCAGGCGATGGACAGGTGAGAGGCAGGCAAATGGCGGATGATAGGCGCCTGACAGTGAGCAATCTGTACTCAAAACAGGCATTGATATGCTGGCAGACTACAGGTGGTCACAGCAAACAAATGGGGTAAACAGCAAGGGATTGATAAGCAGCAAAAACTGCCTCACCAAGAAACAGATATTGTCTGCTTGAAACCGGAGTTACGGAGCGATAAGGAATGCAGCCTCCCTCTAGTCTGCCATCTTGGATCCAAAGCTCTAACAAATATTTTTATAGCAATTTGATGTTTTTCCATTTTTATTTGGTTGGAAATTTGAACATTTCAGGTTAACTCATAAAAATAAAATTGTTATGTGGCAAGATAAACATGTATAATGAGGCCAGGCATCGTGGTACATCTCATGTACTCAGGAGGCTGAGGCAGGAAAACCATAAACTTGAGGCCAGCCTGGGCAACTTAGCAATTCTCTGTTTCAAAATTGGAGAGATACACACACACACATACACACACACACACATATGTATACACACATATACCCATGCACATACATATGTATATGTGTACATATATATATATATTTTTTTTCTTACAGTGACTCAGAGGAGATTTGAAGTAGAACTTCAACTTGCTTAGTTAGGCTAATGTGTATTTGGTCTTTGAAAGGGGCAATTTATTAAGAGTAACGGTGCTCCTACCCAGGGAAGAAACAATATCAGGGAAGAAATAATATTCAGTGTGATCAGGAACTTGGCCTCAGTGAAATTTCAGGTAAAAGTGAATTTGACTTATTTTATCATGTGAACCAGTTCTAGCTAAATGCTGTGAATGTAAGACTAGACAGGAAAACTCAGGGTCCACTCCTGATGGCAGTTACCCTAAAGGATCTGGTCTGTCTACTGTATGCTTGGAATTAACCAGGTGAGGTATTTGGGTCCCAGCCAGAATCTTGGGTTCATTGTAGATTTGTATAAATTTAAGTGACTTGCTCTTATCCATAGAACTAAGGATGAACTGTAGCCAACTTATTTCATTCTTGAAGTGACTAGGATTGCTGGATTGATGTTAGAAAATAAATTTAAGAAATAATGAAGATGATATGTTCTTGTTCACACTCTGGACTATCTATCCAGTAAGGCCCAGCCTTGCATTTATCAGATCTTTCTTACCTTAATGCTATCTTTTTTTAGGCAACAACTGAGGTGGAAATTAAGAAGAAAGGCCCTGGATCTCTTTTAGTGTCCATGGACCAACTGGCCTCCTATGGGCGGAAGGACAGAATCAACAGTATAATGAGTGTTGTTACAAATACATTAGTAGAAGGTATGTGCCCTGTGATGCCAGTCCAAGCTGCTGAGATATAAGTACATAGTGTGCATGGTAAATATAATCCCTACCTCTTGATCTGAGTTTTTCAAAAACTATCTCTGAGTTTTAGAAATAGATCTTACTGGTTATAGAAACCAGGATCACAAATTCTCTTCACAAATTTATGTGCAGAGAATCAGACAAGGACTTCAAAACTGCTAGCATCGTACACAGACAGGTAAGAAGGCCAAAGGAGCACCAGACAATGAGCCAGAAAATCTCAGGAGACCTCAGTAATCAGCATCATGAGGAGCCTGTGGGGTGTTGTGAGACATCAGGGAATGTGGGTGAAGCACTGCAAAGATACATGATGGAATCCCCTTCCGTGGCCTCTACCCCAGACCACACCTTCCTCTCTTCCTTTTTAATTACTTAGAGCCCTTTTGGGTTTTCCTGAAGGAAGAAGGTACTGTGTATTTTGATTGCATCTAATTCTGCCTCTCTTCAAACACCCCCACATATCCATAGATACATTTGATGTATGACTAGGTAAACTGAACCCCCTTTTACTTTGGGTGCTCTGTGCCACAGGGAAAGAGCAGCCACTATTGAATCATAGCATGTCTGCAGTGATGCTGTTGTCAGTGATGGACTCTCTGTTTGAGGTGGTTTCTCCATGACACATGACATGTTGAGGAATAGCTGAGCTCCTGGCAAGTATCAGCCCTTTCTCCAGGCCTGGCGTATATTCCAGGCTTCTCTTGGAGGTAAAGTCAGAGACCAGGTTTTCCTTTGGCAAGATTCCCATTAATTCTGTCTGTATCTTCATTTGACTCATTATATGTTCAGACTATTCATGAGGTATCAGATTGCTGTTTTCAGAGTTCATGCACCTGGGCTAACCCAGCAACAGCCAGAGTCCCTGAGATAGGGACATTTAACATTATTCTGCCAGCCATGGGACAAGTTATTTTTGGGTCATTGAAATCCAACTCATCTATTCAGCATGTGTGTATTATTAGGGGGTGTGGCATTGGAGGGAGAATTCCTAAAGGAACTCCCCAAGAGCATTTATGTAAAGGAATTAAACAAAACCATAAGTGCACTAATCTTGAGAACATATTAGATAAAAAGAATATTGAAATAACTGCTTTCAGCTTCCCTGAACACCCTCTATTCATTCTGATTTTAATTCCCATTGAGGTCATTATCTGATAGAACTAGTATCGGGTAGAAGGTGGTGCTGGGGTTAAATCCACTGAGCTACATCCTCACTGGTTTTTTTTTTTTTTTTTTTAATTGTTTTTATTTTGAGATAGGGTCTCACTAAGCTACTGAGGAGCTCGCTAAGTTGCTGAGGCTGACCTCAAACTTGAATTCTTTCTGCCTTGACCTCCTGAGACACTGGGATTACAGGAGTGTGCTACTGTGCCTGATAGAACATCTTTAAACATTGTAACTTATACTTTGAGATTTGCAGGCAAATAATTGCCGATAATAAGAATTCCAAGCTATGAAACACTAGCTTAAGAACTTTGGCTAATTTTATTGTTTGCTTGGATATCAAGATAGGATTTCTCCAAGCATCAATGGCAGTTGTGAATAAACAGTTAACACCCTCCAACAAGTACATTTTATTATTGCCATAGACATCAGAACAAGACAACTATTCAATGCAGTTATTTATTGAGAGTTACAGTGGCCTAGCACAGGGACTGGCAAAAGTAGAGGCTCAGATATTATTTGTTGAACTGAATTTTGTTGTACTTGGAATAGTAGGAAGTTTTGGTGCTGCAGCATTCCTTCTGGAAGTCTTAGAGCTGCCATCTCTCTCCTGACTTGGTTATGAACCATTGGGCATTTAAAAACTCTCTTTTCACTTCTTTCTTTCTATCCTCTACTCGTTTTTTCACCCTCTACCCACCAGCATGCACATTAAAAGGTAGGTGTAAGGCTCACTCAGAAGACAGATAACTGTAGTCGTGTTTCTGAGTAGAAAGCTGTTTCAGTTCTTTTTTCCTTTTCTATGCCCTACTATTCATATAGCTTATATCAGTCCTGCTGATTCCTGCCCAGACATTCTTCCTATTCACTCACCTCATATTTGAACTCTTTAGTTAAAGCTAATAGGAAAGAACAGTGAATGGCCGGACCTGAATAATATAAGAGGGAATTAAAAGACATTAAGAAAGATCTAGCCTGGAGTGGTAATACACACTGTAGTCCCAGCTGTTTGGAAGGCTGAGGCAGGAAGATCCCACAATCCCAAGCTTGAGACCAGCCTGGGCAAAATAGCAAGATGAGTGAAAAAGAAAAGGATCACTACTATTTAACCATTCCTATAAATGCTCCATATTTAATGCTTGCTACATTAACAGCCAGCATTGAATGAATAATTATTCCTGCTTCTCAGACTTGCAGTTAGGAAACTGATGTTATTTTAATACAAAGATTTAAATAATTATTTTTTAAAAACCAAAATAATAGGCTCCTACCTACCTAATGGTTTACAAACTACAGTGAAGAATTCTAGAATCCTGTAATCAGTTAGAAAACCCTGCCTATCTCAGTCCATCCTGTTACAGACAAACTCACAAGGATCCAATAAACTCAGCAGGATTCACAACTACCAGAGCCATAAACTTTGGGGATATTTCAGAGGACTGGGAGTGGGGTATAAGCAAAGAATAGTATAGTCTTACTTCTCAAGGCAGTAAAACTAGGGGAGAAGGGAAAATAGTTGGGGAAGTAAGAATGAGGAGTTAGTGATGGGACTTGGCATTACTCTCAGGTAAAACAGTTTTAGACACTTCCTAGCAGTAACTGGCCGTAAGTATTGCTGCCACTGCTTACTTACTCATTCTTTAGCTCAACTGACAAGCATTGAGAGTCAGTGCAATTACTTGTTTGGTATCTGCCATTTCTGTAGATCTGAAAGCTCAGTGAGGGTGGGGACTTTCATCACTGTACCCCTAGTGTACAGCACATTGCAAATGCTTAAGAGTTATTGAATTGAGCCAGGCACAGTGGCACAAGCCTATAATCCCAGTGACTCAGGAGTCTGAAGCAGGAGGATTGCAAGTTCAAGGCCAGCTTTAGAAATTTAGCAAGGCCCTAAACAACTTGGTGGGACCCTGTCTCAAAATTTTAAAAAATAAATAAATAAAAAAGGCCTGGGGATATAACTCAGTGGTAAAACACACCTGGGTTCAATCCCTAGTATCCAAAAAAAAAAAAAAAAAAAAAAAAAAGGTGTTGAATTGACAAAACCCCTGTCCCCCTGTCTTTAGGAACCTCTTAGTCTACCAATATACACCATCTTGGTGGACTTAGGCTCTTTCAGAAAACACTTCCAAGTACCCACAGGCTGAGACCTGCAGTAAGTAAAATCTCTAAAAATGTCCAGAAACAAAGTTGGGGGAAACAAACAAAACTTTGGACACCTCACTCCCTTCTATTAACCCATTCCTCGAGACCAGATACTTCACTATTCAGACATGTGGTGCAAGTAACAATGTGCAAGGTTGTAAGTCATTTTATAAACCTCCCTGTTCACCTAATGGTTTTTTCTAGCTCCTAGACTCCACATTGTGTTACTTTCTGTGGGACAGAAGATTATCCTGAAGATTTCCTCTTCTCAGTAAATATAGATAAGAGTTTCCTAGTATCCTGTAGAAATCTTGGTGCCACAAAGGATAGGAAAAACGCCTTGCTGTCTGGCTAGACTTTTGGCCTAGTACATTGCAACTGTGTCATCTATCAGAAATATGAACAGTCAGGCTTCAACCTCCAGGTGCTGGCGGGCTGCAGACATTTGGAGAAGGGAGGAGATAAAAAAAGGAACGGAACCAAATTTCCAAATATGTACTATAAGAATTTATGGAAATAAGAGAACCTTTTCATTTTCTTTTTTGGGGAAGAAAACTAAATTTACCTTGAGAAGGGAGGGAGTTCTATGAGGAAGAAGCCAAAGCAAATTTTCTTCACAGACTTCCTTTCCCACGCAAACTCCCACGTGGCGCTTACCGTGGCCCTTAAATCTGAAAAACCAAGGCAACCATTTTCTTAGCAACCAGGGAGCCAATCAAGACACCCAACCAAAACCACCCCATGTAAAATAAAGCCATCACCATGGGCACCATCCAGCTGGTTGGAGAAAGGGAAAGGAGACTGATTTACGGCAGCCATCTTGTTCTTGAGGGAAATGTTGGGGAACTTTTTAAAACTACCTCAATGATTTTTATTTTGTCAATAAAGTAAAGGAAGCTGTTGTAGCCAATCCTTTAGAAACAATACTTCCCTTCTAAGAATTATCATTCTAATAGATTTTCAGAGTTGTATTTCTTTTAAAAATCATTTTCTTAGGCCAAGGACCTTGGGTTTTTATAATCCCAGGTATTACACAGTTTATACTTAATTCAAGGAGAACTTGTTACCTGCCTGGGTCCTCATGTCTAGGCTGGTATGACCATGAGCTGAGTGATTGTCTGCCTTTGCTGTCTAATCTAATCATTCCTTTTAATCTTTGCTTCATAAATAACATCACTGCTGGTGTAGAGACCATCTAGTCCAGCAACTTCTCCATCTGTGTGATGAGAGTCTAGGTTTCTGGGAAATGCCTCAGGGAAGGAAGAAGTCAACTAGACTGGGCGCCAGGCTCCTGTCCTGCTCCAACTCCAGTAATTCTTGGCTTATGAAATCTTGTTTGAAAAAAACAGGTGTTCTTTTAAAAGAAAGAGAGAGTGAAAAAAAGAGAAAAATAAAAAGGAAAGAAGAAACAGACCAAATGAGGGGAAGAAAAAAGCTGCAGAGAGAGAAGGAAAAGATTAGAGTAGGAAAGGGCAAGAGAGAAGGAGAAGGGAAGAGAGGAAAGAAGAAACTAAGGGATATGAATTGTATTTCTAACTCAGCTGTGAGTTACAAACTCACTGAAGGTGGGGACAGTGACTTGTATGTACTTCTTTGAGAACATACTAGACATATTCCACATGAATGCTGACTGACAATGCTGATTTTGCTGATGAAGATAATAATAATGGCAAATGCTTCCATAGAACTTATTCTATGCTAGGGTGTTCTGGGGCACTTTGTAGATATCTTAGTTCCTTGAATTCTCACAACAAATGGAAGTAACATGCTCAAGGTCTTACATTTAGCAGATGTCTAAATTAGTATTTGAACTTAGGTGTGCCTGGCCTCAGAGTGTGTGCTTTTGATGGCCTCTCTGATAAGAACTTATTGCTACAATGTATACTATAATCCCTACTATTTAGTGAGGACCTGCCTTGTGCCAGGCACTGTGCTAACTGCTTTAGATGCATCATCCCCTTTAACCCTCAATCCAACTCATATAGCCTCATGAAATGAGTTACACACTTCATTTAGTCCCAGAACCTAAAAAGTCTGTGCTCAGTTTTACAGACAAGGCAACTGAACCCTAGAGAAGTCAGTTACCTTCCTGAATCCACACACCTTGTAAGCATTGAAGCCATTTGAACCAAGAAGTCAGACCCCAGAGGCCAAGCTCCTAACCACCGTGGTCTACATCTTAACTGGAAGTTTGGGTCTTACATAAATTATAACTAGATCATTGTTGATGGGGAAGTGATTTGCATGGACCGTGCCTCCTCTCTACTTTAAGGGAAAGAACTGAGGGAAACATTTAGAAATATCAGCACTCAGACATCCTTTATTCTCATAGACCCCAATGATCATATTGTCCCCTTTGTTTTCTCACTCTGATTGAGGGGCCATCTTTGTTCTTTTCTAACTACAGAACTGGAAGAATCTCAGAGAAAGTGCCCACCATGCTGGTATAAATTTGCCAACACTTTCCTCATTTGGGAGTGTCATCCCTACTGGATAAAACTCAAAGAGATTGTGAACTTGATTGTTATGGACCCTTTTGTGGACTTAGCCATCACCATCTGCATTGTTCTGAATACACTCTTTATGGCAATGGAGCATCATCCTATGACACCACAGTTTGAACACGTCTTGGCTGTAGGAAATCTGGTAAGATGGAGCGCCGTCTCCTGATATGATGATTTGAGCATGTTTTGCCTATAGAACATCTTTTTCTGGTACTAAAAGCTGGAGTTTAGTTGACAGGAAAGTAATAGTTAATTGGAAGACAAATGCTTCCACATATGCCATGACACCAGCACTTCTGCTCACTGTTGTGATCCCTCAGCTGTTTCCTCTTTCTACAGAACTTTGAAGACGTCATTTAGGAGCTATTGGCAAGAAACCAACCATGGCAACAGAATGGGAGGCAAGGGACAGTGGGCTGGTTTCAATAGCCAGAGCCAAGAACTTCTGGGTCTTTTTTTTTTTTCTCTCATTCTGTTTCTCACATTGATTCCTGCATTGTATTGCTCTAGCAAATCACTTTCCCTTTCACCTCAAGTAACAACCACCACAAAATAGGGCAGCTTTTTAGTGCATTAAGCACTGAACATTTACTGCACTGTCATATCTTACTTATCCATGTGGGGACTATTTATGGGAAATTTTTAATCCTTTGCTGGCTCCCCCTCCATCCAACTTCTGGGCCATCATCCAGTTTCTGCTATTAGTTGATCTGTGCCAAATTTATTTTAATGTTAGCTTAAGTCACAATAATTTATTATATTATTTAGAAGATAAGTATGCAGATTTATTTATTTTGATACTAGCGATTGAACCCAGGGGCACTTTACCACTGAGCTACATCCCCAGCCCTTTTTATTTTATATTTCAAGATAAATAGAAAATCTTGCTAAGATGCTGAGGTTGGCCTAGAACTTCTAATCCTTCTACCTTGGCCTCCAGAGTGCAATAAGCTGCAGTTTTTAAAAATAGCTTACACCATGTATTCTGAAGTCAAGTACTTGTCATTTAGGATGATTTGTTTTACTTCTTCAGTACAAAAATCAGGAGTTGATTGAATTTTGATGGCCAGTAAACAGTTAGTTGGAAAGAATCCTCTAAGTCATCTGGGCCTTATTATTCCATTGGGGTTGCGCATGGGTATGTTCATATTTAGCTCCCAGTTTTTAATCAGAGCATGATCTCTGCTTAGTGTGTCCTATCCATTTGTGTTTCGTATCTCTCTTTCTCATTTTCTCTCACACACACAGCTTCCACCTTAAGTCCTAATACACTATTAACATTCTACAAACAGAGAAAGAACATGTATCCCATTGGTTCACAATAAATTAAAAAAAAAAAAAAAAAAAAAAAAGACTTTGGATCTTAAAAAAAAAAAAAAAAAAATTCTATAATATCATTTTTATTCATTTTCCCATTCAGAAAACATATGGCACAGAGATCCCTTTACCTTTAGCCAATAGTGTTCCCTGCTACAAACCCCAGATGGTTCTGTGGTCTAGCTAATATCCATATCTAGAGTTAGTGACTGCTCTAGGCTCCTTGAAGGCAGCCCAGTGAAACTGTAGTTTTGGAAACAGCACAGTCCCACAAACTGTCCTGGAATCCTGTTAACTGACCCTGTGGTGGACATTGTGTGACTGACTGGCTAACTAGGAGCCTTGACCATCAGGTAGAATTTTAAGCCAGTCAGCAATATCAGAGATAACCAAGAGTTAGTAACAAGAATATGATCTGATGATGCTTATTGTTGATGGTGGTGACATTTTCTCTGTAGCATTGCATTTTTTTTTCCAGCATTGCTCTTTTCCTTGCTTTTGACAGAATCAGTCCTTGATATTGAAGGGATTTTGAGAGGCCTTTTCACCTACCACCAGTAGAATTGCCCCCACTCAGACTAGCAAATAACTTCATATTTCCCTTCCTTAAAAGTCTACAGAGGCTTAGGATGACACCTAAATTAGAGTTGTGAGCATTCAGAAGACTTTGCTGACAGCTGTTTGTGAAGAAAGAGATGTCAGCAACTAATACTCAGAGACTCCCAAGGCAAGCCAACTCAGAACCCAGTTCTAAAATAAGAAGGCAGGAGTTCAGGGGGACAGTGACTGAATAGTTAACAGTGGGGATGGAGTCATGAATGGTTCTGCAAACTGGACTGGGTATGAGAGTAAGGGAAAAAATAAAAAATAAAAATGGTGCCTAGATTTGGAGTTTAGTAACTAATGGAAAAACAGGACTGACTGAAGAAGGAACACCTTTGCAGTTTAAAATCCAAAGTTCTGTTTTGTATATATTGGGTGAGAGATGCCTGTCCCCTGAGTGGGAGATGTCAGATAAGGAAGTTGGGTATTTGCTGGACCCCAAGGAAATGTCCATTTGAGTGTTTTCTGAATGGTAGCAGAAGCTCAAAGACATATTTTGATGACACGAGTGTTGAGGCTGGGGAAGTAGCTCAATGGTAGAGCACTTGCCAGCATGTGTGAGGGCCTTGGGTTCCAACCCCAGCACCACGAAAAAGGAAAACACAAGTGCCGAGCTGGTAAAGACAACACAGAATTAGAAGATTTGGGTGTTGGTTCCTGTTAGAGATAGCTTAACCTTAAATAAGCTAATGGTTTCTCTGGAGAAACGATCGGCACCTGTGAAATGAGAATAACACCATCTCACTTATGGTTGGGAGGATAAGTTGAGAACCTTTTCAAAAATATTTGGGGTATCTAAAAGTATCCTATAAATCTTAGGAACTGTATTCATGTAATTCAGTAGGAGATCTTCAAAGATTTGGGAGATTGGAGTAGAGCCTTTGACCTAAGAATGAGGATGGAAAAACGTAAGGTTGACTAGCTTGGTTGAAGCAAAGTACAACCTTGTCTTAGGGTGGGAAGAGGAGACGTTTCACACCACCTGGACAGTGAGTTAAATTCTGTTGACCCTAGACAGGCACATAGATGTTTTTGAGGGAAGATGAGAATAGTCTACTGCAAATTGAAATTGCCTGCCTCTTTCATCAACTCCCTGAAAGAGAAAATGCTAATCATGGGAAGAACCTTAGAAATAATCCCATCCAACTCCCCTGTTTTTTAGAGGAAATTAAAGCCCACGAGGCTATGTGACTTATACAGACTTTGTATTATATAGTAGATAAATGTTTTGATTATTTTCTAGTCTGTTTTTAACCAATTTAATACAATAGTAAGTTTAGGAGTTTTAAACAATCTGAATTTTTTTATTTAATTTTTTTTTTTTTTACAGACTGCATTTTGATTCATTGTGCACAAATGGGGTACAACTTTTCATTTCTACAGTTGTACACAAGGTAGATTCACACCATTCATGTATATTCATAGGGTAATACCGTCTCATTCTACTATCTCTCCTTCCC
The DNA here is from genome assembly GCF_902686445.1 of Sciurus carolinensis. Lineage (NCBI taxonomy): Eukaryota > Metazoa > Chordata > Mammalia > Rodentia > Sciuridae > Sciurus > Sciurus carolinensis. The sequence continues at coordinate 111,961,600 of NC_062216.1, forward strand.
CCACCCCCTCCCACCCCATTTTCCTCTACATCATCCAAAGTTCATTCTTCTCTTCCCCCCACCAACTACCCCCCCTTGCTATGTATCGTCATCCACTTATCAGAGAAAACATTCAGCCTTTGGTTTTTTGGGCTTGGCCTATTTCACTTAGCATGATATTTTCCAACTTCATCCATTTACCAGCAATTACCATAATTTTATTCTTCTTTGTGGCTGAGTAGTATTCCATTGTGTATATGTACCACTGTTTCTTTATCCATTTACCAATTAAAGGGCATCTCGGTTGGTTTCACAATCTAGCTATTGTGAATTGAGCAGCTATGAACATTGATGTGGCTACATCACTGTAGTATGCTGAACAATCTGAATATTTTAAAAATTTTTATTAGTGCATTCTAGTAACAGTCTGAATCTTACAGAGAATTTTCAAGTACAGTATAAAAAACTTTTACGAGTAACTCAACAACATAGCTTTATCGCCCCAAAATACTTTAATGTGTGATGAGGTTTTTTTTAATAAACAAGTACATTCTCCTAAATAACCATCACATAACCGTCAAAATCAGAAGATTAACCTTACTACATTATAAACATCTAATTCTCAGGCTCTATTCAGGTTTTGCCAATGATCCCAACGATGACCTTTGTAACAAAAGGATGCAGGTCTCAAATTACCCATTGCATTTAATGGTCATATCTCTTTAAGCTTCTCTAGGCCAGAAGAATTCCTCAGGCTTCTCTTGGCTTTATGACCTTGACACTTTGAAGATTAAATGGTCAGTTATTTTGTAGAGTTCCTTTAATTTGCATTTTTCTGATGCTTCCACATGATTAGAGATAGGCTTTACCTTTGAGTAGGAATATCACCCAAGTTAGGCTGTCTTTCTTTCATTGTGTCTACTAGGTGTCACACAATTCCCTTGATTGTTACTGATATTCATTTGATCACTTGATTAAGGTAGTGTCTGCCAAACTTCTCTCTGTAAAGTAACTCTTTTCCCATGTATAATTAATTAGTATTTATGAGGCAGACACTTTGGAACTCTCTAAATATCCTGATCATTCAACTTTTTAGTTATTCCTTTATGTCAGTATGGACTCATGGTTTTCAGTTCTATCCAATGAGTTATAATCCATTAATATCATCTACTTTGACATTTAAACTGTCCCTGATTTGACCATTGGGAGGCCCTGTAGATCAACTTCTGTGTCCTTTTGATATATCCTTGCTTAGATACGTCCTTGCTTTTTGGTACCATAGGATAGTCCAGGCTGATTTTGCATTTTGGAAATGGAATCAGCCATTTCTCAAGAAGCTGTGATTCTTTCAATGGAAATGGTATTTCAAAGTTAAGACCTGGGGGCTGGGGATATAACTCAGTTGGTAGAGTGCTTGCCTTGCAAGCACAAGACCCTGGGTTCAATCCCCAGTACCACAAAAAAAAAAAAAAAAAAAAAAAAAAAAAAAACAAGACCTGGGATCTGGGTGTGCATATTGCTTGGAGCAACATACAATCCTCATGGTAAAGGATGAGCCATTTAGGACAAACTTGCTGTATGTGTTGACAATCATGAGGGGACACTGTCACTTTCACTGTTACTTCCAATTCTAGTCCAGGGCCTACAGCGTGCTTTCTAGTTTGCCCTTTTTCTGTTTGTATCTCCTCCAACAATAAGAAACCCCTTCCTACTATATCTTTGATACACTTACCTAATCAGAAAGGTGCTGTTAACCTGTCCCAGTGTGGCTACCCTCCCCACTATGTTCAGTGACTCTCCATCCTGGGTGTCCTCAGTATACAGAGGTGGATGCCTCCACCCCTAACATCCTTGCCAGTATCTTCCAGGTGGACAGGCCCTCACACTTTGCAAGCTCTTAGAGCCCATGCGGGCCATCAGTGTTTCTCCTACTCCACTTGACTCTGATGCCTCATAGGGGATGTGCATATGGACAACCTCTTACCCCACAGCAGCTCTTCCCCAGCATAAGAGCTCTTTATCCTGCTGGATCTGACTCCCCACACCAGGCCACCTCTCTGTAGCCTACTAAGGGGTGTATTTCCCAAACTTCAGGATGACCCCAGATAAAAACCCAGTCCTAGAACTCTTAGCCTATGCCCAGAGGCTTGTCCAAACTAGAAAGACATGATGACTGTGAATTCAGATTATTCTACTGAAGCAGTGGTTCTCAATCATATTTTGGTCTTCATACTCTTAGAAAGAGCTAAGAGTTTTTGTTTCTGTTGATTATACCTATCAACATATACCATATTTGAAATTAAAGTAGGAATTTTTTTAAATAGTCATGTTTAAAAATCACAATATTTCTAGTACATGTTTGCATAAATAATGTTTTATGGAGGAAAAAGCTATTTTCTAAGAAAAAATAGGAATGACATTATTTGACATTTTTGCAAATTTTTTTCATGTGTTTTGATTTCATAAAATATAACTAGATTCTCTTAACTACTGCTTTCAGTTCATTGGGATAGATTGTTTTGGTTCAAGTATAGGAAGAAAACCTGGCCTTACACAGAAATGTAGTTGGAAAAGGACTTCATGTACCTTGAAAGGATCTTAGGAACCCCAAGAATCCTCGACTGTACTTTGAGAATGATGGTATTAGAACATAAATTCTTAGGTGAATATCTGATGACATTCACAAGATTGACACTTATGTACAATTGCTGATTTGCTGCTTATAAGTTCCTTTTCTCCTCTAGAAGCATATCGCAGTGCAAATAAGAGTGTTACCATAGGGATAACCTTAAATCCATTCTTTCTCTCTCTCTCTCTCTCTTTTTTTTCTTTTGAATACTGGGAACTGAACCCAGGGGTGCTCTACCACTGATCTACATCCCCAACCCTTTTTATTTTTTTAATTTGGGACAGGGTGAGTTGCCCAGGCTTGCCTCAAACTTGCTGAGACTGGCCTTGAACTTGGAATCCTTTTGTCTCAGCTTCCCATGTCACTGAGGTTACAGGCATATGCCACTGCACCCAACACTTGTCTCAGTCTTTAAAAAAATAATTCTGTCACTTAGCTAATAGTTTCAGATGCATTTTGACATACAGCCCAACTAATAGCATATACCATGTGCCAAAGCAATGTGGCAGCTGGCCTCTGTTGTGAACAGTTCGTTCCTGCCGGGCATCCAGAATCATTCATTTCAGTTACAGGCAGTACCATGTTAACTGCATAATATTTGAGTTCCCCATCGGAACTAGAGTATCCCTGGTGCACTATTCTGTGGTCAGTGAGCTAGTGCTTATTATTGAGCACTTCCTGTGTGTTCACTAGGAGACAGTGTGATAATAGATCAAGTCTCTGCTTAGTGGTTTTCTTAAGCAGGCTAACATTTCTAGATGCAGAAAACTATGCTGGATTTGCACAAAGGATGAAATGTACATCAGGATTTGATTAACTGTCCTACTTTGCCTTAACCTGGGAGATGCAGACTGTTCCATCTGCAGATGCTTATCTTGTACTAGGAGCTTTGATTTTGCAAAACTGAATCTCTAGGAATTTTTCTGCATTTTACAATACTGCATCTTCAAATTGGAAAAATGAGGTGCCACAGAAAAGTATAGAAACACCAAATAACCAGACAGCCCGTTTATCCATTTTGATGTGTTTTTATCAAGTCCTTCTATTTCATTTTTGATATATATTAATTCAACTTATATCTAAACAGCTTCTATAATGTAAGCATTTTTTACTGTTTTCAGTTCTCCTCAGACTATGTTTTCAAAGCTTTCCTTAAACTTCTTCACATGTAAACTTGGTGATCAGGTAGTTGTTACAAGTACTAATTTATTATGATAGTTGTAAACCCATTGCATGAAAAATTCTCCCCTCTAAAAGCATAATATTCAGTAAGAGTCTGTTGTGTGGCCTAGAGAGTGTTGGTCTTTTCATAGGGGACACTCAAGGGATTCAGCTTTGCTCCTGCATGTTACCTTAATAAGGCCTACAGGAAGAAGGCCTTGGGAAACACAAGGTGCTCTGTCAGGTAGAAGAATGGGAGGAGAGGAACATAGAGAAGAAATCATTCTTGCACACAGTAAACTGCAAACCTAATACTTCTTACATCATTAAAATATTTAAAAACCAAAAAGGAAGTAGTACCAAAGTCTCTGACAATAAAAAAAAAATTCTTAAAGATATAGTCACCCAGTAGAATCTGCCCCCTACCCCCTTTCTTTTTCTTTACAGTGCAAGGGATTGAATCCAGGGCCTCATGCATGGTGGGCACCAGTAGTTTTTTTCTTTTGGTGTGTGTGTGTGTGTGTGTTATTAGGGATTTAATCCAGGGGTGCTCTACCATTGAAATATACCACCAGCCCTTTTTTTTTTTTTTTTTTTTTTTGAGACAGGGTCTCACTAAATTACTGAGGCTGGACTCAAACTTGGGATCCACCTGTCTCAGCCTCCAAGTAACTGGGATTATAGGCATGTGCCACTGCACCCAACCACCAATAGACTCTTATACAGCAATAAAAGCAGAAGTTAAAAAAGCTGTATAGCAGCATGGATGGATCATGATAAGTAGAAAATAAGACCTAAAATGATATGTGAAATTATGGGTATTTTTTTCCTATATTTTACACACTTTTGTCACTATTTAATTCCTTTTATGACTTAACAAATCTTGTTGAATATGTCTTGGTTTGCTAAAACATATAACTATCAAATAAGGACTAATAACAATGAATGATCTCTTTTGCAAGTTTTGTTTTATTTTTAATTGACACATAATTGTACATGTTTTTGAGTTACCATGTAATGTTTCAATTTATGTATATATATTGTGTAGTGAACTATTCAGGTCCATTAGTATACCCATTATTTCCACTATCATTTCTTTGTGATGAGAACAAAGTCCTCTCTGACTGTTTTGAAATATGGAATACATTATTGCTAGCTGTGGGCACCCTGGGGTGCCAAAGCACCAGAAGTTATTCCTCCTGTCTACCTGTAACATTGTGCCCATTGATCAACCTCTCTCCCTTCCCCTCTTCTGTCTTTTCCCAGCCTCTGGTAACTACTGTCTACTTGGATAGGAATGATTTGTTGGTGGAGTTGGGGTCGCGTCTCAGTGGTAGAATGTTTGACTAGCATGTGTGAGGCACTAGTTTCGATCCTCAGCACCACATATAAATAAATGAATAAAATAAAGCTCTATCAACATCTAAAAAATATTTTTTAAAAAATGATTTGTTGGAGCTGGGGTTGTAGTCAGTGGTAGAGCACTTGACTAGCATGTGTGAGACACTGAATTCAATCCTCAGCACCACATAAAAATAAATAAGTAAAATAAAGGTATTAAAAAAAAAAAAAAAGGAATGGTTTGTTGTATTGTTCTTATTGTTGTTTTGCAGTACTGGGGATTGAAACCAGGGCCTTGTACATGCTAGGCAAGTACTCTACCACTGAGCTACACCTCCAGGCCTTTTTTAATTTTGAGACAGCATCTCACTAAGTTGCCTAGGCTGGTCTCAAACTTATAATCCTCCTATCTCAGCCTCAGTCACAGGGATTACAGGCAGGGGCCACCATGACTGGCTGAAAGTGATTAGTTTTTAAAAGCAAAAATTCCCAGCATATACATTCAAAGGGACAGCTGACCCTTAAAAGGAGTTATCTTGTGTGCAGTTAACATTGCTTAGATGATTTAACTGCCTTCTGAACAATGTGATTTGAGTAATTCTTTATATATATATAGATTTATATATGTATGTGTTATATATATTATATTTATATATATATTTAATTTTTTCTTTTTTACATGTAGAGGGAACACAGTACCTTTATTATATTATTTTATTTTTATGTGGTGCTGAAGATTGAACCCAAGGCCTCACATATGCCAGGCAAGCACTCCGCCACTGAGCCACAGCCCCAGCCCAATTTGAGTAATTCCGACAACAAAGATGGGAACATTGGGACTGAGGTCTTCATTAAAGAGGAAAGTAGGGAGATTTTCCTGCATCATGTGGGGTGCTTGTGAGACATCCAGGTATTAACGTCTATGGATGCAGAAACCAAGTCTGCCTCTCGAAGCTTCACGGACATGTTGTAATCAATGATAATGATAAAGGCATTCTCTATTATTTCTTTTCCTTACCTCCTGCCTCCCCTTCTTTAGGTTTTCACTGGAATTTTCACAGCAGAAATGTTCCTGAAGCTCATAGCCATGGATCCCTACTATTATTTCCAAGAAGGTTGGAACATTTTTGACGGATTTATTGTCTCCCTCAGTTTAATGGAACTGGGTCTAGCAGACGTGGAGGGGCTTTCGGTGCTGCGATCTTTCCGATTGGTATTCCACATTTCTCCGATTTCTTTTAATTTCCTATCTTGGAACTACTAAGAAAGAGTTTTGTATAAGTAAACTTAACTGTTTTAAAATAAAAAAAAAATAAATTTTAAAAACCTTAGCTATATTCTACTCCCAATTCCAGTTGGTCATTTAGTTGACTTAGCTACTAAAAGGTTGAAAATTTTCCCATTAGATGCATAATGTAAGTCAGTTTTTTAAATCATTAAGCAAACAAAAATGAATTTGGGGAATTTCATCAGAAAATAATGCCTCTTTGTCTAAAAGACAAAGGCCTCTCAAAGGCTTTTCTGGGGTCTAATTTGGTTTTCTAGGGAACTGTTTCTTTATCTGAGCAACTGTTTTCCCTGAAAAGCAAAGAATTTCTCCATTTTCAAAGATGAATTTTCTTGTTTCTTTTATCATGGTGACCCCTTCCAGAAATTCATAAGAAGTTTTTTTTTAATTATATTGAAATTAGTTGTTGAACATTGGGTTTTCCGCTTTATTAGCTAAGAATTTTTTATTAACATATTTGAAGTTAATGTCCAAATTACTAAAATGACTCTGAAAGAGTAGTTAATAAAATCTTCAAAAGAGATGCCTGTAAGTAATATCATAAGTTATGTCTTGAGTAAGTCCTTGGAGAAACTGAATTACACTGGGGGTATCTCACTCCAAGCTCACTGTTGCCTCATTGGCATCAGAATAGTTTAGGGTTTTCTCTCCCAATCAAGAATATACCGAAGTACTTGCAACTGAAAGGGTTTAAGGTTTTTTCATCAGGATATTCAGGAGAACAAAGAAAGAGATTTGGAATAGAATGAAACTATTTGTAAAATGGAGATTTCACTTGATGCAAGTCACAAATGACATCTGCCCAAGTTTCTGAAACCTCTGCTCACTAGTAACTGGTTTAGATTCATCCACAGTTGACTTTTTGAGAATAGTTCTTATTATCTCAATAATAAGTGGAAGAAATGAAAGATAGAGACCATAAAAATTAATACTCTGAATATATTAGAAGCCAAGCAGGGAAAAAAATATATGAGTGGCCCAGATACACATATGGCAGACCATCTCAGATGAGACTTGTTGCCTTCTAGCAGAATTCCTGTTATATTATGTATCAGTTATTGGTTATTTGTTAACTTATGACATCAGATAATGATCTTATCATTTCTTTGGCCAAGCCACCATGGGCTTTATGCATTATAATTCTCAGTTTATTTGCCAAGATCTTGTAATCATGCATTACAGAATATCAAATTTTCCTGACAGATACCAAAAGTTTTGTCCTCTGAATTAATAATAATATAGACTCTTTTCAAAAGATGTTTGATATATGTAGAACTTCCTCTATTTGGGAGTTGTACTTTTTCTCCAAGTAATTCTGAGCATATCACAAAGTTGCATGGCAGCCATCGATTATTTGTTGGACTTAAGATTTTTTTTCTTTTTTTTTTTTGTTCCTGGGATTGAACCCAGAGGTACTTAAACAGTGAGCCCCATCCCTAGCCCTTCTTTAATATTTTATTTTGATACAGGGTCTTGCTAAGTTGCTTAGGGCCTCACTAAATTGCTAAGGCTGGCTTTGAATTTGCAATTCTCCTGCCTCAGCCTCCCAAGCTGCTGAGATTACAGATATGCACTACCATGCCCAGCCAATACTTAGAATTTTTAAATGCTTGCCTTTTTAAGGTGATAGATGACTTCTTTTCATTGTCCTTGCCATACTGTTATTTTGGTTTCCCACAAATCACATTTTCCTTGACATGTACCTTGAGATTTCAAGGGGAAATCAGCAGGAAAGAGAGATGACCATGTGTGAGTTTTTAAAAAGCGGATGGACGCAGGATCTAATACAAAGAACTAAAGATAGCATTCTTAGATTCTAGCTCTAAATTTTTTAAATATGTTGGTGACTTTTATTGTAGTAAGCAAACTTATGTGTCTGTAAAAATAAAAAATATTTTAATAAAAAAAATTTTTTACTTACTGTGAAATTAATTAGTTTTCTCTTATCTATACCTCAGTTTCTCCCCTTTTAGTCTGAGACACTAAGAAAATTCTGGGAATTTCTCAAGGTTGTTAAATAAATTTAAGCTGAGCTTATAAATTTTATATGTTGTTATTTTAGTCACATGGTAAGAAAATGGATTGAGTATCATTTAGTTTTTGTTTGTTTATTTTCTCCTTAGCTCCGAGTCTTCAAATTGGCCAAATCCTGGCCCACCCTGAACATGCTGATCAAGATTATTGGAAATTCAGTGGGTGCCTTGGGCAACCTGACCCTGGTGCTGGCCATTATTGTCTTCATCTTTGCTGTGGTGGGAATGCAGCTCTTTGGGAAAAGCTACAAAGAATGTGTCTGCAAGATCAACCAGGACTGTGAACTCCCTCGCTGGCACATGCATGACTTTTTCCATTCTTTCCTCATTGTCTTTCGAGTGTTATGCGGGGAATGGATTGAGACCATGTGGGACTGCATGGAGGTGGCAGGCCAGGCCATGTGCCTCATTGTTTTTATGATGGTCATGGTTATTGGCAACTTGGTGGTTAGTACTAATTTCTAAAACATTTTTGTTCTTTGCCCTGATCATCCTACCCTTGGCCCAGAAACCCAGTCTGCATAGTCCCTCTATCACTTTCCATGTCTATTGACATATTTGTTCTTTCTTGGCCCAGAAACCCTAAGGTACAAATGAGGGAGAGACTGGTTTTTCAGAGAATACCTATTAAGTCATAACACAGCACAACCTGCCAAACCTTTTTCATTGTTAAGAAAACAAAACTCAACATAAGTGATTTTCCCAAGATCACACAGCTATTAAATATCAAGGCCTCTATTTGAACGTAGACTACAAAGCCTATGCTCTTTCAACTACCAAAAAAAAATTTTTTTTTTTCCTTTTTCTAAACTAGGATTTCTCCACCCTGGCACTGTTAACATCTTGAGCTAGATAGTTATTTGTTGTGAGACTGCCCTGTGCATTGTAGAACTTAACAACATCCCTGACCCACAAGCTGCCAGTAGCGTCCCCCAAATTGGGTTGATCAAAAAAGACTGCAGACATTGCCAAATGTCCCTGGGGTACAAAATTACTCAACATTGAAACCACTGATCTAAGCCATCTTAGAGTTTGATTTTTATCTGTATAAATGGGAAATCACTTTCTTGCTTTACTCTGCTCCTCCACCTGCCTGTTTTCTCCTCTGTGTATAGAAGAATCACCAGCAGAGATTTTTTTAAAATATTTTTTTCAGTTGTCAGTGGATCTTTTATTTTATTTATTTATATGTGGTGCTGAGTATCAAACCCAGGGCCTTACACATGCCAGGCAAGCATTCTACCACTGAGCCATAACTCCAGCCCCTCGCCAGCCAGAGATTTTAATAACATATTTCTTAACACATAATCTAAGGACAGCAGCAATAAGATTGCATGAGAGTATGCTTGAAATGTAGAATCTTGGAACCGTCCCCTCCAAAAAAAACTATTGAATCAGAATCTACATTTATAACAAGATCTCCATGTGATTCATGTGCACACTACAATTTGAGAAGTCACAATTTATGAATCAGGTCTCCAAATCCTACTTGCAAGAGTAGAGCAAGGAAGACTGGAAGATGGCAGGCTCAAATGATCTCTTATCAACTCATCCATATTATTTCCTTTCCCCTTTCTGTTGTAAAGAAATATGCCAGTTGAGCATGGTGGCACACACCTATAATCCCAGCAGCTCAAGAGACTGAGGCAGGAGGATTGTATGTTCAGAGCCAGCCTCATCAGCTTAGCAAGGCTGTAAGCAATTTAGCAAGACCTTGTCTCTAAACAAAATATAAAAAGGACTGGGGATATGGCTCAGGAGTTAAGTGCTCCTGGGTTTAATCCCCAGTACAAAAAAAAAAAGAAAGAAATATGCCAGCTGAGGGATTCTATCACCAGCCTCTGAACCAGACGTCCTATCCTATGCTTTCATTTGACCTGTAAAAGTAGCTACCATGATATTTCTCTAATCTATCTCATTCCTAGCCACCTTTCCCTCTTTTCTGATACCTCTAAATTTTTCCATTCCTTTGGGGAGTATACTCCTGCTTCCTGGCAGATAGTATATCAACATTTCTTACCACTTAACCTCACCAACCTCTCTGTTGTCTCCAGGACATCTCCCCACGTCCGCTTCCAGATACCTGAACACATGACTAAAATCATCTCTGCCCCCATGACACTTTAACAGGTTCCCTTTTGTTCAGTCCCTCTGCCCATCTAGTCTCTAGGATCTTATAACTTCAGAGCCTTTTCTCTTTTTTCTGTACTGCAACAGGTACCAAATGCATTTTAAATATATCTTTCTTCACTACATCTTGCTTCACGTCTTCTTTCATGGCATTTCTACACATACATCTTTCTTCATCTTGTTTTTATAATCTACCCCTTCCTTTGCATTTCTATAATCCATGCAGTATTTCTAAAAGTGTGATCTGAATACCACCTACATCATAATCATCTGAGACTCATGCATTAATAAAAGCATAGTCCCAGACCCTACACCAGATCTGCTGAATCAGGGTCTCTTCAAGGTAGGCCAAGGATATGTATTTTAACAAGGGTCTATCCCCTGCCAGAGACTCACGTGCTAAGGTTTGGGACTACCGTAGCTTGATCCAGACCTTATTAGCCCATGCCTACAATAGCTTTCTAGCTTCCAGCCTCCTCAATATGTAGCAAATAGGAATAACTTTCTCAAATATGTCATTTTCTGTGTCTCCTTTATTCAAAAACTAATAGTGGACCTGAGTGTGGTGGCACACACCTATAATCCCACAACTTAGAATGACGAGAGGCAGAGGATTGCAAGTTTAAGTCCAACCTAGGCAACTTAGCAAGATCCCATCTCAAAATAAAATATAAAAAGAGGAGGGGGAACTGAGGATGTCTTTCAGTGGTAGAACACTTGCCTAGCAAGTACGAGGTCCTGGTTCAATCCCCTGTAGCAGAAAAACAAACAGTGGCTCCTATTAAGTAAAATTTATATCCCTTAACTGGACTTCCAAGCCCTTTCCTATTCCATTTTGTAAATTTCTTTTTAACTCTACAAATGGCCCAGATAATCCAAATACTTACAGTTTATTATTTCTACTCCCTTACTCAGCATACACTATTATCTCTACCTAAACTATATGCCCTACTCTTCTTCCAAAGTATGACAAAGTAAAGGACAAATTAAATCAGGAAGTGAATACCTCTCCCACTTTTCAAAGTAGGACTTAATAAAAATAAATGAATTGTTGGTGAGGGGTATTGGAGGTTGAATCCAGTAGCACTTTACCACTGAGCTACATCCCCGGTTCTTTTTTATTTTTTAAGGTTTTGTTGTTATTGTTTGTTTTTGGGGTGTTTTGTTTTGTTTTGTTTTTTTGGAGATAGGGTCTTGCTAAGTTACCACAGCTGGCCTTGAATTTGCAATCTTCCTGTCATACTCCTGAGTTGCAGGGATTACAGGTGGGTGCCACTGAAAAATAAATTAATGTCCAGTGTAGTAAAATAGGAAATTAAAACAAAAATAAACTTGTATCTGGTGACTTGACATTGGCTATGCCATAGAACACAAAGATACCATCACTGTCTTGCTTGTGTTTTTGGGGTTTTTTTTTTAATTATTTAATTTTGTTTTGTTGAGATAAGGTCTCAATATGATACCCAGGCTGGCCTCACACTCCTGCATTTAAGCCATTCACCTGCCTCAGCCTCCCAAATAACCAGCACTACAGGCACACACTACAATGACTACATTTATTTTTATAAATGTTAGGAAGCAAAGAAAAGTTATTTTTTTGTTTCTTGGTACTGGGACTCAAAGCTAGGATTTCACACATACTAAGTACACATTCCACTACCGAGCTACACTCACAACCTCAAAATTCATTCTTAAAATAAGCTGATATGAAATATATTTCAGTTCTATTTTCTTTATTTGTTGTATGGAAGTGTGACCGACCAAGGCTAATTTTTTTTTTCTCTAACGTGGGCCTACTTCTTATGAATATGTGACATCTATGTACTCTTTGACCTTCCCCAAAAATCCAAATCCACCAATTTTTATTTTCAGAGATTTTTCTAATCAAAGTGAATACAATCTTTGCTTTTTCTGGTTATAAGAGAAGTAGTATATTTTGGGGTGCATACGTATAACTGTAAAACTATAAAATAGCCAAGAAAAGAGATGCTAGACTGCTTGCTTTAAAATGAATTTCCACCAGGTGACATTAGCATTTAAAATACTATTCAGGCCAACGAAACACAACAAATTCTTGAATCTATCCCAATGTGGCGATGCACACTTGTAATCCCAGTAGCTTGGGAGGCTAAGGCAGGAAGATCAAGAGTTCAGTTAGCCTCAATACCTTAGCAAGGCCCTAAGCAACTTAACGAGACCCTGTCTCTTAAATAAAATGTAAAAAATGGCTGGGGATGTGGCTCACTGGTTAAGTGCCTCTGGATTCAATTCCTGGTACCAAAAAAAGAAAGAGAAAGAAATTCTTGAATCTATTACATGCATTCTGCTGGCTTCTAATTTGCAGCCCCTAGTATAGCAGGATAACTTTTCCTAAGACCATTCTATAATCACTTCTTTTTCTAATACTACTGGTATAGGTGCTGAACCTCTTTCTGGCCTTGCTTCTGAGCTCCTTCAGTGCAGACAACCTGGCAGCCACAGATGATGATGGGGAGATGAACAACCTACAGATCTCAGTAATCCGCATCAAGAAGGGTGTGGCTTGGACCAAACTTAAAGTGCATGCCTTCATGCAGGCTCATTTTAAGCAGCGTGAGGCAGATGAAGTGAAACCTCTGGATGAGTTATATGAAAAGAAGGCCAACTGTATTGCCAACCATACGGGTGCAGACATCCACCGAAACGGTGACTTCCAGAAGAATGGCAATGGTACAACCAGTGGCATTGGCAGCAGCGTGGAAAAGTATATCATTGATGAGGATCACATGTCCTTCATCAACAATCCTAACTTGACTGTACGAGTACCTATTGCTGTAGGCGAGTCTGACTTTGAGAACCTGAACACAGAAGATGTTAGCAGCGAGTCAGATCCTGAAGGCAGCAAAGATGTAAGGTCCCAACCTAGAAACCACCCTCAATCCTATGTGAAAGAGCAAACAGAATTCTGTCAACCCCAGGGATTGGGTCACCGCTGGGTTTGGTAGATTCTTCAAAAGCCAATTCACTTTGAGGAACAACTCTACCTACTAGTTTCATGCCTTCCCTTAATGACTGAGTCCCTGAAGTAGTCTGGGTTAGCTCCATTGCTTCTGAAGCATCTGGATTAGAAACTGGAGTAAACCATTAAATCCTTCCCTGCCATTAATCTGCCTGAGACCAACCCAGGGCCACATGTGGCTTAGGCTGGGTCACTGTCTTCTCTAAGTAGGTTTTGTTGTTATATCCCATCCTGACAGAATTTGAGGGCCTCATGGTTTCAATCTGCTCATCATGAGTTGGATGGTGATGAGCTATAATAAGAATTATAGATAAGAATTACATATGGCCCATCCCCACTAGTCATCCGTGTCAAGTGGACATATTGCTACAGAGTTGCTTCATCCCTCTTTCCTTGCATATCTAGAAACTGGATGATACTAGCTCCTCAGAAGGAAGCACCATCGATATCAAGCCAGAAGTAGAAGAAGTCCCTGTGGAACAGCCTGAGGAATACTTGGATCCAGATGCCTGCTTCACAGAAGGTAAAAGGGGCAAGGAGAGGAGTGAGCACATGCACTGGTCATGGACATGTCTCTGCCAGGTGGCGGAGGGGCGGGGCTTGGTGGCTATCTTCAAGAATTTTGGTCCCAATCCCCCGTTTTGAAGAAAGTCCATACTGTTTCCCTTACTCAATTCTGACATATAAGTTTCTCTTCTCCAGCTTTTCTTTTGTCTGTCTGCTTTTGGTATCAGCCCAGACTCTGCCATGAGAAAGTTCTCTTCTCTTGTGGCTGTGCCTGCCTTCTGACTCCAGAAGTCCTTACCCTGTTAACCTTTCCAGTATAGCTTCAGCCCTGCCACTGTCTCCATTCCTGAATCAGATACTCTGATTCAGCCACTGTCCTCCCTGCTGTGTGGTGGGGCCTGGGAGATAGAGGAGAGGGCAGGTGTGGGTGGGGCAAGTTTCCACAGTCTGACCTCCTCTCACACTGGTGCCAGGTTGCGTCCAGCGGTTCAAGTGCTGCCAGGTCAACATTGAGGAAGGGCTAGGCAAGTCTTGGTGGATCCTGCGGAAAACCTGCTTCCTCATCGTGGAGCACAATTGGTTTGAGACCTTCATCATCTTCATGATTCTGCTCAGCAGTGGTGCCCTGGTGAGGTCCAGGGGGAAATATGATGAGGGTTTGGCTGGGGAAGGGTAAAGAGAAACCAGAGGGAGGAGGCTGGATGGGGCCCAAGCCCGGTATCTTTAAAAGTACAGATGGTCTTTGGCCCCGAGGATAATCCTCTGTTAAACTACGTCAGGCTGGTGTTTTGAGCTTTGGGAATTAGAATCTGCACTTATCCACATCCTAATCTTCTCAAACCCAAGACCCCCTTTTCATCAGGATGAGCACACAAATTACCATGTGTCCTCACTGCCTCCTTCACCCCAGCCTAAGCAGCTTCCTCAGATGAACTTCCCTCTCTCACTAACACCCCAAATTTCTTATTCTTTACATTTCAGTCACACAAGATGAGGGAGATAGCATTCCTCCCAACCCGCATTAGCAAACCTTGAGAGAGTTAGATCTCTGGTACAGAGTTTATTTATATTCATGTTGCCCTAAGTGCTCATCATTCTTTAGTAATGGCATATAGGGTGCTGACCACACAAATACCTCCCCTGTGAGGACTAGTGGTCTTGGCATTTGCTCTCATTTTAGCCTGGTTATCACTGAGGACACCTGGACAGGATCTGGTACAAGGGTGTCATTTATGACTGAGTAGATTTGAGAACAGAGGGACTAAAGGCAGCCCACAATTTCCTCCTTTCATTAAAGGAAAGGTGAAGAGTATAGAATTTTGAAATGTTTTTTAAAGTGAATGGACAAATTCATGTAAGTGGGAAATCAAACTTAATCTAGAAGCAAAAAATAATAATGGCAACAAGGGAGAAAACTCAAATTTGGTGTTAAAGATCAAGACAGTAACTCAAGAAGTTTCACTACTCGTGAAGTGAGAGACTACGAGAAGCTGACAGAGGCAGTAGTGTATAATAATAAGGAGCCCAATGACAAAGAAGACAACTTTCTGACTAGGACATGAGGAGTGGGGAGGATCATGCATGAAGGCATCGGAACTATAGTAGGAGACCCGGAAGTGGTGTAGGAGCTGCAATCTGAGTAAGGGATAGCCAGACTGTCCCACCTGCCCCGTGTCATCCTTTGCATTAATAAGTATTCATGCCATGCTTCCTGCACAGTAACAGCAGCATGGTCTCTGTCCCTGAAGAGCAGAAGGATCAGACTAGGGCAGGTGACTTAAGAAGGGTATTTTATCATGGTCATCATCATTACTCTTCAAATTTAGTAAGTAAGCAAAAACACAGAATAACAGAACACACCTCATCCCTTGCTTCTTTTCTTCCCTGACTCCACAAAAAGAATAAGGCAGCAGCACAGCAAAAGTTTTGAACTTTCCTTACTGCTCACCTTTGACAATTTGTATTTGTCATGATGAGCAAACAATGGATACCTTAACTCAGTACAGGAAGACCTTGTGCCATAATAGGCATGAGACTTAAGAATAGCAAAGGGGAACTGAGGATACTAGAGCATAGTTATAGTGAGACCTCAGAGGGAGGGGACTCTTAGAATGAATTTCTAACAAATGGAGTTAAGGGAAAACCTGACATAGAAGCTGCTGCTGTTTTAATTGATCAGATGTACTAAGCCCCTGAGAAGGATTGTAGATTCTGTGACTGCTGTGCCCACTGACCACTGATGAAACTGGAGTACCTGATGTTCATGTGCCTGCATTTTGGAAGATGAGGTTGCAGACAGTTGAACTCTAGACTTCCTTCTGGAACTGTTCAGAGCAGGCACCTCCCATTGTCTCACAGGGGACTTTTTTCCACTTCCCAGTTTTTTTTTTTTTTTTTCTTTTTTTCATGCTATGTAGGCATTCCTTCTCTTAACATCATCCTGTACTCTCTGCAAATGGGAATGCTCATACCTTCATATCAAAGAACTATGTCACTGATGAATATCAGAGAAGAAAGCCATACTACAGTTTTCTTCACCCAAGTGTCTCCCACCCCTGTGGTCCTCCACCCATACCTATGGTATCAAGGGACTTGAAAGAAAAGATATTGTCATATATGTAATATTAGTGAAGATGTAGAGAAATTGGAACACTCATACACTGCTTGTAGGAATATAAAATGGTATAACCACTTTGGAAAACAGTTTGACAGTTCCTCAAAAAATTCAACATAGAATTAACAGCAGTTCTATTTAGGCATATACCCTAGAAAAATGAAAGCATACTTACATGTAAAAACTCATATACAAACATTCATGGCAGCATTATTCACAATGACCAAAAAAAAATGAAACAGTACAAATCTTCATCAACTGATGAAGGCTAAACAAAATGTGACAAACCTACAATTCAGATATTATTATACCGTAAAAGGAGTGAAGTACTGATATACATGACAGCATGGAAGAACTTTGAAAGCTTTATGTTTAATTGAGAAGCCAGTCACAAAGGACCATATGATATATGATCTCACTCACATGAAGTGTCCAGAATAGGCAAATCTATAGACGGAAAGTAGATTAGTGGTTGCCTAAGACTAGAGAAGTGGGGAGAGGCGGGTGGTGGGAGGGGTGGATAGCTAAAGGGTATGGGATTCTGTTGAGGTAATGAAAATGGTCTAAAATTGTGATGAATGCATAACTGTGAATATACTAAAAGCCATTGAATTACATACACTTAAATGGCTGGATTATATGGTATGTGAAGTATTCCTCAGTGACACTGATAAAAAATAAAACACTGGGTTGGGAATGTAGCTCAGTGGTAAAGTGTCCCTGGATTCAATCTCCAGTACTGCAAAAAACTAAAAAATCAATCAGTCAAACAGACACTGGGCTGGGGATGTAGCTTAAGGGTGGTAGAGCACTTGCCTAGCATGCGCAAGGCCCT
The DNA here is from genome assembly GCF_902686445.1 of Sciurus carolinensis. Lineage (NCBI taxonomy): Eukaryota > Metazoa > Chordata > Mammalia > Rodentia > Sciuridae > Sciurus > Sciurus carolinensis. Next base: position 111,979,115 of record NC_062216.1, read on the forward strand.
GGATTCAATACTCAACACTGCAGAAATGTATAAATAAAACGTGTAGCCGGGAAGTAAAGTGGAAGAGGCAGGAAGCTGATGATAGGCCAGCCACTCGTGGGAGGAGCTGCCTGCAATGTCAGTGCTTCCCACAGTGCCTGTTTACCTTTCAGCACTGTAGTAGGCAGCTGCTGCCTCTCTTATAGGCCTTTGAAGACATCTACATTGAGCAAAGGAAGACCATCCGAACCATCCTGGAATACGCCGACAAAGTCTTCACCTACATCTTCATCCTGGAGATGTTACTCAAGTGGACAGCCTATGGCTTTGTGAAGTTCTTCACCAATGCCTGGTGCTGGCTGGATTTCCTCATCGTGGCTGTACGTGTCTTGCTTTCTGTTGCCCAACCTTTCTAGCAGGAAAACAAACAGGGATATCTCCCTCTAGTGGCTAAAACTGCCTGGGGCTAGGTTTTAGATGAACCTGTGGGTGTAGGCTCCCGTGAAGTTACTGTCCATATTCAGCTCTTAACCGTGGGGATGGGAACTCTGAAGTCTCTGCATTTGCTCCAGGGACACACCAGCCAACTCTTTCCTTTTTGGGCTTGGCTTAATTTATATTCAGAGATTAGGAGTGAGAAATAGAATCGTTGGTCTCAAGGTCCCCTTGTTTTTAGCCTGGGAACTGGAAGTTTCTTGCTCCCCACCAGCAGGATGACCCCTTCTGCCAGGAGAAAGGGGTGGTGGTTGAGGTGGGGCTGCTGGGGCAAGGTGGTAGTGGGGTCTGTCTGACTCTCCTGGTCATCCTCATGGATACCTCCCATACTTACCTGAGCAAATCAGTTTATCAGGGAGAGTTCTCACATTGCCATTTCTACAGTGATCACCAAATGAGAAATCCTTCTTCCTTCCAGGTTCCAAGACCCTCTCCAAGGTTTGATGGCCATGACTTCTTGTATTGTTTTTCAGGTTAGAAGTTGCATCATCTGTAACTATTTCTCACCCCACCAGCACTTGCTCCTTGTTGACCTTACTAACAATAGTGATTGTTCTCTTATTTTGTATAATAACTAAAGCTTTTTTTTTTTCCCCAGACAAATCAACATTCAAAGAGTACATGGGAATTGCTGGACCAGGGCCCATGGAGAATTCACTTTCTACCTGGGGCTGAGAGGCAACACAAAAGTTGGGTGGCTGGGAGCTAGGTTGGTATGTTTAGAAGAGAAATTTCATTGATGGATGAAATTTCTATGGTTTGATGAACCACCCATAGAGTACTTCTGGAATCTAGGATAGGGTGATATGGAAATCTCCCTTAGGTAACGGGAGCCTAGCACTCTACACCAGTAATAATTTCTGTTTCAAGGATACATTCCTTTCCTAACAGTTTGCAATTTCTGTGGTTAGTGACTTCTTCCAAAAGCTATCACCATGTCTCCATTTTCTTCCATTTCAAAAAACAAGCCTTTGGAAAGATTTCTCAATGAGATGAGAAGGCCTATTCGTTAAGGTTAACCACATAGATAATGGCCACAGACCCTGGCAGTAAGAGGTCTCTACACTCGCTTCAGCAACCATCAATATCATATTGTGGGGGATTTCTCCTTCTCTCAGACAGAAAGCTGCAGCACTTAGACTTAGGCAGAGTGTAGAATAAGGTCTAGAGACCTGAAATCAGACTGGACCAGCTCTCTTTCTAGAGGAAGGGAAGTGCCATTTCTCAGTAACTCCTCTGAACTTCCCAGAGTCAGGTAGGACACCTATGGGAGCTCATCTTTTGGACCTTATGAGGACTCAGACATGTATGCATCTGCTACCACACTCCAGCTACCCTAGAGATGCTGTAATTTGAAACAAAGCCTCCCACCATAGCCTTTCCCTCTACCATCTACCCCAAGCCGAACCACTCTCTCCCTCTTCTCTGGGGTGATCTACCCCAGGATTTGAGAATGTTGGTCAGATATTTCACATGCCTCTGGTACCCACATAGGCCACTAAATGCATAACAGCCCTACATGTCACCATTGTTTTAACAAATATTTTTATTATATGCTAGGTAGAAAGAGATTTAAAAAATAAAAATACAGGCATATGGCCAGTTGACTGCAATCCATCAGTCCCTCTAGCTTTTGGGAGTTGCTGGATTATTACATTGCTTGGGGGCCTAACACTCGACTCCAGAGAATGCTTCTGTACTGGTTTCTACCGTACATGTTTCTGTTGTCCCAGAGCCATAAGAAGTCACAGGGACACAGGCAGGCATGGCCAAACCTCTGGGGAACGAATGCTGGCTATTAGGCAACTCTGTCTGGTTTATAGGTGTGTGGTAACCCAGCATTCTGGCAATGGATCCCTCCTAGGAACCTCCCTTGTATTGACTACTTAACTCCAACAGAACAGTTCACTTATTCTTCACTTATCAAATGTTTATTGAGCACCCAAAATATGCAAAACCTCTTGCCAACCAGGTGCTGTGGGGAATACAGAGAGAGTCAGACCAGGGCACTTCTCTCTAAGGGTCTGAAAAGACAAGATTCATACGCAAAAGAACCCCCAGCTTGAAGCATAGCATGCTAAACGAGACTACCCCAATCCATCACAGTGGCTTTCCAGTTGAACATCATTGAGTTGTGGATGGACAATACAGCTTGGACTGGCATCAGAGCTTCTTCTGCCCATTTTGGTAAAATATCTGGTTCCCTTGGTATTTCGGAACAACCAGCAAATATAAATTGTAGGTCCTAATTTACTGTCATCTCTGAGAGAATGTTCTTCTAATTGATCCTCTGGTGACTTGATTTCTGTCATTCATCTCCGTATTTGTTTCCCTAATGTATATTCATTTTTCCTTGTTGCCTCATAAAGCTGCTGAAAGCACTTTTTTTTCCCTTAGATTTCTGTGGATAATCCAAACAACTTCTAAGTTCAGTTCTTTTTATTAACAAGCTATTACATTCCGAGCACGGTCATTTTATTTTGCTCAGGTCCTTTACTGCCACAGAGATTGTATCCTGTAAAAGAATGTTGTCATTTTTTCCTCCAGGGAAAATTTCCCCATCGTTTGCAGCAGTTAACCAGCATATCCAGTCCAAGGATGGGAGCTTTCAGAGACCATGCACCTCAGCCAGAGTTCAGACTACTGAAAACATTTTCTGTTTACTTATTATGAAAATGTCACCCAGTGTATGTTTTCTTCCATGCCTACAGCCATAGATGCCCTGGATTTTGATTCTTCAACTCCCCCCCACACACACTTTTTTTTTAGGTTTGATTCATTCTTTAAATTGCGCTTCAAGTAATGTTCTGATTATCTCCAGTGAAGGTTTAACATGGACACTCAGAGGATTATGTGAGCCCTCAGCTGCTAAGGAATAACCCAGATAATACCCTTATTGATTCTGTCTTGGGACATCTTCGATCAGTCGATCAGCTGAGCAGTTTATCTCTCAGCAGCATTTAGAGCCAGCCTAGGAATTGGCCTCTGAACCTATTCCACCCTTCTGCCCCCTGTAGACCTGATTGTTAACAGATAAGTCACCCACCCTGAAGAGGTGGGGCCTTCTTGCATTGTGTGGGCCTGTGACCACTCAAAGCTTAGTTTTTTACAGTTTTTACCTGACGGAGTTTCACAGGATGAAGCTGACCCAGGGGACTTTTGAACTCAGATACTTAGATGAAATGGGATAGCTTCCCTTCAGATCATAGGGCCTCAGTAAGAATCTGCCATTTTAGATTATTTGGGGTTAAGATTTGACTACACTTGAGAGAAGATACCTCCATACAAATTTTTACTGCTAATTATAGGTGGAGTTGAAGTGATTGCTCAGTACTGCTGTATTACAGATATGGCTTTTGAAGCCTTTATTTTAGGCAGGGATTATCCCTGGACCATCTTCCTCTCAAAGAATATGAGTACCTCAATAGGGCAATGTCTAGTTTCAGATTTGCTTTGGACATTGCCTAGGACTCCATAGAAGACATTAAGTTGATGAATTATGAGTACATGCATAAATCGAAGTTCACAGCCCACTTTAAAATTGAAACATATAAGCCTTCTCATCTCTGACCCTTGTAAAGTCTTTGACCTTCCACTTCTACCCACTGCCCATCCTGCTACTTAAATATCCTCATTTTTAAAAGTGTGTGTGTGCATGTGTGCACATTCGAAGACACGGAATCAACAACTAAAGCCCTAGAATAGAGAAAAAAGCAGCAAATAAAACTTAAGTTGTAGGTTTTTTTTCTTTTTTAATTTTACTTTAAAATACTAAATTAAACCAAGTAATATAAGGTGGAAATAACTTAACCTACAGCAGAATTTGTTGTACAATATAAAAGCTGCTCTAAAAAACCCTACGCCCAGGCAGGTGCAGTGGCTCATGCCTGTAATTCTAGCAGCTCAGGAGGCTGAGGCAGGAGGATTATGAGTTCAGAGCCAGCCTCAGCAACTTAGCAAGGCCCTAAGCAATATAAATAAGGACTGGGGATGTGGCTCAGTGATAAAGCACCCCTGGGTTCAATCTTGGTACCAAAAAATAAATAAATAAATAAAAGAGAGAGAAGAAACCCTACACCCAGACACTGTAGGGTTTTTGACCAGGTGTGTTCAGATCTGGTGCCCCCTAAAGAGCTCCATATCCCCTAGGGATCAGGCCCAGGCAGCCTAAGGTGTGCTTAGTAGCCAGTATTAAGATGTCATTATAGTAACTGCTCTAAGCTCATATAGAACAAGGTAAGTTTGCCTCTAGAATAGTAGGAAAGCATTTCACCCAAGTGTAGACCTGGAGATCTACAGACTACTTTCCCAAGTATGTCAATAGATCAGCTCGGGATTATTCGGACATCGGTGATCCTGTTGAATATTGCCATGTAACCTGTCTGCTGCAGACAGATTTTCCAAATCTGCCCTTGGAAGAAAGGGCACTGGCCCAGGGGTCAGCAGTGCGGGCATCTCATCCTGGATCCAGAACTGCCACTGACAGTGGGCAGATTTTTGTATATGGTCAGTTTCCTCATATGTATAAAATGATAATTTTTTTTTTCCCCAAGAATTTTGCCAGCTATTATTTTAATGGTGAAAGTTACAGAAAATTATTCTGGAACTGACAAACCTGAGACCAATTCATATGAGGCTATTCTGGAGGAAAGAATGGGAATCATAAGAAAAAATATGGATTTAGTTATTGAGACCCACCCAAGTTCTCATGGCCATAAAGGGGTCATGGTTATGTTTATAAATTGGAAGTATTATTAATTAAAAGTGAGGGAGATAAAAATGAGTTGTCATGGGGTCAAAATTCTGTCAAGGAGTTTCCTTATTTGGTTCTTTTCTTGGGAACTGCAAAGTCACCTGCGATACTTATTCAGTATGTTTCCTTTGTTGATGTAGTGACTCATCAAATTCTCAAACAAATGGTTTCTTGCCAACCAGGAGTGAGAGAGCTTGTCCCTGTTGGAAATCCCATGATGAATGAGCTGAGGAGGGGGCGGCTTGTGTGGAGTATGTGTATTTATCTGTATTCTTTTCCATAGGTACCATTAAATTTGTCTGGCTTAATTTAATGGGAACTTCTGGGACCTGCAGAGACTGTAAAGGGCGAGGGTAAGGTTCTTGTCATCTCTTCAGGCTCCTCTCCTTCCAATGGAACTTCCTCATTCTCTCCCTTTCCCTTCAGCCTTTTCCCTTTCCAACTTGTGTGTATGTTCTACCGCCTTCTCTCGATTTACTCTTCCCTTTGTGTTTTTTTCTTCTGCCTCTCTCAACCACCTTTCCTTCCAGGTCGTTTGAGTCAAGTTGAAATAGGCAGCTGGTGTTACCCACTTGCTCCACCTGGGGGGCCCTATCTGTGTAATCAGTGCTAGGGGCTTTATTCTAACACTCTGGAACCTCTGTTTTTCTTTTCTTTTCTTTTTTTTTTTTTTTTTTTTTTCTTTTGTTTCCTTTTTTGTTTTTGTTTTTCTCTTCTGTTTCCGTGTAGGTCTCTTTAGTCAGCCTTATAGCTAATGCCCTGGGCTACTCGGAACTAGGTGCCATAAAGTCCCTTAGGACCCTAAGAGCTTTGAGACCCTTAAGAGCCTTATCACGATTTGAAGGGATGAGGGTAAGATACTAAGAGCAGCTGATCCTTCTGCATGCCAATGGAAACTGTTTAAGCATGCTAGAACTGATCACATGGTGGAAAGATCATTCAAACACGAATTCTGTGATGCAGCTGCCGATTTGATCCTCCACTTTCTGCCCCGCACCGGCCCCGTGCGCAGGGGAGTTGCATTAAGCTGCCTCATCACATTAATATTGGCCCCACCCCCAACAACATACCATCGCAGAACATGTTAACATTGGCTATTCTCATTGGCCTGGCTTACCTGTAGCACTTGGGGCGGCTTTCTGGGCTGTTGATTTAATAGGGAGAATCACCAGGTGCAAAGAAGGGGAATTGTCACCCACAGACCCACTGAAAAGCACAGGCTGCAGGCAGGGAGAGTGTGGATAGGGGCATTAGCCAGATGGGGACTGTGGCCTTGGAGTCACTGAGAAAGCAGCAGAAGGGGCTTGAAGACACATGGCAGGCTTGGAATTGGGGATGGAACAGAATTTGGCATGGCCCTGGGAGAAGAAATGCTTTTCTTTCTATTCTGATTCCTCTTATTGCACCTTGTTGTTCTCAGCCCAGTCCCATAAGGACTGGCAGCCTCTGTCTGATAGCAAAGCTTTCCTCCTCACCCCCACCCCTCTGCCCATGCTATATGGTCCACTATCCTAACACTGTCAAAACAACCAGGGATGATGCTAGAGGACTGAATATCAGCTAGTTCTCCTAAAGTTTCTCAAGTCCTCCTATGCCTGCTTTGGCGATACTCCACCCAAATCCATACAGTACAGGGGCTATCACCTTGCCAACTCAGAATAAGGCTCCCTCTTCTGGTGCCTTTTTCTTTTATGGTTTTGTTAATTGTGTGTATGCGCACATGTGTGCACACACTCACACTAAAAAGTCAATTTCCTAAAATCAAGTGGACAGCTGGTTTTGGTGATAATAGTTGTAATGAGAGAGGTCTGTTGTACTTAACAAGACCAAGAAAACTCATTTCTATTCAGATGTTGAATACATGCAGGAGAGCAAACCAGAGGATCTGTTCTTAAATGTGCAAATATCAGAATGTAGGACTAAAACTGAACTGTTGCAATAGTCCACATGAAGCAAGACTGATTGGAGAAACGGGATACCAGGACAGTGCTGCTCCCCTCATTCCTCATCTGTGACCTCTGGCACTCACAGTTGCACAGGAAGGTGAAAATTTCACTGAGACTTGGGAATTTTATCTTACTATTTTAGTTTATTCAGACAAATACTTTTCACAATAAACTGGTGTTTCTTCTGTAGCACAGTCACAGTTTGGTTTACTAAACATGAGCTTTCTCTGTAGTCCTGAAACCATCTGCAGGAGGGGCAGTTCCACCAGCAGCACAAATTTGTTTTTATTAATTGAAGGAGCTGCAATTGTGGCTCAGTGGTAGAGCACTTGCCTAGCGTGCATGAGCACTGGGTTTGACCCTCAGCACCACATAAAAATTAATAAAATAAAGGTTTTGTGTCCATCTACAACTAAAAAGTTTAAAAAAAAAAAAAAAGAATAAATTGGGAATGCTGTCTTTCTTCCACAGAAGAGACATTTCAGAATGTATGCAATGAGGCCATGGTTAGGATTGGGCTTAATGTTGGGAGAGAGACAACAGTCAGTGATTTTGCTGACTGTGGTTGAAAATATATTAAAATACTCATCCCTACTTCCTTGACTTTCCCATATTTTCATAAGGGGTAAATTTTTAATAAATCATAGTAGTGTTGTTATAGAGTTAATAATCCACTTTGGTCATTTAAAAAACTGAGGACAAGATGCAACTAAATAAATGCCATTAAAGATAATGCTTGTTCAACATTGTACCTGAGCTCAGTAGCCTGCTGTCCCCCCACATTCTCAGCAGTGATCCTGGATCTCCTAAAAGGGGATTGTTAATACCTGAAGCTTCTACCACTCGCCCCACACTTGTTACTAAGTTTCTCCATCTGGTTGCTCACTGCTGCTGTCCCTGTGGCAGAAAGTAGTCCCCACTGCAGACCTATTTGCTCATGAGGAAATGAGTTGAATATCTGGATGCAAGAGCCCTTTTAGTAGCCTCATCTTTTCCCTTTATTTCCTCCTTTCCCCACCTCCCTGAACTCTGTTTCCATTTCCCAGAAAAACTTTTACTTGTCAACTTTCAAGTAGCATAGAAACTTCTAATGAAAATCGTCTACATTAAGCTCTTTTCAAATAAGATAATATGGGCAAGAACAACTTTGAGCCCAAAGCTGCAATCTAAAACAATAACATTGAGTGAGGGAAACTTTGGTGTAGAGGAGCCACCTTATTGGGTTGATGCTAGTCAGCCAGCAGTCCTGCCCTGATCTGGTTGGGCAGGTAGAGAGAGGTCAGGGATCTATTCCTGCCCTGCAGTTTCCCCACCCTTCTGTAGAAGAGTAACCACAGAAGAGATTGCATTTGGCCAAGCTTAAGTTTCCCAGTAATAAATAAGAACTAAGAATATATGTTTCGCATAAATTTTGTTTTTCTACAGGGGCATGTGTTTTTCATTCTTTAGCTTGGGTTCTTCTGTATGCCAACACTTGTGAGATTAGAAAACTTTAAGTCAGAAACCTTCATGAACTGAATACCATCCATGCAGATGGGCTCAACTGTCACTGTGCTGCTCCAGTTATAGACTCAGACCTTCACTTGAGAGGGAGCATGTGACCCCAGCCTGTCCTGGGATACTCATTTCAGTCTCCTCTCTCCTTCTTCAACCAAAGATCAGAAAAATTTAAACACTCCTGCTGTTGGCAAAGGAATACTTAATGTAGTTCTTTGCTTTTCTCTCCTCCATAGTAATCTTTATTTAAAGATATTGCTGTGCTATTAAATTTCAAAAGTATACAATAGTAATGCTATGAAACATGCATGCATTTTTTGTTGATTGTCAGTACATAGTTGTCCATTAAAGCCATGTTCCCTCTGCCATATATTAAAAGCTATTTGATGGATTTTATAGTGTTTAGTGAATAAAAATGTCCTAGGCATTATAGAGAAGATAAAAATGTAAGAATTCATATCCATTGGAATTTTCTCATCAATTAAGTGAGATTGGTATCCAGCACTAAGTATAAACTTCCATTGGAAAAAACTTTATAGATTGCTAAAACCTAACTGAGTAATATTCCTATACGTATGTAGTTTTTAACAATAATGGAGTTCATCATCACGAAGGGCAATGTCTTATAACTAGAGAGTAGTAAGAGCAGAAGAAATCCAATTTATTAAGTGACTCAAGGAAATTTGAGTTGTCATTATAATATATCTTAGTGTGAGAGTTTAAAATAATAAGCCTGGTTTCTTCCCTTTAGTTACTGAGAATAACAGCATAATGACATTTCTATGTGGAGCACAGTTAAACAATTTCTGTGTAATATTTTGTAGCTTGTCAGCTAATGTTCACAGCAAGGAAGAATTATTAATTTCATCAACTCTGTTCACTGTTTCATTATAAAACTAAGGTGAGGAGATTGTCTTTGGTTGTGATTGATAGATAAAAGTACATTTACATCTTACAAATATATTAGATTAACTGTGTACAGTGTTGCATGCCTATAATCCCAGCAACTGAGGAGGCTGAGGCAGGAGGATCACAAGTTCCAGGCCAGTCTCAGCAACTTAGTGAAATCCTCTCTCAAAAAAATAAAAGAACTGGGGATGTAGTTCAGTGGTAGAGCGTCCCTGGGTTCAGTTCCCAGTACCATGCGTGAATGTGCACATACATGCACAAAAATTGGATTTATAGGATTTTTATGTCATCAGCAAAGCCTCAGCAAATATTTTTGTGTTTTGAGCCCTTTGGTCAGATCTATGATTATAAAGTTCAGAGATCACTTGGTTGATTACTCTTCCCTGCTGTAAATATTATCCGTATTTAACTGTAACACTTAAGACATCATGTAGGATGGGTTAGACTGAATTCAAATAGAAGTTTAAGATTCTCTGTACAGACAGGCTTGTGGCACACTTCTGTAATTCCAGCATCTCAGGAGGCTGAGGCAGGAGGATCGCAAGTTCAAAGCAACTTAGCAAGAACCTATCTCAAAATAAAAAAATAAAAAAAAAGGGGTGTTGGATTGTGGCTTAGTCGTTAAGTGCCCCTGGGTTCAACCCCTGGTACCAAAAAAAAAAAAAAGATTCTCTGTACAATGAGAATTCCTGGAGGTGGTAGGTTCTGAATTGAGGTAAAAACCATTATTCCAGGTTTCCATCTTTAGGGCTTACTTCCCTACTTCATGTTGGTAGTGGTCTAATAGCATGTCATGATCTCTCACCTAAACTGCTACAAAATGCTGTCACGTAGACTGAGCTTTTGAACCTTCACATGATCTACTCATATTGTTTGAGAAATGATTATTCCATTTGTGGATCATTTGCCTTTTGCGTGTTCTTTTGCACATCCCATTGCTTTTTGGTGCCCTCACCAAAGGGTGAACAACTGTAGAATGAGGAGGTAAAATTTAAATCTGATTATCTGACAGATTTGATACATAAATGCATAAAAGTAAATAGCATTCTCCAAACTGACATTAAAGATTTTCTGGATTCAGATATTCTAGCTTTCCTTGCTCAAAGTAATAAATATTTTATACTAATGACAGTTATCAGATCTTGAAGAGATTTCTTGGTCTAAGAATTAAGAAATAACTGCCTCTCATTCTAAAGGCCTTCATACGTGAATTGAGAATCACAAGATGAGTATTTAATCTCAAGAAAGAGTGACTCCCTAGCAGAATATTGTTGCCTTTTTATATAGGACAAAAACAGGTAGCTCTTCTCAGCCATTTGTTCTGACAGAATAGACAGTGTAGTTTAAGGCAAAAACGAAAGATAAAACCTAAACCCAGTAGGGTTCAAGTTAGAGCCCAGGGCTGCCCCCTGGCGTTCCTCATACAGCATGACCTCCCCGCCTCCAAACAAAACATCGGGAGAAGACAGACTTCATTTATATCCAGTGTCTTTGTTTCCTACTCCATTAATCCTCCTCAGTATTAGAAAAAGGAAGAAGCATTCTTCTGAGCCTTAGCATCCCTGCTTAAGACATCACAAATGAAACTCTGGGCAGAGATGAAACTAGCTTTGTTTCCTGTCCCATCACCAGAAATGTTACCTTTGTAAGCACTTGAACTCTTCCAGTGAAAACTACTGCAACAGTAGAGTTGTTCTCTGACAACTCTTACCTCATATAAAGCAAAGTCCATGTTTAAAACAACCCACAAATGGTTTTTCTTCCCCTTTGCCCCCACTTTTTTTTTAATAACATGTCAATTTTTTTAGTTTCTAGAGCAGTGATCTAACCCAAAACCATTTTTAAAAAAAAAAGTCATGTTGCTCTCGAATACGTTGTAAAGGTCAAGCCCTGTACTAAGCAGACAGATACCAACATTAGCCATGCAGTTCAACTTTTAGATTTAGAAGCCTACAAATCAGAAAAAAGGATGAAGAATAACCTTGAGTGGAAAGCACATCTGTTCAGATTTTATTTTATACTGTTTGGTAGAGGGAATATAGCTTTTTTTTTTTTTCTTGAGCCTGCAAAATATGCATGCTCAGCTATTGCCTGAAAGATAACTGGCCTTGCATAGTCATAAAAGAGACATTATGTACTGTTGAGTGATTCACTGCCAACCCAAAGGGCAGCTCTCTGTGGTTTTGAACAATCATGCCTTGTTTTTCAGAGGGGGAATGTGTTGAAAGGCAACTAGCAAGCTTGCAATTGCTCAGATTTTTCCATGGAGGTTTATTTTACAAGTTGAAGAGGAGGGAGACTGGACTAAGAAATCTTTTTTTATTTATTTATTTAATTTTTTTGGTCCCAGGTTGGTGTCTAGAAGAGATGATGAGGGTCAACTTGGGCAGGGGAGTTTGTGTTAGTTGAAGTAAACATGCAACTTATTAAAATTCCCCAAAATATTGTTCACAAACTTAGAAATTTGTGGATTTGTCCAGTTACTCTAATTGCAAAGAAAACATAATGTTTCTATAGCAGAAAAGCCCACACAAATGTCATTCCCCTCCTGGAAATCAAAGAATGTGCTTCCCTCACTTCCTCCCAACACTCAGCAACCTCCCCTTCCAATGCAGGTGGTGGTGAATGCCTTGGTGGGCGCCATCCCCTCCATCATGAATGTGCTGCTGGTGTGTCTCATCTTCTGGCTGATTTTCAGCATCATGGGAGTTAACCTGTTTGCGGGAAAATACCACTACTGCTTTAATGAGACTTCTGAAATCCGATTTGAAATTGAAGATGTCAACAATAAAACTGAATGTGAAAAGCTCATGGAGGGGAACAACACAGAGATCAGGTGGAAGAACGTGAAGATCAATTTTGACAATGTAGGGGCAGGATATCTGGCCCTTCTTCAAGTAGTAAGTATTGTTATTTTTTTCAATCTTGGGAAATTCAGGCAGCTAGCAGACATTTCATTTGGTTCTTTCTCAACCCTGCTTTCAGAATCAGGATTACTCTTAAATAAGGGAGTTAAATTCCCAAACCAGTTTCAAGGAGACACCTATCTTGTATATTCTGACTTCTACAAGATCATTCAAAAGGAATCTCTCTTTGTGCTCAGAACCAGACCTACTTGGCAACAAATAACACTTGCTGCAACATCATAAACTGGTAGATCACCTCTCCCCAGGTCAGAGTCGTAGTTAAAGAAATCAAGAAGATAAGTGCATAGACAAAAATAGAAAGGGCAATTTTGATGGAGCATAATAATCCTACATAATAGCTCTGCTAAAGTCAGCTGTGCTGTGATGCTGCCACTCTTGTCAGCTCAACCCCAGAGAAAGGTCTTATAAGGCATAATAAGGAGAAATGTATTTTAATTATGTGGATAAGTCTCTTTTGCCTAACTTCATTCCATCATGCCTAGTTTTCCTCTCTTGCCAGTTTTTTGGAATGTTTGACAAGACAGCTGATGCAAACTCATGAGCTTTGGAATCTGACAAATACAGTTTTTAGCCATCATCTGATATTTATTGGATATGTAACGATACAAATTACTCAACTTCTCAATTTCTTCATTGATTAAACATAGTTAATAATACTCTACATGGTTCTCTTAACAGAGAATTCACGAGCCAGGCACAACAGTACACACCTGTAGTCCCAGTAACTCTGGAGGCTGAGGCAAGATAATCACAAGTTCAAGACCATCCTCAGCAACCTTAGCAAGGCCCTAAGCAATTTAGCAAGACCCTGTCTCTAAATAAAAAATAAAAAGACTAGGGATGTAGCTCAGTGGTAAAGTGCCCCTGGGGTCAATCACCAGTACCAAAAAAAAAAAAAAAAATAGAATTCATGGTACTTGAAAAATTTCTTAGCATAATGCCCAGCACATAGCAGAGCTTAATTATAGTAATTGTTATTTTGTATTTCATTACTATTATTGCCATGCCCACATCATTCAGGTTGTGAATGTTAAATGTGATATTGCAAATGAAGCTTTCAACCTAACCTGAACAGTAAGCACTCACTGTTTGTAGGAGGAGGCAAAAGTTAGGGGATTGAGCTGTATTGTATCCTGCCACAAAGCTCTTTTGCTATTCTGCCTCAGTTCTAGAAATTGAACCCACAAATCAAATCTGAACTGGAGCAGCTCCAGAAAACCAATGCATATCAGTCAGGCACTGTATTCAGAGCCCCCACCATATGCAAGGCACTGTGCTTGGCGATAGGGCCATTAGATGAATAAAAAGACTTTCCTATGCCCGGAAAAAGCTTAGAATCTGGTTGAACAAACTAAACATGGAAGATATAAATTGATTATCTATATTTGTTTCCCAAAATCATGCTAGGTATAGTAGACAAAGAGAATTGGAAAGGGATGTCAATTAGAATTGGCATCAAGGATACCGCCAGGATTGCCTTACTGCAGGCTACTCGTGTATATTAGTAAGAGATAAGTTCTGACCTTGTTTGGTTTTTTTTAATGAAACTGTGAATTTTTCAGACCCCCCCCCCATGGCTTATAAAACACCTATTTTTTAAAAATGGCTCCTCAGTGGAAGGCTAAAGTCTAATAAGCACCTTGAGTAGATCCTTGCCACTTGCTCATAAATTGCATTTGCCCTGACTTCAGGCTCCTTCTCAAACCCATTTTAAGACCTTGTTTGAAAGTTATCACTTACCATTGTTAACATGTTTTTTTTGCCAAACTCTGATGTTATTTTCAGGGACTTACTCAAAGACACCTTCGGCCCTGTATGAGGCTGTACCCAAACTCCCTGTGTTGTGTCCCTGAGGTTGGCCTTTGGGACCCTTGCCTAGACTCCTACCACTCCCTCACAGGCACAGCCTAATGACTGACTCTGTTTGCCAGGCAACCTTCAAAGGCTGGATGGACATCATGTATGCAGCCGTAGATTCCCGAAAGGTAAGGATGTACATGGTGAAACAGAACCTTCCTAGATGGTTAGAAAGCAAGCAGAATGGTAGAATCATCAAGAAGAAGAAAGGGAGGGAGGCGGAATGGAGGCGTCAGAGTTTCTGTTTGGAGTGGTAATTGCTTGTTTTATTGATTATTGGTTATTTTCCTTTGCTCAGTAAATCCTCACTCTCCTATTGGTTACAGACGATTAGACGGTTGATTTTTACTTGGCCCCAACAGAGCTGTCTACTCTTCAGTCCTGTCTTAAAATAAAAGTGTGGCTCCCAACAAGCAACCCACCTCTCCCCTCATGATTTGCCTGTTCTCCCCATAAGTCATAGCAGTGACAGTGCAGCCAGAGCTGCCAGTGTGGAGAAGGAGCAGGCTGAAAAAAGTTAGGTCTCCCCCACCTCCAGCTTTTTCGGTAGCCCAGACAGGAAGTCATGGCTGATGGCTTTGGCATGTCAGAATCACCCACAAGATCCCAGGCTGGGAGCTGACTCTCATCCTTTTCTCCTGTCCTTTGACAGCCTGATGAGCAGCCTAAATATGAGGACAACATCTACATGTACATCTACTTTGTCATCTTCATCATCTTCGGCTCCTTCTTCACCTTGAATCTGTTCATTGGTGTCATCATTGATAACTTCAATCAACAAAAGAAAAAGATATGTCTCCTCCCCTCAATGCCAGTCGTCAACCCAGCTGAGAGGCCCTCTGTCCCTGTCATTAGAAAAGACCCCTCTTTCTTTTCTCTAAAATCCAAATTGGCACCTCATGTGGCACTGGCTTCACTGTACTTCAGCTCCAACCAACTCTCTATTCAGGGCTAGATTTTGCAGCATATGATTTACTGAATTTACTAGCAGTCTTTTATTCACAAGGTCTACTACTGGTCTTGACTCTGCCAGAGGGAGTTAGGCAGAGAGTGCCTCTGGAACAGAGGCACAATGGAAAGAAGCAGATGAGTACCTGCAGTGAGAAGCAGAAATTGCCCAGACTTGTAATCATCCATTTTAATCTCTGTAAGTTGGAATCTGAAAGGCCATCCTTGGAAAGCTCACTTCCTTACATATCTCAGATGATAAGCAGTTTTTCCAAAACAAATGAAAGATTACCCTTGTTATTCATTTTGTAAGTCAAGTTTGTCCCAACAAACTCCAAAAAAGCTCTATAAACTGCCTTCTTGCACAAGAGTTTCCAAATTTTGAATGTCATCTAAAAAAAGTGAGCCGTGAGTCAGGACTTAAAAATTACTTTATTTTTTTTTAAATTTTTAAACTGTGCCTAGTGGTGCACACCTATAATCCCAGCCACTCAGGAGGTTGAGGTGAGAAGATCACAAACTCAAGGACAGCCTCAGCAACTTAGCAAGGCCCTAAGCAATTTAACATCACCCTGTCTCAAAATAAATAAAGGCTGGAGATGTGGCTCAGTTGTAAAGTACCCCTGGGCTCAATCCCCATGTACCAAAAAATAAAAATAAATATTTTTTCTAGAAGTTTATCAGGAAATCAGACCAAAAATATGTTATGAGACTGTACGTCTTTGCTCTGAAGTTTACCCTTCCCTGAGCACCTGTAGTCATAGTCTATTTCCTTCCTACCTTGCTAGGCAAAACTCAGAACTCCTGAGCTGAAAACAAAAGTAGCTATCTCTTTGAATTAGAATAATCATCCCAGATCTACCTCACTCTGGTACAGTCAACAGCTAACCTGACATTTGGAAAGCAAAGGGATATGTCTCACTCAGTTCTCAGTGTTGAGCCTTAGGTCCACAGCCTGGCATGTGAACACCAGTTGTAATTGCTCTTCTCTTTTTCCCTCCTTTACTTTGGAGGTCAGGACATCTTCATGACTGAGGAACAGAAGAAGTACTACAATGCCATGAAAAAGCTGGGCTCAAAGAAACCACAGAAACCCATTCCCCGCCCCTTGGTGAGTACATTGCGCAGACAGAACATAGTAAGAACCTATCTGGGAAAAGACACTGCTAGGGTTACTGCAAAGGAAGGAAAAAGGTGATGGCTACCTGGTATCCACTGATCTCCAAGCTGCCCATCTAAAAGATCTGAGTAGGGGGCACTAGAACAGGGATCAGGTGTGAGATGACTTTTACGTCATGCTTGACTTCTCCTCTGCGCCCTCCGTGGAAAGCAGCAAAGAACTGGCATGCTTACCACATGGACTCTGGCCCAGGTAGAGAGATCTTTTAAGAGATAACCAAAAATGAACAAAAGGTGATTCCTTTCCTCCCAGTTCAAGATAGGATTTGGCCATTGTTTTCTCAGTCTCTGTACCCAATAGGTATGGCCTTGCAGGATGTGTCTGGAGGCTAAAACAATGATTTTGGCTGTTGGAGCAGAAAAAGTGAAAGTAAGAGAGTTCCATCACCGATATCCTCTCTTACTGAGCCTTTCGTAAAACAGAATTGACGCTGAGATTTGGCCTCACCCCTCATTGGTGGTGGTTCTCTTGTTTCAGAGAAACAAGCTGAGTCGTCATTTCTGCCACGTCATGCATGGGGAGGGAGTGGGTAACTGTTGGAGGTGTGGGCCAGCTGGAAATAAAAGCTGGAAAAGAAGTATTAAAAAAATAAAGACAAAAGGTGAGAATTTTATATATATATTCAAAGTGGGGGCATGACAGGTGGAACAGACCTGATGGGTCCCACCCTAAAAATGAGAAAAGCCCTCAAATACTTTATTTATAGTGGAACACACCAAAGGGATTCAAGAAACTTCTTCAGGAAAACAGAATAAGAGTCGGGAAAATAGGTTGTTGGGGCTTGGCAGGTTACACCCATCTCCAGGCTGCTGTGTTTGAACCTAGGAGCTAAGGTAGAGTGCCAGCATGATCTGGGCTTTTTCGAACCAGGGAATTTCACCTAGGAGTTCCCAGAAAAGCAGCTTCTCTGCCTTAATGGAGCAAACAAATCCATAGTTCACATATGGCTTCCAACAGGTAATCTCCAAAAGCCTCAAGGTTCCCTCTTCTATAACTTTCATTTAAAGCAACTTGAAAAAAAAAGGGGGGGGGGGGGGGGCGGTTGCAGCAGAACACTTAAAGTCAAAGCTTACCTGGAAGTCTAATTTGTAGAAATAAAAGTAGAATTCGTTTATTTAAACCAAGAGTTGGCTTTGCAGCCTGCTTTCCTCCAGCCCTACAGTTGTTTCTGGCATACCCCTGCACAGCTGCTGAAGGAAAAGAAGCCCAGGGGTTTGCAGAACAGTTTGGAAACTACCAAGTTAAAGTGATCCTGAAAATAAGAAATAAGCACTAGTCCAAATGCCTAGGTACTTTAAACACACACACAGGAGAATCTAAAAAGACAATATTTTTTTTTAATTTCCATGATGTTAAGACTTTCCAGTTAGTGACAGAAATGGAACTAAAGGGAATATAAAAGGATTAACTTTTCTAAAGTTTACATTTGGGAACCTGAGCATGTTTTCTTCCACATTAAACTATAAAAATAAGGAGGCATACCAGGTGTGATGGCACACACCTGAAATCCCAGCGCCTCAGGTGGCTAAGGCAGGAGGATTATAAGTTCAAAGCCAGCCTCAGCAATTTAATGAGATTCTGCCTTAAAATTAAAAAATAAAAGAGGCTGGTGATGTAACTCAATGGTAAGGCACCCTGGGTTAAATCCTTAGTACGAAAAAAAAAAAAAAGCAAACAGTTATAATAAAATGCAGGAAAACATGGGGAAGGAAATAACTGGAGGGCCATGACAGAGAAAATGGAGAGTTGTCGGGGCAGATCTATTTCTACATTAGAGGAAGCCTCATCAAGGAGCGTGTTCTCGGTGGGGAAAGTGATTCCTGGAAAAGCAAATAAGAACTAGAAGCAGGAAATGCAGATGAGCAGCATCTGACTGTGGAGGCACTTCTCAGCCACGTTAACGGTAGGACCTTGTCGCAAGCTCAGTGAGAAGCTATGGAGAGGTTTGAAGTGTGAGAATGATGTGATCTATTTATATTTTTAAACAATCACACTCACCAGTGTGTGGAGGCTGCTCTGAATGAGGGCAAGAAAGGCAGCAGGGAGATCAGCTAAGAGACTTAAAGGAGCACAGCTGGTGCTGGTGGCTAAGGTTAGAGGAGTAGGCCACTGGAAAGGGGATGAAGAGGCGAAATCAGGTCCTTTGGTGAAGGAATCAGTAAGACTCTCAGCATCAGATGAAGTCTGAGGGAGAAGACAAACACAGGGAACTCTAGATTTCTGGCTTGAGGGATGGATAAATAATTGAGAGCAGCAGAAGAAGCCGTGTGCGGGGCAGGGAAAAGGACTCGGCTCTGCTCTGGACCTGGTAAGTTTAGCACGTCTGTGAGTCATCAAGGAGAGAGATGGAGAAGCTCAAGTATTAGATAGATGTCAGCAGTAGGGATAGATGGGTTCTCCAGTGCACTTGTGTCAAGAAAGAAAAGGGATTGAGAGATGGCCAACAGATGAGACTAAGGGGCAGCCAGGGAAGTAGGAAGACCTCTAGAACTATTCAACTTCGCAGGCTTAGGAGACAAGAATGGCAACTTGAGAAAACTCGAGCTGAGGCAATCTTGATGTCAGTCTCTGGACATGCTTCCCATAGAGCAGCAGGAAGGAGCTGGCCAGAAGAGATGATAGAGACTGCTTCCATGAAAAGGGCAGTGGTTCCCACAGGTCTGCCTGAAAGGGCTTTCACGAATCCTGTTGTATCTCTTCCCACCCCCACCCCCAGAACAAAATCCAAGGTATCGTCTTTGATTTTGTCACTCAACAAGCCTTTGACATTGTTATCATGATGCTCATCTGCCTTAATATGGTGACAATGATGGTGGAGACAGATACTCAGAGCAAGCAGATGGAGAACATTCTCTACTGGATTAATCTGGTCTTCGTCATCTTCTTCACCTGTGAGTGTGTGCTCAAAATGTTTGCCTTGAGGCACTACTACTTCACCATCGGCTGGAACATCTTTGACTTCGTGGTGGTCATCCTGTCCATTGTGGGTGAGTGGGGCAGGGCAACGAGGGAAGGGGAGAGCACCTGACTGGCTTCAAGGATGAGATTCTTGGGGAAGCAGTGAGTTCCACAGGTCTGAGGTGCAGGCAGGTAGGTGGTCCTCTTAACCTAAGCCTGTGTGTGCCCCTAAGACATCTCATGGGTCTGCCTAGCAGATTATGTAGTCAGTGGATTCCTACTATGTCATAAATGCTGTGACTCTGGGGAAGAGAAAGATACGATTTGGTTCTTGCTTTCAAAAAGTTTAAGCAAGGGAAGGTCAAAGAAATGTCATTTAAAATACATATATGGCAGCCAAGCACAGTGGCACACACCTATATTCCCAGCAACTTGGGAGGCTGAGGCAGGAGGATTGCAAAGTAAAAAATACAAGTAAAAGGACTGAGGATGTAGCTCAGTGGTAGGGTACATCTTAGCATGTTTGAGGCCCTGGGTTCAATCCTGAGCACCCAAAAAAAAAAAAAAAAGTATGAAATGAAGAAAAGGAATAGCCAGAGGTAGTTAAGGTGGGTATTAATGAAATTGTCTAGGAAAATTCTGGTGGCGATGGGTCTTGGTAAGTGCTGCTGCTGCTGCTGCTGCTAATAGTCTTATTGCTGAGAGTTTACTGTGGGCCTGGTACAGCTTGAGAATTTATCACCTGTGCTATCTCACTGGATCCTTACGACAGCCCAGGAGGCAGGCTGTTTTATCATCTTCACAGTATAAAAGTACAGGGTCCCTCAACTGGAGGCAGCAGAGGCAGAACTCAGGTTGGTCCCAAAATTTATGATTTGCTTCAACCTAAAAGAATAGAAGGGATGATGTCCTTGCAGGTGGATTGAAAGAAATGCTACCCTGTTGGTTACCCTCCCAAAACATTTCTCGCCTTTCTGAAAGACATCCTGAACCATGTGAAACTCTGCTTGGTTCTAGGTAGGCATGACTGACTTGTCCCAGCAGAGACAGAAGGCAGCTGGGCTCCTGAGCCTATGCTCCTCTAGTTCTGTCCTCCAGAATAGCATGTCCAAAAGTGTGTTGATACACACAACACTGATCCCATACATTGCTCACCAAGCAAAGACTCCCATATGGAGTTACTTCAGGCAATGCTGTATGTGAAATTTCCCTTTGTAAGGTCACCACACACGTTAGCCTACTAAATGCTCTAGGACATCCCTACAGGAAAGAGTTCTGCTTACCACACCGTCCACCTCCATTGGACCACAGAACCCTTCATTCAAGTAATAATAACTCATGTTTTAACGGAACGTACTCTAAGCTGGTCAACATTCCGTGCGCTTTTCACATGCGCAGCCATGTAGTCCTCACAGCAAGGCTTAAGTAGCATGAGGAACTGAGGTCCAGAGAAGTGCCTGAGACATGCAGCAGGTAGGGAGCAAGTGGGGTCAATCCCAGCCCCCACCTGAAGTCCATCCTCGTAACTTCCCACAAAACACACTGGACAATGCAGGTGTTGTCTGCTTTTCTGCCCACTCACCATTAAGTGGGATAGAAAATCCACAGACAAAATCATGTCCCCTGTGCTCAGATTATCCTCCAAAATAAGAGAGAGGGTAGTGAGGCTTTTAATGTGTTCAGAAACAAGTATAGAAACTATCTTTTTAAAGAGGAGTTGAATAAACTAGCTCTAAAAACACCTGGAGTACCCCTTAAAGAATCCACTGCCTGGATGGTGATCTCTCTGCTTTCTACGGGGTAGATATATGTTCATCCTTTTATTCTTCAAAACCTTACTCAGGCATCACTGTCTCGCCAAAGCCTTGCTTGCCCACCATGTACAGGATGTAGTTTCACCTACAACACGTTACACTACCTAACTTCTTATGATTACTGGCTTTGACTTAATTGACAAGTAAAAAGAAGAGAACTGAGAAATTGTCTTTTGTCCTGGCCAAGGTAGAGAATTTCTGGAAAGAGCAAACATACTATAGAATCTGAGCTCCTGAAGAAAAGGCTACCTGGGCCTACTCTCTGACCCTTCCTGAGAGTGAAGATTCTTTCCTAGCCCTAAAACCTTCAAAGAAGGGTTCTACAGCCTCTGCAGTTAACTGCCCCAAAATTTATGAAATCTTATGATTAAAAGACACTTCCTTCATCAAATTAAATGCATTCTGTCCTTGGAAGCTCATGTTGTCTCATTGGGCCTGGATGGCAAGAGGAGACACTGGAAAAAGAGAACACGTCCATGCTTCCCTTCGGTTCTCTTTCCCAGCCTTTTCATCTCTTTCTGTGGTCCCTCATTGGCCGCCCAGTGTTGTTCTTTTCATTTTAAGGACAAAGTGGTCTGGTTGAGGTGGGCCTGTGGGTGGGTGTAAGTAGAAAAGGTCCTTTAATGTGTACATTTTACCCCCTCTACTTGTGTATCCTCCTAAAGCGATGGAATTTTTACTTGCTAAAATTGGTTTCTGCTGTATGGGTTGCAGCTCAGAATCTCAAAGCTCTTAGTTGAAAACCATTCCTGAGCTATCTCTCTAGTTTTCTCAGTTGTTTAACGGGATAGGAGATAGGGGAATGAGCAAACCAAGATGTTTTCTCAGAACCAAGATGAAGATACTTTGAAAATCAGTGGCATCAGCAGAATAACTAAAACATCAAAGTGAAAGGGTTACATGGTATGGTGAGAAACTGAGACCTCACATTCATTGTTTGTAGACATGGGTTTTTGCGGGGGCGTTTTGGGTACTGGAGATTAAGCCCAGGAGCCCTTTACCACTGAGCCGCATCCCTAGCCCTTTTTATTTTTTGTCTCGAGACAGTATTTTTTGTTTTGAGACAAGTTGCTTGAGGTTCTCGCTAAGTTGCTGAGGCTGGCCTTGAACTTGTGATCTTCCTGCATCAGCCTCTGCAGTTGCTGGGATTACAGGCATGCACTGCCACACTGGATATGGATATTTGATGGCATTGTGAAGAGCAATTGATAGTACCTTGGAAACTATGTGTGCATACATTTGAAAAAAAACTAATTGTCCTTGAGTAGAAAAACAGAATTAGAACCTACTCATAAAAATGCATACCATTCAATTGTTAAAGTGAATAGCCTAGAATTTTTTTTTTTTTTTTTTTTTTTTTTTTTTTTTTGGGTGCTGGGGATCGAACCCAGGGCCTTGTGCTTGCAAGGCAAGCACTCTACCGACTGAGCTATCTCCCCAGTCCCTAGAATTATTTTAACATGAGATCAATCTCACAAATTGAAACAAGTGCTGGGGCTGGGGCTCAGTGGTAGAGCACTTGCCTCGCACGTATGAGGCACTGGGTTTGATCCTCAGCAGCACATAAAAAATAACGATTTCACTCTCCACACACTTATTTACTGGCTAACTGATATTTCTTAATGGCTAATGCTGACTAATAAAAATAAGATCTATCAAGCAAAAAAAAGATTTCACTCTCCCCTCCAAAATACTTTATTAAAAAAAAAGTGCTGTGCATGGTAGCACACACCTATAATCCCAGAGATTTGGGAGGCTGAGGCAGGAAGATCACAAGTTCAGGGCCAACCTCAGCAACTTATTTAGCAAGTCCCGTCTCAAAATAAAAAGTGGAAAAAGACTGGGATGTGACTCAGTGGTAAAGCACCCCTGGATTAAACCCCCAGTTAAAAAAAGAAAAAGAAAACAAGCCAGAGATCTAAAGAGTTTTAGTATAATTTCTTAAACATAGTAGAATGCAGTGTATTATTTATGGGTTTACACATAATAAAACTATACAATAAAATGGTACTTCAGTATTATGGATGCTTCTCAGAATGAAGAATGAGCAAATTTTGTAAAATGCTGGACCTTTTGTTAAATCTGTGTGTCATGCACATAGTTGTCTAGATCATTATTTTCTCTACTTTTCTATGTTTTTGTTTGTTGTCATTGTTTTGCAGAACTGGGGGTTGAACCCAGGGCCTGGTGCTTGCTAGACAAGTGCTCTGCCACTGAACTACACCCCCAGCCTTTTTTATTTTCTTTTAAGGCAGGGCCTTGCTAAGTTGCCTAGGCCGGCTTCCAACTTGTAGTCCTCCTGCCTCAGCCTCGAAAGTAGCTGGGATTACTGGTGCACCACTGTGCCCAGCTTACTTTTTTTAATGTTTGAAATATGTAATGTCTTCTTATTATAAGTTCAGATTGGGTAGTAAGGCATTCATTCTACAAAGCCCTTTGAACTTAAGAGTTCCACAGCTAGGTAAAAGAAAAAAAGGGGCTCGCCAGGCACAATGGCGGATGCCTTTAATCCCAATGACTCAGGAGGCTGAGGCAGGAAGATCATGAGTTCAAAGCCAGCCTCAGCAATAGTGAGGCCCTAAGCAACTCACGAGGCCCTGTCTCTAAATAAAATATAAAAAAGGGCTAGGGACCTGGCTCAGGGGTAAAGTGCCCATGGTTTCAATCCCTAGTACCAAGAAAAAAAAAAAAGAAGAATTTTAGCATCTCAGATCTTAGAAACATAACTTCTTCTGTTCCTCTCTTAGGAATGTTCCTGGCTGATATCATTGAGAAATACTTTGTTTCCCCAACCCTGTTCCGAGTCATCCGATTGGCCCGTATTGGGCGTATTTTGCGTCTGATCAAAGGCGCCAAAGGGATTCGTACCCTGCTCTTTGCCTTAATGATGTCCTTGCCTGCCCTGTTCAACATTGGCCTTCTGCTCTTCCTGGTCATGTTCATCTTCTCCATTTTTGGGATGTCCAATTTTGCATATGTGAAGCACGAGGCTGGTATCGATGACATGTTCAACTTTGAGACATTTGGCAACAGCATGATCTGCCTGTTTCAGATCACAACCTCAGCTGGTTGGGATGGCCTGCTGCTACCCATCCTAAACCGCCCCCCTGACTGCAGCCTAGATAAGGAACATCCAGGGAGTGGCTTTAAGGGTGACTGCGGGAACCCCTCAGTGGGCATCTTCTTCTTTGTAAGCTACATCATCATCTCCTTCCTCATTGTCGTGAACATGTACATTGCTATCATCTTGGAGAACTTCAGTGTAGCCACAGAAGAAAGTGCAGACCCTCTGAGTGAGGACGACTTTGAGACCTTCTATGAGATCTGGGAGAAGTTTGATCCTGATGCCACCCAATTCATTGAGTACTGTAAGCTGGCAGACTTTGCAGATGCCTTGGAGCATCCTCTCCGAGTGCCCAAGCCCAACACCATTGAGCTCATTGCCATGGATCTGCCGATGGTGAGCGGGGATCGCATCCACTGCTTGGACATCCTTTTTGCCTTCACCAAGCGGGTCCTGGGAGATAGCGGGGAGTTGGACATCCTGCGGCAGCAGATGGAAGAGAGGTTCGTGGCATCCAATCCTTCCAAAGTGTCTTATGAGCCAATCACAACCACACTGCGGCGCAAGCAGGAGGAGGTGTCTGCAGTGGTCCTGCAGCGCGCCTACCGGGGACATTTGGCAAGGCGGGGCTTCATCTGCAAAAAGATGACTTCCAATAAGCTAGAGAATGGAGGCACACACCGGGAGAAAAAGGAGAGCACCCCGTCCACAGCCTCCCTCCCATCCTATGACAGTGTAACTAAACCCGACAAGGAGAAACAGCAGCGGGCAGAGGAAGGAAGAAGGGAAAGAGCCAAAAGACAAAAAGAGGTCAGAGAATCCAAGTGTTAGAGGAGAGCAAAAATGAAATGTTATATCAGTTTAAAACTTGCAAGTGAAAGATTGTTTACAAACTTCCTGAATATTATCAATGCAGAACAGCTGTGGAGACACTGTAACCTGAAGATCTATACCAAACTAGTCTGCTTACCATGTGACACAGTTGCATCTTGAGCAGTGACCTGCCAAGGGCAAAGGACCCTGCTCCCTGGACTCACAGATTTTCTATGCTTGGCAGGTGGTTACTGCATGTTCCACATTCAGTCAATGCAACTTAGGACAAATCTAACAGGATACAAAAACAGGAGAGGCTGCCGGGACCAGCATATTTCCGTTGCAGCCAAATGGATTTTATTTTTTCATTTTGTTGATTCTCAGAAGCAGAAAGCATCACTCTAAAAATTCGTTTGTTCATGCAAACTATATTTGCATTCTTACATTAGTTAAGCTAAGCAGCAAAAAGAAAAAACACACACACTCACATTTAGCCCATGTCATTTAATTGTCAGTTTCTTTGACATAAACCGCATCTTCTCCACATGGGCTTCACGTGGTTTGGAGATGGGTGGGGGAAAACAATCAGGTTTTTTCAGGCTGAGGAGGACTTGCTCAGGCCAATTCCAAACATTGTGCTCGTTCAATGCGTAGAAATGATTTGCATGATGGCATGCCGTGATCAGAAGTCATGCATGAGATCCATACACCACAGGACACTACTAATCCTGTCCCCTGCATTGGGTCAGCCTTTGAACAGGACCCAGCCCTGCACCGTTCACTGTATTGGAGAAAATGGTAAGAGTTCCATATCGGCTGCAATTCTTTATGAGTTCCTATAAGTCTTTCATACACCTTCTGGGTAGGGAAACATAGTCAACCAATTGACCACCAACAACAACAAAAAACAAACCCAATCCAACAAGCAGATGGATCCGTTGTGTGTATATGTTTAACAGACATCTCTAACACAGCCATTGTTGCACATTTTGCAAGATGAACTATTTAATGCTGCTCTGTGTCTAGTACATGGGGAGACTTTGATCCCGAATGGCTTGTACTATTAATGTCACTGTAAAACCAAATCCTAGGGCTAAAAAAAAAAAAAAAAAAAAAAAAAAGTTCATTTGTATTTTGCAATATTTATGATGATTGTTTAGCCTTCATACTGGAGAACTGACACTTATATGGGGTAGAGATAAAAGTGCTATTCAGGATAGCATGTTATCTCTAGGGGGTATTTTGGAGAACTTAAAATGACATTTTGTTGGGGGTCATGGGGTGCTCATTTCATTTAGTTTCATGTCCTTCTGCATTGTGGCTTTCTCTGGGCTTGGGTCGATATGTTGAAGGGTTCAGATATTCTGAACTGGCCTCTCTCTCTGCAGAGGGGTTGTCACAAGCTCACACCTGCATGGTTCCTCCCACCTTCATCACATTTCCGCACTGAGCAGGGCTTCCCTTCCCACCCTCAGAGGGCTGGGTGAGGACTGTAGCACTGGGGTGTGGCTGTGGTTTCTTTCGATTGTTATTAGAATAACAGTCACCACTGGGACCTGCGGTATAGATGGGACCGCCTCTGAACCAAGCCCACTTGGTTTCTTTACTGCACTGGTTTTCATGAGAAAGTGACTTAATCTTAATTCCTTAGGGTGTTCCAGCTTCCCCCAGCACATTCCCTTTCAGCCAGTTGGCTCTCTGCTTAGAGATCTGCCCATTGTCATTGGAGGGTGGCTTCTGGGAGAGGGTCATACCTTCATTCCATCTCCTGCCCTATGGAGACAGTGCTTAGTCCAGGGGTATCTCTGATGACTAGGTTTCAAAGCCAACATGCTGCAGTTGAATGTTTCAGGAAGTCTATTCGAAGAGTGAGGAGAGACTTCAGCATGTGAGTCAAATCAAAATAAATTCTTCCTGAACCATACAATAGAGGGGGAGAAAAACCCAACCCATAATCAAGACACACCAATCTGCCTTGCAGTAGATGTACTTTGGATGTACTTTCTCAGTCCACTTGACTCATTTTGCATAGAACAAACCACAGCAAGTCAGTAAGCAGAACTTCTTTGTTGGACCATTAGAAACCGTCCAGCTCTCAAGCCTGCTTCTGCGGCACCATCCATAGGGTTTTGTATTACACCTTATACCAGATTGGGAAGGCCTCTCTTTCAGTGTCCCTGCTAACTGCTCGGATGAATGTATAGTACCATGTACAGGCTCCATTGTAAACAGCACAAAACAGAAGCTGACGTGTGTGGTTATTTTTAAGAGAATTATAAATACTGTAATATATAATTTTATTTATTGGCATGCCTTTTTGTAAATACAAATTATTAACTTATTAAATAGGAAATGGCTTCTGGCTTATGCCATTGTCATGTTTATTTTTATTTTTTATACTTTTTTTTTCTTCTTAGAACTTAGATGCTGTCAGCCAATGTACATCCCCAAACCAGACAGACAGACAAAAAATTTTTTATTGCTAATGGTCTTTTCCAAAACAACAAAAAATATATATTTTTGTTCCAATGTGCAATAAATTCTAACCACTTCTATGCAAGATTTGGCTAAACTTAATTGTTCTTAGGTCTTGAGATGGACAACAGAGCTATACAATCCCACTAGGTACACCAAGCACTCATGCTAGTGATGTCATTAAGCTACTAGAGCCTACTAATGAGATTTTTCTGAGATCTGACCTTTTTCCTCCCCTCCACTCCTGATCCCAGCCCAACGGGCTACCTTCTTAGTAACACATGGCCTTGGTATCTGACACCCATCAGCCAGCTTCATAGGAAAGAAGCCACCTCCGCTCTATCTCAAGTTTTTTGTTTTGTTTTAACTTTTCCCACCTCTTACCCCTCACCCACTCTCCCTCCGCCTACTCACTCACTCTCTCTCACCCATCCTGCTCCACACCTCTTTGGTAGTAAATGACACCATCACCAGCAGTTTACACCCGCAGTTAACAGGCATTGAACTGAGAGTCAGCGATGGCGTTCTGCACGCCCTCACTGAGTGAGTGGCAACGCTTTGCCAAATATTAATGAAGCCAATCAAAAAGCAGCAGCAGCCACAGTATCACTGCACATATATATATATAGATATATAAATATAATATAAATATTTATTTTTTGTAGCCGGGTCCTTGGTGCAGTATTTATACTCCACAATCCACCTTTAAAAAAAGGACAAAAAGCAAAAAGACGTGTGATGCTGTTAATTTAAAATGCAGAGCCAAAGCCACTGAGCAGCAGCTGACATGGTTGCTGGTTTGTGTGTGAAAAACACTTTCCCCCCTCTTCTTTCCTTAACCTCCTTATTGTTTAGGATGAGGAGACTCCATAATTTAGAGCAGAGGGTGAGAGCAGAAATAACTTCCAAGTCAACATACCTACTCTGCTCCTTTCTCAGTGAGCTGCTTTGGGCACCAGAAGCTGCTGGGGCAGAGATAAAACAGAAACGCCCGTCAAGCCCCCTGAAGTCACAGTGCCCAGGGGGGTTTTTTCTTTTCGCCACAACCAATGTAAACTGTAAAAGACCAATAGTGTATTAGTGACTGCATGGAGGCCACGCTGCCCTAAATGAAGACGTGATTTAAAAAAAAAAAAAAAAAAAATACATCACTACTATAAGCCAAAAGGAAACTAATAAAAATGACCCTTTTTACTGTACAAGGGAAGCCTGTCTGGTGTGCATTTGTTGCTTGACCGTCCCAATTCTCTCGAGTTCTGGGAGGGGTCTGCGAACTGGGACCTTAGGCACATTTGGGGAAAGGAGGGGAACAGGGAGAGAGAGAGACCAGAAGGTCTTGCATTTCTGGCTAAGCTGAGATTGGACAGAAAAGCCAGGTCCTGACCTTCCCAGATCCCCACTGAACCATTGCATGTGGAACCCACTCCCCAGGCTGGTGCTTAGAGGCCCACAAAAACCCCTTCCTCACTTAATCCACCTGGCAGAGCCCTCAGAGATGACTTCAGCCAACCCAGCTGGACTGGCCTTACCTCTGCCTTTTTCATGAGTGTGTTCAAAAAAAAAAAAAAAAAAAATACCCCATGGTCCAAAGCTAGGGCAAGTACAAAATGCCCAACAGCCTCCGCTCTGCTAGCTTGTGCTGGGCCCTGCCCTCCATTACCCTCACAAATAGACCAGCAGACTAGGTCTGTCTACATTCGTGTGAGGGGGCACCCCAGTTAGGGACATCCCCCTCTAGTCTGTGTCTCCTGGTCCAGGAACACTCAGGAGGATCTTGAAGTGCCCACTCTAGCTCACTCCAGTAGCTCCACTCTGGAGAGAGATGGCTGGTAGGTCAGTTCCCATTCTCGGCCCCTGGGCCCCAGCCTCCAGGCCTGCTGTGGAGGTGAGATTGCCATGGGTTATGAAGTCCTGGGCATCTTTTGTAATGATGCCTCTTTTCTTTTCTCAGATGTTGCCCAAAGTTTTGCAAAAAGCTTCGTTCATTTTCAGGTACCCCCACCCCCTAAAGAATCAGCTGCAACTAGTCAGCCGGGGACATCAGGAGAGAAGAGGAAATCTGGGTTGGGAGGGGCCCAAGATTTGCACCAGAGTCTGCATTGTGACTCTGCTCTATGCTTTCTTGGATTCCCTTTTCAAGGTTACCAAGATTTCCTTTATTAAAATACTCCGGAGGCATCCCCTGCCCTGCCCCCCCACTGTTGTTTGCTGTACATAGAGGCTAAGTGGGGTGGGGTGGGTGGGTGTGCACATGTGGTGTGTGTGTGTGTGTGAAGAATGTATATAGGTAAAGGGGAGCGTGGTCCAGTGGTTCCAGAAAAGGGATAGAACTCCTGTGTTCTGTTCCTAGCTTGACCACTGGCTCGCTGTGTGGCCTTGGGCAGTCACTTAACCTCTCTGTGCCTCAGTTTCCCCATCTGTAAAATGGGGATAATAATACTGACCTACCTCACAGGGGTGTTGTGAGGCTTTAACTAAATGTTTGTAAGCATTTGAGATACAGAGGCAAAGGCGCTAGGGAAGGGCAAAGTATTATTTGGACTTAAGGAAGATGAAATGGTACCATAAATGCTGCTATTCTGAGAGCCATTTTAAAACTGCACTGCTCCAACCACCCCCGCTTCTCATCACCAGGACAGCAGGTCGAGAAAATGTCTTTCACTTGCTTCTGGGGTTTGTGATTGTTCTAAACACTTTTTTTTCCCCCCTTGCTGTATCTCCTTCCCTCATCCCCTTGACTTGTTCCCTGTTCTGTTTATTCGGAAATGGCAGAAATGCTAAGAATTGAGAATGTATAAGTGGATTGGAAGTTTATAGTCTGAAATTTCAATTTTACTTTGTACTGTACATCTTTTACTTTAGAATTTGCAATAAAGGGTTACGTCAATCTTGTTTTCAATTCTCCTCTTGGATTGGCCTGTCTTCTGTCATGGCTCTCAGCCCAAGCCCTGGACTCCGAAGTGGGTGGGAAAGGTCCTGGGCTCCAGCTAGAACTTTAGGAAGCCTTGCCTGAGTGGGGCACCTTGTAGGCAGCCGCCCCTGCAAGTGGGCACCCCTCTCCCTGCACTGCCCCTGGACGCTCCAGCAGCACCTCAGAGCAACCCAGAGGACCTGTGCATCTTGTTCTGGTCCCATCCTGTGTCTCAAGCTCCCTTATTTGGCAAACACCATTCTCTGGGGCTCAAATTTTCAGGTCAGTGGCGCTGAGTTCAAAAGCCTGACTAGCCACTAAGGAACTGTGAGCAGGGTTTCCTGATGTCTAACAGAAATACCTTCTTGGGTTTGGAGGAGTATATTAATAATGTATGTAACTGCTTTGCACCAGCCTCGCACACAGTCTGTGTTCAAAAGTGGTGGCTCTCAGTGGGGAAAAAAACTTCAAGATAAGACAAAACTAAGGCTGTCAAGAAGTGGAGGCCCGCCCCCACCCTGTGAGACTGGCACCAGCGCCTCCCTGTTCCATCTGCAGTCCACGGGCTGTGCCCGGCATTTCCAATAAACTGACAACCGACTGCTCCCTCCGCTGGGTGTTTCGTAACGTTTTTATAGTTCGTCCAAGGCAGCACTAAGGGATGGTGCTCCCGTTTCGACGCGGAGGGCATTGAGGCGAGGGGCAATCTGGCTCAGCTGCAGCCCAGGTCTGGTGGGCTAGGGACGTGAGCGGCCCCCTGATCAGGAGCGGCTCTGTTTCCCATCGGTGGTGCGCCTCGGCTGACCTGAGCTGGGGAGTGGCGGGTAGGTCAGGGCCACTGGGTCGCGCGGAGTCGCCTTCGCGGCCCGTGACCCACAGCGTGAGCAGGATAAGCAGCACCCCGGAGCCCAGTGCCCCCAGGAAGCCTGTGAGGAGGCCAAGCGCCAGCGGCCCGGCCCAGCCCGCGGGGCTCCGCTCGTACGGGGGCTGGGGCAGGCGCTCCACGATCAGCTCTAGTTCGTCCCAGTCGGGAACGTGGTTTAAAGTGCGCCGAGGCCGCTGGGCCGCGGCGGGGGCCGCTGCGGGGACAGGGGCGGGGACTCCGGAGGTGGCAGGTAGTGCTGCCCGAACTTGCGCAGTTGCAGCGTCGCCTGCTGGTGGAGGTTCTTGCCCAGCTCCCGGGCCACGTCCGGGCGGCCAGTACGCCGCAGGGCACGGGCCACACGGTCCCAAGACAGGGACAGGGCCTTGGCAGCAAGCCAGGACGCTAGTGCTTCCCGGCAGCCGTCGGAGACTTCCTGGGCTCGGCCACCTGGCTCGCGGGGACCTCGGCTGCCTCCCGCCGCCGCCGCCACAGCTGGTCTAGGGACCCCAACAATGGGGTTAGCGGCTCGGGTCGCGCCAGCCGGTTCTCGGAAAGCCGGGCCAGCTCAGCCTCCACGTCGGGCTCCGGCGCCTCCAGGAGTGACCGAAAATGACCACACTCCTCCGGAGTCAGCAGCTCAGCCAGACGAACAGCCGCGTGAGGGCCCATGGCGTCTAGGGCCCCAGCCGGACCCAGCACGCAGCCCCAGAGCGCCAGCACCAGAGCCTGTGCACCCATCTCCTGGCGGCGACCACGACCGCAGCCTTTGCTGGGAGGGGCTCCGAATGCCCGTGGTGGTTGGAGTCCTCACTCCCACAGATTGTGGGAGCGCGGAACTTCGAACACTCAGGAACGGAAGTGCAGGAGGAGTGTCCCAGTCACGGGGAGGAGGACAGATTTTAACTCTCAGGGACTATGGACAAGAGCTCCCAACAACCAGGATGAGCAGAAGGGCTTCCATCACGAGGACTGGTTGGAAGAGAGGGCTTGCAAAACCCAGAAACTACAATGAAAGGATCTGTGATACCACCGGTTGGTGGGACTGGGGGGTGGGGGCAGAAGGCTAGGATTCTGAGCTCTTGTACTGAAGGGCTTGATCTAGGCCACCTCCTTGTCCCGCTAATCCTCAAATTTAGCCGACTCCCATCTCTTCTAATTCATTTACTACCGGCTCACCCTCCACCAAGAAGCCCTAGACACCCTGCTCTCCATCATCCCCAATACACAGTCAGTCCTAAATTCTCTTGAAGATGACCTTGTCCTTTCCCATTCTCACACAACTGCTCTGCCCCTATCCTCTCTAATTAGATAAGCACCCCCTCTGGTCTCCCATCCTCCACACACACTGGGGCCCCACTTCCCTAAGTTTCATTTCCCCAAAGGAAGCTTGGCTCTGGCTCTAGGTCTGCACTCAGCTGCCTGAATAACTCCCCCTGGTCTGCTCCCTGACCAGCAAACACCGCTTAGCCCAGACTCCACAAGTACCCCTCTGCTTGCCCCTGCCCCAACCCCCTTCAGCTCTACCCACAGGACTAGCTGATGCTGATCACCCACACAAACGATGCTGACAACACCATTTCCAGCCACTAGACTGTAAGGTGCACCCACTGTCCAGATTTGTTGAAGCAATGTGTAAAATCTTAACTTGCAAAACAGGTCCCTGACCATTGCAACCTCCCCACCACACATGCACAGATACTTTTTTGTGGAGCCCCAGCTTCCCCCACACACACCCCCACTCTGCCATACTGGGTATGAACCCAGTGGCACTCTACCACCAAGCTACATTCCCCAGTTCTTTTTATTATTGAGACAGGGTCTCACAAAGTTCCCCAGGCTGGCCTCAAACTTGCTATCCTCAATCCTCCTGCATCAGCCTTCCACGTAGCTGGGATTACAGGCATGTGGCACCTCCTCCGGTTTGGGCCCCAGCTCTTAACAGGAACTTGGGGATTCTACTGGTGAAGTGCCAGCTGACTTCTCCAGCCTCACTTACCCACCCCTCCTGCTTCTACTTCATGTTCCTGAATTTTAAAAAAATCACACCACTGCACAGTTCTACACAAATGATGCTGATGATACCATTTCCAGCCTCCATGCTTTTCTGGGCTATTACCCTTTCTATCTAGGAAGGTCCCTGATGCACTATCACCACCACTGATTAGAATCTTTTCTGGGCATTCTTGAGCTAACCTGTGCATCCTTCATAGGACACTGATCTGGAAATCAGAGAATTTATTCAACAGTGACACTTTCCGACAGTGTCTGCTATGTACCAGATAACTGTGTCAAATATGAGAATATAAAGATTGCTATGGGGGCAGGGGGTGTAGCTCAGTGGTAGAGTGCTTGCCCATCATGTGTGAGGTTGGATAAGTGGCAGGCATTCCCTATGCAGAATGAACAACAAAGTTCCCAAAATAACTTTTGCTGAAGGAAGAGAAATATCCACAGAGCCACAGCAAGGGCACTGGCAGACCTGAGTGCCCAAGCATTCTCAGAGGGCTCCCCACATCCCACTGCCCCCCAAAAAATCCTCGAAACCATATGTCATCACTTTAATACTGTGTAATTCTTTCTTTTAAAATACAGTCTCTTCTGAGGTAGACAGACCACAACTGCAGAGCATAATCAGACAGGAGATAATACGTCCATGTACAACACGCAGCAAAATGAGGTAGAAATGGTTACAGCTGGAGGAGAGGATCCCAACCCCAATCTGGGCAGAGAAAGCAGAGGGCCAGTTTGCCCTCTCCCACACCCTGCCCTTGGATTCTTTGGTATGCTCCCCCACCGTTGCCAGGGCTGGAGCTGCCCTGCCCTTCCTGCCCCATGCCTATGAGGTAGGTGCCAGTAGACTGGGGACTGTCTTCTTGTGCAATGCTCCCCAAGTCTGGAGGTCAGAAAGGACCCAGCAGAGGAAGCAACAGGGGCCCTGGGTCTTGGTCAACAAGCTCCTACCCAGCTCCAGGGCTGCCTGCCTTTGAAGGGAAAGCTGGGATCCCATCCCACTTCCCAGCCACCCTCCACTCCCCACCCCACCCCACACACACCTGAGAAAGAACCCCCTCACTCCCTTCAGGGATCTTTCTGAGCAAAACCTTGCAGCCACTGCTTCTGAGGCACAATCTCCTGCAATGGATTGACTGGCTCCAAGGAGGAGAAGGGTCAGAAAGATCAAGGGTGAAGAGAGGGAACACACAGCAGCCCTCCTGTTAGCACTCCTAGGCAGCACTGGCCCTCAGCTCTGGCCCTGAAATGTCCCCATGGACACACTCCCTGCCAGGAGAATAAGGTGACACAGTACAGGAGCTGTAGGGCAAGCAGGGAAGGCAGGGGAGGCTGAGGTGGGAGTGAGAAAAGGAGGTGGGGGGGGGCTCCCCCTTGGACTACAAACCAGAGTTGTGAAATGGGTTGAGAGGGGAGCAAACTGCTAAACCCCCATCAAGAAAAACTGGTGGGAAAGAGAGGAATATGGTTCTCAGAGAAGAGCTCCAAGCCTGCTGGCAAGTTTATAGGGGCACTAAAACTAACCCTTCTCAGGAAAAAACAACCTTCCATGCCAGGCCCTGAAGTTTCAGACATAGGAATCTCAGGGAGCAGGGAGGCACACCTCCCCACACAACTTTCTCTGGTGAGGGATGCTTGCCCCTCCTCAGAGCTCCCAGCAAAGAAGGTGGCTGAGGGCTAGTAGTCAATTTCTGCCTAACCACATTTGTGGCCAAAGGACTTCCCTCCTGAGGGAATCCTCTTAGCCCAAGTCATAGAGGACCTCTGCCAAAGTAGGGGCCAAGCGAGATGACCTCTCTGGAGACTTTCTGCCTGGGTCATCTTCC
Organism: Sciurus carolinensis; assembly: GCF_902686445.1. NCBI lineage: Eukaryota > Metazoa > Chordata > Mammalia > Rodentia > Sciuridae > Sciurus > Sciurus carolinensis. Next base: position 112,014,282 of record NC_062216.1, read on the forward strand.
CATCTGAGCTCTCCTCCTAGGCCAGGAATGGGCAAGGGCACCCCAACTCTGGATAAACCCTGCACAGAAAACCTGAAGCTAAGGGGTGGGGACCAGAGAAGAGAGCAACAGGAAGGGAGCAAAACCTACACCCCTCAAGTCCCACATCCCCTCCCCCCACACCCCTGCCTACCAGCTAGGACCTGGGGAGGAAGCCCTTAGAAATACATTCTGCTTCTGTCCCAGGAACAGCCAGGGGGTTTGAGTGAGCACTGGGTCTTCCTCTGCCCTCCCACAAGCCTCTCTAGATTTTAACTCTTCTGGGAGTTTGCTCCCCTGGGGTGGGGGACACACAGGAGAGCAGCCAAAGTCTAACATTCTTTCTGAGGTCAGTTTCTTCCTGAGTTGTCAAAAAGAAAAACAGCAAATTCTACAACAATCTTACAAAATAAAAGGCCTAAAATATTAAACAGGCTACATTTCTGGGACTTCCCCTCAAAAACGAACCAAATAAAAAAAACCCTTCTTTGGGTGTTTTTTTTTTTTTCTTTTTCTTTTTTTGTTTTTTTGTTTTTTTTTTTTGTTTTGTTTTGTTTTGTTTTGTTTTGTTTTTTTACTTGACCCTCGTCCCCCAGACCCAAGGTTTCAGCGGGATAAGGGATAAGGGGGTGTGGGGGTGTGAGGGGGCTCCCTAACCCATCCTCCTCAGCACCTGGGCCTCCAGATCGCCTGCAAATGGTCACTATAGTGTGAACGAGAGGGACCGAAGGCAGGGAAGGGCGTTAAAGCACAGGAATCAAGAGGCACAGGGACGCCAGAGAGCAAGAGACAGAGACAAAATAAAAGATGGAAAGGTGGGAACAGAAGGAGCAGAAAAGGAACAGTACAGCATGGGGAGGTCAGTGACAAAGTGACAGGAAAAAAAAACTAAACGAATGCACAGAAGAGGGAGTAGGGGAGGAGGGTGCCATTCTGAGAGCAAGGAGACCAAAGGATTGTGGCGAGAGAGCAGTTCCTTAGGCCCAGTTCGCCGAGCGGAAATGGCGAGCTTCCCGTCCACAATAAATAGGAAAAACCTGAGTACACCGCGCATATGGCATCGATCTGCTGGCAGAAGCATTTTCCTTCTCACGAAAATCAAGTCCACCGGTAGAGCCCTCTGGTTCGCCACCCCACATTCACCACGCGGGATCCCTCCCAGTCGGGTTTGGTCAAGGACATTCCCCACCAAGGGGAAGAGGCGGGGAGGGAGGGCCGGCGGCTCTCGAGGCCTCGGCTGCGCGCAGTCAGTGTCCAGAGCCATACATTTTGTCCCACTCCACAAACGAATCCAGCTCCTTGGGGGAGGCCCTGGGGCCCACCTTGGCTAGCGCCGCCTCCAAGTCCTTGTAGGAGAGGGGACGCTGCAGCCCCGGGAGGCCACGCCCCGGCCGCTGCCTGCTGGCACAGCTGCCCCAGTTCGCCCCCGGAGAAACCCTGGTGGCCCTGGACTAGGGCTGCGAGCTCCCGCTCGTTCAGCGCGCATCCCTGCTGAGCCAGCGCCCGCTGCAAGATCTGCCCGCGGGGCCGGACTGGTCGGGCAGCGCCACGTAGAAACGGAGAGCGAAGCGCCGGCGGGTCGCCTCGTCCAGAGCCGCAGCCGAGAGGTAGTGCCCACCACTAGCACGCCGGTCTGCACGCGCGCCACAGCCGCTGTCCATGGCAGGCCAGGAGCGGGGCCTGCAGGGCGCCCGCGGCGCCGTCGTCCCGAGAAGGGAGCAGCGCATCCAATTCACTGATGAGGAGCACCGCCGGAGGACGGCAGCGCGCAGCCGCGAAGGCGGCCTGGAGAAGGCGCGCGCCCTCGGCGGCGCCCGGCGCGGCCAGACTCGCACCGCGCACGCGCAGCAGCGTGGCGCCTAGCTGTGTGGCGAGGCAGCGGCCTAGCAGCGCTTTGCCCGCACCCCGCGGCCCGAAGAGCAGCACCGTCCGCGGCGGGCGCGGGCTGCCGGGGTAGGCTGGGGGCCTCAGTAGGGGCCACACCAGCTCCTCCTCCAACGCCCGCTTTGAGCGCGCCCTGGCCTGCCACGTCTGCCACTGCACCGGGGGTCCGCAGTCCATCATCTTGCTGGTTACCAGTTCCACGCCCCCTGGTCCACACCCTTAGGGGGCTCCACGGGCGGCACCGCGAAGCCCCCACGGGGAACCGACGCCGGGGCCCGCTCCGGGAACTTTTCAAAGGGCTCAACTTGCGGGCTGTAGACTGGGGAGCCCAGGACCTTGAGAGGGACGCCGCCACCGTACTTGCCCGACGCTTCCTCCACGGCTCCCGGCGGCTTCGCCCGGAACCCGTTGCCCCGACACTCGCCGTTGTCCGCGGCTGGGTAGGAGGCGCCTTCAACCGCGGGGGCCTTGGCGGGCTCGTAAACGTACTTGCGGTACCGGCCCTCAGCGCCCTCGTCGGCCGCTTTTCGCTTCAGCGACACGCCAGCCTCCGCGCCCGTAGTGGCCGCCTGGAAGCCGTAGGAGGTGGGCGTGGGCCTGGGCGGCGCTGGCAGGGGCGTGGGCGCCGCCAGGCCGGAAGGCAAATAGGGGGCCGGGGGCGCGGCCGGGGGTGGCGGGAGTGCGCCGTAGCCCGGCTGCGCCGCGTAGCCCCCAGCGGGTAGTTGTACAGAGGCGCGGAGGGGCCGTACCCGGGCGGGGGCGGGGGCTGCAGGAGCGCTGCCGGGGGCGGCGGGGGCCAGAGCGGCTCCGGTCTGCGCGCAGTAGCCTGGCGCCAGTAACCCCCGCCGTAGCCCGCCGCATACTCAGGCGCCGCCGACGGGCCTCCGCAAGCGTTGCCGGCGTATAGGGGTTCAGACAGGTTCCCAGCTAGAACCGGGGAACCCCCGAGACCCCCGGAACCGCCCCCACCTCCGGACTTGGTTCCGGGAGGCCCTCGTGGAGTGAGGCCAAGGGGTAGGGTGGGTCTGGCCCTGGCCAGGGCTCTGGCTCTCCCTTGGCACCATTGAGGAGGGCGGCGTCGCCGTAGCCGCCCAGGGAGGGGCGCTCGTACGGTGAGTCCAGGACCCCCCGAGTACTTCTCTGCATACCGCTTGAGGAGATTGGAAGCAGTGAGGGCAGAAATATCGTCGTGTGCCCAAGCATAGTGGCAGCGCTGTCGACCCCCGAGGGCAACTCCAATTTGTGTGCCGGCGATGGGGTAGTGGAGGAGACATCTAGGTGCTGCTCTGGCCACTGGTTGAGGGGCTTGGGCGTGTTCCGGTGTCCAGTGCATCTTCGACAGAGCTGCAGACAAATGGGAGAGCAGATGATGAGGTCCTGCAGGGCCTAAAAGGACTCAACTACTGCCACTTAGCGGCTTGGAACAGGCTGGTCTCCCAGGACCCACCATCTACCCTCCCACTTTCCTGGGCACCCTTCCTTCGGGCACCAAAAAACCCCTTCTGACCCAGGATTAAAGTTATCTGAGACTGTTTTCTTCAGAGTCAAAAGGAATCTAGAAATGGCATGGTTGGTCCCTGCTTCCCTCTCTAGGCAGTGGATACTATTTTGTCCTGGTTACATCAGCCTTGCCTTCTGTAGAACACATGGTCTTTATTTAAAACCACTTTATTTAATAAAGTGAAGTATCAGGCAGTGGGAAGAGTCAAACCCAGGTGAGGCTCAGTCAGTAACAAGTTCTTACTGCTCACCCACTATGCTCTGGTTGTAAAGATGAGTGAGCCTGCCAAGGGTTCCTGGCTTAGTGACCCAGCAGTTTGATTCCTAAATGCCTGCTTTGCCTCAGCCTTCCTTCCCTGAGATTCCAGGACTCCCTTTGGGCCTAAAGTCAGAGATGCTGGTGTGTGTGACAGTACCTCATGTTTGTCCCTGGGAAACTTCCTTGCCACTTGGTTTCTTTCAGTCTCTGCCTGATGAAATCTGAGCACCTAACTTCCAGACCTGATTGTATGTAATGGCTGTGGGCTCAGTTCAGGTACTGCTACCTGCTCATTCCCAAAATGTGTCCTTGATACAGCACAGAACTATTATTTAGAATAGACATACTCTGGAGAGATGGGGATGGTGAGTACACAACCATGCACATCATAGAAAGTGGATCACAGATTTGTCTCTTAGCTTCCCAGTCCACCAAATAGGGAGAGATGTGAATAGACTGACTTTACAAAGTGGAAACACCATTCCTCAAAAGAAGTAAAAGTGTTGCTGGCATAGAGACCTGGGAACTTTTGTTTGTGGACCTAGGGAAACAGATCCGAGATGTGATAAACAATGTTCTTCTTGACATCTGTGCCATAACACAGCAGACAAGTTCCAAGGCTGTTGCACACACTGTCCTTTAGTACCAGTCAAGGCACAAACCAAACACTGGTAGAGGGATCTACTCCCTAAGGAATAGTGTTGTCCAGGCATGTGGCTCCAATGGGTCAGTCTGATCCCAAGATAAGATTTCAAAGATTGAATGGACCAGAGCCTCATGCATGCTAGACAAGTGCCCTAAGCTACACCCTCAACCTCTCCAGCTATTTTATTAAGCAAATTCTAAGTGTTTTGCTAGGCATGGGCAAGACTGAAAAATGAATAGGATGGTTCATCCAGGTGGAGGGGACTGGCAACATCCTCTAAGAAAGTAAGAAATAGATGTGTGCCAGGGGCTTTAAGGGCAGGACAGTGTACCACACCTGAGAAGGCCTCACCAAGGAGTTAGTGGTGTCTTTACTGAACCTAGAAGGATAAGAGACCAAGCTGATCAGACAGGCTAGAGGGAGTAGTGTATCTCAAATTAGAGGAGAAACACCTTCAAAGGTGTATCCATTTAGAAAACTAGGCTGGCTGGGTACAGTGGCACTCACCTCTAGTCCTAACACTTGAGAGGCAGAGGCAGGGGGAGTGCTTGAGCCCAGGTGTTGGAGACCAGCCTGGGCAATGTAATGAGACCCCATTTCAAAAGAACAAGAAAGCCAGGACTCTGCTACTTCATGTGCCCTAGTCCCTTCCTCAGGGCTCTTTGCTGATACCCTCTGGAAATTTATCATAATAAATTTACAGATCTATAATGTCTGTGGTGTAAATTGTGCCCCCTTAGAAGAAAGGCTCTTGTGCAGTGCACAACCTACCAAACCACACACTGTGAGCCTATAGACAGCACCAAGAATTGTTAGGTCACCAGAGGATTGAATGTAGAAGAATGGTAGAAGAGGCTGAAAATAGTCAAGTCTCAGGTTCTGGCACATTTGGCCCAACTTGCAGCTGCTGGTTGACAGCACTACCACCTCTGTTAATTCTTACTATTTCCTGTGGCTATGAACTGACATCAATTCCAGAAACAGTCTTTGAAAATAAAACAATTTACTGTCTGCCTAGTACCTTAGGAAGGCATGAGCAATAGATAGTAAAGCTTTAAAGGGAAGGTAAATGAGTTCTAGAGGTTGCTTTGCTCGCCATGTGAGGAGTAATGTTGGCCACCAGGGGCAGGAGGGAAGAACAGAGAGCTGACAGAGCTGAGTGTGTGGATGTGGCAGGGGACAGTGTACAGTTACCCAGCTTTGCTGACAAGAGGTCTCCAAAGATCAAAGGTGTTATCTCATGTCAAATGGGCAACTTCCTGGAACATTCAAAATCAAGTGGCCTGGCATGGCCTATAATCCAACCACTATGGAGGCTGAGGCAGGAGGATCACAAATTTGAGGTCAACTTAAGCAACTTATTGATACCCTATCTCAAAATAAATAAATAAATGAATAAGGATGGAGGATGTTGCTCAGTAGTAGAGCACCTCTGAACTCTCCCCAATACCCTCCCCCCAAAATAAAATCACAAGTGGTTCTGATTGTAGGGTCATGTAAGGTAACGTAAAAATTATAGAAAAATGTAAGTTCTAGCTAGGGACGGTGTTGAATCCCTGTAATCCAGCAACTGGGAAGACTAAGGCCTGAGGATCAAGTTCAAGGCCATCCTCAGCAATTTTGCAAGGCCCTAAGCAACTAAGCAAGACCCTGTCGCAAAATAAAAGGGCTGGGATGTGGCTCAGTGGTTAAATGCCCCTGGGTTCAATCCCCAGAACCAAAAAAATACACACACACACACACACACACACACACACAATAACACTTGATGTGTTATTGCATCAAGTCCAGACCTGGTTTTATGGTGTGCGCCTCCCCCATTCACTGTGCCTTGGCTCCTTAATTATAAATATAGTGCAGTGAGATTTGCCTTTGACAACTGCATGTACCCCAAGCTGGGGAAAAGAGACCTTTTCCAAGAAGACACAGTAAAAAGGTCCTGGACTTAGGTCTATTCACACCCATTCCCTTCCCACCTACCAGACCCTCTCTTCCTCTTCCTTGCTGCCATGTGGTGTCCTACATCCCTTGGTTCTCCAAAGACTTGGACCAGCTCCCTCTCACCAGTGTCTGCCCTGGCCTCTAGAGGTCTTCACTCATATCCCCACCCATACCACCAAGAACTCACCCTGGTCATCACTGGGAGTCAGTCCACCTCAGAAACAGGACCCCAAGAACCTACCTCCAGTCCTCTTCATCTGCCCTCCCAGCTTCAGACCTCTCTCTTCTCTAGGAACTCAGCCCCTCCCCAGAGGGGACCTGGTCACTGACACTTCATCCACACCAATTGATCACACCCTCAGTCTCCTCAGATACTTCTACTCAGGATCATTTTCTTCCCATTTTAGCCAGGAAAAAAAAAAACTGAAATCATTAGCCCCCCCAACCCATTTTTCACCTTTATCTACATCTGTATCCACACTGTAGGCCAGAAAGCCTGATGGTCCACCTATCCCAGCCCTTGATCCCCTCTTGCCCAGATTGGGACCTTGCTCCATCAGTTATTCTTCCTCCCTGCCATGCCATGGCTTCCTTCCCATGGCAAGTATGATTCTTTCCCATCTTCAGAATGACTTTTCTTGACCCTGGGTCTCCCTCTAGCTACCAGCTCTTCTCTTTCCCACTTCCTCATTCTTTGGTGTGCCATTGTCTACAAGTAGCAATATGGCATCTGCTACAGGTCCTTAAGTTATCTGACTTGTGCTAAACTCAGTTCTGGAGCCCTACATTTCACTGTAACTCACAAAAGGAAAGACCAAAGATATGGCCAGGCCTAACCAAAGGGAGAGGCAAGGCTGCTACAGCTGCATACCTCCTGAGAGTGCTGGCTTGCATGAGCTTAGTACCCACCAGCATGCAGAAGTGTAGATAGCTGCAGGCCCGTGTGCACACACGTGTGCACATACAGACATGCACACCAAGTACAGTCTGAGGTGCTTCCTAACAGACCCAGGCACACCATGAGCTTGCCTTCAGTGCTCCAGCCTGGGGTGGAAAATGCTGTCCCCCTGCCCTGCATTTTACAGCCCTCTTCTCATAGACACCCTCTCCCCCAAGTCCTCAAGTTCCTGGTACTTTGCCTCCTGTGCCCTCTAGGAGCGCGTCTTCCCAGAAGAGGGACCTCCAGCCTCCCTTTTAGGCTCACAGATTGCACTTCTGAACCCTAGGTCAGTGGGCTGGAGATGAGGCAAGGCCCTGGGACTTGGGAAAATGTGTGGTCTTGAATCAGGGAGTCCTAGTTTGAAGCCAGGCCCAGACACTGTGACCCTTGGCAGGTTTCTTGACCTCACTGGGCCCCAGCCTCTCCCTCTGTTAAAGGGTATAAACAATGCCAGGCAGAGTGGCTGTGAGATTTCAAAGGACGCAGTCCTGTGTAGTTATGCAGTATACAGATAGAGCCCAAGCAGTGCCCCAGCTTTGCTGAGTGACTGAATAAGTCACTTACCCTTGGGGGAAGAGGGGCTCAAACATTCTGTAAGGGAGGTTCCTTCTGGCTCAGATGTGTCAGGCCTGTTCTCATGCCATTTCCTCCGCACCCACACACCAGAGATGGAATAGTCCCTCTTCTCTGCTTTCCCTGTCTTAATAGTCCTGAGATAGGTGTTTTATAATCCCCATTCAACAGATAAGAAGGCTGAGGTACAGAAGAGACTAATACATTTTCAAGATCATACAGCTGTCCCACAGTCAGAGACAGGAGTCAGAGTCCAGGCCCTTAACACTCAGTCCATCCAGCCCTTTGCTTTTGCAGCCAGAGGAAAGCCTGAGGCCATGACAGCACACACCAACACTCACTGCAACACTTGCGCTTGAGAAGCAGCTTCTGTCTGCCTAGCACTGGATATTTATCCTTCAAACCATGCAGGAGAATATGTGTCTTCTCCTGACAAAACAGCCCACATAGGATGGTCCTTTTCCCTGTGAACCTGCCATCAGATGACCACACCCCCCCCATGACCTAGGCACAAAATTCATTGGGTTTTATGGCCTTCCCTGGTAGTAGTTGGGACTCTGAGAAGAAAATGCCCTTTCCAGGGCTGCCCAGTCTGGGAGCCCTACTTTGCTCTACCCACAGAAGGCAGTCCTTCAAACTGATAAGCAATTAGTTACAGAAAGAATTTTGGAGATAAGAGTAAAATAATGCCCAAAAGCCCTCCTCTTATTTTTAGAGGTTCCAAGATTGCTGGGCAATGACTTAGCCTTCACAACCTACCCAAACCCTTCTGCACTGATTCCCATGCACCCTCTACTGTGTCCCTGAGGTCTCACTGCCCTCGGGTCCTGTAGGTACCCCTCTCATCCATGTGATGCTCCTGGGCATCAGACCTGACACAGGTCAGAGACACTCCACCCCTGCCCCCACCTTGACATCTTGGGGCTGCAGACACTGAGCTATCACTGACCACAAGCAAGGCACCTAAGCTCACTGAGCTTCACTTTCTTCATCAGTAGGTTTAGATGGGTAGACCTTAAACTTTTTCACTAGGATCCTAAAGTGTTTTTAAATTCTTAAATTATACATTTTATACAGAGTGGGTGGGAAAGGGCCCCCACCACACAGTGTCAACACCTCCCTCCAACTTCTCAAGACCCCTTCTGGATCTTCGAAGATTTTTTGATTCTGGACTCAATTACCCACAGGGAAGGAAGGGGACCAGGACCAAACAGGATGTGGGGGCAGGGTAGAGGAGGGGCAGCTGGATGGCGGCTCCATTCCTGTGTGGAGAAGGGGCCGATGCCGCCCTTCTGGGCAAGCGTCCATTATCTCAGCCTGGGACAAAGGAGCTGGAGTGGAGAATCCCATTGTGGGGCCTCCGTGTGGAGATCTCATTAATCTATTCACAGAGGCTCCCACAGGCCTTTTGTCATAGGCTTTTTTGTCCAGTGCTTACAACTGATGCCCTGGGGGGTCTCCAGCCCCTAGTAGAGCTTGAACAGGGTTGTGCCCCTCCTCTGGACTTTGCCTCTCATGCCAGCCCCCAGCTACTGCGAGAGGAGAGGGAGGATGACAAGAAGACTCTGGAGGACTGGTCACCTGCCACAGTCCTTGTACCTACCACAAAGGAACTTCTTCCCACAGTCCTAGGCCAGAGAACAGCCCTGCAGCACAGCTAGACCCCAGAACCCTATTTGGGGAATGATCTGGGGCCTGGTACAGGGCTTAGTGTGGATGGGGCTCGGTGCACATCTAGGAATGAGCAAAGGATGCTACAGAAGTAACCACAAAACTGCTGCTCCAGGGTTGTAGCCCATTTTCTGCAGGTGCACTGTCTTGCAGCCTCTAGCACTTTCATGATACCTTCAGGTGCTAGCCACTGTGTGCCCCTGTTAGGCAGAGATCGAATCAAAATGCACCCATGTTCATGAACCTTATCAGCTAACAGGTCAGATAGGGTAGATGTGGTCCATAGGAAAGGAAGGTCTTGAAGGAGATAGGAGGGTTGGGGAGATGTGGGCCAAAAGTTTGAGTTAGGAGAAATAAGTTCAAGAGTTCTGTTGTCCTTCATGGTGACTATAGCTAATAATGTATAATTGAAAATTGCTAAGAGAGTAGATCTTAAGTGTTTTCACTACAAATAAAGATAAGAATGTGAAGTAATGTATATGTTAACTAGTTTGATTTAGTCACATGGCAGTGTATACAAATAGCAAAGCATGTTGTACACCATAAATATAATGGATTTTTAGTTGTTAATTTAAAAGTAAAAATTTAAAATGCATTGTATTACCCTTGAAAAACAACTGTTGATTTTCAGCCAATGAGGAATCACAGTAATAGGATTGATAAATTGGTTTTTAAGTTCATATAGCTAGAAAAGAGAGAAAGAAAGAATTCTGGAAGTTTAGATTATTTTGGACTGGGGAATCAGGGAAGCCCTGAAATGGATCTGGGAAGAGGGGAGCATTGGGATATGTGGATGGACTTGAAGTCCCAGCTTGGAGGGTACAAGGAGCAGAGCTGAGAGGAAGGCTGGCACCTAAGCCAGATCTCTCATTAACTCCCCACCACACTCCACCCAAGTGCAGATGAAAAAAGTAAGATGTGGCAGCCCAAGGTCACTCAGCTCTCTGGAGGCAAAGCTGGACTCAGAATGGGGATTTCTTCCCCCAAGTCAGGATTTTCCCACTTGCACAGGCTGTGGCTAGGCACACATGCCAACTGAGGAACAGACCCCTAAGTGGGACATAAAATCTGACACTGTCCTTCCAGGTTCCTAACCTTACTCCATGGCTAGAGAAATGGTGAAGAATGTGGATCTGCAGAAGGGCTGAGGAAGGGGCATGGGAAGAGGAGGATGGGGGATACAAGCCATGAGCTGAGTGAGGAGTGGAGTGGTCAGTATGGGTGGAAATTGTTGGAGTGATTCTCCAGTTATCTCTCAGCAAGGTGGTTGTTCTCTGTTTGCTGTCTGAGAACATCACAGGCCTTTCTGATTCTTTGTTGAGGGTGACCAGCTCAACAAAGCAGTGCAAGCCAACTTTCCTCCCCATGAGGACCTAAAGGAACACACATAGACCCACAAAAGCATGAAAAACTGCCCTGCTCATTCAGGGCCTCAACTATCTCAAAACTTCCAGAATTCTTTTTTCTAGCTATATGAACTTCAATCTGTCGTGCTAGAGTGGCTCAGTATTAGAGCTCTTGCCTGGCATGTGTGAGGCACTGGGTTTGATTCTCAGTACCACTTATAAATAAATAAAATAAAGGTCTATTGACAACTACAAAAAAAATTTTAAATATTAAAAAAAAAAAAATCACTGGGCACAGTGGCACACACCTGTAATCCTAGTGGTTCAGGAAGCTGAGGCAGGAGGATTGCAAGTTCAAAATCAGCCTCAGCAAATAGCGAGGCACTAAAAAACTCAATGAGACCCTGTCTCTAAATAAAATACAAAATTTGGCTGGGAATGTGGCTCAGTGTTTGAGTGCCCCTTAGTTTAATTCCCAGTCCCCCCCCCACAAAAAAAACTGTCAATTCTATTACTATGATCCTCATTAGCTAGAAATCAACAGTTGTCTATTTTTCAGGGTAATACGATGCATTTTGTTTTAAAATTTTATTTTTAAATTGACAACCAAAATTTGTGTGTATTTACGGTGTATAACATGCTTTACTCATGCAATTCTGCCCACCTGATGTCCCTTCCTCTGCCAACTAAGTCTTTCTCATCCTTCAAGGCCTACAAGCAAGTTCAGCTTTCTTTATGCACCCTCTAGCTCTAACTGACCCCTTACCTTCTTGGGGAAGCTGGAGAAGTTCCCTCCTGTCAGCAAAAACACAGGATGGATGAACTGTCCGCGTGCTTCCTCTTGTGCCCTGATCCCCTTTGCTTTCAACACTCAGGGACGCTGTCCCCTGAATTATTCTCTGTTCAGCAGGGTCAGTTTCCCCCTCTACTGAGTCCTCATCAGCCCACAAGTATGCTGTTATTTCTCTCACTTTAGGGGAGTAAAAAAGCCTGAAATATCCTCTTAGTCTCCCTCCAACTATATCCTCTGCCTGATTTTTACCTTACCTACCACCACCGCTCTCCCTAAATGTTTAATAGTGGCCTATACTATTTCAGATCCCTCTTCTTTCATTTCCCCTGGAATCAACCAGGTGTTCACATCCAGAACTCCACCTGCCTACATCCCTTCATGGCCCTCATTGTTCTGACTCACATTTCCCTAAAGTTATCCCCCTTTAGGGACACCAGGACCACCTACTCTCCTGACTCTCAGCTTCCTACTCCTAGGCCTCTTTGGCTGCCTACCCTCCTGTCTCTCCCTCCACTCTAAGCCCCCCAGATCTCCAAGCCCAGGCTGGCTCCTGCAGCCCTCCCTTCCTTCTTCAGGCAGTTCCTTGGGTCATCTCATCCAGTCTTGCAGCTTTGACCATCACCTGTGTGTTGACATTTCCTAGACCTGGTTCTGCAGCCTAGATTTCTCCCCTGCTCACCACACTGTCTGTTTCGTCTTAACATCTCCACTCCAACACTTCATTGGCATAATTTACAAATCCAAAAATCAAATATCTGGCTTCACTACACCCACAACCTAACCCTCCTCAGGGAACTACCATAGGAAATGGCAGATTCATCCTATTTAGTTCTCAGGCAGAAACTTTGGGGTCATCCTCAACTTCTCTTTCATACTTTAGACTAACAAATCCAATAGGCCCTGGCTTCAAAATGTATGCAAAATGACACCTCACCACCTCAGGGACCTCTCTCATCTAGGTGACAGCAGGGGGGCCTCCAATTGTACCTCCCCATTTCTACACTGTCTCCCACTTCCTGTTCTTTATTTTATTTTTTGGAGGGGACCAGGGGTTGAACTCAGGGACACTCAACCACTGAGCCATATCCCCAGCCCTATTTTGTATTTTATTTAGACACAGGGTCTCACTGAGTTGCTTGGCACCTCATTGTTGCCGAGGCTGGCTTTGAACTTTTGATCCTCCTGCCTCTGCCTCCCGAGCAAGCAAGCTGTTGGGATTAAAGGCATGTACCACTTTGCCCAGCTACTCTCTGCTCTTAACACAGTAGCCAACTACCCTTTGAAAACATGTCTGACCATGTGATTCTTCCACCCAAAAGCTTTGGTGGCTCCCACCTCACTCAGGTTAAAAGCTGCCTCTGGCTTCACCTGCCATTATTCTGCCTTGGCTTCTCTGTTCCCTTTCAGCCACAATGGCCTCCCTGCATCTCCTCCCATACCAGGTTCCCTCCCACCCCAGGATGCTCACCCTTGCTGCACTGAGCCTGGAACCTTCCCAGGGCTTACTTATCTCAGGTCTCTATTCAACTGTCACCTCAGACACTGTCTCTGTAGCACTCATCCTCATCTGCCCTATTTGTTGATTTGTCTATGCACCCACTAGAAAGTTTCACAGGAGCAGGGACATTGTTTTGTTCACTCTTACGCTCCAAGCACACAGGACAGTGCCTGGCACACAGTGAGTTTTTAACAGACCATAGGATGGCTAGATGGATGAATGGATGGATGGATGGATGGATGACAGATGAATGCAAAAAGGCATGAAATTGCCTCTGTGTCCAAATCAAGAAAACACTCAGTGACTCAAGTTAAGCCCACATGAGACGGTGAGGGTAGCATGAGGGGAAGCCAGGGAATTACCTCAGGAATGGACAGGGAGAGGTGCCGGCAAGGGGAGTTTGTGTCTATGAATACCAGAGCAAACTGCTCAGCCCTGACCTGGCGTGAACCCAAAGGAACCTGTCCCAGCTCCCCAGGACCCTACCTGGCCTCCTTTTAGAATTACTATTATTATCATCTCCCTCCTTCTGTTCCTTACTCCCTCAGGCCTCTGTGGGGAGAGGACAAAAGGGGCAGTGGAATTCCCATCAAAAGCCTGGGACTGGGACACATGGTAAAGAGATCAGGGCCCTTGGGATCCTGCTTCCTGGAGGTAGTGAGGCCTCCCCGCCAGCCTGACTCCTTTCTGGGATGGGGGTGTGGGGGGTACCCTGGCCCTGGCCTCCTCATATGTCAAATGCCAAACAGCAGGAGGTCAGCCTGAGCAAAGCTGGCCAAGGCCCCCATCTGGGCTGTATGTGTGTACACACACACACTGGGGGGAGGGGACAACACAGAAATCCCTGCCTGGGTCCTCGGTCAGGGCCACAGCCAAACTGTGACCATCTGTTGTCATCTTAAGAGGCCAGGCCAGGGGCCTAGCACCCTTGAGTAAGTCTTCCCTTTCTCCCAGGCTTCTAGCATCTGCAAAGAACTTTGATAGTTATCATTCCCAACTCCACTCTGCCAGATAGGCATTCTCTCCCCATTTTACAGAAGAGGAAATGGAGGCTCAGGGAGGTGAAGTAATTCTTCCAAGTCCATAACAGCTGGTAAGAGGGAAGTGGGACTCAGCCATTCTGTCAATCCTCCCCTATGCTAGCCTTGATGGAGGTATTCTTATTCAGGCTCAAAATAAGCAGTTCCTGGGCAGGGGGTAGCTGGTGATATGGCTCAGTTGGTAGAGTGATTGTCTTGAATGCATAAGGTCCTGGGTTCAATCCCCAGCACCACACACACACACACACACACACACATACACACAAATAAATAAATAAATATAAGCAGGTTCCCAGGGCTAGGCTCTCAGGAATACCACCCACTTATTCCCTATTGCTCAGCTCCAGCTCTGCCTCATTCCACCCAACCCCTCTTCCAGGAAGCCTTCTAGGATTGACATCCCACAGACATTTCCTAAGATGCCTCAAAGTCTAAGGGCATACAGTCACCTCTCCCCCACTGTGGGCTGCTCATCTCCCCTTTTTAAGGCCTTTTAAGAGCAGCAAGGCAGCTCAGTCACTAAGGAACAGATAATCCCTTAACTACAGATGAATCACACAGCATTCCATTTGGGGCAGCCCAACACACAGAGAAAGGAGTATAATAGGGTGGGAAGAGTCCTGCCCAAAGCTACCCAGCCAGAAAGAGGTGGCATTTCACCCAAGGGTTTTGCTTAACCCTTCAACACAGCCTCTAATCCTGCACTGTCCAAATGGCAGCCAACTAGTCACAAGTGAATAGTTACATTTAAATTCATTAACATTTAATAAAATTAAAATTCAATTCCTCAGTAGTAGTAGCCACGTTCCATACACTCAATAGTCGAGTGTGGAGGTGGCAACACAGAACATTTCCATCACTGCAGTAAGTTCTGTTGGACAGTGCTTCCCTATTCCCAAGGAGGGCTCCACTGTGCTGCCAGGATGCTTTCTGACACCTAAGCTACTACACTCCAGTACCCTACTACAGCTCCTCTCTCTGGAGCTGCACTGGAGTCTCAGGGCCTTGGATGGACTTCTCCCCAGGCAGCTTCACAGCTGCACTATACTCCAGCTTCCCCACAGTCCAGGGCAGAGAGGGTGGCCTTGCTGGGCCAACCCTCTCCCCACTAGTCCAGCCTGTCTGGCCTGCCTGGGGAGAGGAGGGGCAGGCTGGACAGCAGGGGAGGAAGGTAGGACAGAGCACTTTGTCATCTGGCCCTCCAGGCTGTGCTTCCCTCCTCCATCAGCTGCTCAGCACCCCTCCCCCATCCTGCCTACCATCCTCATCCTCATCAAATCCCAAGGACAGATGGGGGCTGGCAGAGAGAGCGAAATGTGACGACAGTGAAAGCAATCTCAAGGGGTAACAGATT
Organism: Sciurus carolinensis; assembly: GCF_902686445.1. Classification (NCBI taxonomy): domain Eukaryota; kingdom Metazoa; phylum Chordata; class Mammalia; order Rodentia; family Sciuridae; genus Sciurus; species Sciurus carolinensis. The sequence continues at coordinate 112,029,745 of NC_062216.1, forward strand.
CCAGGGGTCACAGCTTGTCCCCTGAGGCCTGGACAGTCCCTCATGTCCTGTCTTAATGTCGGACCAGGCCTGAACTAAAGCAGATCTCTCTGAGGGGAGGGGGATACTGAGGAATCTTGGGGGGTGATTTAGGAATCTGTAGGTGCTGGATTATTCCAGCAGATACAATCCCAGTTAAAAATGTCGTCATTCATGTGGTCACTCATCCATCCATCAATTCAATACACATTGTGTAAGCCCCACCACCTAAAGATGTAAAGATGGACAGGTGGGTTCCCTAACCAGCTTGACCAGGTAGGGACACAGCTTGTTCTGCCCTTAATCCTTGTTCCAGGTTAGATGAAGAGCCTTTGTTTCTGCTCAGTGGTCTGAGCAAGGTGGACACCCTCCAAACCCCTCCCCTCAAACAGGCCCCTGTGCATGCAAGCATGTGTTCACCCACGCACAAACACACACACACACACACACACACACACACACACACACACACACACTCCCAGCTGCTACAATAAGCCCCCTCCATGGTCTCTGTGGCCAATCACAGCTCTGAATGGCAAGTCCCACAGTCCGTGGCCCCCAGGGAGTGTATTAGCACATTTGAATCGCTCAACCTGCGACTGACAAAGCCTGGGGCCTTGGGAGGAGCCTCAGCAGGAGGGGTGGGGAGCTGTACTTCTCTTGGCCTCCCAGGGGGAAGCTGAGGACTAGATTAAGCATTGGGGGCACAGAGGAATTTGGGGGCCCCAGCTCCAGCAGTGAATAAGCGATCCATAAAATCCCGATTTGCACACTCACTGATCAAACAGACTATCTACTACCCCAGGAGGTTGGGGATGGCTTCCAGACCTCCCCCACTCTCACAGGTCTTGGGGAGCTGGGAACTGGATGTAGGACACAGGATATCAACGGTTTATACAGACTCAGTCTTACCCCAAGTGTTTAGGGATCTGCCTGTGCCCTCTGTGACCTGGCTGCTGTAGGGAGATGCCCCAACCTGGCAGCCACCCTGGTCCACCCTCTGTGAATCACAGCTCTTTTTTTTTCCTTTTCCTCTCAAGCTTGCCCAGCCCTGCCAGGCCTAACTTCAATCTCATCAGAGCTGCTAATCACTTTTCCAGCTCTGAAGCCCTACTCTCCTCCCTGCCCCCTTCTTCCCAACAGCCTGTCCTATTCTCCCTTGACCCTCCTCCTAGTGCTGTCCCTGCTGAACTGCAGAGGGATGCTCTAAGTCCTCTCCTCCCCAGACACAGTCCAGTCGGAGGAGGCTAGCCAATGCCCAGGAACATAGGAAGGTGAGAGACAGGTCCCCAAGCCCCAACCCATCTCCCTGTGAAAGCCAAGTAGGGAGAACAACCTAGTTATTACCCCGGCCCCTTCCCCAAAGGAAACAAATATGTCTACACCCTTCCCGAGTTTACACAAGAGAAAGCCATTCTGATTAACATGCATAGTTTTCGGTCTCTTTCTCTCTCTCTGTTCCCCTCAGCACTGGGGATCGAAACCCAGGGCACTCTAGCTACATCCTCACTGCTTTTTTGTTTTGACAAGACAGAGCCTCATTAAATTGCCCAGGCTGGCCTCAAACTTTCGATCCTCCTACCTTGGCCTGGGATTACAGGGGTGCACGATCACACCAAGCTAAGCTTTATCTTTTAAACCAAATAGTACAGTGGTGTGTGTGTGTGTGTGTGTGTGTGTGTGTGTGTGTGTCAGGGTGGGGCAGAGTCCACTGGGGCAATCAAGCATTGCACTTGAGGATTAGCTGGACTGGTTTGCCATCTCCCTCATGAATGCTGGAGATGGGCTGCCAGAGCAGTAAGAAGTTTTCACCCAGGCTAGGTAAAAGTGAGTCTGGGGCTAAGGATTGTTTCCAGGCAGCACAGCCCACCCGGCCACACCCCTCTTCTCATGCCCCTTGAGCTACTATTACAGCAGGTTAGGGATGGATTGACCCCTGGGCCTTGGGGAAAGGGTAAAAAGGGACTAAGTGTAACTCTATCTTTGAGCTTCCTGTGGGTTAGAAGGGCAGGCCTGGGATATTTTCTAGAGGCCATTGAGCACTGGGCTGGGGTTTGAGCTCCACTATGGAAGGGGGATTATCATGTGAGTCCATTCCACAATGAGACACATTCTTCTCCCTCTCCCTCTCCTTACCTTCACTGGCTGCTCTTAGCACCCCAGTACTGCTTGGGCCCACCATGGACTGGACCAAGGTAGGTGCCCGAGGGTCAATTAGAAAGACTGACCCAGGGATGCGGGGACTTTGAGCCCTCTATAGAAAGCCCAGGAAGCATCTGAAGGTCACAGCCCTGTTCCTCTCTCCCACGGCTCCTGGCTAGTTTGTTGCAAGAAGGGAGCACTGACCCTGAGGTTTGGGACAAGAATCTCTGTTTCCTCCAGTGTGAAATGGAAAGGAGGGCAGCAACCCCCTCACAGGCTGGCCTGAGGGTACTTTCAAGATCAGCTGGAGGAGGCCAGGACTAGGACAGGACCTGGGGCAGGCAGGCAACTGGGTTTCTGGGTGGCTAGCTAGGTGCTTCAGCCTGGGAAAGTCCTGGAGGTGGGATACTTTCCTGGGCCAGAGGATTGAAAAGCTTTGAAAAACAAACAGAGCAAGTCCTCAGCACCTCTGTCCTATCACTTATTTTTTTTTAATATCTTTATTTATTTATTTTTTAATATCTTTATTTTTATGTGGTGCTGGGGATCGAACATAGTACCTCACATGTGCAAGGGAAGCACTCTACCATTGAGCTACAGTCCCAGCCCTGTCCTGTCACTTATTGAGAGTGATATTACTTCTTAAACTGGGCTTTAAGTTCCCTTCCCTGCCTCTGCACCTCCGCATAAACTGGTCTCCAGCCCAGCACCCTTTTCTGTTCTTCTTCCACTCAGTCCTTGTCCTCCCTCACTACCCTCCCTGATACAATGGGATGGAAAGAGCAAGGGCCCCTGGAGCCAGGCTGATAAATGCTGTTTTATAACAATAATTACTTGTTTCAGTTCAGTTGGCTCTCTGCTGTGCTGCTTCTTCATCCTCAGATTCAACCAACTATATAGGTTGATAAATTTCAAGGAAAAATAATCGCATCTGTGTTGAACACATGAGGTCTTTTTTCTTGTCATATTCCCTAAACAATACACCATAACTGTTTGCATAGCATTCATTTTGTATTAAGTATTATAAAAAATCTAGAGATGGTTTAAAGTATAGAAGATATGAGTAGGTTCTATGCAAATATTACCCTATTTTATATAAAGGACTTGAGCATTCTTGGATTTTGGTATCCAAGGGGGTCCCTGGAACCAGTCCCCTGAATGGGCCCTGGTTGTGTGTGTGTGTGTGGCTGGGGATTGAATCCAAGGCCTCTAGCTAGCATGCTAAGCACATGATCTACCACTGAGCTTCACCCCCAGCCTATAATTACTTTTGCTGATTCACTGTTGTCAAGGACTTGCAGATGAGACCTGTGCTCTGCAACACCTGGAGTCAGCGCCCCTCCAGCTCTCAGTTCTCACCCTCTAATGGAGACAGTAGCACAGTCATGGGCCAGAATATTGGGGGACTCAAAGAGCTGATGTATGGGGCAGACACAGGTGCCCATTAAAGGAGGCTGATGCCTGTTGTTCTACTAGCTGAAGCATCACTGCTCTCTGGGGTTGGGCACGAAGAGTCTTGCAGGGCCCCGTATGAGTCTGTACCTGTGACTCATATTCCCCTAGGACTTGGCCTTGCATGAGCTTGAGATGGATGACAAGGTCAGAGCTCTTTGCCACATTTAAGGCAGAAGCCCCTTTCACAGTTGGGAAACCTGTGGCTTGTTTTCAAAAATACTTTCTTAGTGTATAAAATAAAAACATGTAGGCCTACAAAGGGAATGAGGAAACATTGGAATAGAGTTCTAATCATGAACTTCTCAGGAGTAATGGACCGCAGTTCTCAGTTCCAAAGACTAGAGTCTCCTCCAAGGCCCCACACTGCCCTCCACCAGCCAGAACCCAGGTTGCCTTGTGTCTATTGGGTGACATGTGGCCTCCAAAAGCCTTAAGTTTAATGTCTGGGTGATCGACTTTTCTGGCCTCAAATATGCCCCCATCCCTGTGCAGGGAGTGGGTGAAAGACACACCCCACAAGGCCAGCCTGACCAAAAGGGAGGAGACAGACCCAGGAAGCCCACCCAGGTGTCCTCAGGGGCTGCCTCAGTCCCTCCTCTCCTCTTCCCACTCCTCGGAGTACTGAGCTGAGTCACTCAGTTATGCAGCCTGGCCAGTCTACCTGGGTGTGAGTGGGCAGGGCTGTCCTCAAGGGGGTGGACCCCACACCTGCAGGGCCACAGGGACAGAGAAAGGAGAAGAAAGGCAGGTATCAGACACATGCCCTGCATCACACACATCAGTCATTTAATCCTCACAAGAACCCAAGGTCATTACTGGTATGTGACAGATGAGGAAACTGAAGCATAGTTCACTTGTCTAAAGCACCAGGCTAGGACAAAGAGCCACCTGCCTGGAAAGTCTGACTCCAGAGGCTTCTGTCTTCCATGTGAGAAACAGATGTTGTTCCCATTTAACAGCTAAGAAAATGGGAGTATCATTTGTTTTCCACCCTTCTCAACAACCCCTCCTGACCCCCTTAGCCTTCTTCCATTGAGCCCTCCTCCATTCTTAGCCTCAAACCCCAGAGCTTAGCACATTTCAAAGTTGTTCTCGTGGGCAAGTAAGTCCTTGCCTAGGTCTGGCCTACAGGTTAAAACCCCAGACTCTGGCTAGAGTCAACACCACATTCCAAGGAAAATGATCAGAGACAGGGCAGCCAGAGGCCTAGAAGTGGGGAGAGATGTTCCCATAGAGAGAGAGCCAGAGCACTGTCAGGTAGACGCTGTGCAGCCCTTCCCCCATCTCCCCACCCTCCTCAATAGAAGCAAACCCTATCAAAGATTTTGGCTTCACAGAAGAACTTGGTTCTGGCTGAGAACCTGTGGGTTGTCAGCTAAGCTCACACATGCTAAGCGCACCATCTGAAGGGGCATTCAGCATCAGAGACCGTCTTTACTGGGAGGACTCTCCCAGGCAGGGCTCTTACCCTCCTCTTAGTAGTTTTCAGGGGTCCTCCCCCTGTGGATGCCTTGTGGGTACTGCAACTCAACAAGTCCCAAAGAGAACACCTGACCTCCCCACCCCATCCCCGTTCCCTGCTGCTTTGTGCACCCCATTGAAGCAGTTCCAGCTTTCTCCATGAAGGGCTCAGATCCCAAAACAGGCCTGAAGAGGACTACAGTGTAGAAGATGGTGATGAAAGAGTGTCCTTCCCCTATGGGACATGGTCTGCCTTGAAAAGAAGCCCCTTCCTAGAGAAGAGCAGGTTCAGTTTTATGGTTCAAATGACCCCTCCAAACTTCATGTTGAAATTTGTCATTGTGACAATATCAAGACGGAGGACCTTTAAGAAGTGATTAAATCATGGGGCTCTGTCCCCCTCCTGTTTATGGCAGGAGTGGGTTAGTTATCAGTGAAGTGGGCTGCTGCTAAAAGGGTAAGTTTGAGCCAGACATGGTGATGCATGCCTATAATTCCAGCCACCTGGGAGGCTGAGGCAGGATTACAAATTCAAGACCAGCCTCAGCAACTCCGCAAGACCATGTCTCAAAATAAAAATAAATAAAAATAAAAAGGGCTGGGATGTAGTTCAGTGGTAGAGCACCCCTGATTCAAGTCCCAGTACTGTGTGCATCGCATGTGTGTGCGCGCACGACACACACACACACACACCACACACGCACACGCACACAGTGAGTTCAGTGAGATTTCCTCTCTGTCTCAGTGCATGCCCTTTACCCTTCTACCATGTTATGACACAGCACAAATCCCTCACCATGCTCTTGGACTTCACATTCTTCACAACCATGAGTCAAATAAACTTCTGTTTTTTTATGAATTAGCAGTTTGTGGTGTCTGTCATAGTAGCAGAAAATGGACTAAGATGTCCTAATATCTCTTTTAGGGGCAATTTCTCCTAGTGGTCAGAGTTCCTACCCCACAGAAGCAGACACACAGGCTGGGTGGGAATGGAGTCCCACAGTGTAGGGTAGAAGGGGCAGTATAACTTAAACCCACCAGTTTACTTTCCCCACTGATCTGAAAGGAACACCTCTCCCCTGGCCCCATAGATTCTTGGATATCTAAGATTCAAACAGGATAGTCAGCTGCAGGTGAACTCTTCCTAAACTGTGGCCCCTGTCCCAGTTTCCTGGTAATTCCTGTCAACACAGCCTCCCAGGGAAAATGACCTCCCAAAGACTCCTCCTCAAGCAGCTGGCCTCTACCCTCACAGCTTCTCTCTCCAACTGTTCCAAACAATCAGCCCACCTCTGAATGCCACACCCTGCTCACATGCCCTCAGTGGCTCCCTTCTTCTCAGGGCAAATAGGGACAGTGGTCCCAAAAGTATAGCCTGTGCCTTTGCCTGTTCCCTGGCTCCCAACATCTTGAAAGCACTATGTCAAAAATAATGGGTGTTGGATAAATGACTACTTACTTAAAATATCCAGGGCCTGGCAGTCACAAATCATGCTAGGTGCCCTTGGCAAAGCAACACCAGGGCTGGGGGGTGTCCTCTAGCACCCCCTGGCCATGTGGGAGGCTGAGGCTTGTTAAGCTGAGGTGTGAGAGCCTGGTACCTAGGTGCCTAGTGAGTACATGGAGAGTGCCAAGAGCCCAGGAATCCCAACCCTGGATGGGCATCATCTAGAGCCTGAGGTACACCCAGGACCTTGTGCAGGCTGGGACACAGTAGGCAGGTGCTCAGCACAGGTTGACTGAAAGTAAAATGCAGCCCTCTTCATCATATCCCTGACTAATCCTAGCACTGGGCTTGAGACAAGATGGCCTGAGTCTGCCCAGGCAGTGAGAGAGCATAGAGGAAGTATACTTCTACCTCCCAGATTCCTCTGAGAGCCAAGCTAGCCTTTCTCTCTCCTACCACCTGAACCCCCATCTCTGCACTGAATCTACTTTGGAGGGGGCTTGAAAGATGGTGTGGGCAGGCCCTGCTGCAGGTCAGAACCTACACACGCCTTCTTCCCCTCCTCCTTACTCTTGCAGTGGAAGGTGGCTCTCTGGAATCCCTGGGCTCTGTGTCACTGAGCAGATCATTAGAGGTTGAGGGTATGCTGCAGAGACAAGGGGCAAACTGAAACTGGGGCCCATCTCACCAGCATGTGAGACTCTTTCTCAAATGACCCAGTCATTCAGGATCAGAACTGTCACCCACCAACTGTCTCATTGAATCCTCTACGATGTTTATGACACCATTCTTAGTCTCACTTCACAGAGAGGACAGAGTTTGTTTAATAAGTGCTATAAAAGTGTTAACTTGTCAAGATCCTTGTGAAAATGCTACCAGAAGAGCTAGGCTTTCTTGCCACTCATCCTTATTCCTGGGGACAAGTGGACCTGAAAACAAAACAACCAGGACAGCCTCTCTCCAGACCACACAGAAATGAGGTGACCAGCCCAGACTTTGACCCAGGCAGTGAGAACCCTTAAAGGCTGGCCCAGCACCTTGATCACCTACCCATGGCTCTGTGGCTCATGCTGTCCACCTGCTAGTTATCAAAGCTATGGAGCAAGCACTGAGTGTAGATGTCAGGAGACCTGGGCTGCAAGCCAGATTCTGCCTTCAGCACCTCAGATTGGTTTGGACGATGAGAAGGGTTCCTGAATATAGGGTCCCTCTGAGCTTCAGAGGGTTCAAGAACCCTCTAAAGGAGAATGCAAAGTCTGATGTAGATTAATGGCAGTGCATTTTTCTGGGGATGGATTTCATGGTCTCTCCAAGGGCTCTATAATTTTTTTTTTAAAGTTATGGACCCCCAGACTGTTTGCTTTGTTGTTGTTGTTGTTGTTGTTGTTGTTTTCTTCTCTTTTTTGGTACTAGAGATCAAACCCAGGGCCTAGCAGGAAACTGTCTACCACTGAGCTACACCCTAGCCCTATTAGCCCTATTTCTTACATCTTTGACTACAAGGAAAGCCTGGAATCCAATGCCACACAACCTGGCAGAGGTCTCTCTGCCCTAATTTCCTTGGTTAGCTCTTCATCCCACAAAAGAAAGTAGGGCCATCCCAAGGCTAAAATTTCAGGAGATGCAAATACACCCCAAGTATGTGGCTCACCCCCACATGGCCTCTGTCTCCTGGCAGACCACAGGTGCACCAGGCCTGGAATCTACTTCTTCTGGATGCAGCCCTTGGAACCTCACTGAGTCATTCTCCTGTGAGGAACCTGGTTTTCATTACATAGAGTAAAGGAGTCATTAACTGCCAAATCAAGAGGAGGCAAAGTTCTGTTGAAAGGCTCAGGGAGGGTGAGGGAGACCACTCTGTCCCTTGCCCTCCTTGGTTGACTGGTGGTGGGGGAAGGGGAGGCTGGGTTCCTAAGGGTCCAACAACAGCAGCAGTAGGAGCTGGGGGTGGAGAGTGGGGGAGTCTTGGTCCAGATAATAAGCAATTGTTAATGTGATCCATATGGATCCTGACTGGCCTCTCTGTTTAACAGGATGATAATGGCAGGGAAAGAATGCTGGTCTGTGGGGAAGAGAAGGGGCAAAGTCCTCCCCAGACTTGAGTGGGGAGGGCCAACAAGGAGGAGGAAGAGGGGGAAGAAAAGGAGCAGAGCAGGAGGGGGAAGGAGACCCACCCACGGGTCTCTACCACCCAGGAAGGCAAAGCTCTTTACCTGAATATGGTCAGATTCCATGCTCCGTAGGCCACCTGGCTAAATGTCCTTAGGAAACTCCTTTCACTCAGCCAACAGATATTTATGGGGCACCAACAAAGTACCAAGCCCTGTGGGGGTAGGGGAATACCTGTTCCACTTCTGTCCTTCCAAAGGCAATTGAGCCACAAAAGCAGAAGGGCAGCACAGGTGCAGGGCTAGGAGACCATGGAGGAAGGCACAAGTGACAGTAGCTGGGGGTTCTGGGGAGGTTAGACACCAGGAAATGTGGCAACTGATCTGAGCCTTGAAGAATGAGGAGGTTGTGGCAAGATGGGGACAATGGGGAAGACATTTGGCTGAGGGAACAGCAGGAGCAAAGGCAGAGAGGCGTGAAATTGCGTGGAGAGTCTGGGATCTCAGCAATAAAGCTACAGCCTAGTCAGGGGAGGGGAGGGGATTCTTGATCCATAAAAAGCTTGGCCATGGATGACCAGGAGGAACACAGGAAAGGGCTGTGGGACACCACGCTGGAGTCTGGGTCCCTCTCCCCTGTTTCCCTGGGATTGTGTACAGGAATTGTCCAATCCGGATCCTCACCCCAGCCCACCACCACATCAGAGCCAGAAAATTGAAGGCCCAACGTATCCTTGTGTCTTTCGGGGCCCCTCTTCTCCTGGGGAGATGGAGGGCTCCCGAGGACCGATGAGATCTGGGTCCCACCAGAAGTAACTCCACTCCACTCCACTCCACGGCTAAATTTCCTTCAGCCCACGAGGACTTTCCCTAGGATATAGCACTGCAAGGGTATAGGGTTACTTCGGGCTGCTGCGGACACCAATGGAATCAAGTGGAGATAAATGAAATGGTGTTAAATATGGGAAAGCGGGGATTTATGTGACCTGTCACTCGGTAGAGCACAGCCATTCCGGCAAGCTCCGCCCCTTTCCTCACCCAGCCCAGGAAGTCCCGCCCCGCCCCCTGCCCCGCAGCTCTCCTGGCTGCAGGGTACCGGCGCCCAGCTGTTGGGTCGCCGCCGCCTAGCAGCGTGAGCGGTCAGAGCGTGGGTCCTTAGGGGCTGAGGCATGCAAAGAACGGTGTTTGCTCCAGTCTTAGGGGGCTTGGGGAGAAGACCGATTCCAGAAGGATGCTCAGGGTTCGGATTGGTCTCAGGGAGGATCCGGGCTCCCTTTGCCGGGTCAGAGGTCTTGGGACTGCGACATCTCCCGGGCCCACACCAAAGGCTGGGCGGCACTAAGGAAGACTCTGGGCCCCCGTAACTGAATGGACTCCCATGCCGTTAAGCCCAGACTGGGACTGGAACCAAGTCCCCACTCCTCGCAGCGGGGCCCAGAGCAGAAGCTCTCTCCGCCGCCGCAGCCCGTGCGGACCACAACACAAACATTCTTCCGTCCTCTATTCTCCTCCAAATTAGGTAGCCATGGAGACAAGGCCGGCAGCCTGACAGCCCCACCGCCTAATCCTGATTTAGTGACGGTCCCTTTAACAGCCCACCCACCCGTCCACCCAACCCTGCGCTCCAGGCCGCCGCGGGGCGCAGGCTGCAAGCCGCCAACACTCTCCCCGGCGTAGACCCCTCCGCAGGCCCTCAGCCAGAAGGGACACCGACCCGAGCGGACCCGCAAGGGACCAGCATTTGCTGAGCGCCTACAGTATGTGCAACACTCTGCGGAGGACCCTCAATAGAGGAGGCTTCTAGCATGGGAATCTGTGTAGACCAGAAGAGGGCTCTTGAAGTGGGGAAGTTTAAGGGGCTCTCTTTAGAGAGCTGGGGTCTCCCTTGTAGCCAGGAGCCCATGCGTGACGGTAAGGGCAGCTTCGTGTCACCCTGACCCTGAGATGGGCCTCTGCTCTCCCGGACCACAGAGAAGAAATGAAGAGCCAGGGCGTTAGGAGCGCAGGGATCCGAAGTAGCCTCAGTCTCCTGTCACTGCCCCGTCACTATGCTGGGGAATCTCCGGGCCAGTAACCCAGCCCCCACCCCCTCCCACACTCACAGGGGCCGCTGGACAAAGACCTGACGGAGTGGGAGGGGCCTGCGGGCCAGCCCTCGGGCTCCGGCCTTAGGAGCCTTCTGGGACCCGAACCCACAAATCTTGGCTTCCAGCACCCAACCCCGCAACCCCGCAAACTCCCTAGAGCAGGCTGTTCGCTATCCTTGCAGCCTCGACACCAGAGAGGACAGCGAAACGGGTGCCCGTCGGCTGCCGGAGCGGCTATCCCCTACGGTGCCCGCCCCCTCCCCCCGGGAAGTGACCCTGGGCTCCCACGCACCCGCTCGGGTCTCTTGCCGGCCTTGCCCTCCGACCTCAGCCTAGTTGAACCCCGCGACCCGCAGCCCCCGCCCTCGCCGGCCCTCACACGGCCCCGCGCCCGCGGACAAAGCTCCGGACACCCTGACCGAACAGTCACCACCCCCTGACCCCGGCCCGCCCGCGCGCTCCCGTGCCTGCCCCCGCCCGGGCCCGCGACCCGTACCTCGGCATCCCGGCCGGGTCCTAGGTGAGTGTGCGCGGCCTGCGGGGGCGTCCGGCTTGGGGACCGGGGCCGGGGAGCGGGCCGGGGGCGACTGGCCGGGGCTGGGGGGCAGCAGCGCTCACCATCCTGGAACCGCTGCTGCTGCAGCTGCTGCGGCCACCGCGGCCGGGAGCGGGACTGGGCAGTGGGGGTGGCCGGACAAGGGGCGGCCCCGGCTCCCCCCGCAGGCGGGACCCCCACCCCTGCCTCCCCTCTCCCGCCCCCAGCGCCCTCCCTCTCTGGCCCTCGCTCCCCTCCCCTTCCCCTGCTCCTCCCCTCCCGAGTGTCCCTCCCTCCCCCAACTCCCGCCCCTACTCCGGCCCTCTCCACCCGGGCTCCTTCCCGCCCCGCCCCCACCTCCCCTGGGCTCTCCCGGCCCTTCAGAGCAGCCCTCCCCGCCGGCCCCGCCCCTCGCCTCCCCTGGCTCTAAAATAAATTAGCCACAGAGGGGAAAAAGAGCAAATGACCCTTGGTGTGGAGAGTGTCCTTGCGCCACTCTCAGGCCCGCCCGCCCCCGCCTTCCAGGACCGTCGGAGCGGGAAGTTGGGGTGGGGGTGGGTGAGCGGCCTGGGGAGGCGGGGAGGCCGGGAGGCTGGGTTGTGCAGCCCGGCCCGCCGAGCGTGTCCGTTGAGTGTGAGCGGCTTCCTGGGTCGAAGGGCAAAAGAGAAGGCGGCTGACCCGGGTCCGCCCCGTCTGCAAGCTGACCAAGACCCCCTCTGTCGCCAGGGTCTCTTTGCCGAAGTCGTGTTGACCCACGGTTACTTCCCCCGCCCCAGGTGAGCTGAGCACCTACTGCGTACCGGACTCTGCTGCGCCGCCAGCCGGGACGCAGAGGACAGGACTCTAAGCCAGGCAAGTCCACAGCTCCGCACCAGTGCCACCCGAGTGCGGGAGGGTGAGGGTACAAGGGCGAGCCCTGAACTGGCAGCGGCCTGGGGTGTGACTTCCAAACCGCGGGTTTCACAGGAGGGCTTCCCCTTGGAGGCGGTATTCACACTGGGAAGCGGGAGAGAAGGTGGAGGATGCTTCTGAATCCTCTAGTCGGCTTATTGGTGTCCAAAGGCATTCAGTGATCGTTGCTTTCATTCAGCAGATGCATATTGAGCTTCTACTTTGTGCCAAGCATTGGGCTAGGCTCTGAGGATACCTAAGAGAATCCAAAGGCACAACCCTGTCCTGGTGACGCTCCTAGGCAAAGAGTAGAATCCCGTAGGCACACAACTCTGCATCACTGGGGGAAAAATCCAGGAGCCCCCTTTGCCCTAGAAGGCCATGGGAGCAGGGGGCTGTACTTATGGTGAAAGGTCCAGATAAGTTTCTGGAAGAGACATGGAGCATTCAGAAGGTTCCCAAGGATATCAACCTTCCCACCCATGGACAATGCTTAAGTGCCCTCTCTTCTGAAGTGTTTATATTCTTTCCTTTTGGGGAGCAGCTCAGCCTGAGTGTCAGTAGAGCAAGAATGACCTTGTGACCCTCACCATCCCTGTCTCCCCCATTCCCAACAGGCTGTTCTTTCATTAGCAGAACTCTAAGCTTCTGATGACCATTCCTCAGAACACTCTGGGCTCTGACAGACCTGGGGCACCCCTGTAAGTGCCACTCAGGAAGGAAAGGGGAAGACCCTCAATAGCTCCCCCCACCTTTTTTTTTCCAGACCATATGTGGGAAACAAGACCAGCATCCAAGAAGGTTCTGGAACCCACCAAGGTCAAGGTCTTTACCACCTCCAGAATTCTGTCTTCTCCAAACTCTCAAGCCTGCACCACTGCACAGAGGAGGAATGTGCTAAGGTTCAGAGTGCTGGACCTGGCTTCAGAATCAGAAAGGCAGGAGACTCAGCCACCATCCTGGCTGAGCAGAACCCCTGGCAGGAGGGATAATCCCCCATGGTAACAACAGGAAGGATCAACTTGAGTGCAATATTTCTTTATTTATGATGTATCTGAGGCCCAGAGAGAAGTGACACATGAGGTTACACAGCAGAGTTGAACCTAGAATCCACTATATTCTTTCTACCACACCTGTCAGCTCCTCAGGAGCCAGAGACAGGAGTTATGAGAGGAACCAATGTTCACATGCACTGAGTGACCTCAGCCCACAGGATTAGTGCCCTCCTGCTGGGACACCAAGCCTAGCATTGCAATGGGAACGTCTGGGGGTATACTCCACCAGGCTCAAGGGCAGGGGTTGTGACAGGATGGGATTGGCCTGATGTGCCTGGTGTGAAGAATGTGCTGATGTGCACCCTGGAGTTCTGTCTCACTTCCCCTTCTGGCAAAGAGAACCTCCCTGTGCCTGTGTGAAGGCCAAGTTAAAGCTAAGGAAGGCCTTGCTCATACCATGGTAGGACAGGGCAGTGTGTTGGAGAAGGCCTCTGTGGGACCCCACCAGGTTAGGTCAGCACCTTGGAATACTGAATCATTCTTTTTGTCATGGGTTTCATTAAGGGGTTTAGTTAGTAGGTAGGGGTAGAATTGATCACTTCACCCCTCCACCCCCATCCTGCATCAGCACTCAAGCAATGAAGTGTTCCTCTCCCCCTGAGCTCATTAAAATCCTGTTAATACATCATCCTTCCTAAGCTGACAGATACTCAGTCCTGGCAAATGGCCCTGTATGGTACCTCTACCTCCTGGCCTTCTAGGCCAGGTCCTGGGAGTCTAATCTCTGAGGACTATTGGCTAACCCCTCTTTCAAGGCAAGGGATCTGTGTCTTGAGAGTCCCTTGCTGAGGTCATTGTGATCATCCCAGGACAGCTCAAGTGCCCAGCAATGGATTGGATAATAATAGTGGTAATGATGGCAGAATGCCTGACTTCTGTGGAGGCCTCTCCATTCATTCCCAGCCCTTTTGTTTATTTCACATCAAAGGCAGAGAATCCCACTCTCACCCCACCCCAGGAGGCAGGGGCTGTGCCTGGATGTGCAGCCAAGTGCCATCACATGCATAGGTGGGGGCATAAGTGTATGGGTAGGAGCATGTGTGTCACACCTTCCTGGCCCAGAGACCAGCAACAAGGACTTCCAAAGACACTCAGAAAAATAACCCCACTGGCTCATGGAGAATCCACATGAGTGTTTTGGAGGGAGGGAGGAGAGTTAGAGGGAGCTAATATAAGCCAGAGGAGAGGAAGTAAGGAAAGGAGGATCAGGTGGAATGAGGAGAAAGGAAGTAAAATGGCCTTTGAGTGAGGATAGGGGTAGGGAGGGAAAAGGAAGGAAGAAATAAATGGAGGAAAGGAAGAGGAAAGGGCGGGGAGACCTCTCTTTGTGGTTCTCTGGCTGCCACTCAGGAGTCATTATGGGCAGGAAAGGAAGGAAATGTATCCTGGCTGGGGAACTGGGGTGTGTGCCCAGAGGACACCACACCCAGCTGGCTGATACCCCCTGCATGCTCCCCAGGGCCTAGTCTGCTCTCCCTGCAAATGGAAGCTCTAACCCTTCTTCTGGACGGTTGGGCTTCAAGGCCCAGTTCCCAGTGCCTCCCCAACCCTGCTCAATCCCACCCCAACCCTTCCTGTTTATGAATTTATACCAGCTTTGTCCTCCCCTGCATCACAGGTTGTGTCTGGGTCCAGTTCCCACCCCACAGCCAGCTGAGGAACCCCTAGGAATCAGGAAAAGTGTTCCTTCCTCTGCATAAATCCACCTCAGTGCCAGGCCATTCAAGACTTAGAGGAGGAGCTGGGGCCGGCCAACAGCCCTCACTTCACCTCTGGCAGCCCAACACTTGAGGACCATGATGTCCCCATACAGGCCCTGCTGTTTGGTTTGTGAATACCAGCACCCTATATTGATCACACTGTGTACCTTATTGTCCCACAGCACCTCTCCCTAAACCCCCACCCCATTTTAATACCTGAGTCTCTGTACCTGGAATCTCATTTTCCTATCAGCCCAGTGAACACCTATTCATCCTTCAGAACCCAACTCAGATGTGCCCTCCTCTGTGAAGCCCCTATCTGCCCCCAACCCCCTGCAGAGCTAGTAGCACCACCCCAGAATCCTTCTAATCCTCCCCCATCCCCCAGAGTTCATGGGTTGGTCCCAGATCCTACTACCTAGAGCCCATCCCACCCTGTCCAAAAGAAGAAGACTCCACCCAGTCTTGCAAGACCCATCCCTGACTTGCCAGCACCTCTGGAACTGTACTGGGATTGCCCCCTCCCTCATCCTTACAGACTTAAGGCAGAATGGGGAACTAGAAATCCAAGTAGCCCAAAAGGCTCCCCACCCCCACTCTGCCCTCACAAGGGCTGGGCCTGACAGAAGATTCCCAGCACATCTGGTTGTACTTAAATCATCCAGCACTGGACTGGGCTGCCCGGGCAGGTTCCGGCTTCTCTCCCTTCTGCCCTAGACTCCTCCCTTTCCTAGCCCAGCCTGTCAGCTCTCTCCTCCAGGATGCCTTCCCTGACTGGCCCAGCCTCTGTACCCACACCCTTGACCCTCCACCTCTCTGGATCTGGGAGGGTGTCGGCTCAGTGTGTGGAACCCATCCTGCCTAAGAACTGATCCTGAATAGAAACCCTCCCTCCAGGCAGGGAGAGGAGCTGACCAAGGTGCTCCCCTCTGCTCCCTTTGCCTCCAGGGTGGTTGCCTCAGCATCTGGTGGTGTAGCAAGGAGAGAACCAGTTCCTTCAGTGCCTTAGTTCACATGGGCAGTCAGCTGATCCTGCAGAACTCTTGCTGCCAGTCATTGTCCAAAAGTCCCTATAAAATATTAACAAAAAGGGAAGAGCCTGGCATGGTGGTATACACACCTCTAGTCCCAACACCCAGAGACAGAGGCAGGAGGATCCCTTCAGCCCAGGAGTTTGTGGTTTGTGGTCACTGCGGGCAACACAGCAACAATGCAGGGAACATAGCAAGTACAAAAAGACACAGGCTAGCTGGGCACGGTGGCACAGGCCTGTAATCCCAACAGTTTGGGAGGCTGAGGCAGGAGAATTGTAAGTTCAAAGCCAGTCTTGGCAACTTAGCAAGACCCTAAGCAATTCAGCAAGACCCTGTCTCTAAATAAAATACAAAAAAGGGTTGGGGATGTGGCTCAGTGGTTAAGAGCCCCTGGGTTCAATCCCCATATCAAAGAACAAAGAACGAAGTTGTAGATCTACTATGACTGGCCCCACCAGGGCTCCATATTCGAATGCTCAGTCTTTCATTCAATATTTCATTCACTAGCATGTACTGATGTCTGTGTACTAAGTTCTAGGAATAAAGACTTGATTATTAAGACTCCAGTACTTCCTACAGAAATCAGGGGCAGTGGGAGAGAGGAGCAGGGAGATGAACAGATGCAAGGAATGTCATCGGCTTGAGTGGGGGGCGGGGGTGCAGTGGTTGAGGGGCCACAGCTGAATCAGGGCTCCATCACTTTCCTGCTGCTATCCCTGGGGGGAGCCACTTAACCTCCTGAAGCCTGTCTCCTTACCTGGAAAAGGGGATGGTGTGACCTCACAGCACTGTGGTGGGATTCAAATAAGATAATGTGTGTAGAAGCACTTTGTCAAGTGCTAAGTGAGTTGTTGCTATTACTCTGGGACATTAGGCTGGGACATTGTCTGTGCGTTGCTCACTTTGTAATGCTTCAACAGCTGCCTGTGCTTACTCTCAGGAGCAAAAGAAAAATTTCTGTGAAGGAGGCCCAGCCCAGAGCAGCAGGTAGCTAGGATGTACACACACACACACACACACACACACACACGCTTTGGTTATACAAGTGATAAAATACCTTTTAAAAAAATCTGAAAATATGCCTTGCATGGTGGCATGTGCCTGTAGTCCCACCTACTCTGGAGGCTGAGGCAGGAAGATCACTTGAGTCCAGTTTAAGGCCAGGCTCAGCAATTCAGTGACACCCCGTATAAATGAATGAATGAATGAATGAATGAATAAACAAATAAATAAATAAATAAATAAATAAGGTACACCAATAGATGTGTTTTTAAAAAGTCAAAAATTAAACACCTTCCCACTACCCAGAAGTAATCACTGGTAAATTCTTGAAATCTGCCAAATGTAGATACAGATTTACAGAGAGAGAATGCACACCATTTTGCAATCTGCTTTTCTTAGTCAACAAATATTTTCCTATCTGTGAAACACATGTACTATATGATGGGGACAGGGAAATGAACCCAGGGATGCTCTACCACTAAGCTACATCCTCAGTCCTTTTTTTCTATTTTTATTTTGAGACAGGGTCTCACTAAATTATGACTGGCCTGGAACTTGCAATCCTCCTTTCTCAGCCTCCCTGGTACCTGGAATTACAGAGCTGTGCCACCACACCTGGCTATTCCTAGGTGGCCTCACCACACAGGCGCGCGGGGCGCGCACGCGCACACACATGCAGGGAATGGAATGCCTACAGTACTCTACCTTGAGTCAGCCCCTTTTTTTGAAGACTTCCCCAGACAGCTGAACCCAGGAGTGGTTTACCAATAAGCTATATCCCCAGCCCTTTTTGTTTGTTTGTTTTGAGACAGGGTCTCACTAAATTGCTTAGGGCCTCCCTAAATTGGTGGGATTGATCTCCAATTTGCCATTCTCCTGCCTCAGCCTCCTAAGTAGTTGGGATTACAGGCACACGCCCCCACACCTTTTTTTTTTTTTTTTGAACCCTGGATGGGACCCAGGGGTGCTTAACCACAGAGCCATATCTCCAGCCCTTTTATTTTTTTTTATTTTCATACAAGGTCTTGCTAAATTGCTGAGGCTGTCCTCAAATTTGTGATCCTCCTGCCTCAGCTGCTGGGATTACAGGCATGGGCCACCGCACCCGCTATTCCACATAATTGTTAATAACAGTTTAATATTCCACCATGCGGGCATGATTAACAAGTTTCCTTCATTGCTCATTCCCAAGATAAAGTTTGATGAACAAACTCGTGAGGCCACCTGTGTGCGCACCTGTGCATCACTGCTTAGGATCATTCCTGGGAAGGCTTGGGGAGACTCTCCTTAGCTGCCAGGAGCTTCCAGCGGCTGGCAAGTCCCCTCCAGGAAGCCCTTTCAGGGTCCAGTGCGTATTCCAGTAGCTTCATTTCTCAGACCAGCCCTGGAAGCCCAGGAAACTGCCCCGAGGGCCGCGCCGCACCGCCCAGGGCCGGGGAAGAGCACAAAGCTGCGTGAGCAGCCGGAAGCCGCCCCGCCCTCCCGCCGCCCGACATTCCTCCCGGACAATGGCTGCCTGGGGAATCCCCGGAATGAGGAGGCCCGTGGCCTCCCGAACCCACTCCCTTCCACCCAGCATCAAGGCGTGCCTGCTCCCGGCCTGCAGCCCGGCGCCCTGCTCCCCACGCCCATCCCCAGCGCCCGGCCCTTGGCAGCCCTGCTCCCTCTCAGGCCGCGCTCTTCAACTGTAAAATTGGGGGCTTGGGGTCAGTGGTTGCCAAATTCCCCACAGATCGCAAACGCGTGAATGTAGTGACTAAGACAAGAACAGGCGTGGAGCCAGAGTGCCCAGGGTCAAATTCGGATCTGCCCTAATTTACCCTGGGAACTCAGTGACCTGGGCCCCAGATTCCCCCTCTAAAGTGGGTTGATATATACCAGCTCCCACCAGTGGCCCACTAGTGACTAATCCCTCAAAAAATCTATAAATGGTGACCAATGATTAACTGTTCAAAACACCAAGTGGACCCCAACTCCAGTCCTTTCTCATGCCCAGTGCAGATTTTGGCCCATGGACATTTGCCCAACCATTGCCACACTCCTGAAGCTAAGGAGGGCATCGGGATGCAGGTTTCCATAACCCCTCCTATTAGTCACAAAGTCGTGAATGGGTAAACCCATAAAGGATTTTGGCGACAAATAAAAGTTGAAAGGTAGGAAACCCATGTCTGGTCACGTGTCCCTGTTTTTGTTTGGAAAATACAAGCATTTTTAAGGCAGCCAGCATTTGCTAGGCACCAAGAATGATAAGACTCCAGGCTCAGCCTCAGCAACTTAGTGAGACCCTAAGCAATTTGGCAAGACTGTCTCAAAATAAAAAAAATAAAAAGGGCTGGGAATGTGGCTCAGTGGTGAAGCACCTCTGGGTTCAATTCCTGGTACCAAGATAAAAAAAGGGGGGGGGGGGAACCAAAAATCTCCAGGCTCTTAGTAAGCCAATGGAGGATTAGGACAAAAACAATTCAACAGGGAACAATATGGGTATCCTGTAAGTATTTTTGAACTATTTGCCACCAACCCTTGTCCAACCCACCTGCCACTCTCCCTCATACATTTGTTCTCTTACCCTTATTTCCTCTTCCTCAACCTGATTTCCATATTCCCCTGAGTTAGAAATCCTCTGCTGCAAGTCCTGGAAAATCCCCCTCACGATAGCTTGTACGATAAGGAAAAGACACTGTATTTCATCCCATTTAGTTGCCACCAATGTTAATAAGCACTGCTACTTTACGTACCAAGAGAAAGAAAAAACACATTACTGATTAAACTGAAAATGGTTCTTATCATATAGATTTTTTATTTTATATTTACTAAAAAAGCTCTTACACTTACATGGAAATTGGTTTTTGTTTTGTCTTTATTTTATGTGGTGCTGGGAATTGAACCCAGGGCCTTGTGCTTACGAGGCAAGCGCTCTACCAACTGAGCTACGTTCCCAACCCTTACATGGAGATTTTTAACATAAATTATTCTTGTACATATGTGTAACAAAAAAAAAAGTAGGTGAAATAAATCTCTTAAGGTTTTCTTAAAACTTTGTCAGAGTCTAATTCTTGGAATCATCTTTCAGTTCTGAGCTGTCAATGTCTGTTTTTCCACACAATCATCATTTGGAATATCATGAATATTGGTGATAGAATATTTCTTACTTTTTTTTTTTTTTTTTTTTTTTGTGGTGCTGGGGATTGAACCCAGGGCCTTGTGTTTGCAAGGTGAGCACTCTACCGACTGAGCTATCTCCCCAGTCCCATATCTTTCTTTTTTAAAAAAATTTTTACTTGCAGACGAACACAATACCTTTATATTATTATTTTTATATGGTGCTGAGGATCAAACCCAGTGTCTCACGCATGCTGGGCAAGCACTCTACTACTCCAGTCCCTGGGATAGTTTTTTATGCAGAAATAGATAACAAATTCAGCAGCACATTCTTAAGAAATGTTCTATGGGGCTGGAGTTGTGGCTCAGTGGTAGAGCACTTGCCTAGCATGTGTGAGGCACTGGACTCAATTCTCAGCACCACATAAAAATAAATAAAATAAAGGTCCATTGACAACTAAAATATTTTTTTTAATTTTAAAAAAATATCCAAATCTTGGCAGTTTTAAGCCACAAAGCATTATTCCTCTTATATTTGGTAAAGGTCAGGAATCAGGAATCTACAAGTGGCTTAGTAGGATGGTTCTAGCTTATCATGGTCTCTTAGAAAGTCATACTCAAGCTGTGTACCAAGGCTGCAGTCTTGGGCCTGGAGAATCCATTCCTTAGTTCACTCACATGGTTGTTGGCAAACCTCAGTTCCTAGTTGGTCACTGGCTGGATACCTCAGGTCCACACTATGAGGGCCTCTCTGTAGACCTCCTGACTGTCTTCATGACGTCACAGCTGACCTCCTACACAGCAAAATAATCCAAGAGTATGAGTGAATGTTCAAGACAGAAGCCACAGTCTTTTTATAACCTAACATCAGAAGTGACATGTCATGATTTCTGCCATATGATCTCAGACAAACCAACTCCAGAACAACGTGGGAGGAGGCTGCCCAAGGCCACAAAGAGCAGAGGAGAGGACCTCCAGGGCCATCCTGCAAGTTGCCCACCACTACCACTATTACCTCCAGGATTTCCTTTGGAGCCACACAGACAAGGTCCTGTCATGATACTAGGGAAACCATCAAATTCACACATTCAAGAAGGACAGGCAAGTCACAGAGGCTATCTAGCTGACAGAGATTAAGATGCTGTTGATTCTAAGATGTATACAGATTTCAAAAATGTTAAAATGTGACCAAATGTACTTCTCAGAATGGACTAAACAGAATGTCACATGAGAAGTCTTAAGAAGTGGTGGTTCCAGAGCTAATTCAGAGGCTCAATTCCATGTCCAAGGATCCAGGCTCCTTCTGTATTTATATCCCAACACTTATACATTTTCTGTGTCTCTGGATGGTTTCCCCCATGTTCACAAAATGACTGATGCAGTTCAAAGCATCCTCTGTGCATCCAAAAATTCCTCCCCGATGCCTTCTTTGAAGAGCAACAAAATCTTTCCCAGACACATCCAGATCTTCCCTCCTGTATAGTTGACCAGAAATTATACTCTGCCTCTGTTAGTTAGAATGAAGTATAGTTACATATATTAGCTAAACTCAGTGTGATTTAGATAAGACTAAAGCTTATTCTTTCTCACATAAGAGTCACATGTGACTTTTTAAAGGCAGGCAGTGCCGGTGTGGGGGCTCCATAATGTCAGTGCCATCAGGGGCCCATATGCTACCCACTTTATGTCCTTTCATTCTCAAATTTATCTTACATTTCAAAATGGCTGTTGGAGTTCCAGCCATCAGAACTATGTTGCAGACCAAAGTGAGCAAAAGAGGAAGAACAAATGTTGGTCCTCAGCAGAATCGGCTCTCTTAAATGACTTGCTCAGATGTCCCACAGAACACATCTGTTTACATCTCATTCATCAGAACTTGGTCACATGACTAGACCTAGATGTAAGAAATGATAGTAGCATTTTTTAGTTAGGCACTTGGTCACCTTAAATAAAATTTTATTCTTTAAGGAAGAAGAGAGGAGAATACATTAGGTGGCCAGAGGTGGTGTCTTCCATTGTCTTTATGCTTAAATCAATCCCTGGTTAGAGGACAGGAGTACTAGGATTATATCAATGCATCATGATTTACTCCTGGGTTGCATGTAGGTTTCATTCATTGAGGTGGGATCCTTGCACAAAATCTGAATTCTAGGAATGACAAGAAGCAGGCAAAAACCAATCACTATGGGTAATTTACCAGCATAAGGGTAATTTGCCCTCCTTACTTGCTAACAGGACCATGATATTCCTGGGGGACCAGACTGCCATGCTCTTCAGGGGGAGGTTCCACCACCTGGAGCTGTGACATGGGAATTCTAAGACTACATACCTCTTTAGATTGCTCTACACGAAATGAAATGAAGTTCTTTAGGGTAGTGCCTGGCACACAGCAGGTGCCCATTAGTGATGTTTTCATCATCCTTCACATGATGCCTCATCTGCTTAGGCCAGCTGTGCATGCCCCAGCTACTGCCACCAGAGTACTAACCACAGTTGATGTGTGGGACCTTCAGAGTGTTCACTTACTCTCTCGTGGCTCAAAGAGGATGTTCCCCTACAGAGGATTCCCACTCCTTATTCTTTTCTTTCACTCTGTTCCTCCCTTCCTTCCAGTCTCCATTCTGTCCCACCTTTTCCAGGAAGTCTTCTTTGACTAATGTCTCCCTGTTCCCCGCCAAGTTCTCTGTGGCCTCCCAGCAGGGACTGACATTCCAGCTTGGGCCTCTATTCACCTGCCTCCATTACTCATGCCTCCTATACAGACCACAGGCTTTCGTCATCCCAGCTTAGATAGGCTTGGACCACAGGGATGCTTGCCTGGTAAGGGGAGGATGCCTGCCCTCACCACTTTCCCACTGCCTGCTGCATGAAGACTGGGAAAAGGGGGGCGGGGGTGAGAAGGAGGCCACCTGCCAGAGTGGCAGCAGACAGGCCAGCTAAATCCTTGACCTATGATTTAAGGGGTCGGGCATAGTTCAATAGAGCACTCCAGGCTTGAGTCCCAGCTCATTCACACAGGTCAGGGGGATGAAGGATGGGAGGGGAGGAGGGCCGTCTCCTCCAGCCCCTTGCCCTCAACCCTGGTCCTCTAGAGCATAACCCAGAACCCTCACAACCTACAGTCCCACCCACATCAGTGCATAAGCTGGAGGTGGGGAGCAAGAGGGCGGGGAGGCAGAGCAGCAAGGCGGGCGAGCTATAGCAGCGCAGCGCAAGTTGTATAATAATGGCTTCATAAGGTTCCCGTCTTTAATAGCAGAGCATTTGTTTGGTTCTCAGGCCGACAACTCAGTGCGATTTTCAGATGGGCCCTAGACGCTACTGCTCCTTCTCCTTGGAATTTTCCCCTAGAACCGGGCCCTACTGGAGTGTACAGGGAGGCCCCTGGAAAGGCGGGATGGTCGATGGAATCCCACGACAAAACGGAGAGGTTTTCCTGGCATCGCCTGAAATGCTTGCCGACCCCAGGAGCAGAGCCAAGCCCTCTGCCCTCCTCCACCTACCCCGGGTCTCCCCGCCTGCCACCACCCAAGTTTGCCCACTGGCCGTGCTATGCAAATGAGACGCAAAGCAGGTGGAGACGGCCGTACGGATTGGCTGGCACGAGAGACTTTGCCGCCCAATCCTGGGCAGCGGAAAACCTGGGCGCCCCCAGCCCGAGCCCGGTCCCGCCCATAAATCAACTCCGTCAGCGTTAATGGCTCCTGACTAATTGCCTGGACTCGGGCTCCAGGGCTCAAGTCACCCACATTAAAATTCAATCAGGCCCAGCGCTGAGCTATTAAATATTCATTGGGAACGCTTCCCGAAACCGCACGGGGGGATGGGGTTGGAGGGACTACCCTAGCCCCTGCTCCTAGCCCCAGCGCTCTCTCCCCTCTTACAACTGCGGCTGAATTCCGTTCTCTGGAAGCCTCTGAACCTCCTCTCTCGAGACCATTGGGAGACTGGGCTACCCTGCAAAAGAGTGTGGTGACTAGTCCTATCAAGGGGGGCCGCCCTAATTATGCCTGCTCTGTCTCGCGCGCATGCCTGATTACTTAAAACTCAGGGACCTCTGCTGTGGACCCCTACCAATGCTGAAGCCTTGGGGTCCCACCAGAAGTGGAATAGCTGCAGGCACAGAAGGCTTCCTCCTGAGCAGAGAGCAGGAGAGGCCCATAGGTCCCTGGCCCTACTGCCTTTGCCAGGGGCTGGCCATCTTCAACATAGATAGAAAGCATCGTTCTGGCAGCATATATCTGCGCTGGAAGAGAGGTGGAGGCTCTGCCATCTTCCTCCCCTCTCCCCTTCCCCCAGGAATGCCTCCTGTCCCCGCTCCTGGGCCCCTGGCCTGATGCTGAGCAGGCTGCCTGGAAGTTCTTATGGAGGGTACCAAGGGGAAGGAGGCTGGGCCAGAGGTGGGCATTGGGTGTGTTAGGGACTGAAGCAGAAAGTGCGTCTACCACACAGAGACAGAGGGTTATGAAGAGGGTTTAGGAGATGTGATGGCAGGGCCCAAAGCCTGGGTGAGCCACACAAAGACCAGTTTTTCTAGCCTTCTGTATACTGAGACTCCTTTTCACACAACTTCAGTCCCTCAGCCAGGATGTTTGGGGGTTAGGAGAGAAGAAAGTATGCTAGGAGAGACTCATCCCCCTCCCCTGTTTTGTTTTGGTTTCTTGTTGTTGTTTGTTTTCTTTCGTTTTCTGTTTTTGTGGTACCAGGGATTGAACCTTGGGCACTTCACTACTGAGCCACATTATTATATTTTATCTACAGACAGAGTCTCTCTGAATTGCATAGGGCCTTGCTAAGTTGCTGAGATTGACCTTGAATTCCTGCCTCAGTCTCCTGAGTCATTCTGCCTGATCCTCCCAGTCTTAACAGGCAAGTTTTGGGAGTAAAACACCTGCTCACAGGGCTCTACCCCTATCTTTGGACTATTCCTTGCTCCTGGTGCCTTAAGTCAGGCAAGAAATTAACCCCATGGGCATGGGAGGCTGCCAACCACCAGAGCAACAGAGAACCCAAGATGGAGGATGGAGGTTGAGGGTACTAGCTCTACAAGGCAGCTCAGGGCTCCAGAAGGGCTGTTAAAGTTCAGGAAACTCTGCTTTAGTTTCCTGGAAGGAACTTCTTCTATCTCTGATGGCATCTACCCTTGGCCCCCAGGAATTAGGTGCTTTTGATTCTCCAGCAACCGGGCAGGCTTCGGGGCTGGGTGCTGAGTAGAATAAGTCTGGCAGCCATTACAAAGGGAGCAGGGCTGGGAGGCCTCAGACTTCAGCAGGTCATGAGTGACCCCAGCCGAGGGTCTGATTCCAAAGTCAAACGTCACAGGCAATCCAGGATTCCAAGCTCACCCCACGTGTGGTTCCCATTAGGGCTAGCTGGGGTCTTCCTGAAGGCCAGGCTGGATTCCTGAGCCCTCCCCCAGCAAGGCCCCACCTTGTCAAGCTTTCTGGAATATCCTACCCAGCCCCATGGGGTGGCCACCAGCACCCAACTTCGGGGATTTTCAGAGGCATCCCCCTCAAAATAGGCCTCCCCACCCACTAGATGTCGTCTTCTTCTTCTTCTTCTTCTTTTTTTCAGTCCCTTAAAGGGGATAAAGAGTTAGGAGTCTTTAAACCTTTAACACTCTAGGGAAAGCTAATCCCTGAAGACCCCTACACTGTGCCTGGGGAGTCCTCCCTCCTCTCTCCCTCAGCTGCTTTTATCAAGGTCACAGTCTAGTGTGGGTAACTGCAACTTCCCCTTCTGACTAGCCACCAGGCCATTCCTCCACGCTGCCCGAGTAGCATCCTAAAACCTCTGCCTGCCACTCCGATCTTTTCCCTCCTTACAAGACTTCCCATAACTTTCCAGCAACTCTACAACTGTTGAAGAGTGGTGCCCAATGGGTCCAACTTGGTCCCCAGATATGTTTGTGTCATGGTATTTTGGACACTCACAGTATTTTAAAGTCTTAAAAAATAGTTGTCAGGGGCTGGGGTTGTGGCTCAGTGGTAGAGCGCTTGCCTGGCATGTGTGAGGCCCTGGTTCGATTCTCAGCACTGTGTATATATAAATAAATTAATTAAGGTCCATTAACAACTAAAAAAATACTTTAAAAAATAGTTGTGAGCACTTAAAAACCAGTAGCAACACATGAAAGTCTACATATCTAATTTTTATCTAATTTTTCTTGAAAACATCTGGCAATGCCTAGGCTTGCATTCCTACATGGCAATAACTGGCTAAGCAGCCTAGCAACTGAAGCCCTCCGAAGGAATCCTTGGGGTTTCCCTGTGCTCCAAAGTCCCCCACTAGAACCTGCCACCTCCAAGGTGAATGAATAGACTTTTTTTGTGTATGTGTGTGGTGCTGGGTGGGCCTCAAGGGTGCTAGGCAAGTGCCCTACCACTGAGCTACAGCCCCTGCCCTGAATAGTCTTTTTATCGCAGGGTTAGCACTGACCTTTTTATCTCACTTCCTGTGAGCTTCACTCCTGGCCATTTATGTTCCTATCAGCCCCTTCCTGTGCAGATATTCAATTTGCTATAGCAAACTCAAGTCTAACTCCCCTGGCCTGGCTTACGTGGCACTTCAGTCTCCTGCTGCACACCTGCTTCCTCCTTACCACAGTTCACGCCTCCCCTCCAACATGTGCTCCGGGCTCATCAAACTCTCACTCTTCCCCAACACCAATCTTCTTGCAAACTCCTGGATCTTTGCACACCCTGTTCCTCCTGCCTGGGATACCTTTCCTCTTCTACTGGTGGAACTTCTCCTCCTTCCAACCCCAGCTCCGATGTCTCTGCAGAAGACACTTAACCTCAGTTTGTCCAGTGGGCTCTGTGATTCCAGAACATCTCACAGTGCTTCCCGTCCTTGCAGGGAGAGTGTCTTCACAGCTGACTACAGGCTTGCTTGGCATCTCCAAGGCTCACTGTGCTAATCAGGTCACCAGCCTGGTGATTGGATCTTGGTGCCTAACAGTTTTGTCATAGCAGGAGGGGGAGACAGTGAGCAGTCTGTGCTGCAAAATGAGGAACTGAGTTCTGGGCAGGAAGGGCATCTGCAGGTCCAGGTGACCTGGGTGAGTGGCTTCCTGAACTTCCTCTGCTCTGTGAGTATTTCAATGACTAGAATTAAAAAAAAAAAAAAAAAAAAAAAGTAGCATGGACTGGGGTAGTTTCTCAGTGGTAGAGGGCTTGCCAGCGGTAGAGGGCTTGCCAGCATGTGCAAGGTCCCAGGTTCTAGCGCCAGCAACTCAAAGAAAAAAAGTGGGTGGGGAAGGTTCAGAGTGCTGGGCAGAAGTGTTCTTTCTTAGGAGAAAAATAAAAAAGATTATTTAAAGCCATGGTGGCACTAAAAGTGACTCCCAAACATCCACTGACATACCCCCAGCTGTACTAAGACCCCACTTTACCCGTCAAGTTGATGGTGTAGAGACCCCAGAAGATGGCCTCGACACTAACTTGCAGCCCAGGTTCCCTCTTCCCCAGAGAGTCTCTGCTTCCTCAGGGTTCCCAGCTCTATCGCAGAAACATAACCCTGTCACCAATTCCGCCTGCCCCGGAGGGCGGAGGGGGGCTTTCCAAGGTTACAGCAGGGCTATGGAGATGCCTGGGACCAACGGGACTTGCAACTTGCCCACAGCAGGTTATGGCTTCTCAGACTCTCTGGAATCAAATCCCCAGGGCGCACCAAAAAAGTAGGTGCCCCGTGCCCCTTTTGCAGACCAAGCACGTGTTCTGATAGGTGCAGGGGCAGGCAAGCCTGTCAGCTCCGCCTCCAGAGCCAAGTTCTGCCTCCTTTCCACTCGCTCGCGGCTCGGCCTTGGCTTCTGCGGCTCCCCGCTCTTCCGCTCCCACACACACAGTCACACATCCGTCGGGTCCCAGATGGATGCGTCCACATCCCAAGGCAAGTGCTAACCGCCCAGCGGGGCGCGCCAGTGCTGGGAGCTGCCGAGGGTCAGCCCCGGATCCTCCCCAAGGCTAACTCCCGAGAGGCAGAGCCTGAATGTCGCCGCGCGACTCCAGCCCCAGTCCGCAGCCACCACGGGAGCCTGCGGGGCTCCGATAGTCCCGGCCCTTAGCCCGCGGGGCCCGACTGGCTAGAGCCTCGGCGGGCGTTCGGGCCGTGGGGGAAGGGAAGAGCGGAGGGAGCAGATGGCAGCAATTACGCTCCGACCCTCCCCCGCCCGCAGCCCGAGGCCGGAAGGTCGGCCTTTCTGGCTTGCGCCGGTGGAGGGGCGGTGTCCCCAGCCCTCAAACCCGCAGGGGCGCCGTGGAACACTCAGGTGGCCGGCGCACGGGAAAAGGCCTGAGTGCCAGGTGGGAACCCCTCCTTCTTCAGGGATCCGGTCCCTTCGGAAAGGCCACCTCCTCCCCTACTCCTAGAGTTGTTTCAGGTCAGTGCCCCATCCAGCCCCGGGCCTGTAGTTTTTCAAAGCTTGGAATATTTATTTCCAGGTCGAGTGGCCCAGGGTGGGAGAGTGGGGGATATACCGTAATACATCTAATGCATCTAAGTGACCTCAGGACGGAAAGGGTGAACAGGGTTCGAATCCAACCCGTGGGTCTTGGCAGGTGCAACTCATTACGGAGGAAAGCAGGGAACACCTTTTCTCACAAAGGACCATCATGAACCAGCCTGGACTGCCCCTGATTTAGGATTGCTGGCTGTGGAGACAAGGAAAAGCACATGGTTAGTGTTGGCCTCTGTGGGGCAGGGGCAGAGGCAGTAGGGCAGGAGGATTCTCCTGACCTGGAATAGAAACAACAGGGCCAGTTTGGCCCGCTGGTCCTTTTTCCTTTCCCAAATTCCTCTCCTGTCCTCACCCTGAATTTTGTCCCTGTGTCTCTAGGATAGATCTTAAATCAGCAGCCCCCGACCCCCCGCCACACACACACCCTATCACTTCCTTGCACAACTCCAGAGGCTCCTGTTCACTCTCCAACAATCAAGTCACACCGCAGCCAGAGGGACCTTTAAACATACCAGTCAGAAACAGCCAAGTTTCCCGAATTTTCCCCTTGGCCCCTGCCTATGCCCACCCCTCCTCCCCTCTCCTGCCTACCTCTGCTCACATCCATTGCCTTTCTGTTCCTTGGCCAGCTTTCCCAACCTCTGGCCTTGGCCTTGCTGGCCCCTTTGCCTAAATGGCTCTACCTAGCTCCTTCATAGGTTTCTTCCTAACATCCCGACTGCAACACAAAGCCACCCCATCTGCCCATTCACTCTGTCACTTAACCATATATATTTCTTTACAGGACTCACCACATGCTGTAATCCTCTTCCTTATTCAACTGGTTTGTGGTTGGCTTCATTTGCCAAAATGTCAGCTTCATGGGCTCAGGACTTTGTCATTCTGGCTATCTGCTAGTGCAATGCCTGAAACAAACCTTGGAGGTACACAATATGTACTCCACACATTTACAGAATGAAGGAGCTCCTGAAAATGAATGCTAGCCCATTCAGTCACCTTCAAGAAACACCTGTATGCACCTGTGTTCACCCAGATGCCTTGCACACACAGGCAGGCTGTGGTTTATGAGAACAATAATCTTAGTCCACACTTAGAGTGCTTACTATGTGCTGGGCATTATTCTAAGCACTTTACATGGCTTACCTAGTTTAATTTGTCCAACTTCTCTATGAAGTAGACACTCACATCCTCAGTTTACAAGCAGACACGCCATGTACATAGCTCTACAACAGAACACACAGAAGACTGTGTGGTCATGCCAGAGTTGTGTCACAGGCCTGTGATTCCAGTGAGTCAGGAGGCTGAGGCAGGAGGATCAAATGTTTGAAGCCAGCAGTTGGGGTTGTAGCTCAGTGGTAGAGCGCTTGCGTAGCACATGTGAGGTACTGGGTTCACTCCTCAGCACCACATAAAAATTAAATAAATGAAATAAGGGTATCGTGTCCATTTACAACTAATTTGTTTTTAACACGACCTTGTGCATGTGAGGCTAGCACTCTACCAGCTGAGCTATATCCCCAGCCCCTAATTTTTTTTTTTAAATAAAGAAATTTGCGACCAGCCTGGGCAACTTAGTAAGACCTTGTTTCAAAATCAAAATGGAAAAATAGGGCTGGGGGCATAACACAGTGTTATAGCACCCCTAGGTTCAAGTCCCTAGTACTGCCAAAAAAGAAAAAAAAAAAAAAAAAGTGCATAGTTATTCAATGAACATGAATGTGCATCATAAGAATTGAATTCATTATTACTGTATAATAGATATGTAGGTAGGGTAAATAAATATAAAGGTGTTGGGGGGAGTCAATAACTATTACAGGAAGGTGGAAACAAACAGAAGTCAAACAGAACACCTGGGGCAGGGTCAGCACAGTAGGAGCTGGCATGGGGCTAGTTTGGTCAAGGGGGTAAGGGGCAATTTAGTCACAGTCATGCCCTTACTCTGGGTGCCTGCAAGGCCCACAGTGGTGCAGAGGAAAGGGTGTAGTTCCTGGTTCAGTTCTGCAGCCCTCCAGAGGATTCTGAGCAACAAGAAGCCATATTAGCAAAATGGTGGAGGAGGCATAAATAATTACCTAACCGCAGGGCTATGTTCAGGATTCAACTAAAAAATGCTCAGGAAGGTGCTTCATCAGCCACAGAGGACTTGCCCACGAAAGAATGAGGGCACCAGTGCAGGTCACCAATAGCTAGCCTTGGGCAGCTCTGGAACCACAGGTCAGTGCTGCGCAGTGCTCAGCACAAGGGCCTGGATCTCACCAATATCTGACTCCTTTTCAAGTACGTGGCCTGTCACACAGAGCTGGAAGTCTGTGGGTGTTTGTCCAGTGAATGAATGCCTGACTGGCCAAACGACCAGGGAACAAGCAAGAGGAGGAAAGAGAAGGAGTGCAAGCCGAGTGAATGTAGCAGGGATTAGAGACAGGGTGGTCATCCTCTGAGCCTCAGTTTCTTCATCTGTAAAAGATGGTGGTGAGATTTGGTCCACCTGTCTGGCTCCAGGATGGATCAGCTGAGGTGGGACAGGTCCGTGGAAGCCACCTCTGGTTATGTATGCAGGGCCACCGGGGCAGGTAGGGGGCGCTGAAGTGGCCGGTGTTCCCCTCCCCCACATCCCTGTCCCCCGGAATTTATAGATTCCTCATTGTCCTGCACAAAGGCCTTCTTGGGGAGGGGGCGGGGTGGGTGAGGAGACTGGGGAATTAAAAAGTCAGAGGCTGAGTAACAGCCAGCCACACCCGAGGCCCCATAAATCTGCCCCGGCCCCTGTGAGATGGACTGACTTGCCCTCACCCGTAGTGGCTTGCAGGGCTCCGGCTGCTGCGACCAGCTCGCCCTGCCCACCGCTCTGGTGCCTCCCGGAGGTGGGAGCGGGTGGGGGAGGGGTGACTCACCTCGTGTTATCCCTCTGCCTCAGAAGGTCCTTCCTCCCATCTTGCTCCCGTGTGGTCCTCTGTAATGCTAGTTCACTGTTGTTGATTCTGAGCAGGAAAAAAAACGAGAGCTTTCTGTGGGTCTTCTGAGTCTTTTGGGTGGGAGGGTTCTCAAGGCCCAAACGCCCCGGGAAAATGGCCTTCTCCCCCCACTCTGGTCTCTTGGGTAGAGGGTGGAGGCTGAGGCTAGGACTGACAGATGGTGCAGTGTTAAGAGAAGACACAGAAAACAGAATTACTCTGCTGCTTTCCTTCCATCTTCCCCTGGGAGGAGGTGCCCTTCATACTGGGAAATGACAATGAACTCAAGTGAGATGACTGCAGAGGAAAGGGAAATAGAAGCTCCAGGGAACAGAGGACCCTGAACAAGAACAGGAGGGCCGGACCTGGAGCCTATCTTTGCCACTTCCTGGCCAGGTGACCTCAAGCAGTTCTCAACTGCTGAGCCTTTGTTTCCTCATCTATAAAATGGGGCTATGAAAACCAGTCTTACTATTCTCACTGGCTTTCATGAAGATAATGTGTATATTTGTGTTTGTTAAATAGTCTTTAAAACTTGTGAAGGTTTAAAAATGTAAGAGACAGGGACTGGGGAGATAGCTCAGTTGGTAGAGTGCTTGCCTTATAAGCACAAGGCCTTGGGTTCAATCCCCAGCACCCAAAAAAAAAAAAAAAAAAAAAAAAAAAAAAGTAAGAGACTACTTATCATATACTGTAAGTGCCAGCCCATTGTTTGTTCATAAAATATAATAATAATAAAAATAAAAAATTATAATAATTATTATTATTTTGTTTTGGTACCAGGAATTGAACCCAGGGGCACTTTACCACTGAGCCATATCCCCAGCTCTTTTTATTTTTGAGACTGGGTCTTGCTAAGTTGCTTAGGGCCTAAGTTGCTGAGGCTGGCTTTGAATTCAAGATCTTCCTGCCTTAGCCTCAGTCTCCTGAGCCACTGGAATTACAGGTGTGCGCCACTGCCCTGGGCTCATAAAATTATTTTTAAAACTTTTTCTTCTTACAACAAGATAGAGAATATCACAGTATGTCACAAAATTTTATAAAATTTTACTTTTAGTTATATGTATTTCCATGTGTCCTGGGTCCTGATTTAACTATTATTGTGGATGATGGTCAAAAAAGTTTGAAACAGAGTAGAGGAAATTCTTCAGTGATAATTCCAGAAGAGAATGATGGATGGATGGAAAGTATTTCACCATGAAATGTAGCAGGCTAAATGGAAATGGCGGTGGACTGTGGCAGCCCAGGCAGGGAGGCCTGGCTGTGAGCAGCTCTTTGTAACTGAGGTTGGTAGTGATGGATAGAAGGGCCTCCTTAGGAATTAGCTAACCTGTCGGTGGGCAGTGAAGCTCTCTTTCCTTTGTAGGACTCCTTGAGCCTACATCCTGAGGATGCGGTCCCTAAATGCCCTCTGGGCCATGAATACAACTTTCTTAGCAAGGCCCCAGATAAGCCAGAGAGAATGGGCTGGTCAGAGAGGTCTTTGAACTCCTGTGCCTGGAAATGCACCCCCCCTACACACACAATTCACTAGGAGTGCAGAAGGATCTGCTACAGGTACCATGTAGCGGTAGATGAGTGGTGGTCAGGACCCTCCTTCCTGAACTTCACCCATGACCCTTGTCCCCGCCCACATCCAAGGGGCCATCATCCAGTGAGCTGGTCAGAGCAGCCCTAAATCAATCCCAGACTTTCCTGGCTGGCTCTGAGTTACGAGCTGCAGGCTTTGTGATGTAGATTAGGGTTGGGGAGTAGAGGGCATGACCTATGGCAGGTCACACAGGACCCCCAGAAGGGGCTGAGCTAGGGTCAGAGGCTACCTTCTCCATTCTCTGCCCCACCCCACTAGGTCCATCCTGTGCCTAGTCCTTTTCCTTACGCTGGGTCTGGCTGTTTCCCCATCAGTACTTGCCCCCAGCCTGTAGGCTGGAAATAGGGCTTCTGATGAAGAAAGAGCCCAGAAGAAAGGAAGAGGATGAGACGTTTGGTTCCCTAAAGATAACTGGCTTATGTTCAAATCAGACCAAAATGTTTCCTGGGCTCCTTCTCTGTGGATTTGTTACTATGCTCTCCCCAAATGACCCTTTCCCTTCTGATTCCCTCCAGATTGAATTCCACAAGTCAAAAGGAGAATCAAGCCTCACTCCAGACAATATATGTTATCAGGGCTTAAGAGGGAAAATTAGAAGAATAGAGATTGGAAGAGCCTGTCAGTGGGATGAGAAAGGTTAGAAGTTGGAAGAAAGTCAAAGACAGAAAGAAAAGAAAACATGGGAGAGAGTGTCATTGAAGAGAAATGAAGTAGCAAGCAAGATGAATTCCCCTCAGGTCCCATCAACTAAGAGAACAAAAGGAGGATTACCTGTAATATTCCTTTATTTTTGATCTATAAGGCTACCATACAGCCAGGAGCAACAGCATTCACCTGACTATAATCCCAGCTACTCAGGAGACAGAGGCCAGAGGATTCTAAGTTTGCGATCAGCCTCTGCAAATTGATGAGACCCTGTCTCAAAAAAAAAAAAAAAAAAAAAAAAAAAAAAAAAAAAATATATATATATATATATATATATATATATATATATATATGGTTGGGATGTAGCTCAGTGGTAAAGCACCCCTGGGTTCAATCCCAGTACCACCAAAATAAATAAATAAATAAATAAAGATTATCATACAGAGATCCTAGAAGGCCCTGACTGTTATTTACCTATATCACCCAGGATCTTAGTCATCATTTTATACATAATGGCAGCCTCCACCCCAGCACCACTTTTACCTCTGTCAACAGATACATACTCAGGGAGGGCCAGGACTGAGCCTGGGGCAGTAGGCTGGGGCTTTGGAGGCATCCCTGTGGAGTTTTCCTGGGGAGGGAAGCCTGGACAGGCAACTTGGCACAGGGTATCCATGCAGGGAGGCAGAAGTTTAAAGAAACATCACAGATCTCCTGGATAAATAGCCAGTTTGGCTAAAGATGATTTAAAGAAATGACTCCCCTGTTCTTTGCACTTTCCGTCAAGTCCTGACAAGTCCTTGCCCCTGTCTCTGACCCTGGAACCCTCTCCTATACCTTACCGTGGCTGTGGGGTGGGGATGCTCTCCCAATTCCTACTGATGGCTGCCACCTGCTGGCTGAGAGTGGCCTTGCAGAAACAGGACCATTGGGAAGGCTGGGGATTGATCTGCACTGGACCAGAACTAGCTTTTCTAGACTTGGGGGAAAGACAATTAGAAAAGCAAAATGTAAACTCCACTTTCACCTACGTAGGTGTCTTTGAGGCCTCCCAGCACAGGTTAAAATGTCCCTATCCCTCAACAGTCATTCCTGCATGGTGCAGTGGGACTGCTCAGTCCAAAGAGAGACTGTCAGGGAACTCACATTTACTAAATGGACAACCCTGTTCTGGATGCAGGGGACACAGAGCTGGCCAAAGTGAGAATAACAGCCAAGAATGAGATTAATGATAACCAGTGCAAAACCCACAAGAACCGAAATATATGTCTGACAGAGTTGTAAGTTTCAATTAATAATTACTGAATGGGCTGGAGGTGTTGCTCAGTGGTAGAGCACATGCTTAGCATGCCCTGGGTTCCATCCCCAACACCAAAAAAAAAAAGTCATCAAACAAATGGATTAGAGATAGCAGGAAGGAATGGTGAACTGTGTGCAGGAGAGGCTGAGGAGGAAGAGGAAAAAACAGGCCAGGGAATCTTTCAGATTCTTTTCTTTTTTTATTATTAGTTACCAAGTCATCTCCTCTAGTTCTTCCTCTTCCACCTCATCTCCTTTTTTCAGTGTTGAGGACTGAACCCGGGGATATGCTAAGCTACATCTCTAGCATCCCCCCTTTTTAAATTTTTATTTTGAGACAGGGTCTTGCTAAGTAGCCCAGGCCGGCCTGGAACTTGTGATCCTTCTCCCTCAGCCTCCAGAGTAGATAGGACTACAGGGGAGTGCCACTTTGTTGGCTTTTCCCTTCTTTAAAAATTAATTGTATTTTAATGAGCATCATTTTGTGAGAGTTTCTCAACTTTGTACATTGGGGTCACATGGGGAGATTTTGAAAACTCTGTTGCCAAGTTCATGCCCAAGACCAACACCTCAGAATCTCTGGAATGGGCTCCAGGC
The DNA here is from genome assembly GCF_902686445.1 of Sciurus carolinensis. NCBI lineage: Eukaryota > Metazoa > Chordata > Mammalia > Rodentia > Sciuridae > Sciurus > Sciurus carolinensis. Next base: position 112,065,323 of record NC_062216.1, read on the forward strand.
AGCTCTTTCTTTTCTTTCTCTCTTTTCACACTTTTTACTGGTGCATTATATTTGTGCATAACGATGAAATTTGTTTTCACGTATTCATACATATGCACAATGTAACAATATAATTTAACAAATACCATACCTGGCACTTCCCTCCCCTCTCCCTCCCACCTCTTGTTCCCTTTCCTCTACTGATCTCCCTTTGATGTTCATGAGACCCACCCCCACCTTTGTTTTCCTTTTTCCTTTCTAGCTTCCACATATGAGAGAAAACATAGGATGCTTAATCTTCTGAGTTTGACTTATTTCACTTAACATATGGTCTCTAGTTCCATCCATTTTCCTGCAAATGCCATAATTTCTTTTTTCTTTATGGTTGAATAAAACTCCACTGTGGATATGCACCACATTTTCTTTATCCATTCATCTGCTGATGGACACTTAGGCTGACTCCATACATACTTTTGGAGCCTGGCTGGCTCCTAGGCTATTGTGAATTGTGCTGCTGTAAACATGGGTATGCAGGTATCACTATAGTAAGATGCCTTTAATTCTTCAGGGTAAACACCAAGAAGTGGTATATCTGGTATATCTGGGTCACATGGTGGTTCTGTGCCTAGTGTTCTGAGGAACCTTCATACTGATTTCCATAGAGGTTGTACTGATTGACAATCCCACCAACAGTGTGAAAGTGTTCATTTTTCCTCACATCCTCTCCAGCATTCATTATTTGTACTCTTGATGGCTGCCATTCTGACTGGTGTGAGATGAAATCTCAGTGTAGTTTTGATTTGCATTTCCCTAACTGCTAATGATGTTGAACATTTTTTCATATATTTGTTGGCCATTTGAATTTCTTCTTTTGCAAAGTCTCTGTTTAATTCATTTTCCCATTTGTTAATTGAGTTTTTTGACTTTTGTGGTGTTTGTTGAACTCTTTGTATATTCTAGATATTAATCCTCTGTCCAAAGAGTAGCTAGCAAAGATTTTCTCCCTTTCTGTGGGTTCTCTCTTCACATTCTATTTGTTTCCTTGACTGAGAAGCTTTTTAATTTGATGCTGTTCCATTTATTAACTCTGGGCATTATTTTCTGAACTTTAGGTGTCCTATTGAGAAAGTCATTGCCTGTGCCTAAAAGCTGGAGTATTGACCCTATGTTTTCTTCTAGAAGTTGCATATTTTTTGGTCTAATTCCTTGGTCTTTAATTCATTTTCGATTGATTTTTGTGCAGGGTGAGAGATAAAAGTCTAGTTTCATTCTACATATGAGTAACCAGCTACCCCAGCACCATTTGTTAAAAAGACCGTCTCTTCTCCAATGTATGTTTTTGGTCCCTTTGTCAAGGATCAGATGACTGTATCTGTGTGGTTTTGTCTCTGTCTTCTGTTCCATTGGTCTGTGTCTGTTTTTATGCAGTACCATGCAGTTTTGGTTCGGTAGCTCTGTAGTATAATTTGAAGTCAGGTATTGTGATACCTCCAGTATTGCTTTTTTGGCTTAGAATTGCTCTGGTTATTCTTGGTCTTCCAAATGAATCTTAGGACTGTTTTTTTCTAGTTCTGTGAAGAATGTCATTGGGGATTCCACTGAATCTGTATATTACTTTTGGTAGTATGGCCATTTTAACAATATTAATTCCAGGCAGCACTATTTCTAAAACATCCTTAAGTGATTACATTGTGAAGTTGATGTTTAGAACTACTGTTCCGTCCCTTTCTATGCATTAACATAGGGCTGAGGATGTAGCTCAGGAATAAAGTGCCCCTCAGTTTAATCCTCACTACTACTAATATTACTACTACTACTACTACTACAATAATAATAATAATTATAATTAGAGGAATTTCTATTTCCAGTAATATGATGGGTTGGATTCTAGACTGATCTTCCTGAGTAAAACGAGTAAAAATGGTGGCTAAAATATAAACTAATTATTTTAAAGCATAGACGACCTCACCAGATAGCAAGAAAATATTAGGTTAAAAACTAAAAAGGCAGAAACTGCAGGAAATGACAAGGAATCTACTTTAGTTTGAAGACATTTGTTGAATTAGGCAAACTTGAGTTTTAATTTTTACAGCCTTTTTCTTTGATGGAACAGGTAAGGAATCTGGTAAGAGATTTCTTTTTTTTCTTTCTTTCTTTTTTGTATCAGGGATTGAACTCAGGGGCACTCGATCACTGAGCCACATCCCCAGTCCTATTTTGTATTTTATTTAGAGACAGTGTCTCACTGAGTTGCTTAGTGCCTCACTAAGTTGCTGAGGCTGGCTTTGAACTTATGATCCTCCTGCCTCAGCCTCCTGAGTGACCGGGATTATAGGCTTGCACCACCACCGCGATGGGCCTGGTAGGAGATTTCTATAAAAAGCTGACACTTCAAAGGGTACACCCTTAATGAGACATTGAACCTGAAATAAATTTATCTTGTTGTTACCTCCAGGGGACTTGAAGGAAAGCTGCGAGAAAACAGCAGAATATTTCCAACATATCACTGCACCCAACAACTAAGAAACACACATTGTTTTTAAGCACCCTTGAAATATTTGGCAAAATTTGACCATGTATTAGACGATAAAGCAAAATTCAATTTATTTTAAATTTTGAAATATGCATTCTATGACCATAGTGGTAGAAATCAGTAACAGAAAAATAATCTCCATATGTTTGGATGTTAAGTATACTTCTAAGTAATTCATTTGTCAAAGAGGAAATAATAATGGAACAACTAAAATGGTAAATGAAAAATGTGACCTTTAAAAAAGTATTTAAACAGAAGAATGGATAAAAATTAGTTACTCATATACCTTAAAAATTATATCAATTCCACTCCTACATATACACTCAAGGAATATTTTTACATATACAATCATACAGGAATGTTTATAGCAGCATAATTTACAGTAGCAGAAACTTGGACACTTCCCAGATATCCATTAATAGCACAGTGCATGATACCTGTGGTACATCCACACAGTGGAATATCATGCAGCAATCAAAACAAATGAATCAGCCAGGCATGATGATGCATGCCTGTAATCCCAGAGGTTCCAGAGGCTGAGGCAGGAGGATCATGAGTTAAAAGCCAGCCTCAGCAATTTAGCAAGGCCTAAACAACTTAGCAAGACCTTGTCTCAAAATAAAATATAAAAAATAGGGCTAGGGATGTGACTCAGAGGTTAAGTGCCCCTGAGTTCAGCTCCTGGTACAAAAAAAAAATAATAATAATAGCAACATGCAAAAAATGAATATTCATATTAGAAATACAACACTAAGTGATAGAAGTAGATAGCAAAAGACTACATAGCATTATATCCTTTTAAATAAAAACTGAAAATATACATAATCTATATACTTTGAAGGAGTACATTCAGATGCAGTAAAACAATATATAAAGGACAGCAAAGGAATAATGGACATGAACTTCAGAATTATAGCTCCCTCGGGTGAGGAGAGGCAAGAGCTATATTTGGGAAATCATGTTAAGGTGTAGGGTATTGTCAAGTTCTAGCTTTTGTTTGGGCGTTGGTATCATGGGTGATTATTATTTTATTCAAAGTAACTAATCAGTAAACTAAATAAATGTAGATTATGGGGGACCTATAATGACAATATGTCACAAACTAAGGATTGTGATTAATCAAATTCAGTATATATGAGAGAAAAGAAAAGATAAGAAGAAAAAATTAGGTCTCAGGCATATCTTAGTGGCAGAGCACTTACTTAGTGCGCATGAAGTCCTTGGTTCAATCCTCAACACCATGAAACAGTAACAGCAACAAGATTGCATCTATATTATCAATAAGTTTTAAAAAAACAACAAAAGACACTTGTTCACAATAGCACAAAAAACCTTAAAGAATCTAGGACTCAACAGTGAATGTGTAAGATGATTCTGGAGGGGAAAAATATTGACACTACTGAAGGACATAAGAAAATCTGAAAAGTGGATAAATATGCAATTTTAGTCTGTTCAGGCTTCTGTAACAAAATTCCACTGACTAGATGGCTTATAACTAGCAGAAATTTATTTCTCACAGTTCTAGAGGCTGGGATATCCAAGAGCAAGGTGCCAGTAGATCCAGTGTCTGGGGAGGGCCACTTGCTGATTCATAGAGAGTAGTATCTTCTCGCTGTATTCTCACATGATGAAAGGAGTAAAGCAGTTCTCTGGGGTCTCTTTTATAGGAACACTAATTACCTCCCCAAGAGCTCCATTTCCTATTCCTATCACCTTGAGGATTAGGATTTCAACATATGATTTTTTTTTTCCTCCTCATCTGAGGCACCGGGGATTTGAACTGCAGCCCTTGCGCACACTAGGCAAGCGCTCTCCAAAACAAGCCATTTCTTCGGCTCCTCCACATATGAATTTTTGAGCAACAAAAACATTCAGACCATAGCATATACCATGTTCATGAAGGAGGAGATCTAACATGATGAGACAGCCAATATTCTCCAAAATAATTTATAAATTTGACATAATGCTATCAAAATTCCAGCAAATTAAAAAAAAAGAACTCAACAATCTTGTTTTCATTTTCTTTGAAAGTATAAAACTCTAGCTTGGCACAGTGACATGCACCTGTAAGGGAGGTTGAGGCAGGAGGCAAGCAGGTTCAAAGCCAGCTTCAGCAACTTCAGGAGACCCTGTCTCAAAATAAAAAGTAAAAGGGGGTAGGGATGTAGCTCAGTGGTAAAGTGCCCCTGGGGTTTAATCCCCAGTACCAATAAATAAATAAGAAAAAAAGAAAAGAATGAATAAAAATGTATTTTGAAAAATAAAATCAAATATGGAGAACTCACTCTATCAGGTAGTCAGACAGACCACAAAGTTAGGGCAATAAAATTAGTGTAGCATTGGCATATGAAAGGTCTAATAAGATGATGTAAGAAACACAAACTTAGCATAAAACATAAAACAGAATTCCTGGGATAAAAATGATATCAGCTTTTAGCTTTTGTTTATCATGGAAGGATTTTATTTCATCATCAAATCTGAAAACAGGATCTTGCTTGCCTGGGCTGGAGTTGAACTTGTGATCCTCCTGCCTCAGTCTCCCGAATCTCTGAAATCACAGGTGTGCAAGACCACGCCCAGCCAGATAGTTTTCATTTTTCCTAATTTCAATTCCACCTTCCACCTTCACCTTTAAGAGCTATTTCCCAGGGAAGGAAAGGACAGTCTCAAATTAGTTCTGAAGAGATCGACAGTGTTTCCCACCCAATGGGAAGGGCACACGTGGACTGCAGTGGCACCTGCCCCCCATCCCTCCTACTCTACACCCGTGACAATAGGAGGGAGAGGGCCTGGGAGGAAGGGAGTACCTTCAGGTTTGATTACACGTGGCTGCCGCCATTTTGAGACAACAGCCAGGCCCCGTAGGACCCCTGGCCGGACTGACAGAGCACCATCTCCAGGATCCCTCAGCCCGACAGATCACTCCCTGCCTCTGGGACCCTCACATCGACTGACTGCTCCCTGCTGCCATGACCCCCAGACCAACTGACTGCGCCCTATCACCGGGACCCCAGACCAACTGATTGCACCCAGCCTCCAGGATCCCACAACCATACCAAACACACCCGACCTCCAGGACCCCTGCAGGACCAACCACTTCCTGCCTCCAGGACCTCCAGCTGACCACGGCCACACCCTAAGCTGCAGCTCCCCATTTGCCACCACATTTCGGAGCCAGAGCACTCATCTTGGATAATCCTGGAAGCCGTAGCTCTGATCTTTAGGTGGGGCAAATCCCATCCTGCAACGCCTGCTGGAGGCTTGAAGTTCATTGTCAGGTACCTCTCATGCATCAGGCTACTGAACACTGGGAGGTTTCATTACTATATGACTGTTATACTGTAGATTTTCTTTTTTCTCCTTAGAGAAAAAATTTAAGTTTTTATTTCTTTACTTTTCTTGCTCTCTTTTCCTTTTGTTTACCTGTTCCCTCAGAGTCTCTTTCTCCCTTTTTTGCATGCTAATATCCAATTTCTTTTGATTACACTCTCACCCTTTCTATTTTCTAGAACTTCTGTATATTCTTTTCTTATCCCATTAACAGCCACATTCTACATCCCTCTGCATCCTCTTTGTCCTCCATTAGAAACTGCAGACCTTATTGCAAACCTGTTTGTTTTACCGAAGATAATATTTGAACTCATTCTGTTTACTATGACAATTTTGTTATTGTCCTCATAGGGGCTATTTGGTCTAGGATTGCATAGTGTCTGATTTGGGCACTGCTAATATTGATCTCCCCTTAAAGAAAGGGTTTTGGAAACCTATAGTGCCACTATAAGCATATAGGGGGAAATCTGCAATACCCCAGATCTGCACTGCTAGAAGGGAAGATACATGAACAACATGAAAAAACAAGGGAAGAAAATGATCCAAACAAACCTAGATTCTATATTAATAGAATCCAATGACAGTATGTTAGAAGAAATGTCAGAAAAGGACTTCAGATTATACATGATTAAGATGACTCGCGAAGCAAAGGATGAGATTAGAGAAAAAATGCAGGCAATGAATGATAATACCAATAAGCTGAAAGAGCAACTGCAGGAAGCAAAGGATCATTTCAACAAAGAGATAGAGATTCTCACAAAAAACCAAACGGAAATCCTTGAAATGAAGGAAACAATAAACCAAATCAAAAACTCAATGGAAAGCATCACCAAAAGACTAGACCACTTGGAAGACAGAACCTCAGACAATGAAGACAAACTATTTAATCTTGAAAATAAAGTTGCCGAAACAGAGAAGATGGTAAGAAATCATGAACAGAATCTCCAAGAACTATGGGACATCATGAAAAGACCAAATTTAAGAATTATTGGGATTGAGGAAGGCACAGAGATACAAACCAAAGGAATGAACAACCTATTCAATGAAATAATATCAGAAAATTTCCCAAACCTGAAGAATGAAATGGAAAATCAAATACAAGAGGCTTACAGAACACCAAATTTACAAAATCACAACAGAGCCACACCAAGGCACATTATAATGAAAATGCCTAACATTCAAAATAAAGATAGGATTTTGAAGGCCACGAGAGAAAAGCATGAGATTACATATAGGGGGAGACCAATACGGATAGCAGCCGACTTCTCAACCCAGACTCTAAAAGCTAGAAGGGTCTGGAACAACATATTTCAAGCTCTGAAAGAACATGGTTGCCAACCAAGAATCCTATACCCAACAAAACTAACCTTCAGATTTGAAGATGAAATAAAACCCTTTCATGATAAACAAAAGTTAAAATAATTTACAGAATGTTCTCAACAAAATATTCCATGACGAGGAAATGAAAAACAACAATGTAGGTCAGCAAAGGGAGGAACTACCTTAGAGAAAAACCACTCAAAGGAGAAACCAAGCCAACTTAAAAACCAAAAATAAGCCAAATGACTGGGAATACAAATCATATCTCAATAATAACCCTGAACGTTAATGGCCTAAACTCATTAATCAAAAGACATAGACTGGCAGAATGGATTAAAAAGAAAGACCCAACAATATGCTGCCTGCAAGAGACTCATCTCATAGAAAAAGACATCCACAGACTAAAGGTGAAAGGATGGGAAAAAAACCTACCACGCACATGGACTCAGTAAAAAAGTGGGGGTTTCCATCCTTATATCAGATAAAGTGGACTTCAAACCAAAGTTAGTCAGAAGGGATAAAGAAGGACATTTCATACTGCTTAAGGGAACCATAAATCAGGAAGACATAACAATAGTAAATATTTATGCCCCAAACAATGGTGCATCCTTGTACACCAAACAAATCCTTCTCAATTTCAGGAATCACATAGACCACAGCACAATAATTCTGGGTGACTTTAATGCACCGCTGTCACCACTAGATAGATCTTCCAAACAAAATCCAACCAAAGAAACCATAGAACTCAATAACACAATCAATAACCTAGACTTAATAGACATATATAGAATATTCCATCCATCAACGAGCAGTTTCACTTTCTTCTCAGCAGCACATGGAACCTTCTTGAAAATGGACCATATGTTATGCCACAAAGCAGCCCTTAGGAAATGCAAAAAAATAGAGATACTGCCTTGTATTCTATCAGATCATAATGGAATGAGAGTAGAAATCAATGACAAAATAAAAAAGAGAAATTACTCCAACACCTGGAGACTAAATAATATGCTATTGAATGAAACATGGATAACAAAAAACATCAGGGAGGAGATAGAAAAATTCTTAGAGGTCAATGAGAATGATGATACAACATATCAAAATCTCTGGGACACTATGAAAGCGGTACTAAGAGGAAAATTCATTGCATGGAGCGCATTCCAGAAAAGAATGAAAAGTCAACAACTAAATGACCTAACATTACAGCTCAAAGCCCTAGAAAAAGAAGAACAGAATAACAGCAAAAATAGTAGAAGACAGGAAATAATTAAAATCAGAACTGAAATCAATGAAATTGAAACAAAAGAAACAATTCAAAAAATTGACAAAACAAAAAGTTGGTTCTTTGAGAAAGTAAACAAAATAGATAAACCCTTAGCCACACTAACAAAGAGAAGGAGAGAGAAGACTCAAATTACTAAAATACATGATGCAAAAGGAAATATCACGACAGACACCACTGAGATACAGAACTTAATGAGAAGCTACTTTGAAAATTTGTATTCCAACAAAATAGAAACTACTGAAGACATTGACAAATTTCTAGAGATATATGCTCCTCCCAAACTGAACCAGGAGGACATACACAATTTAAACAGATCAATATCAAGCAATGAAATAGAAGAAGCCATTAAAAATCTACCATCCAAGAAAAGTCCAGGACCAGACGGATTCTCAGCCGAGTTCTACAAGACCTTCAAAGAAGAACTCATTCCAATACTTCTCAAAGTATTCCAGGAAATAGAAAAGGAGGGTACCCTACCGAACTCATTCTATGAAGCTAATATCACCCACATACCCAAACCAGGAAAAGACACATCAAGGAAAGAAAATTTTAGATCAATATCCTTGATGAATAGAGATGCAAAGATCCTTAACAAAATATTGGCAAACCGTATCCAAAAACATATTAAGAAAATTGTGGGGGGCTGGGGAGATAGCTCAGTCGGTAGAGTGCTTGCTTTGTAAGCACAAGGACCTGGGTTCGATCCCCAGCACCCAAAAAAAAAAAAAGAAAGAAAAAAAAAGAAAATTGTGTACCACGATCAAGTGGGGTTCATCCCTGGAATGCAAGGATGGTTCAACATCCATAAATCAATAAACATAGTCCATCATGTCAATAGACTTAAGGATAAGAACCATATGGTTATTTCAATTGACGCAGAAAAAGCGTTCGACAAAATACAACACCCCTTCATGCTCAAAACACTAGAAAAAATAGGGATAGTAGGAACATACCTGAACATTGTAAAGGCTATTTATGCTAAGCCCATGGCCAACATCATTCTTAATGGAGAAAAACTGAAACCATTCCCTTTAAAAATGGGAATAAGACAGGAATGTCCTCTTTCACCACTTCTATTCAACATTGTCCTTGAAACTGTAGCCAGAGCAATTAGGCAGACCAAAGAAATTAAAGGGATACGAATAGGAAAAGAGGAACTTAAGCTGTCACTATTTGCAGATGACATGATTCTATATTTAGAGGATCCAAAAACCTCCTCCAGCAAACTTCTAGACCTCATCAATGAATTCAGCAAAGTAGCAGGCTATAAAATCAACACACATAAATCTAAAGCATTTTTATACACAAGCGATGAAACAGCTGAAAGGGAAATGAGGAAAACAACCCCATTTGCAATAGCCTCAAAAAAAAAAAAAAAAAACAACTTGGGAATCAATCTAACCAAAGAGGTAAAAGATCTCTACAATGAAAACTACAAAACATTGAAGAAAGAAATTGAGGAAGACCTTAGAAGATGGAAAGATCTCTCATGTTCTTGGATAGGCAGAATTAATGTTGTCAAAATGGCCATACTACCAAAAGTGCTATACAGATTCAATGCAACTCCAATTAAAATCCCAATGATGTACCTTACAGAAATAGAGCAAGCAATCATGAAATTCATCTGGAAGAATAAGAAACCCAGAATAGCTAAAGCAATCTTTAGCAGGAAGAATGAAGCAGGGGGTATCGCAATACCAGAACTTCAACTATACTACAAAGCAATAGTAACAAAAACAGCATGGTACTGGCACCAAAATAGACAGGTAGATCAATGGTACAGAATAGAGGACACGGACACAAACCCAAATAAATACAATTTTCTCATACTAGACAAAGGTGCCAAAAATATGCAATGGAGAAAAGATAGCCTCTTCAACAAATGGTGCTGGGAAAACTGGAAATCCATATGCAACAGAATGAAACTGAACCTCTATCTCTCACCCTGCACAGAAATCAACTCACAATGGATCAAGGACCTTGAAATCAGACCAGAGACCCTGCGTCTTATAGAAGAAAAGGTAGGTTCAAATCTTCAACTTGTTGGCTTAGGATCAGACTTCCTTAACAGGACTCCCATAGCACAAGAAATAAAAGCAAGAATCATAACTGGGATAGATTCAAACTAAAAAGCTTTCTCTCAGCAAAGGAAACTATCAGCAATGCGAAGAGAGAGCCTACAGAGTGAGAGAATATCTTTGCCACTCATACTTCAGATAGAGCACTAATTTCCAGAATATATAAAGAACTCAAAAAACTCTACACCAAGAATACAAATAACCCAATCAACAAATGGGCTAAGGATATGAACAGACACTTCACAGAAGAAGATCTATAAGCAATCAACAAACATATGAAAAAATGTTCACCATCTTTAGTAATAAGAGAAATACAAATCAAAACTACACTAAGATTCCATCTCACCCCAATTAGAATGGCGATTATCAAGAATACAAGCAACAATAGGTGTTGAAGAGGATGTGGGGAAAAAGGTACACTCATACATTGCTGGTGGGGCTGCAAATTAGTGCAGCCACTCTGGAAAGCAGTGTGGAGATTCCTTAGAAAACTTGGAATGAACCTACCATTTGACCCAGCTATCCCACTCCTTGGCCTATACCCAAAGGACTTAAAATCAGCATACTACAGAGATACAGCCACATCAATGTTCATAGTTGCTGAATTCACAATAGCCAGACTGTGGAACCAACCTAGATGCCCTTCAATTGATGAATGGATAAAGAAACTGTGGTATATATATACAGTGGAATATTACTCAGCTATAAAGAATAATAAAATTATGGCATTTGCAGGCAAATGGATGAAATTGGAGAATATTATGTTAAGTGAGATAAGCCAATCTCAAAAAATCAAAAGACGAATGATCTCACTGATAAGTGGATGATGACACATAATGGGGGGTGGCAGGGGGGCAAGAATGGAGGAAGGAGGGACTGTGTAGAGGGAAAAGAGAGGTGGGAGGTGTGAGGGGGGAAGGGAAAAATAACAGAATGAATCAAACATCATTACCCTATGTAAATGTATGATTACGCAAATGGAATGCTGTTACTCCATGTATAAACAGAAACAACATGTATCCCATTTGTTTATAATAAAAATAAATTTTAAAAAAATGATATCACAAATCAGAGGAGAGGACAGTTTAATAAATGGAATCATCTCACCTAAATGAGGAAGAATGAGGTTGGATTCTATACTAGCCTGCTCTGGCTGCCCTAACAAAATACAGACTGGAGGGCTTCAACAACATTTTGTTTTCTCACAGTTCTGGAGACAAGAAGTTCAAGACCAAAGAGCTGCATTGATTCCTGGGCAAGGACTCTCTCCCTGGCTGGTAGATGGTGCCTTCCAGCTGTCCTCAAGTAGTCTTTCCTTGTGCAGACTTGGAAAAAGTGTTGTGGCATCTCTTCCTCTTCGAAGGACAACAGCCCTAAAGGGTTAAGGTGCCACCCTACTCTTAGGACTTCATTTAACCTTAATTACCTCCATAATATTGTGCTTAATAACTTTCTTATTATGTTTCTATCTCCAACACAAGTACTTTGTAGGTTAGTGCTTTAGTATATGAAGTGGGGGGGGGGGGTAACATAATTCATTCTATATCGGATTCTTTCCTTAATGTATAAAAGTGAATTCCAGACAGATTTAAGACTAAATGTTAAAAATAAAACTGTAAGATTAATAAAAGCAATGAAGATCTTTGCAAGTGGAAAATTCTTAAGATTCCAAAGCAAAAAATATAAGGAAAAAAATTTTTTTTTTTTTTTTTGTATCAGGAATTGAATCCAGGGGTGCTTTATCAGTGAGTCACATCCCCACCCTCTTTTACTTTTGATTTTAAGACAGTGTCTCACCAAATTGCATAGGGCCTTGCTAAGTTGCTGAGGCTGGCCTCAAATTTGTGATCCTCCTGCCTCAGCTTCCTGAGCCGCTGGCATGCCAGTCATTGCACTCCACCTAAGAAAGCAAAAATTTTCCCAGGAGCCCTATTATTACCGTTTGGATCTGGAATGTCCCCTAAGACACACATGTTGAAGGCTTGGTCCCCAGATGGTGGCGCTATTGGGAGTTGATGAAAACTATAGGAGGTGAGATCCAGCTGAAGGTAGCGGGGCATTGGGAACTTTTTAGGACTATATTTTGCCCTGTGCCCTTTGGTAGTCTCTCTTGATCTGCCCCCGCCACCCCACTTCCCAGCAACTATGAACAGTTTTACCCCACCGTGGCCTTCCACCATTATGTTCTGCCTCACCACAGTCCCAGAAAAATGGAGCCAACTGACAATGCACTGCAACTTCCGAAACCATGAACCAAAATCAATCATTTTTTCCTTTAAGTCGATTTTCTCAGGTATTTTGTCATGGTAGTAGAAAGTTGCTAGCATTTCACTGGGGGAAGGAAAGATGATGGAATGAGACAATCATCACCCTATGTACATGTCTGATTACACAAATGGTGTGACTCTACATCGTGTAAACCAGAGAAATGAAAAGTTGTACCCCATTTGTGTACAATGAATCAAAACACTTTCTACTGTCATGTATAATAAATAGAACAATTTTTAAAAATGTATTACATGTTCACACCTAACTAAAAGGTGACTAGAAAGAAGGGAAATTGTGGGTAGGGATTATGTCAAAGAATCAGAGTCTGACATAATCTAGTAGATATCTTCTAACTTCAGTGCAGAATTCCATGGTGTGCATTCACCACATTTTACTGGGTTGACTTGAGGTATAGAAGCTTTTTTTTTTTTTTTTTTTTGGTCTCCCTCAGCCTGTTCTAACAGGGATATTTTTTGTTTACTTTTTTCTATGTAGTGCTTTTTATTAGTTCATTAGAATTATACATAACATTAGGATTCATTTTGACATACTTATACAAGCATGGAATATAACTTGCTCCAATTCTATCCCTATTACTTCCCCTTTCCCTTCTAACCTCACCCCCCCCCCCATTCTCTTTCCTCTACTCTACTGATCTTCTATTAAATTATGGTTTGTTTGTTTTTTTTTAATTAGTGCATCATGGATATATGACATAAAGGTGAAACTCACTGTGGTATATTCATATATGTACGTAGGACAGTTAGTTCGATCAGATCCTTTCGACCATTCCTGCCTTTCCCATCATCCCCCACCCGCTCCCTGTAGTCCACTGATCTCGCTTCAATTTCCATGGCATGCCCCGCCCTCGCTTTTTGAGGTATAGCAGCTATCTTGTGATTGAAAGGAAAGGTAAGAGCAAGTCCTGACATTTAGTTGCTTAACACCAACAGCTTACTCTCCCTAAACTTTTTTATCTGGTGTGAAAAACAAGGCCCTATTTTTCTTTCTTTCTTTTTCGCTTTTTCTTTTTTCTTTGTTTCCTGGTCCTGGGGATTGAACCTAGCAAGGCGAGCACTCTACCACTGAGCTACATCCGCAAGCTTTTTATCATTGTTTTATTTATTTATTTATTTGTTTGTTTATTTATGTGTTAGAAAACTGGGGATTGAAGGTAGGACCTTTTTACCACTGAACTACACCCCCAGCCCTTTTAATTTGAGACAGGGTCCCTCTTGATTGCTTAAAGTTGCTGAGGCTGACCTTGAACCTATGATCCTCCTGGCCTAACCTCAGGAGTAGTGGGCAGCTGGGATTTTAGGCGTGAGCCACCACACTCAGCTAAAACCCTATTTCTTAAACCATGCATGACATGTTCACTTGCAGACAAAATAAATGAATGGGGCTATGTTTAAGCAGAAAGGGTTGGGAAAGCAAGATCTATGTCGGGAGCAACTTCTGGCTTTGAGAGTCACATGAGCATGTGATGAGAAAACAACAGTCACTACTACAGGAAGCTGATGAATCAGGAAGCTACTCACCAGAGCCCGCCTGCTGCTGTCATGATTTGTGACAGCAAAACGGATGTCCCATGCTATGTAGCTCTGTTCCAAATATATGTCTTGCACAAGAGCAGAGACTAAACCACAGATTCCTTGTTCAAGGGGACCTGGGAAGGACTGTTTTAGCTTTCTAGCTCCTGTAGTTTCGAAGAAACACTAAAAGTAGCTTTGGATTGATGTTAAGCAACCAGCCCACTACAGACAGCTTTTGGTTCCTCACAACCAAAGGCACTCCTAACTGCTATGCTACCCAAGAAGCAACAAGGACAGGTTTTTTGTTGGTTTATTTGTTTTTTTTGCGTTACTAGGATTGAACCTAGGGTCTCATGCATAGTAGGCACCTACTCTACCACTGAGCTACATCCCCAGGCCTTTTAAATTTTATCTTGAGATAGGGTCTCACCAAGTTGCTAAGGCTGGCCTTGAACTTGCAATCCTCCTGCTTCCACCTCCCAAGTAGCTGGGATTATAGACATGGGTAAGAACAAACAAAGAGATCATATTAGTTAAAAATGGATACACAAATCAACTCTATCTTTTTCAGTAAAATGTACATTTGCTTTTCTTTTCTTTTTGGTACTGAGACTTGAACCCAGGAGCACTTTACCAGTGAGCCACATCCCCAGCCCTTTTATTTTTTGAGACAGGGTCTAGCTGAATTGCTTAGGTTGACTTCGAACTTGTGATCCTCCTGCCTCAGCTTCCTGGGTGGTAGGCATTACAGATGTGTGCTACCACCTCACCCAACTTTATTTTTTTATTTTGAGACAGGGTCTTGCTAAATTTCGAAGGCTGGCCTTGAACTTGTGATCCTCCTTCTTTAGCCTCCCAAGTCACTGGGATTACAGGCTTTTGCCACACACCCTGCTGAAATGTACATTTTCAAGGATATATAAGTGCCAATTGGTAAGGGGAGGAGGAAAAATTGGCCTGGGGACCAAGGATGAAAGGGAAATAAAGTAAACATTACTTACAGAGCAACATTTTACAGCAGTGAAAGTGATACAAACAGAGAAATGTAATTGTTTTAATTTTCTACATCAGAGGTCTAATTCATTAAATTTAATATTAAACAATTTAATAACAACCCATTATTACATTAATAATTTAACTTAAATATTTCATATTTAATTTACCACATCAAAACTAATCCATTAAATTTAACACATTATAAGTTCTATATTTTTTTTTTTTTTTTTTTTGGTACCAAGGATTAAACCCAGGTACACTTAACCACTGAGCCACATCCCCAGGACTTTTTTGTATTTTATTTAGAGATAGGGTCTTGCTAAATTGCTGAGGCTGGCTTTGAACTCTTGATCCTCCTGCTTTAGCCTCCTGAGCCACTGGGATTACAGGCTCATGGCCACTGCCCCTGGCATGTTCTATACTTTGTATGTGAGGGCTGGGGTACTAGGGACTAAACACAGGGGCAATCTAATATTAAGTTACATTTCCAGCCCTTTTTATATTTTATTTTTGAGTCAGATCTTACTAATTGCTGAAGCTACCTCAAACTTACTATCCCGCCTCAACCTCCAGAGTGACTGGGATTACAGTAGTGCTCCACCATGGCTGGCTATACTCTACATACACTTAATTGGACAATTCTTTATTCCTTGATTTCCCTAGAATGTCAAAAAAAAAAAATGTCCAGGTGACTTCTGAAGACCCTACTCCAAGTGGACCTGAGAGTCCCAACCCTATTCCTGCCACTGCCTCCTCCCTAATCCTGCCCCATCAAAGGGGAGGGAACTTCAGGCTTAGACCCCATAGCCCTTCCATCTTCAAACACTGTCTCGGGGGCTGGTTGTGGCTCAGCAGTGGAGCGCTTGCCTGGCATGGGTGAGGCACTGGGTTCCATTCTAGGCACCACATATAAATTAATAAAATAAAGGTCCATTGACGACTAAAAAATATTTTAAAAAGAAGAGGAAGAAGAAGAGGAAGAAGAAGAAGAAGAAGAAGAAGAAGAAAACTGTCTGGGAGGCGTTCAGCTGGCCCAGAAGGCTGAAGGCGAGTGCCTTTTGTCCATCGCCAGTCCTACTCAGCGCCTGAGTCCCACCTTGCCCCTGGCAGGAGGAGCTGCCCAGGAGTTGCTCTGTCTGGCAGGATCTTGGGGCGGGTCTTGGATGGCTAAGACAGAGCACCTGCCCCTCCAGGTCCCCAATCCCTCCCTAACCCGCTTGACCCAGCTCAGCCCTGAGGTGTTTGCAGCAGCTCTTCCTGAGAAAGTCCAGCCAGCCATCTGTTATCTGCATTGCTTCCTGGGGAGGGACAGTCCCTGCAGCCACTCCAGAGACCTAGTAAGTGTGCTCCTACACATCCGAGGAGTGCTCCTGGGCCCCGGGCTGTGCCACTGCAATGACCACCTCCTGAGGACCCTCAGAAACCCAGGTAAGAGAAAAAGAGACAGACCCCTGTCCTGAACCTCACTGACACCCTGCCCTCTGCTGGGTCCCCAGCCACCCCCTGCTTGTCTTCCACCTGGTCATGGGTGAGGCACCCTGGAGGAGGGTCGCAGCTGGGGGACCCTCGTAGGATCCAGGGAGACACTGCTCTTCTCCTTCTGTCATAGCTGCTGCCATCTGCATGAGGAAGGACCTGTCTTTTGGCCCCAGACTGGAAGAGGAGGATCTGCCATTGCAGGGGGAGGGCGGCCATGTCTGAGGCACTGTCCTGCCCCAGCGAGGGCAGCCCTACTCCACGCAGCAAGTTGGGGACCCTGTATCGGGCCTGTGTCCACAATGACCCTGCCCAGCTCCAAGCCAAGCTGGATGTTGGGGTCTCCCCAGAGGAGGCCACCCAAGTTGACAGCAATGGGAGGGTGAGGAGCTCCAGGGGCTTCCCAGGGCACCTGGGGACAGGTGGCTTGGTACCCCACCACACCACCTGGTCTGCCTCTGAGAGAGTTTCAGGGTCAGTCCCCACTGCCTGGAGGAAGCGGGTGGGTGAGGGTGGTCTTCACAGGGTTTGGGACAGGCTCTGGACAGATGTGGGTTTAGGGGGCAGAGAGGGACAGGGAGACCCTGAAGGAAAGCAGAGCTGAGCTGCCCTGCCCCCAGACAGGCCTCATGGTCGCATGCTACCACGGCTTCGCGAGTGTCGTCGCCCTGCTCAGCCGCTGTCCTTTCCTCGATGTGAACCATCAGGACAAAGACGGGAACACAGCCCTCATGCTGGCTGCCCAAGCAGGTGCGAGGCTGCTGACCCCCACCTTTCACCAGCCATCGGGACACGTTTGGTGCACAAGGTCCACGCCAGACTGGGTTGTGTCTGGTGGAGGGTGGATTTGGAGCTTCGTCACCCCTCGCCTGGGAAGCCAAGCTCCACCTTCTGTGTCCTGCAGGCCATGCTTCTCTGGTGAGTCTCCTGCTCAACTACTATGCGGGCCTGGACCTAGAGCGCCGGGACCAGCGGGGGCTCACAGCGTTGATGAAGGCGGCCATGCGGAACCGATCAGAGTGTGTGGCCGCCCTCCTCATGGCAGGTGCATGGGGCCTGGACTCGATGTGTGACCTCCAGTCCCTCTCCCAGGCTTCCCCACAGACACTAAGTCAGCCTTCCTTTGGTTGGAGAGAGGAGAGAGTGGAGATGGAGGGTCAATCTAGGCCAACTTCCTGGAGAAGGGGAGCTTGCTTTGGGCTTCCCACAGTGAACAAAGTCGAGCTATTGACAGCTCTGTTTATGGAGATTCCAGAAAGAAATGTCTGGGAGGGTGACCTAGACCAACTGTAAAACCTAACACCAAGAAGGGCTGCATCTGGAACCGGACTCTTAGGTTTTGGTCGGGACCCTGCCACTGACTCTGTGACCCTGAGCAGGTGGCCTCCCTGTCTGGGCCTCACCATCATGAGGGTGTTGGCCTTGCCTAAAATGCCCTTCAGCTCTGGCAAGCCTGGCCCCCAGGAGACACAAGATGTCCATGTGGTGGCCAAGTGGAGTTAAGGGGAGGGGGCAGTGAGGCCCACGCTGTCTGTAGAGTTGTGGGCCCTTGTTATTCCTGGAGGCGGGGCTGCCCTCTGCTGCTCACTGAGGGATCCCCCCTCCAGCTTTTCCCTTCCCTTGCCCTGGGTTTGGGATGAGACAGGAGGGACATCCACAGCCCCTCTTTGTCTCAGAGTGACTCCTTTTCTCCCACCCCCAGGATCAGAGGGGTGTGGGGATGAAGACACAAACCAGGAGAGGGGACCCATAGAACGTGCGCCCACATGCCTCCCCCGGAGGGTGTGGGCTCTGCCTGAGCTGGCAACCGTCTTCCTCTCCTCAGCTCAGCCTCTTGGATTCTGGAGGCTGCTATTCTGCTCTGGGTTGGAGACCCCAATAGCTCTCAGAAGTTTTTCCCCATCTGGATTTTAGTCTCTTCATCTCTGTTAAACAGGAAGTGGCAATCCCAGGCTGGGACTCCATGGTTTTGAATCTAGCTCAAATCGGTCCTGCTGCCAAAGTCTCTGCTCTTCTGCAAGTCACACATTCCTTGTCCCACCCTCTTGTCACCCTGTGCATTTTCCCAGGTGCTGACCTGACCTCCGTGGACCCTGTTCGGGGCAAGACAGCCCTGGAGTGGGCCTTGCTGACGGACAGCTTTGACACGGTACGCAGGATCCGGCAGCTGCTGCAGAGGCCCCGAGTAGAGCAACTGAGCCAGCATTACCAGCTCGAGTGGCCGGCCTTGCCTGGGCTCGTGGCCCAGGCCCAGGCCCAGGCCCAGGCTGCCCCATCCCTCCTAGAAAGGTTGCAGTCCACCCTGAGCTTCTCCTTTGCCCAGTCCCCTCAGGAGGGGGGTGTTCTGGACCACCTTGTAACCATCACCACTGGCCTGGCCAGTCCCTTCCTTGCCACTGCCTGCCACACACTGTGTCCTGACTACCCACCTGCACTTGGCACCCGAAGCAAGTCTGTGCCAGAACTGCTAGGTACAGCCCCACCTCCTCCTCCAGTACCCCAACCCCCCCAGCTAGTACCTAGCCCCCGGGTCTTTGTCCCCTACCAGAGCCCTCAGGGCATGTTCTCTCAGTGGCTGCAGCCCAGGGGTAGTACCAGCACTAGGTCCCAAGTTCCCAAGATCCTCCTCTCCAAGGCTCCCTCAGCCCCCAGACAATACAAGTTGATGTCCAGGTCTACAGGGCATAATAACCTGGTCCTTCCTCTCTGGCGATACCAGGAGCTCAGGTTGGAGAGGAAGAGACAGGAGGAGGAGAGGTTGGCACAGGATCAGGGGAAGATGGGCTAGGTCAGGCTAGGAGCAGGTAATTAGGCCCTTTTCTAAGCTCCATTTTGCCTAGAGACACTTCTGCCTTCCCACCCACCTCTATTTAAGTAAATTGGGTTCCAACCTATGTACAGTGTTATTCATTACAGCACTGTTTTCAACAGAAGAGTGAAACTAACCAAAGTGTCCATCAATAGGGGACTGGCTAAAATTTGGGGGGTAATTACTGTATACCCTTACACTATATTCTATGCAATGCATTGTAAAGCTAGAGTAAGGAAGTTCTTTATGTTCTAATATTGAAACAAACTGAATTTGCCCCAAACCTGAATTGGGAACAACTTCCTCCTGCTGAGAATGGAGACTGAAGGGCTGCCTCCCTGCCCCACGCATGGCCTGACAGATGCCAAGAAGCCAGGAGGCAAGACAGCCCCCTCCCCAGGCCTGTGTAGCACAGGCTGATGAAATCTGTGTATGTACATTTCCTGCCTTTTGTCTCACTTCCCTACTGCAGCTTCTTCTCCTTTAAAAGTTCTGTTCACCTTCAGGGATCTCAAAGATGGAACTTATAGAACAATAGGTTTCTTTTATCTTCCTTCAAAACTGGCTTTGAATAAAATCTGTTTTCCTACCAATTTGATTCCAAAATATTTCTGGAGCTATGAGCATTAGAGTCTAGTCTCTACCTCCCTGCTCACAACTGGTGCCATCCAGTAACAATATGATACTGTTTTCAAGATGAATTAAGTGATAATAATTGAGGGGTAGAAAAGCATGCATGTCACACTACTATTTGTCAGAGTAAAATTTTCACCGATATAAATATGACCAACACACACACCTGTAATCCCAGCGACTCCGGAGGCTGAGGCAGGAGGATTACAAGTTCAAGGCCAGCCTCAGCAACTCAGCAAGACTGTAAGCAACTTAGTGAGCCCCTGTCTCAAAATAAAGTAAAAAGGGCTGGGGATGTGGCTGAATGGTAAAGCACCCCTGGGTTCAATCCCCAGTTCCAGAAAAACAAACTAATGAATATAGAGTACCAAGATGTAGTTAACAACTTAATGAGCCAACCAGCAGGATGGATCAAAAAGAGAAATGGAAGACCATTACTAACAGTTGGAGGAAGAAAACATGCTGGACCAAGGTTGCAATATTAGGCCAGGTGCAGTGGCGCACACTTGTAATCCCAACTGCACAGGAGGCTAAAGCAGGAGGAATATTAGTTCCAGGTCAGCCTGCAAAATAAAAATAAAAAGAGCTGGGGAAGTAGCTCAGTAGTAGAGTGACCCTTAGTTCTATCCCTGGTACAAAAATAAAAAATAAAAAAGGAGCACTTCAAATGAAGTTTATTAACCAATGATCTGAAATGAAATATCTTTGATGGGGCACTTAGTAACTTTTGGGGGATTTTATTTGCAAATTTTGAATATTTCTCTCAACACATTTGTTGCAGAAATATATTTGCTTGTATATTTATAATAATCCTAGCAACCATTTATAAGGGGCTTACTATATGCCTTAACACATTTACCCTCCCAGTAATCCTAAGGATCCAGCTTTGAGGACAGGAGGCACAGAGAAGTTAAGTAATTACCCAAATCCCTCAGCTGGAAGCCAGCAGAGATCAAGACTGAGATCCAGTCACCCAATTGTGGCCTCCGCAAAGCTACCCCATACACCCTCACTGGAACAACTCTGGGAAGAAACATACCATTTTCTCTGGGAAAGAACTGAACAGCTGAATGGGGGGGTGGGAGGGGGGCAAGAATGGAGGAAGGAGGGACTGTATAGAGGGAAAAGAGGGGTGGGAGGGGTGGGGGGAAGGAAAAAATAACTGAATGAATCAAACATCATTACCCTATGTAAATGTATGATTATGCAAATGGTATGCTGTTACTCCATGTACAAACAGAAACAACATGTATCCCATTTGTTTACAATAAAAATAAATTAAAAAAAAAAAAAAAAAGAACTGAACAGCTGACCAGGTGTGGGAGGGAAAATTTTCATTGACTATCTTTTTGAACTTCTTGATTTGAAAAAAAAAAAAAAAAGAAAAACAACTGTATTTTTTAGACCAGTTTTAGATTTACAGAAAAGTTGTGAAGGTAGTACACAGAGTCCCCTCAGTTTTCTCTTATTAATGTGAGTATAGTACATTTGTTGCAATGAACGAGCCAATATGAATACATTATCATTAACTACAGTCCATATTTTATTCACACATCCTTAGCTCTTACCTAATGTCCCCGTTCTGTTCCAAGATCCTATCCAGGATGCCAAATGAAATTTACACATCACTTCTCCTTTGATTCCTTTTAATTGTGACAGTTTCTCAGCCTTGCCTTGTGGCTGATAATCTTGGCACCTCTGAGTAGTACTGGTCAGGTATTTTGTGACTGTTTCTTAACTGGAACTTGCCTGTTTTCTTATGATTGAACTGGGCTTATGGGTTTTCAGGAGGAAGACGGTAGACAGAGGTCAAATTTTCATCATGTCACGGTCAAGAGCACTTCCTGTGAACATGACCTGTGACTGTTGGTGTTGGTCACCTGGCTGAGGTACTATTAGCAGGTTTCTCCTGTAAATTTACTCTTTTCTCCCGTTTCTATTCTGTACTCTTTGGAGGGAAGTCACTATAGGAAACCTACGCTCATAGAATGGGAGTTAAGTTCCATCCCTTTGAGGGTAGAGTTATCAATGTGAATTATTTGGAATTCTTCTGCACAGAATATTTTGACTTTTTTTATATATGTACACTGGGACTGGGGATTGAACCTAGGGTTATTTAACCACTAAGCCACATCCCCAGCATTTTTTTATTTTTTAGTTCAAGACAGGGTCTTGCTAAATCGCTTAGGGCCTTCTAATTGCTGAGTCTGGCCTTGAACTTGTGATCCTCCTGCTCAGCCTCTCAAGTTGGCATTTAGACTTTTTAATCATGTATGAGTATATTTTGAAAAAAATTAAATGTGCTCTTTTTTTTATTATTATTTTATTGAAAACAAATGGGATTAAATGTGCTCTTTTTTTAATAGCTGTTCCATTATATGAAAATTTATTAAAACATAAGACAAAAAGTACATATTTGGCAAAAGACCTAAAACAAACACAGAGAAAAACTTATATTACAACACATCATTTTTTTCTCCAAGTAAATGAAACATTTTATTTAAAATATTTGATATACCCTAGAATATTTTCTTTCATTTTGAAAATGTATGTGCTTTTATTTCTAGATTATCACGCTTTTTGGAACAACTTTCTACAGAAGGATTATGAAATAAACTACACCCCTTGATGTTGCAATTTGTCCTGAATTTCAAGTTGATATTTATTAGATTTACTTCATTTTCATTTGGAGAACACTCTCAAGACTTTGAGTGCCTGAAAATCATACTAGTCTCTGTCATTAACCTAAGGGATGTGCCTGGTCTTGTTAGTGCTATCTCTTCCTTCCTTCCTTACCTCCTTCCTTCCTTCCTTGCTTCCTTTCTTCCTTCCTTCCTTTTTTGGTACTGGGGTTTGAACCCAGAGGTGCTTAACCACTGAACCACATCCCCAACCCTTTTTAAAATATTTTATTTAGAGGCAGGGTCTTGCTGAGTTGCTTAGGGCCTCACTAAGTTGCAGAGGCTGGTTTTGAACTTGCAATACTCCTACCTCAGCTCCTAGAGCTAGTGGGATTATAGGTGTGTGCCACCACACCCAACCAACATCACTTTCTGATTTAATCTTCATCTTCCTTCTATTGTACAGTTGAGGAGACTGAGGTTGTGAAAGCTGTGATGGACCCAGTGTCTCTTCTTGATAGGTGGCTACATGGTGCTTGGAGTTCAAGTCCCTGAGACTCCAAAGCCCATGTCCATCCCACTGCAGCACATGATGTCTGCCCACAACTGAGCTTCCTCTGCTTTTTCAAACATCTCCTTCCCACCTCCCACCTGCTGAGGGGTGACCCCAGAATCTACAGGGCTCTCTCTGTTCCAACTGGGCTGGATTTGGTGTAGGAGGCAGCAGAGGCAGGAGCCTCCCTACCTTGCTGAAGATCCACCTTTCCAATCCTTGGCCATCTGCAGGACACTGGAGTCCCAGGCCTTCCCTCCAGCAAACCCTCATGCCTAGCCTGTCTCTCTAATCCCCTAACAGCTCCTGACAGCTACCTCCAGTCTTCCCCAAAGCCCTTCCCCAGGCTGATCAGAGGGGAAAGAAACCTCCAGGCCTGGACTTGCTCTGCCTGGGCCTCCCAAAGCCAGTCTTTCCTCTGTTGTCCCAGTTCCCCTGCCCTCATTCCAGTTTCTAAGGCTTTCAAATTATGTCCCTGTCAGCAGAAGCTGAGAAGCCCATGACAAGGCCTGTAGCTGTACAGAATGCAGACCACAGGGAAATCGCCTTTGGAATGCAGTAGCCCTGGATTTCCATCAGGCCCCTGCCTCTCCCAGCCTGTTTCCTGGTTTACAACAGCAAATGATGATCATATATAACCACTGCTGCTTTCCAGGTTGTTGTGAGGCCTAAAGAGTGAGGGCTCTGTAGGGCTCTAAGCATCACCTGGCATATGGTTAGGCCTGGGAGGTAAGCTGAGCAGCAGCCAGTTATGAAGCAGTCGAGTGGGCAGCACCACAGAGGAGGCCAGTGGATACTCCCTTGGGATCCCATGGCCTCTCCTATGATTCTAGGATGTTATTCCGGTGACCCTCAAAATCCAAAGACACATCCCAGGCAGCCTTCTCAGCATGCCCACCCCAGCCCAAATCGCAGCCTGCTCTCTGTCACTGTGGCACTGAGGGCAAGCCAAGCTGTTCACTGCTGGGCATGATCCATCCCCACCCAGGAAGATGGGGCTCTGTGGGTGGGACTACAGGGTCAGTTGTCCTAACACAGGCTGGGATGTTAGCTAGGCTCATGGAAACCCCCCTCCCCTCACTTCTGCGTAGGCAGAGACCATGTCTGCATACCCAGCTCCTGTTTCAGTGCCTAACCTACTCAAGAAAGGAACTGAGAAGGCTCCAGTAAGGTTCAGGATGCAGAAAGAGGCCTATATCATCTACCTCCTCTCAGAGGTTGCCTCCTTTCAGTGGCAATGTCCCCAGTAATGCCAGGGCATGTCCTAGGAAACCCAATGGGTCAGGAGAAGGCAAAGGAATAGATATATGGGGGGAAGAACAGAAGAAGAGGTGGGGACTCATTGGTCTGCGTTCCCTTTTCTCCATACTGGGGAACTCCAACAGGATTCCCTCCTCACCAGCAATCATATTTTCCAAATGAGTGAATGCACCCATGCGTCTTCCACATACCCCACCAGGCTGGCCATGCCCCTGCCCAAGCCGTCCTCCCCCCTGCCCAATCTCTTCTTTGTCCTGACCTCTCAGGACCCTTTGTCTGTAAGGTCTTAGCTGCCTCCACCGAGGAAGCCACCTGGCCAGGGCTTATGCAAAGGTTTGGACCTGCTTACCTCTCTCCTTGCCCCTAGAGGGACTGTGGCTTTCACTGTTAAGTGAAAGGCCTGAAGCAGAGGAGTTGAGAACAAGACCTGACCTTCCCCTCAACAGCCCTGCCCCTGCCTGCTCAAGTTAGACAGACTGAAACCTCTACCACAGTCACACACAGTGCCAGATGCAGATATCAACAGCCAGGCCCCCAGGGTTGGCCAGCTCACAGGCACAGAAGCACACACAGGCCCACTGGCCCACAGACTCCCAGTAGCATACAAAGGAGCCACATACCCAAGCACACATGAACACAGTCACACAGGTGCACAAACACATAGAGGTACTGACCAAGAAAGACAGGGTTCCCTACTCCCTGTGGTTCCAGCCCATTGTCTTCCCAACCCTTTCCCCCCAACACTGTGCATCCAGCTCCTCCACACATGCCTGGTGTGAAGTTCCAAAGTCCCACTGACCAACTGGAGCAAGAGATGGAGGGTACTGGAGTGGGCCAAAGCCTTGGTCTTAAGTCTCCCTTTAGACCTGGTGTCTTCCTTGACTGGGAAGAGCCATGGGCCTTCTCAGAGAAGGAGAGAGGAAAGCAGGTCTAAACCCAACTCCTTTGTGCCTGCTGACACCACTCTTGATACCTCTCTGCTCCCCATTCCCTGCATCTGTGCCAATGTCCTGCACTGGGGGACAAAGGTCACAGGCCTGTGATTTGGAGAGTCCTGGAGACAAGAACTTGCCTGAGAGCCCTCAGCCCCAGGGCCTCTGGTTCTGGGAAGGGCAGAGCCTGGGCACGGATGCTGGAGGGGCGGGAAAGGGGCAGGATTTATGGCATTTCCCCTCCAGCTGGAAACAAAGGCAGATTCCTGTGTCCAGTGTGAGCAATCCGGTCCCACCCACCCGAGTGGCTAGAGTTGAAGGAAATCCCGTTGGCCTCTGGCCTCACCCAGCTACTCAGCCGGCTCTGTCAAACAATCTCTTTCCCAGTCAGAGCTGTTACCTCTTCTCAAATCCTGGGAAACCTCTCCTTGTCCAAATGCTAAGCCTTTTCCATTGGGGATGGCCACCTTAACCCCTCAAACTCTCTCTCCGGGCAGTAAGGGTCCCCTAAGCACCATGTCTCTCAGCCCCTTGCCAGTCAACCCTGGCCTCCCTCACCCAAGTGCAGGCTTGGCTCTTCATTAGAGAGGGAAAGTTGAGATGTCTCTAAAGAAGTCCTGTGCCACCCAAAGTGTTCAGCAAGTCCTTGGAGGCAACCTCTGTCCTGAGTTTTACCTGAACATTTGCCAATAACAAGAGTGGCATCCCAGCAAATTGACAGAATTTTTTGGGGGGGATACTGGGCATTTAACCTAGGGTTGCTTACCACTGAGTCACATCCCCAGCCCTTTTTATTTTTTATTTTGAGGCAGGGTCTTCCTGAGTTGCTGAGGGTCTTGCTATATTGCTGAGGCTGGTCCCTCGGGATAACAGGCATGTGCCATCACCCCCTCTGGTCTTCTCTTCTTGCACCAAAATTGTAGCTCCAAGGAAGGGGTGGATGCCACTGTCCTTAATCAGTGACGTGTCAGGAGATCCTATCTAGTATTAATAGAATAAGAAGTAAGGGTTTGGCTGTATTCCTTAAATTTTCATAATAATAATAAAATAATCCATTATAAAAGGGAAAACCATCTAAATGACCTAAATCCTGAAGCTGTTGAATAATAACAATACCTGAAGTTTTAAGATCTATAGTCAGCCCAGGAACACACATTATTGAGAGTTATTAAGTATCAGAGAAATGACACTTTGCGAAAAGGGATGTCCCCAGCAAGAGGGTCTGGGGATGAAGTACAATTGCTTCTCATTAAATACTCTTTTGCAGAATATTATTTATTTTACCCTGTGCTTATTTGGGTTTTCTATATATTTTTTCAAAATGGTTGCCTCATACTCTACAGCTTCCCCAGCAGTTGCATATTCATCTGTATGATAACCCTCATGTAGCTATCAGGAGGGGCAATACTTATTACTCATCTTGAGCAGCTGAGGACATAGGGGTTGCTCTACCATCCCCAGCCTCACCTCTGGTCTCCTGACTCCCCGTTTCTGTGCTCTTTCTCTTACCCAACAGCTCTGCTCTCCCTCCAAACCAACCAAAACCATGAGTGAGTGTCACAGCTGGTGGAGGACTTTCTCAGGTATTTTGCTGTTGGTCTGAGAATGTAGTAGAGAAGGAATTATCGACCCCTTCCCACAGGTATGGAAACTGGGGCTCACACGCAGTGTTCCAGTTCCCAGACTTTCCACTGACTCTTCTCTTCCTCAGCAGCCAGTTGGTTTGAGAGTTTGAGAGTTCAGGGTCCTGGGAAGCAAGTGGGGAGGGGCAACCCAGAACCAGGAGCACTGCCAGAGAGGAGGTGGCACCGGAACCAGGTTCTGAAGGAGACTGGCATCACACAGGCACCTTTTAACCTCCAGACTCTCCTGCCCTGATATGCCATCCCTTCCTCAAGAGGTTCTATCCTGAGATGTGTTATCCCGAGGGTCCAGGGTTGGGAAGGGAGCAGACAAACCCCTCTATAGGAGATCTGGAAGAACTGGGAGGAAGAGGAAGAGGACTTGGCGGCTCAGAGTCTGGAAGTCTAGCCCTTGTCTGCCAGCCTCTTCCTGAGGATCTGGGCAGAGCTCTGGCTTCTCTACCCTCCCAAACCTTGGCACCAGCCCAAATGCCTGTTGACCTGAGTTATGGAGGCAGAGCCATACAGTCCAGGTAGTTTCCTGAATCTTAATGTCAAAGAATATTACACACACTGGGAGGGAACTTCAGGATTCTCTAGTCTAAATCCCTTAGGGTACGGAGGAGGAAACACACCCAAAGAAGCGATACAGGCCCAGAACCCAGGTGCCATGACCCACGGTTACTCTTTTCAGGACACCATGGCGCCTTCTGCCCTGAGCTGCAGGACACCTGGAAAGACATTTCCTCTCCCTCTTCCTCCAGGCAAAACTCTGCCATACTAAGAATCTCTCCTGGGTGTTGAATAGACGGATAAATGAAATTTACAGGTATCTGCTCTTTTTCCCTAAAGGAGATTCATACTTCTTCCTCCTCAGGCACCCTGTTCTACAGGTTTTCTGTCCGACATTTGAAAAATTTCTAAATTGTCTAATTGAATTCTCCCACTCTGCAATTTTTCTTCTTTTCTTTTTGCAGTGCTGGATGTCAAATCCAGGGCATCACACATATTAGACAAGCCCTCTACCACCGAGCTATACATACCCTCAGCCCTCCAAGCTGCAATATAAGTGGAGCAAAGCCCAGCTCATCCCCTGCTAGAATATTATGGCCTGGTGCCGTGGCATACACCTGCCATCTCAGTGACTCTGGAGGCTTGCTTGCAGCAGGATGGCAAGTTGGAGACCAGCCTTGGTAACTTAGTGATACTCTGTCTCAAAAAAAAAAAAAAAAAAAAGAAAAAAGAAAGAAAGAAAGAAAGAAAGAAAGAAAGAAAGAAAGAAAGAAAGAAAGAAAAATTTCTGGCGACGTAGCTCAGTGGTAGAGCTGCCCTGGGTTCAATCCCCAGTACCATGCACACACAAAATATTATGAAGAATCTTGAGATAGAAATAGCAGAGCATTAAACCAAGCATGGGTCCCTGAACATCTGCACTGTTCACACACCTATGAATCCTACCCTGCCCTGGTCTCAAGAGTAATGCTTGATACACCTGTAATTCCAGTGGAATATATTATATATTTTTTTAAAGGGCTGGGGATATGGCTTAGTTGTTAAATGCCCCTGGGTTCAATCCCCAGTATCAAAGGGACTCAATACTTATAACTGGTTCAGAAAGGAAAAGGTGTCCATTGCCTTGCTTTCACACTGGAATCTATGTCACCTGCCATGGTAGAGAAGTCTTGCTCCGGTTTCACTCACACTTTCTTCCCAGGATCTCCAGGCCTGTGCTTCAGGCACTGCTGGGAAATTCTGTGTATCTAAATCTCAATCGAAGTCCTGGGCTGTTTCCTCTTGTTCTGTCCTCACTGAATATGAGGAACAGCTGGTTCCTCTGAGCAATTAATTCTTGAAGACTTGGACACAGTCTGTAATTCCTTTTCCATGTCCTCATTGGCCTTAGGCTCCAGTGCTTTCTCCAACTCTTGTGTCCCTTCTTTGACACCTCCCCCAGGTTCTCTGTGTGCTCTGGGAGGCCTGGGGTTTGCAAGAGCTCCCCCCACTGAAGCGACAATCACAGTCCAGAGGGCTCAGTGTCCTGAGAAGGGGGGGAAGACTCCAGCACCAATGACCAGCACCCTTCTACATGGGTCCTCTCTTCCTCCTCCCAAAACCTACTCTACTTTTTACTGTTTCATGAACTCTGCCCGCAAAAAGTCTTCCATCCCCACTGACTCCCATTGGTGACTCTCAGCTCTTGACCAACTCGATGATCTCCCACATTCATCTCCCCAAGGATTCAGGTCTTGGACTTGGGCTATGGGGGTCCCATGGAGTCTCATCCCAACCCCCCAGGCCTGAGATTCATGGGTTGGGGGAGGGAGAGATTGACTAGAAGTCAAAGCAGAGCAGAGAGGAGTGTGGGTGCAAAAGATGGTCACATGCCATGCTCCCAGTTGTGTAGTAATAGCGTGCCGAAGTGGCTGCTATAATCTGAAAGAGCAGATACTGTAATCCCATAGTACTTCCTATTGGCCGCAGGACACAGGTCTGACCTGACACTGAAATTTGGATGTGTCAGAGTTCTGGGAATTCATGAGGCTCACAAATTGTGAAGTGGCAGCAGGGTGGGGGATGGGGAGGGTTTCAACAAAGGAAGTGAGGTCAGTCAACTATTGATGCCTGCCTGAGCCTTTGGCCATTGTCTCCCCCAGCCTCTATTCCTGTCAGCCTGTGGGGTGAGGTGTCACTGGCCCATCTTGCAGAATCCCATGTTAGAGCAAGACACCTTAGATGTCTACTCCTTCATCTCTCCACCGGCCCTGAGGCCACTTCCTCCACAGCCTTTTCATATGTTAACTTCTTTAACAAACTCCCTCACTGAGGGCCTACTTTGTGTGGGCTTAGCCAGCCAGCATCTTGACTATAGACAGATAAACAGCATGCCCTTTGATTCTGCCTGCAACAGAGGAGTCTGCCACTGTTTATTATGACCATCTAACAGATGAGGGACTGAAGCATGGAGAAGTATCCCTTGACTAAGGTCATACAACTAACCTGGATTCCCAGTAGGTAGTCTGACTTCAGAGTCTGTTTGGATAACCAGGAGGCTAGGAATAAAATCCTGCCACAGAGTACACTCAGTGACTGAAGCAAAAAGTGACAGGGAGGTCTGTACTCCCAGCCCTGGCAGGGGCATCAGGAGAAAGTACTGTTGTCCCTTTGATTCCCATTCTGTTCCCCTCCCCAGCCGCCTGGTCTCAGCAGTATGAGGCTCTGTTCCCTACCGCTAGAGTTCCATTTTGGCGGACTGGGGCTTTTCCTGGAAGGGGAAAATCCAAGGCAGCTCCCAGCGTCTCCATTCTGGCCACCCCTGGTAGGGAGGCCGTCCTTGTCACCGAAATGCTGCAGACGGAGAAGCTCAGCCCACCCTCATCAGAGACCCAGAGCTGCCCCTATTTGGGTCGCTTTACCCCTGTGTTGAGCGCAGACTGGGGAGGCGGCGGAAGAGGGGAGGGGACAGGGTGTGTGTGAAGGGGCTGGAGGGAGGAGGCAAAAAGATTTGGGCCCAGTGAGGAGTCCCAGAGGGCGGGGCCAAAATTTATTCGGACCCTGCGGGCCGCAAACTGCCCTTGCTCCTCGGACACTCCTAGACCGAGAACGCGGGCTGAAGCCGGGTAAGGACAGGTAACCTCCCTCCCGCGCCACCCCTGCTCCTGTCCTTCCTTCGATGCCCCCCTTATGGACGCCGGGGTTCCAGGCTGCTCCCTCAGCGGCTGCGAGCGCCCCCGCCCACCCCAGCCGTCACACGGTGCCTCCCGCTTCAGCTCGGGCCCCCACGGCTCTGGGCCGGGACCCCACGGGACCCCCACGGCGCAAGTCCAAGGCCCGCCCCCTCGGGGAGGCGGATGTGGGAGGCTGGGCGGGGGCGCTGGCCCGTGACCCGGAGCAGGGGGCGACCGGGACGGCGGCCGCGCCGGGGGTCTGGGAGCTGCGCGGGGGAGCGACTGGTCCCGCGGCTCAGCCGGGGTCGAGCGGGCGGCCCGTCGGCGAGCTGGGCAATAGGAAACGGTTTATTAGGAGGGAGTGGTGGAGCCGGGCCAGGCAGGAAGACGCTGGAATAAGAAACATTTTTGCTCCAGCCCCCTTTCCAGTCCCGGGAGGCCGCCGCGCCAGCCGCGCAGAGCGAGCCCCTCCCCGGCCCCAGCACGTCCCGGGCCGCGCCCGGACCCCGGGGCCGGGTCCCCAGTCCAGCGCTGGTCGTGTGTCCGCGGCCGCCACCAGGGAGAGGAGGCGGCCCCCGCTCGCTCACGCTTGCTTCCGCCCGCGGGCCCAAAGGTGAGTCCAGGGCGGTGGCCAGCACGCGAGGCGGCGGCTTGACCCCCGCCCCAGTAAGCCCTTTCTTTGGGTGGATCTCAAAGACCTCTCAGAGAAGTCGCAGCAGGGTCAGTCTGAGCTCAGGATGCGCTGTCTGCATACATCTGCCTATGACCGCACCTGAGACTGGACTGGGAACCAGGAATCGCTCCTGCTAGGTGACCTGGGGGCTGTCACTTAACTTCTCTCTTCTCCTATCCTCATCCATGAAGTGGGCAGAAACGTTCTTGCCCTGCTACTCTCACACGTCCCTCCAGGCCGCTGGGTTGACCCGAGAGTATGTCCATTTTCATTGCTATTGAGTCTCCCCTTGAAGCCACCTTCCCCAGACCTTAACTCCTTCCCACAAGCCTTACCCCCAACCCTGGATGGTGGCATGATTCCCATACCATGGCCTTCTTCCTTCAGGGTCGAGGTTTTCCGTCTGCCTGGACACTAAAACCTCTTGAGGTCTCTGGGTTGGCTGCCTGCTCCTTCTTTTCCCCTCCAAGAAGGGTCCATAATGGGCAGTAGCTCTCATCCCCTATTTATAGACAGCTGGCTTAGTTAAGTTTCTGTCCTCTCTGATTCCTCACTGTTCCATTTGTCCAGTACCTGTCCTCTCACCTGTTCTCCCATGTCGTTGTGCTGTTAAAAGTAGCTATCATTTATTGAGTACTTATTATGTACACCTGTAGATATAATTTGTCTCATTTAATCCTGTTCACAATCCAACAGAAAAGGGATTAATTTATGCCTAGCTTAAACAGGTTCAGACTTGAACAACTTGTCCATTGCACCTTGAATGGTTTAAATAGCAGGATTAGGGTATTGGTAGCATTGATTAAGTGCATACTGTGTACTACTTAGTAATCTGCTGAATAACTTTACTAGTTACATCTATGAAATAAACACTATTACTAGGGATATCATACTGTATACACTCACGAGGAGAGGCCTAAGCCCAGAAAGGCTAAATGACTTGCTCTAATCTTACAGCTCTAAGTGACAGAGGTGTGATCTGTTTTTGTTTTTTTTTTTTTTCTTTTTTTGTGGTGCTGGGGATCAAACCCAGGGCCTTACGCTTGCAAGGCAAGCACTCTACCAACTGAGCTATCTCCCCAGCCCTCAGAGGTGTGATCTGAACCCAGGTCCACATGATCCAGAGCCCCTACCCTAACCTCTATGTCAGACCGCCTTATCTGTAGTTTTGCTTTGCTGAGGTTTCAGTTACTCGCAGTCAACTGTGGTGTCGAAATATTAAATGGAAACTTCTAGAAATAAACAATTCATAAATTTTAAATGGTACACTGTTCTGAGAAGTGTGGTGGAATCTTGCATCATCCCAATCCTTCCTCCCTGGGACATCATGCTGTGTAGACTGGCCACCTGTTAGCCACTTAGGAGCCGTCTTAGTTGTCAGGTTGGCTGAGGAGGCTTTGCAGCGCTTGTGTTCAAGTAACCCTTATTTTACTTAGTAACCACCCCAAAGTGCAGGAGTAATCATTCTGAAAGTGTGGATATTCCAAAAGGAGCTGTTAAGCGCTTCCTTCAAACAAAAAGGTAAAAGTAGATTTTCATTACAGTATGTTGTTATAATTGTTCTATTTTATTGTTAATGTTAATCTCTTTGTGTGCCTAATTTCTAAATTAAACTTTATCATAGGTATATGAAAAAACATGGTATATGTAGGGTTTGGTACTATCCATGGTTCCAGGTATCCACTGAGGGTTTTGGACCGTATCCCCTCAGGTAAGAGGAGGTGTGCTGCCTCTACACTCTGCTGGAGACTAAAATCCAGGCTTGCTTTTGCTCTATCACACTTCTGTGAGGGGCTAATAACATGATGTGAATGAATCGGAAGGGCATCCTGATGTGCACAGCCCAGTCTGGTCCTCTGTGGTCCAGGTTAGACCTAATGGAGCGAGACTGAGGCAAGATGGCCGTGTTTCATGCTGGGCAGCCAGCTCTGCAAACATCACTGCTGCATTGAGCCTTCCTGCTGATGGCAGTGGGTTTTGTCAGTCCCTCAGGTGCACTGGGGAGAAAAAAAATTAACAGCCATCTTCCAGGCACACCTCTACTCTGGCTTACCCACCTGAGACTCAAACACTGACTGCACACAGATGACATCTGGGTGGCAACATTGTAGTTGCAATTAAACTGGAGCAGGGCACCTGTTGATGACAATAGCGAGCAATTTGTTAGCTGGGTCCCATAACATCCTTTTCCTCCTTCGAGGCACTCACCTAATTCCAAACAGTTGGAGGAATAACAATAATCAAAAGAGAAATTATTCTCAGCAATTTTTAAATTTATCAAAACACATTTGGATAGGCTGGGATTGTAGCTCAGTGGTGGAGCGCTTACCTAGCACATATGAGTCATTGGGTTCAATCTTCAGCACCACATTAAAAATAAATAAATAAAACAAAGGTATTGTGTCTATCTACAACTAATATATAGTTGGAGCTGGTGTGGTGGTGCACACCTGTAATCCCAGCTACCTGGGAGGCTGAGGCAGAAGGATTGCAAGTTGGAGGCAGCCTGGGCAACTTAGTGAGATCCTGCCCCAAAATAAAAAATAAAAAAGGATGGGGAATATAGATCAGTTATAGAGCATACCTGGGCTCAGTCCCCAGTACAAAAACCAAACCAACCATATTTCTCTTACCATCCTGAGCCCTAGTTTCCCTGTTGAATTATTGTAAAGATTAAATGATGGAGTGGAACCACCATTTGACCCAGCTATCCCACTCCTTGCCTATACCCAAAGAACTTAAAATCAGCATACTACAGTGATGCAGCCACATCAAGGTTTATAGCCGCTCAATTCACAATCCCAGATTGTGGAACCAACCTAGATGCCTTTCAATTGATGAATGGATGAAGAAACTGTGGTATATATATACAACAGAATATTACTCAGCCATAAAGAATAATAAAATGATGGCATTTGCAGGCAAATGGATGAAATTGGAGAATATCATGCTAAGTGAGATAAGCCAATCTCAAAAAACCAAAGGATGAATGATCTCGCTGATAAGTGGATGATGTCACATAATGGGGGGTGGGATGGAGGCAAGAATGGAGGAAGGAGGGACTGTATAGAGGGAAAAGAGGGGTGGGAGGGGTGGGGGGAAGGAAAAAATAACAGAATGAATCAAACACCATTACCCTATGTAAATGTATGATTACACAAATGGTATGCCTCTACCTCATGTACAGAGAAACAAGATATATCCCATTTATTTTCAATAAAATAATTTTTAAAAAAAGATTAAATGAGATAAACCATTAAAGTTCAGTAGTTGACACATAGTACTCAGGGGAGGTAACTATTATTACTTCATAGTGTTAACTAATGTTTCAACTTAGTTTAAGGTTTGTGATTTGGGGTCAACAAACAGTGAAACTTCTGTCTGTAGGAGAAGTTTCATGCAGTTTTACTTAGAAGTGAATGGATATTGCTAGCCCCCAGAAGTCTGTGCTACAGTCTGGTTCAAGGCAAATCATGTGTGGGTGGGGTGTCCGTCTGAGTTTAGCCTGGTGAGACCTCAGGACCCCTCCTGTACTTAACGTTACGCAGTGCTCGGTCAGGAACTGCAGTCCCAATTTTACTCCATCATATTCCCAGGATTAGACCAGAGGTGAGTTCTGCAAATACTGTGGCCCTTCCCTGCACGGTCAACGACGAGAGCAATGACTCTCCCCACCCTTGCTCCATGGTGTCACCAAGTCCTTGGCTTTGTGTTTAGCCTTGTCTGTCCCTTCCGTTCCAGTTGTTGGGGAGGTCCCTGGGTGGGATGGAGAATCCTTTCCCTTTGTGAGCCATGTCCACTCACCCAGAAGGGCAAAATGAAAGCCTAGGAGCCAATCTTAGCTTCCTGTTGGACACATTTCTCAAAGCATGGCACCCACACAAACTGATCAGAATTCCCTGAGAACTTTTGAAAAATGCATGTTTCTTGCTGGTCTCAGACAGACTGAATCATAATCTGGAGCGGGTGGGGGGCTGGGGATGTAGCTCAGTGGTAGAGCCCTTGCACTTGTCTAGCACATGGGAGGCCCTGAGGTCAATCCCCAGCACTGAGCAGGTGGGGAGAATCTGGAGTTGGAATGAAATCAGAGAACATGCATCCCTAACCCCCTGCAGGGATGTCTAGTAGGGGAAGTGTGTAGGTGGGCTGGGGATGGTCCAACAAGTGGAAGCTTAGGTAGAGGATTCTAGAAGGATGACAGATGCCATGTTTGTTGTTGGCCACCTTTTCTTTCCTGCCTCACCCTCTCCTCAGCAGCTTTCTGGGCAAAGGCTGCTAAGGATGGCTTCCTGCCCATGCCCCAGTGGGCAGATTCAGCTCATTTGGGGCTCTCTCTTCATCCAGCCACCGGTCCCATTGCTTAGTACTGGCCAGAGTCCTCACTGATTGCCCAAAGGGACAAAAGGCAGGTCAGGCAGAGGCTGGGGACACAGCTGCAGCAGCCCAGGGCTCTGTTTCCTTCCCCAGCCAGGGCCTCTGGGGCAGAGGAAGCCCAGGCAGGAAGACCAGAGCTGCCACCAGCCGGAGAGGCCCATGAAGCCCCCCACCCCACCCCCAGCCACCCCACATTCAGAGCCTCAGTGCATTATTCTTTGACAGTGGACCTTCTGTAGCCTAGGTGGCCATATGCCCAGCCCTATAGCCTCATCATGTCAGGCCAAAGGGCACTCTTCCTCCCTCATGTTAACTGCCCTGGTTGGAGAGCCAGTCCCCAGACACATTCCTGAACATTCTTTGCCATTTAGAAAGTCCTTGTCGCTGCCTGACCACAATCCTTGCTTACAGTCTCAGCTCATATCTTGTGGTTCTAAGCTTTGAGAAGTGAAGAGTGGGGTGGCTTGGGACCCAAGTTGGGGACTATCATAGATCAGAATTACTACCCTTAACATTCTCCATCAAACTTCTGGAAAAGTCCAACCTCAGCCAGTCATGGAAGGTCAAACATTCAATGTCTAAATGTGTTTCACTTCCCCTCCCACATCACTGGCCCTCCCCCACCCTTTCCCAGGACAACAAGGAACCAGAAGTGTGCTAGGGAATGACTCTCAGAGGATACCTTTTATTCTGCTAAGGTGGTAGAGAAGTTCCTTTATGCCTGGCATGACCCCACACTGTCCAAGCTACACCTGGTGGTTATAATTCCAAGGACTCAGACGTGTGCTACCATATTAGATCAGGAAACAGTGGAAGGAGCACTGGACTGGGAGTCTGGACACCTGGGTTGAACTCCTGCTACTGCCACTGAGTCCTGCCTGACCCTGGACAAGCCTCCTTCCCTTTCTGAGCCTCAGTCCCTTCTTCTCTAAAGTCAGGAGTTGGACTTCATGATTTCCAAGGTGTCCTTCCAGGATTGTGTCACGTGCATGTCTCAGCCCCAGGTGATTCCTCCAGACCCTGCAGCTGCTCCAGCCTGCCATGAGAATATGCCCTTAATTCCCTGTTGTGCGTGACTCTGCTTGTTCTATCCAGACCTCAATCTAAACAATCTTGATTCCTGTTCCTGGCTTGGCGGGACCCTGAATGGCAGGAAGTGAAGACAGGAGCCTGTTTATGTTTGAGGCAGCCACAGCAGGGGTGGGGGGGGTGGCACTGGGAAAGGAGTGGGCAGGGGTGGAGGCTGGGAGGGGTGGGCAAGAGGCATAGGGAAGAAGGGGGCTGCTAAAGAAATGCTCCATCCACCCCACCCCAGAGCCCTCTGCAGCCTCCCAGCCTGCCTTTGGGTCTGAGCTCAGCAGCAGAGGAGCAGAGCTGGGATTCCCTGGAGCTCACAGGTCACTTAAATATGGGTTTCCACCCTTAACCCTGAACAGGATGGTTTCCATGGGGAAGTGAACCAGGACTTCCCTTGCAGGCCCCGCCTCAAAGCCAGACGTAGTGGGGAGGTGGCCTCCCTGCCTCCCCCCAAAAAACCTCCCAGTGATTTCCTCCTGGTAGGAGGGAGTCACAGTCAGCGGCTGTCACATTTTTTTTTGCAGATCTTACCTCCTCTCCTTCTCTCTCCAGGGACCATGAACTTGGGCCACCTCAGAAGGGGCTTTCTAATACTGCTAATGGCCTTGGGCGTGATTCATGGTGAGTATGGGGGGAGAAGCTGGGAACAGGAGCCTGGATGGGGAAAGGGCTATCTGGGTTCTGCTCAGCTCAACTCTTGCTGGGGCCGAATCTGAAGAACTGGGGAGAAGGAAGATGGGCTTGACTAGAGTCAGGGGGCTAAGAGGCTCGATTAGGCTAAGCTCCTTGCTGTCCTCTTGACACAAAACTGTCAAACTCCAGGGTGGGGACCTCCATCTAAGGTGGAGGGTGGGGTATTGGCAGGAAGAGGCTGGAGAGCCTTCGGGGCTGGGGCTGGGAGCCTGGGCCAGGTCTGGAACTAGAAGAGGAGGTTTGGAGATCACACGGCAGACAGAAATCTGCTTCTCATAGTCTCAGCTGCCCTTGATTGGGGGTGAGGCTCTGAGGGAGGGATGATCAAGGGATGGAAGTAAGAAACCAGGGCCTCAAGGGATTTGTTTGGAGGATTAAAAGGGAGAGGAGTGGGACAGCATGGGTTTTGAGTTCACCTCGGGAGAGCTGTACCCAGAGTGGCTGCACTTCCGGCATGTCTCCCAGGTGACCCCGTGAAGCCCTCTCGGGACCCACTGGTGACCTGCACATGTGAGAACCCACACTGTAATGGGCCTACCTGCCAGGGAGCCTGGTGCACAGTAGTGCTGGTCCGGGAGCAGGGCAGGCACCCCCAGGAACATCGAGGCTGTGGGAGCCTGCACCAGGAGCTCTGCAGGGGACGCCCCACTGACTTCGTCAATCATTATTGCTGCTTCAGCCCCCTCTGTAACCACAATGTGTCCCTGGTGCTGGAGGGTATGTCCAGTGGCCCCAGCAACCCCTCCTTCTCAGACCCTGCCCACCCTGCCCTGCTTTTCTCTCATGCTCTGGCCCATAAGGGGATGGGGTTAGGGGCAGGATACTGGGATCTGACTGGCAGAGTGACCTGACCCAAGGGTGGGGAGCTGGTCTGATGGAAGTTGGAACTCAATATACCTTTCTGACAGCCACCAAAACTCCTCCAGAGCAGCCGGGAGCAAATGGTCAGCTTCCTCTGATCCTGGGCCCTGTGCTGGCCTTGCTGGTCCTGGTGGCCTTGGGTGCTCTGGGCCTGTGGCATATCCGGCAGAGGCAAGAGAAACAGCGGGGCCTGCACAGCAACCTGGGCGAGTCCAGTCTCATCCTGAAGGCATCCGAGCAGGGAGATAGCATGTTGGGGGTATGGACCTGGGGGAACTGGGATCCCTGGTGGAGGGTGGATAGCCAGGAACTACCGAATTAGAAGGGAACACCTGGAGATTAGAGCAGGCAGGGAACTGGGTGAGTAAGGAGCATGCAATGACAGCAGCAGGATGCAGGTTGACAATAGAGAAGGGGGCCATGGCTGGTGGGAGCAGCCTCTCAGTGGCTTCTTGGTATCCCCAGGACTTCCTGGACAGTGACTGCACTACCGGCAGTGGCTCTGGGCTCCCCTTTCTGGTGCAGAGGACCGTGGCACGGCAGGTCACCCTGGTGGAGTGTGTGGGTGAGCAGTGGGTGAGCCCAGGGACGGGGATTGAGTGCTCCCATAAGCCTGGAGGGATGAGAGAGCTTTTGACTTCGGAGTCACAGTTAGGGCCAGGCCTGGGTCAGAATGGAAATTCTGCTGGACAGGGAGTGGGCTGGAGATGGGCCAAGGCTAGGTTCTTCTTCAGGAACAAGAGCAAGAGCTGGTTGAGGGTAGCCTGCATTTGGGTTTAGGTCTCAGAGGTTCTGCAGGTGGGGTTTGTATAGCATAAAATGGGGGGCTTTTCCCAGACTTTGTGTGCCCAGTGTGTGACTCTTCCCCTCCTTTCCTGCACTGGATCAGGAAAGGGCCGCTATGGTGAGGTGTGGCGAGGCTTGTGGCATGGCGAGAGCGTGGCGGTCAAGATTTTCTCCTCAAGGGATGAACAGTCCTGGTTTCGGGAGACAGAAATCTACAACACTGTGTTGCTCAGACACGACAACATCCTAGGCAAGGGGGATGGGCACTGTTCCAGGCTTGGGGTTCTCATTCCCCTGCACTTATGGCTGGAGCCCACAAACCTCCAGACCTTATT
The DNA here is from genome assembly GCF_902686445.1 of Sciurus carolinensis. Lineage (NCBI taxonomy): Eukaryota > Metazoa > Chordata > Mammalia > Rodentia > Sciuridae > Sciurus > Sciurus carolinensis. The sequence continues at coordinate 112,105,014 of NC_062216.1, forward strand.
AACCTAACCCCGAACTACTCCCAGCCCACATTCAGCCCCAACCTATGACTCCAATTTAGGCCTATGACCTAAGTCTGATCAAGTTCCACCCCAGCCCCAGCCCCAGTTTGGCCCAGCCCATTCCCTGTCTCCCAGCCCCACCCTGACTCGGACCAGTTCAGTCTCTTTCCTCCCTAGACCCTTGTCTGAGCCACCCTGACCCTTCTGCGCACAGGCTTCATCGCCTCGGACATGACTTCCCGCAATTCGAGCACGCAGTTGTGGCTCATCACACACTACCACGAGCACGGCTCCCTCTATGACTTTCTGCAGAGGCAGACCCTGGAGCCCCAGCTGGCCCTGAAGTTAGCTGTGTCCGCGGCCTGCGGTCTGGCGCACCTGCACGTGGAGATCTTTGGCACACAGGGTAAACCCGCCATCGCCCACCGCGACCTCAAGAGTCGCAACGTGCTGGTCAAGAGCAACTTGCAATGCTGCATTGCCGACCTGGGTGAGCCGCCAGTACGGGGCGGGGCAGGGGCGGGCCCTTCGCCGGTGGGCGGGGTTCGCGCGCTCTGCCTTTGCTTTGCTTGTTCTGGTGGATGTGGACCGCGATTGGCACTTTGCTACTTGAAGAAGTGTCTCGTTTCACCGCTGCACGAGGCCCCCACGGGTTCTCTTAACACTCTTTTCAAACCCAGATTCCTTCCACCACCCACCCTGGCTCCAGGAGTTGGGAAAAAAGGGACAGGGCACCCAGGAACCTGGATTCTCTTCCCTGGCTACATTGGTCCCCTGCACCCAACATGAGGTGAAATGGGCATAATAAAGCCTACTTTGCCTATTCACATTTGATAGGTTTTTGGGAACTTTGAGAGCGCTATGAAAGTAAAGGGTAGCCCAGCGTGGTGGCGCATGCCTGCAATCTCAGCAGCTAAGGAGGCTGAGGAAGGACCAGGAGTTCAAAGCCAGCCTCCGTGATTTATTAAGGCCCTAAGCAACTCAGTGAGACACAATCTCTAAGTAAAATACAAAAAAAGGAATGGGGATGTGGTTCAGTGGTTAAATGCCCCTGGCAATCCCCAGTACAAAAACAAAACAAAACAAAACAAAAAAGAGTAAAGGTAACTGGAAACTTCCTTCTAACCACTGTCTTCTGTCTTCCAGCCCATCTCTGTGCAGGTCTCCCTTTGCCTGCCTCTCTATGTGTCACTGTTTCTTTCCATCCCTACCTGTCTGGAAGCCGGCCTCTGCTGGCCAGCATGAATGGCAGGAGTAACAGATTTCACACCCACAGGCCTGGCTGTGATGCACTCCCAGGGCAGCGACTACCTGGACATCGGCAATAACCCGAGAGTGGGCACTAAGCGGTACATGGCACCGGAGGTGCTGGATGAGCAGATCCGCACTGACTGCTTCGAGTCCTACAAGTGGACTGACATCTGGGCCTTTGGCCTGGTGCTGTGGGAGATTGCTCGTCGAACCATTGTCAATGGTGGGTGAGGGCCCACTACGTATAGGGTGGAAGAAGACTGGTGGAGATGGGGGCTTGCTGCCATGGCTGGTGCCCATGACCTGAGGGGCTTTTGACTAGACCTGACATCCCTTCATTGACACTCACCAATGGTTCAGCTGAGGGACCTTTTAAGTTTCATTCTGAGTCTGTGAATCTGGCTATGAAATCTTGGGCTAGTGATAACAACAGAAATATTAATAGCAGCTAATGTTTATTCAGCTTAAAAATGTGCCATATACTCTGCATGTATCAGCTTATTTAAATTTCCTGCATTGGCAGGGAGCGGTATTGCTTAGTGGTTAAGGCACAGGCTTGGAATCAAATTGACCAGGCTTTTTCCCAGATTTTGCCATGATTCTGAACTGGTTACTTAACTTCTCTGTGCCTCAGTTTCCTCATTTATGAAGTAAGAATAAAAATAGCTTCTTAACTGTTGAGCTAATCCAAGGGAAGTATTGAGAACAATCTTTAAAGCTAAACATTAGTGGCTATTATAGTTGTAATAGGATAAGTGCCTGACATAGTATTATCCCCACTTTATGGATGAGAAGACTGAGGCACAGAAGTATAGCCTACCAGAGACAGCATCAGGATCTAAAACCAGGCAATTTGATTCTTTAGCCAGTGTTCTTTATCATTGTGACACTTAAACCTCTCTGGTTCTTGATTTCCTTAGCCACAAAAATGCAGGCTGTCATAGTGCCTGTACTTACAATGGCATCATTTTACTGTGGGTTGCCACGGGGGACTCTGATTAGTGGAGCTGGGAGCTAGTAGAGGCACCTGCCTTGGTCAGCTCTCTGGTGCTGCCTTCTCAGCCCTGGGATAGATGGAGAGCAAGAGGTCGGCTGGATTGGCAGGATCATTGTCAGCCTTTTAGAGGCTGCCCATTGCCCAGACTGCCAGGAGTCCTGACAGGTTGGGGACTATCTTCAGGACATGACTGGAGCCCTCCTCCTTGGGGCAGGAATGTTCTTATTTCCTGAGCCGCTACCAGGAGCCAACCCCCTTGCCAGACTTCATTTGCCTCAGAGACCATACTGACAGCAGGGAGTATCCCTTGGGGAGACTCTCGAGGGGCTCAGACTCCTGGGCTTGAGCTGCCAGAGTAGGCTGTAAGAAGCTGGAGTTGAGAGAAGGGGGCACTGGGACAAAGCCAAGGCCTCCTGGACCAGGCTGCAGGCAGGAAAGGAAGAGCTGGGAGGGAGGCAGCCTGTGGGCTGCTGGGGCGGAGGGGAAGCTCTGTCACCCCACACAGATTCTCAGCGCATTATAAACACTGTAATCTGGTGTCAGCCCCGGCACTGATTAAAGGCTCATTAGACACGCTTAGGCCTCTGCGCAACACTGATTAGGGGCAAGTGGCACAGAGGTGGCCTGGAAACCCGCCACGGGGAGAGCAGCTGGTGAAGGCTCCACTGAGGTGGTGGCCTGTGTGGCCATGGCCCCCAGTCTGGGGCCTGGGAGCAGGATGGGGTGTCTGCAATTCACAGACACTGTTTTCAGAAAGCTCCCAGGGACTGTGCACTTGGGATAATACGAGGCAGGGTAGGGGGCACTGCTGACTGTGGGGGTCAGTGGAGGCCTGTGCCTCTCCTGATGGAGAGTGGATGTTGTTTGAACCAGGGTAAAAATAATTTTTCCTTAGGAAAGGTGTTTTCTGCCCCTTCTTGTCTTTGTTCCAATCCTCATCCAGCAATCAACCAGCTGTCCTCCTTTAAGTGGAGTATGAGGGTCAGGAGCATAGGTTTTGGGGTTAGATATTTGGGCTTCAGTCCTAACTCTGTCTCTTACAACCTGTTGGTCTTAGACAAGTTTCTTAAACTCTCTGGACTTCATTTCTTGGCTTATAAGGTGGAACTCATAGTATTATGTACCTCTTAGGACTGCTGTGAGGATTTAAGATAGAGCACTTAACAGCAGTAGCTGGCACATGGTAAGTGCTCAGTAAACATTAGGTATTGTTATTATGGGGCATCAGAGTTAGTCAGGGCCAGGCAAGGCAGCAGAGGAATGACTGGAATAAGATCTAGCCTAGGGGGCCTGGGGCTGGGGCTCAGTGGCAGAGCACTTGCTTAGCAAGTGTGAGGCACTGGGTTCAATCCTCAGCACCACATAAAAATAAATAAATAAAATAAAGGTATTGTGTCCGTCTACAACTAAAAAAAAGAATTAATAAAAAAAAATTTCTAGCCTAGGAATCCAGTGAGATGCCATTACTAGCTGTGTAACCTTGAGCTCAACTATTCTGAGCATCAGTTTCTTCATTTGTAATACGGGGGCATTAATAGTACCCACCTCACAGGGCTGTCATGAAGACTAACAGGATAATGCATATAAAGTATTTAGAGTACAATGCTTGACACATGAGACATGCAAAAGAAAAGCAGTAATTATATTAGTTATAAATAGATTTATTATATTATAGTATCCCCCTCAGGGTGACGTGACCAGGCAACCAGTTTCCAGACCCCTAGCACAAAACCTGGGCAAAGCTGTCCTCTGGGTTTTATTTGGCCTCTTTGGGGTCTCAAATGATTGCCCAATCCCCCCTTAATCTCCAGGCATTGTGGAGGACTACAGGCCACCATTCTATGATGTGGTACCCAATGACCCCAGCTTTGAGGACATGAAGAAGGTGGTGTGTGTTGACCAGCAGACCCCCAGCATCCCTAACCGGCTGGCTGCAGACCCGGTGAGGACCTGCTGGGGCTGGGATGGCATGGGGTGGGGGCTCACAGCTGAGATTTCTGGGCCTAGGAACTTATGTTTGAGGCCTCTGCTTCTTGGGTAGGCTCTGGGTGTCTTGGGTACTCCCCTCCATATCCCTGGCTTGTGGACCCCCACCCTCCTAGAGCCCTCTGGTCAATCTAAGGTTTTGAGAGCCCTTCACCTTGCCTATGAAAAGTTAGAGGATCTCTGCTATGGAGTTTTTGTCATTTGCCTTTGTTTTTTTTTCCTCAAAACATTTTATGTACTCATACAAAATCATACACACCTGTGTATAAATACAAATTGGCATGTATATGCTCCTAAACACACACTCTCAAACACACACATGCATATCTATGCCAGACTGTTGACCCCAAGAGGTCAAAGAGCATGCCTGTTTTGCTCTCTCTTACACCCCATTACTTATCCCAGTGCCTGGCATGTAATAAAGACCTAATAAATATTTACTGAAAGAATTAATAACTGTACACATGTATATGCACATATGCACACACAGACACACACATTCCTATACAACATACATATCCATTAAAAGTCACATGGGTGCATTCCTGCACATATACCCACTCTCAGGAACCAGAGGAGGTGGGGCTGGCCACCGAGCTTCCTGGGATGGGTTCCTCCCTGGACTGGGACGTTTTGGGGGCAGTACCCACCACCCATACTTCCACTGTCCACTGGGCCCAGCCGTGGTTGGTGGAGGGGCTGGGAGTCACTGCCAACGCACTGGGCCTCAGGCTGCAGTGGGGACGATGTGGGAGCCCCCAGGCTTACAGAGCTGCCCTTCCCCGTGGGTCCTGGAGGTGGGCTGGGTAAGGTGCTCCACTGACACTGTGGGCTCCTAAAGACATGCGTGCTCTCTCTCTTTCTGTGCTGCCTACCTCCATCCCCTCACTCACGCTCCTCTCTCTTCCATTATCTTCCTCCCCTCATCCTTGCTTGGTCCCTTCCTTTCTCCCTCTCACCACTCACCTTTCTCTTGCCCTCCTGCCCACCACTCCCATCTCTCTCTTTCTGTCCCTTCTCTCTTGCTGTCTCCCACTTCTGAGCCATCTGCCTTACGGCCTCCTTTCCACCTTCCCTGTCGGTCCCTGCTCTCCTCTACCTCTCTTCTGACCTCCAGGTCCTCTCAGGCCTGGCTCAGATGATGCGGGAGTGCTGGTACCCCACCCCCTCCGCCCGCCTCACTGCGCTGCGCATCAAGAAGACACTACAGAAACTCAGCCATGATCCAGAGAAGCCCAAAGTGATTCACTAGCCCAGGGACGCTGGACTCACTCTGCTTGCAGTATGGGGTGGCAGGGGATTGTGGCCCAGCTGGGTAGTGTGTGTGTGTGTGTGTGTGTGTGTGTGTGCGCGCGTGTGCTGGGGAGAGGTGCCCCCCTGTGGGGCAGCTGTGCCTGCCCAACTTGGCCCCAAGCCCATCCAGTCAAAAATACAGCTGGGCTGAAATCTGATCCCGCGCCGTCTGGCCTGCTCAAAGTGGCCGGCTCCCTGACGCCTGGCTTTCTCTCCCGACCCCACGCCAGCAGGGTACACCCCCTACCACTCCCAGGGCGGGATGCAAAACAGTATAGCCATGCCAGGGAATCCCAGTCCTGGGCCCAGAGCCTGGTCATACACTTCCCCTGCCCTTGGTCAACCTCACTGCCCCACCAGAGCTGCCAGGGTGGCACAGGGCCCTGTCCAGCTTTCAGCAGATGTTCTATCCTGTCAGACCTCAGCCTCTGACACAAGTTTCAGATACCCAGGTTCCTCAGTTGCCCTCCATGCGTTTATATCTCAGAACCACAACACCTTGGATGCAAGGTCCCTGCTAGCTGAATGCCAGCTGTCAGTAGGAGCTGGGCTGATCCTGCTGCTCCCTGTCCCCTGGCTATTCTAGCTGACTTGTTAGGGCATTAAAATTCAAGGGGTCCTGATGAGGTATGACAGGATCATATGGCAGTGGAGAGATGTCAGGTCAGGCAGGTAAGGCCCAGGACTTTCAGGATAATTGAGAGGACGTTGGGTTAAGTGTGGCAGTGGGTAGGAAGGAAGGTTTGAGTGGGAGTCAGGAGAACTGAGTTGGGTCCTAGGTACTTGCTTCATGCCTCCAGGCTGGGCCTTTAGTCTTAGGACCTTTGTTTCTTCATCAATATACTGGAAGATTTGGTCCTGATGTCCTTTGAGGTTTCTTCAGCTCCAGTTTTCTTTGAATGTCACCCTGTGTGAGAGCTCAGCTCATCAAGCTCTCCTGCTCCTATGCTCTGGCCGCTGGCAATCTGCCTCAAGATGAGAATGTGAAATGCTTGTATCAGAGGCTAGGAGGATCTGAAGGGCCTAATTCTGCAAGCTCCAGTTCTTGCCTTAGGCCATGCCAGTGACCATCCTTGAGTTCAGACAGCCCTGAGCCTTCTGGCTGAAGCAAGCCTCCCATCCACTTTGTGGCTTGGCCTTCTCTGCCTCAAGGCTGAGGGACAGCTTCCTATGTGACCTGCAAGATGCAAAAGAAATATGGCTCCAGCCAAGAAGCCTCCAGCACCCAGGTCCTGCTCTATACTGGCCCGGTTCCATATTCTTGATCCAGAGAGTCTTTGTGGGTCTTGGTGACAGTAGAGAAACACACAAAAAGTTCAGCATTTGGAAACGTCAAGGTGTATGCCCATGTACTGAGCAGATGATCCTGGAGCCTGGGTGGGTAGATGGTGTGGAGGGAGATATGTTGGAGGCTGAACTTTAGGGAATATTGTATGTGGGGTCTCAGGCTAAGGACAGGGCAGCCCTCAGCTTGAGAAGACGTGGCCTAGCAGTCCTCAGGCCTTGGGGACAGAGAAGGAAGGCTCATGCTCTCCCCAACCTCCTAGAAGGACTACTGGGGTGTGTCTTCCTCCACCCCACTGCAGAGGTTTCCCAGGCAGATCTCCCAGCATTGTGCAAGGCAGGGAGAAGAACCAGGAAGTGAAACTGGGTGAAAACAGAAAGCAGCCGGTTCCTGGAATACTAGGGCAGAGTTTGCAGGTTCTCTGGTCACTGGAATCCACCCAGTCCAGGATCAAGGCTCCCATTTGGAAGATTTTATGTCTACTAAATTTGGGGTTAAACTCTTCCTGAAACTCCACAACCAGAAACCCAAGACAGGAGCTCCCTAAAGCCTGGAAAAACCCTATATGAAGAAGGTCTGAGAGAGGAGCTGGAGTGACAGGGGAGGGTGGAAAGAAGGGGTCACACTGGAGAGTGGTCTACAAATGCATCTGAGTGGAGGAGGTGTTGCAGAGTAGAAATCATACTTTTTTTACCTGGAGATACTGTTTAGGGGAGCACTTAGCTCGTGCCCAGCTACATAGTAGGCCCTCAATAAACCATGATTGAACGTTGAGCTCCTGTGGAGTCTTCCCAGGTCAATGCGTCTGTAGTGGTCCCTTCACACAGATACAGAGGGAGCTTGTGGGGACCAGGAAGGAGGGGACCCCAGGATTCACGCCTCCGCACTGCTCGTGGGCAAGTCACAGCTTCTGAAAACCCCTGCTAGACTCCCAGCGGTACTCAAATCATGCGACTGGGAGTGTCTGCGATCGCGCGCCTGCCACGTCGCCCTCTGCTGGCCGCGGGTCTGGCCAGCGGCCGCCTCCCTCCCCCGCGCAGAGCCGGGCAGGCCTTTCTTTAGGCTGGGGACTTCTTTCCCAGCCGCGTGCGCCAGGCACCGTGCGTGCGCTCATCTGCCCTTCTGGTTAACCGGGACTGTCCCCGAAAACCACACCTAGCAGGGAGCTCTCTGAGTCCTCAGAAGCGACTTGATCTGCTCTCAATTCCCTGTTCTCAATTCTCTATTCAAACGGGATCCCCACCTTGTATGGAATCGATCCATACCCCCAGAATGGGAAGCTCTTGGGGATCCACCCTGGCGCCTTAAGCTCAGAAAGCATCTCACTCCCTTTTCCACACTCCCCGGAAATTGTGAGCGCGACATACCACCAGGGAGGCAGGTACTTAAGCTGGGAGGGGCCTAGGCGGGACCCAGCGGCGGGGAGCGGTAGATTGCCCAGTCTTGAAAATCTGTGTCTTTGTGTTGGAGGAAAGGGAAAACACTGGGAGGCGTCCCTAGTCCTTCTACCACGAAGGACTTCGCCTGCTCCCTGTAGTCCTCCAGGGGGCCCATGCCTTCCGCACACAGTTCACGGATCCCCGACACAGTGCCTTCTCAGAGGACTCGAGCGCCCTCTTTGACGCGCTGTGGCTTTTAGCATCTTAGCTTTTCGCTCCCGCAGACGTCTTCCTCCTGCGCCTGGCAGGTCCCAGTGGGCACCCTGATAGCCACACTGTGATTGCACAGCTGGAAGAAAAGCAGTAGGAAAACTGCTCTGCAAATAATTCCGTGGAAGTTGGGCGGGATCCGAAAGAACTGGCCCATTGCTATGCAGGGTTAGAAGAGTCCTTGTGATGTCACCATCCCCAAGCCTCTTTCTTCATGTAGAGCCCTAGGGAATTACCTTGGAAGGAAGAAAATGTGCTGCCCTCTGATCTTGACTTTGCCCTGATTTGCTGGGAACCCTCAGCCTCCAACTCCCTACCTATATACAAAGAGGGCCAGCATCCTCTGTGTGGCAAGGGCCTTCTCTGAGGGGTGATGGGTGCTACGGCATGCTGAAGTGGGGTGAAGGTGGCCCTGAACCATGATCCTTGCTGCTGAAGCCCACTCTTCCACTGCCAAGGTCTCATGGAACCCAGGTTCGTTTATTTATTTATTTATTATCTGGGATTGAACCCAGGGGTGTTTAACCACTGGGCCACATCTCCAGCCCGTTTTAAAATATTTTATTTAGAGACTGGATCTCTCTAAGTTTCTTATTTGGCTGAGGCCAACTTTGAACTTGCAGTCCTCCTGCCTCAGCTTCCCAAGCTGCTGGGATAATAGGCGTGCACCACCGTGCCTAGCTCGTTACCCAGGTAAGGTTCTTAAGGACAGTTCTCTCTACCTTCCCAGGCACCATCCTCCCTCAGTCCTGCCTCACATTAGCTTTCAAGGAGGGTTCTCTGTTTCCTTCCTGACATTAAAATCAACAACCCAAAAGATGGCAAAGTCATCTGGCCTAGAAGGCATGCCCTGGGGGTGGACTGGGGGTGCACATCCCAAGTCCATTGTCCCCGGGCTGGAACCGATGCTAGCTATGCAATCATCACTCTGGGTGGGCGACTCTTGGAACGAGCTGCTTCCACCAGGGCCACATTCAGTTTGCTAGAAATAGAGACAGAGGGCTTCTTGACTTTGCATATGATTTGCATAATGTCATAGACACACAGTCTATTTTCAGGCAGTTTTCAGGTTTAAGTGTTGTCACTGCTGCCCTGCGGGGTGTCATGTCTGGATGAGTCTCTTCTCTGTTCTTTCTCACCCACCCACTCTTATTGACCTACATCCCCAACTGCAGGAGCAAATGATGAAGCAGGGGGAGAGTGGGGTTGTCCAGGGAGACACAAGCAGGGCAAGAGACACAGGAATTTCCTTTATCACCACCATCACTAAAAGTAGAGTCTGGTTGCTCAAGGGCAACTGGTAAGCAGAAGATAAGGAACAGGAAGCCAGGTAGTCCATCTCCTTCCCCACTCTTCTATCAGGACAGCCAGTTCCTGTGCTCTCTATTCAGTCTTCTGCCGTTTGAAGAAAGATGTCTAGATAGATAAACCTGAAACCACCCAGAAAACTTTGTTTGGCCCACATATCCCTTTGGGGCATTTATTTTCAGCACTTAGATTTGATCTTTGCCTCCTGGGAAATCTGGCCCTTGGTTTGCCACACTCCTGGGAGACAAATCTGAGAGATCAGGATCCTAGTTTGATGATAAAATTTTTTTGTGGTTGTTGTTAGGATTGGAGATTGAACCCAGAGGGTTGGGCATGGTAGGCAAGTGCCCTACCACTGAGCTACATCCCCGGCCCTTTTTTATTTTTTATTTTGAGATAGGGTTTTGTGAAGTTTCCCAGGCTGTCCTTCAACTTGCAGTCCTGTCTCAGCCGCCCGAGTAACTGGGATTCCAGGTGCATGGCACCATACCTGGTGTGATGATCAATATTTTTAAAGCAACTGGCACACAGAAAGAGGCCAATCAGTGCTACAGTGACCCTCCTCTCTCTCATCTAAAAGTCTATGTTAAGCACCTGGTTGTTCCAGTCTCGGGCACCCAACACAGGCACCAGTCAGTCTCTCAGGGCTCAAAGGCTCATACATCAGAAGGGTCGGTTAGGCTGACTGTCAAGAAATTGTCTGTGACCTTGGTGGGTACTTGGCCTCTCCTTGGAAGGAGAGAGATTGGTAGGATTAGAGGCAAAGACAATTCTCCTCACCTTATAGCTTGGGCTGTTTGGTGACCTTTCTTGGTCATAGAGGGTCAGGGCTAGAGTCCCTCTCAGGTTTCCTTCTGCAGACCCTCAGACCTCAGGGCCTATTTGGTGTGCTCTCTTCCTGTGTACATGGGAGTAGTCATTAGATGGCAGGGCAAAGAGCCTAGGTCCTGGGAATCAAGAGGCCACCCAGCCAGGCTGCCCCATAGCAACACACTACCCAGAATTCCCAGTCTCTGGCGTCCAGTCCCCCTGGACCTGCCTCATCCCCTCAGGCAGGCGTTTCCTGTTGATAAGAAACTCAGTCACAAACACTGATAAAGAGATGAAAAAAGGAAATTGACAGGCTTGGTATAATGGGCATTTTGTCTGCCTTTTCTACCCCTCTTCCTTTTCTGGGCACCACCTCCCAAACTGCTTCCCAGAACTGAGCAGAAAACATGCCCCCCACCTCCACTCTGGGCCCTATTTTGGAGTTTCCAGGAATTTATCCTGGAGACTTACATAGTCCTCAGAGGCAGAGCCTAGCTCAGCCTGGATTGGGATAGGAGCCTAGAGGCAGGAAGCACTGGGTGCCGAGGCCCCCAGGCCCAGGGAAGAGGGCAGTGGCGCAGGAAGGAAGGGCTGTCGGGCACAGGTTGCATCTACAGCCTTTCCTCCTCCTTTCCTCTCCCTCCTCCCAGAGGCCTGGATCCAAGACATGGTTAGGTGGTTGGATAGTCTATAATTAGTGGATTTTCCATCATTTTAGTTTCAGGCTTATTAATGGAAAAACTCATTAATTTTGACTACTAATTTGGAATCTATGATCCTCTGAGACAAGAAGCAGGATGGATGTTTAGGAAAATAGGTAAAGAAAACAAGTTTTCAAGACATGCCCTACTGCCCTTCTAGGGTTTGGATTTACAAGCTCAACTTGACAAAGGCAGTTTTTCTAAAGCAATCTGCCTGCAGTTAAGATAAACTGCCACCAGGGGGGTGAGGAGGCTTTGCCTGCCACTGGTGCTTCAAGTTGTCATCACTCAGGCAAAAGGTGCTAAAAGATTTTATATTTGATAATTCTTTTTCCCTCCTCCCCAGAGATGCAATCCCTTAATAAAACAGGCAAGCCTAAAGAAATGGAATAGACTCTTCTAATACATGGCCAGTGTTTCAAAGAAAACCAACAGCTGTACACAACTTGGAGACTTTCTCCTGAACACTTAACTATTTCCAGTATTGACCAGGGCCTTATCCCGGCTTCAGGCCTCCATGCCTCTCATCGCATCTTCCCCCAGTGCTGGGGATGGAACCCAGGGGCCCTCTACTACTGAGAGACAGCCCCAGACCTCTTCATTTTTTATTTTGAGACAGAGTCTCACTAAGTTGTCCAAGCTGTCCTCAAACTTGTAGTTACAGGTGTGTACCATCACACCTGGCTCTCCCACTGCATTTCAAAATTTTTTTGTGGTTGTAGATGGACAGAATGCCTTTATTTTGTTTATTCTGTGCGATGCTAAGGATCGAACCCAGTTCCTCACGCATGCTAGGCAAACACTCAGCACTGAGCTCCAGCTCCAGTGCCCAGTATGTTCTTGATATCTGATGGAAGGAGCAGAGAAGTAAAGAGCAAAAGGTTTTATTTTAGTCAAAATTCCAGCTGGCATTTGTTTTGTTTTGTTTTTCAGTTGATTCAACAAAAGTATTCCCAATTTTATATGAAAGAGTATGTTCATGAAGACCTAAGCCAAAGTTTTCCTTATTTTAGTTTACTTTTTTTCCCCCTAGTTTTCACCTAGTTTTCAATCCCCTAGCTGGGGATTGAACCCCAGGACTAGTCTAGTGGTCCACCATTGAGCTACATCCTTAGTGCCTAGGTTACTTTTTGAATAAATTATGCATTCACAAGATTCAAAAGCAAACATGTGAAAAGGTGGGAAATGTCTCCTTTCCATCCTTATCACCCATCCGCCCAGGTTCTCGGATCCCCAAAGAAACTCTGGGTCTTTCTTAGTTGTTTATGTTCTGTCTTTCCAAAGTGTTTTGTATATGTATACAAGTGGATTTGGACACAGATTTTTGTCCCTCTTACCCCTTACACAAAAGTAGTATCACTCTCCTGTAATCTCAGTTGCTTGGGCGGCTGAGGCAGAAGGATCACAAGTTCAAACCAGCCTCAGCAACTTAGTGGGGCCCTAAGAAACTATGCAAGACCCTGTCTCAAAATAAAATAAAAAATAAAGTGCTGGGGATATGGCTTTGTGGTTAAGTGCCCCTGGGTACAATTCCCAGTATCCCCCCAAAAAACACTATATTCCATTTTTCTATAGAACATTATTCTGAATTTTATTTAATAACATTTCACTTACTAATATTTATCTTGGAGATCTTTACATATCAGTATAGAGAGCTTTTGCTCTCTCTATTTTTTTTTAACTACTGGGGATTGAACTCAGGGGCACTCGACCACTGAGCCACATCCCCAGCCTTATTTTGTGTTTTATTTAGAGACAGGGTCTCACTGAGTTGCTTAGTGCCTCACTTTTGCTGAGGCTGGCTTTGGACTCGAAATCCTCCTGCCTCAGCCTCCCGAGTCACTGAAATTACAGGTGAGTACCGACGAGCCCAGCTGCTTTCTCTATTTTTAACAACAGAATAGAATTCCCCTGTTTGAATGTACTATTATCAAACCAGTTCCTATATTTGGAAGTTTTAGTTATTTCCTATCTTGGTCATTACGAACCATGCTGCAAGTGAATAAAGTTAAGTGGCATCTCTTTATTTCTTTCAAGTATATCTGTATGATAAACTCTAAAAAGTGGAATTCCTGGGTCAAAGGACATGTGAATTTGGCAAAGTCAATTTTCAAGAAATGCAAAGGAGGACAGGTGCAGTGGCAAATGCCTGTAATCCCAGCAGCTCTGGAGGCTGAAGCAGGAGGATTGTCAGTTCAAGGCCAGCCTCAGCAAAAACAAGACTCCTAAGTAACTCAGTGAGACCCTGTTTCTAAATAAAATACAAAACAGGGCTGGGGATGTGGCTCAGTGGTCGATTGCCCCGAGTTCAATCCCTGGTACCCTCCCCCACAAAAAAAGAAAGAAAAGCAAAGGAGGAGACTCACCCTGGAAGGTTATGAAAACACAAGTCACAGAATAATATAATAGTAACAGACAAGTGGATAAATAGACAAGTGAAACATAGAAACTCAGAAATAATCCACATACATCTGAGAACTGATATGTGCTAATGTGTACATCAAAAATTAGTAAAGATGATGGCTAAAAGTTATAGAATTTTTTAGAGGATTATGAAAATGTTCTAAAATTGATTGTAATAATGATTGTACAATTCTGTGAATATAGCGAAAGTCATTGAATTATGTAACTTAAATGGGTGAATTATATGGGACGTGAATTCTATCTCAATAAATCTGCGAAGATGTTAGTGAAGGGACTGAGATGTTACTTGGTGGTAGAGCACTGCTTATTGCATGTGAGGCCCTGGGTTTGATCCCTAGCAGTGTAGAAAAAAAAAAAAAAGAATATTAGTGAAGGAAGTCTAGAGTTTTAGATAGTTTTAGGAACATTGGATCCATGTTTGGACGTAAATGCAGTTGAGTCTGTACCTTTCATCAAATACAAAATGGACTCTAAATGGATTAAGGGCCAAAATGTAAAATGCAAGACTCTAAGGTTAACAAAAGAAAATGTGAGAGAGCATTCTTTTGCCCGAAGGATGGAAAGATTCCGAGAAGACCCATGAAGCACAAGTTGTAAAACCAACAAACAAAAAAATATGGGGATCTCAAAAAACCAAAGGAAGAATGATATCGCTAATAAGTGGATGATGACACATAATGGGGGGTGGGAAGGGTTAGTGTTGGGGTTGGAGTTGGGTTTAGGGAGGGGGGCAGGAATGGAGGAAGGAAGGACTGTATAGATGCAGGGGAAGGGTGGGAGGGGAAGGGGGGAAGGGAAAAAATGGCAGAATGAATCAAACAACATTACCCTATGTAGATTTATGATTACACAAATGGTATGCCTTTACGCCATGTACAGACAGAGAAATAACATGTATCCCATTTGTTTACAATTTTATAATAAAAAAAAAAAAAAGAAAAGAAAAGAAAAAAAAATATGGGGGCTGTAGTTGTAACTCAGTGGGAGTTCACTTGCCTAACATGTGTGAGACATGGTTGGAATCTCAGCACTGCATATGAATAAATAAATAAAATAAAGGTCCATAGACAACTAAAAAATATTTTTAAAAATATGGACATGACTCTACCAGTTCATTCTTAAATTATACACCATGGATAAATTTAACATTTGAAAGCTAATAAAGTTATTAGGTAGATGATAAACTGGAAGGAGATATTTATAGTCCCTAAAACGGCTAAACCATTAATGTCTACATTATATAAGACACTCCTGAAAATCAACAAGACCAATAGAAAAAATAGGTAAAAGACATGAAGAGTTAATTCATAAAAGAAGTCCAAATGACTAACAAATATAAAAAGGAATGTTCTAATTCACTAGTAATCAGAGAAATGCACATTTAAATGACACACTAACATCCATCAAAATGGCAAAATTAGAAAAATGAGTAATGCCTAGTGTTGACAAGGATGTGGAAAAGTAGGAACTCTTGTGCAGTTGTTGCAGAAGTATAAACTGGCAGAGCATTTTTAGCATTATTTAAAGAACGTGGTATGCCTTTGCCATTTGACTTTGTGATACCATTACTTGTATATATCACAGAAAAATTCTTACACAAGTCCACAAGGAGACACCCATGAGGCGGAACTTCAACACACTGTTGCTTGGGGTAACTGAGAGTTGGGACAAACCTTAGCATCCACCCCTGGGGGAATAGATAGATAAAATGTGGATGAATCTTTCAGAATATGAAATCATTCATTGGAAACAATGAGCCATATATAGAAATTATTTATGTATATATTACATACACACACACACATACATACACATATATACCCACAGCAATATAGATCTTAAAAATAGATAACTGATAGCAAAAAAAGAGAATGAGTTTTATAGCACAATGCCTTTTCATATTAAATGCAGGCATATCCAAAACAACATTATGTTCTTAACAAGGACATGCATATAATTCAGGACATGGAACAAGTTCTCATGGAGCATCTCACAGTGCCTGTGGGGTCAGGAGAGCAAGATAGATGAAGACTGAATGGGGATTGGAGAAGGAGCTGGAAAATTACATCTAAGAGAGGCCTTATGCCTTGCACAGGATATGGATGATAACATGCTGCTAAGTGGCTTGGTTAACTTGAAGCCTGCCGAGGGGAAAAAAAAAGAACCCATTCCACAGAGTTGAGTCTAGATTCAGCTCCTCTTGAGCTTTTGAACCTGGTCAGGAAACAGATCAGAAGGGATTCAGTGTCCTCATCTCTCAGTGGGGATTATACATAGGTGGTTATGAGGAATCATGATTGTGTGGGCAAAGAACCTGACCAGAACTGTTGTTCAATAAATAATAATGCCAATGGTAGGACCTTGTCCTTGCCCACAGTGTTCCTGGCTTCAGTTCTGCAGAGTCGCAGGCTGGCCTGGTGTCAACACCTTGTGCTTCGCTCCTCAGTCCCTAGCTCTCTTATCTCCCAGGCCTGCTCATCTGGGCAGCAGCTGAGAGAGATTGGCAAGAAAAGGAGAAAGCCTCGGACCACATATATGTATTTTGATGTTTCTCAATTTATATTTATTTATTTGATTCCAAAACGGCTCCTCATCCTGCACTCACTGGCGACTCCCTTTGGATCAATACTTTAGTGAGGTCTTTTGAGAAATGAAATTTATATTCACGCCTCACCGTTCCCTTAGTAACAATCTCCCGCAATCAGATCTGCTCTCTGGTGGAAATGGCCTTTGGAAAGTGCTTGTGTGGTACACAGTTGCACGATCTTACCTTTGCCAGAAATGTTTTCTGATGTAGCCAGTATCTTTTCCAGAAAAAAAAAAATTAACTACATTTAAGCAGACTTAACAAGGTCTTAAAATAGATATAAAGTGGTTTCACCCCACAAGGGGAATTCTTAAAATACTAAAGTACTGTTTTTAAGCATAGTCAAGTACTTCAGAAACACTCATTTACATTGCAAACAATTTCTATGCTAATTACAAATGATTCTTTCCCAACCACTAGGTAATATTTTGTATTACTGTTTGTACCTGAAATAAATACAATTATTTTTCTTTCTTTTGTTTTTTTAACCAACATTCACTTATTCAAAATGACCTTTTCACACATCTCCCAGATTTGCATTTTTATTGTATTTCAGATGTGAATTTGAGAATTTGATCCATAGTATTGAGGTACAAACATAAAAACAGATTTATCACAGCTGTTTTGATAAGAATGTTGCAACTCTCTGCTCCTCCAATAAATCTCTTTCAAACCTTCTATATTTCAACAACCAAAATTCCATATGCTGAGTTTGCTTCTTGTTTCTAGAGAAAGTAGAAGCCCAAGATGCCCTCAAGGGCAGGTGTCAAACCTCTAAGGTTGCCTGTATCTACTTCTCCCCCGCTTGCCACCCAAGATCCCCACTCCTTCGATTTTTGATTTTTGTTTTGGGACTGGGTCTTCTAGGTTGCCCAACCTGACCTCAAGCTCCCGGGGTCAGGTGATCCTCCTACCTCATCCTTCCAAGGAACTGGGACAACAGACCTACACAACTGGAAGGTTCTACACTTCTCATGACCCTCCATCCTTCTGGTTGAATCCTCAACCTAACTTTTTCTATCAAGTCCTTTCAATCAGAATGCAACTTGCTGAAGAGAGAAACCCGCAAGCCCACACCCCTCTAACCAACCTGTTCTCTCTTCCTTCTCCTGTCCCCTTTATGGCCACATCTATTGGAAAAGTGTCTGCTTCCTCGCCTCCCACTCGCTCCTCAGCCCACTGCCTTCTGTCTTTGCCATGGAAACTGATCTCTTGGAGGTTACATGGGCCTCCTTGTTGCTAAACCTGGTGGACCCTTCTCAGTCCTTCCTTATTTAGCTGACCTCTCAGCAACACTTGGTACTGCTGACCATGCCCACCTCTGGCTTTCCACCACACACTGCACGTCTCCTTTGACCTCCCCTGGGGACTTTTTCTCCTCTTTTGTCTCTCCCCTAAACTCTGGCAGGCGTCTTCTCCCTCTACACACACCTCCTGGGTGAGCTCATTGCACCTTGGATTTAATGCTCACAAATGACTTCCAAATCTGTGTCTGGGCCCATGCCTCTTCCTGAGCTCCAGCCCTCAAGCTCCTTCTGGATGGTTCCTTGGATGGCTCCCAAGCATCTCAAACCCATCATGTCTGACAGAACTCCCCAAACCTGTTCCATCAGGGAATGGTATTATCAGCCAAACACATGACCTTCATTTGTAACTTTCTACTCCCTAGACGCTCGCCAGCCCCAACAATCAGTTGAACACAAAACCTTATCCATTCTGTCTCCCATCATCTCACAATTCCATCCATCTCTGTCCATCCCCACCCAGGTCCCAGGTTCCTTGTTAGCAGACCTTATTGGTTGATCTAACCTGGCCCCCAACTTGGGCTACATCTCCCTTCACAGTCTTCCTCTTTCTTTGTGGTTCAGTCCCACTGGATTTCTTTTTAGCTCCTTATACCCACAGTTTCTTTTTGCCTCCAGGCCTTTGCACATATTGTCCCCTCTGTCTGGAACACACTTAGCCTGGCTGATTTGCATCTATTAATAATGTGTGGGTGGTGTGATGAAGTGGACCTTGGAAAGAGGCGGGGGCAGATTTGAATTCCAGTTCGGTTTCCAAGCTGTGTAACCCTAAATCTGTCAATCAACCTCTTTGAGCCTCAGTCTTCTCATCTGTAGAAAGGAGCACAATAAAACCTATCACATCTAACATATTGGTTTTACTTTATAGCCACCTGACCCACCTCCACCCACCCACTCTCAAACAAGCTTTTTCTGGGAACTATCTTCTCCCTTATTCATATAGGAACAGTTGTGATCCCTGGCTGCCACATTAGGAGCACTACATGACACAGCCTACTGGCTACAGACAACTGGGCAAGAGAGTGGCACCTGATCCAAGCTGGACCATCAGTCCCTACCTCCCAAACTAAGAACTGGAATGCAGAGAGTCACTGAACTCTTTTCCTGTGTGGCTAGACTGACTAGAAACCCAGTGACTGTCAGTAGCCATATGTTTCTGTGCAGCTGGGAAGCAGAGAGAGCAGGTCTGAGCAGAGAAGTAGATAGAGACAGAGGCAGAAATAAAGACCCAGAGAGGAAGAGAGGGTGGAAACAGAGAAAGGGGTTTGTACATTTGACATCCTGGTTCTAATGACTGATTGAGGCCAGCTGCATCAAGCCTGTGAGAAACCCTGTATCTTAAGCCAAAAAAAAAAAAAAAAAAAAAAAAGTGTTTCTCCTTAAATAGTTAGACTGGATTTCAATGACTCAAAGCCAACAAAGTCCTAGTAATTTACCAATCTTGTGAAAAAGTTATTGTGAAAATTAGCAATGAGGTATGCATACCTATAGTGGATATTTAATAAATATTTATTATTGATATGTATTAATGGTACATATTAAGATGCCTCTGCAAAATCACCCATTTAAAACATATTAACCCTCTACAATGGTTTTAGATATAGGGCCCAGTGCTCAGCACTATATCACCCCACAGGTATAGATACACACATACATATGTGGGCACACATGCCCCCCCCATATATACATTATTTTAAATTTTTTTCTGAGATAAAGCCTCTCTACATTGCCCAGGATGACCTCAAACTTCTGAGCTTAAGTGATCTGCTTTTATCAGCCTCCTGAGTATCTGGGACTACTGGCTATATATATATATATATTTTTTTTTTTTTTTTAATTTTTTAGTTGTCAATGGACTTTTTTTTTTTTAATGTATTTGTACATGGTGCTGAGAATCGAACCCAGGCCCTCACTCATGCTAGGCAATCACTCTACCTCTGAGCCATAACCCCAGCCCCTGGCTATATATTTTTAATTGAAAAAACAAAGTATCATATTTTGGTAATTTTTAAAAAGAGGGGAAAAAGTTACATGTAATATCACCCCATCAAATTGAAGCAAATTCTTTCATTGCATACATACTTCACATACTTCTTATCAGGGTGCACATTCCATTTTGTCTGGTATTTTTCACTTATCATAAACATTTAAATATTTCTTCACAGACTGTAATTTTTTGAATGGTTGTATAATATTTAATATATTGTATCATGTATTTTAAAACCATTCCCTATGTAGATGTGCTTTCTTTCTTCTTTTTTTTTCTTTCATAAATCATGCTGCAATTATCTTTGTGGATAAGATCTAAGTTTACAAAATTCTTCAAGGCTCTTGTTATATTGCTGTTTGGCTCTTTAAAAGGTTGAGAATGGAGATGTAGCTCAAAAGCTTTTGTTGATTTAATTATAAAACTAAGATATAGTAATCTTTGAAAATGTTGATGATACAGATAATCAAAAAGAAAATATTTTAATTTCACCAAGCAGATAAATCTTGTAAACACTTTGCTATACATCCTTCCAGTTGTCTTTTATGCCTAATTTTTTTACAAATGTTAGATTATGCTATACACATTTTATAACCTGCTTTTCCCTACTGTACTGTACATTATCAACATTTTTTCATGTCATTAAAAACTTTTTTTTCTGTTTTTTGGTGCTGGGGATTTAACTGAGGACCTCATGTATGCTAACCCCACCCTCTCCAGTGAGCTACACACCAAACCCCGTTAAATATTTTTCTATACCCCTTGGTATGGATGTACCTATTTTTGAACATTTGTTTCTAGCATTTTAGTGTTTCAGGTGACACTCTGATTATATTCTCAAGTCAAATCTTTATGCACACATCTCTTTATAGTATTTTCTTAGAATGAATTCTTGCAACTGGTCAAGAAGTATATGGAGATCATTGGGATAATTTTTAGGAGTGGAACTTCTAGGAGGCTCAACTTTACAAAATTCTACAAGGTTCTTGCTATATTGCTACCAAAAAAAAAAAAAAAAAGAAAGAAAAAAAAATATTGGGAGTGGGAATGTAGCATAGTGCAAGGCCCTAGGTTTGATACCTAGCCCCACAATTAAAAAAAAAAAAAAAGATTGGCAGCTGGTCGTGGTGGCCCACACCTATAATGCCAGAGACTCAGGAAGTTGAGGCAGGAGAATTGTAAGTTCAAGGCCAGCCTAGGCAACTTGGAGAGGCCCTGTCTCAAAATAAAATTAAAATGGCTGACGATGTAGCTCAGTAGTAGAATACCCCCAGGGTTCAATCCCCAGCACTGGGGAGAAGGGAGGTTGACAATTTGCAGGAGTAGAATTTTGTTGGGAAGAGAATGGAGTGACTTTTGTCCTCTCAGAATCACCTCCCAAGGTAGAATCAGACCGCATGCATGGGGTTATAGGGAGCAGTTCTTGCCTGCACACCCCCCCCATCTTCCACATTGCTTCCTTGTAGTTCCAGGCATTTCAGAGTAATGGCAAAGATCAAAAGCCTTGGTTTCTAGGTGTTGGTTCCATATTTGACTAGCTAAATGTCTTAGGAAGTCATTTCAGGCATTCTGAGATCTGTTTGCCCACCTGTTAAATGAAGCTAATTGTACCTTGCTCTTGAGATGCCTCATTTGTCTCAAAGGCAAAGAGAAATAGCAAATCAATTGTAAAGTCTTATCTAAGCCTTGCATTTGTTCAGTCCCACAAGGAAACACTGGGCCCTGCTTTTTTAAAAGACCACAGAAATATGGTGGTAAAGAGTATTGCATCAGGGGATTTTGCCCACCCTGCTCTTTACTGAGGGACCCTCCATAGACAGATTCCCCTAGGCCCACTGGCGGGCTCTATTCTGCAGGGCTAGATTATGGCTAGCCCACTGTTCTAGAGGTACAATAGCTGTGGTGGAATTCTTTGGTTTTAATCAACAACCCCTTTTCCCCCAAACCAAGACAGCCTCTGTAGGTTCCCATGACAACAGCACGCCTGGGAAGGACCAGCTCAGGGGAAAAACCAGATTTTACTGTAAGGAAAAACTGGCCAGAAGCCACAGGCAGGGCAAGCTGGGACAAGGACTCTGCAGCCCATCTGGGCCCTGGGGCAAGGACCACACAGGTATGAGTGCCAGCTCTGTGCTAGGTGCTATGACCAGATGCCATTAAACGTGCTGAGTATGAATTTTTTCTTGGTACCAGAGATTGAACTCAGAGGCACTCAACCACATCCCCAACCCTATTTTATATTTTATTTATTTAGAGACAGGGTCTCACCTTTGCTGAGGCTGTCTTTGAACTCAAGAGCCTCCTGCCTTAGTCTCCCAAGCTGCTGGGGTTACAGGTGTGTGCCACCATACCAGGTGCTACTTATGTATTGACCATTTGATTCTCATCAAAAACCCACGAAGTTGGTGCCACTGCTGTCCCTGCTTTACAGATGGTGATGTTAAAAACTGGCAGTTTGACTTCAGTACCAGCATTATCGACCTCTTAGAAGTCATAAATTTCATCTCTACTGCCTTTGGCAATTGATAAAGGACAGTTCCACTCTATATGCACACATGTTCTGCAAGACTAAAAATCATTATTCCCATATTACAGATGACGAATCCAGAGGTCAGAGGAGTTAAGTGATGGGCCCCAAATTAGACAGTTAGCAAGTAATGGAACTGGATTTGAACCCATATCTGTCTAAAGCCAAAGGCCATGGTCTTTACTAAGTTATCCGGAAATAGACCTGGGTCTTCCTACCTTCCCATGGATACATTTTCCCATAAACCTGGGAGGAGGGTCATGGTTCATTAGCTTTATGGGCAAGAGTGTGACATGTCTCTGAGCCTTCAGTGCTAAGTTAACCCTTTTCAAACATGTGCATGCTCATGTGCACACACATATACATGTGTGCACACTCTCTCACGGGAATGAACATAAGCCCTCATAGGCTGACACGGCCCTCTTTCCAGCCAGGATTGTACCCGCCTATTCCCAACAGGCTTCCAGGCAGAAGCCTGCCCACACCTGCTTGTCTCCCTGGGAGAGGTTGCTAGAAGGCATATCTCCCCACTCCAACTCATTCTGTGTAACTAGGCTGGGGCTTCCCAAAGGAGGAAGAGACTTCCGTTCTGTGAGGTCACTCGGACTTTTTTAGTTAATTTTTTTTTTTTTTTAAACAAGTGGGGATTCTAAACATCAGAACCTGGAGCTTAGGATGCTTGGGGTAGGGAAGGTTCTGTAATCTCCAAAGGATACTTCTGCTATTGTTTTTCCAGTGCATTTTTTACTTAATATATTTCATTACCTGTGCTCTGATTTGATTATTTTCTGGATGGTGTCCTTTGATTTTCAAAAGTCCCTCATTTCCTGATTTAAAAGTGCAGTGGACCTGTCTAAACTATCTAACATATCTTTGACAAACTATTCCATATTTTCAACTGAGATCTTACTCCTAAAGTTTGGAGTAAAATCTTGCCACTTGCATTAGATGGCTATTTAGACGGGAGATGAAGCTCAGTGGGTTCCATTCCCAGGACCGAAAAAGCAAAGAAACTAACAAAAAAGTCATTCTGTGGGAATTGAGTCTATGGCTTCATCCTCAAAGTCAGAGCTAAAAACATATTTGAACTCACCCCTTCCCACCTCTACAGAGTTAAGTGAGACCTCAAAAGCCTCAAGTCCTGCCAAGTTCCCTTTTGAATGGTGGGGCTAGAGAGGGCCAGTGACCTAAAGGCATCGGAAAGCTTCTGCACATTTGGCTTCTGGAAGCAGAGTCTCTGATTCCTCTCCCCTGCTTCATCACTCCCACCATCTCCCACCTAAAGTCCGAGGAGAGGATGGGAAAACATCATAAGAGATTTGGACATCAAGCTTCCTCCAGCCTCTGGCAGACCCTGCCATGCACACCAAGCCATAAACCCCACTTCTGTTCTATGTCAAACTGCCAGCGTTTGAGTAGTACCTGGAGCATACTATGGCTCCCCGATTTCTCACTTGGGTAGAAACTAGCAATGAAGGCTTTCTTTGGAGGCCCCGCACATCCATCCGCAAGACATCATGGACTTTAAGGTGGAGGGGACAGCAGGGAGAGGCTGCAGACTCAGTGAGGAAGACAGCAAGGCGAGAGGGCTGGCAGGAGTGGGAGCAGAGAGATCACAGAAGGCGACTGTGGCCAAAATAAGGTAACGCTATGCTTGTGTTTTCCTCTTGTGGAGGTAGGGAGGAGAGGGCACCCTGCTGTCCTGAGTCCTGAGCCCAAGGGCGTGCCCCAGCCCTCTGCCTGGCACAGGCACGCAGGGGGCATGTAGTAAGTGCACACTAGAGCCGTGGTTATGTTGATGAGATGACGGCTCAGCACTCAGTCTGCAAAGTCCAGACTTCTGTCTCTCCCACCCCCTGGGAATTTCATAAATAAATCCCTGGACCTGTTCCAAGAAGAATTTCAAGGCTTCTCGGCGTGTGTGTGTGTTTCCAGAAACATAACAATTTTACATGATGCCTAGTATGCAAACTCCTAAGCAACTAGTGGAGAGGCAGGAGGGCTAGGCATGGCAAAGTGGGGTTGGATGGACTGGACCGGGTCAGGCTGGGACTGGGGGGCAGGAAAGCAGCAGTGAAGGGCGGCGGCGGTTTGAGCCCAGGCTCTGCAGCTGGCGGCTGCTAACCTGGCTCCCCAGACACCCAGTCTGCCCAGGGCTCAGATTGCCCAGCCTCCCCTCCCCCACCCTGGGGCTTTGGCAGGATTCTCCACCAGGTTTTTGCAAAGTGCTGGGGTCTTAAAATAGCATACACACACACACACACACACACACACACACACACACACTCCTGTACCACAGAATAAGGACAGAGAGAGAGAGAGAGAGAGAGAGAGAGAGAGAGAGAGAGAGAAAGTAAAGGGAGGACTACTTCAGGGCATCTTCCTGGGCAGATAGTAGTCAGAGGCCAGGCAGGAAACAGGGGTGGCAGTAGGTGTAAGGAAGCGGGTGGAGGAATGGGGAGGAGAAGACAAGATAGAGCCTGTGTCTGAGTGTGTGTGACAAGGTGACAGGACTAATCATCATGTCTGGAGTATGTGTGTGAGTGTGTGTAGGTAGCTGGGATCATAAAACCAGTGTCTGTGTTGTGTGACCAGTTTGGCAAGGGGGATCTGAATTTCCCTCCTGGACCGTGAACTCCTGGAGGGTGAGAACTAAGAGTTTAATATACTCATTCCCAGGGCCTAGCCGGTACCTGGCACATAGACATCCAGTACAGGCTCCAAGGGTAAATAAATGATGAATGGATACATGGATTTATTAGAATACAAAATGGTAGCAATAAGATGGTCCAGTTTCAAGTGTTAAAATTAGATAAGGGCACCCCAAAGTTAGAAGTCAGTCAATCAAGTATGAGCTGAGTGGTGGGTGGGAAATGGAAGTAACTGCTGCCATGGTTGGTTTATGGTCTGCCTGGGGAAGATGAGAATGCAGGGCGGGGGAGGCTTCCTGAAGGAGGCAGGCCCTGAGTTGGTAGATTACACGAGCTGGTGTTCTAGCCTGGCTCACAGGCTGCAAGGACAAACATGCGTGAACGGTGGAAGTGAAAGGAGGATTTCCTGGGAAGACAGATGGAAATCTCAGAGAACTCAGTAGTGGAAAATACAGTCAGATCTCATGGGATCCGAGAAGACACTGGGCTGGGTGTTGGGTACTATTTGTCAGATGAAGTTGGAGGGCGTGTGCCCACAGACACACCCACAAGCACTGCTGGGGTAAGCCCTTTCTCTTTGTCTCTCTTTTTCTCTTGTGCCTTTGATCCAATGTCCTCTCTTGACTCATCCGACCCAGGGTGGCTTCAGGTACTAGTCTCCTGTTCCCACCACCATCTAAGTAACTCAGTTTCTGCACTTTCTTAGTTCAAATACTCCCAAGAGAGGACTAGAGTGGCCTAGTCAATCTATTTCTTGCTTTCCCTTGGTTCAGGTGTCCAGCCTTGGTGCAACAGCATGGACAGAAGGCAGACTATGTAAACTCCCCTAGAAGAAGCAGGGGTAGCAGGTGAGAGTGATAGACTTGTGATCCAGGTAGGAGGAAAACTTTGAGGGGCTTGGTGTGTTTGTCAGTTGAGGTGGGGATTTGCTGGGTTACCTTGAGCTATGCTTCAGTTCCTCATCTCTGCAATGGAATAAATAATATTACCTCTCTCATGGGGCTACTGGGAAGATAGATAAATAACCTGGATAAATTTCTTAGGAGTCTGTGGTCAGTCTCTTAACACTTTTTATGCATAAGAGAAGTCAATCTGGATGAATAGTAAGTTCTCACTGTGTAGAGATCTTGACTGCCAGTTTGGGCTCTGTCCTGGACAACACGTATTTCTTCTCTGGGTCTCAGTTTCTCCATCTAGAAAACAACAGGGCCAGACTAAATAATTTTGAAAATCCCCTCAAGGTTTAGAATGTCATGACTGTAAGCAATAGATAGCTTATATGTCCTGAAGAAGGCAGCTGACAAATGTAGGGAGATTTCTTGGAACATTGGTATGCTAGGGTGTATCTGGGGAACTGCAGGGTAGGCGGCCAGAAGGTAGGGAGGTTATGGTACCAGCAGTGCCAGAGATGTGTGCTGTGAGCTTCTGGCCTGGAACACCAAGGGCCTAGAGGAAAGGGGTACTGGTAAGAAGGTGAAAGCTGTGAGATCCATAACAATAGGAGGATGACTGGGAGATCAATCCTGTCTGGACACTGGGCATGCCCAGATAGAAACTGAAGTATGAATCATCAAGGCTGAGGGCACAGGGCCTACTTACCAAGGAGGCAGTGGGATGGAACAAGGTCAATGTGCAGGTTAGAGGAAAGAAAGAAGGCTTGCCTCAAAAGTCATGCAGTAGCCTCTGGAGCAGAAACAGAGGAGAGCACAGGAGGGTTTTCTTCAGTAACATCACAACTTGGCATCATCCTATGGGACTACTGTGCATGAACTGCAGGCTGCTGACTGCATTAGGTTCCTGTCGCTGACTGAAGCCTTTGAGATTCTCAGGCCCATAGCAGTCACTCTAGCCAGGGCCCCATCCTCATTCATGAGGTACATCACTCTCAAGTTCCCCACCACTTTTTATTTTGAGATGTGGATCTCATTGTGTTGCCCAGCCTGTCCTTTAACTCCTGGGCTCAAGTCATCACCCTACTTCAGCTTCCAGAGTAGCTGAGACTGTGTATGCCACTGTACCTAGCCTTAAATTTTTTCCATTTTCCAACTTGCTCTCCTTCTGCTTCCCTCGACATCCTAACCCATCAGTCCTTCCACCAGCCCCTAGGCCCTCACATCCCCACCTCCACCCCTTTCACCTTATCTTATGTCTCCACCCAAGGCTTCTGAGTATTTCAAGAGAAAACTGTTCCATAAAGGGGTTTGTTGTGACCTCAACTTTATGTACTGCAATCCTGGCTGGGTCCCAATGTTGCTCTGGCAATCTCTTTTTAATTTCTATGTCCCTGTATATGCCTCTCATCCTCCACAGTGGCTTTTACAAACTCTTACCCCTTTCCTCAAAGACATCCACCATCATATACCACACCACCCTTCCACATGAGTACATGGTACCAAAACAGAGGCCATGATTTCACCTTTACCATCAGGATGACTCTCCTGTGAACTTTCTCTTTATGCACCTCCTTCTGCCAGTCTTTGAGAAGGTAGTAATCTCCCCCAGACCAAGGCTGGCCCTGTACCTCCAGCTCTTGATCCTGTGCTCACAATCTACTTTGGGTTTTGGCTCCATGACTTACTCTTTCTTCTTCCTGTATCTTTGAACCCCTCTTGGTTCCTTTATACAGCCTAAGTTGCAGTCTTTCTTTTTATTAAAGCAACAAAATAAAGTAGGGTCACTCCCTTGACCTTGTGTATCCTTCCCCAACACTCTTTTCTTTATTTCTCTTGTTCAGTTTGGAAATCTTTATTTTTAAATTGGATTATTTAGTCCATTTACATTTATTGTAATAATGTATATATTGAATTTATTTTCCTTCTTATTTTGTTCTTTCTATTTATCCCATTTCACCATTGCCCTATTTTTTCCCTTTCTTGCTCCCTTGGACTATTTTCTCATTCTATTTCCTTCATTCTCTTAACCTGGAATTTATATACTATTTCTTTTCTATTAGTGAATACCTAACAATTAGTAAAGTATCCTTGAATTCATGAAAAACTTATACATTTTTAAGTTAACCTCATTTTCGAGACTTTTCTATGACTATACAAGTTGACTACATGAGTTCTCTGTCTGTGTTTTTGAACTTTTGACTATGTAGATTGAATTTCTTGAAATATTGTCTATGAGAATTTCTCATAACTTGGGTTGAAGGTGGGTCCTCTAGAGGTGATTTGCTCTTCTTTCTTCTAGGTACTACCAGAAAATACTATTGCCCCAGGACCACTAGTTTTTCAAAGCAATCAGGAAGAGCAAGTTTGGAATGAAAACAAATCAGAGGCTAGCTTGCAGTTATGAATTCTCAGGGAAGATTGTTCCCCATTCTCACTCAGTGCCAAAGTGCAAATTGGGCAGATGGTTTCCTAGAGGAGTGAACTATTTCTAGTTGATTCTTAAACTGAGTGTGACCTTTTGTGGGTCACAGCTTTGTGCAGAGGGTCTCTTATTCCACTTGGGATGGGTCTGGGCTTTGTCTCCTATCTCCTGTTTACTTTCAAAAACCAAAGTTCAAGTTTACCTGGTATGTAAATACTCTCAAGATGAAAGCCAGCTTTGGTGAACTGCTGTCCTCTCTTCATTCTCAGTTTAGTTTTATTCGTTTGTTTGTGTCACTGGGGATAGAACCCAGGGCCTCACACATGTTAGGAAAGTATCTTCCACTGAGCCCAACCTGTTTTGGTTTTTGTTTTCTTTGTGTGTGTGTGGGGGGGTGCGGTTACCAGGGATTGAACCAAGGGACACTTAACCACTGAGCCACATCCCTAGCCCTTTTTATGTTTTATTGTGAGACAGGGTGTTGCTAAGTTGCTTAGGGCCTTGTCAAGTTGCTGAGGCTGGCTTTGAACTTGCTATCCTCCTGCCTCAGCCTCCTGAATCACTGGGATTATGGATGTATGCCACTGCACTGAGTTGTTCTTCATCTTTGACTTGAGCATTCTTCATTGTCTTGCTAGTTTATTGAGTATTTGAAGTTGTAAACAGGAAGTTTACTCAAAGTACCTGGTCTACTATTCTGAAGGAAATCCAAATTTCCCCTCTTCATCGCAGTCAAGTTTTTTTTTTAAAGAATAGAGGACATTCAGTCTTCCTAAGTCTGCTTCCATTCACATGCAGTCCTTCAAGGTATGCCTCCATTCCATTCTCCTCTGAACCTGCCCAGGTAAATATCACCAATGGAGGTTAAGTTCTCAAATCCCCAGACTCTTTTTTTTTTTTTTTTTTTTTTTTTTTGCGGTACAGGGGATCGAACTCAGGGCCTTGTGCTTGCGAGGCAAGCACTCTACCAGCTGAGCTATCTCCCCAGCCCATCCCCAGACTCTTGTTCCTCATCTTACTTGACCTCTTTTTGACATTAGACACTAGGGACCTTTTCAGAGTCTCTCTTACCTTGGTTCCCTGATTCTGTCATCTCTAGATTTTCTTCTCACTTCTGTAACTATCCCTTCTCTTCTGTCTTTTCTTTCCTGTGGCTGTTGCAGAATTCTTGTGCTTTCTTGAGCCATTTGATTATCTATGATATGCTGCTGGCTTCCAAGGCCATTTTTGTGACTCCAGACATCAGAAACTTTTCAAATTCAGTGTGCCCAACAGAGAAATCATTTTTTCTTTCTCCAAACCTGCCCTTCCTATTCTGCTGAATGGAATTCTCAGACAGCTGGTCACCCAAATCAGATTATCCTAGAATTATAAGGGGCCATCCCCTTTCCTCACCTCCCACATGCAGTCAGTCTTCTTGTTTCCACCGCTTTAAATCTCTTAAACCTCCTCAGGTGCAGTGGCATAGGCCTGCAATTCCAGTGACTTGGGAGGTGGAAGCAAGAGAATCATAAGTTAGAGGCCAGCCTCTACAACTTAGTGAGACTCTGCTAAAAAAAAAAAAAAAAAAGGTGATCGTGGTGGCTTTTCCACCTCCACAATTACTGCATGGGGTCAGTCCTCATTCCATCTTGTCTGGGCTACTGGAATTGCCAACTCTTTGATTTCCTTATTACCAATCTTGCCTTCCTCCAACCATCTTCTGCACAAAGTTCAAGCTCACTTGGTTCAGGAAACACAAATATGATCACTTTATCCCACTGATTAGAACTCCTCCAAGTGTACTTCTATGTCTGCCTATCTCTCCGATGTTTTGGCTCTATCACCAGCCCCTTCAACCAGAACTCTCTGGGTATAATGCCATGTTTCTCACTGTTTCCCTAAACACCAGGCAAAACAGTCTCCTGCCATCCCCTGCCCTGCCCCAAACAGGCATGTCTACCTGGGAAGCACTCTTTGATTTTCCAAGCCTTTTCCTGCAGAGGTGAATCATCCATGCCCTCTGTGTTTCCCCACTGAGTCTTCATGGTTTTTTTGCCACAGCATCTATAACCTGTTGTTACCCTTTCATGCTTGTCTCTATTAGATTGCAAGTTCCATGAAGGCAAGGACCAAGACTTACTCATGTCTATATGTTGTGCTTGGTACACTATAAGTACTCAGTAAGTGCTTGTGGAATGGATTAATGATGATGAACTACTGCCTTCTGGGATCAATGGCCCTGCTGTTCACCAAGGTAAACCACATGGAATCCCCTAAGTGGTGGTGTAACCAAGATGGAAGCTGTGACGCTGGGTGGTCTAGTCATTAGAGGCTCAGGGGCAGTAGACTTTTTCTTTAGAAAGTAACTCCTGGTAGCTCTAAGGAATTTTAGGACAAAGGAATACAGCAGAGGAGATAAAAAGTTCATAAACCGTGATGTGGGTCAGGTCTAAGATTAATGGACACTTGAATGGAAAATGGTTACTAGAGGCTGGAGAGAGTTGGTGGGGGAGATGGAGAAAGGTTGATCAGAAGGTACTAAGTTAAAGTTAGATAAGAGAAGTTCTATCTGGGCATGGTGGTGTATGCCCATAATCCTAGCAGTTCAGGAGGCTGAGGCAGAAAGATTGCAATATCAAGGCCAATCTCAGCAACTTAGCAAGGTCCTAAGCAACTTAATGGGACCTTGTCTCAAAATAAAAAAAACAAGAAGTGGAGGAATGTAGCTCAGCAGTAAAGTGCCTCTGGGTTAAATCTCCAACCCCTCTGAAAAACAAGTTTTGGGGTTCTATTGCACAGAAGGATAACTGTAGATAATGATAATGTACTACATATTTCAAAAAAGCTAGATGAAAGAATTTTGAGTGTTTTCACTACAAAGAAATGGTAAATGTTTGAGAAGATAAATATACTACCTCTGATTTGATTATTACTCAATGTATACAGGTATGGAAACATCACATAGCATCCCATAAACACGTACAATTTATTACATGGCCTTTGGCGATGTGAAAAGATCTAGAAGGAGGCATCCTTGGGCCAGGCTGTGGAAGAGCAAAAGAGCACAGGTATGAACTGGGGAGTCTGTCTCCACGCACCTCTTGGGTCTAAAGAGGGTAAATGTATCACCCAGGAAAGCTCTGATTTGGGGAGATGCCTGAAACTCTCATGACAGGATGTGAGCAATATAACTAGCCCTCCTCCCTTGTCCCAGCAAATCTCATTTTCTACCTTTAGTTGGGTTCTGATGACTAGTCCCCAGAAAAACATGAGAAGCTGTGGCTTTGCAAAAAAGTGCAGGACCAGTGGGCTGTGGCTTGAAAGTTTGGGTAAGTTGCCTACCTTCTCTAGATCTCAGTCAGATCATCTGTAAATATGGCATACTCTGATATGCCTCAACCACTTCATAGTATTGTAGCAAAGGCCCCATTGTCTTAATAAGAATTGGTTTTCTTCTTATATTGCTTCCTACATGTTAGAGACTATGCTAAGTGTTTTACCTATAATATTTTAATCAATTCTCATAACATCTCTATAAGATAGAACTATTATAAGTTCCATTTTACAGATGAGTGAATTGGGGTTTAGGGAGGTAAACCATCTTGCCCAGAGTCAAATGCTATTGAGTGAGCTGATGAGGCATTTGGTCTGTGGATCCAGCATTCTGGATCTGTATATTTAGGTAAGTGGTTGACCTTACTGTATAGGAATTAAGGTCCCCTCTGGGACCCCTAGTCTTGCAGCCACAGTGGCAGCACTTAGTAAGGCATAAGGAAGGATAGTTCCTTCCCACTTGGCCTCAGAGACATGCTCCTGAGGGGTCAGCTTTCTCCCTTCCCAACTGCAGGGACTGGTGACTGTACTAGGTTGAACA
The DNA here is from genome assembly GCF_902686445.1 of Sciurus carolinensis. NCBI lineage: Eukaryota > Metazoa > Chordata > Mammalia > Rodentia > Sciuridae > Sciurus > Sciurus carolinensis. The sequence continues at coordinate 112,136,945 of NC_062216.1, forward strand.
GTGCCCCACCCCCGCTATTCATGTCCCCCTGAAGTCGGTGGATTTCCACCCCTTGATCATCCTCTCTATCCCTAATTGGGCTCTAACCCAATGACTGATGTCCTCATAAGAAGAGAGAGATGTGAATGCAGAGACAAGATGGAAGCAAGCCATGTGAAGATGGAGATGGACCTGAGTGATACTTCCATAAGCAGAATTCTGGGAACCACCAGAAGCTACAAGAGGCAAGGAAGCATTCTTCCCTAGAGACCTCAGTGAGAGCACGGTCTTGCCAACACCATGGTTTCTTATTTTTAGCTGTCAGAATAGTGAGAGAAAAAAAAAATTCTGTCATTTAAAAACTAGCCAGTTATTATTGGTACTTTGATTCAGCAGCCCAAGGAGACATACAATACTGTGTTGCTACGTCCACCACAGCTGGGAGATCTAAGGGTGACTACAGCATAGTTTGGGAGAGCAGTTAGATAGCCTTGGGGGGGCTACCTCTTGGAGGGATGATGGAAAGCAGAATAAGAAATAAGGTGGTTACTCACGCAGCTACACTGACCTACTCATAGACTAAGCTTTGGCATGCTAGGCAAGCACTCTACCACTGAGCTACATTTCCAGCCCTGGTCTGCAGTCTTGTTCTGTGTATCAGGATGGGAATTCTTTGGTTTGGTGACAACCTGTTAGGTGAGGATTCCATTTAAAAACTTTTCTCCCACCCCTTAGCCATTGGCTCTACCCCTACATCTCACATGATGAAACTATACCCTAGAGAGGTTAAAATCTTGCCTGAGTTTCACAGACAATTAATAAGAGAAACAATTCAATTCTTTGGCTCCAAAGACTGACCTTTTAAACCACTTCAAGTTAACGAAAGTGAATTCTTCAAAATGATATGGGGTAATTTGTTTTCCTTTTTATAAACTTCCCCCCCTAAATCTCAAAGTAATGTTTACTTGGAAAATATTTAGAAATTACTGAAATGTTTAGAGAAAAAAGAAAAAAGAAAAATCCATGGTAATAATTACTGATAACATTGGGTAATATCATTCTAGTCTTTTTTCCATGCAAATATGAATTATCAATAAAATGTTAATACCACAAATAGTTTTGTTTTGCTTTTTCACCTAGTATCAACTCATGAACATTTTCTCACGTCATTAGTTTTTCTAAACATGATTTTTAATTACAAAATAATGTTCCATCATAGGGGTGGACCATGATTTATCAAGAGTCTTCTATTATTGCCTTCTTAATTTCCAGCTTTTTACAATGATAAATAAGGAAGTTAACATTTTGCATAAATATGTATCCTCATTATTTCCTGAAGACAGGGGACACTACGGAATAAATGGGATGAATATTTTAAGGCATTTGATACATAATGTGATATTGTTTACCAAGAGGGTTTTTTACCTGGCAGCAGAAGGAGCGTGCCTGGGGTAGAACCCTCACTACGACTGTCAGCATTATCAAGCCTCGCTATATTTTGTAAAGAAGCATGCCATGATCCGATCACACAGGTTGCTGTGTCCAGATTGCAGGGAGAAGACCCAGAGGGAAACCAGTCAGGAGGTCGTTGCGTTGATCCCAGGGGGACCTGATGGGGCTGGAGTCTAGGCAGCAGGGATGGAGGAACATGAACACGCACTGGATTCGTGCTGCTCCGATGGGGGCGGGGCACCGGCGCTGATAAGGTAATTATGCGCGGCGCCGGGAGCAGGAGAGGGAGGGGGCGGTGCGTCCGCTCCAGCCTCCTCCGCACCGAACCGTGAGGTTGGCGGAGGCGCCAACCCCTCCCACCCCTTTAACAGGGACACTCCCCTTTAAGGCGGGCGCCCCGCGCGCACCCGGCCCCGCCCTTCGGGGGCGCGCGCGGCGGCCGCGGCGCCGGCTCCGCCGGGAGCGCACGTGCCGGCGCGGGGCGGAGGAGAGGGAGGCGGGAGCGGGGCCGCGGGAGGAGGGGAGGCGCCGGGGGCGCGCGCGCGCTGGGCGCTGCTGGGCTGCGGCGGCGGCGGCGGCGGCGGTTACTATGGCGGAGTCGGCCGGAGCCTCCTCCTTCTTCCCCCTTGTTGTCCTCCTGCTCGCCGGCAGCGGCGGGTCGGGGCCCCGGGGGATCCAGGGTGAGTCCCAGGGTGGGGGGCGGGGGCCGGGATGGAGAGGGCCGGGCGAGGGCGAGGCCTCGAGCTACGGCCCCTGAGCTACAGCGCGCCCCCTCCCCACACGCACAATATGGCCGGGCGGGGGGCGCGGAGGAGTCGGGGTGACCCTCAGTCAGCTCCCCCGACCTCCGAGGCGCGGCCGCCCAGAGGCCACCCGAGCTCACGCCGGGCCCCTGGGGACCCAAGCCCTCTTAGAGGCGGAACTGAATTCAGGGAGCTCCGGGGGGTCGCACTCTCTGCACCCGCAGGTTCCATAGAGGGGAGTTCGGGCTTCCTTAAGATTGGGAGAGGTCTCTGGTTTTTGCCCTTAAGCACGTCCAGAAACTGGGGGCTTTATTCCCAATCACCAGATGCTCCTGGGGGGCGCCTTTTCTCCCGCCAAGATTGTGGGGTTCGGTGATGGGGTCTTGCTTTTCTTAGGTATCCTGATGAAGCTGTCGCGCACCCCAGGCTATAGGAGAAGGGGGTCTCTAATCTTCCCTTCAGCTTCTGCACTTGGCGTGTCTGTACCCTTTCTCCCCTGCCTCCCTGATGTTCTCGGGAATCACATTTCCCCTTCGCTCAGTCCCCTGCGTTCTGCGGGGCAAATACCCCCACCTCCAATACACACGCCTGTGGAAGCTGGAGGAAGTGGGACGAGCAGGCCCCGCAACCTTTTTGGAGCTCGGCTTTGGAATCTCTCTAACCCTATGAAAACTAGTTCCCCGGCGGTTAATCTGAATCTAGGTGTATTTGCTTTCCTCCCGTCTCCCCCATCCCACCCCACCCCACCCCACCCCAGGGGGCCCATTCAGTTAATCACTTTGTGGATGCCTTTCAGGTGATATCCTAGAACCTGCATCCAACCCCCAAGATTATTTAAAGATCCCACCACTGGACCGTCTCCCTGGCCCTTGGTCAGTACTTACTTACCTTCGCACACAATCCCTCTTCCCAGCCCTCCCCCACCTTCACACACCCCTTACCTTCCAACCGCCACAGCCTTCTGCTCTCCTGATTTTCCGCCACCCTTCCCATACAGAGGTGGGGACCTTTCTGTGGGACACTCCACTGGATGTGTTGTTTATGAGGCTTTGGAGACTGAAAAGAGCTGATGAAACCCTAAAATGTTTCGTTTGAGAGAGTCCTGTCAAATATGTTTTGGCATTGGGGTTGCAGATGAAGGTTATATTTGGCAGTTACATTGAAGTGGTTATTGACCCACAGATGGTTCTGGGAGAGACTATGAGGATTGTATTTGCTCCCATGTACAAAGCCTGCTGCTTTGACTTAGCAACCCCTAACCTTCCAGCAATGGGAGATCAAGTGTGTGTTCTTGGGCTCTTCTAGCCACTAAAAACAATTCTCAGGTGGGTCCAGGCTTCCTTAATAAAGCAGAACATGAAGAAAAGACACTATGCCTTTTCGGAGTCTCAAAAACAAGTTTATTATCTCCTGCTTTGATATTTGTTCCCAGTGGTGTAGCCTATGCAGTGAGGTCTTTGTTCACTGTTAGGTATCTTGTGTGTGTGTTCCTAGGTGTTGCTGCACTGTGGCATGGGTAACTGCTCTGTGAGGTCTGATAAACACTCGGATAATGTAGGAACAGCCTGACATTTGTGGCAAGATAACGATGTTCACGGAATAGGGATGTTGGGGGAGCCTTATTATGGGCCATGTTTTTGGAATGTGTAATACCATGTTATTTCTCTAGTAGGGTTGTAAAAATAAGGAGGTTCAGCCTTCAGGTTTCTTATTTTATGTGTATGTGAATAACTCTTTAAATCCCTCAAATAGGAATTTTTATCCTGCCCCTAATGTAGCCAAGATTTTAAACAATCATTTCCCTGCTGATATGGTGTGGTGTCTGTGGGGTTTGTCTTGTTGTGAGCTAAGTTAAGAATGTTTAATTGATAATCCAACTGGTTCTGAATGGTGCAGAGTTCATTTTTTTGCAGCCTTCCTAAAAAGGATGTTTGTTGGGGTGAGGGTGGGTGGTCAAAATAGGGAATCAGTTTCTTTTTTTGGTATATGGGAAATTAGGTTGTGTGTCCAACAAACATTCTCGAAGGCCTTTAAACTTCTTGGCCAGACACTACAGTTTTTTCCGGGACACATCTAGTTGCCAATAGTGCATGCTACAGAGACCACTGTTGCAAAAGACTTAAAGTAAAACGTCAGTTCTGGGAAAATAGAGGCTAGGGGATAACAAGAAGTTGATTTTTTTCTCCCCTTTCCCTGCATTTCCTATGTAGTGCTCCCCTACATTGACTTGAGAAGTGATGAGAGCCAAGCAGCTCTGATGCCTGGTACTTGGACATAATGTGATGGCAGTAAGGGTGAGGTGTTTCTATTAATTAATGAGTTAACTGGGACTTAGTAAAAGAGTGATAAGGAGAACAAGTTATAAGACAAGAAACAGCAGCCGTTTGAGAGGTATACTGTGTTTTAAGACCTAGCTTAGGAATGTTCGCATTAGTATTTAAAAATGTAAAGTTGAGTTGTAGCAGAACATGACATTCATTTCTTAGGATAAAAACAATGAAAGAGGGATTTGGGGTTATGATAGGAATATTTTGCGTTTCTGTGACCAGACTAAAATCTTAATTTCAAGCCAAGTCTTGTAAACTTTGTTCAGTGGATATGGATGTGAAATACTATGGAAGTGAATTCCTATAGAGGAAAAGAGAATCTCTGATAAGTTTTGTTGAAACAACTCCTGGAATAGATGTGATAAAGCAATTAAAATGGCTACTCCTGGTTAAAGGTTAGAACCAGATGCAGGGAGGAGGCTGGTTTTCAGCTCCAGAGCTCTTTTTCCTTACAGGTTGTCCTTGAACAAGTAACTTAACCTTTCTGTTACTGCCTCAATTTTCCCTCTGAAAAGTAAGAAAATAGTCTGTGTGGCTCTTATTGGGACATTTGTGAGACTGTCTTACTGATAGCCAGTTGGCAGGGAGGTATTTTTAGACACAGTTTCTGACTTCAGTGAATAAGCAATGTTGGGTTACTTTTTATCTTATGGGACAGAATACATACTCTGTGATTGATAGGTGCACCACATGTCACATTGTGGTTAATTTCTTCTTATTTGTGCTTTTTTGTAGGCCCCTTTCAGATTTCCTCAAGTTAATTTCTGTCTTTGGCAGGAGTTTACTTCATAAACCAGGCAGCATACCTGTGTTAATCAAAGACAGTCTGGAGAGAGTGACCTGCTTTAGGCTTTATTGGTTTGGCAACGTTACGCAATTCTGGGTATGTTTATGGCACTATGTAAATGTTACATAAGAACATGGAGGCTGAGAGGTGGCCAGAATGGTGACTGAACACAGGAAGGTTAGACTGAGGATTTCATCTGAAAGGACCTTGGGAATCTGCAGTCAGTACAGGAAGAAACTGCACTTTATTTTCCTCTAAAAACCTTTTTAGATGATTGTGTCTTTTAGGGGGACTTCTGTGTTATAAATAGGTTTATTTTTTACTGCTGAGCTAATTGTAACCTTGCTACCAAAATATGAATCAGTAAACCTGGAGAGGAGGGGATGAGCTGCTTCTTTGAGCATGTCCTGTTGAAGCTGCTTGTTGCATTTTAGAACATGAGTTGAATTGCATTGCAGTCTGTTCTCATAATAACTCAGGGGTACAGGGTGTTGAGGTGGAATGGAATTCTCAGTTCATGTGCTTTAGATCCTCTTTATTTTTGAAGGTTAAATTAGAATACTGAAATGGCTTTTATGTTTTAATTTTGAAATCTTTATTGTATACTGCTTGATTTTCGCTCAGAGCAGCAGTGAGCATTAATTCTGAATCCTGCCGCTTTGTGTGAATTCTTGGGTTATTAATCTGTTACAGTAGAAGCTGATATGAGGGTCTTATCTCATTTTTCTCTCTGTATTTACAAAAAGAAAATCCTAGAGTTCTCGTTCTCATTAGCCTTCTGGTATGCTATCTGTGCTGCAGGCATCCATAACCTGGACTTAAGGCTGGTCCTTTTAAGTAATCAGCTCTCAGACCCTGTGGTTGTAGCCAGTCAAACTTGGATTTCTCTCACTTTGCCTCATTTCCAGGTTTGAGTACCTGCTCTCAGTTTTTGGTCTTCTCAGATTCTCCGTCTCATGTCCTGCTTACCCTGAACTAGGGCTTCACAGGCATCATTTCTGCTCTTGCCTATTCTACCTACTGGCCTTCTCCATGGATCATGGATAAACCGGACACCAAGCCAAAACAGTGTTTCAGAGTATCTTTCCTTCTCTTGTTCTAGAGTTGCCAGAGTTTGGTTTAACTGTGAATTTTCCATCCCAGGTGATCTTATCTACTCTAGATTTCAGAGACCATGCCACTCCAGGCAGTGCTGCTTGTCTTTTGCATTTTATTCTCTTTCTACCTTGTTTTTTTTTTTTTTTAATATTTTTTAGTTGTCAATGGATCATTTATTTATTTTTATATGGTACTAAGGATTGAACTGAGGGCCTCACACATGCCAGACAAGCTCTCTACCACTGAGCCACAACTCTAGCTCCACCTAGACTTAAACTTTATCTTGCTAAATATTTTTAATTTAACATTATGAAAGTAACTTTAAGTATCATATCACCTCTAATATTTACCTATTTACATATAGGACATTTGTTTGTTTATTCGATTGGTTTTATATCAGGTATGGTTTTTGGCGTGAGAAAATAACAGAAGATGAACAAAAGTCCCTAATTCTCTACTCTTGTGGAACTTAAATTGCAGTGGCAATAAATAAAATAAAATTGTAGTGACTTAGACTGAAAATAAAAAAGTAAACAATATTATCAGTCATGAGTGCTTTAATGAAAATAAAACAGAATGATGTGCTAGAATGTGCCTGGAGTTGCCATTCCATATCTCTCAACTTCATTGTTTCATCTGTAAGATAGGGTTCATACCATCACATTTTATTATTTTTGGTAATAATGTTCTATAAAGTGGCTGCTCACACTAAATTAGCAAATACATAACACATTGCTCTTAAAGGAAATACAGGGGTAGGTTCCCACAAGCCTGTGGTCACAACATTTTCATCAAATGATCGATATATAACCTGGTTTTATGTGTTTCTATATAAAGATACCCTATTTAATATACAGTTGATTCATTAACATTGAACTTAAGAACAGCACGTAACTCATCCCTGAACCAACCTTACTTAACACACATACTTTCTCCTTAAGGCACATACATTACTATCTTCTTGTGCTTAGGAACACTAGACATTTCAGCTCTATACTTGGGAACTATTTTAAATAGCAAAATCATCAACAAAAAGTATGGTACTAAACATACTGCCAAAAGGACATGTGTTTACAGTATGAGAGCTGAAACAAGAAGGCAGAGTGTTGCCTTGTTTGACCTCAGCTGGAAACATGTGTGTTGGGCGGCTCTATGCATGTCCTTGAATGACCAGGAAAGAACCACAAGCTTTGATTTGGGGGGGGGGGGGGTTACAAATAAATTTTAACAAGTAAGCAAATTCACATATATGGAGTCTGAATATTGAAGATCAACTGTATTTTGTTAGAGCTATACAAATGTGCAGGTAAAATTGTATCACAGAATTCCAAGAACTCCTAAATGGTTTCACTGAACCAGAATTTTAATACATACAGTTAGAAGTCCCATTTCCAGACTGTAAGTAAACTAAACAGATAGACATGCATATTGAGTATCTATTATGGTGATCTGAAGATTCCGTTAACATATTTATTGAGCCCCTGCCATATGCCAGACACCATTGTAGGTACTAGGGATACAGCAATAAGCCAGAAGAGGCAGCGCCTTCCTTCATGAAGCTTACCATCTGCAAGATAAGATAAACAGTAAACAAATTAAGATTGATTGCACCTACCACAGTTCACAGTTCACCCTCTGTTCCCTGTTCCCCCAAGATTCCTGGGTTTTGGTGTACACATACCTACTCCCAATTATTCAGTTCAATACTAGTTTAGGTATTACTGCATAGATGTTTTACAGATGTAATTAGGGTCCCAATCATTTGACCTTCGGGTAGGGAATCTATTGTGATGGGCCTAGACCTTTAAAAACAAATTTCTCAACTTATTGCAGAAGAGGAAGTCAGAGATGTTCCAGCTGGCTTGGAAATCAGCAAACATCCATGTTACAAACTGCCCATCCCAACAGGCACGTGGCAGAAAATCATGGGCAGGTTCTAGAAGCTGAGTGGTCCCTGACTGAAGAAAATAGGGACCTCAGTCCTTGTTTTGCATGGCTTTGATTTTGCCAATAACCAGTAAGCTTGGAAGAAGACTAATCCTAGATAAGAAAGCAGCCCTAGATGACATTGTTTATGCTGCACCTGGACCTCTGATCTACAGAAACTGAATTAGTGAAGAGATATTCTTTAAAAAATGTGTGTGGGGTTGGGGAGGGTGATGGTGAAAAGTAAAGCAGGAAAGGAGACTAATGAGAAATATCCCAAGCCTCAGGGCATCTGAGATCTGGTACCCAGCCATCCTTTTGCTGGACTTCATAGATGAAAAGAAGTTCTTTGATTATATGTGACTTTCATCTGCCTATAACCTTTTTCTAGACAATTGTGTGTTTGGAGGGAGAGGGGATTGTACCTGCTTTGGAGATCAGTTTTGTAGGTTCTGGGATATTTGAGTTGTGGACTTTTTTAAGTAGGTATTTAAATTAGGAGAATCCCTTTTCCCCAGAGTCTCAACTCTTTGTCTTGGTATATGTCTATTACAATTTACACTTGTAGATAAGATTGAATCAAATTCAGTCAGTGTTCTTTTTTTCTTTTCCTTTCATATATGTGGGGGGAGGGTACTGGGGATTTAACCAGGGTTACACTACCACTGAGCTATATCCCTAGCCCTTTTCAATGTATTTTTAACTTTGAGAAAGGGTCTCCTTAAGTTGTGAGGCTGGCGTTGAACTTTTGATCCTCCTGCCTCAGCCTACTAAGTTGTTGGGATTATAGGCATGTGCCACCACATCCAGCTCAGTCAGTGTTCATTTCTCATGTCTAGGACATACATAGCCCCAAACTGAATGTTGAGAGGGATTCTGAGGAAAGAGTGTATTCTTGCCCTTCTATGATTTACACACAAATTGACTACTTCTGCTTGTTGGAACTACGACAAATATGAAGAGTTCAGACCCTTCTCATTCACTGACAGTAGTAGTAAAAACATCTAATTTGCTGACTGTTTACTGTATACTCAAGCATTGTGCTAAGCACTTGTGTTGTTTCATTTACTTTATGCAGCCATTTCTCTCTCTGTCTCTTTCTCTCTGTCTCTCTCTCTCTTTTTCTCTTTCTTCTTTTTAACCAGGAATTGAACCCAGGAACACTCAACCACTAAGCCACATCCGTAACCCTTTTTTAATTTTATTTATTTTTTAAAATTTTGAGACAGGTTCTTGCTAAGTTGCTGAGTCTGGCTTTGAACTTGCAATCCTCCTGCCTCAGCCTCCTTTGTCTGTGGGATTACAAGCGTACACCACCACTCCCAGTTTATTTAGCTGTTCTTTGAGGCACCCTTCTCCTTATGTTACATATAAGGCGATTGGAGCACACAGAGGTTAAGCAATGGGCTCAAAGCTGGTCCAGTTCCAAAGCATGTGTTCTAAATACTGTGATCCACTGTAGACTATGGTTACTCTGAAAGTGGTTTTCTAACCAAGTAGTTGTCTTCCATTTGTTCTAATATCTACTGCTGGATTTAACTTTGGAAAACATACTGTCTGATAATTCCACTGTTTTTATGTGACTTTTAGGATCAACTCCAGATCCCTTCACTTGGCATCACAATCTGATCTGGCCCTAGTTAGTCCTTGTCTCTGGCAGGAACCTTGGCATTGTTGTTGCATCTGTCAGTTTACTGTGGAACTGATATACCTTGTATTTTTCATGTTCCCTTACTTTTTTTTTTTTTTTTTTTTGGGTACCAGAGATTGAACTCAGGGGCACTCAACCACTGAGCCACATCCCCAGCCCTTTTTGTATTTTATTTAGAGACAGGGTCTCACTGAGTTGCTTAGTGCCTCACTAAGTTGCTGAGGCTGGCTTTGAACTCATGATCCTCCTACCTCAGCCTCCCAAGCCACTGGGATTGCAGGTGTGTGCCACCATATCCGCCATGCCCCTTACCTTTTCTGTTTCTTCTCCCTGGAGTGCTTCCTTTCCCTTTCTCTTCCTAGTTAAATCCAACATCCTCCAGTGTGGGACCCTTGTCCTCTTGTGTTCTCCAGTCAGTGATTCCAGTGCCCCATCCATATTGGTAATGTGGAAGGTCATGTGCTTTATAGTTCTATTTTCCTCCCACTCTCCCAACCTCTACCCACAAAAATTGACAGTAGGAACTGTTTTATTCTCTATATGGCTGTGGCCTGTCACATATTTTAAGTAGTTAATACATTTGTTTAGTTGAATTCATTCCTTTTCCATCCTCTCAATAAAATCCTAGGTAAAGAGTTCCAAATCCATCCTGTGGTAATTTTTATACACACACACACTCATACACACACATATATACATAAACATAATTTATATATATAGTTTTTATCCCATTTGTGAGTTACTCGGACCATAATTATCCTTCTATCTCCCCTCTTTCATTTCTGCTTACCGTCTACCCATTTTATTTCGGCCAAATGAACTTGATCTTAGTCTCATTAGTTTCTCAATCTTGACTGATTTTTTTTCCTCCTTCATTGTCCCAGTTCCCCCAAACAGTCATTCCTATCCCTTTTCTGACTCAAAACTGTGACATACACTGTCTCCTTTCCACTCATCCATATGATAGTAAATAGGTCAGAAAGAAAATACCAGTGATAAATATTCTCCCCTTCCCTAATAAGCCAGAAATATATCTACTTGAATACAACAAAGAAAGACAACAGTGGTTTTACATGTTTATTATAAACTGTAAGGAAAGGACAAATAAATGAAGTTACTGGTAGATAGTCTTAAATATAACAACAAATTTTGTAAACTTAGGTCCCAGGAATGTTGGCCACTCTCTCATAATGATGCCACTCATTCCAGTTTTACCTTGACATTCTCCTGGGCAGCAGGTGGGCCTTTGCACCCGTGTTCAGGTATTTATAGTCAGTCATAAATTAAATTGCAATGACAGGTCTCCATAGCATAAACATCAAACGTCTCTTTTGAGTGAGAACAAAGCTTTCATTCTCTAGACCTGAGGCTTAAGGTTGAACTTGTTTAAACAGCTCTCTAGGGTTGGGTTTGTCTCCAAGTAGAATGTCAGAAAGGCAGTTTGTAGAATGGGTATAGTGTGGAGCTGACTTTTCAAACACCTTTCTCTTATGCAAACCCCATTCCATGATCTTTTCCCAGATTGGAATTAAATGCCAAACTTATCAAGTGCCTTTTGTTAAATCTGTGAGTTTTGCCCCTTATACAAATAACTTCCTTTATTAAGTCAGTTAAATTTTTTTCATAAGTGCTTTTTGAAAAGCCCAGCACATTTTTTTTTTTTTTTTCCTTTCAGGATACCACCAACTACACATGTAAAATTTGACTTTATTATAGCTCTTGGGTATTTGAGAGCCTTTTGTTTCATTTTAATGTATTTTTTAAATTCTAATTTTGATCATTGTGAAAGATAAAATATAACTTTGGCTTTTTTATTTGTTTTTAGCCAGTAGTATGTGATTGTGTTACTGCTGTGAGATTTTTCTCCTCGAACTAGTTAGAACTTTGGGGAACAATATCAGTTCCCAGATACTGCCTTCTCACAATTTCCCCCCCGAGAGAACCAAACATGACCTCAATTTTGGGACAGTTTAGTGCCAGACACCTTGGTTTTTAACCCATTTCAGGCTTTTCATTAAACATTTGGCAGTTGTCTAGATCAGCAGCTATTAAACACTTTTTTTTTTTTTTTTTTTCTTTTTAAAGCAGTGGAGACCTTCTTCCTGCTGCCCCCTTCCCCTGTTCCATATTGGGGATTGAAGCTAGGAGTGCTCTACCACTGAGCTATTCCTTAGCCCTTTTTATATTTTATTTTGAGACAGTTTTAATAAGTTGTCCAGATTGGCCTCATACTTGCTGTCCTCCTGCCTCACCCTCCAGAGTAGCTGGGATTACAGGTGTATGCCACCACACCTGTCTAAAGTGGAGCACTCCAAAATTAAGATGTCTTCTGCAGTATCCTACATTGCAGAGCCCCCTCCGTCCTTTATTAGGCTGAGCTCTATCAAGCACAGTGCTAGTCACCAGACGCTGTGCTACAGACCAGTCAGAAAAGGGTGAAAAGGACATTGGTTTCCTCCTTGTGGAGTTCAGAGATTCCTGAGGTGTCATGGAGAGCTTAGAGATTTAGGGGGAACAGAGTTTGGAAAAACATTGTACCTCCTGTTTCTTTCCCATGCATGTATTATGGATTATTTTGGTTTTGTATTTGAGATTTTATATATATATATATATATATATATATATATATATATATATATATTGTTTTGCAAGTGTGGATTTAAATTTATGGTAGTTTTAAATTGTGATAAACTACATATAACAGAAAAATTACCATTTTAATCATTTTAAAGTGTACAATTCAGTGGCATTGAGTACCTTGATAATGTGCAAGCTGTCAGCACTGTGTAGTACCAGAACTTTTTGGTTACTCAGAAAGAAAACCCTGTATCCATTAAGTAGTCACTCTTCCCTCTCCCCAGCCCATAACAACCACAAATCTGCTTTTTGGATATTTCGTATAAGTGAAATCATATGATATGTGGCTTCTTTCACTTAATGTTTTCAAGGTTCATCCATATTGTAGTGTGTATCAGTAGTTTCTTTCTTTTTATGGCTGAATATATTCCATTGTATGAACATACCACATATTGTTTATCCATTCATTATTTGATAGACATTTGGGTTGTTTTCTACTTTTTGGTTATTGTGAATGGTGCTATTAAAATATTCATGTACAAATTTTTTGTTTGAACACTTGTTTTCAGTTCTTTTGGGTATATACATAGGAGTAGAATTGCTGAATTATATGGTAATTCTATGTTTAGCTTATCAAGGAGCCACACACATTTTTCTACAATGTATGTTGTATCTGTGTGTGTATGTGTGTGTGTGGTGCTAGGTAGGCAAGTACTCTTAACACTAAGCCACATCCCCCATCATGTTGCAGTATATAAGAGTTGCAGTTTATCCAACTCTCACCAGCATTTTCTATTTTTCATTTTCTTATGGCTTTCCTAATGGGTGTGAGGTAATAGTTCGTGGTTTTGATTTGCATTTCAATTTGAAGCATCTGAGGTGACATTGAGCATTTTTTCATATGCTCGTTGGCCATTTGTCTATCATCTTTAGAAAAATGTTCAAGTCCTTCGCTCTGTTTTTTTTTTCAAATATTTTTTAGTTGTAGATGTACATAATATCTTTATTTACTTATTTTATGTGATGCTGAGGATTGAACCCAGTGCCTCACATGTGCGAGGCAAGTGCTCTACCACTGAGCTACAACCCCAGTCCCTTTTGTCCAGGTTTAAATTTGGGGGGTGGTGTATTGGGGACAGAAACCAGGGGCACTTTACCCCGGAGCTATGTTGCCAGTTCTTTTTATTTTTTATTTTGCTTAGATCCTTGCTAAATTGCTGAGGATAGTGTCAAATTTGTAATCCTCCTGCCTCAGCCTCCTGAGTTGCTGGGATTACAGGTGTATGCCACCACATCTGACTTAATTGGGTTGCATTTTTTTTTTTTTTTGGTATTGAGTTGTAAGAGTCCTTTATGTTTTCTGGATACTAGAGCATTGTCAGATATATGATTTAGAAATATTTTCTCCCATTTGTTGTCTTTTTATTCTCTTGATTATCCATTGATGCACAAAAGTTTTTAATTTTGATGAAGTTTAGTTTACCTGTTTTGTTGCTCGTGCTTTAAGTGTCATATCTGAGAGAACCTTGCCGCATTCAGGGTCATGAAGATTTACCCCTGTTTTCTTCTAAGAGTGTTTTTTTTTTTTTTTTTTTTTTTTTTTTGCGGTGCTGGGGATTGGACCCAGGGCCTTGTGCTTGCACAAGGCAAGCACTCTACCAACTGAGCTATCTCCCCAGCCCTCTTCTAAGAGTTTTAAAAGCTTTGGACTGTAAGTTTTAGCTCATGTATTTAGGTCTTTGATCTATTTTGAGTTAAGTTTTGTATGTAAGGTATGACTTCTTTTTGCATGTGGATATCCAGTTGTTGTAACTCCATATAAATTTTAGGATCAGCATTTTAATTTTTGCAAATACATCTATGGAGATTTTAATATGGATAGCAGTGAGTCTTCTCCATGTAATAATATTTAATATATTATGTGAGATTTAATCTGTTGGTGGACAAGTTGAGTTTTCGAGTTTCCAGCTTCACTCAATTTTGGGGAAAAACTTTTTTAATAAATATATTAGTACACCCAAGGAATCCTGGCAGAATATACATCAAACATGTAATAGTGAATATCTCTGGAGCAGGAATAAAGGGTTTGCCCAACTTCTATATTGTGTATTCTGTGGCAATTGATTTTTTTCCTTTTTTTTCCTTTTTTTTTTTTTTTTTTTACCAGGATTGAATACAGGGGCACTCAACCACTGAGCTACATCCTCAGCCCTTTTCTATATTTTATTTAGAGGCAGGGCCTCACTTAGTTACTTAAGGCCTTGCTAAGTTGCTGAAGCTGGTTTTCAACTTGGGATCCTCCAGCCTCAGACTCCTGAGTGCTGGGATTACAGGTGTGTACCAGGGTGCCTCTTTGATTTTATTTTTTCTGTTTGCTGCTGCCATCCTGCTCCTGATGGGCTGTTCTCCCAGGAGCTGCAGCCTGTTACCACTACTGTTTATGCCACACCTTGAACTTTTTTTTTTATAAAAGCATCTTTTATAAGCCAAAAAATAAAACAAGAGAACAACCTAGTAAAGTGAGAGTATATAAAAGAATCAAAATCTAGTGCTCAATATTCATAATAGCATTAGCATTAGTATTGTTTATAGTGACTGGACTTCCCTACTAAGTAGAATTCATTTACTTCTCTACCTAGTAAACGAAATATTAGAATCGGAAAGCTTAGTCTTAAGCAAGGGCTTTGATGTACAGTATTAGATAGACTTAGTCTTAGAGATGGGATAGGAGGACACCCAGTTGGAGAGGTTAAGCTTGCAGACCTGTGGGGAGAATGGGCCTGCATTTAAGCCCAGCAGGCCGTGGAAACTTGACTGGTTAGAGACAGTATGGCCTGAGATCTCTCAGTGAGCTCTTTCCCTTATGTATTTTTTGGGCTAGGAGGGATATGATGCAGACCACTTGACCAGGATAATGAAACAGGAGAAGCCACGGAATTAGGTCAGACATAAATGATTGCAGACTTTAATTATCCAGACATGAACAGAGAGGAGCATAGCAGTTTTAAGAACCCATCTTTAGGATAGGCAGTCTTAGAATTACCAAGGAAATACACTCAGGCGAATCTTGATCTTGAGTGTTGAATGAAGTATAGTACAGAAGTAATTGCAGGTAGTCTAGGAGAGGGAGTGCTTAGCTTAGTCTTTCCTAGACAAAGAATGAGTGTGTGCCAAAGACTGCCTGTTGGAATTGGAGGAGGGGAGTGTTGAGGCAACAGAATGCTTACACAGGGCCTGGAAAAGTAGAAGAAAAAAACTGACCAATAAAAAGCCAGTCATGAGAGCACACATGAGAGATTGAGATAGGATAGCAAGTTTGAGGCCAGTGTGGGCAACTTAGTGAGACCCTGTTTGAAAATAAGAATTTTTTTTAAAGGGTTAGGGATGTAGCTGAGTTTTGAATGCCTCTGCGTTCAATCCCCAGTAACACACACACACACACACACAGAAGGGTGGGAACTAATATATTATATTACAAAAGGAGACAGCTGGAAGTTTTCTGCTTTATGGGTGTTATAGTTAAATATTTGAACCTGAATCAAATCAAAACCTAGATCTAGCTCTTAGCTTATAGAAAATACACATTTGTATAAATGTATCAAAATAGATTCTACTGTCATGCATAACTAAAAATAGGAATAAAAATAAATTTAAAACAATAGAAAATACAGAGAAGAGAGGTACATGTTATATGACATCACAGGGAGTCAGTCAACATCCAGAGTTTGGGAAATACAGACAAATAGCTTGGTTTCTTAACAAATAATTTTAAGGAAAAGTAACAGCAGGGGGAAAATCTGTAGATTAAAAGAGGTTTAACAAACCTTTCAACCAAGGACAGTGAAAGGATCTTATTTGGATCCATATTTGAACAAACCAACTGTTTAAAAAACATTGTTTGAGACAATAGAGGACTTTTGAACATGGACTGGATTTTTTTTTTTTTTTTTCATTTTGTTGGTGCATTGTAGTTATATGCATTGAAGGGATTTGTTGTTAAATATTCATCATACATGCACATAATATAACTTGGCTATATCACTCCCCAGCATTACTCCCCCCTTTCTCCCTGCCACCTCTTGGTTCCTTTCCTCTACAGATCTCCCTTTGATTTTTAGGAGATCCACCCCGACCTTTGTTTTCCTTTTTCCTCTTTAGCTTCTGCCTATGAGAGAAAACGTAGGACCCTTGACCACCTGAGTTTGACTTATTTCATTTAACATGATGGTCTCTAGTTCCATCCATTTTCCTGTGAATGCCATAATCTTCATTTTTCTTTGTGGCGGAATAAAACTCCATTTTGTATGCCTGCCACATTTTCTTTATCCATTTATCCATTTATGGACTCCTAGGCTGGTTCCATAGTTTGACTATAAGCTCGGGTATGCAGGTATCACTGTAGGTAAGATGCCTTTAATTCTTCAGGGTAAACACCAAGAAGTGATATAGCTGTGTCACGTGGTGGTTCCGTGCCTACTGTTTTGAGGAACCTCCATACCCGTTCCCATAGAGGTTGTACTGATTGACAATTCCACCAATAGTGTGAAAGTGTTCTTTTTTTCTCCACATCCTCTCCAGCATTTATTATTATCTGTACTCTTGATGACTGCCATTCTGACTGATATGAGATGAAATCTCAATGTAGTTTTGATTTGCATTTCCCTAATTGCTAATGATGATGAACATTTTTTCATATATTTGTTGGCCATTTGTATTTCTTTTTGAGAAGTGTCTGTTTAATTCATTTGTCCAATTATTAATTGAGTTATTTGACTTTTGGTGTGAAGTTTTTTGAGCTTTTTATATATTCTAGATATTAATCCTCTGTCAGAAGATTTTCTTCCATTCCGTGGGTTCTGTCTTCACATTCCTAATTGTTTCCTTTGCTGTGCAGAAGCTTTTTAATTTGATGCCGTTCTATTTATTAACTCAGCATTATTTCCTGAGCTTTAGGTGTTATTGAAAAAGTCATTGCCTGTGCCTAAAAGCTGGAGTGTTGACCCTTCCTTTTCTTCTAGAAGTTGCATATTTTTTGGTCTAATTCCAAGGTCTTTGATCCATTTTGAATTGATTTTTGTGCACGGTGAGAGATAGGGTCTAATTTCATTCTTCCACAAATATCCTTGACTGGATATTTGATAATATTAAGGCTGTTGTTATTTTATGTGTGATGATGATTATGTGGGAAACTGAGTAGTTGCCTTGCAGATTCCAACATCAATAACAAAAGATTAAAGATATTTTAAAACTTGAACAGTTGGGGTACATCTAGCATTAAATGTGCACTTAATTGTACAGGCACTTTGCTAAGGGTTTTGTATAATGATTATCTTATTTCTTAGAGCCCTCCTATGAAATAGATTCTGTTGCTATCCCTATTTTATAATTGGGGTAATAAAACCAGCAAACTTAAGAAACTTGCCCCTGTGTCACTCAGGTAACAAGTGATGGAGTCAGGATTCAAACTGAGCCTCTGTGATCTCAGGACCCAGGTTGTTAACCATTGTGCAATTATGTCTCCCTGAAGGTGCTGTCAGTGATGAGGAAATAAGTGAGAAAACAAAAGAATTATATTCCCCATTTTTGTTGAGACACATGTTATGAAAATATGCATCCCCAGATTCTTTCAGAGTAGACAAGTACATGTTAGATACCTCTCAAAGTAAAGAATTAAATTCAATCTTATGAAGTTCATTGTTGGTTTGCAATAAATATTACTTTGTTCTGAATTTAAGTAGTCATACAGGATGCTTTAGACCTAAAGAAGTAGGTGTTTGTGGCGAGTTGTATCTCCTAATGACTACATCTGTATCTCCCATTCCACATGTTCTTACAATGTGACTTTGACATTCCTTCCACCAACAGATGGGTCCACCCTGCCCCCTTGAATTTGGATGGAGGCTTGGCTGCTTCAACTTAAAGTACATGGTGGACGTGATGCTCTCTGACTTATTTCTTGCAGTGCTGGGGATCAAACCAGAGTCTCACTCATGCTAGGCAGGGGCTCTACTGAAGAACTTCATCCCCAGCTGTGCTCTGTGACTTCTAAGTCTGGGCCATTAAAAGGATACAATTACTGCCTTGCTTGCTCCTTTTGGAAACTTGCTCAGTGGAAACCAGCTATCATGCTGTGAGGAGCTAAGCTAGCCCATGCACAGAAGCTACTTGGAGAGGACCATGTAAAGAGGAGCCAGGGTCCCTAGCCAACAGCCAGCATCACCTACCGAATGTGAGAGGGAGTGAACCTTCAGATGATCCCAGCCCCCAGCCTTGGAGTCTTCCATCTGAAGCCTGGAACTTTTTTGAGGCAAGCAGTCCCTGCTTTGCCCTGCCCAAATTCTTCATGTACAGAGTAAATGGTGTTTTATGTCTCAAATTTTGGGGGTGATTTGTTACATGACCATAGTAGCTGGCACAATATTCTTTTCCATCCTAAAGGACCTTAATGTTGTCATCATGAATGGCCTTTTTTTGAGCACATATTTAATGTGTGCCTACTCAAAGTCAATCTTGTAGATGCAAAGGTGATTGGAACACCGTTTGTTTCTTTAAACAGCACCTCAGCCAGAAGACTATTAGAGTGACCTGCTTTTCCTCTGTCAAAAGCTTTCCAAGGAGGCCCTGGTTACTGTGCTGGTGGGATCCATAATAAAGTCAGGGCCACGGGCTTGGTTTGTAGCTTAGTGGTAGAAGGCTTACCTAATATGTATGAGCCCTGCGTTCAGTCTCCAGCACTGCAAAAAGGTGGGGGGCACTGAACTCAAGAAGAATTACCCACTGGAAGGGAAGGTGGCAACATGGTTTCTCGAAGGCCCATTGTTTGGGACCTTTTTTAGGAGCTACGTATGCCTATGAACAAAGCAAAATTAAGAGACTTAAACTCGACTGTCAGGACTTTAATAAGGTCTGTACAGGGTGGTTATTTTGAAATCACCAAGGGATCAAAGGAACTAAACTCTACATAAAAACAAAACAAAACAAAAAAACCTGTTTTTTAAAGATAAGGATGGCCAGGCGTGGTGGCGCACACCTTAGTCCAATACACTTGGGAGACTGAGGCCGGAGGATCACTTGAGTCTAGGAGTTTGAGATCAGCCTGGGCAACTGGGTAAGACTCTGTATCAAAGGCAGGGCGGGTGTATGTGTGTGTAAAATGCCATTTCTAGTCATTAATGTACATTAAGGAATTCATGGTGAAATGAACGCCTCTGCTCTCTCAGACTGTAACATACCAAATCCCTGGAGGTAAACCGCAGGAAGACTTGGTGAGGCTCTTTGGTCAGAAAACCCTGAGTGGATTTGACACGGTGATGGTAAGAATGCCTTCAGAGTGATGTCAGTAATATTTGCAGGATGATTTGTCTACCTCTGATGATGTTTGTAGTACAGCAGTGGCCCTGCAAAGTTAGGGGTCCTGGACATTGCCAGGAGATACGTTGTAGGTTGCTGTGTGGACTTAGGGTCTAGAGACCTGAGTGGAGTTGTGGCTTCATCGTTTACTTGTTTATCATTTGTGAGTCCCTTACCTTCTTGGCTTTACTATCCATAAAGTGGGACAACTACACCTACCTCAGCTCTTGTGAGTTCCTGTGGGGATCACATGAGAAAATGAAAGTGAAAACTCTTGATAAAATAACGCAGTGTCTACACACAGTTCTTATGGGAAACAAAACTGAAAACATCACACCCTAATATAAAACTAGTGTTTCTGGTGCTGAAATAAAATTCATAGTCTTTTTACTCTCCCAGAGAAGCCAGGGATGGATTTGTAGGTCAGTGGTAGAGTACTTGTCTTGCATGCCTGAGGCCCTGAGATCCATCTGTAGCACCACAAAAACAGCAAAAACCAAGCCCAATGCAGTAATCATCAGGTTAAAAAGAGTACACAATTATACGTAAGAAAATACATACCTAAAGCTCTCCTTATTCCACAAAGTGTTACGTATGAGAAACGACACAATTTGGAAAACTAAATCACAGAAGAGTCATTGGATCACTCAAGCCTCTGTGGGGTTCCTGGGAATTCCCAGCTGGGCCCTAGGCCTGCTGAGTGCCTTCCTCTCTTCTGAGGCTCAGTGTGCAGCTAGATGGAGCCTGCCCAAGTTGGGACTTGTCAGCCTTCTCAAAACACAGCCTCTCTCTTGAATCAAATTTGCATTGACATCCTACCACAAACCACCTTCTAATCATACTTTGGAACCATGTTCAAATTCTGCCAAGGTGGTTTTACGTTGAATTCAGGTTTGACTAATAAGCTTGTTAATTACAAAGTTCTACCCTAGTGGGGGTCTTGTTCTGACCACTTTTTTGTTTACATTTTGAGTGATTCAGTGACTCTTCTGTGATTTAGTTTTCCAAATTGTGTCATTTCTCATACGTAACACTTTGTGGAATAAGGAGAGCTTTAGGTATGTATTTGCTTATATATGTGTAGACTTTTTAACCTGATGAGTCACTGTGAAACATTATAAGGGGCTGTTATCATTAGTCCACATTTAGCTTTTCAAAGAGAATTGAATTTAGGTTTGTGATCTGTGTACTAAATTTACAGTGAATTCAGCTATGTTTGTAATTTTATTATCACTTATTTTGTTTCAGTGAATAATATTAACAGAAGACTAGCCAAAATGTCTGTCTTAAAGACATTTAGGAAAAGGTATATAAAGCAGAATTTTTCAGTGTTGGATCAGTGATCCAAACAGTGTGAATTATAAAACAAAGCTAGATCTAGATTGAGCTAGAAAGGCTTTTGGAGGTCATCTAATTCAGTCCCTTCTCTCTGGTTAATCATGAGGAAAATGAGGTTCAGAGAGGTTAAATGACTTGCCCAAAGCCACACGACTAGTTACCAGCAGAGCAGAGACTTGAACAGCTTCTTGTTGGAGACCTTGCTGTAACTTTCCACTTCCTGATCAGTGGTTGAAGAGAAACATTTTATTTGTGTGGTTGTTTATTTTTATCTTTTAGGTTTTACATTAAGAAGAGGGATTCATATTTGAGTACCTACTGTTAAGTGCTTTTATGTTATTTCATGTGATTCTTATATATGACTGTAAAGAGTTATTTATTAATAGTCCCTCTATACAGATTGAGCACAAAAGAAACTAGTGCAATATATTGCTCAAGGTCATGTGATTAACATTAGTGCTGGCATTCGAGCTTTAGGTCTTCCTGACCTGTTCTGCTGTGATACCCACTGTGGCTCCCAATGATGTAAATTCAGACCTTTTCATAGGTGTGGGCAGTAGTGATGGTTATCATAAAAGTTTTATCTGTTCAGACTGCTCACTCACTCTGTAAAATTACATAGATGTACATAGATATGTGTAGAGCAAGCATTTCTCAGGGTTCCCACAGCTCTTAGCAGACATTTGACTAATCTCCCTACCATCTGTAAGAAAAATTGTGTTTTCTGGTTGGACATTTGAGGTCCAAATAGGTTCAGGGACTCACCCAGTTCCCTTATCCTAAACCCCTGGGGCCCAGCCTTCAGTTCCGTTCTCCATCCCTGTTAGCATAGATTTCACCACTTTTGCTCTTTCCTGTCTTACACCAAGATTGTTTAAGTACTTCCCAAAAATAATGAGCCACGTGTGGGTGTGTTCATTCTCCGGAATGAATCACTGTGAAAGAGGCCATGAACCAACGAAAGAATAAATATCTGGAATCAGAGAGATTCCTGACTGCTCTGCTCCCCTAATTGATGGACTCTGAAGTGAGCTCTTTTTAAACAGGCTACTATGGGTTTGGCCTTGTGTGTCTCACCCTGCTCAGAATAGTCCTCTCTTGAAGTTGTTCATTTTCCCTTTCTTGCCTTCCGAAATAGCCCCAACACTGTTGTCTTTGCTGGACACGATAACATACATACTGAGAAGTATTCTCCCTACAGGGACCCCCTTAATGCCTGAATGCACACAGTGGGGTGGGAATGAACAGAATTCCAGCGGGGGTAAAAGACAGTTGGACCAAGTATTCTGAGAGTTGTTAAAGTTTAAGTTACCAAGAAGAATAAAAGAACAAATAAGGACCTTTGGGAGGAAAAATGAGGCAGTCCCTTAGTCTTTTTTGTGACTACCAGGGTTTAAATTGAAATTTAGGAGAAATTTGCTTTTAACATTCTTTTTATGATTTGGATCCTGTTCTCACAAATACCTACTTTAAACTTTATGCCTTTAAGAACTAACACTACCTACGCTCTTTAGCAGGTAGCAACATGTTTTGGAATTCCTCCCAGAAGATAGGGATCTGATCAAAGGTTGTGAAAAAAATACAACAGGCTGTGCAGTGAATTCGACCCTGTCTGTGTACCTGCTGGTGCTGCCTCTCCTCAGTTTCCTTGAGTGGGAACAGCAAGGGATTGTCTCATTTATAGAAAGTCTGCGGCAGGAGGGGTTAGACACCGAGACATTTAGAGTCTGTCTTTGCATTTAAAAAACCAAGAGATGCCTTCCAGAGTATTGGAGGAAGAGACAAAGATAGATTCTTTACAGCCTAAATGGAGAGTTAGGCCAGTGTGACTTTTTGTGGGACTATCACAAAAGTCTCTTCTTCTGGAGACCCTGGAGTGCAGGTCTTCCCCCTGGGTACCCAAACAGTGCTCTTTGAATGTGCCACCTGGGACTTGATGGGCCTCTCCTCCAAGCTCTGATGGATGAGTATCTTCTTCAGCCCTGCCTGTCCCAGCCTCAGCGTTGTAGTGGCCAAAGCCACATGTCTGCCCGTCCCAAGAGGTCAGGACTAGGTTAGGCTCATGGGAGACAGTGTTGGAAGAACCAACTGCTGCTGTCTGTGCTATTCTTGTTAGTCAGATAAATAAAGAATTGCAGATTCCAGGACTGCAGAATGGGCTTTCAGAGGCGCCAAATTCATTTACAGTAATTTCCTGTTAGTGCCACACACTTAGCATGGTACATACCTAGCAAAATTGATAGTCCCAGAGGTGATTGTGTACATAGCCTCTTTGGGGAGGTGGGGGAACACAATTGTTTGTGTAAATACTGTCCAGGGGCCTTTCAGAATGGGTTAAACTTATTAAGCACCTTTTATGCATTATCTCATTTAGTCCCCATAATAACTTTATGAGGTAGGCACTAAAATTCTCCTCTGGAAAACATCCTTTTTGGCCCTCATGAAGGGACACCCGACATGGACTAAAGGAAAGAGACAATAATGGAATGGTCAGGGGAAGCTTTTCAAAGGAAGTGGTGTTTGAACAGAATTTTGAAGGCTTTTTTGAGAACTGGGCAGGAGAAAAGCTTTGCAAGAGAATGTGTGAGAGCGTTGCACTACATTCAGGAAGCTTGGTGAGAGATGACTTAATTCTGGCTCCAAGGAACCCTGAGGTGGTTTTTGCATGGAGTGTGTGTGTGTGTGTGTGTGTGTGTGGAAGGGGGTGCTTCCTATCTTCCAAAGGGGAGATGCCATCCTCTCTGCAGGCTATCTTGGTTTGAATGAGAAGGTGTTTCCTGTGTTGCTCACAGGCATAGAATAGTTTGAGAGGAATGGTGGGGCCTATCAAGCTTTGTCAGTGAGCTGAATAAATAGGCAAAGGGTTGTGCTCCAGTTGAAGATATCTTTCTGGCCCCATATCCATAAAAGTTCCTCTTTTGGAGCATGAAATATGCTAAGGGATTATACTTTAAGTCTGGAAAAGGACCTGGAAAAGTCCTCATTGTTGCTTTCAATGTCTGCTCCCAAATCTCTTGCAGCTCTGCTGTGTGCGTGCACCAGCTGCCTACAGGCCAACTACACGTGCGAAACAGATGGGGCCTGCATGGTTTCCATCTTCAACCTGGATGGAATGGAGCACCATGTGCGAACCTGCATCCCCAAAGTGGAGCTGGTCCCTGCTGGGAAACCCTTCTACTGCCTGAGCTCAGAGGATCTGCGCAATACCCACTGCTGCTATACTGACTTTTGCAACAAGATCGACTTGAGGGTGCCCAGTGGTGAGTGGATGCCCTTGTCAGACTATTGGCTCATCTTGGAGGTAGGGCACCCCATCCTTTCATCTTCACTGCCTGCAATGACAAGGGATGGCATTCCTCTCAAGTCAGGGTTGTAGATTCAGAACAAGAGAGGCATATTTTCAAGTTAGTTCCAGAAGTGAGATCTGTGTTTTGGGTAGTGACTGAACAGCCATCTGCAACAGAGCCAGGCAGGAATCCCCACAGAGGATGTGGGGCTGATCTGGAGAGAGATGGCACCAGAGCCTTTTGAAGCAGTCTGCTCTGTGAAGGGTCATGGGCAGATGTGAAGAGGGGCTAGAATTAGGAAAGGGTGGCCATGACAAGGTTTACCATTTAGAAAGTATCACATGGCAGATCCAGGGAGAGATGCTGGAGAAGAGCCTAAAGGAGTGTGGAAACTGGCATTTATCCTGGAGGCCAAGGTGGGATCCTGACATGATGTGAAGTTCCAAAGTGAGTTTGGTTTGCCCATTGAAGGGGCAACTCAATCAAAGAAGTTAGCATTTTGAGAACATCTAGGTAGACAGACAAACCCAGTAAGACCAGAGAGATCAAAGGAGCTCAAAACCTTGAGGGGGAAGGGCCTTCTTACTTGGGGGCAGTGTTGGAGATAAGTAAGCTCACAGCGTTCCCTTGTATTCACTCTGTGTTCCTTCCCTCCCCTCTCTCATTTGACCCAGGTCACCTCAAGGAGCCCGAGCACCCTTCCGTGTGGGGCCCTGTGGAGCTGGTAGGCATTATTGCTGGCCCAGTCTTCCTCCTGTTTCTCATCATCATCATTGTTTTCCTTGTCATTAACTATCATCAGCGTGTCTATCACAACCGCCAGAGACTGGACATGGAAGATCCCTCATGTGAGATGTGTCTCTCCAAAGACAAGACGCTTCAGGATCTTGTCTACGATCTCTCCACATCAGGGTCTGGCTCAGGTACTGAGTTCTGCAGGCACTGTGTCTGTTGGCTCTCATGACTGTTTCCCAGCAGGAGAGAGTGTTTGTGAGGAAGGCCGGAGCCCTGTGCTTGTTTCTACTAGCATTGAGTCATTTGGTTTCATAATTCCCCTTTTTTTGGAGTCTGACGTGTAATAAGATATGATAATGGGTTCACAGCAAATCTTTTATACCCTGGGACTCCAAAGGTCAAGTGCAAAACTCTCCATTGGAGGAAACCCTGTCTCCCTTCAAGTCCTGTAACCATACATCTATTAAAATTCAGCTGGTTCCACCTGAGCAGTGGAGTGCTCAATTGCAGGGCCCATTTTGAGAAACAGGAGTGTGCCGGATTTCTGTGAGGTGGTGACAGCTAATCATTGATCTCTGAGCAACCACAAGGGGAGTTTAAGGACATTGAGTAAAGCTAGAGTTGGGATTTGGTGAATCATTGACTTGTACCACTGCCCAAGGGTTTTTTGGAGGGGGTTACCATAAAGGCAATTTGGGCTTCCAGCATAGCATCAGTTCCATTTCCTGTAGTGCCTGTTGTTGACCAAGTCTTTCTTAGATGAGGGCATTGAACCCAACACTGGACCTTGGCATGAGACCAGAATTTTGGATAGAGGGAACTGGACATGACTGCAAAAGACTTTTTTTTTTTAAATGAAAATAAACAATTGGTTTAGTCGCAGTGGTATTCCATTCTTAACAACAACAACAACAAAAAAAAAACTCAGCCTCAAAGATCAGAGTTGCTGTTCTAGTTAGAACACACAGGATCGTATCTGTGAGAATGTTTTTATGTTTCCTTGCCATGGGACAGACTATTGTTCTTTAGGGAAATTATGCCATCCATCATGGCAGACATTCCTTCTTGAACACAGGAATACTTTGAGCTGTCACATCTCCTGAATTTCAGTGGTTTCACTTTTATTAAGCTCGGCAGTAGAGAGCACTAAAATGATGGATATATTTAAAAGCTTCATATTTTTAGAAACAGAAAATATATGGGCTGTTCTTTGCTGAAAGAGGTGGGGCAGTGGTTAGACTTGCCTGGTTGATTCTGTGACTTGATTTGCTAATGGAGGAGGGTAGCTTAAGTATTCAAGAGTCTTTTCAGGTCCAGGACCGGCTGAGGCTAGGGAGGCATGGTGTTTTCTTACTTATCTGAAGTAAAATGGTTAATGACTGTTCTTCTCTCTGGGTGGTTTAGTCCTTTCTCAGGTCAGAAGGTCCAGAGGTTCCAAGGTGTTGAAGTAATAAGTCCATGCTGCTTATGCTACTTCCAGTTCACTTTAAACAAATGTATGCTGAATACCTTCTGGAAACAAAGATTTAAAAAAAAAAAAAATCTGACCCAGGATTGGATAGAAGAGACAGGGATTATTGGGGAAAATCTTACAGAGATGTAGGTGAAGGAACTGGAATTTTTAAGAGAGGGAAGAGAACATTCTAGGCCAAGGAGAACACCTTGTATGAAAAGACAAAAAAGACATGAAATTTCATAGTATGTATGTTTAAGGACTTATGATAAGGAAGCCAGCATGGTGTGCCCTACTAGGTGGCTGGGGAAAGAGGCTGGCCCAGGTGTGAAGGACCCTTGGGGGCCATATTTTATCTTATAGGTAGGAGGCATCTACTGAAAGTTTTCACTTGGGGAAATGCTCTTTTTTTTTTTTTTTCCTTTGAAAGGAATTCTGACAGGGATGTGGAGGATGAATCTGTTCATTTACCAACCTCCTGTTAGGAAGGATGGGGTGAGGCAGGGCTATGTGTGGGTGTGTAGGGCAAGAGCAGGGTGAGATGAAGGCAGAAAGACCAGTTGGAAGTCTTTTAAAAGAATGGCCAGCTGGGCATCATACTGCACACCCATAATTCCAATGACTCTGGAGGCTGAGGCAGAAGGATGGCAAGGTTGAGGCCAGCTTCAGTCACTTAATGAGACCCTGTCTCAAAATTTAACAAAAATAAATAAATAAATAAAGAGGGCTGGGGAGATAGCTCAGTCGGTAGAGTGCTTGCCTCTCAAGCATAAGGCCCTGAGTTCAATCCCCAGCACCGCAAAAAAAAAAAATAAAGAGAGGGAGAGAGGCACTGGGGATATGGCTGAGTGATAAAGCACCCATGGGTTTAATCCCCAGTATATAGATAAATGAATGAATGGCCAGAGTAGGACAGGGGATGGAGAGGAAGGAGGAGTCTAATTTGAGAAACATTTTGGTAGTTCTGTACTGTTGCAGTTAAAAGCATGGACTATGGAGAAAGGCAGCCCTAGATCTTAAGCTCTGCTTTGTCACTTTCTGCTTGTATGAATTTGAGTGAGTTACATAATGTTCCTTTTTGAGCCTTATTCATTTTCTCATCTGTAAAATGGGAATAATAACAATACTTACCTTACAGGTGGTTGTAAGAGAAATGAGACAGTTTATGTAAGTCTTTAGCATAGAGCCTCATGAATAGTAAGCACAGAAAACAGTGCACATGAACCAAACTAGGGATAAATAACAGTTATTGATTGTGGGAGGGAGTGAGCGTTTGAGCCAGTCGTGATGGGAAGGGTGATTGGATAGATAGGGAGATAGTGAGTGAGTCAAATGAAGCAGGGACAAAACCTACATAGACAGTAAAATTAATCTTAAAATTAGTATGGATAGTCCTCCATCCCTGACTGCAGCTCTACCTATAAGCAGAACTTTTGAGTGCTGACCACCTGGGTTTTCATTAGCTACACAACACTGTCCTCTAGTGGCTGATGAGCAGAGCAGCTCTGAGTCCATAAGCCCTGGCTTTTCTTTTCTGCCCTCTTCCTCGTTCCATCAGAATAAAGCAGATTTGGGTAGGTTGGCCAACAGGTGGCTGGATGCAGAGTTGTTAAATCTGGTCGAACATTTACATTCAAATCCATTATCCATACTAATTGGAGGAGAAATTGCTTTGCTAAGGAATACCTAATCATAGGCATTTCTCTTTTTGTGTTCACTCACTTCCAATTGCTGCCTGGCTCAGCCTGGCATTAGATTCCCTAGGCATGGTGCAGGGGCACATGCAGCTTTCCATGGTTAATGGACCAGGAAGAAGGAGGGCCTTTCCAGGGTAGCAGTTAGTGTGGAATTCCAAAGTCTAGCACATTGGTAATGTCTGATTTCTGTTCTTTGGTCCACAGGGTTACCTCTCTTTGTCCAGCGCACAGTGGCCCGCACCATTGTTTTACAGGAGATTATTGGGAAGGGCCGATTTGGAGAAGTATGGCGTGGCCGATGGAGGGGTGGTGATGTTGCTGTGAAAATATTCTCTTCTCGTGAAGAACGGTCTTGGTTCCGGGAAGCAGAGATATACCAGACAGTCATGTTGCGGCATGAAAACATCCTTGGATTTATTGCTGCTGATAATAAAGGTAAAGGACTGCGCTTGGGATACAGGGTGTTGCTTGGGATGAACAGCTCTTTGTTTTCATAGTTATTGCCCATAGAAAAAGAGTCTGAATAAGGTCATAGTTTTCAAACTCTTCAAGGCATAGAGCCTTTTATTCCATAAAAAGCTTATATAGAAACCCAAGTTATTGAGCAGATCAACAAAATACACACCCTCACCCTACCTGCTCAGTTTCTCTTCTTTGTTTTTTGTTTTCTTTGTACTAGGGATTGAACCCAGAGGTCCTTAACCACTGAGCCACATCCCCAGCCCTTTCTTTTGTTTTGTTTTTTTTGGAAATGTTGAGACATTAGAGGGTTGGCATTACCTGAAGAGGCTTGTTTTTTTGTTTGTTTGTTTGTTTGGTTTTTTGGTGGTGGTGCCGAGGATTGAACCGAGGGCCTTATGCTTGCAAAGCAAGCACTCTACCAACTGAGCTATATCCACAGCCCCTTTCTTATTTTGAGACAAGGACAGAGTCTTGCAGTTGCTAAGGCTGGCTTTGAACTTGTAATCCTCCTCCTCAGCCTCCTGACCACTGGGATTACAAGCATGCACCAACACACCCGACTTGGTTTCCCTTCTTGACATTCTCCTAAACCCACCTCCAGTGTAGTCCCATAGGAGCTCCTCTAGTCTGTATTTTAAAAATATTTTTTTAGTTGTAGATGGACACAATACCTTTTATTTATTTATTTGTTTGTTTGTTTGTTTTTATGTGGTGCTGAGGATTGAACCCAGTGCCTCACACATGCTTGGCAAATGCTCTTCCACTGAGCCACAACCCCAGCCCCACTAAGTCTGTTTTGAAAATTGACAGAATGAGGAATTATGGTCTCACCCCTGCTAGGAAAAGATGACCACATAAAAGTAATAAGTCGGGCTGGGGAGATAGCTCAGCTGGTAGAGTGTTTGCCTCGCAGGCACAAGGCCCTGAGTTCGATCCCCAGTACCGCAAAAAAAAAAAAAAACAAAAAACAAAAAACAAAAGTAATAAGTCCATGTTATGTGACATAACCAGCATTATATATACTTGTAATGAAGCAGCCACTGAAGAACAAAGATCTGCCTATGTCCAGAATATCACCTAGTAGCTTTTGGTTTTGGCTTGACTCATACCTGAGGTCCCTTATTTTCTCTCCCACTCCCCCTTTCTTGCTTTAGTTTTGAGTCTCTTGTTTGTGCCCAGGCACATCCTTATTTTTAAGGACCTCACTGAGTAGTAAATTTAGAATTGATTATAGGCGGCAACCCCAGGCTGTTCTAGTGGGCACACATTGGAGGTGAGTCACAACTGAGCTTGATTGACACAAAGGTAGCAGGAATTGGCCAGGAAGAAAATTCAGTGGGAAGGGCTCTGAAGACATGAGCAAAGATGAGGTGTGTTTGTGGTCCTGCACCTAACTCGGGGTGGCTGTGTCGATGCAAAAAACTGGTGGAGAGGTAGGCAGAGGCTAGGTTTTAATGAGCCTTTTTGGGAAGATTCTTATTTTATTCAAAGTTAAGTGTAGTAACTGGAATTTCATTAATTAATTCAGTAGCATTTATTAACCACTGTGGGCCAGGACCTCTGCCAGCTGCTTGGATCATCACACATAAAAACAGGACAGTTTCTGCCTTCACAGACCTCCCAGAAGGAGAGGGGACAGTCACCTGGCAGTAGTGCACCTAGAGCACAGAGAGGGCCTTGAGGGGACTGGGTTCATGTTTTAGAAGAGTCTCTGACAATTGTGTCCTTGGCACAGTGACTTAGAAGTTAGTGTCTACAAAGCCTGGGAAAGATGCTAAGTATTTGTTTCTTCTTCCTAAAACAACAGCAGACTGCTTATTCCTCACGTTGCTGTGGGCGTTGGTGATAGCCTCAGCTGCCCCCAAGCAAGAGAGTCTTAGGATTGCTTAGGGGAAGAAAAGGAAAGGAAAATGTTTTACTTGCTCTGAGTAAGCTGTTCCTCTTTAAAACAGCATCACTTTTGATAAAATTTATATCTTGACATACATTTGACAGGACCCAACCATGTCTTTTCTTAACTTACCAGCAGGGTCCTCAGGACTGGGTGATTGGTAGAGTATGGGAAACTATGAGTTGGGTGGTCCCTTGATTGTGATAAAAGAAGCCAAGGTTTGTGCATTTCCAGCAGCCACTCCCTTTATTGATTCTGGCAGCTTGTGCGAGTAGGGATCTGACTGTCGAAGCCCATGCTAGGGCCAGGGAAGAAGAAAAATTGGTCTCCTTCATTCTTGCCTTTTTACCAGGACATATTTAGTATGAAATATAGTGAAACCAGCACCAGTCTGGAATTTGGGCGCTCTCAATCCAATTTCCAGTCTTCCTTGTGATAGCAGCAAGACTTAATTAGATTATTGGCTTTTGGTATTTCTTTTTTCCTTCTTTCCTTCCTCTGCCCTCCTCCATCCCATGGCCCCATGTATAAAAGAAAATGAAGTGTATGCTGGCCACCTCCACAGATCTTTTGAAGGGTAAGATTCTGGGAATACTTGGAAGTAAATTATTCATGCATTGGAAGGCATTTTTTGACCTGAAATACCTTAATGCAAAAGGAGATCTTTCCTGTGTTCACAGATAACTCCTGGCCTGATGAGAGCAACAAACTGGAAAGAAGCTTTACAGTGAGGCAGGTGCTGCCCTCAGGCCATGTTGAGATGGTCACTGGCACACAGAGGAGGACTTTTGCAAGGTCTTCCTCTGTGGTAGAGATGGGTGCAGCCCACTGCAGTTCATTGTAGATGGGCGAGTCTCGTCAGGATCAAGAGCAGTATTGCAATAAAACTGACAAATCCTGTACTACTTTCTTTAAGCATATTATGTGTTTCCTCTCCTGATACCTCACTGTTTTTGTTTTTTTTTTTTGTTTTTTTTGTTTTTTTGTTTTTTTTTGGAGGGGGGTCTTGTACTTCCAAGGCAGGCACTCTACTGACTGAGCTATATCCCTAGCCCAATACCTCACATTTTTAACTTGGCAGAAAAATGGAGTGCTATTCAGAATCCTACAACCCACCTGAGAGAAATAAGAGAGCAGCCCAGGAGAGGTGTACTGTTCCTCTGCCCTCACTGGAGCCACTATAGATGAGACTGGCCAGGCGGGCATCAGGAGGTGTGGAGGCAAGAAACGTGAACTCAGGCTAGTGACTGGATCTTGGGCTGTACACATTCTTCCTTGTTGCTGTTAGTAATGCCTTTTCCGGAACTCATCTCTGTTCTCTGCAGATAATGGCACCTGGACGCAGCTGTGGCTTGTCTCTGACTACCATGAACATGGCTCCCTGTTTGATTATCTTAACCGCTACACAGTAACCATCGAGGGCATGATTAAGCTGGCCCTCTCTGCTGCCAGTGGCTTGGCACACCTACATATGGAGATTGTGGGCACTCAAGGTGAGTGGAGCCAGCTGAGGAATGAGGTGCTCAATAGACTAAAAGCTGTCCATCCTGATTTTGTTCTTAGAAGTCCCTTTTACCAAGAGAGTTGAGGCTGGACCTCAGGAACTGTAATTTAGTCTGAAGGACAGAGGTTTGAACTTTGCATGAAAACAAAAGACGTACTGGCGGTCTCCCTAAACTTATCAGGGAAATTTGTAACATCGGTGTTCAACTATTTGACAGTGGCGTGACATAATCATTTGTTAAGGAATAATCCTCTCAGATGCCCACAGGACACATGTAAAAGAATGGAACTTAAAAGATAAACCAGTGTGACAGGAGCATCAGTTTAGTAATTTCACACATTCATTGCTGGGAATAGCTGACTTATAGACTGCATGGTAGTTAGACCCTAGGCTCTACTGATCTAGAAAGGTTTTCCTGGAGGAAGAAGACCTGGAACTTTGCTGCGCATTGTTCATCAGCTTCTGGGGATGTCCTAGGTTTGCCACAGTGAAGGTGTGATTCCTGCATCGGGATGCCTGGTTGACTGGGGCAATGGTTCTTGCTGAGCACAGTAGGAATCCAACCACACCAGCTGGATTCTGTTCCTAGCCTCTGCACTGGTATTAATAGTTCCCAGCCTCAGGCTTGTGTGGTTCTGAGAATCAGCCAACACAGGAGCTTCTCTTTGAATTCCTCAGCAGCTTTATATCTGAGCTGCTCAGGGTAGGAGAGTGGTAATAGTATTAATAGTAATGTTACCTAATACTCAACATGCTTCTAAGGTCTTTACTTGCCTTCATGAAGGCATTTTCCTTACAACATTCCTGTGAAGAAAGTACCATCATTTTGATTTTCTGGATGAGAAGACTAAGGTACACATGTCACTGGGTTAGCAGGAGACAAAGCCAGGACTCAAACCCACACAGTCTGGCTGCTGACTCTGTGCTTTTAACATTTATACCACCTTTCTTTAAAGATCCCTGGTTTTTTCTCTGCCAGGGAAGCCTGGAATTGCTCATCGAGACTTAAAGTCAAAGAACATCCTGGTGAAGAAAAATGGCATGTGTGCCATCGCAGACCTGGGCCTGGCTGTCCGACATGATGCAGTCACTGACACCATTGACATTGCCCCAAATCAGAGGGTGGGAACCAAACGGTAGGAAGGCCCTGGCCTCAGCCCCGCTCAATGGCTTTTACTACATATCCCACGTGTGCCCTTTCCATATGCACAGGAAGAGATGTAGAAAAAGGAGGTGTGGTCCTTGCTCTGGGGCAACTGGAAGTTCAGTAGAACACCCACTTCCCTCCTAGAAAGCTACACAAGTAGCTGACACTTTCACAAGTGCCAGGAGCACAGCTTCATAGAATTACATACACATAGGTGTTGCTGCTATTGGGGGTGGAGGGACAGTGGAGGAAGAGAAACTGGAGCAGGATTTGGCAGAGGGGCTAGGGAAAGAGGGGAAATATTGGAATCCAAAGGGGTGGCTTGTGCAGAGGCCCTGGAGGAGGCAGGGAGTGTTTTGTCTGGGGTTTGGAGAACAGGTTTGCCAAACTAGAGCAGAGCTAATCTAGACTGAAGTACCCATAAGGATTATGGGCCTGCTTCCACTTTGTTGAAAAATGAAGTAATAAGTAAGGATTTGTGGTTGACCTTACAAGTTGGAAGTGGGACCCCCCACTTTTACTAAGATAGAAGAGGAAGTCTGCTGAATCTAAGTGAATTTCCTTCAGTGTTACTGCTGCTTTTTGTCCTTTTGACCTGAATGATTGCACCTACCCCAGCCCCACAGAGTGGGGCCTGAGGTGATGCCCTGATTTATTATGGGAGGATGGTGACTCAATTTGTAGTGCTTACTCACAATTACCACTCAGACACTAAGGGTGACTTTGATCACCTCTAGAATTAATCTGCACCTACCTGCAATCAGGTAAGATAACAAGAGAAGTTTAAAATGAAATTTAAGCTCAATATGGATAAAGCTACATTTAATAAAGTGAAAGACTCCACTATGTCCTTTTCTGGCCATGTGGCCCACAGAGCTAGCTCTACCAGGATATCAAAACAGGCTTTAACAAACAAATCTTGATGGTTAAAAAACAAACAGGACCGGGGATGTAGTTCAGTGGTAAAGGACTTGCTAACATATAGGAGACCCTAGTACCACAAAAATACATACACAAACATGTACATACATACATACTTACTGGTATCCTGCTATTCCCAGGTCTAGTATTGCTGAAGGTATTGCTTGAAGGTTCAAGTCATGAGAGCGTGCAAGGAAGAGAAATGCACACTTCAGCTCCCCAAGGGCCCGTGATCAGTACTTTGATTTAAAGAGAACAGACAGGTGTGGTGGTACATACCTATAATCCCAGGTATATTCGAGTCTGAGGCAAGAGGATCCCAAGTACTGGCTGGGCAACCCAGGAAAACCCTGTCTCAAAAAAAGAGGCTGAGGATGTAGCCCTGGTACCATAAAAAATAATAATAAAGAGCGTAATCATCATGTTCTGTGCATAACTGTGTTTCTTTTGCTGTTGCAGATACATGGCCCCTGAAGTACTTGATGAAACTATTAATATGAAACACTTTGACTCCTTTAAATGTGCTGATATCTATGCCCTCGGGCTTGTATATTGGGAGATTGCTCGAAGGTGCAATTCTGGAGGTAACATTTCTCTTTTACTTCTGCTTCTGCTTCCAGTTCTAGCATAATGGGTCTCCTAAGGGTGCTGGTATTTTACTGCCCTGCCTTTTATTGACAACTTGTTGGGTGCCTGGTGCCAGAGCCCTGTCACATTCAGGGTTCTCATCAGGGGTGCAAAACCCTGTAGGCAATTGTATAAGGATGTGTTGACGCTTTAACCCACCTTGTTGAATGGTGTTAACCATCTAGAGGTTCGTTTGACCTTTTTTAAAAAAACACATGGTCTTTATTATTAGAGGTGGGGAATGCCCTTGGCTTGAACAGCCCAGGTTTAATTCAGGAATCTCCTTATATCAGAGGCAGTGTGTCCTAACACACTGGCTGAGCCCCTGGAACTGAGCCAAGTTCCTGGGAAACCCTGGTGTTCATGACTACAGGAATAGTAGAAAATTTGCAGGAACACATAGAATTTTCTCAAAATGAGTTTTTTCCCCATAATTAAAAAAAAATCAAAAAAATCTTTTTTTGCAAATAGATAAATATCAGATTTAGCAGAAAACACTTTATTGTCAGCTTATATCAGTATTTTATGATGACTTCCAAGTATTCTGGCACATGATCAAGTTCAAGAACCTCTAGAGTCCTGCCCTTATGCCATTTGTCTCTGATGGAAGAAGTCCCAGGGCAGTGGAAGTGGTTGAATTAAAAATAACTGATAAGTCTTCCAACAGAACCCTTTTGTCTGTTATCGCCCTTTTCCATCTATGATATTTTTGCTAAGATTCAGATAATGGAGGAAGTACCCAGGTATTACTCATGGAATTGTACTTCTTAAATTTTGATTAGTATATACACAGATAAAACAAACTAAGAAAAATCTGGCTGCATTGGCCTAGAAATGTGAATAAATTCATTTCTTCTTTCTCATGACATCCAGAAATTGAGACTTAGTATGTAATAATACTAACATATATTCAACACTTGCTATGTGTAAACTCAGTTTAATCTGTTATTACCATTATTTTACAGATGAAGAACATGAATCAGAGAGAGGTTAGGTAAATTATCCAAGGTCACACAACAACAAGAATTGAAATTCCAGCAAGCTGAGGCCAAAATTTAAGCCCTTAACTACCGCTTAGATAATTACTAAGTCAAACTTAGTTTAGAAATCTTTTCTGTTAACTCACAACAGCAGGGCTTTTTGGTTTTTTTTTTCTGGAAAAAGATATGAGAAAAATTACATTGGATTTTAAAAAAAAAATTAGTTGTATATTAATACAATGTATTTATTTATTTATTTATTTTTATGTGGTGCTGAGGAATGAACCCAGAGCCTCGAATGTGTGAGACAAGCTCTCTACCACTGAGCTATGGCCTCAGCCCCTGGATTTTTTTTTTTTTAAGTTAATTTTTTTATTATGGAATTCTTTCTTTGTGACTGTAAAAGTTAAGGACTTAAAATATAACACTGTTATCATACTTTAAAAAAATGAATGTTAAAAAAAAGCTCCTAAGAGCTGGGATTGTGGCTCAGTGGTAGAGCACTTGCCTAGCATGTGTGAGGCCCTGGGTTCAATCCTCAGCACCACATAAAAATAAATAAATAAAATAAAGGTATTGTCCATCTATAGCTAAAAAAATTTTTTTAAAAGAGCTCTCAAGCCATGGAAAAGCATGGCAGACACTTAAATGCATATTACTGAGTGAAAGAAGTTAATCTGAAAGGCTATGTATATAAACTATAAAGTTCCAAATATAGATACCGTGGAAAGGCAAAAAACCATGGAGATGATGGGTCAGTGAGTTTCATTGATTGTGACAAATACACTGTTGGGGGCAGGATGTTGATAGTGGGGGGGAGTCTGCATGTGGTGGAGTGAAGGGCATATGGCAACTCTGTGTACTTTCTGCTCAATTTTGCTGTGAACCCAAAACCATTCTACAAAATAAAGTATTAAAACATTTTTAAAAGTGAATATTAATTCTTTTTCTTTTTTTGGGGGTGCTGGGGATCGAACCCAGGGCCTTGTGCTTACAAGGCAAGCACTCTACCGACTGAGCTATCTCCCTAGCCCCTGAATATTAATTCTTAATATCATTTAACATCTAGTCAGTTTTAAGCCTTCCTAGTTATTAAACAGTTTGTTCAGATCAGGTTCCGAATACAGTCTGTCATTGTAGTCAATTGAGGGACTTGTTAAGTCTCTTCTAGTCTATAAGTCCCTTCTCCATTTGTTTTCTTCTTCACTTTATTTTATTGGAGAATCCAAGTCATTTGTCTAGTGAAGTTTCCCAGGATAGATTTAGCCTGTTGCCACCCTTGGACTTCACACATTCTTTCTTGTATTTCCAATGAATTAGTAATTAAATCTAGCAGCTAGAATTGTATATGGTTTTTGTTGTGTTTTTGACAAAAATCCTTCATAGGCGTTACTCTGGACTTCTGTTACAAGGCACATAATGGCAGTTATCTTTCCTTTTGCGATGTTAGCAACCCAGGATAATCATTGTTCAGATCCAAATTCATTAGAATATTTTTTTTAGAATTTCATTCATCTTCAGTGAATTAATTGGATTTTTTTATTTTTATTTTTTGAGGTGCTGCGATCAGACCCAGGACCTCAAGCATGCTAGGCAAGTGTCCTCCCAGTGAGCTACATCCCCAGCCCTGAAGTTTTTTGCTTTTTTTTTTTTTAAAGTTTTTTTCTTGAAAGTGAAATTTCCCCTAGTTATCTATTTGGTTATCAAGATGTATAGTTTTTTTTGTTGGTACTGGGGATTGAACCCAGGGGCACTTAACCACTGATCCACATCCCCAGCCCTTTTATTTTTTTATTTAAAGACAGGGTCTTAATAAGTTGCTTAGGCCCTCATGAAGTTGCTGAGGCTGACTTTGAACTTCATTCCTCCTGCCCCAGCCTCCCAAGTTGCTGGAATTACAGGCATGCACCACTGCACCCAGCAAGATGTGTAGTTTAGATAGGGAAAGCAGGAAAAATACTTGACTCTTTCCATTTATTTACCATCTTTCAAAACAGTAGCATCCTGCAAAAGTGATTGAGGTTTCTTTTATTAGAATTGATATGAACTGGAGGATTTAAAAATGCATTTTTCCTGCCTGGCAGACAGTAAACTCTTGGAGGTTCACTTTCTCCTGATAACAAATGGCTACCTGGAATAATTTTCTCAAGCACCAATTATTTTTCTTATCTTCAGGGTTAAAACATATAAAAGTATGTCATGTATAATTAATCTATAATACCATAAATGATAATGTAAAACCTAAATAATTTGGTGACCTGAGGGGCTGCCTTGTATTTGAAACATGCTTTCTATCATGCACTGACAATGCATTTTGTTATGCCCATTTTGTTTAAGTAAGGTGTGTAAGATATATACCTTTCTAGATCAAACTGTGTGTCACATTTTGTACTACTTACGATGATAAC
This sequence comes from Sciurus carolinensis, assembly GCF_902686445.1. NCBI lineage: Eukaryota > Metazoa > Chordata > Mammalia > Rodentia > Sciuridae > Sciurus > Sciurus carolinensis. Next base: position 112,175,285 of record NC_062216.1, read on the forward strand.
CTTAAGACTATCAGGAGAAATATCATTTCCATTTTATGAAGAAAGGAGCCAAATTATTAGTTTTGCTTTTTTAAAAAATTACCAGTCTTTAAAAAAAAAAATTACCAGTCTACATAATTAATCAGGGTGCATTTTAAGTTCTAACTTTGTTATATAATGCATCATTTAAAAATACCAAGGAAAAGATCCTTTGTTTTTAATGATGAGGAAGTCACACTAGTTGGCAGTATTTGATTGTAAGAAATCAATAAAGTAATTGTTTAAAAATAATAATAATAAAATACTTGTTTCCATCAAATTTTTTATAATAACTTTATTTTGTTTGTTTGTTTAATGTGGTACTAATTCCCTCACACATGCTAGGCAAGCCCTCTACCACTGAGCCACAACCCCAGCCCTCCATCAAATTTACTAGCATTATTACTCAAATGTTTTTATCTTTGGCCAGTTGAGAGCTTTTCAATTTACTACCTTCTGAACTGACCCCAATAGTCCTTGATAGTTTCTGTGCTTCATGTAGCTGGTTTCTTGTGTGCTTGTGGGGGGTGGTTTTGGGGGTTTTTTTGGTGTTGTTGTTTGTTTTTTAATTTTTTTTTTAGTTGTAGATAGACAAAATACCTTTATTTTATTTTATTCATTTTATGTGGTACCAAGGATGGAACCCAGTGCCTCACTGTGCAAGACAAGCACTCTACCACTGAGCCACGATCCCAGCCCCTTATTTGTTTTTGAGACATTGATGAGACTGACCTCAAACTCCTGGGCTCTAGCTGTCTTCCTGCCTTAGCCCCCAAGTGCTAGGACTACAGATGGGCACATGGCACCCAGCTCTACTTTTGTGTATGTCTTGTCCTGTGCCTAGAATCCACCTTCTCCTCCAAGGAGCCCTAGTTCATCTTAGTGGGAGGTGGCATTACATATCACAGTGCAGGTATTGTCATTGATTTTGAAGTAGTCTCTTCCTTCTGTTAATAACTCAGGTAGATATTTTCTTTTCTCCCAGGAGTCCATGAAGAATATCAGCTGCCATATTATGACTTAGTGCCCTCTGACCCTTCCATTGAGGAAATGCGAAAGGTCGTCTGTGACCAGAAGCTACGTCCCAACATCCCCAACTGGTGGCAGAGTTATGAGGTAGGAAACTTCCTTCCTTCCTGTGACTTTTCCCATCTACCTGATTTCTGTACCTCAGAAAAGAGTTTTTTAAGCTTGAGTGTGGTAGCATCTGTAAACTCAGCTACCTAAGATGAGAGACTGAGGCATCAGGGTAGTAAGTTCTGGGCCAACCTGGGCAACTTTATGGGATCCTGTCTCAAAGAAGGCTGGGTTTGGAACTCTATGGTAGAGCACTTTTCTAGCATGTGCAAGGATCTGGGTTCAATCTTCAGCCCATAAAGTAAGAAAAGAAAATACCAACCCCAGATACCCCTTGAGTGCATCCCTAATCTGAAAATCCAAAATATGAAACTTCTTGATCACCATTATGATGCCACAAATGAAAATTCCACACCTCACCTCTGTTGACAGGTCACCCTGACCTCATGTGATAGGTTGCAGTCAAAATGCATGTGCTTCTGGGTGTGGGTGCATGCCTGTAATCCCAGCCACTGGGAGATTGAGACAGGATGATGCAAGTTCAAAGCCAACCTCAGCAGCTTAGCGAAGCACTTAACAACTCAGTGAGACCTGTCTCTAAATAAAATATTTTAAAAGGGCTGGGGGTGTGGCTCAGTGGTTAGATATCCCTGGGTTCAATCCCTGGTACCAAAAAAATAAATAAATAAAAAATCACCATACCAAAACAAAACAACAAACACACAGGTGCACTAAAAATACTGTATAAGGTTATATTCAGGCTATGTGTATAATAAGGTGTATATAAAACAAATGAATTTTGTGTTCAGACTTGGATTCCATCCCCAAGATACCTCATTATGTATATGTAAATATGCCAAAGTCCGAAAGAATCCAAATCCACAACACTTCTGGTCCCGAGCATTTCAGATAAGGGATACTAGCTTTTACTTTTCTGTGGTATTATATACTGAACCCTCTGGGGCTGTAGTCATTTGTCCTAGTAGCTCTACAGTGCCCTTTAGAGGCGCCATCCTAGAACAAGAAAAAGACAGATAAGGGAGTTAGGAGGTCAACAAGAGACAAAAACAAAAAATGAACTGGGAGGGGTTAGACCTGTTGCAGTAGAGAAATGGCTGTGAGACATGGTTGGCAGGTTCTAGAGAGGAGTTAAGGAGAGGCATCCATACAAGAAGGCTGGAAACTGTAGCAGAAGGAACGACCATGTGTGAGGAAGTGGTCTTTCTAAAAACTCAGAAGAAGAGAAAGTGACAGTGTGAAGGGGTTAGTGTAAGGAAGGAGAATTGGAATTTGGTACCAATGGTAATGAAATGGGAAGGGACAACATTTGGCGGGAATAGTTGAAATGAGGACAAATCTGTCACATCTCTTTCTAACATGGGGTTCTGAAGGCTTTGAGTCTTCAGGGGAGCAAGAGTGGCCCAGCTGAGTGCACATGGGCTGCCTTTTCACTTTGTAACCCTGCTCTTCTTTCTACTTATTTATATATTTCTCTAACTTTATTTGAGATATAATTGACATGTGTAATTTGATATGTGTGTATATTTTGAAAGGATTACCATAGTTTAGTTAACACATCTGTCACCTTATCTAGTTACCTTTTTTTAAAAAAAAAAAAAAAAGGCCTTTTTTTTTTTTCAGTTGTAGATGAACAGAATACCTTTATTTTATTCATTTATTTTTATGTGTGCTGAGGATCGAATCCAGTGCCTCACATGTGCAAACAAATGCTCTACCACTGAGCCACAGCCTCAGCCCTAGTTACCTATTTGATGAGAACATTTAAGATCTGCTCACTCAGCAAATTTCAGGCGTATTGCAGTATTGTTAACTCCGGTTACCCGTGTGGTACACTGGGTACCCCCAAAGTGCTCATCTTACAGTGGAACAGGAGAGGTAGGTCATCTCTGCCTTTGACAAGTGTAACCACTAGAGGGCATTTCTGCATTTAAGAACCAAATTACTCAGCTCACATTTTAGTGGATGCCTTCTCATTACATAAATAGAGCAGCATTTTCCAAAATGTTCCTCAAGCATCTCAGGTTAGCTTCACTTGAGAGTGAGGCTGAGGCTGAAAGAGCTGGCCGTATCTGGAGCATTTGCCTTCCCCTACACAGCCTGTCCCTTAAGGAAGGAAAAGCTTGAGAAGCATTTTCCTGCTGGAGGAGCTGGGGGCAGATTCTAACAGACTCAGCCTGGCTGGGGAAGCATCAGGGAAACCAACCAGTGCCCAAGTAGGGACCAGAAAGACTTCTCTGGTTATAGTCAAGTTGACAGCCCTTTGTCTCTGCAGGCATTACGGGTGATGGGGAAGATGATGCGGGAGTGCTGGTATGCCAATGGCGCAGCCCGCCTGACTGCGCTGCGCATAAAGAAGACCCTGTCACAGCTCAGCGTGCAGGAAGATGTGAAGATCTAACCTGCTCCTCTCCCCTGCACACAACCCTGGGCAGCGAGAACTATGTGCAGCTGCCATGTTGAGCGTACAGTGGAGGCCTACCTCTCGTTTCTGCCCAGCCCTCTGGCCAGAGCCCTGGCCCACAAGAGGGACCGAGCCCGGGAGATGCGCTCACTCCCATGTTGGGTTTGAGACACAGACACCTTTTATATTTACCTCCTGATGGCATGGAGACTCTGAGAGCAGATTATGTGGAGAACTCAATGCCACAACTCAAACTGGTTGCAGTGGGAAGTCCACAAAACCTGGTGCATCTGGCACATAGCCAGGAGTGGTGAAAGGGTGGCTGGGGAGGGGCCGGGAGGAGCCAAGCTGTTGCCAGTGCTAGGCAGCACTGGAGTTTTCCTCCAGAGACCAGCCTGTGGCACACCAAGGTGGTCCAGAGGAACCAGAAGTGTAGCCCCTCTCCCAGGCAGCTCTGAGCCACGCGCTCCCCTCCTCACGCAGACATCGGGAGGGACTGCCAATGGAGACGGAACCTGCTGCCTGTCTGTCCAGCCGTGTGTGCATGTGCTGAGGTGCGTCCCTGTTGTGCCTGGTCTGTGCCACGCCCTTACACGTGTGTGTACGTGTGTGTGTTTAGGTACGCACTTACTTGCTTGAGCTTTCTGTGCATGTGCAGGCCGGGGGTGTGGTGTCATGCCGTCTCTGCGTGCTGGTGCCTCTGTTCATAGTGAGCAGCATCTAGTTTCCCTGGTGCCCTTCCCTGAAGGTCACTCCCTCCCTTCCTCCAGACCCTGCCCAGTGGCACTCTCTTCCCTGCTGGCTGCTCTGCCTGCCCTGTGTCAGCACAGTTCTCCATTTCAGGCTGAGGAACCAAAGCTGGCCCAGTCGTCCATGGCAAGAGAAGGTTTGGGGTCAAAATGTGACTCTGGGAGCAGGGGTGGGGGTGGGGGGTGCAGTGAGAGCAGGGAAAGAATCTTGGTGGAAGTCTTGGGTGTTGTGGTGAGCATCAACCGTGGGAAATGAGCTGGCCCAGAGCATCGTCCTCAGCAGCATCAAGGAAGAGCCAAGGAATTTGAAGCTAGATCTTGGGATTCAGATCGGAATGTCACATCTGTCTGTCCCATCCCAGATTCTGCAAACAGCAGTGTATATTTTTGGTGGTGGTGGGTTTGGGGTGGGGAAGGGAATGGGGGGCAAGGATTTGGGGAGGGAGTCGGGGTGGGAGGGAGGCATCTGCATGGGCTGCCTTTTACTGGATTATCTGATCAGGGTGGAGGGAAGATGAGAGATTTGCATCCACTTCAGGGGCCCTACTAAAGGGAACAGCCTGAGCTGAACATGTTATTTAACCTAAGTATAGTATTTAATGACGTCTAGAAGCACGGTTGTGGGTGGTGATTTGGTCAGCATATCTTAGGTCTATAATAACTTTGAAGCCATAACTTTTAACTGGAGTGGTTTGATTTTTTTTTTTTTAATTTTATTGGGAGGGTCTGGATTTTAACTTTTTTTAATAATGTTAAGTTTTTGTAAAAGGAAAAACCATCTCTATGTGATAATTACCTCTCAATCTATTTGTTTTTAAAGAAATCCCAAAAAAAAAAAAAAAAATTCTCCAATCAAGCGCACATAGCTCAATCACACTGGAATTGTTTGTCCTTGTACCTGAGCCTGTTCCCAGTCAGCAGTGATCTTTCCTCTCTACCCTGGGGCTTGGTCTCTCTTGCATTCTGTCCCCATCCCCTGAGCACCCCAGCCTTGTGTGCGTTGTCTGATTGGCTGCACCTTCTCCATGCATTTACTTAGCAAATGTGTGTCGAGTGCCTCCTGGGTGCCCAGCGCTGGGCCAGGCCTGGGAATACCACTGTGAACTTGACAGGCTTGGGTGCTGCTCTTGGAGCACTGAAGAAGAAACTAAATCCAGTAAGTGGGTGCTTGCTTTGAGACCCCTGCACATGTGCTTTTGAGTTTTCATGATTGGATCTGAGAGTCTTTTGAGCCTGGAATTAATTTTTAAATATGACCACCGAGGAAAGAGGACTGACCACCCCCCACACACCCCTTTTGCAAAGAGAGACTACTGGTGGGTAGTGAGGCCTGGGGTTTAGAACCACAGGCGAGACCCCAAAGCTCTGCATTCATTCTGAGCCCCCTTCCTGCCCCAGGGGAGGCACATTATGTATGCAGCCTAGAGCATCCCTGCCTCCAGCCCAGCAATCCCCTGCCAAAGCCTGGGGAGGAGGGAGAGCCCTCTCCCTGTCCTTGTCTCCCCATGCTCCTGCTTTTTCTATTTATTTCCCCGATGTATTGCTTCTTTCCTTGCTTTAAAGGAGATCTTCCTCTAATCCTTGGGCCAATTTACTGGCCACTAATTAATATCCCTTAAGATATCAGTTGTGTCACTAGGGGTCCTTATTTCCCCACCCCTGCTGACCTCCCACTTACCTGCCCTGCAGCAGCAGAACTGTGGCGGTTACAGGTGATGATGGAACTTAGGCTCCTGTGCCCCAAGTCACAACTAGCCTCTGGGATCTGCCAACATGCACCCACCCAGCAACTCCCAAACCACTAGCCCACTCCCCAGGGGCCTTCCTGCCCTCACCACCCATGCAGTCCAGCTCCTCCACCTCTGGGGAAGACAGCAGTTCCCACACCCACCACTGTTAACACCAAGTGAAAGTTGGGGAGAAACTGAAGCTGGGTTTTTTGGCTCCCTGAGGCTAACCCTGATCCATAGGGCTACCTGCACCTCTGGATTCACAGACCAAGTCCAAGCCCGTTCTTACGTCGCCATCAAGGCCCCCGAACGGCATTCTCGGTACTTCTGTTTGTTTTTGTACATTTTATTAGAAAGGACTGTAAAATAGCCACTTAGACACTTTACCTCTTCAGTATGCAAATGTAAATAAATTGTAATATAGGAAATCTTTTGTTTTAATATAAGAATGAGCCTGTCCGATTTCTGCTGTACATTATTAAAAGTTTTATTCACAGAGCTTTTTGGTGCCTTCTGTCTTCCATATGGAGAATGACCACCCAGCGATTGCCAGGGAGTTGGGAATGGGGCACGCTGCTCTGAGTTTTTGCCACCCTCACTGTCCAGGTCTGATGTGCACCCAATGTGTAGCAAGCAGGTCATGTTCAGAAGAGGTGCACATCTGGACATACTAGGTCTTCCTGAAACTTGCTTTGTTTCACAGAGCGTGGGCCTAGCGTGTCAGGCAGCAGGAGACAGGGCATCCTTGTCAAAGGCTTTATATTTGACTATCTTTTAGCACTTTTCTCCGATTACAAAAGAGGGTCTCAATCCTAGTCATTCACATACCGTTAGGTCTTAAAGTCAACCTACAGCCATCCAATTTTTCTTCCCTCCTCTTAAATTGGGGTGTACTTGTGAATTCTGGGATGATTACCTGGCTGAGATGAGAATCTCCAGTAGTTTTACTGGTATTTTCAGAGGATGGGTGGTTATGAATCCTATACCTCTAGGTTGAGAGGATCCAAAATAGCAAGTACTAGAAGCATAACGTTTCAAGTTTAGGTGGGGCCCTAATGGTCATCACCCACTCGTGTAGTATCCCTGCCAGGTGACTAGCCTCACTCTTTTAACACTTTGGGTCATGGCTTCCATCTGCAGACTTCTGCTGGGTAAGAAAGAACTGGGCAACCTCCACATGCCTTCTGCAGGTTTCTAAAAGCAGTTATTCTATGTGAGGTCCCTTTAAATATTTGAAGGCAGCTGTCATTCAGTCAATATTAGCAAATACTTAATTGAAAATGTGTGCTAAACAATGTGCCAAAAATTGCTTTATATAAACTGCTTTAATCTATAGAACACCCATATAGGGTTGACATTATTCTTGTTATGGGTTAGGAAATGTGGAGATTTAAGAAGTCAAGTAAATTGCCTAAGATCATGCAGTTTAGGGGTGGGAAAGACCTTGGATCTGGATGTTGCCCACAGCACTTAGCCAGAGCAGTCTTGCTCTGTGGTTCTAGGTTCTTCAACCAAGCCAGCTGCTTTCTCCTGAACCTGGTTAGAGCCTCAGGCCAGAAAAGGTGCGTAGCACTCAACCAGGTACTAACTGACAGCACAGATAGAACAGGAATCTACAGAATGCTTGATACCTGAATGTCATCCCAGGACTTTATCCCATCTCTTAGGCTGAATAAAAGTCAGCCACCTTCTCCCTGCATCCTGCATGCAGACAGTATTTTGAACTCAAGTGAAGAATCTCGTACATTTTTCACTGTTAAACTTGCCCATCGCTACAGGCCTGTCACTGATATTTATTTTATTTTTTAAAAATATTTTTTAGGGGCTGAGGAGATAGCTCAGTTGGTAGAGTGCTTAAAATATATATATATATATATATATATATATATTAATATATTTATATATATATATAAAATATATATATATATTATATATATATATTTTAGATGTTGATAGACCTTTATTTTATTCATTTTTTTATACATGGTGCTGAGAATTGAACCCAGTGCCTCACACATGCTAGGCAAATGCTCTACCACTGAGCCACAACCCCAGCCCCCTGTCACTGATTTTAAATCCTGGTTGTTACCCAGAGTTTTCCATTGTTCTTCCATCTCATGTTGGACTGAAGAAAAGTAATTTACTTCTATAACTTTGCTTTAATTTTGCCACATATCCCAATAACCCAGTCAGCTACTAATTAAATTGTCCTTGTGTCCTGGCCATAATTCTTCTCTAACAGCAGAAGCCAGGGCCCTGCCAAGGTATAATTGTGTCTGCTGCATCTCTTTGATCTATTTACTTGTTCTTTAAAAGGAAAGGTAAAGTGCTTTGTAGTGAATCTCAACCCAATTCAAATGAAGGCCCCTTATGGGCCATCCTTTCAATAATTGGTCGCCTTGCCAGGCATGGGTTATGTGTTCACCTTACCATTTTGAAAATCAGGGTGGCGCCCTTTCTTGTATCTCTTCCTGTACCCTTGAAAGTTACTTTGTCTCATCTTTCTAAGGCATATGACAGGAGAGCTGAATTTATTTGGTTTTTGTTTCACACATCTTAAATCTCTCATCCCCAAGCCAGTGTGTGTTCTGATCTTAACAGTCCTGCAAGTATGTTTGCCAAATACGACCAAAATAAAATGAAGAGTAGAACGTGAGAGGTACACATAAGAAAGGTGGGGGACAGGAAGAAAGTTTTGGATCAAGCCAGAAACGGTGTTATTAATCAGGGTTCTCCAGAGAAACAGAACCAATAGGATGTATATGGAGAGAGAGAGAGAGAGGAGAGAGAGAGAGAGAGAGAGAGAGAGAGAGAGAGAGAGAGAGAGAGAGAGAGAGAGAAATTGAAGGAATTGGTTCATGATTATGGGGGCTAGTAAGACTGAAATATGCAAAGTGGCCAGTAGGCCAGTAGGCTAGAGATGGAGGGAAGAATTAATGTAGCATTCTTGTCTGAAGGCAGAATCCTTCCTCAAGGCACCTGTCTTCCAAGGCCTTTGATTGGATGAAACCCACCCACATTATTAGAGGGGTTATGTTTGGATAAATATCCCCCAAAGCCCCATGGGTTAAAGTCTTGGTCCCCAGACACCGTGCTGTTGGGAGATTCTTTAAGAGGTAAGGGCCTAATGGGAGGTTTTTAAGTAACTGGGGGGGTGTACCATCAAGCTTGGTCCCTTCCTCTCTTGCTGTGAGGTGAGTGGTTTTGCTCTGTTGTGCTCTGCCACCATGATGTGCTGCCTCACCACAGGCCCAAGGCAATTGAATGAATTGATCATGGACTGAAACCTCCAAAACTGCACATCAAAATGAAACTTTCCTCTTTATAGGTTAATTATCTCAGGTGCGTGTTATAGTGATGGAAAACTGACTAACACAGGATATCTTCAAGTCTACTGATCTAAATGTCAATCACATCTAAAACATTTTATACCTTTATGGTAACATCCATGCTGCTATTTGACCATACAGCTATAGTCTGTAAATTGTTGGGTGTTCCATGGTCAAATGGGTTTTAAGGCATATGGCAGATAGTCATGGGTCCTGGTTTTAGGGTTTGTTTGTTTGTTTTTGTTTTGGTACTGGGGCTTGAACCCAGGGACACTTCACCACTGAGCTACATCCCCAGTCCTTTTTATGTTCGTTTGTTTAAATTTTGAGGCAGGGTCTCCCTAAGTTGTTCAGGGTCTCTCTAAGTTGCTGAGGCTGACCCTGAACTTGTATCCCTCTTGCCTAAACCTCCCAGATTGCTGGAATTACAGGCATGTGCCAGAGCACACAGCACCTTGGGGCCTTTTGAGAATGCTCATTGGAAACTCAAGATGGGGTCTAACAATGTAGGAAGATTTCTGGGGAAATTGGATAGATTATTTAGGTATTTTTTGAGCAATATTAGTGTATAAATCAGTAGGCAGAACACAAAGATATACAATCTATGGTCCCTGACCTGCTTCAAGGAGTTTTTAATCTAGAAAGATAAGGAGTTTTTAATCTAGAGAGATCAATATGTATAGAGATAATAACAATAAGGCAGATTTGGGCAAGTTGCATTACAAAGTAACATGGCAGGTGTCATGGAACCACAGGTGAGAAGGAGTCTAGGAAAAGAAGAGATAAGGTCCTTCCCTCCAGGGCCTGCATTCCTAGTGGAGGAAGATAAGTACTCTGATAGGGACAAGACAGAACACTGTGGGGAACATAGAAGCCCTTGGAAATTGGAGTCAAGAGAAGAGACATGTATTTTAGAATAGGCACCGGCCTGTTGATTGAGAGACAAGAGGGGGCTTCAGTCAAAAAGAGTGTTGCCATTCAGAAAACGAAGATGCTCCGTGTGGGGCATGGTCACAGCAAGGAACTCAAGGGTGGGAGGAGGGAGTCTTTTGGAGGTATTCACTGCTGAGAAGTCAGAACTTCACCCTGAGGGCCAGAAATGGCAATATCTAGTATCAATGCCATCACCTCTCCTGGGACAGTTACTTCGGACTGTGCTAATCTATTAGTAATTTTTCCTCTTGAATTGGTCTCTAAATTTTCCTCAACAGCTAGCATGCTTATTGCCCCATAAGTTAAAATCTATTTCTCAGCTGGTCGCTGTGACTGACGCATACCTGTAATCCCAGAGATTTGGGAGGCTGAGGTAGGAGGATCATAAGTTCAAGCCCATTTTAGGCAATTTAGCAAGACCCTGTCTCAAAATAAAAATAAAAGTGGGCTAGGGATGTAGTTCAGTGGTAGAGTGCTGGCCTGGAATGTACAAGGCCCTGGGTTCAAGCCCCAGTAACACAAAAGAAAAATACCCTTAGACAAGAGAATTTATAAACAAATTTATTGCTTACAGTTCTAGAGACTGAAGGTGACACCAAGACCAAGGTGTCAGCAGATTCGGTGTTTGATGAGGAGGGCCTATTCCACATTGATGGTGCCTTACCATGTGGCAGCAGAGAGGCTCCCTCAAAACTCTTCTGTGGGCTGGGGTTGTGGCTCAGTGGTAGAGCGCTCGCCTGGCATGCGTGAGGCACTGGGTTCGATTCTCAGCACCACTATTTATTTTATTTTGAATAAAATAAAGATCTACTGACATCTAAAAAATATTAAAAAAAAAAAAAAGAAAAAGAAGAAAAAAAAAAAAACTCTTCTGTAGAAGCACTCACCTCCTAATGACCTTACCTCTTAACACTGTCACATTGGGTATTAGGTTCCAACATGAATTTGGTGTTGAAGGGGCACACAATATGGTCCTGTTTGTCTTTTGAGAAGATCACAGTACTGACTTTGAGAGGCAACTGCAGCTGTGGTAGAGCTGGAAAAACTGGGAGGGGAGGAGAGACACTGGGTAGCACACACAGGTTTGGGCAGGATCCGAAGTAAAGCAGGAGGGTTTGGGCCTGGCAGTCTTGCATATGAATTTGGGGGTTGGGGAAATTGGCCTGCACAATGCAGGCTCCTGGGAGAGGAAACTAGGGATTAAGTAACTGAGCAGGTGTGTTTGCCAAGAGGGAAGAGCCTGGGGCCCTAAGAGCTATCCTTTTCTGTCTTTACTAGTTGTCCCTGTGTTGAAACAAGAGGATAAGATAACACGTCCTCCATGACTTAAGAGTGGTGCTGTAAAGAGAACGGTGGTTAGTCTCCCTTTCTTCTGCCACTCTTAACTTGTTTAAGCCAGAAATATCCTATCCCCCACATCCAAGAGGCAAGATGGTCCTTGGCTTCTGGGAGGGACTAGACCAAGAGACCATCCATATCCGAAACAAAGAAACTGCCTTGTCTACCTGGCCTCTGCTCCCAGGCCCCCTAGAATTGGGTCATTGGGCTGGGGTCACTCCTGCTCCTGGACTTTCTCCCCAGTTCCTCCAGCACTAACACAGTAAATTTTCCCATGGAAAGTGTTGGCCAGTAGGAGCCATTAAGAAAAACAAACCACTCCCTGCTTGGCCAGCTGCCCATTGGCTGTCCATGCCTCCTGCAAGAGGCAATGTCTTGCAACTGGGGGCCCAGTTCTGGGTCCTGAGATAACTATGCTAGGGCCTGAGACTCACGTGAAATTCCAGAGGGGTCTGAGCTTCTACAGGTCAGAGGGGCCAGAGTCAGCTGTCACCCTCCCTCGGAGATTGCGGGGTTGTGGGGGAGCGGGGGCGATATTGACTTGTGGGTGTGTCTGAGCAAGGGCTTGCTCTGAAGAGAAGGGGTGTTATCTAGGCTTTGTCCATTAGCCAGGCCCCTGCGTCTAAGCTCCTATGCCAGGTCAAGTCTGGTCCCAAGAAACTGAAGTCAGAGCAGCCGAAGCAAAAGGAAGGAAACCTGGGGGCTGTGGCTGTGGCTCAGTGGTAGAGCGCTTGCCTAGCACGTGTAAGGCACTGGGTTTGATTCTCAGCACCATATAAATAAATAAATAATAAGTAAATAAATAAAAGTATTGTGTCCATCTACAACTAATTTCTTTTTTTTTTTTTTTTTAAATAAAGGAAGGAAACCTGGGAGCTCAATCTGAAAGAGAGACGTGCTTGGGAATAAGATAGTTTGAGCACAGATGTCTGAGGAGCTGAAGTGATGGGCTACTTGCAAGGAGGCTGCCCGTAGGAGGAAAAGGGGGAGGCATCCTAGTATATGAAGTCGCAGGCAGTGTGCAGAATGGCTCTCCCACCCCCAAACTTGAAAGGGCTGCAGCAGATAGGATGAGAAGAACAGATGCTAGATGAGAGACTCCGGCTCAGGAGGAAGTATGGAGATCTGGAGAAGGCACCGCGTTAGAGCCCTCAGCGACTGTGTGGTGTGGGAAGGCTATTGCTGTCTCCCTTTTTCCCTGGTGAATTTCACCTGCAGCAGGGCAGCAGCAACTTCTATCACAGAAACATTTCCTCACTGTGACAGGTGTGAAATTCCAGAACTCAGTGACCAGCTGAACACAGATCCTCTTAGGAGGAACAGGAGCCTCAAACATGGCTAGGAGTCCAGGTGGAGTCTGGCACCAGCCTTTCCGACCGGTTTGAAGATTTTCTACCATGAGACTCAATGGCCAGCAGAGGGCATCACCACTCCATAGTATGGCATCCGGATTCTCATCCTCTTCCCTGGAGAAACGGGAGACTGGGAAGAGGAGGCAGGCACCAATCCCTGAGCTCTTGGAGAGTTTCCAGAGGCTGAATGAGCAGTCTGAGTCAGGAGCCCTGGGTTCTAGTGGCTGTTCTGCTATAGTCTGTTCCTCCTTGGCGTCTGTTAAACGAGGGCTTGGACCACACTATATCCCTTCCAGACCATAAGGGCCTTTCTGTCTCTGAAATTCCAAGATTTAAGGAAATCATGCAACAGCTTCCCAGAAATTGTAGCTCCTGAGCTAACCCTTACTCTGGGGTTCTCTAGAACCTTCTTTCTGCCTGGCAGGAGGAGGAAATTAAGGTGTGAACTTCAGTTCTCTTGACAGTGTTCTCTCATTTGTAGGCAGGGAGGCAGCCTGACCTGCATAAATTGAGGGGGTCTCTACCTCCACATAAGTCTCACAGAGAACTGTCAACCAGGCAGCAGGTGTTATTTGACACCTGAAATGTCCCTGTCTCCTAGTAGAGACAAGGAGGCATCTGTTAAGTTACCCACTGGGATGGGTGGAGTGGTTCCTTCACAGAAGAGGTGGCACATGTAGCCCTTTTGAGGATCCCTTCAGGGATAAGTACTGGGAAGAACACAATAGAATCCAATGTGCCTGCAGCCTTCACACCTCCCCCCTCCTGCCACTGATGCCGTCTGTCAGGAGTAGGAACAGACGGTCCAGGGGTCCATCTGTGCTAATGTTCACAACAGAGCCCATGTTTCCCCACCGACACCCCCTCGGCCCCTCAGCTGATGGCCACTTGGTGGTCCAACGGGAGAGAGGGGGGAGAGGAAAGCACTAACGAAGCTAGCTCTTGATTCACAGTCCCCAAGCCACCCCTGCCCAACAAGCATTCTCCCCTGCAGACTTGTGCAATCACTGAGGGCTGGAGTAGCACCCACTCCCAATCACACCTCCTGGGAGGCTGAGGGTCCAGGGCATGAGGGTGGGCACAATTAAAGAGAAAAGATAAAGGAGCAAGTGAAGTGAAGTGGGCCAGGGAGACAGAGAGACTTTCCTGGCCTCTCCAAGTGGACATGGCCCTCTGTCCCTCGCACCCTTCGGGTCATGGGTCTAACACAGCACATGTACAAATACCATTGCTTACCAGAGCAAGAGCCTCTGTAACCCCAGCGTAAGACAGTCCCTAGCACTGAGCAGAGCGGGACTTAAACACAGGAACTGAGGAAGACAGCGCCACAAGGTGGCTAGATTGCAGCTCTGGAACCAGGATACCTGGGTTAGTGACACTAGGGGTTGAACCCAGGGGTGCTCTACCACTGAGCTATATCCCCACTCCTTTATTTTGAGACATGGTCTTGCTAATTTTCCTAGGCTGGCCTTGAATTTATGATCCTCCTGCCTCAGCCTCCCTAGTTGCTGGGATTATAGGTGCGTGCCAATGCATTGGGCAAGGTTGCCTTTTTTGAATCAGCTCTGTCACTGAGCACAAGCTAGGCCAAGTTACTTGCCCTCTGAGCCTCAATCCTCTCATCTATTACCCCAAATGGGGTACTAGAAGTATGAAAAAGCACACAAAATGGTGGGGCAGAGCACATGGTAAATGCTCAGACTAGAGGAGGGGACTGACAGGGACATGCAGGCTTGGTCTCCGTGTAGTGGCCAATGCCCTAATGTGGAGTCCCCAGCTTGTGCTGACGCCTGTGGCAGTGTGGTGTGGTCTCTTTAGACACCACACGAGGGCCTTCCACTTCCTCCTCTCACTTCTTATTCGGGCACTACTGACGACAGAAACTTAAGTGGGGCCATCCCTGCTCTTCTAGGGCCTGGCAGTCATGGTAACGAACAGCCTGGGGGATGGTCCCTAAGACTGGGTCAGAGAATGACTGTGCACAGCCCCATCCAACTCTGAGCCCCCGCTCTGCTTGGGCACATCCCCAGTCCCATGAGTCAACCTCACAGTAAGGATCTGTCTACTGGGAAAGGGGCACCTGAGCTCCAGCATCCTGAACTGAGGACAGATTTATCCAGCAGAGACCACCGAGGGGAGACCCCATAATTAAGTCTCCTGTTTTCAGGTTTTCCAGTTTCCCTCTCTCCTTACACATGAGAGGGGGAGACAGTCTCTTTTAGAGCTTCTGCGATAGCGTTGAAAAGGAGAAATTCTGGGTCCTCGAACACTCTGAGGTCTTTGCGCGGTAGTTCAGGGGTGTCTACTCCCTCCTCCTTTGGGGACCACATTACCCTCCTGCAGAGCCTCGGTGCCTCTCTCCCCTGGCCTGGTCTCCTGCCGGAGACCCTGGATTTCGCCAAATCTTTCCCCCAAACTACCTTAAAGGGAACCCCTACTGTGCCACCTCTCCTTGAATCATTAAAGCCATCCATTCCCAAATTTCAGATCTCATGCAATACCTCCTCACAGACGCCGCTCCAGGTATTGCGAATACCCCGGCCCCGCCCCCACGCTCCCCTCAGCTGCTAGTTTTCCCCATATTGAACTCTGGTCTCCCAGTTTCCCAGTACCTCCAGCCGTCGGATACTGTGGGCGGGGCTCCCGGGCAGCGGCCCCCCGGTGGGCGGAGCCTATCGCACTGGGGGCGAGGCCACTGAGGACCGCTTCCCTCCCGCTCCCGAGCCTATAAAGGGAGGCCACACGCGGCCCGCTCGGCTGGCATCCCCCAGCCGCCGCCAGCTTCCCAGTGTGGAGCGACCGCCGCCTCGGAGGGGCGCCCAGCGCCGGAACCATGACCCTCCGCCGACTCAGAAAGCTGCAGCAGAAAGAGGAGGCAGCGGCCGCCCCGGACCCCGCCGCCGGGATTCCCGACTCGGAAGTCGCTCCAGTCGCTCCGGCCCCGACCCCGGCCTCGGTCCCCCCTGCTGCAGCCGCCACCCCTGGACCCACCGGGGACGAACTGTATGCGGCGCTGGAAGACTATCACCCTGCCGAGCTGTACCGCGCGCTCGCGGTGTCCGGGGGCACTCTACCCCGCCGAAAGGTGCGTCCCCCTCGATCCCTGCGCCCCCAGCCTCAGTATCCCGCAGTGTACCTTCCTCAGGGCTCAGCGCCTGCTGACCCCCGCACCATTCTCTCCTTGTGGTCCACTGAGTCCTCCACCTTCCACCCTCGCTGACCCGGATCGACTCCCCTCGGTTCTCCATAAAGCACAAACCTCCCCCACCCGCGGCCCCCGCTGCTCTGAAGACTGTGGCCCCCGCCTCAGTGCCGCCCCCTGTCTCGCTGGCTCTCTACTCCACTCCCCACGCGCCGCCGCCCCATCTCCTCCTTCTCTCCTGCCCTGACTCCTCCCAAGCATCCCCTTTCTCCGTCTAGCTCCATCTGGGTTGCTGTCCCCTCCCCCAGGTCCCGCCTCCTGGTGTCCAGGTGTCTCGAAGCCCCCAGGACTCCCTTGGTCCGGGCTTCTCCTCTGCTTGCCGCCAGTGGGTGAGGATGGGGCCCCACTGCTCGCCCCAGACAAGCTGAGGGTCCTAGAGCCCTGAGTAAGAGACCGGGGCTGGGGCCGCGCCGCTTGAGTTCATACGCCGAGGAAGTGCGTGGGGCGTCGCGGACCCCGGAGAGCACACCCTTCCGAGGGGGCGCCGGGATTCCTGGGCTCTGGCCTGCGTCTGACGTGCGGGGTGCCAGGGCACCGCTCCCTGAACTTCAGCCGGGACCGGACGCGGTGGGAGGGGTCGCTGGGCGCCCGCGGGGCAGGAAGGATGCGGGCCGCGCCCGCCCTCTGCGTCTCCCCCTCTGTGAGGCCCTTCCGCTGGTTCAAGGAGACCTGAGCACTTGGAGGCAGAGACCCAAGACTCAGGTTAAAGAGAAGGGACGGTGGCCTTTCCCCATGAAGTCCCCCTCCTCCTCCCCTATCCCCCAGCTCCCCCCACACAATGAACAGCTTGTTGAGAATTTGCATTTTATGAAAATCGGGTTGAAAGACAAAGGGGTCTCTCTGTGCTGCCCAGTCCTTCCTTGTTGGCCCGTTTGGGAAGTGTCCCCACCCATAAGGCTAATCTTTGCTTCTGGAGAAAGAGGGCCCCCTTCTCTTCCTTGCCTTGGGGCAACTTGGAGGCAGGGTTAACCAGAGCACAGATCTGGAAAGCCCTGGGCTATTTTGGCACGTGGGGAAAGGGCTGGAACCAGATGGGTCTTCCATCTTCCAAAATATTAGGGAGGGAGAGAATAATTTATCAAGGACCCCGAAGATGCAGGAATCTTCAACTTTGTCATCTCTTTACCCCAGAAGAACCCCAGATTTCTCTCCTTAAGTATAGTGAGACTTACAAGTTTGACATCTACATTTTTTTTTTTTTGTCCCAGAAAGTAAGAAACCCAGGTGTAGCTGAGCACACTGGCCACCTTCAGCTGGGATCCACAACTGGTCCCTGAAACAGCTTTTACTCTAGGAGACTAGGCACTTCTGTCCCTCACTCAGCCTTCCGCGGATTAGAATCGCCAGCTCTCCAGGCCTGGGCTTCTTACATTAATTCTTCTACGCCACTGTCTGTGGCTGAAAAATTAAATGGAGAGATCGGACTGGCCTAGGGTTCCCTGGAGTGCCTTGATAGGGGAGCACTGGGGCCCCTGTATTTCTTAGAATCCCACTGAGGAAGAGCCCCTGCTTCGACTTTCCTAATCTGGAAGGCCTGAACCCCTACAGACATGTCCCCCCAGCACTGGAAACCCTTCTAGAGTCATGGCCACCACCCTCTAACCTGGAAATCAGCAGGAGGCCTAGATGTATAGACCCAGGAGGACAGTTGTGTCCCTGTAGTCCCAGGTGTGGGGATGATAGTAATAGTTGCAAATAATTAAACCAAGAACAAAGCAGGTGTGGAGGTGGGAAGACATAAGCAACAAGAAGTGGAATGCCGTGTCCCAAACTGGAGGGACATCCCAGAGTGGAGCTCTTAACATCTGCTCAAGGACAGCCCCCCTCTCACCTGTCTTTCCTGACTGTCTTCCCACCTAGGGCTCAGGATTCCGCTGGAAGAATCTCAGCCAGAGTCCTGAACAGCAGCGGTGAGTCACCAACACCACCCCAACCCCAGCCCCTTCTATGGTCCAAAAGAATGAGGTGCTGGGGTGGTAGGCAGGGGGAAGCACGATACAGCATTTCAGCCCAGCCCCGGGGAGCATTCTCTTACTCTTAGGCATGGCTTTCCCACTGGGAATGTGGGGCAGGTGAGGGTGTGGGCTGTGTGAAGGGGTGGCAGAGAAAGGAGGCAGGGACTTTTGAGTCATTAGGTACTCCTCAGCCCACCCCCAGTCCCTGCCAATTATCCCTCCCTGGAGAGATCTGAGATCTGGATGATGGGTGGGGGAAGTAGGGGTAATGTCCTAAGCCATGATTCCAGGACTTCCCTGAAGTTGCCTGGTCCAACAAACCCAGTGGGGTTCCAGCCTGTGACAGCTCTTTAGGGAGAACTTAAGGTATGGTGCTCACCACAGCGCCTGGGAGCACATATTTTCCCTTCTCTGTCCATGTCCCATCCCTATTTGAGTCTTGATTTCTCTGAAATGGATCAGCAAATTATGGTCTACTGATCAGACTGGCCTATTTGGCCCTTGACCTAAGAATTCTCTCTCTCTCTCCATATATATATAATTTTTTTTTTTTTTTTTTTTGAGGCCAACCTTAGCAACTTAGCAAGGCTTCAGGCAACTTAGTGAGACCCTGTCTCAAAAAATAAAAGGGCTGGGGATTTTGCCTAATTGGTAGAGTGCCCCTGGGTTCAATCACTGGTACTAAAAAAATAAAAATAAAAAAATAAAGTTTTTTCCAGTTCTAGGAATTGAACCCAGGGCTTCATGCATGCTAGGCAAGCACTCTATCACTGTACTTTAGCCACCCCCACCACACACACCGGCCCTTTTTATTTTGAGTCAGGGTCTCACTAAGTTGCCCAGGCTAGCCTCAAATTTGAGATCCTCCAGTCTCAGCCTTTCAAGTAGCTGGAATTACAGGCATGTGCCATAGTGCCCAAATCATTTTTCAAAAATTAATCAATTTGTGTGTGTGTGTGTGTGTGTGTGTGTGATACTGGAGATTAAATCCAGGGGTGCTTTACCACTGAGCCATACTCCCAGCTCTTTCAAATTTTTATTTTAAGACAGGGTTTCACTAAGTTGCCAAGGCTGGCCTTGAACTTGGCCTCATCCTCCTGAGTCACTGGGATTATAGATATACAGTACCCAGATCATTTTCGTATTTTTAAGGTGTTGTAAATATAAAAACAAAGAACAATATATGACAGAGGCCATATGGGGCCCACAAAGAAAGCCTAAAATATTTACCATCTGGCCCTTTGCAGTTAAAGTTCACCAGTCCTTCCAGAAACCCAGAGAGGCAGACGTAGAACTTCAGAACCCCTGCCCCTGCCTCAGTACACACAGGGGGAAAGACCTGTCCTTCAGGGTGAGGGCTCAGATGGGAGCTGGCAGGCGGAGGTGCAGTCTTGAGGGAAATAATCTGGGTCCGCCTAGGAGCTGAAGGGCCTGCACTCTACAGACTTGAAGGGACCTCGCCTCGCGAAGCTGCTTTAACTCTGCCTCTGGCTGGCGGGAAGGAAGGGGGTGGGGATGGGCAGAGGAAACTCTGGGCTCCCCCAGAAGGCCAGGACCTGGAGTGGCTCCAGACCATTGTGTCCGGCGGGCAGGCCTTCAGTGCGGGAAGGGGCGGCCTCAGGCTCCCCTCCCCCAGCCCCTCACATCTGGTGGGCTGGCCCCACCGCAGCTGGGAGGAGCAGCTGTGGTCTGTGCTTGCCTCGTGACTGGCCTCTGGGGGTGGGGCTGTTCTTTCCCCAAAGCCTCTGTGGAGCTGGAGGAGGCTCCAGGCTGGGGCCGAATTTGGGGCCTCAGCTTGTCAGTGAGTGATATTTGGAGCTCACTAGAAGACTGGGGTGTAGTTGGCCCCACTGAGGCCAGCCATTGCCAGTGCCTCCTCCCCACATGTAGATCCATGAGGGCAATTGATTTAGATCTGGAAAGGACATTCCAAATATCGGTGATGCCAGTGAGCTGTCACAGGAGACTGTTGAGTCTTTTCTAGATGTCCTAGACCAGACTCCTGCCTCCTTGGAGACCTGGGGTATGACGCTGCCACAGTCCTTTTAATCCTAAAAGTCTTGATTCTGGTGTCTCCTGCAGGAAAGTTCTGACTTTGGAGAAGGAGGATAACCAGACTTTCGGCTTTGAGATCCAGGTGGGAAAAGCTGGGTACAGAGGGGTGACAGTCAGGAGGCCGGTCTGAGGGGTGTGTGGACCTATCTATCTGGCCTTATTTGTTACAGACTTATGGCCTTCACCACCGAGAAGAGCAGCGTGTAGAGATGGTGACCTTTGTCTGCCGAGTTCATGAGTCCAGCCCTGCCCAGCTGGCTGGACTTACACCAGGTGGGACGTGAGCCCAAGACACAGGCTCTGAGAGTGGGTATGACCTTACTCCAAGGGAGAGGGATGAGAAATTGCTCCTGAAATCAGTCCTCCTTCCTCTTCCTACTTGGAGAAGACCGAAAATAGAATTCAGGTTTGGGAGCCAGGCAAAATTTGTCATTTACTGTGTGATCTTGTGTAGTCCCATCTGCAAAATGGGGGTAATAACATGTCCACCCATCACAGTGTGGCGCGGGATTCCCTGGGCACAGAGCCAGGACCTGGTAAGTGGTGGCTGTTGCTGCAGGGCTACCAGCTGCTTCCTCCTGGCAGCCTGGCAATCCAACATGGGCAGAAGCTGGGGAGAGGCAACATTCCACAGGGTCTGCTTGATATGTGGTCAGGGCCTACCCTGTCCCAATCTGACTCAAGTCTGGAGCACCTATGTCTGTCCTCTAACAAGAAAATGATGTCTCTAGTAGGAGACCCTTGAGATCGGGCAGAATCCCCAGAAAGGGGCAGCCTTGGACTGCATGAATTGACTCTACCTGCCCCATTCTGTCAATATTTTTGTCCCTTACCTCATCGTTTACTTACTAGCAGCCCTTGGACAACTTTGCAAAGTAGTTTCTCACCCACTCTCCCTTGTGATCATCCTTGGGGCAGTTCCAGCAGGGTTCCATACTCCCTTTTTACTGATGAGAAAGGAGCCCTTAAAGATCCTGGGGTCAGAACCTCTGTAGTGGCACTGGGTAACAGAAGCTGAGATCTCTCATGCCTGGGGCCAGTGTTGGTTCCCAGTTGGATGCAACTAATTCTGCCTTTATTTTTAATCTATTTTATTTTTATCTACTTCTGGATGTTACTTTTTCTTTACTGTCTCAACTGGGTCTCACGCCAGGCTAAACAGAAATAACCAACTGAAGGGGCAGCCCAGGGCCCTGGAAGGGCTCAGCCTTTGGGAACAGAACTTCTGAGGGTGTTGGGTATGTGAGAGCTTTGCCCCTTTGAGATCCCAGGCACCTAGGCTAGGGTGCTGGGCCTGGACAAGCTCCTGCTCACTGTGGAGGGAAGAATGACTGTGATTTTGTGATTATGTTTTCGATGGGGTAAAACAGACACCCAAGAGGTCTCCCCAAAGCAGTAAAGGAGGTGGGGGAAAGGAGTTCAGGAGTATTCCTCAGGGGTATCCTTTCTGGCCAAGATAGAATTCTTCCCTCGTGCCCTGTGAAGCAGATGTTGACCACCTCTCTGCCTGGCAGGGGACACCATCGCCAGTGTCAATGGCCTGAATGTGGAAGGCATCCGGCATCGGGAGATCGTTGACATCATCAAGGCGTCTGGCAATATTCTCAGGTATGCATAGGCAAGATGCCCAGTTCCTGAGCTTAACCTCCCATGTTTCCTCAGCCTGTGGGCTCACTCAACCTTTGGTTCTCCAACCCCTCAGACTGGAAACTCTGTATGGGACATCGATTCGGAAGGCGGAACTGGAGGCTCGTTTGCAGTACCTGAAGGTGAGGAACCCAGAGGACATCCAGCCTCCATTGTCCACTTCCCAAGCCCCTGCCCTTCAGGCCCCACTGGTTTAGGGGTTCATTCAGCCCTCTGAATCTCTTTTAACCTTAAGGTTTCTTCAGTCTACTCCCTGACCTGTCTACTCCCCTGTCCTGCTGGTTTACTGCTAGCTCCTGACAGTGGGGCGTGTTGTGTCTTGCAGCAAACCCTGTATGAGAAGTGGGGAGAATACAGGTCCCTCATGGTTCAGGAACAGCGACTGGTGCATGGTAAGTAGACTGGGTATGTGAAGGACCAACTGCTGCCCTTCACAAACCCAGGTCTGTGCTTCCCCCTCAGAACCAATGAGCTACTCCCCCCTCCAAAGTAAAGAAGGATTTGTTTAGCGACTACTTTGAGTAGCATACTGCCCTGGGCTGATGCACACATATCTTGTTATTCTCCCAATACCTGTGTTAGTATCACCTCCATATTCCACACAAGCACACCCAGCCTCAAAGAGCTTATTTAGCTGGGCATAGTGGCACATGCCTGTAATCCCAGTGGTTCAGGAGGCTGAGGCAGGAGGATTGGGAGTTCAAAGCCAGCCTCAGCAACTTAACAAGACCCTGTCTAAAAAATAATAATAATTTTTTTAAAAAAGGGGTAGGAATGTGGTTCAGTGGTTGAGTGTCCCTGGATTCAACCCTGGTTCCAAAAAGAGCTTATTTAAATCTTGTTTGTGACCCTGGTGTCATAAGTGGTCCTCATAAGGCTTTGAGTTTGTAATTGCTCTTGTACAGATAAGGGAAGTTGGGGTTCTCAGTTGAGACTTGCCGGAGACACCTAGATAGTCAATAGAAGGAACTGGATTTCCCACCTGCCCCACCCCCAACCTGTAGCAAAGTATGCTTTGGCCCCAGGCCTTAGGGCCGTCCCTCATGTTTTCTGTCCTGGTAGGCCTGGTGGTCAAAGACCCAAGCATCTATGACACCTTGGAGTCCGTGCGCTCCTGCCTCTATGGTGCAGGCCTGCTCCCGGGCTCCCTGCCCTTCGGGCCTCTGCTTGCTGCGCCTCGGGGTCCCCGCGGGGGCACCCGTCGGGCCGGGGGCGACGCTGACGACGCTGTCTACCACACCTGCTTCTTTGGGGGCACCAGCACCGCCTCCCGGGCTCTGCCGTCCCCACCGCCCCCAACGCGCGCCCCTAGCCAGTGCACCGCGGAGGCGCCGACCTTGGTGCCCTGCCCTGGGCCGCGGGCCACGCTGAGCCGGAGCGCCAGCGTTAGGTGCGCCGGCCCGGGTGGGGGTGGCGGTGGGGGTGCGCCAGGCGCCCTCTGGACTGAGGCTCGGGAGCAGGCTCTGTGTGGCCCTGGCCTGCGCAAAACCAAGTACCGCAGTTTCCGCAGGCGACTGCTCAAGTTCATTCCTGGACTCAACCGCTCCCTGGAGGAGGAGGAGAGCCAGCTGTAGGGGCGGGGGCGGGTGGGGGTGGTATTTATTTATTTATTCGTAACAGCCAGTGCATAAAATGGGGGGGTGGGTAGTGCTGGGCCCAAAGGACCCCAGGAGCCCAGAGCAACGGGAGAGGGTCCTTGCTAGTCCTGGCCAGCCTGATCGTTTCTCGGCTTCCCTCTTCGAAGCAAGTGGGGAGCCCAGGCCCCTTCTCCCTTAAACCACAGTAGGAGTCAGGACAGGAGGAGAACAAGCATTCAAGTTTGGGAGAGGTTTGGGGACCAAAGATGGGCGTGTTATCCTCCAGTCTGGGTCAGTAGTGCCTTGTGGGGTGTCCAGGAAAACTCCTCCACCTGATTGGGGGTCCCTGTCCCATGAAGCCCTCTCCTCAGCTTTACTTGCTCCCTGTCCCCTTAGCCTTGGGGAAAAGTGTCCCTGGGTGGGTCATTCCCCTACCCTACATACTATTCCAGCAAACCAGTGGGCCCTGAGGGGGCAAGGTGCTGGTCCCCTCCCTCTGGCTTGACCCTAAGGGCTTGGCTCCTCCCAAGGGCCTATAACTAAGTTGGGTCCTGCCAGGAGGGGGTCCTGGGTTCTGTGCCTCTTGGGGAACAGAAATGGTCTTATTCAAGTGGGGTGGGGACAGCTCAGACTGCTCCACCATTTTGCATATGTTGCTTCTGAACCACAAATTGTATAAAATTGACTGTTTTTTGCATCTGTGTCAGTGTGGTGACTGCCTGAGGGGGAGGACTGGGCCCGGCAAGCTCTGACTGCATCGAGCACCCCCCCACCCCACCCCCACCCCCTCTCTCTCTCTCTCACACACACACACACACACACACACACACACACAAGCACTATATTTACATCTCATTTTCTTGCAGCCTGAAGCCAGAGAAATAGTCTGGGAGTTCTAACCTACATGCATGGGCCTGAGCGGGCCCGCACCCTCTTTAGAACTTGGGCTCTGCTCTAAGTGCCTCTTGAGCTTCCCTTCCCAGTACCCACAACAGCCGCGTCTAAAGCCCTCACTGTCCCTGAATCCTGTGTGAATGCTTGCTTCCCTTCTCTTCCCAGCTCTTCAAGTCTCCCTGGAGGGACAGAAACCAAATCAGCTGAGGACTTAGCCATATCCACCCAGTAGCCTGTCTGGCCAGTCACTGTTCACCCCATTTTTCTAAAGCTCCCCAATGGGAAGCCATACTTGAAAAAGGAGACTCTAACTCCTGTGCTATGGTGTCTGACCCTTGCTTGTCCCATTTTCTATCTTGTCTCCCCCTCTTGCTCCCTGCTGTGGCACTGAATGGTGCCTTCCCTAGCTTTAGACCCCTTCCTCTGCCCTGGCTCTTCCCAAGGCTGACTCCCCTGGTCCCGGCTCTGCCTCATAAGGTCTTCCCACCCAGTCAAGCATGCGGTCGCCCTCCTCTGTGATACAGCCCTGTTTTATTTCCATCACAGTACACATCACCATCTGACTGTCTTGGTTCTGATGGATTCTGCTTTTTGCCTGCCCTGCCCACCCATTAGGTTGTATGCTTCTTGCCGCAGGGCCCAGGGGACTGTTTCTGTCTGAACCACTGCTTTATTCTTACCCAATCCTAGCACACAGTAGGCCCTCAATACAGTACACCAGAACATCTCCAAGAGGTGGTCGCCACCTTCTTTGAGGTGACCCAGGGCAAGTGTCCAAGGGACACACAGCAAGATAGCAATAGAACGGGGCCTGGGGCTTACGACTCCAGCTCCCGTGCCCCTCCCTGATAGTAACCAGCAGGCAAGTGGAGCTTCAAGAGAGATCTGAGTGGACCCGCCCTGGGCCAGGCCACCTCCCACCGGCTCCCTCCTGCCCCACAGTGCTTGCCTCCTGCATGGGTTCCCTGCTGCTGCTTTCCTCTCAGCCGTCCTCCACGCAGCAGTCAGGGTAGTGTTTTTAAAAAGAAAATCACAACCCTCTGCCTAAAATCCTTTATGGCTTCCTCTGAAATAAAAGAGTAATCAAACATTTTACCATGGCCTATCCATAACATGTCCCTCTGAGCAGATTACAAAAGTCATCCCTTTCTCTTGCTTAACAGCAGCCACACAGACCCCAACAATTTGACAAACGGCAAACTTTGTGAAGTGCCCAGCCTCTGCAACTACATTGGGATGCCCTGCATGAGACCTTCCAGGATCTGGTGTCTGCCTCTCCCTCAATTTTAAATACTTTCTTTTTCCATGTCACTTATTTATTAATAGATTTATTTTTTGGTATCCAGGGATTGAACCCAGGAATGCTTTACCACTGAGCTACAGCCCCAGTCCTTTTTGTTTTGAGACAGGGCCTTGCTAAGTTACCAAGGCTGGCCTTGAACTTGTGATCCTCCTACCTCAGCCTCCCAAGTCACTGGGATTTCAGGCGTGCGCCACCATGATGGGTTTCCACAGCACTTACTGTTGAGCTGCATTATTCTTCTTGCTCCTATGTCTCTAATGTGCCAGTCTTGCTCCTGCCTCTGGTCTAGCCTGTGCTGTTGTCTGCCAGAGCACTCTTTTTCAAGATGATTCCTCATCCTCAGGTCTCAGCTTAACATGATGTAGTCCGAGAGGATTCCCTGATCTTATCTGACCTCATTCCCTGCCCCCATTACTTATGATCTCAAGTATCCCACTTTTTTCTTTATAGTATTTTCTTTCAATTGACAATATACCAACATCTTTTGTTACCTGTCTTTTGCCTGGTGAGTCAGGACCTACAGCCTTGTTTGAAGTCCCACCTCCAGGGCCTAACCCAGAGCTTGTCCATAGTAGGTGCTCAGTAAACCCTACTGAATTGAGTGAATGCCTTGGGGCTAACCCTGTGCAGGGGTAACCACCACCTCCCCACCTCAGCCCTGAAAGGGGGTGACCCCACTATTCCTCATCTGCAGCTGGCATCTGTGGGTCCCTCCTGTGAAATCCCTCTGAGGCAGGGTGGTGACTCCAGACGGGCACCTGCACCTGGTTGTCCTATTCTCCCTGGTCCTGAGAAGGGAAGACATTTGGTGAAGAAAATGGAGCTTCCCCAAGCTCCATGTTTGCACAGCTGCTCTGCAGCCAGGACAAACACCAGCTCTGGGCTCAGGTGGAAGGGAGGGGCCCCACACCTTTGTTCCCAGGGCCCTGGGCTGCCAGGAGACCAGCTGCCTGGCACAGCCTAGCACCTTACTTGGAATGGGGGCTCAGGGACCTCCCTGGCTTCCTCTTCCCCAGGCGATTGCTAGCCTGTCTCCCACAGCCTGTCCCCACCCCATGCTGTGCAGCTGGCCTTGGGAGAGATGTCAGGACCCCTGAGCCAAGCTGCTGGGGCTCCTGGCTGCCTGTGCACACCTAGGGGAGGAGGACGTGGTCTAGGGCGGAGCCAGATCCCACCTCTCCGTGGATGGCATGACGGCACCCGCACAGCAGCCTCCTGCCGTGTAGGTGGATGACAGGGAGTGACTAATGTGCGAGCTGTGATGCTAAAAATTAACCCAGGGATCGTGTTTGGCGGAGGGGTGGGGGTGGAGAGGAAAGGAGCAGGGACTCTTAATATTGTGTGGCCGGTATTCCCCCTGCCCTGCCTCCCTCCCTCCCCTCCCACCTTCTGCTCCTCTCAAGGCCTCAGGGGACTTTGGGGGAGCCCTTCCCCCATCCCAGGCAGGGTCCCCCAAAATTCCAGGGAGAAAAGTGGACTCCACTCCAGGTCTTGTATGGGGTGAGGACATGGCCCTATAGATGAGGCACTGGTCTGAGGTCCCCACAGAGCCCTGCATCTACCCCATCTCCCCAGCAGAATGGCTTTGTGCCCCTGATTCCCTGGTTTTGTCCCCTCCACCTGGACCAAGGGTAGTGGGAAAGCAACAGCCAGGGCACAGAGACAAGGGCAGGTTCCCAGCAGCAGGCTGGGTCCACAGGCAGTGATGGGTGGCAGCAGAGCAGAGAGAAAGGATCGGGGCCTGTCTCCCAGAGCACCTCCACGCATCCCTCACTTCACAGTGTGTCTGACAGCTGTGTATCACTGGCCCCATTTTACAGATGAATAAACGGAATGAGAAGGGTTATGATAACAGGTACCTGGCAGAGCCCAGTTCCTCTCATGTCTGTCTCAACAGCCTAGAGTGGAAAGAAAGAAGGCTTCCTGAGGAAAGGGGTGTGAGGACAGGGTCACAGAGATGGTGAGGAAGGAGCGGAACCTGTAAGGTAGAACTTGTAGAAGAGAAGCAGGGGTGTAGAAGGAACAGGGTCTCAGACTCTGCCAGACTGCAAAAGGGAGAGGAAGTCTGGTCTAGAGGATTCACGGTTCCAGGAATGGGGGCACTGTCCTATAGTGAAGTGAGAACATTTCCATCAGAGTGAAGGGAGAGGGAAGGCTTCTTAGGACTTGGTTCTGAGGGATCATAAAAAATGACTTGGACTCCATAAAGGACTTTGTAGGCCATGTCAAAAGGCACATTTAGAAGTGACCAAACCAGAGAACCTGAGCTGGATGGCAGGAGGAGGAGAAGAGGTGTGATAGTGGGAGGTCCATTCTGCTCACCAGTCAGCTGCTCATGAAACTGGGGAAGTGAGGGAGGCTGTGGGATTCCCCAAAGTCAAGAGAGACGTCAGGCTGTCTGGTCAGGAGGTCCCTGGTCCTGCATTGACAGGTGGATGGAATGACCTTAAGGAGGAAGTGGTGGGCTCAGAGAAGTGAGAGACAAAGGGACATGGCACTGTGGAGAGGGCTCCTCAACAGAACATAATACCAGAAGAGATTATATGCTGGATAGTAGAGCTGGGGAGTGCTGACCCCTGGTGGTGACCTCAGAACACTGCACCTCTCAGAGCCCTGACCACACAGGATGGAGAGTGGGCAGAAGCAGACAGACTTGAACTGGAACATCCTCTCTCCCTCCTTAGAGCCGCCCCTTCAACCCTTCCTCAGCTCTGTTGTGACTTTTTACAGAACTGAACCTTGTCTGACACTCTCTGCACTTTCCCATCAGATCTGGTCCCCAGTGCCTCTCATCACCTCCCATTGTGGGCTTCTAAGGTGGGAACCCTATCCCCTTCACCTTTTGACATGTGCTGGCATGAGGGCCTGGCACCAAGTGGGCATTCAAACAGCTTAGACTGAAGGCAGGCATGTCTGAGCGAATGAATGAACAATATGTTCAAAACATGGAACTTAAGTGATTTCAACTGATATATTTCTCTGGGTAGAACCCTGCGTGGTCTGAAAACTTGTGGGTGGGGGTGGGGAAAAGGATGAAGCACACTCACTAAATGGCCAGACACTGGAATTTTTGCTGTAAGGAGACCTAAACCTCAGTGAATCTTCCCTTTCTGGGCTTTGGCCTTTCAGGAGAGAACATGCAAATTTATACAAAAAGCAAAAATTTTGTAAATGCTGCCTCTGGGTCTCTTTCCCCACTGCTCCCCAGCAGACTCACTTAGGGCTCCCTCACAGCTGGTCTGGTCCTCAGCCTCTCAGAGTGATACCCCCTGAGGCCACAGCACACCTAGTCCTCCAAATTTCATTCTAATTGAAAGACTTGGTCAAATCCCACTTTCTAGCCAGGTGCAATGGCATATGCCTATAATCCCAGCTACTAGAGAGGCAGAAGGATCACTTTTGAGGCCTGCCTTGGCCACTTAGTGAAACCCTGTCTCAAAAAATAAAAAGGGCTGCGGATGTAGCTCAGTGGTAGAGTGTCACACAACAGAAAACGCTCCAAAGCCAGGTGCTACTCAGAAGGCTGGGGCAGGAGGATCCTTTGAGACCAAGAGCTTGAGGCCCTGGTTTCCATCCTTAGCACTGCAAAAAGCAGAAAGAAGAGGTAAGAGAGAACATAAGTACTCTGGGTGCTTCAGAGAAGTACCCCCCCAGAAAAACCTTGTGACTCCAAACACTGACAGAACTCAGTCACCCTGAGGTAGTGTCTTCCCAGGACATATGGGACCCTTGCCTTCACAGGCTGAAATCACTCTCTGCTCCCTAGTATCAGCTTCGTATGGGTGGTGGCTTACAGACTGGGAGGTTTGGGAGGGTGGGGGGACACATCTGTGACAGGGGACCCGCGGGCTGGCTGGGTGCAGTGAGTGCTCAGAGGTGGGGTGCGGGGAGAGGAGGTACTAAAACACACAGCGGGCCAGGGCTGCCCCTTAGGGATTTAGGTCTAGACCAACATGGTGGTGCTGGGGGTGGAGTCCATGAGCAGCTTGGGAGGATGCAGGGCTGCATTCAGGTGTCACTCCAGTGGAGTTGGCTGGACACTTCCCTCTCCACCATCTCCTACCCTCTCCCTCCTCTAGGTTGAAAAGCTGACGGCTGAACTGCAAAGACAGCTTCCTGGGGGGGCGCAGCCTCCCAGGAGCTGGATGGGGGTGGACATGGGGACTCTGAGTTGTGTTTTGCTGGGAACTGGGAGGGAAGCAGGTGGCAGCGCCTGAGTGAGTAACCGCCTCCCCGGAGTAACAAATCTCTCAGCCTCAGGAAGTCCCAGAGACATGGTGCACCCCCTCTCGTCGCCCACGCCGGGACCTTCTCCTGCGCGCCCACCAGCTCCGCACCTCCAGCTCCGCCTCCTGCCGCACAAGCACCGCGCCCCCGCTCGCCGGACCCCATCGCTAGAGTCAACGCCATCCCAGCGACAACCTCGCCTGAGGCTCCTCCTTTGATCCCTGGCCCAGCCCACCTGCCGCCCCTCTGACACCGCTCCCCTCAAGTCGCAGTCCGCGAGCTCTGCTCCTGGCTCTGAGGGTCAGCCTCTCGCTCCAGGGCCTGGCCTGCGGGGGGCGTGGCCCGGGTCAGCTCTCGGAGCGGTGGTACTTCGTCGTCCTCTACTGGCAGACTCGGGCACTGCCTTCCCGTCACCCGATCCGTGGATGACTCTCAGCTCTTCCTTGATCGCTGGGCCACATCTCTTCTTTTCTAGACGTGATACTGGGAGGACTGAATATGTAGATGTGGGTTCTTATCCCAGCTAGGTCACAGGCTCCCTGTGGGAGAGTCGAGGCTTCCTGGGGCTCGGCTTTTTTCTCTGTGAAATGGCATCATGAAGACTAACTGCTAAACAATGAAGATAGACTTCATAAACCAAAAAGCAGCATCTGAATATGAAGCTACTTGTTATAAATGTTAAAGATGCCTTCCGGAGGAGGGGAGATGATCTTTCTCTCTGCCCTTGGACCACAGTGGGAGGAGAGGCATAGTTCACTCCCGGAGGTCACCCCATGATGTATGGCCTACAGTCTGTTTTCTATGCGTATAAATATTCATATTTTAATACAATGGTGGCCATTTGTATTAAATGTTGTTTTGTATCCTGTCTTTTTTTCTCCAAGTGCATAACTTGAGATTAAAAGCCTGAATTCTAGAGTCAGGCACTCTGGGATTCAAGTGCTTGCATTGTGAATTTATCTTTCCATCTTGGAGCAGATGCATAATCTCTACCTGTCTCAGCCACAGTTTTCTCATCTGCACCATGGTGGTCATGCCAGGAATAGTCACTTCACATGTCAGCACGGTGCATACCCACTGATGTCACTGTACTGAGCAGGACTATTCTCCAGTCACCTGATCCTTGGGGTCTGCATGGTGTTCTTCCTCATGTGTCATAATGGTAGGAAAGCAGTGGTAGGTCATTACTTCTTCAACCTGGCTCTCTTCCCAGCATTGCTCTTTTGTTGTTGTTGTTCTTTTTTAGATACACAAGACGGTACAGTGCATTTTGACATTTTATACATATATGGAGTATAATTTCCCATTCTTGTGGTTGGGCATGATTTGGAGTTACACTGGTCATGTATTCACCCTACGAACATAGGAAAGTAGTAATATTCCATTGTGAATATTACCATGTTTTCTTTATCCATTCAGCTTTTGAAGGGCACCCAGCACTGCTCCTGACCACATGGGCCTCATTGTGTTTCCAGTGCATTCAATATTTCCCACCTGAGCGCCTTCCAGCTCTTCCTCTATCTTCAAGGCCTTTGCACGGCTCCAGGGCTCTTTCCCTCCTTCACCTAGGCCTTGCTACATTGCTGCCTCCTCAGAAGCCGCCTCTGATGTCCTTGATAATCACACCCTCAGGCACTTGCTAGCCACTCACCTTCTCAATTTTTCTTGGTAGCATTTCCCATTACATAACTTTTTGTTATATATGGTTTTTTAAAAGTTTAAAATTTTTTTTTATTTTGGTAGTTGTAGATGGACAGCATGCCTTTGTCTTATTTGTTTTTATTCATTTTTTAGTCGTGAACACAATATTTTTATGTGATGCTGAGGATTGAACCCAGTGCCTCTCACGTGCTAGGCAAGCGCTCTGCCACTGGGCTACAGCTCCAGACCCTGTTATATATGTTTTTATCTGTATTCCTCCCCTAGAATGTATCTGTATGGAACACTGGTACTTTTTGAGATTTTTGTTTGACCTCTGTGGTTCCTAGCCAGGTACCTGGCGCCTTAGCAGGCCCTGGATAGAGTGACTTTTCTCCCCTCTAAGAGCCAGCAGTGCCATTTATGTCCAGTAGAGGGAACCGCCACACAGCACTTCGTGGCTGCTGGGGCTGGTATTAGGATAAGAGATATTTATAAAGTCCACAGGCTTCTCTCCTCCCACTCTGTGGGTGCTCCCAGGGTTGGGACCGGAAACAGAGGCCCCCCTGTGCTAATCTTCCCTGGCAGCCTGGAGCTGGCATGCCCTGGCCACATCATCCAGCATGCTTTGGTGCCCAAGATCAGAATACCCTGCCTGGTGGCTTTAGACACACCCCTTAGCAGCTGATGCTTCTAGACAGATCACACCCTGTCCCTGGCTCTGCAAAATGAGGGCAATGACAGGAGTGTGCTTCTTGCTCACGGGTTGGCTGTGAGGTCCAGACAGGAGTGCATGTGATATGTTTCAAAATGTAAATATTGGACATATATCTTTTATACATACCTTTATTGGACTGGCAACAAAAGAGAAGAGATTAGGGTACTTTGCAAGATTAAACTAAAGCTAGTTTATGGAGGAGATTAAGGTAGTGAAGGAGAAGGAAGTTAAAAATAACAAGTATCTTTCACCAAACACTTATTTGGAGCCAAGGCTGAGGAAAGTGATCTGCAAACATTGTCTAATTATAGTCAACACTTACAGGGTGCTGACCTTGGGCCAGGAGTTGTTTAAGTGCTTTATGCATACAAACACATAGAATCCCAACAACTCAGGAAGGCAGGCAGTATCCCTGTCCCAGTTCTACAGGTGAGGAAACTGAGGCACCCAGTGTTTAAGTAACAGGTCCAAGGCTATACAAACAGGCTAGGATTTAAACCTAAGTGATCCACCTCTGGAATGTGTGTTTAGGCCCTGATGGGCACGACTAAATCACAAGGGAGATATTATGCATTTCCCAGACAAAAACGTGAGGCTCAGAAAACTTGGAAAGCCTGTCTGAAGTCACATGGTGAACAAGTGTATCTGAGCCCAGCTTCACCCCCACCGTGCTATACCTCCCATGAGGAAGTGAAGGAGGGGCTGTTTGGTGGCCCGGAAATGGAAAGTGTGCTGACAGGCTATGTGACTGTCCACCATGATTCTGTCCAGGGATGTAGGCTCCCCTCACACCTCAGAGGGGCTGACTTAACAGGGGGAGGTAGGAGTAGCCCCATTCTGGCCACAAGTGCCCCTCACCCCAGTCCCTGGCTTCCAGCCTGTTACATAAGCTGCTCCCTACCCAGGACTGGAAATAGCCATGGCTGAACTGGGCTGTGCTGGGGGGCATGATGAATGGTCCCCAGGAGCATCAGCTGACCGCTGGTGCTCCTGAAGTGACCTGAAGGCCTGCAGCAGCTCAGGTTACCCAGCCCTCCCTGGGAGGTGGCCCTGCCTGGCTTGCAGGGGATAGTTCCAAAGTGGCTCTGTGTCTGGACATTTATGGTGTGAGTGCCTGAGGGATCATCCTGCTCCCAAGCCTGAACAGCAAAGGCAGATCACGGCCATGCTGCATCCATCAGTCACCTCCCTGGAGGCTGGCAGCCAGGTCCTGGCCCAGAGCAAGTGCTTTGGTATCTCTGCAGCCAGCACCAAGAGAACTAGGAGTTCTGCTCCTCTGGGTGCTCTGCTAAGGGCTTCCAAGGGGAGAGGAAGAGGAGGCCAAGAAGTCAGGTATGGTGGCACACACTTGTACTCCCAGTCTCTTGGTAGGCCTACGCAGGGGGACTGCAAATTCAAGATTGCCTACACACCTTAGTGGGACCCTGTCTCAAAAAAATAAAGAGACTGAGAAACTGAGGGTGGGGTGGGCCTAAAGGCATGTGCAGAAGTAACTAGGGCTGCAGGCTCCATTATTCTAGAACTACATTCTAACCCCGCTCCTACCTCCTATGACACAGCCCACTCAGTCACTGCACTTATGACCCCTGCACCACAAGGAGACACTCACATACTCTAATGCACATTTGAAAGGACTCTTCTTTAGGGACCAGGCACAGGACCCCCATCTTCTGAGAGCCCCCAGGCCAAAGTTTCACAGGCTACCTGTGACATCTGAAGGTCTGTGAGAGTATGGAGAGTATGTGTTAAGGATGATACTAATGCCAGGCCTGTAATCCCAGCAGCCCTGGAGGCCAAGGCAGACAGATTGCAAGTTCAAGACCAACGTCAACAACTTAGTGAGGCCCTAAACAACTTAGCGAGACCCTGTCTCAAAATTAAAAAATAAAAAAAGGACTGGGGATGTGGCTCAGTGGTTAAGCACTCCTGGGCTCAATCCCTGGTATAAAAGAAAGAAAGAAGAAAGAAAGAAGGAAAAGAAAGAAAGAAAGAAGAAAGAAAGAAAGAAAGAAAGAAAGAGGATTATAAGCCAGGTGTGCTGGTGCACACCTGTAACGCTTCAGGAGATTGAGCAGGAGGATGACAAGTTTGAGTAATTAAAAAAAGGGCCAGGATGTAGTTCAGTGGCAGTGTTTGCCTAGCATGAATGTTCAATCCCCATCACTGGGGGAAGCATTCTGATTATGGTCACTCCATTTTGTGAGTTTAAATACCTATTCTTCAAGACATAAGCAAAAACCAATCTCTCCTTAATATTAATGCTTTAGGGGGTTGGGGTTGTAGCTCAGGGAGAGCATGTGTCTAGCACGTGTGAGGCTCTGGGTTCAATCCTCAGCACCACATTTAAAAAAATGTATTGTGTCCATCTACAACTAAAAATATTTTAAAAAATGAATATTAATGCTTTATACTACAGAAATACAGCCACATCAATGGTTCATAGCTGCTCAATTCACAATAGCCAGATTGTGGAACCAACCTAGATGCTCTTCAATTGATGAATGGATAAAGAAACTGTGGTATATATATATATACAATGGAATATTACTCAGCCATAAAGAATGATAAAATTATGGCATTTGCAGGCAAATGGATGAAATTAGAGAATATCATGCTAAGTGAGATAAGCCAATCTCAAAAAACCAAAGGACAAATGATCTCGCTGATAGGAGGATGATGACACAAAATGGGGGGTGGGAGGGGGGCAAGAATAGAGGAAGGAGGGACTGTTTAGAGGGAAAAGAGGGGTAGGAGGGGTGAGCGGGGGAGGAAAAAAATAACAGAATGAATCAAACACCATTACCCTATGTAAATGTATGATTACGCAAATGGTATGCCTTTACTCCATGTACAGAGAAACAAGATGCATTCCATTGGTTTACAATAAAAATAAATTTTAAAAAAAGAATATTAATGCTTTAAATAATCTAACAGTTAACTCGCTAATTATTCTCTAGCAAATCCCTTCAGTGGAGTGACACTGAGAGGGAACTGGGAACTGTTACTCCATGACCCATGACCCCAGTAACAAGTAGGAAGCCCGCAGTTGGAGAATTGTGGGATATTTTCTAAAAGAGCAATGGAAGGCCAGATGCAATAGTACATGCAATTCAGGATGCCTAGGAAGGAGGATTGCAAGTTCGAGGCTAGCCTGGGCAACTTAGCAAGACCCTGTCTCAAAATAAAAAATAGAAAGGGCTAGGGATATAGCCTTATTGAGAAACACCCTGGGTTCAATCCGCAGTACAAAAAAAAAAAAAAAAAAAAAAAAAAGGAATAAAATGGAAAGTGGATGGGTTGCCCCATCTTTCTGGCTACAGATCCCCTGCCCACAGATGAGATGGATACACACACACACACACACACACACACACACACACCACTGCTCCACTTGGTGCTCAGCTGTGGGAGGAAGGACTCCTTTCCAAATTCCTGCAGCACTCCCTGTGCCCAGCTTCTGCCTAGGCCTCCACACCCTCCATGTGGGCCTTGCCTTTGGCTCCTGAAGTTCTGAGTACAGGGCCAAGGCATGGGGGACACAGATCACAAATGTAACCCAGAGGGTTAGGAGGTACCACTCCTCTGCTGGCAACCTGAATGGGGAAGGACTTGGCCTCCTCTGGCACCCTTGTGCCTGCCTGCATGTCTCTCCAGGCACTCTCCTCTGGGGCTTGTCACTGGTAACCAGAGCTGGCTCTGCAGGTGAGAGCAAGAGGAACAGCGTCTCTTGGCAACCAGGACAGCAGAAAGATCCAGCTAATCTGGGCTGCCCAGGCAAGCCAGGGCCTCCACAGCCTCCAGGGCGGTCCCTGCGGCCAATATCACACCCTCAGCCAGGAAGTTTTTACCAGCGAACCCTAAGTTCTAGCCTGATCAAGGAAGATCCTTACTTCCCTCCCCTTCCCTGCCCCTCTTGCCTTTTGCTTTCTGAGTGCTGGAGATTGAACCCACGGCCTCACACAAGCTGAGCACAAGCTCTACCATGGAACCACATCCTTCATCCGGCTTCCCTTTCCTTAACCCTGTCTCTCTTCGCAGCACACGGAGACACACACAAAGCAAAAATTCATAGACCTCTCTGGGGGTCCCACTTCTGTGGTAAGCCATGAAAGGCAGGAAAAATCATTTCACCACTCTGAACCTCAGTTTCCTCTCTAGGAGACAATGGCAGGGCAGTTCAATGTATAGTTTTCAAAGCCACACTGGCCTGCTACTTCTCCCATGTGACAACCTCTTGGAGCCTCAGTTTCCTCAGTACTAACATAGCATTCACCTTACAGGGCTGTTGAAAGAGGAAAGAAGAGACAAGGGAAGTTGTTAACACAGGCAAGGCACACAGCCCTAAACAACTCTGCCAAGCATTCCTCTCTGGAGGCATCACCTCAACACTCTCTCCCTCAGTCACAGGGCTCTATTTACTCACCTTATTCTGCTGCTCTAAGGAAGCAGGCTCTGTCCTACACACAGTGTGTGGCTTTCCCACACACAGTTCTTCCTGGAACTTACCCTCTCCCCTCTGCCTGTTAAATCCCCCTCAGTTTAAAAAACCACTTCTTTGGAGAGCAGAGGCATTCTCTAATACCCTGCCTTCTAAATTACATTATTTACTGGTTAAATAGCTCATTGACATCTTGCATTTAATTTTCTCATTATGGCTGTGATGCTTAATTATCTGTCAGTTTGACCAGGCTTAGGGATACCCAGATAGCTGGTGAAACATTTGGCAGGGGGCGGTGTATGAGAGGGTTTTGCTGGAAGAGTTTAACACAGAATGATAGACTGAGTAAAGTAGATTGCCATCAGCAGATGGGAACCATCCAATCCATCAAGGTCCTGAACATAAAACCCTCAGGAAAGCTGAATTCCCTCTTCTTGAGCTGGGACATTCATCTTCAACATTAGAGCCCCTGATTCTCAGGCCTTCAGACTTAGACTGGAATGACATTGCAGGCTTAACTGGGGCTACAGCTCACACACAGCATATTGTGGGCCATCTTGGTCTCATCATCTCCTCAATGTTAATACTTTCTATATATCTCTCTATATAGCAGTTCCTTGACATATACTGTCATATGATTTGTTCTAGGTCTGTCTTCCCCCAGGATGCCAAAATCCCAGAATATTCACATCCCTTATACAAAATGGTGTCATATTTGCATGTGACCTACCACACCCTTCCCTATTCTTTAAATCATGTCTAGATTACTTATAATACCCGATACAACATAATGTAAATTCTATGCAAATAGTTGCTATACTGTATTGTTTAGGAGGAAATACTGGTGGGGATAGGTCTGTATGTGTTCAGTAAAGATGCACTTTTTTTTCAAACAGTTTCAACCCAATATTGGTTGATTCCATGGTTGGTTGAATTCACAGATGCAGAACTGAAGATCTGGAGGGAGGACTGCATATGCTTTTGGCTCTGTTTCTCTGGAGAACACTGACACATGGAGCCGCAGGTATTACTGATTAGCAAGATGGTTCAACTTTGAGCCACCATACCTAACTGGAACTATCTACCAGACAGGGATTGTGTCTGTTTTGTTCTCTGCTGTGCCCCTTTGGAGAGGATTGACCGAGGTGCTTTTTGAAGCACGTTCCAGCTTTTTGTACCGCTTTCTTACTTCTTCCTTCCCCTCTGTCCAAGTTGACTTGATAATTTTGGCATCATTGCTCATGTTCACTGAATCCCAAGCAGCGGGGTCTAACTGGGTAGAGAGCCAAATAATTAAGGGCATTCAGGGCACTCACCCTTAACCAAACTGCAATCCTCTTGGGATTGGTTGGAACAGATTTGAGCTCCCTCAAAGTTCGGGACCCCTCTCATCCCCCCTATGGGAAGCTCTATCTGGGCGATGACGTCTATTTGTATACAGCAGACCAAAGGAAGCTTTGGCTCAACAACTGATTTGCATACTCTCGTGTTATTGGTTGGCTGGGCGGCCCGGTAGCCAATGGTTTGCCACGGTGTTTACAGAGCGCCGGCTCTTCGTCCCGGGTGATGTAATGGAATCCTGGCTGGCCTGGCGGGCTCCCTCCCGACCGCTATGTGACGTAGCGGCTTCCCCGGCCGCACCCGGCCCAGTAGGGACTGGCGCAGGGCAGACACTGGCGCAGGGCAGCACTGCCGCCCCCGGAGCGCAGCGTGGGGCACCGCCAGCCGGGGCCGCCCGCATTGGCGTGGCCTGGCCCTGTTCCTTCCGGCTCGGCGTTCTGGTCGCTGGCCCCTCGGGGAGCGTCTCCGGGCCAGATCCCATGCTCTGCGACCTTGAGAGAAATCTGGAAGCAGACACCAGAGAATGATCAAATTCCTACTCCTCTGGGAGTGGGATTACGGACTTTGCACTTAATCAGTCACGCAGTTTTGTAACGTTTGCATTTGTTTACAATGAGCATGTTTGATTTTGTAATTAAGTTACACAGGATTTTTATTTATTTTTAATAGAGTCCTGGCTTGGATTTAAGAGCAATCTCATATTAATTCCAGCAGTTCTGCCGTTTCCGGCCTGGTGACCTCGGTCACTTTCTCGTGCTGGCCCAGATGGCCAGCCATGACAATCAGGAACAGCAAATGTGGAGGCATTTCGAAAAGCACTGGGTGGGGCCACCTCTTCCTTATGCAATTCAGAGCATGTGACCCCAACTGAGTGGTGCCCTTGGACGCCCCCATCGCTGGGACAGACCCAGGAAAGCCCTGTCTTTGTGCCCCACCTTTTTTCTGCCCTTGAATTGCTCTTAAACCCGAGGAGAGGTGGGGGGACCCCAGTCAGGTAGTTGTTGATCCTCAAGATGAGGAAAGGACCTATGAAGGGAATCCCCTCCACAACCCCTCTGCTTATTCTGAGTTAGAGCCCGACAGGGAAGCACCTTCTGGGCCCAAAGAGGCTAGGGAACCCCCTTGACATCCACCCCGCCCCACCCCACCTTGCATGGGCCAGGGTGGAGGAGGAGTGGAACGGTGTCTCCCTGGCTGGGTGGAGCTGAATGGAAGTCTTTTGAGACTGGGACCTGGAGGGGTATACGGGGAAGGCCACCAAGGGTCCTGGGTCTTGTGGCTCATCTTGGCTTACTACTTCCTGCCCTCAGGACCTCAGCTCTGCCCCACTCCATACCTCTGTGCTTTACAGGCAGACTCTCCTCTGTGGAATGCTCTCGTCTACCCATACTGGTACTGTGTCTCCTTTCATACTGTACCCCACATTTTCTTCCTGCAGGGTGGCCTCTGAGATTAACTCTTTAGATTCCACCCAGGTGCCAGCTCGAGGCCTCTTGGAGTCTGCTTCTTGGATTTTTATAGTATTATTTTAGTAATAATTATTATACTGGGGACCATAAGGGCACTCTGCCGCTGATCTACATTCCCAACCTTTTTAAAATTACTTTCAATCTTCCTGCCTCAGCCTCAGGAGAGGGTGGGGTTATTGTGTATACTACCTCACCTGGCTCATATCTATTCTTGTGTCTTGCCTCCCCATAACACTAGGAAAACTTTCTGCTGCAGGACTTGTCCTCTTCTCAGGAATTACCCAGAATGGGACAACATAGACCAGAGTGTTTATGTCCCTGCACCCCTGCCTCAGACTGTGAGCCATGTGAGTAGTTCACCTTCTCTCTCTTCAGCT
Source organism: Sciurus carolinensis (assembly GCF_902686445.1). Classification (NCBI taxonomy): domain Eukaryota; kingdom Metazoa; phylum Chordata; class Mammalia; order Rodentia; family Sciuridae; genus Sciurus; species Sciurus carolinensis. Next base: position 112,215,074 of record NC_062216.1, read on the forward strand.
TTCCCATCTGCAACAGGAGCTGTGAAGTGATTCCTGGAATTTGTATAGAAAGAGGATGCTAGATATAAAGGAGTATGGAGGTGGCTAAAAAGAGTAGGGGTCTGGGAGTCAAAAGACAGGCTGTGGTTCTGGCTTGACTGCTGACTAGCTGAGGGACCTGAGTGAAGGAACCAACTTGGGTCTGAGATTTACTGGATATTTGTAATGACACTTAGAAGTGACGTTATTCCCATCTGTGCAGCCTCTCAAACTGTCCAACAATCAACTAAGCAAAGCTAGGTAAGCACCTTACATATCCGGCTTCAAGAAAAAGGCACCAGCTCTGCTGTCCCCTAAATCCTCTTGTATGGAAATGGTAGGTCTGCCACTAAGTTCGAAACTTTTTGCTGCATGCTCTACACCTTGTCACAAAGATGCTCTTTTCATCATGATAGTCTTATGAGATAGACATGTCATCCTGGTGTTTCAGATGAGGAAATTGAAGCCCAAAGAGGGCAAATAACTTCTCTGAAGTCATGCGGCCGGAAAGAGTTGGGACCCTGTGGACTAGGGAAGTCAGACTCTTAGGCAGGAGCAAAGAGAAATAAGTCTGAATGTGACGGATGTTCAGTCCTCCTGATAACCAGTGTTAATCCCGTGTCTCTGTGGCTTATCTCCTTGCACCCTCTTATCCTGCCTCCATGAGCCACACGAGTGTGTTTTATAGCATTACACATTTTAATAATATATGTTCTATTTCATTATTTGTAGGAGAGTATATAATCAAAGCAAGTTGGACTGAGTGTTTATGGAAAGGAGAGACCTCTGTGGGCTGGAAGCCTTCATGGAAAAACTGGTAACCCTCCCCGCCCCCCTTCCTGTCTAAATAAATCTATTTCTCCTACACAGGCAAATATTTTAAAATGTATTTTCAAAACTTAGACTTCTGGAAAAAGAAAGAAAGAGAGGGGGTGGGGCAGCTGCTTCTTTATGAAATCCTTTTGGAAGGAGCTGCTGGGGCAGGAAGGAGTGTGTGAGGGGTGAGTGAGGAAAAGTCGGTCATGGTACCTCTGACATCTTGCCATTTTTGAAGCCTCACTTCCTTTATCTGAAAATACCTAATACTTGAATCTGGGATAGAAACATACAGATTCAAGTGATTTTGAGACAAAACCACTTGGGATCATTATAAAGGCCCAGCGAGGGAAAGGGGCTTCTAAATTGCACTGGGAGATTAGGGTAGATCCAGAAATCCCTGGGGGTGGATATGGGTGGGGGTGGGGAGAGGAATGTGGCCCCTGGAATGAGGGCTGAGACGGGGTGTGGGGCCTCTTTTGGATAGTTTCAGATTCAGAAGGGTTTCTTGGCTGCAGGGGCCTGGCCTGGCACTGGTGATTGAATAGCTTGCTGATAATTTAAGGTGACTTCAAAAAATGAGTGGGGGCTGGTGGGCTGGTGCAATAGGGCACAGTATGGAATCCTCCCTAATGGGTGCTCCCCAATAGCCTTGCCTTCTCTTCTGGCAGGACGGGAGCAGAGCCGAAGTTTGTAACAGGCCCCCACACCCACACCCATGGCTCCAACCTTGGCCAGTGCTTCCTGACCTGTGGCTTTCTGTGCGCCTGAGTGGGCAACTGCTAAGGGAAGAAGGATTTGCTTAGGACAGGAGGGTTCTTTCATTTCCAAGAGGACTCCAGTAAGATGGGAGAGAGACCTTTCAAGCAAGCGCTGCCCACCCCTGGGGAAACTTCTCACTAGGGATGCTTGTGCTTAGAGCTGTGGTCAGAGACAGGTGGGTCTTCCAGGGCTTGGTGGTCACTGTGGTGGCCTGAGTTCTTCCTGCATAAAGCACTCTGTCCATTGGGGAAACCAGGCTCCTAGGGGAGAGGAAGAAAAACTCCACTGGAGTGCCTACTGTGTACAAACCACCTCCAGAGCAGTTCAGTCCTCCCCATGACCACAAAAGGTGCATAATATTTTTATCCTTTTGCAGATGAAAAGGCTGAGACTCAGAGAGGTTAGATGATTTGCTTTATGTCACACAGGAGTATGGAATCATTCCCAAATCAGTGAATCCATCTTCTGGGCATGGCTCCTATCAGCAACCCCTGTCTCTGGAAATGCTTCTCTTGAAGGAGAAATTTCACTCTGCGAGGAAGTCCTTCTCTGTAAGCTGCCCACAGTGTGGAAGCCTGGTGCCCTTTTATCTGGGTTCCTTGCCCCTTTGGGGTCGTACTCAGACCTACAGGCTCAGAGCCAGAGCCCAGTCCTCTCAAGCAGCTGAAGTGCTGTGTGACTTTGGGCACCGCCGAGCCTCTCTGGGCATTACTTTTTCCACCTCTTGCTTAGGGGAAGCCCCATGTAAACTTTATTTGTAAGCCTACTGCCTCGGGCGCTGTTAGAGAGGCCTCAGAACCCTCACCTGGAAACAGCTCCCCCAGCCCGGCCTCCGCGAGGCGGGTTATGTAACAGGGTGTGAGGCGGGTGTGTGTTGGGGGGGGGGGCGTGGGGCGGGGCGCCTGCGGCTATTCCGGGCGTCGCTATTTTTAGCCCCATTGATGAGGCTGCGTCGGCCGCCGCCGGCGGGATTCCGGAGACGTCAATGGGCGCGCGTCACGGTCCCGGCCCGCCCGCCTGCCGGGGGAGGCGCGCCGGGGCTGGGACGGCGCGGGCGGCCGCGGGCCGCGGGGGCGGGGGGCGCGGCCGGAACTGCGGGGCCGGGGGCTTCCCGGGCCGGGGGCGCGGGGCGGCGGCGCGGCTGCTGCAGCGCGGGCCGTCGGCGGCGGCGGAACTGGCGGGGCTCGGCGCGGCGCCCGCGACCCCCGGCCCTCCATGGGCGCCCCGGCAGAGCAGCTGCCCGCCGGCCGGGGCGCGACCCGGGAAAGCGGGGGTGGAGAGGCGAGTTGAGCCCGCCGGGCCAGGTGAGGGCCCCGGGGAGAGGTCCCGGAGAGGCCGGGAGTCTGGCGGCCTTTCGGATGCCCAGGGCGGGCTGGGAGCCACGCTGGGAGTCCTGCTTGGAAACTGGGGAGCGGAGGGCGCGGGACTGGATTCCCAGCGGGACCTGCTGGCCGCGAGTCAGCCCCGACTGCGACAGCCAACGCTTTCGCTCCGCAGCCCGCCAAGGGTGGGGTTTGGCCCGCGAGGGGCGCTGGAAGTGGCCAGGCCAGAGAAATTCCTTCCATTTCCCCGCCGGCTGCGGGGAACGGGTTCCAGGAGCTCCGGATCCCGGCTGCCAGCAGACCCAGCCCGGAGGGACCGGCAGCGTGCCCTGCAACCCTTCGTGGGACTGAGGGGAGCGTCCGAATCCGGGGAGGGTCCCATGGATTCGGGTCGCCGTTGGGGTCTGGACTCGGTCCGTGTCCCCGCAGCCCTTTCTCTCCTGACAGTGGCTTTACACTTGGGAAGAGCGGTACTTCCAGAGTGTGGTCGGAGTTGAGGGCAAGGCGCAACTCCTCCTTAACTTGGGCACATTCGGTTTTTATGCCCGTTTTCCATAGGTTTCATAGGAAGGCTGCCGAGGTGATTTAAATGATTTTTAATTTGGGTTGGGGCTATTATCATGGGCATTTTGGGAAAACGCAGGCCGAGCCATGGTAGGTAGATTCTCAACATGTATATCCAGAGATGGATACAGACTGCTGTGGGACCCCACGGCTTGATCCTAGATCTACTCCAAGTAACATTTTAGATCAGTGACTGGGATACGGCCTACAAAGGAAGCCTGCTGACTCTAGTGACCAGAGATGGGAGGAATGACAAGTGTACAGTTCGATAAAATCAAGACTCTAGACGATGGTGTCTGGGCAGAAGGATGGGCCAAGACCAACAAGATGAATGTGACTGATGAGAAGAGTTGAGGCCCGTTCTGGAGGTAAGAAAATCAGCTCAGGGGTTCAGGCTCTGTGCCTGACTCAGGCCCACCAGCCCAGGCCCCCAGCTTCCCACCTCTACTGGGTGGGAACTGTCAGTCTGTTCTGTGCCATCTTTCCACTGTACACCTCCAAGAAGGTAGGAAGGATGCCTGGGCTCCCTAGCTTTGCTGTTTCTAGAAGTGTAGCCTTGGGCAAATTTTTGAACATTTCTGGGTCTTAGTTACCTCATTGGTGAAATGTGTAGAATAATAAACACTTTCTCCTAGCATTGTAGAACTGAAATGAGAAAATGCATGTGAAGTGCTTAGTAATGTATCTAGCACATGCTAGCCAACAAATATTAGCTGCCATTGTAATTGTTAATATTAGTATGCTCATTTCTAGGTGAGGGCATTGGATAATGCAGACCTTGTGCCCGTGAGGCCACCAGGGCTGCAGAAGGTCTTGTCATGTTGCAAGGTGGGAGTTAGGTTAAGAAAAGACTCAAATACTTTATAGGAAGAGCTAGAAAGGTTTTTCCAGTGGGTTCATTTACAGATAGATCTGGAATCCAGGGCTCTTGACTCAACATGTGGAAGAACTAGCCTGTTGAGTCTACCCCAGAATGCAAGGAATAACTCCTTAACTGGAACTCTCTCCCCATCTAGCTGACCCTTCTTCTAACCCAGCCCTGGTACTGGCTTGTGTGGGCCCTCCCCTCCCCCATTCCATAAACCCTGAGCACCATTGAGACAGAAGGCTGCAGTTGAGACAGACAACATGAACAAATGAACATTAGTCCTATGGAGAGAGTGAAACAGGTTCATGTGGGGCATGAGTCTCTGAGGAGGTGAGTTGTGAATGGAGACCTGATTGATGGAGTGGCACCAGCTAGCCAGACATGAGACAGTGACTTTCTGGGGGAAGATGAGCAGGACTCTACTGAAGTTCAGCCTGATGTGCCACCCCCTTTTGGAGGGAACACTTTCTCTTCCTTCCAGCCCACTCATGCCCGGGCTTCCTGTCTGCACGGTGCTGATTGTAACTGACCTTGGTTTATTCCCCCATTATGAACTCCAAGGGCCCTGGATCTTGGTTTTCTCCTTGGGTTTCCTATTGTTCATGGCTCACTGTCTGCTTTATAGTAGGTTCTCAGTAAATGCGTGAGCTATGACTGTCAAGGATGGAATTTTGATCTGTGTCAGGAGATGGGATCAGATACTTGTTCTGTGATGTTCTTTTCTGGATGCTGGCTGCGTGCCGGCTCTGGCCCCGTTTTTAGATCCAGGTGGGGAGGACACTCAGGTGGTAGTAGTTTATGTTTGGCTACCATTACTCTTCCTCCCCAACTGTGGGCTGGTAGGGAGAAAGGGAGGTTGGGGACCTACAGACCCATTTCTGGGGTTTGAGTGGGTGACTGTCATCCTGGGAAGCAGGGAGCACATAGACTGTTTGCTTTCTGCGTGGGGTTGGACGTGCTCTGGCTGCTCCAGTCTGCCTTCCCTTCCCTCCTCTCCTGTACCCTTCACTTCCTGCTAGTTACACCCACAGGCACATAAAGGGTACTGGTAGCTTTAGAAGGGAGGGCCTCGGGTACTATGTGCTAGAGGAGCTTCCCATAGCCTGTGAACCTGGGGCAGAGGTCATGAGCACAAGGCAACATGACCCTTCCTCCTTCTTGCTCCTTCCATCTCCCATCGACCTCTCTTTTCCCAGATCTCATTTTGGTCCAAAGCATAATCCAACAGCCTGTGCCTTGGCTGGTCCTGCCCTGACTCTGTGCCCAGTTGAGAGAAAGCGCTGAGCAAGGGTGGGAGAAGGGAAGGGGAAGTGCAGGGTGAGGGTACCCTGGCTGAGGGGGGTCTTAGGCACCATTGGGGTTAGGGGGACAGCTGTGAGGAGACTGGGGGGTAGGGTACACATTTGGCCTGTGGAAGGAGAGACCAAGTGCCCAAAGATGGCTTGGAATAGGAACCAGGGTTGGGGTTAGCTTTTGTGTATCCTCCTTTAATTTCTCCTCATAATGTTACATAGCACATGCATATCCAGAACTGTTCAAGTCCCTTACACATATTACCTCATTTTAAGCCTGATGCCCTATGGTTGTTAATTTTAGAGATGGTAATTACAGATTGTCATTTTTATAGGTGGGAAATGTGTGGCAATTTTTTTTTTTTATTGCAGTGCCAGGGATGGAAACCAGGGCCTCATGCATGCCATGCACAAGCGCTTTACCACTAAGCCCAAGAGATTATGTAATTTACCCAGGGGGTAAGTGTAGAGCCAGGATTTGAACCCAGTCAGGGATACAGCATCTGGACTCTTAACCACGCTACCCTAAGTTGGGCCTTCCTATTTTGGGGCTGGAGTCCCATCTCCTGATAGTGCCCATTGGTCCATTTGGAAGACTGGGCTGCCTGAAATGGGGCATGGAGAGCTTGCCCTCTGTGGGAGGGAGGCTTCAAGGGCTGGAAGGGGATCCCTTTAGAAAAGAGGGGCATCTGCTCTGGCCTCACAAATAGTTGCTTTCTCTGCCTATCAGGTGCCTTTTTGTGCACTCCAGGAGTGGGGTAGTGGCTGGGGGGCTCCGTGGGCCCATGGATCTCTGTGACTCTGAGATGACTCAAGTGATTCTGCAGCTCCTGGCCACCCCTATCACCAACCACCTAGAGTTAATCGCCTGGGGCATAGGTTCTCAGGCTCTGATACCAACCTAGGGAGGTCCTGGGGCTGGCCCATTCCCCTTTGTGGTCAGGGTCCCACCCATGTGTTGCCCAACTGTATTGTCTCCAGGGGATGTCTTTGCTGGCTGGATTCTCTTTGCTCATACTCTCCCTCCGTAGGCCTCCACCATGGACAGAGGCCAGCCCCAGCCCCCCCCTGGTAGCCCGGCTCCTTCTGCCAGGCCCTGAAGGCCGAGGGAATGGTGTGAGTGTCACCATTCCATCCAGAGTGGTAAGTGCCTGTTGCTGTCCTTTGTGTACCCCTGAGACCTAGAGCAGGTGGGGTTAGGGGGCAGAGGAGGATGTGGAGCTGCCCAAAGCGGATGTGGTTTGGGGACTGGAGGGGGAAGCCCTACAGAGGTAACAGGCAGGGCACTGCTCAGCATGGGGAGATCTGATTTCTTCAGAGTTGGGGGTGATGCGGGGGTGGGGATGGGGAAACCTTATTTTCTTAGCAGGATGGGCTGGAGACTTTGGGCCCAGGTGCCATGGGCTAGTGAGGCAGCATGAACCTGGTTCCAGGAAGCTGAGGCAGTAACTCAGGGCTGGGAGTCTGGGGGGTGGACGTAAACATTGTGGTGGGGGCTGACCTTTATTCAGGGTAAACATGCACCAGGAGAGTGCATGAAAGGAAGTCCCGAATCATTTCTCTCTCCCCAAAATGGAGGTGACACCCCTTGTTACCATGGCAGACCTGTTGGTACTGTGGAGTCTGTAGTATGGAGAAGTAGCCTCTATGAATGGGGAGGAAGGGACAGACCCTCCCCTGTTCATCCAATATCATTGAGAAGGAAAATTCTGGCTTGTGGCCATAGCCAGGGCGTTCCTTGACCATCTAGCTCACCCCCTGCTCCTACAGGTGAGAAAAGCTAGTAACCCAGGGGAGAAATGACTTTCTAAGGTGCTGAGATGAGGATATGGAGAGCCAAGCCTAGAGGACCCTTCCTTGTCTGAGGGTACTTCCAGAGAAGGCCCAAGCTGATTTATGAATATTTTAGTCAACTTTTTTGCTGTTTGACTGAAAGACCCAACCAGAACAATTGTAGATGAGGAAAAGTTTATTTGAAGGCTCATGGTTTCAGAAGTCTCAGTTCATAGATAGCAGCTTTGGGTTCAAGGTGAGGTGGGACATCATGGCAAGAGTGTGGCAGAGGAAAGCGACTCACAGGATGATCAGGAAGCAGAGAGACTCCACTTACCAGATGCAAAATATATACCCCAAAGGTACACCCCAATGCCACCTCCTCCAGCCACACCTTACCTGCCTTCAGTTACCACTCAGTTAATCCCCATTGGAATTAATTCACTGATTGGATTAAGGTTCTCATAACCCAGTCATTTCTCCTCTAAACTTTCTTGCAGTGTCTCATATATGAGCTTTTGGGGGACACCTCATATCCAAACTATAATAATGGGTGAGAGAATGGGATTTTCACCAGGCCCATCCTCTGGGGACTTGAGGTACTGGGATGGGGCTGTGGGCAATGTAGAGCAGGTTACCATGCCGGAGGGAGCTGGATATGGGTCCTGGGATTCCCTCTTTCCATGGGACAAAGGGTCATTTCTGAGCTACAGCTCAGTCTTGGGAGAGCTCAGATGAAGCAAGAGCTGGCCCAGTGTCTCCCCCAGCACATACCCACAGCACTGTTGCCTTGTGCAAAGCTGATGTTCAGGGTGCAGAGAGTCCCAGAGAGGTGGCTGTGAGGAGAGGACAGGGCTAGTCTGGGTGGAAGGAGGGGACATCCTGGGAAGCAGGGCTTCTGGTGCTGGGAGTTGGGCAGAGTGTGCACCTGGCTTCCTGCTGGCAGCAGGCTCCCTGCCACCAACCTTGGGCTGGGGACAGGGAGAGGAATTACTGTAAGTGGAAGGGGCAGGTGTCCCTGGTCAGTCAGAGATCTGGACTTGGGAAGCACGTGAGTCAAGATGACAGCACTGGCCAGTTGCCTCCCTCCACTCGGGCCCCACTTCTGCCCCTAACTCAGACCTGGCTTCCTGAGCACCCTGCCTTTCCTCTAGGTACACAGCAGTCCTGGTGGGCAGAATTTCTTGTGTTTACCCTGTTGTCTGGGTGATGGTGGTGATTGGGTGGAATTCCCATGCTGAATATGCTGCCAAGGCCACCCTGAGGGGCTGCCAACCAGGGCCCCATGAGTGCTGGAGCTGTTGGTCTTGTGACGTGGGCACCGTCTGCCAGGCCCGGGCATAGGCCCAGGCATAGGCCCAGGGTCACGCTCACTCCGGGGCTCCCGTCAGCTGACTATTTTGGGCTCTTGCTGACCTGGGCCAAAGTCAAGTCCCAGCCAAGAGGGCCCCAAGGCGGCTCCCCCCATCCCCAGAGGCCGGCTCTGGTTTCTGCTATATAAACAGAGGAGGACACGCTGGCTTGGAGACAGTTCCACATCCAGAGCACGCTCAGTCAGTGCACGGCCTCAGCGGGGGAGGACAGGCTGCCTGGCCATCACAGCTCTCCCCGCAGGCCTCCCTGAGGCTGCCTGAAGAGCCCCCACCAACCCTGGATTCATCCTTTGTTGTCCAGGATCTCTGAGGGTTGGAGCAGATCCAGAAGAGAAAAACTGGTGAGTCTTGGGAATGGGGACACTGAGGCGCGGTAGCTGGGCTGTTTGGATTGTTTTCCATTGTCACTGCCTTGCCATACCCTTTGACCTTGAGAGGAAGGGGAAGAGGAGGCCGCATGGGCGTCCCACCATCTCGAGGAGTGAGAGTGGCTACAGTTGGGTGATAGGAGTTGGATTTGGATATACTCTGTGATTGGGAACTGGGAGATGTGGAAACAGGTGACAGCAGCTCTCTCCTTTTTCAGAGATTGTCCCCAGGGTCTCAACCGTCTTCTTCAATCCACCTGGCCTGGTTGAGGCACCAGTCTGCTCAGGCAGGAGAGGGAGGCTGGAGTGAGTTTGGTGACCATCAGAGTACCTCAGGAAGGGTCCCCTGCTATTGGGGACTGGGTGACTGGCTGGGGGCTCGGCTCCCTGCCGAAACTCATCCCTGCTTGTCCTCTTGTCCATGCATCTTCCCAGCTGCTCTTGGTGTCCAAGAAGCAGGACTAGAGCAAAGTCTGGCAAGTCCCCCAACCAGCTTGCCACAGACATGCTCCCTGGGCCCCAGGCCAGGGGCTTTGGCCCAGCACCGAGTCAACAGCAGCTCCTTACGTGGGAGGCTCTTATACTCTCCTTCTCAGTTCTCAAAAAAATTTTTTTCCCCTTTCTGAACGTGAGTCTCTAAACGAATCCAGAGGCTGTGACTAAAAATACTTTAACAATAGGAAAGTGCATCAGTCTTTCCGGTTGGAGCTTGTTATCTCAGGGTTTTTATTTTGGAATTGAAATTTTGCCCATGGAGGCTTGGGTGGAGATCTTAGGTTGGGGCAGGGGAATTTGGTGGGTGTTGATGGTCTGCAGGGTGCTGGGAAGCCTTCCAAGGGGTGAGCTGCCAGGAGCTGAATAGACTGAGGCATACCGAGATTGCCAGTCTGAGAAGTATGCAAAGGAGCATGGGGCAGCCTTTCCCATAGGAACTCCATAGTCTTGTCTGTGCTTTCCAACTCTGTCTGGTTGTTCTTCCTGAGGTCTGACCTTATTCCTGTATGCTGTATGTTAAGGAGGTGGGGTAGAGAAATGACTAGACTGAAGATAACCTCAGAGGCCATACCCTGACTTTAATTAACCACTTTTCTCCAGAGTATTAATTGAGTACTTGCTGCATACAGAGCCTGGAATTTTCCCAGGCTGGGTAGAGGCCTGTGTCTGGGCATACTCTTATTTCTTTTCACTCAGCATGAAGGGGGAGAAGTGGGGATGGGGTTACTGTTTATCTCTAGTCCTCAGGGAGAGCTGCTGGCTCCCCCGTCTAGGTGAGGACCCTGGTATGTTCCATCCTCACCTGCCTTGTCTGCCAGCACTGGATTCTGCTGCAAGTCCCTAGAGTCCAGGCCCCTGACAGCACTCCATTTTGATGTTGAGAATCTCCCTTGCATTATCAGTGAATTCACTTCTCCCATCGTGACTTACCATGTTTTCTGATGGGGAGAGAGTCTTGGAGGTGGCAAGAGGGTGGCCCTAGGTCATACAACAGGCTTGCTGGCCTCTGGTACAAGGTGCTTCTGATAGCTCTTTTATCTTTTGCCCCTGACAAGAGCTGTTGCACGTGGGGGTAGCAGTGGCTGACCTGCCTGCATCCTTGGGATCCTGTTTTGTGGGGAGGTGAGCACATGTGTGGGCATGGCAGGGCTTGGGAGGGGGCCAGGAGATCAGAACCAGATATCTGGGCCTGACCCTTCACCTCCAGTTCCCACAGCTGCCCATGGGAAGCCCCTGAGGTAGCTCTCAGCTCTTCCTGGCCCACAGCACAAACCTCCCTGCCCACTGCCAGGGCAGGAAGAGGAAGCGGCCAGGTCAGGGCTGGTAGTGGGCCCTGGGGCTGAGGAGGGGAAGCTCCTGGGGCTGCTTCTCCATGGGAGGAAGCAAAGCTCACTCCCTCTGCTCACCCCACGGGAAAAGCGTGGAGGTCCATGGGTGGGGAGGGTCTTGGTGAAAGTGGGGCAAGTTCCTGCCCCTGCTCAGCAGGGCTGGGGCCGGGCTGAAGGTGGGTGGGGGCAGCGTGGGAAAGCGCTGTGCAGTTCTACTTCCTCCATTCCCTGCTTACTCAATTCCAAGCCCACCCTCTGGGTTGAGGAACCATGGTAGCCACTGGCCTGCCCTGACTTCTGACTGCTGAGGATGCATCAGAGCTCCTCCTGCCAAGGTGCGGAGTCAGTGTGCTGGTCTTCATGTTGTGCACACGTTGTCGGGGGCCAGTGGGTCTGAGCATGTGAGTCTCTGGGCCCCAAACATGCTGACCCCTTTCTGATACCACACATTGTGGTGCCTCCCAACCCTAGTTGTGCTCCAAGTATCTGTTGGTAGACCAAATGCATAATGAGAAACAGTCACTCTGATTTCAGAAACACACTTGAATCAATTTGTGCTGAGTAAATTCCAGCTGCATCTGCATTCACTTAAATAAATGTGTCTCTCCCATTTAGGTGTGGCTATTTTTTAAATAAGCTTTTCATGTGTGGGGGGCATGTTATATACATTCAGAAAAGTGTACACACCATAGGTGTAAAATCTTTATAGTTTGATGACTTTTCCAGAGTGAACACATATTAGATCATCATCCTCCAGATCAGGAACTAGAATGCTTTCAGATCCACCAAAGACCTTCTCCTAGGCACCTGTTACAGGCCATGTGTGTATACCTGGTTTTTCTAGTGTACTTCCAAGAATCAAGGCCTATGAGGCCAGAAGCCACAGCCTTGGAGTTCAGAGTCAAGGCAATGGGTCAGCACAAAACTGGGAGTTAGAGGACCTGAGTTTGAACCTGCTCCTGAGCTTCTGTTTCCTTTTTTATAAAGTGCAGACTGTGATTATAAACCTGGAAGTGGTGGGGTGAATGTTAAGTGGAAGAATCCAGGCAAAGTGCCCTAGCCCAGGGTCTGACCCTTGGTGTAACCCTCTCTGCTGCCCACCTTCTCCCCACCCCAGTAAGAAAGTGCTTATTATTAAGGGTTGGGCTGGTCCAGGATGGTGGCAGGAGCATCAGCAGGGAAGAGGAACAGTGTGGCCTGTGGCTGAAAGAACACAAGTCGGTGGTGGGAAAGATCAGCTTGAGGCCAGGATGGTGAGGCAGATTGGTCATGGTGTCATGGTGTGGGGGCCTGACTGGGTGGGGCTGGCTCTTGTTTCTGACAGGACATCCCTCCCTGCCCTCCTGTGTGACACTGCCTGGCCTTACCTTCTGTCCTAGTCTTTAGTATATGCGCTGCCGAAGCGAGCACTGCCCTGGTCTTTAGATGCCTTTTGCATCATTACCTGTTCCCCCAGTCCACCGCAGTAAGCTGTTCATTCTGATAACCTGGGTGTCTCCTGAGGGTTTCTGGTCAGTCTTGGACCAGCTTTTGCTCTAGGCCTCCTAGTTTGCATCCTTTGTCTTTCCTTGGAGTTCCACCTTAGCCGGAGCCCCAAGCCACCCTCCTGAGGTCCTCTGACCCGCAGGAATGAAGCCTGGGAACTCCAAGCCCTTTTCATTTTTCTCTCCTTTGTGTTAGGTTTAGGTGCTCCACACTGGTACCTACATGGGTGGCCCGACTGTTTTCACAGAGAGACTGCTTTTTTTCTCATTATAGTACTTATGTGAGGAGTGTGGTATGTTTAGAGCTCCTGGCAAGCATCCCCTGCCTCCAAAAGTATGGCCAGATGGCAGCTGCAGTTCCTCACCCTCTCTGGCTTCAGGGCAACCTCTGCAACCTGCAGCAGATGGACCAGGGAGATGGACCAGGGCTGCAGACATGGGTCTACTGATGAGATGCTGGGATGCTCAGAGTTAGACTAGGTCCCTGGAGAACTCCTTACCACACTTGTGTTCTCTGGGGCTGAGGGTGGGGCCTGCCCTGCAGAATGGTCTGTGCCACTTACTACGAAGGCAAAGGGAGGAGTATGCTGGAGCTGAAGGTGGACTTCACCCTCAGGACTCAGCAGAGGCTGGGCTTCAGCACAGACTAGTCATGCTATGATAATATACCTGTTTTTGCTGGATGGAGGGAAGAATGTTGACTTGGCTGGTTTTGCTTACATATTAAAAAGGTTTTTATTTCCTGAGGAAGATCCTGTTGGGATGGAGGGAGGCATCCTGACCTGGGTGGGAGGCCAGATGCGGAGTCAGAAGTGACACAACTGGGGCTGGTTTCACCAGCACAGACTTGTGTGCTCTGGAGCAAAGATGCCGCTCCTCTTGGAACCCTTGGAGCCTAATCTGCAAACTGGAGGACTTCAATTATAGTAGTGGTTTCCAAATTTTTAAAAAGCTGTATTTATTTATTTATTATTTTAAAAAATTACCTTTATTTTACACAGAAAGGATTCCTCAAAAATCCAAGCAAAATCTTGTGCAAATCCTAAGAAAAAGAAAAACAAAACTGACTGAATTGGGGTGAGGTCCTGAGTGGTTTCATTTGGCACCATCCTATCCACACTTCACCTTCACCCTGGTGGCCTTGAAGGTCTTTGGAAGATGGTTTGGGAAAACCCAGAGCTCTCTCACTTCTTCCATGTTGAGATTGCATGCTGGCTTGGGGAGGTTCTGGTAGTTTCTGACCAGATCCCTGGATGAAATCGGTATCGGATGAAGTCTGCTCCGTTTGTGGCAGACAGTGAGAATTTAGAAAGAGGAGACACTCTAAGAGTGATTTTCTTTTTCTTCCTTTTTTTTTTTTTGGTGCAGTACTAGGGATGGAGTGAGGGCTTTTCATGCTGGGCGATTGCTTAGCCACTGAACCTATAACCCTGGCGCCAAGGGTAGTTTTCTTTTCACTTTTTGTGGTACTGGGGGTTGAACCCAGGGGCACTTTACTACTTTACCCTACCCTTTTTATTTTCTGAGACAAGGCCTGGCTAAGTTGCTTAGAGCCTTACTAAATTACTGAAGCTGGCTTTGAATTCGTGATCCTCCTGTCTCAGCCTCCCAGCCCAAGGGCAGTTTTCTTCGTGGGTGTGGGCCAGAAGGTCATTGGGTGCACCAACTTGGTTTGCTGCACCAGTGAGGTGCTGTGGGCTGGGGTTGGCAATAAGAATGGGGAGATCTCAGAGATGTTGCAAAAGAGAATTTAAGGACAAAAAGAAAGATTGTACATGGGGTATCAGGAGTAGAGACAGGGTGGTGACCAGGGGGTGCTGAGATGATAAACTGGAATGGAGGAAATTTGAGGTGCTTGTGGAATTTTGGAGTAGACAGAAGTGGGGCTGGAGACAGGTGTGGAAACTTGGGATGGGAGGTAAGAGTAGGAGTGAGGCGTCCAGGGCAGAGGAAGTGCCACAGGGTGACCAGAGGAGATGAAAGTGGGTTCAGTGGAAGCAGGAGCTCTTGCTGGGGTGGACTAACAGTGGAGAAGGGGAATGGGTGTACCCTTGTCAGTGTTAACCCTTCTTCCTTCTCCTCTTAACTCGACGTGGGGGTGCCCCAAGCTTGGGGCAGGATGGGGATGGAGGGGTAACATCTGGACCAGGGAAGGCCTCCAGGTGGCTGCAACCTGGCCTGGGTCCTGATACAGTTCTGGCAGACCTTTCCCTACTCCGCAGGCGGGTGGTAACTGGTCAGAGCTGCTTTCTCCTCAGGTGCTTGAGGTGGGGTGGGAGGACAAGTGCTCCCTGATCACAGAGGGGGCGGGCATTGTTGGATGTAAAAAGATACCCCAGAGATGCAGACCTTGGCCTTGGGTTCCACCTCAGTATGCCATCACCTTGCTGTGTGACCTTGAGCAAGTGCCATTATTTCTCTGAGCCTGTTTGTTTATAAAATGGGGAAGAATTGGCACAAGTTTGAAAAGATTTCTCAGGCTCCACCCGGTTCTGAAATTCAGTAATTTCCCAACCAGGGTGCATTCACCCTATAAGGGGCTGGAGGAGACTGGTGAGAAACCAAGTTCAGCTGTGAAGCACAGCCCATTGGCAGAGTTTGGGCATGGCAAACCCCCGCCCTCGGGAAGGGATTTTGCAGGTGAGATTGCCAGTAGGGTATAAGCAGGGCTCTTAACTATAGTCCCTGGGGCAACATCTTAGGCTGGGACACAGCTGTGGAAGACGTGGTGTCCGGAGCTGAGGTGGGGGCTTAGTTTCCCCAGTATGTGTCCCCGGGCTGCCCTGGCCGCCCAGCAGCAGCAGAGGGCGACACCCCAGGCCTCTGGGAAGGGTTGGGAGGGTGCAAGGGCGGGGCGGACACGGGTAGCTGGAGGGACCCAGCGCTGCCGGAGGATGAGGGAGCGATTCTGGTTCGGGGATGCCCTACTGTTGTGTCTCTAGAGCGCCCTCTCCTCTGGCTCTGGCTCTCCCGGCTGGTTATTTTGGACCTGGGGGCCCAAGACCTGGTCTTGAGTCGGGAGAGGGGGAGCCCAGGGGGTTTGGGAGCTGCTATTTTTAACCCACGCAGCGGGCGCGGGGAGACTATTTATAGATCAAACAATCCGCGCTCCCTGCGTCAATGGAACCCCGCGTGCGTCACGCGCGCAGACATTCCAGGCCCCCCCTCCTCGCCCCGCCCCCTTGGGCTCCCCGTCCCTGCGCCTCCCCCTGGCCGCCAAGCGCCGGAACCGCGCCGCCCCCCGCGCCCTTGTATGGCCAAAGCTCGCCGGGCCGCGTGCGTCAGTGGCGCCCCCGCCCCTCCCCGTGCGTCACGGAGCGTTTAAGAGGAGGGTCCGGCTGTTTCGGGGAGCCCCAGTGGCTGAGGCTGTGAAAGTTGGGGGAGTGCGTGAGAAGGACCGCGGAGCGCACTCGGGACCAGGCTGCGACTTGGGGCGCTGGTCCCGGGCAGGGGGAACAGGAGCCTGCCGGGTAGGTACCCCCGTGGGGAGTATGCATCTGTTTTTAGGGGTGGTGCATAAAGGAGATGGGTGTACGCGCGGGCAGAAAGGTGGTTGTAGGGTCGATTTGCAGGGAGGGCGGGTATGTAGTGCAGCTCTGGTGTTGAGGGGTAGTGACTGGAGCGGGATGAAGACCCAAACTTGAGTGGAATCTACTACTGGACGTGGGGTTGAGGTGGGGGACATGGGGGCGGGGTGTGCCTGCAAGGTGGAAATCGTAGGGGTTGGGGTTGGCGCCGGGAGTGGGGATTTGTCCAACAGGCAGCTGGCCTTAGTTCAGGTTGCCCAAGTAGGCACACGGTGTTCTGGATTCGGGTACTGATGGGGTCTCATTAAGGCGGGGAGAAGGTGCACAGTAGAGCTTCGGCTTTGCTGGGATCCATCTGACTCAGACTGGAATTGGATTTCCAACGGGTTTCCTTTCCAGACTGTCTCCCCATGCCCCCGTTTTTTTTTTTTTTTTTTCTTTTTTCCTAACTTTTTTTTTTGATCACTTCAGAATCTGTAGCTTAGTTTGCAGGGATTGGCCACCCTAAACTTTCTGCCTGAATTATTTTTGGAGACCTTTGGGTTACTGAAGGAAATAGCTAGGTTGGTGGTTGAACTGTGCAGGACTGCTTGTTGTGTGCCGGAATAAGTTTTTTTAGGGTGAGGGTATCTGGAAGCACAGAAAGGATTGTTTTGGCTGTACTTTGGATAGAGTGTGTGTGTGTGTGTGTGTGTGTGTGTGTGTGTGTGTATGTTTGGGTGTGTGTGATAGATATGTGGAAACCCTTGTCCTTGGGAATCCTGCTAGTAAGTGAAGTTGCTTATGTTGGAGTCTTAGTGTGGCACTACCTAGAGGATACCCCCCCATTCTGGCCCCACATGCTGGGCACCTTTGCCCCTTCCTGCAGTGGTCCCTGTTGGATCTTGCAGGTAGGGCTGCAGCCTGAGGCTTGTTCAGCATAACAGGTGCAAACCACATTGTTGCCAGGACCTGCCTGAAGCGGATTCTCCCACTCCTTCCTCCAACCCCGCCTCTTCCTTCTCCCTGTGGACTGGTCACCCCCCTCCACCTCCTCTGAGGCTAGATGTAGGTTCATATCTGTGTCTTTCAGTACCTGCTTGTGGAGGGGGCGGGGGTTAGGTTGTTGTGGGGGTTGATCCGGATGTGGGCTGTCCAAGTGGAGAAACAGGATTTGAATGAGGCTGGAACAAATGCCCAGTCCTGTGTGGCTGCCACCTTTCTTCCTCCACCCCAACCCATCCTGCCTGGGCTGTCCTAGTGCAAGCAGACGTGGCCACTCTTCTTTCCCCTCACTGTATTTCTGTGAACAGTGCTGCTGGGCAGGTGGGACTGAAGCTTCAAGGGGCTCTGTTGTCTGGGTTGGTTGTGTGTCAGACCAGGGGTGAAGCTGCCCTGTCCAGGGCCCCTGCTGATGGGAGAAGGGCTGGAACCAGAGGACTTCCTGGGCTCTAGTCCAGGAGGTGGTAACAGCCTTTGCCCCATCACTGTACCCCTTGAACATGGTACTTGCTGCTCCAGCTGGGTTTCTTAAAATGGAAGTGGGGAGGGAGACTGTCCTGGAGCCTCCTGCATGATTTTGGACCAATCTGCAAACTTAAGGGTCTCCCCTGAATGATACTGTCTCTTCTTCATCTGTGCCTCAGGATTGAGGGGTGTATAATCCCCTTTGCCAGAGCCTCTGGATGCTTCATAGCAGAAACTGCTTTAGTGGAAGGACCCAGGCAGGGGAAGGTCGTTTTCCTTCCACACACCAAGGGGATCCTTCTTTTTAGCCATCTTAAGTCTTCTGCTGGACTTTGAGAATTCTCTTATACATATAACCCTGGGGAGCAGACAAATTCCTCTTAGAGACTGTCAATTCTCTCAGCTCTCTGACCCCATCTCAGCCTCCCTTCAACATAAGGTCTGGAGCCAGGTTACCTGATTCCTGAGGTAGCTGAGGAGGCCTGGATTCCCTTATTCTTTGCTTCTGGGAACATCCAGGCAGTACAGAGGAGGTGCCCAGCCTCAGATGGTAGAACTGGGATGTGTGTGGGATTTGCTGCCTTTGCTTGGCATACAGTTTGGGGGTGGGGATGAGGGACAGGCTTGGATGACTGTGTTGCCACTTAGGCCACCTTAGACAGCTGGGCCATCACTCTGAGCTCCTCTTCCATTTCCAGGATGTTCATCTTCCCAGGCACTCTGTCGGGAAGAGAAGGGGTATCCAGTGGCTGGGGTGTGTCTGGGAATATTCCCAGGAAGTGCCTGGTTGGAGAAAAAAATGAATTTGCTCCTGGGGGCTGGGCTGAGGCTCTGCGGGTTGCCTCTCCCACCCACCCCCTCCCACCCACGCCTTCCCTGGGAGGGGAGGGGCAGAGGCTGGAGGAACACAGCTTCCCCCTGTTCCAGCAGAGAAATGCTGGCTGGATGCCTTCCCAAGGGTTCCCAGGCCGACTGGGGTGTGGCTGGCCTTCCGACTGAGCCCACTCAGGCTGGGCCACTGCCCAGTGGCTTTGTGGCACATGGCTTGAGATAGTGCTTGGGCCAGGGATCAGGATTCCTGAGTTCTGAGGTGGGCTGGGGCCTGGTGCCTTTCCCATCTCTAGGCTTGCCACCTGGCTACCCTGGGCCTGTTTTTTCAGAGTAGGCTCCAGATTTCTCTCACTGACTCCTCCCCTCCCCTCCTTTGTGTTTCCTCCCTCTCTAGAGATGCCCTGTATCCAAGCCCAATATGGGACACCAGCACCAAGCCCAGGACCCCGTGACCACCTCCCAAGCGATGCCCTGACCCCTGAGCTCAGCAAGCCCACCATGGACCTGGCCAGCCCTGAGGCGGCCCCGGCGGCCCCCACTGCCCTGCCCAGCTTCAGCACCTTCATGGACGGCTACACGGGAGAGTTTGATACCTTCCTCTACCAGCTGCCTGGGACAGCCCAGCCATGTTCCTCGGCCTCCTCCTCCGCTTCCTCCACATCCTCATCCTCGGCCACCTCCCCTGCCTCTGCTTCCTTCAAGTTTGAGGACTTCCAGGTGTACGGCTGCTACCCTGGCACCCTGAGTGGCCCACTCGATGAGACCTTATCCTCCAGTGGCTCTGACTACTATGGCAGCCCCTGCTCTGCCCCATCGCCATCCACACCCAGCTTCCAGCCACCCCAGCTCTCTCCCTGGGATGGCTCATTTGGCCACTTCTCCCCCAGCCAGACTTACGAAGGCCTGCGGGCATGGACAGAGCAGCTGCCCAAGGCCCCTGGGCCCCCGCAGCCACCGACCTTCTTCTCTTTCAGTCCTCCCACTGGTCCTAGTCCCAGCCTGGCCCAAAGCTCCCTGAAGTTACTCCCCTCACAGGCCACACACCAGCTGGGGGAAGGAGAGAGCTATTCCATGCCAGTGACTTTCCCAGGCCTGGCACCCACTTCCCCACACCTGGATGGCCCAGGGATGCTGGATGTGCCTGTGACCTCAACCAAGGCCCGGAGCGGGGCTCCAGGTGGAAATGAGGGCCGCTGTGCTGTGTGTGGGGACAATGCTTCGTGCCAGCATTACGGTGTCCGCACCTGTGAAGGCTGCAAGGGCTTCTTCAAGGTATGCTACTCTCAGCTCAGTGTTCCGTGGGGAGTGAGTGTGGGCTGTCTCTTACCCCGCTGGGTCTGTGGTAGGCTCCCTTAGTTTCTCCTCCCAACTAGTCTTGTCCCATTGAAAGGGGGCAAGCTTGCCAGTTGGGCCACTTTCCTGGGGACCCACAGATGCAGGTATGGTGAAGGTCCTGTTTCCTTCACCAGGACACAAAGGGGCCCATGGGACTGCAGAGAGCTGGAACAGGGGGTGTGATGTGGCAGAGGGCACAGGCTGCAGGGTGTCCAGGGAGGAAAAGTTCTAGTGGACAGCTTCTGGTTCTTCCCTGAGCCTCTCCCCCACCCAGGTCCTGTTGGGAAGGGGGCCCCAGGCACTCGTGTTCCTGGCATGAGATGAAAGGATTTCAGCAGAGAGTTAGGTTCTTGAGCGCTGGGGGTGAACTTGGGAACAGGCTGCATGTTTGTTCCAGAACTGGGTGCCTGTTTAGCTTCCCATCCCCACCCCCAGCTCCTTGGCCCCCTCCTGTCTGCCCCATGGAAAGGGCAGGCAGACACAGGCGTATTAAAAAGTACAGGTGTCTGGAGTGCCCGGGAGCCCCTCACTCCTAGCCTTGGGTCCTAGGGTCTTCCTCCTGAGGCAGAAACTGCCCCCAGTGTCTCCAGGACTTTTCTCTCCTCCCTGCCCCTCCATCTCTCCCTCCCTTGCCACCCAAATGTTAGAAAAATAGCTATGAACAGAGAGTGCTTTTGTCTGCGTCGACAGCAGGATCTGGACGGTCCCCTCCCCTGTCCTTCCCCCTCCCCACCCCACACTCTGACAGCTTGTTCCGTGTTGCCCCCCCAGCGCACAGTGCAGAAAAGCGCCAAGTACATCTGCCTGGCAAACAAGGACTGCCCTGTGGACAAGAGGCGGCGGAACCGCTGCCAGTTCTGCCGCTTCCAGAAGTGCCTGGCTGTGGGCATGGTGAAAGAAGGTGGGTGGCAGGATGGGGCCCAGCAGGGCAGAGGTGGCCTGACAGGGTGGGGCATGACAGGGTCCCCAGGCCCATAGCAGTGGACATTTCTGGGTCTTATCTTCACCCCTACCTCTAGGCCATGGGCCTGACAGGGAAGGTGATGTCCACCTGCTTGGATGGTGAGCATGGTGGTGGGGGAGCCTGGTAGGGAGCCTCGATCTTGAGAACTGGTTCCTGAGCCCTGTGCTACTTGGGCATTGGTGTGCCCAGCATGGACCAAAGGGTTCTTCCTCAGGGCCCCTCTTTGCTCATCTGCCCATTTCTCTGCAGTTGTCCGGACAGACAGCCTGAAGGGGCGGCGGGGCAGGCTGCCTTCAAAACCCAAGCAGTCCCCGGATGCCTCCCCTGCCAATCTCCTTACCTCCCTTGTCCGGGCACACCTGGACTCAGGGCCCAGCACTGCAAAACTGGACTACTCCAAGGTGAGGCCCTGCATGCTCTACCTGCTCCCGCTCTGGGGAGTGCCACTGCGAGTGCGCATCAGGAAAGGCAGGGGTGTCCAAGGAGGGACACTCCAGTCCACTGGCAGCGGACTGGAGAAGAGGAACTGGATGGAGAAATGCACCCCGGTGGACAGCCACATAGAATCATGGGATGCTGCCACCTCGGTGGCACATGCCTCTAATCCCAGTGGCTCAGGGGGCTGAGGCAGGAGGATTGCAAGTTCAAGGCCAGTCAGCAATTTAATGAGAACCTCAATAACTTGGCAAAAACTTGTCCTGAAATATAAAATAAAGGGCTGGAGTCGTGGCTCAATGGTAGAGTGCTTGCCTAGCATATGTGAGGCACTGGGTTCGATTCTGAGCACCACATAAAACTAAAGAAAATAAAGATCTGTTGACAACTTAAAAAATATAAAAAAATAAATAAATAAATAAAAAGGACTTGGGGGTGTGGCCCAGCCATGAAGCACCCTTGAGTTCTGTCCCCAGTGCCAAAAAGTAAAGTAGCCCCAGTCCTAGGTTGATGTGTGGGAAGCAATAGGTGAGTGCATGGGCCCAGTCTGGGGCACGTTCTCACTCCCAGATCTGGCACGGGGGCACCTGGCGGGTGGCTAGCGCGGGCCTGGCCTGCAGTGCTTACCCCTCCGGATCACCCTCCAGTTCCAGGAGCTGGTGCTGCCCCACTTCGGGAAGGAAGATGCTGGTGATGTGCAGCAGTTCTACGACCTGCTGTCGGGTTCGCTGGAGGTTATCCGCAAGTGGGCAGAGAAGATACCTGGCTATGCTGAGCTGTCTCCGGGCGACCAGGACCTGTTGCTGGAGTCGGCCTTCTTGGAGCTCTTCATCCTCCGCCTGGCCTACCGGTGAGCTGCCCACCTTCCTCCGGGCACCTTCTCGGCTACTTTTGCTCATCAACCACTCTGAGTCTTGAATTTTGGCACCTCTACCACCAGGTCTAAGCCAGGCGAGGGGAAGCTCATCTTCTGCTCAGGCCTGGTGCTGCATCGGCTGCAGTGTGCCCGTGGCTTTGGCGACTGGATCGACAGTATCCTGGCCTTCTCACGGTCCCTGCACAGCTTGGTAGTTGATGTCCCTGCCTTTGCCTGCCTCTCTGCTCTCGTCCTCATCACCGGTGAGTGGCTGTGTCCAAGCGGGTGGTGTTGGGCCTGATTGTCCTCAAGAGGCACTGTCCCAGCATCGGGCAGGATGGCATCTCGCATTTCCTGGGCTTCTACATTTGCTGTGTGCTCAAACCTTGCGAAGTGGGGACTTCTGGAATTGGAGAGAAGCTTGGCTGCATCTGACTTCAGTGCCTAGGCCAGCCTTTGAATGACCTCAGACTGCTCAAGATAAGGCCACAGGTGTTGTGTATTTGGCATAGGTTTTGGTTTGTTTTAAAAATCTCCCTGTCAATTACACAGTATACAGAAAAGTACACATGATAAATTTTCACAAACCACACTTGTATAACCAGCACCTTGATCAAGAGACAGAACATGGCCAGCACCCCAGAAGCCCTTCTTGTGTCCTGTTTAATCACTGATTTATTGGAGGTGACTGCTGCTCTGACTTCTGACAGCACAGACTAGCTGTGCCTGTTGTGGACTTCAGTACATGTAGTTTGGCAAGAATGGGCTCAGGTGTTAAATGGAGAGGTTTTCAGATCTCTATCTTACAAAGCATCAGAATCTGCCTCCAGTCCCTTTTTCACTTGTATTTCACAGGGGACCTAACCGTATAGAACAAAGTCAGAATTACTGTGGGCTGAAGAGGGAGGCAAGGTCTGAGGCCAGCTCTCCCTGGTGGTGGCCCCAGAATACTTCTGCTTGACTCCAGGGCCTCCCAGAACAGTCAGGGAAGAAACAACCTGACTAGCCAGACTACCTGGGTTAAAGTTTTATTCCGTTTTTCTGATCTAAGGCAAGTCATTCAAGCTCCTAAGCCTTGATTCCTTTCTAGGAATAAGAGGATAAGGAGCATTCCTGCTGGAGGCTTCTGATGAGGTTTGAAGATGGAAAGAGGATCTCAAGTTCAAGGCCAATCTCACTAACTTAGCAAGACCCTAAACAACTTAACTAGACCCTTTCTAAACAAAAATAAAAAGGGCTGGGGATGTGGCTCAGTGGTTACATGCCCCTGGGTTCAACATCCAGTACCAAAAAAATAAATAAATAAAAATAAAACGGACTAGGGGTGTATTTAAGTGGTAAAGCACCCTTGAGTTCAATCCCCAGTACTGAGGGAAAAAAATGATGAACTCCTGTAGGGACATGCTTTTGCAAAGTGCCAGAGGAGTGAGAGGAACAATTGGTGGCCACACCGTGGCCTGTGGGAGTCTGGGTCTTCAGAGTATCTGGTCCTCAGCTGGTTGGTTAATCCTGCACCTTCCTTGCAGATCGGCATGGGCTACAAGAGCCACGGCGGGTGGAGGAGCTGCAGAACCGCATTGCCAGCTGCCTGAAGGAGCACATGGCGGCCATAGCCGGTGAGCCCCAGCCAGCCAGCTGCCTGTCTCGTCTTCTGGGCAAATTGCCTGAGTTGCGAACCCTGTGCACCCAGGGCCTACAGCGCATTTTCTACCTCAAGCTGGAGGACTTGGTGCCCCCTCCACCCATTGTTGACAAGATTTTTATGGACACACTGCCCTTCTGATTCCAACCCTGAACGCGCATGCACATGCGTGCTCTTATGCCACCCCACGTGCCTTTAGCCCACGGATCCCCAGAGCACCCCCATAGCCTGGGCTCAAACTGCAGACTGACCCACCTCCTCACCTGCTCCAGGAGGTCAACAGAGAGCTCAAGCCCTGTGGGAGGGGGATGCATTCATGGGGGTGACCCCACTGTCTTATTCCCCCAGCCCAACCCTGGCCTTCATGTTTTTTGTAAGATAAAACATTTTTAACACTTGCCTCTGTGCTGTAAATAAGCTTAATGCTGCTGTAAATACAGGAAGGAAGAGGTTAAGTGGGGGTTGGGAAGAAGGGATGGGGCCCCCATCTGCCTGGGCAAGCCTTTCCAAGCCCTTTCTTCCCACCCTCCTTCCACATGTACATAAACTGTCACTTGAGGAAGAAGACAAATGACAGATTCTGACATTTATATTTGTGTATTTTTCCTGGATTTATAGTATGTGACTTTTCTGATTAATATATTTAATATATTGAATAAAAAATATACATGTAGCTGAAATTGAGATGGTCTGTCGCTGACATCCACTACATATACCCCCATAATTACCTAAGAGATAGGATTGGCTCTGGATAAACCCTTGATATCTCAGTTTACTCATTTTTAAAAGGCAGATTGTATTGGCACCTGCTTCATGTGGTGGTTATACCAAGCACTTGTATAGTTTCTAACATGGGGCAAGCTCCACTAATCTTGCCCAGTTGGTTGACGGACTGCAGGGGAGGCTGCCTAACCCAGCAATTAGAGCAGCAGTTCTAGCAATAGCCCTGGCTTCAGGTCTCAGGGTGTCACAGTTCCTAACCTGGGGCAGATTATTCTATGTTTTGTTTGTTTGTTTGTTTGTTTTACAGGTCTGGGGATTGAGCCCATGTCTTTGTGCATTTTAGGCAAGTGCTGTGCCACTGAGTGACACCCCTAGCCCTCTCTGATTCTTGGTTTCCACATCTGTGAAACAAAGAGTAGATCCAGATGCATAGAGCTTTCAGGATTAGAGGAGTGTTTGTGTAGCACCTTCATGGTCTGGGTAGAAGTGAGCCCCGAATGGTAGCAGCTGGTGTTACTGAATTTAAGCTTTGTTTCATCCTTGTTCTCTACATTCCCCTTGATGCTGCCTGCAGCAGCAGGATCCATATAGCCAGTAGCCCTGGCCTTCTTGGCCTAAGTGTTCCCATGTAGGTTCTCAACCCACTCAGCCCTCAGTTGCTTTGTCTGCTGGCTTAAATGGCAGATGCCTGGTCTCTTCCCTCAGAGACTCAGATTTGGTGATGGGCAGGACCTGTGAATCTGTACTTTTAGCTACCACCCAGGTGCTTGTGATGCAGGTAGTTGGTGTCACCCTTTTGAGAAATATGAACCTAAGTTGATAGCAACCTAAGACCCAAGGTCGCTGGTCACTAGGCAGGACCCAACTCCCTCTCTGTGCTCAGTGCCCATCCAGCTTCATCATTTCCTTCTTGGACCTGGAAGGATCCCTGAAGGCAGGGCTCTCACACCTGTTCTTCACTACCACCATTGTCCCAGGACCTGAGTCTCCACCTCCATGGCCCTGGGAACTGGCTGGATGAGGGGCACCCCAACTATGTGATGGTTGGACAAAATAGGGCTCTACTCTGGAGCAGGGGAGACATGAGGGCCTCCCTCAGATATTCAAGGAGCCCCCAACCACATGCCCACTTGGCTTCTGGGAACTCAGGCTAGCCTCAGACCTTTCGAAGAATCCATGTGTGGCTGGGTGGGGAAGCCAGGCCTCAAGGGGATGGTTATGACCCTTAGCAGAGATGTGAACTTGCGAGCATGCGTCCCTGGCTCCCGAGTGAGCTTTATCAGCAGAACCAGCACCTGGCAAGGGTCGTCAGGAGATGGGCCCCTCGGCCTCCTCTACTTCCTCACTGCTGTAGGAGAAGCCCC
This sequence comes from Sciurus carolinensis, assembly GCF_902686445.1. Taxonomy (NCBI): domain Eukaryota; kingdom Metazoa; phylum Chordata; class Mammalia; order Rodentia; family Sciuridae; genus Sciurus; species Sciurus carolinensis. The sequence continues at coordinate 112,240,660 of NC_062216.1, forward strand.
CTTTCTTCACCAAGCCTCCATTCCCCATTTGTTCGGAAGGGAGGTGAGTCTGGTGACAATGCCTCACTTCAGGCCACTCCCCGTGTGTAGGGGCAAGGTAGGGTCTGGGAGGCAAAAGGACCATAGTACTTGGGTGCTTGGGGTAGGTGGGAGGGTGGGACAAGGGAGAATCTTGGTTCCTGTAGTTTTCTAAGCCAAATTGCGATGATAAATATCTACTACTAGCTTGGTCCTTGTCATGGAATATTTATTTCTAGCCCTCACTGCCACCCAGTGAGAAAAGCATGTGCTCCCATCTCACAGGTGGGAACACAGTAGTGTGGTCAAAAGGAAAGACTCTGGAGTCAGACTACCCGGGTTCGAATCCTGGCTCCAGGACTGGGGGGTGTGGCTCAGTGGTAGAGTACCTGCTTAGCATGCGCATGCATGTGACCTTGGGTTCAGTTCCCAGCACAGCAAAAAAAAATCAATCGATCCTGGCTCCAGCTCTCGAAAGCTGTAATATTAAACAAGTTCATTAAAGTTCCTTAACTTTTCTGTGCCTCAGTGTTTTTATCTACAAATCAGGGGTAAAGAAAATCTATTTCATGAAGTTGATATAAGGATTACACGAGTGAATACACTTCAAAGTGTTTCAAGTCAGGTGTGGTGGTGCACACCTGTAATCCCAGGTACTAGGGAGGCTGAGGCAGGAGAATCTCAAGCTGGCAATTTAGCAAGACCCTGTCTCAAAAGTAAAATAAGATTAAAGATGTAGCTCAGTAGTAGAATGCACCTTGGTTCACAGTCCCCAGTACAACAAAAGGAAGCTCCTAGTGAAGATGGAACTAGGACTGTGACATTTGGGGTGCAGGGCGTGTGTGGTGGGCTGGCTGATTCTCTAGTCCCACCCCGCCCCACCCTCCCCACCCAGGGCTGGAGCCTGGAGGCAGGCCCTTTCTTTCCTCTCAGCAACTGCAGGACCTGGCCTCCACATCTTGCTAGGGGCGAGGAGGGTGAACAAGGGGGCATTGAGGCTGGTGGGGCCTCACAATGGCTGCTCTGTCCCTGCTGGCCGGGGGCTGGGCCCGTTTCCGATGGGGACAATAGTCAAAAGGCAGTGACGCGACAGGGCCTGGAATCCCGGGCGGGATTTTCCAAGGCCTCAAAGCCTGCTGTTTGTCCTCACATGGAGACCCAGGAAGCCTGCCTCCCTGTCTTCTCCCACCCCACCCACCCACACTGGGCCCAGTGCCCAGAGGCCTTGACCCACTCCCCAGCCCTGAGGTGCCACTGTGACTTGGGAAGGATGGCCTGAAGTCCAGGTTCCGAGGGGGAGCTCTGTGCCGTAGGCACTGTGCCTGATGGCCCCTCCTTGGGGCCTGGGGTAGAAGACACCTCACATCTGGCTCAGCCACAGGCCTTGGTTATGGAGAGGCAAGAAACTTCTGAAGGCCATAAGCAACCACACCATAGTCGAGCTGTGCTGTCTACATGGTCCACTCTGCACCAGGCACGTTCAGCTGTGGGGCAGTCCCCTCTATGATTGTAGAGGGAAGCCCGAAAGAGCCTGTCAGAGGTGGGAGGCTGCCGTCTGTTAACTGGACAGTGAGCAGTGAAGACTTGACAGCCACGAGGCAGTTGTGTTAGGTATGTCAGAGTTGTGTCCTGACCCAGGGCAATGCCGGTGGCCAACACGTGAGGCTGGGCCTGGGACTCCCAGGGAGTTTTAGCTTAGAAATCTGGGTGAGCTCCCACCTCTCCCACTGACTGCAGCAGAGACCCCAGGACTATTGGACTTCCTTGGAGGATGAGGCCAAACAGGTGAACCTTGGTCCACCCTGCTTCTAGCCCTATCAGGACCTGACCTTACAGCCCCACAGCTCAGCTGGCAGCTGTTTTGTCCCCCAGAGTAGCCAGTGCTCAAACTCAGGCTGTGGGCTCCGCCCTGAGCTCTGCCTCCAACCCTACCCTAGTCTCAGCCTCTCAGGTGAAATTCTGCCCAGGTCCTTCCCTGACCCTAGGCTGGAGGACTGCTGGGTGAAGGCCTAGGCTGGCTAGTGGGACTTAGAAATCTTCAGCCCCTGTGGTGGGTAGAGGAGTCAGTACCAGGCCAAGGAAAGGCTCTCCTTACTACCTAGTGTTTGCTGCCCCATCTGAGGGCAGGAGACCCATTACAGGGTCCCCAAATGGACTCAGAGGTGGCCTAAGAGCTATGGGGCCCTGGAGATTCTGGCTGAGGCCTCCCACCTGCCACCTATAGCCCCTTGTTCTGCTCCTCCTTTCCACCACCCTGGCTTCCCCTCACCTCCTGCTGGGCCCTCAGCCTGCCAGGCTGGTGGGGGGGCACTTCAGGTCTCCTCAAGGTCTGACCCAGGCACTGGCACTGCCCAGCCTCAACTTAGGACCATAAATCAGACTCAGTGTGGCTGCGGGGGCTGGGGGTGGCAGCTGGGCCAGGGAGGGGAGCGTGGCGGGGGGGCCTGTCCTGGTACATGCTGCGTTAGCAGGGAGCAGTGCCCAGCTCCAGCCAGGCGGGCAGGGTGCTGACTGGTGTTGCCCTCCTAGCTGGGGGCCCCCACTAGGGAGCCCAGCCTTGGGGTAACCAGCAGGAAAACTAGACCCCCATTCCAGGGGCCCAGGTAGCTGGGATATCTTGAGGTTAGACAGAGATGCCCCCTGCCTGGATTGAAATCAGAGTCAGAAAAAAATCCCCCAGGGGATAAATACAGACCTGCCCCTACAAGGGTAGATAAATAGTTCTTCCTTTTCGCAAGGATAGTCACACAGAATCCTTTTTCCCCAAGAATGACAGATACACAAATGCCTCCCAAAGGAACAGATACACAACCCTTGCAGGGAGAAGAGATGATTCCTCACTCCCTAGGGACAGATGCACAGAAATGAAGCACAATCCCCACCCCACCTTGGAAGACAAACACACAGATCTTCCAGAAGAGCAAGAAATGCAGCCCTAGGGGGCTGGGTTGTGGTTGAGTGGTGGAGTCCTTGCCTTGCATGTGTGAGGCACTGGGTTCAATCCTTGGCACCACATTAAAAAAAGTTATTAAAAAACAAAAAAAGAAATGGAACCCTTCCCAGCCCAGAAGGACAGATCCCCAGCTCTCAGAACAGACAGCAGACACACACCCTGGCTGGTCCAGGACCTGAGGCTGCCTGAAGAGGTTGGCAGGTTGGGGCTGGGAGGGGCCTCTTTCTCACGCTCTCTGCCACTTTCTCCACTTTCCCTTCCGCCCAGGCATTTCCTCTGCCATGGAGGGTGGGGGCTGGGAGTGACATCCCAGAAAGGGTGGGAGGAAGAGAAACCACTGTCTAGGATGCTAGGGGGCAGAGGTTAGAAGGAGATAGAGGGTCCTCCTCACCCCCATGGCCTGCCCTGGCTGGAGAGTGAGCAGGCCGGTGCTGGCTATCCAGGCAGGCTGGCCACCGTCAGGAGCCCCCGGCCTGACGTCAGTCCCACTCATTGTTGTTGCTAAGGCTTGAGTCACTCCCTGTGACGCCACTGGGGTCAGCTCTGGAGCGGCTGGGGTGGCCTTCAGGGCCAGCTTTGGGGCTCAGCTCTCCTCTAGGCACACCCCAGGATGAGGTGGGGCCATCCGAGGCCACACTTACCAGGCAACGCCAGCTGCCTACTCCCAAGGTCTTGGGTTGGCCTTCAAGGTCCCTCCATGGGCCTCTGCTGCAGGCATGGCTGAGAGCCCTGCTCAGTGGCCTGACTGGCCGGCTGAGGCCCTAGGCTCTGACTGAGAAGTTGGCTCCCTTTATTCTTGCCTTCCCTGCCTCAGAACCCCATGTCTCCCTTGGCCCTCAGCAGGATCTCTCCTCCAGCCTGGCTTTTCTCCTCCAGAAGGACTTCCCAGAATAACCCCCTGAGCTCCACTTCTTCCTGGAACCACCAACCCCCCTTCTCTGCCCATCTCCTCAGGTTGCCATCCTGTGTTCTCAGCAGATGTCCTGATTTTCTTTTGGTGCCCGGTCACTTCCTAATTTGCAGAGAACAGGGCTTGGGACTCCTCCTCTCTGACTATGCCACTTTCTCTTTCCGGCCACCGGCATCTCTGGGATGACACTAGTGGCCCCCATAGAACCTCCTATCATTTTTCCCCCTACTTGTTGGGTTTTCTTGCCTAGGTGTACCTCCTGGTCCATCTCACCTCTTTAAGACTAGGAGCTCTCAGAGGGCAAGTATTGTGACTTGTTAGCCAGGCATGATGGTGCACAACTGTAATCCCAACAGCTAGGGAGACTGAGGCAGGAGGTTCACAAGTTCAATGCTAGCTTCAGAAATGTAGTGAAGCCCTTAAGAAACTTAGCAAGATCCTGTCTCTAAATAAAAAGGGCTGGTGCTGTGGTTCAGTGGTTAAGGGCCCTTGGGTTCGATTGCCAGTACAAAAAAAGAGAATCGTGACTTGTTCCCTTTGGCATGTGGACAGTTACATATATAGGCATGAATGAATGAAACAATTGCATCTCAATCCTCAGGGGTAAGGGCATGGGAGAATTCATGCTATGCCATACCACTTTTTTGATTAAGATCCCCTCCCTAACCCGACTACTCAAATAAAAGTGGGACCCTGGGTCTGAGTTGCAGTGAAAATTTCCCTGGAAGAATTCAGGGTGGTAGGAGGAGGCAAGGCCTAGCTAGCTGTGAGATCAGAGAGGTGAGGGGACTTAACCTCACCTTAAGGCAAGGAAGCCTTCATGGGGAGGATGAGTTTTGGTGTAGGGACAAGAGTGGTAAAGGCTGGTGGAATGAGGAAAGAGCAGCTAGCTGTGTGGCCTTGGTGAGTGTATTAGTCAGTGTTTACAGAGACACTGAACCAATAGGACACATGCATGCACACAGGCACCCACAGGAGTAGGGCAATAGAGGGATATTTATTATAAGGAATCAGTTCGTGCTGTTATGGAAGCTGACAAGTCCCAAGATCTAAAGTCAGCAAATAGAGAGCCAGCAGAGCTGATGTAGTTTCAGCCTTAATGCCAGCAGTCTTGAGGCCCAGGTAGAGCCAGAAAGGACTGATGTTCCAGCCCTAAAGCAGTCAAGCAGGAGTTCTCCTTGTGCATGGGAAGAGTCCAGTTTTTTTTTTTTTTTTTTTTTTTTTTTTTTTTGTTCTGTCAGGCTTTCACCTGATTGGATGAGGTGGAGGCCACTTGCGATACTCCATCTGCCAATTCAAATGTTAATCTCATCAGAAACACCCAGAATAACGTGTGACCAGATTGCATGTTCCTGTCCCAGTCAAGTTGACACAAAAAGTTAATCCTTGCAGCAAACCACTGCACATCACTGAGCTTGTTTCATTATCTATAAACTGGGACTGGGGGTAGAATTGTGTATATATATATATATACACACACACACACACACACACACACACACACATATGTATATATATATATTTTTTTTTCCCTTCCCAGTACTGGGGATTAAACCCAGGGGCACTTAACCACTGAGCTACATTCCCAGCCCTTTTTAATTTTTATTTTGAGACAGGGTCTCACTAAGTTGCTTAGGGTCTTGCTAAGTTGCTGAGGCTGAACTTGTGATCTCCTGCCTCAGCCTCCCCAGTCCCCAGGATTACAGGCTTGTGCTGCCACACCTGGCTATCTATCTCGGAAGGTTTGGAGAAATCAGCATAGATGTGCCCAGGGAGTGCTGGCGTGGTGTCTAATAGGGCTCCATGATGATGATGACGATGATGGCAGTATACTGGCAGCAAAGGGCTTGAGATGGTGTGTGTGTGGTGTGGTGGACAGAGGTAAGTCACTCTCCTCATTCACTGGCGGGATCTGGAGGTTAGGCCCTTGTTCACCTGCACACCAGGGCTGGTTCCAACTTCCCTGGGTCCCCCCACCCCTTCACCTTTCTCATGGGCTCTGTCCTGTCAACATTCTCTCCTGATGACCTAGTGGTTTTGTGCAGGCTCCAGAAAAGGTCTTGTAGGGCAGGCATCCTTTTCTTCCCCCAGATCCTGGGAAGTCTCCCAGACTTCCCAGGGAGTTTTGCCCACACCTGGGACGTAGGCAGGGGGTTGAACAAAAGTAGAACCATGGCGAAGAAGGAAGGGGAATAGGGAACAGAGGAGAGGGAGAGAGGGAGCCGGAGACAGAGGCCGGGGTAGTGCAGCTGTGTTTGGAAGAATAGGTAGGAAGGGGAGCCCAAAGGGTAGGGTCGATGACAGTAGTGTGTTTAAGCTTACTGGTACTGGCTCTCAGGATACTGTATCCCTGATGATCAAGAGCTAATAGTTCATTCAATTCAAACTCTGAATTCAATGATGTCCTGTAGCTTGAAATTATCATGGTAGGAAACTGGCAAAAATGCTACAAATCAAGGCAGTTCCCTACTAGACAGTAAATGTTAAACATTTACCAGCACACTACTGGTGGTGGTAGTGGGGTGTATTGGAGGAGGGTCCTGTTGGAGAAAACACTGAGGTGGTAAAGAGCACTAGATTTGTACTTCTTGCTCTGCCACTAACTGAGTGACCTTGGGCAAGTTGCTTAACCACTCCCAGAATCAATTCCTTATCCACAAAGATTGATAGGTATCAGCTGTATATATATATATGACATTTAAAATCATGTCTTTTTTTTTTTTTTTTTTAAACAGGAACTTGCTAGATTGCCCAGGTTGACCTCCTTCCTCAGTCTCCTAAGTGGCTGGGATTACAGGCGTGTGCCACTGTGCCTGGCTTAGATTCGTGCCCTTTTCATGCCACTCAATAAATGTTATCTATTACTGTTTTGGGAGATAAAATGTGTTAGGAAAACGAGCACTTTAATCTTCAAGTAAACTCAGCAGTGCCCCCTGTTGGAGATGGGGGCATGACAGATTCTCCTGGTATTAACAGAGCATCTGACAATTCTGACCTGAGTTTATAATCTGCATACAGAAGGAAACATATTTTTAGGCAGTTACAGAACACTAAAAATGCACTCAAGTTCACTGAACACTTTATAAGTCACAAAGGTTTTCCATATGAGTTATCTCTTCTGATCCTCATGGCAGTTCTCTGTTTATAGAGGGAATCAGAATGAGTGATAACAGAGAGTTACAAGCCTTACAAGAACTGTCACCAGATCGGTCATGGTAGCGCGCCAGGTATTGCTGCTGTATAGTAACCCGCAGATTAGTCCCTTTCTCTAACATCTTGGTGAGGACCGAGGGGGAGAGATCTTGCCTATAATTCAAGCTGAACAAGCTCAAGTTTTGTCATTAACTTGGCGTCATGCAGCACACTGGCGTGCGCTCATTTTTAGGACCTCTCTCTAGATGGTATGCCCCTAATTTTATGGGAATGGATGCTCTTATCCCGGAATTCAAAATTTGGGACCAAATCTCTGTGCTAGGGATGCATCTCACCGCCGTTGACTCCTCTCTGCCAAGGGAGGCAGCGCGGAGCCCATCCGGCCCTCCTTCCTTACCATCTCTATGGCGGAAATAAGTTATTCCGGCAGAAACAACATTCTCGCTGGTTGAGTAAATGGACTCGTCCAAATGAGGGGGATACTTCTTACTATCAAATTTTACGATCCAAGGAATAGTCAAGAAAAGGGCAGTGCCGAAGTTACAGAGAATCACTCGAGTATATGTATGCGATCCTGTGAGTTTTCAAATCCCATGGGCAGCTACAGTGGTGTCGGGGCTCGGCTGAGCCGGGCCGCTCCCCGGCGGCTGCAGGTGGCATCCTCCAGGGGCGGGGCGAGACCAGGACTTCCGGTCCCGGCGCCGTTCTCGTCGAGGTGGTCTGTCGCCTGCGGGGAGTGGGGTCGCGTGTCCTGCGGGGTCCCGGATCCGAGTTCGAGGAGGTAGGTGACCGTCTTAATAACCCGTCACCTGTCCTGTGCGAGTGCGGATGCTCCCCGGGGTGGCGGGCATGAGGGCTAGCCCCGAATCCCGGGGGCGGCTAGGGGCGCCGCCGCCAAGACGTCTGAGGAGCCAGCTCTTGCCTGGTTCCCTGGACTATGGAAGTTCGCCGGCGACGGATGTCCTGCCAGCCTCCCACCCGAGTTGCGGAACCAGACAACCTTCTGTTTTTTCTTCTAGTCTGTCTCACGGCTCAGCGCCCTCGCGGAGGTTGGAGAGCGTCCCTGCGGAGGTGATGTCCGAGCGGGAGGAGGCGGAAGGGCGATCCGAACCCCAGTGTCCGGCGCTTTAGGTTTGACGCATAAGGTGGGATAGGTGGTGTTCAGGGCTCTGACCGCCTCTGAGAAGGCATCCGTCAGCCTCTGGGGCGAACAGAGGGACCAGGTGAGGCTGGGGCAGGTCAGGACTGACTTTCTGGAGAAGTGGGCCTTTGGATTAAAACTGAGATTGAGGGAAGAGCCTGAACTTGGGGCCAGAGTATGGAGTTGTATGACCTGCATGAAAGTTTGTGGAAGAAGGTGGACTGAACTGGAGGTGAGAAGCTACAGGATGGAGTTAAAACTAAAGGACACAAATGGTCAAAATAACCCATCTTATCCTTGATCTCAGAGAAACAAACTCTGCAACCCCTACCCCTGGAAGGACCTGGAATTCCTGAGTCAGGATTTGTTGAGCAGTTATTTTGTACCAGGTACTGGGAACTGAGTATTGTGTTGAAAAGTTTGTAGTCTTTGTCCTTCAGGAACTGTCTGGTGGGAGAGGTGAGAATAACACCTGACAATACAGATAGGCCCTGGATTGCAAGGTGAGAGACTGAGCCAGCCCGATCTCTGTGTGCTCCACTACTGAGCACCACTGTTTAAAAGGTGGAGAGACAATGCAAATGCAGAGGAGAGTTGCCAGGACACCAAGGAGTCTTTTAGGATGTGGTGTTGAGCAGGCGTGTTTATTTAACTTGTTAGAAGGGGGGAGGTGGTTGGACAGAGAGCTGCCTCTAGATTTCTGAAAAACTTACTTGTGAAAAAGGGCTGAGACTTATTTTATGTGGCTTCAGCTATGAAAGCTAAATCCAGGTGGTTTTATGGGTGCAGTGGTGCACGCCTGTAATTCCAGCTACTTAAAGACTGAGACAGGAGAATCATATTCTCAGGGCCAGCCTGGGTGACTTAGCTAGACCCTGTCTCAAATGAAAAAATAAAAAGGAGTGGGAATGTAGCTTAGTGGTAAAGTGCCCCTGGGTTCAACCCCCAATACTAAAAAAATAAAATCAGTGGTTTGAAGCACAAGATACAGATGCCTTCAGGAGCAGGAATAACTGACTTGAACTGTCTCAAGTTGAAATGAGGTGCTGTGAGAGGTAGTGAATTCCCTGTTGGGTGGTTTGCAAGCTGAACACAGCTGAGACACTTGAGTGTTCCTCTTCTTCTGGGCTCATGTTTGGTTGGTTACTAAGTTCTGGTACTCAAGTCCGTTCTCTCCCTCTTGGTCCCCCTGCCATTGCTGTAACAGCCTTGCATCATCTCTAGTCAATAACAATATAATAATGAATGACTGCAGCTAATGCTTAGTGAATGTTTACTATTTGCCAGGTATTGCTGTAAGTGGTTTACACATGCTAACTCATTCAGTTCTTGAGACTGTCCTTTTAAGGTAGCTATTACTACAATCTCCTTTTTATAGATGGGGAAGCAGGCACATAGTTGTTAAGCAGCTTGCCCAAGATCACCCAGGGAATAGTGGCAGAACTGGGGTTCCAATCCAGGCTGGTTGGCTTCTGAGTCATTGTTTTTAACATGTATTGTACATGTATTGCCTTAACCTTTCCTTGCTCTAATCCCTGTAGTATTGCAGAATATCTTGGCAGGGAGGGCATGGCAGAGTAAAGCTGTTCCCTCATGGTGATCAGGAAGCAAAAAAAGAAGGGACCAGGGTTTTAGTGTCATCTTCAGTGGCACACCCCCAATGCTGTAATTTCTGTCTATAGTGTTCTAAAAAGTTTCACTACTTACCAGTGCTACAGGCTGGTGACCAAGGCCTTCAACACATGGCCTTTGGGGAACATTTAAGATCTATACCATAGAACAGAGCAAGATGTTGGAGAGCTGGGTGTAGGCCTGTGCCTGCAGTCCCAGCCATGGAGGAGGCTGAGGCAGGAGAATTGCTTCAGTTCAGGAGTTCAGGGTCAACCTGGACAAACAGCGAGACCCTGTTTCTTTAAACAGAAAAACAAAACAAACAAACAAAAACCCATGTGGAAGAACTGGGATTCAAACCCAGTTCTGGAGTTTGGATGGCCCTGGTAATATGTGAGGTTTAGTGTGTGAGTGTGTCATTCGGGTTTTGACGTCTTGAAGCTGTAACCCCAAAATAGTTAAGAGCCATTCTTTGTCTTTTAGTTAGAGTTAACTTCCTCCTCTCCCTGCTGCCCCTCTCTGTCTCTCTTTATTCTAGGACTTGAACCTAGGGCCTCACACCTGCTAGGCTCATGCTTTATCTTTGAACTACATCTTCAGCCCTTTTTAAATTTTATTTTATGACAGGTTCTTGCTAAGTTGCTAAGACTGGCTTTGAACTTGGAGCTGTTGACCTTAACCTCTTGAGTAACTGGGGTTATAGGTGTGTGCCATTGTGTCCAGCCAGATTTTGGTTCTGGGGCTTGAGCTTAGGGGTGTATTACCACTGAACCACATCCCCAGTCCTTTTTATATTTTATTTAGTGACAGGGTCTTGCTAAGTTGCTTAGGTTCTCACTAAGTTGCTGAGACTGGCTTTGAATGTGCAATCCTCCTGCCTCAACTTCCCAAGCCGCTGGAATTACAGGTGTGTGCCACTGTGCCCAGCCCCAGATTTAACTTTCTTTCTTTCTTTTTTTTTTAATGGTGTTGGGGATTGAACCCAAGGCCTTGTGCATGGGAGGCAAGAACTCTACCAACTGAGATACACCCCAGCCTCCCATCCCACCAGATTTAACTTTCTGATGCACAGATTTTATTTTATTTTTTTTTTTTGTGGTGCTGGGGATTGAACCCAGGGCCTAGTGCTTGCAAGGCAAGCACTCTACTGACTGAGCTATCTCCCTGGCCCCAGATTTGATCTTAGTACAGGAATGCTTTGACTCTTACTTCCTGCAGGATAGTCCAAGTGCCTTAATCTATTCATTCAAGGTCCCAGGAAGTCAGACTCTAGTCTTGTTTTCTTATTCCCACCTCATCTTCTCTCATCACAGTGGGACTATTTACTGGCCTGTTTCTTCTGCGTTCCTTCAACTCCTAATAGCAGTGCTAGGCTTGCTTTTATGTGGCCAGTGCCCAGCACGTGTCACACAGTGAGCCTCTGTTGCACGCTGCACCTATTGTTGTAAAGGGAACTCAAACCTCAAACAGGTGTTTGGATGGGTAACCTTGAAACTCTCTGATCCCAAGGGCCTATGAATTTCTGGTAGTAGGTGCTTCCAAAGGACAGAGAAGGGCAAGGAGAGGCAGGGGCTGAGCTGAGTCAATGCATATGGTTCAGAAGGTGTCAGCATTCTGATCTGGGCTTTTCTTGCAGGGTTGCCCTTGAGTGGGGCAAAGCTCCCTGTCTTTGTCCTTGTCACCTGCCCTGGTGTGGCTCCAGGATGAACTGTCGTTCGGAGGTACTGGAGATGTCAGTGGAGGGGCGGCAGGTGGAGGAGGCCATGCTGGCTGTGCTGCACACGGTGCTCCTACACCGCAGCACAGGCAAGTTCCACTACAAGAAGGAGGGCACCTACTCCATCGGCACCGTGGGCACCCAGGATGTCGACTGTGACTTCATTGACTTCACCTATGTGCGGGTCTCCTCCGAGGAGCTGGACCGTGCCTTGCGCAAGGTCGTCGGGGAATTCAAGGTAGGGGTTTGACAGCCTGAGGAACGCTCGTCCACCCTCTTTGTTGCACCAGCTTCTCCTTCCTGAGAGTGTGACTTGGACTCTCAGGCTCTAAGAAGAACTCCTCTCAGAGTTGGGTGTTGGTCTGGGATGCGGGAACAAATTCTTAGGGAAGAAGGGACAGCAGGAAGCCCTTACAGTGTTGGCAGTCAGACTCCCGTGGGAGTCATTGCTCCTATGGTCTTGACCTTCTCTCTGGCTCCACAATTCTCTCTTGACATGTCTCTGTTTCTATGTTCACTTTTCTCTGGTCTGGGCCTTTTGCATTTGAGACTCCCTCAGAGGGAAGACTGCTTGACTCGGCAGCTGCCATCCAAGATGGCTGATCCCTTTGGGCAGTGTGGCACGGGTTTTATGTGCCTGTGTGGAAGGAACACACCAGGTGCTAATGTTGGTCACCTCAAGAGGTGGGAATGGCAGGATGATTTTTAACTTTATCGTTGTTGAGAGTCATGGTGTTTCCCTATTTCAGTGAGTGGCTATTTAAAACCTGTAAAGAATCAAGGGGAAATTTTTCTTTTTCTTTTTTTTTTTTGAGGGCTATAGGGTCATGCACTGTGCAGTAGTTGCCTAGTGTTAGTTGGACCCCCTTCCAGGCCACAACATTCAAAAAACCCCTCCCCACATCCCTGCAAGCCCAGAAAGAGTGAGTTCATGAGGTTTCCTAGTTATTCTGCAAGAGAAGCAGCCTTTTTATCCCTCTGTTCCTCTGAGAGGCACTCAAAGCAGTGGGGGTAAGAGCATGGGTTCTGGACCGAGACTATACCAACCAAATCTCACCTAGGTAAAGTGACTCCACTGTATGTGAAATCAGGTGTGTGGTACTACAAGGACTAAATGAGTCAACTGTGTCCAGTGTTTCGAACAGAGCATAGCACACAAAGTGCATTGTAGAATTCTAGGCCATTGAAACCATCAGTCAGGGTCATGTGACCTTGGTTTGTCCATGAAGGAGAGATTATTCCCTGATGGGTGGTTCAGGATTTGAGGCATTCTCATTTTCTGGATTGTCACTAACTTAGGTTGAAATGTGCTTCAGGGTCCTCGCTGGGAGGAGGAGTATGGGGCTACCTACACCCATGGGGATGGGATAGATAGGCAGAATTATTGAACTAGTTTTTCCATTTGTTTCTCAGAGAGTTAGCCAAGTTTGGCCTGTCTTTCAGCTCCCCTTCTTCATTCTGTTTCTTGGCTTCCTTCTTTCTATATAAGGATCCTGCTTGGAGAATGTTATAAGGATAAGGACCAAAGGGCTGGGACTGTGGAGGGGGAAGGCCCTGAATAAGATGATGGAAGAGGGATTTAGGGCTAAGGGTATAACTCAGTGGTAGAGCCCTTACCTAGCAAGTACAGGGACCTGCGTTCAATCCCTAGTACTGAAAATAAGGAAACAAAAAAATAAAAGAAGAAAAGGAAGAATTTTGCAGTTGAACAGTCTATATTCAAACCCTGGTGCAACTGTTTATAGGCATGTGACTTTGGGAAATTACCTTCCTCCTTTGAGCCTCATTTTGCCTCAGTAGAATGAAGGTAATGTACCTACTTTGGGGAGTTGAGAAGATTCAGTGGAATTGTTTATTTAAATTTCCTACAGACCAGAATTATTTCTACAGCATTAATCCTGCCCCCCTCCCAAGTACTGGGGATTAAACACAGGAGTGTTCTACCACCCCTCTTTTAAAAAAATTCATTTTGAGGCAGGGTCTCACTAAGTTGCCAAGACTGACCTTGAATTTGGGATCCTTCTGCCTCAGTCTCCCAAAAAGCTGGGATTACAGGTGTGTGCCATTGTGTTGGCTTTCTATAACACCAATTTTTTTTCTTTTTTTCTTTCGTGATAATTGGGAGTTAAATACAGGGATGCTCTTGTCATTGAGCTATAGCCCCATCCTTTTTTATTTTTTTATTTTCAAATGGGGTCTCACTAAGTTGCCTAGGCTGACCTCAAACTTGTGATCTTTCTGCCTCAGCCTCTCAAGTCCCTGGATTATAGGCATATGTCACTGCACCAGGTTATAACATCAGTTCTTTTTTTTGGTGCTGAGGATTGAACCCAGGAGCACTTTACCACTGAGTGACATACCCAGCCCTCTTTATTTTTTATTTTGAGACAGGTTATTGCTGAGTTGCTTGGGGCCCTTGCTAAATTCCTTAGGTTGCCTCCAAACTTGTAGTTCTCCTGCCTCTGCCTCCCAAATGGCTGGGGTTATAGGCATGTGCCAGTGTGCCTGACATAACATCAGTTCTTTTTTTGGTGGGGTGGGTACCAGAGATTGAACTCAGGGGCACTCGATCACTGAGCCACATCCCCAGCCCTCTTTTTTTTTGGGGGGGGGGGGCAGTGCTGGGGATTGAACCCAGGGCCTCGTGCTTGCAAGGCAAACACTCTGCCCACTGAGCTATATCCCCAGCACCCCCAGCCCTGTTTTGTATTTTATTGAGACAGAGTTTCACTGAGTTGCTTAATGCCTTGCTAAGTTACTGAGGCTAGCTTTGAATTTGCGATCCTCCTGCTTCAGCCTCCCAAACTGCTGGCATTCAGGCATGTGCCACCATACCCAGCATAACATCAGTTCTTAATAAAGCTGGAGGTGTTGGGCTAGGAGACAAGCATTAGTTTGCTTGAACCACTTATTTGCAGACTGGCTGTGTCACCCTCATGCAAATCCTTAACTCTCTGGGTCTTGCTCCCTGTCATTCCTAAAGGTCTAATAGAGCTAGGAGAGTATAATTCCTAGGACTCAGGAGCAGGACCCCCAAGGAAAGAACTCCTCAGAGACTTTGACTTGCTCATCTCTTATCCCTTGTTCCCAGGATGCACTGCGAAATTCAGGTGGCGATGGGCTGGGGCAGATGTCCTTGGAGTTCTATCAGAAGAAAAAGTCTCGCTGGCCTTTCTCAGATGAGTGCATCCCCTGGGAAGTGTGGACCGTGAAGGTGCATGTGGTAGCCCTGGCCACAGAGCAGGAGCGGCAGATCTGCCGGGAGAAGGTGGGTGAGAAGCTGTGTGAGAAGATCATCAACATTGTGGAGGTGATGAACCGGCATGAGTACCTGCCCAAGATGCCCACACAGTCGGAAGTGGACAACGTGTTTGACACAGGCTTGCGGGACGTGCAGCCCTACCTCTACAAGATCTCCTTTCAAATTACTGATGCCCTGGGCACCTCAGTCACCACTACCATGCGTAGGCTTATAAAAGACACCCTTGCCCTGTAGGCCTCGGTGAAGCCTCAGGAGCTTCCTCAGGGTTCCCAGACTTTGCTTCTGGGCATTGTACTGTCAGGCCCTTGGGATTCTGAAACCCGCTCTGGGTCCTGGTGAGACTTGGATGGAGCAGACCCTGGCTTCCATGTTTTGTGGTTGCCAACCTTTGGTCATCCCTGTGACCTTTGCTGATGGTCAAGTCCTGTCTACAGTCACCAACCCTTGTTCCCCTTTCTTCTCCACTGTACAGAAGAGCCTTTATGAGGATGGTGAATAAAGTTGAGATGTGAGTCTGGGTTCAGCCATCACTCCCTTGGCTTGTGTTCTGCTGTGAAGCATTAATACTTTTTGGCCTTTCCGTGAGGACACAGGTGTGTGTTGTGGGCATTATTCCAAGATGAGGGAAGGGATAGATTGGGTTAAAGAATATTGAAGCAGACAGATTTTTGTTCTTTGTTGAATATTGACACAGGCAGTTCTTACCCACCCCAGATGAGTGACCATGACTAGTCCCATGAATGACGGGTGTAGGGTGAGGGTCTCTCACTCTTGGATGAACTGAACTTCCTTTCTTCCATTCTTTTTTTTTTTTTTTTTTTTTTTTTTTTGTTGGGGGGTACTGGGGATTGAACCCAGGGATGCTTAACCGCTGAGCCATATTCCTAGCCCTTTTTATTTTTTTATTTTGAGATAGGGTGTTGCTAAGTTGCTGACATTGGCTTTGAATTTGTGATCCTCTTGCCCCAGCCTCCTGAGTCACCATGATTATAGGCATGCGCCACCACCTCCAGCTTCTCTTACTTTCCTAAGGGAGCTATGACATCCTTAGGCTTTATGTTGTCTGGATTTGTTTCATGGTGGTCTTGAAGAGTATCTTCTCTTTCTTCATAGAACATATACAGGTCCCCATCTAAGCTGGAAAGGTCACTTGATATGGGGTGTCTGGGGAGAGACTGACATCATTTTTACTCAAGCATATTAAAAATCTCCATTGCGTTCAATGCTTTTGATTTGATCTGTATTTGACAATGCTTTTTGGCCACATCTGGGGCAGTTCTAACCTTACAAAATGAGATGTTTATAGAGAGAGGTGCTAAGGGAGGAAAACTGTGGGTGGGGGGTGTCTTGCACATGGCTCTGGAGCATTGCATAGCCAGGAGGGTCAGGGAATGTTTGTTTTTCCCAGGCCACACCACCCTTGGCCACGTGCTCTTTCCTGACTGAGTTTTATGATGTCCTACTCTCAATTTCTGGGCACCAGAGTTGGAGGACTGAGGAGAGGGTTTGGAGATGGGAAAGACCTCTTCCCCAGCAAATACTTGATGGCATATGACCTCCACTTGGCCTCCTTCAGTGCAGGATGGTGGTAGTGGTTCCTGTTTTTCCTCTGAGATGTTGGCTGATACCAGCAGTGACATTGTTTATTTTCCTTTTTTTTTTTTTTTTTTTTTGCTGTTCTGGGAATGGAATCCAGGGTCTGCCTATATTAGGCATGTACTAATTTTTATTTATTTATTTATTTGTTTGTTTGTTTTGGGGAGATTACACACCAAATTATTGGGAGGAATATTTACAGGGGCAGGAAGAAGAAAAGGAAGTCACACACAAGGTGGAGATAAGGCAGGGGACATGGTAGGTACAAGGCAGACCAGGGAACACAGAATGATCTCTTCTCCCCCTAAACCCTAGAAGCAGGGGTCAGCTAGGGCCTAGGAAGACTGGGATCAGAAAAGGACAACAATGATCTGAGTCCCTGGGCTGGGGGCTCTGGGCTTGTAAACATTGACCACTCTCAGAGGGGATGGTTTAGGGGAGGGCTTCCCCACACTTCCTTATAGTTAAGGCCACTTCAGGCTTGTGGGCCCCAAGCTCAAAGTCTCTCTCGCTCTCTCTTTTTATTTTTTTATTTAAAAATTTTTTTTTGTAGTAATATGGATAGAATGCCTTTAAAAAAATTTTTTTTTTAAATGTCGATGGGCCTTTATTTTATTCATTTATGTGTATGCAGTGCTGAGAATCAAACCCAGTGCCTCACACATACCAGGCAAGTGCTCTACCACTGAGCCATGACCCCAGCCCACCATTTTTTTTTTTTTTTTTTAATGTAGTGCTAAGGATCGAACCTAGTGCCTCACACATGCTAGGCAAGCACTGTGCCACTGAGCTACAACCTCAGCCCTCAAAGTCTGTTTAGGTGACTTTATTTTTATAAAGAAGGTTCAAAGTTGCTGCAGGGTCTTCCAAAAGACCTGGGCAGGAGGGTTTGGCTCCCATTCTAGCTTTCCTACTTTCAACCTTTTTTATTGGTACCAGGGATTGAACCCAGGGGTACTTTACCACTGAGCCACATCTCCAGCCCCTTTTATATTTTATTTAGAGATAGGGCCTTGCTAATTTGCTGAGACTGGCTTTGAACTCACAATCCTCCTGCCTCAGCTTCCTGAACCACTGGGATTATAGGCATGCACCACAATGACCGGCCACTTTCTACTTTTCTGTATTCAGATGATTGCTCCTCCTATCCTGGCTGGTTTTTATGGACCTCCCCCACCGCACTCCCCAACCCTGTGCTCCCCCCCCCCCCCCCGCCCCAACAGCAGTGTGCTGCCCTTGGTGGATAGGATAATAATGTACCCATCCCTTTTGGCTTAGTGATTGTTTTGAGACACAAGACTATTAAGCCTGGATGGCCCAAATCTTTACTCTCCTATTGGTAAATATGTCATTCCTTGGCATATGGGGTGGGAGGAAAGGAGTGGGGCTAGGCCTTGAACTCTTGGTATCCTGCTCTGCATGGCCTCCATCTCCTTGCTTGGACTTTGAAAAAGGCATTGGTCTGCTTGTCTGCTCCTGGGGGAAACTCAGATCTTTAAGGATGCCCATAGCCTGGTGTCCCAGCAGTCCCCAGGTCAACAGTGTTCAGCAGTGTTGAACTTTGGTCAAGGACAGAAAGCCCTTGTTTGTACTGTGTCTTCCCCAGAATGGGCAGCACCCAGCCAGCACTTGGGACAGGCTTGAGAGTCTTCAGTCCTCTGAGGGAGTCTTGGCCTTTGCCGAGGGAGGAGAACCTTGGGGATAGGGCTCCTGGGCTTGACTACGTGAATGCATACAGGCGGGTGTGTGGGCCTTGGTGAGAAGGAGAAATATGTTGGAGTCCCCTTGTCTGAGAAGGGACCATAGTCTACCCTGGAAGAGCCCTCTGTCTAGAAAAGGCCCCAAGTCTACGCAAGGAGTGGGGGTGTAGGGCCTCTGGGACCCGCCCTTCATCCCGCCCCTATGCAATCTCCTGCCTGCCTGCCTGCCAGCTGAGGCTCCAGCACATCTGTCTGTCCCATGCATATCTGGGCAGCCGGTGTTGGAGCATGAACAGCTCCCAGGCGGGTCCAGCGGCCCGGGCCGCCTGGCTGAGCTGCTGTAACCAGTCTGGGCCGCTGTTGGAGCCCTCCGAGGGACCACGCGCAGTGCAGGCAGTGGTGCTGGGCGTGCTGTCGCTGCTTGTGCTGTGTGGGGTCCTGTTCCTGGGTGGCGACCTGCTGCTCCGAGCCCAGGGCCTGACAGCGCTGCTGGCCCGTGAGCGGCAAGCGTCCCGCGAAGCTGAGACCGGTGGCAGCACAGGCGATGATGTATCCTAGGTGTTGGGCAGTGCCAGAGGATCCCAGCCCCTTCCGCGCTTCCAGAGCCACAGAGCATGCCCACCACTGCTGCTGAGCTGGGGGCCCTTCCCGACACTCTTGTGCCCTGCACAGGTGAGAGGGTCGGGTGTCGGGGGCATTGCGGTACCCTTATTGCTGGGTGCCTCTGGGTGCAGCCAGGCACCTATCTTTGGAGAATCAGGTCTTCAGCATGTCTGATCCCAGGCTTGGTCTACCAGCTGTGTGTCTCTCCCGCCTCCCGATTGTCTCTCTTGCAGCATTGAATCCCCTAAATGTCCCCCTCCCCTAGGAACAGATGACCACTGTGTAACTGTGGGAAAGGGAGGCAGGTGGATCAAAAAGGAGGTAGTCTGTAGGGTCCACAGTGTGCTTTGGTGCCCTTCTGCCCTGAGACAGCCTCTCTGTGTTTTGCATCACCCCAGAACCACCAGGTACTGAGGCCCAAGCCAGAGAGCCAGCACTGCCTTTGCACAGGAGGCCCAGGAGAGTCAGGCCAGGAGGGCAAGTAGCCCAGCCGAGCGCTTCAGTGGGCCCCCCTCCTCTCTTGGAAGCCTTTTCCCTGGAAGGGGGTTTAAGTAAGATTCCTCACTTGGCCTCCCACTTGAGGCCTCTTTGGAGGGGAGTGTGGTCTGGGCAGCCCTGGGGTTTGGGGAGGTGTGCAGGGCCCTCTTCCCTTGCTTAGGTTTGGGAAACAGATGTAGCCCAGAGCACAGAGCTTCATGTGGTGTGTGTTGAGGGTGTGTGGATGGCAAGGTTCCCAGCAGCTGGGGGGCCTCAGGAGCACCATGCTCCAGGAAGTGGGGCTGAAGACTCCCAGCTGTGGGGGCTGTCTGGGTCTCCTGCCTCTGTCTCTCCAAGGACAGGAACCATCTGGAAGGAAGGGCCTGGGTGGCCCAAGGACAAGGTAACTTGAGGCCAAAGCCTGCACAGGGCTGGGTGGGGAGAGCCTTCTCCATCTGTCCCCTCTGCTCAACTGTGTAAGCAGGAGCTCCTGGTGGGGTGGCAGTGTTTGTCAGGGTGACTCTGACCTCCCTTGCCCCTCTCACTCTGGAGCCTCCCCAGTTTGCCCAGGACAGGGGCAGGGTCCTAGTTTCCCTCAGAGGAGGGAGTCCTACTGGGTGCCTAAGAGGACGGCTGGTGAGGGTCAGTGGAAGGTGTGGCAGGTGCAGCTAAGCGGCTGTGAAGCTGACGACGATGTGCCATCCCGGCAGAGCAGCTCAGGATTTGGCGCTAATCCTGGGCAGCTGTGCCACATTGGCGTTGCTGAGCTGCGGGCTTCTCACCTCAAGACCCCGCCCCCACCCCTTGGACAGAGAGCTGCCCAGGGCAGCAAGGGCATGTGTGTGACTGCTCCTGGCACCAGGGCAACAGACTGGGCCCAAGGGACATTCCCCAACTCACTTTGCTCCATCCTGGGGGATAGGGGAGAACTTCTCCACCGTACCCAGGTTCTCCTGGCCCTCTGGCTTGAGGCATCCCCTGCCTCTGCTTTCCCGTCACTGTCTGAGAGGCTGATGTCAAATATGGCTTCTCTCCCCCCAAAGCAAACCTTCACATGCCCACATTTTGACATATAGCTTGAGTCAAGGACTTGAACCTTAAGCCTCTGTGTCACTGCCCTCTCCTGTCCCTACTCCCCCAGTGGCCTTATCAGATCCTTCTTACTGCTAGAACAGTCTTCTGGATGCCAGGCAGCAATTGCCCTGCCAGTTGGACCCAGCTTTCCTGGCCTGAACCTGAGGAATGGGGAAGGTGCAGAGGGTTAGCAGGAATAAACACTGATGGAAAAAATTCAGGCTGTAAGAGCAGAGGGATCAGAGCTGAAGGGTAATGACCTCCGGGTCAGCCTTTGGGTTCAAGTGCATATGGTGTTAGGAGTATAGAGTGATTTGGTGGGGAAGGGCTGTGCCCTAGTATCACAGTGTTTGCTCATACCCAGCTCAGGGCAGGGGTAGGTGGAGGGGGTAGGTAAGGGCTTCCTGACTTTGACGTCGCTACTCAGTGTTTGGAGTCGGTGTCTGGAGACCGTGTGGGGTGTGCTGGGGACCTCAATGTTCCTGGGGGAAGATATTGAGATGTTTGCTATGGAAATCTGGCCCTGGTCAGGCTGAGTGGGGAGGAAAGAATTTGGAAAATGGTGAAGTGGGTGCTGCTGTCACCCTGTCTCAGGCTCCAGCTGGGACTGAGAGGTGGGGGCTGGTGGTAGTTCTGAGGGCCCTGAGAGAAGCAGCGTGTCTGAACTTCCAGCAAGCTCCAGTAGCCTGCACTCTGTCCATGGGACAAGGACTGGGTGATTGATGGGATGAAACATTTTTTTCCCTGTAATGGAGATTGAACCCAAGGGCCCTCCACCACTGAGTTACATCCCTTTTAAAGTTCTTTCAAAAAATTTGAGACAAGTTCTTGCTACGTTGCCAAGGCTGACCTTCAACTTTCCATCTGGGATTACAGGTGCGGGCCACCACACCCAGCTAGGCTGAGCTCTTCCCTGACTTCCCTCCAGCCCCTGAGTTCATCCTGAGCTATCAGGCTGCCAGGAGGTTATCTGATCCTCTCCTCAGGCTCCACACAGTGAACTTACCTCCAGCAAAGATGGGGGTGGCCATCTCTTACAGATTCCTGAGCCTTGCATGGTCTTCTGAGAACCGTCCTTCCAGCTGCCGCACCAGGGAACCCCTGCCACCTTCAACCCATTTGCATCGCAGATGATAGCCTGGGAGACACCTGAACTGTGAGGATTCCTCATCCTGAGATCCACCCAGGATACTAAAAAGTAGCTGCTGGTGTGGGAGTAGGAAATCTGAGCTGCCAGGAGCGAATGAGTCTGCTTGGTGACTGCTACATGGTCTGAGCACTGAAGTGGCCACATACCCTGGGAGCTTGGTGCAGGACACAGTGGCTGTGCCCCAGGTCTCTGCCGACATGTGCATAGCCTCTGTCCTGCCGGATGCAGAAGAGCATGGTCTGATAGACCTGTCCCTTCTGGGGGTCATTGTCACCCATTTGGAGACATAGGGCACCCCAGCAATCTAGCAAGGTCCCATCACTTTATGTGGCTTGTTATTAAATATGCTGATCATTCAAGTTTCAGGTATTCAGTTTGTTTTTAGTCCTTGATTTTTGAAATTTGTGGTCTGTTCCTGCACTCTCCTTGTCTGACTCTTTTGTAGCAGATAATGAACTTGTGGCCCCTTTCCCCTGGTCTCTTCTAGTAATGATGGGTCCCTTTCCACCCTCAGATCCCAGTCCTCCTGAGGTTGAATGTGAGGTGGGGCTGAAAGTGACCCTGACGCCAGCACTTGGCTTCCCCCTTGTGGTCAATGTGGGCAAAGCACTGCCTCATTCAACTAGTAGTGACCATTGAGGTCTTGCCTAGTATTGTGAGATGAGACTGGATTTTGTACTGTGTGCACTGAGTTCAAACTGTGCAAACTTTACCGACCCCCAGTCTTTTCATCCATGAAGAAATGGAAGCAACAGTATCACTTTTGAGTGTCCAACAGGTAATGTACTTGGCCACTGATAAGAGACTTTCTGCACTGTAATTAACATGTGACTTTGTTTCTCCCGAACCTGATCATCTCCAGAGAAGAAGAGAGGAGAGAAAGAAAGAGAAGTCCCAGGATGAACAGATGCTGGGTGGCCATAAGCCAACCCAAGGCTGCTGCAGGTGAATCCGTAGCCGGGGCAGTCTAGGAGTTACAGGTGTGTAGAGTTTGAGGCAGTCAGGGCTGGAGCTCAGCAAAGAGAGAGTTCTAGGCCGTGGTGTTGCTAGAGATGAAAGTCGCGGGCTGATCCGCTGAAGAGAGGGCAGGAGCCTGGAGGTGTGGCCCTGGCAGACCTTCACTTCAGTGAAGGGTGGGCAGGGAAGAGCTGCAGGGAGAGGGAGGAGGAGCGCCAGACAGCTGGGAAGCTAGGGAGGGGCTCCTTTGGGAGTCAGGGAAGAGAGGTTTTCAAAAACTGAGCTGCTGGCCAGGAACGTTTGTGTTCCTAGCAATTCTGAGGTGCTGGAAAGGGGCCACATCTGGGGGCCGTGGAGAAAGGCGGTGGAGAAGGCTCCAGCCCACCGGGGCTGCCCTGCCACTGCCCCTTAGCCTGGGCAAATGGAGACCCCACGCACAAGAAGTGGGAACAAGGCTCCCCGGGCTGGAGAGCCTGTTGTGGGGAGAGGGGTAGACTTAATTTTAAATACTGTGTGAGTGCTCTACAGTGCACACGTCTCACCTAGGCAACTAAGACACACGTCTAACATCGACAGTGAAACCCTTTTGCAGACATAGAAACAGGCACTTCATCCCACTCCACAGCTGGGCTGCCCTTGCAGCTGCTGTTCATGAGTCCTGCAGGATGGCCGAGGCCTCAGCCACACACCTCATGCCCAGCTCCTCTCTGCATCTGTGTCCCCACTCAGACCCCTCTACATCTAAGGTCACTTTTTTTTTTTTTTGTACCAGGGACTGAACCCAGGGGCACATAACCACTAAGCCACATCTCCAGCCCTTTTTAATTTTGAGTCAGGGTCTTGCCAAGTTGCTTAGGACCTTGCTAAGTTGCTGAGGCTGGCTTTGAACTTGCGATCCTCTTGCCTCAGCCTCCTGAGTCGCTGGGATTACAGGTGTGTGCCACCATGCCCAGCTAAGTTCCCTCCTTCAGACACTGTGTCTGGTGTCTTGTGGTCACTCCAGTTCTTTCAACCTATGTATGTGGCATTTTCCCTAGAGTCCCTGGACTTTGCTTCCTTCCTGTCCCTCAGACCCTTCTTACCCCTTCCACTTTAGATTCCATGGTCACTGTCATGTCCATGTCCTAACTTCGATCCTTGCATAGAACCTTCTGGGTCAAACCTTGGCCCTGGATGACGGCAACACTGCTCTTTGACCTTGCACCTGCTGGGTGCCTCTGGAAGAACATCACACCTGGACGGACGGGTGGCAGTGAGAACGGTGACCAGGTTCCCTGGGCCCTCACATGGCCTGGCCATGCTCCAGTCACTCTCTCCTAGCACACTGCCTTCAGCCCTCTCTCAGTGGCTGAACCGCCTGCCTCCACAAACTCTGCTCCCCTTCCATTCTCTCAGGAACAAGGAGCCAGCCGAGGGCAGCACCCTGCCTCTGCAGCCTCCCAGGCCCGCCTGTGGCTGGCTTCTGCTCCTCTGTGCTCCTCTGCTGGCACTAGCCTTCAGACATGCTGGGTTTCTTCCACCTTAAAATAGCCCTCTTTGCCTCCACTATCTCCTCCAGTTACTCTCCTACAGCCAAACTCCTCAGTGGCTTCGCCCTGCTTGTCACCTCTATTTTTTGGCCTCTGACTTGTCCCTCAGTCCTCCCCAGCCTGGCTTCCTCCCTTTTCCTTCCAGTCACCAACTGAGGGGCCAATGCTCCAAAATCCCATTCTCTGTTCTGTTTTAGCCTCTCCTGACCACTTTTGCTGTCATTTACTCCTGTCCCTTCGTGGTCCTCCCCCTAGTTATGTGAACCAGCGTGGCTGGGACACTGAGCCCCAATGCTGGGTCTGCCCCTTAGCACCTAATCTAAATTCTCATTGTCAGGAAGGAAGGATGGTAGTAATATGGACTTAGACTCAGATGCTTTGGTGACATGCTCTTTTGGCTTGGGCAGGTGACCTCTGGTTGCCTGCTGGGTCTATCCCAGCCTCCCTCAGCTGCTTGCTCTGCCCTGAGGAGTCTTGGTTTGCCTTCTGCCTATCTTCCCTTTTCTGGGTCCCTTCCAGCACTTCCTGCCAGTTCCTCCAGGCTCCTTCTAGCTCACACCTTCCCTGGTGCTGGAATGACCCATGCTGTGTCCACAGTTCCCAAGTCAGTAGCCCAGCTGAGGATATCCATTCTGCAGAGCCCCATGGAGCAGCTATTCTGGGCAGCTGTTGTCTGGTCACTGAACAGAGGTTCCTGCCCCACAAAGCCCTGTGTTCAGGTGTGGGGACATTCCATGGACCTGCCATGGCAATGCCTGACAGGGATTCCAGTCTGGAGGGGTGTCAGGAAAGGTTTCCCTGAGGAAGGGACCTCTCAGACCCAAAGGACCCTTTGTTTATCAAAGACTTGTGAGGTAACTGCAGGTGATTATGCTTTGAATCTAGGGGGCGATTAGTGAAAGTGTCAGGGAAAGCCTCTCTGGAGAGGTGGCATTTGAGTCGAGACCTGACCCATGAGGAAGAGCTGGGGCATGGTGTTCCTGCCAGAGGGACAGCGTGTGATAGGAAGGAGTTTGGCAGGTCCGAGGGACAGAACAGAGGCTAGTTTGATCCAGCTTATGGAGGCGGAGGCAGAGGGAGGGTATTGGATGTGGTGGGCAGGAGGGCCAGCCAGAGTAGGGCTCCCAGTGATGGTGACACGTGGCTTTGGTTCCAAGAGCATATCCTGCCCTCTGGAACCATATCCCTTGCGTGTTCTTTGTTCCTAATGAGTGGTACAGCTTCTTCCCTAGTGACTGTCCCCGCTTGTCTTCCCTTCCACAGCCAGACCATCACCAATTATGGACCATTCTACCTCAGAGAAAGCTTTGCTCCATCTCCCACCTACCAGGCTCACCTTTCACCTCACCCGCATCCCTCCTTTGGTGCTTCCGGGCCCCTTCATTCCATACTGACATCATGGTGGTCTTTAAAAAGGGAATACCTTGTCATCCCACTTTTCTGTTTAGCCCTGTTCCCCCACCCCAATGCTGCTTCCGATTGTTCAGAAGAGTCTAAAAATCTTCCTGTGGTTCCTAAGCATGGCCCTTCTGGGTTCCTGCTCTTTATCGTGCATCTCTTGCTTCTTCCCCTGCCAATCCTCTAACGTCTTATGTCCTCTGGGACTTCAAAAATGCTATTCCTACCAGGCATGGTGGTGCACACCTGTAATCCCAGCAACTCCGGAGGCTGAGGCAGGAGGTTCACAAGTTCAAGAACAGCCTCAGAAAATTAGTGAGACCCTAAGCAACTTAATGAGATCCTGTCTTAAAATGAAAGAAATAAAAAAAAAAAAAAAAAGAAAGAAACCGTTTCTCCTCCTACTGCCTATTGTTTGACTGACCCCCTGTCCTCTTTTGGGTCTGAGAGGTCCACTAATTCAGGGAAGTCTTTCTTCATACCCTTCCAGACAACTGGGGTCCCTATCAGACATTCCCGTGGAATCTAGGATTGCCCTTGAGTCTCCCTTAGTTACACATCAAGTATTCAGTTCCACACGGAGTGTCCATTCTCTGAAGTTATATAAGCCCTGTGAGAACAGGGCCTAAAACTGTGTTGGTTTATTGGTTCATTGGAAGTGCCTGATGCATAATAGGTGCTCAATAAATATGTGCTGAATGAGTGAATAGTTGAGTTCACAGAGAACAAAGTAGGCGGGGGAGGGCAAGGTGTCCCTAGCCTGCCCGCCCCTTGTATTTTGGTTGTCCACCCTTGCTCATCAACCCTCGCCCTATAAGATGAGGCCGAGGCTCCCTGATGTCTTCCCATCTCCTATCCTGAACCACTGAGCTGTGACCTCACTTCAATTCTGTGTCTCATCCTCTTCCTATTCTCTACCTGGTTCATCTTCTGCCCTCAGACCTGTGGGAGAAAGATGTTGCTCCTGGTCACAGTCCTTGTTTCCTTTCCTTGACTCCTGTTTGTTTTTCTTGGATTATATCTTCTTCCTTCTTCTCTGGGAGATGTCAAGACAGCAGGATCCAGGCTGTGGCTGTAGCTTAATGGTAGAGTGCTTGTGTGAGGCAGTGGGTTCGATCCTCAGCGCTACATAAAAATAAATCAATAAAATAAAGGCATTGTGTCCATCTACAACAGAAAACCAATTTTTTAAAAAGATGTTATAAAAAAGAAGATAGCTGAGTCCTGGGTCTGGTTCCAGAGCCAGCTTGGGTGGGCCAGTTCCAGGTTATGGCAAATTGGAAGCAGTGGGGTTGAGTACACTGAGGGGCAGTACTAGGTGTGAATGTTCCCGCCAGAACTGGAGTTAAAATTTCATCTCTAATATGAAGTATTAAGATGGTGGAAACAACCAACTGTGATATTTGGAGGTGGGAGCCTCCAGGAAGTAATTAAGACTAAAGGAGGCCATAATGGTGAGGCCCTAACCCAATGAGACTGTGGCTTTGTAAGAAAAAGAGGAGAGACTTCAGCTAGGATGTTATCTCTGTCTCACCATGTAAAAGCCCTGTGCTGCCTTGGGACTCTGCAGAGTCCCCCACAGCAAGAAGGACCTCCCCAGATGTGGCTGCTTGATCTTGAACTTCCCAGCCTTCAAAACCAAAAGCCAAATAAACCTTTATTCCTTATAAATTACTCAGTCTGTGGTATTCATTTGTAAGTAATGGAAAATGGACCAAGACAGTCAGTATATTGTTGGAGGGGTCCCCATCCTTCATAACGGATAATTAGGAGTGGGCAGGTAGTGGAGACTGGCAACCAGGTACTGAGTCTCCTCTGGACGTGAAGCCATGATTTATTTGTCACGTGTTCAGTCTGCCACTGTTTAGAAAGCACGGAGTGGTGCTTGCCTATAATGTCAGAGGCTTGGGCAGGATCTGAGGCAGGAGGAGCATGAGTTCAAAGCCAGCCTCAGCAACTTAGTGAAGCCCTAAGCAGCTCAGCGAGACCCTGTTTCTTAATAAAATATAAAAAAGGGCTGGGGATGTGGCTCAGTGGTTAAGCGCCCCTAGGTTCAATCCCTGGTACCAAACAAACCCTATTTCCAAATCAGATCATATTCTGAAGTACTGGGGGTTGGAACTTCAACATGTCTTTTGGGAGAAGGGGCTCAGTTCCACCCGTGGCAGACGGGAATGAGTGCCACAGAGAAGGCGAAACCGGGAGGGCACATGGAGAGTGTCAGGGAAAGGCTGGACCTCCAAGTGGGATCGCTGGGGAAGGTGTCACTGACAAGGTGACATGGGCAAAGACCAGCATGAAGGTGAGCTATAGACAGCACTGGGGAAAAGCAGGCCAGGTAGCAGGCAGGTGCTGAGACGGGGGGCCTGGTGGCCTGGTGGTGAAGGAGCAGCAGGAGGCCAGGGAGCTGGGCCAGTGTGAGAACAGGGACCATGAGGGCAGGAGCCCCAAGGATGTGGAGACCCTTGGGCTTCCGTCATGGGCAGGAAGCGTCCACGAGAGTCTGGCAGGCCAAGTGGGTCTTCATGGAGAGCCAGAAAATGGGCCGCGCTTGGACATTTTCTCAGGAAGTCCCTGAAAGTTGTTCTCTATCCAAACTTCAGAGTGAGCCAGAAGCGAGGGCAGTGTGGGGCTCCTCTGTGTGCTTGGGGGGAAAGGGGAGACGGGAAACCGTCTCATGAGCTCTCCGGGGGCGAGCATGTTGGATGCTCCTCTCGCCCAGGAGTGCACAGCCAGCCACTGAGAGGGCAGCTCCTTTTGAACTCTGTCCCCAGCCTGGCTGCTGTCCTTCACTGGCCAATACACATTGAACTTTTTTTTTTTGGTAGCAGGGATTGAACCCAGGGGTGCTTAACTACCGAGCCATATCCCCAGCCCTTTTTTATATTTTATTTAGAGACAGGGTCTCGCTGAGTTACTTAGAGCCTCACTAAGTTGCTGAGGCTGGCTTTGAACTCATGCTCCTCCTGCCTCAGCCTCCTGAGCCACTGGGATTACAGGTGTGCACCACCGCACTGGTCACATTGAACTGTAACGGACACCCAGGGCATATTTTAGGGAAGGATCAGGTAAGGTTTCCCAAGCTGCTAGTAGAGACCTGACTTTGCCAACTTGCTTCCTCTTGCCACAGTGGTTCCCTAAGGCTTCTGCTTCACTGTCCCTCTGCTTTGTTCCCTTCATGCCAATCTATTGCCCAGGCTTCAGGTGATCCTCAGCTTGGGCCTCTGGGAGCTCCTGGCCTCTGGGAGCTTCTGACTTTGTCTTTCTCTACTAGAGCCTCTCTCTTCTCCTCCAGAGCAGCCCAGACTCTGCGCCTGTCTGAGAGCTGCTCTTCATCTGATGTTTACTCTCTTATTTTCATGATTTCAAACCCATCCTTGCTAAACAACCTGGCTTAAGATGCATTTGCCTCCTTCTTGTACTGACTTTCATGATAAGAGCCATCATAGTAGCTGGAAACTTCTGTCTGAGCCATCCGCTGAAATGCCAGCTTGGTTAGGAGAGGGACTTTTGCTCTTTTGCTGTTTTCTTCCCTGCACATAGAGGGCAGTTAGAAAAAAAAAAAGAATATATATATATATATATACATATATATATATATGTATATATATATATATATATATATCAATGGCATTGACTCTTAAATTTCTTATTTGATCACAGGGTGGAGAGGAGGGGTAACTGTAAATGTGTCATAGCCCCTTAGCTCTCTCCAGCAAAAAAAAAAAAAAAAAAAAAAGTGTCACCTCCCAGAATGTGCTAGAAGCTAACAGAGGCACATTGGAGTTGATCATATGATATGCTGCTGGCATAACCAGAAAACTTAGAGAAATGTTACAGCACAGTTGAAGGAGAGGACAGCTGGTAGGCTTGCAGATACTGTCATGCTCATCTTTTGGATTTAGCAATAATGAAGTTCTGTGAGGAAATCAAATAACTCCAAAATGTTTCCAATACTGTTAATTTTTTAGACACCACGCTTCATGGATTTGCCAAAAAAAAAAAAAAAAAAAAAGAAAGTTCAGCACGTTTTCTTCTGTGTGCAAGCTGGGTAAGAGGGACACAGCTGTGTAATTGGCTGGAAATGTGAACAGCATGCTCTTGTACCTGGGAAGGTGTCCCAGAGGTTATGGAAACATCCGGAGTGTGACCAAGCACTTCAAAAGCACAGGTGGCTGGTAAATGGAACAGTTTGTTGCCTGCTCGTTCCCAATTTTGAATGTATCTTTTTGTTTAAAATGTCTTTATCACATACCAAATGCTACAGGAATTGTAGGGGAAATGAACTAAAAGTAGAAACAATATTTCATCATTTGTCATTTGAGAGAAATAATGAATATTTCAAAACCATTTGGCAGGAAGCAAGGAATTATGTCCCACCTTCCCTCTCCCAGGGGCTAAGGCAGAGTTCCTTCAAGTGAGTTCCAGGTTTCTCTGACCCCAGGGGACTCTAAAGGGTGTTATCCTCGAAGAGGGTTCCATGTCTAATTGGAGGACTACTGTGTTAAGCAAAGTTAAACAGGGTTTTTATTGCAGCTTTAAGAGGCATCGTTATGCCAACATTACCATGAATCTAAGAGAGATGGAGAGGCTGAGGCAGGAGAATTTTTGAGACCAGGAATTTAAGACCAGTGTGGGCAACATAGACTTTGTCTGAGAGAGAGAGAGAGAGGGGGAGAGAGAGAGAGAGAGAGAGAGAGAGAGAGAGATTGATTTCCAAGTAGATTTGACCAAACTATTCTTTTTTTTTCTTGGTGCTGGGGATTAAATCCAGGGCCTCGTGCATGCTAGGGACACACTCTACTACTGAGTCACACCTCCACTGTCTTACTTACTTAAAAAAATTTGTGGTAATGGAGATTGAACCCAGGGGAACTCTACCACTGAGCTATACCCTCAGCCCTTTTTAGTTTTTAGTTTGAGACAGGGTCTCTCTAGCTAAGTCATCCAGGCTGCACTTGAACTTGAGGTCCTCCTGCCTCAGCCTCCCAAATTGCTGGGATTACAGGTGTGCACCATGGTTCGGGTTTTTAATTTTTAAAAGGAGCATTTCATGGGACTGCAATTCCAACAAACACGCTTTGGGAAACATTGTATCAAAATCTTCCCTTTGGAAGAGAAGCAAAAAATTCAGGAAAAAAAAAATCAGACCAAGTCACGTCAGATAGTGCATTTGCCTTACTTTGTCAGAACAACAGTATAAAACTAATTTTATTTCCAAGGATTGTAATGTCACATTACTAAATTTAAATTCATTTTTTTCCCCTAAGAGAGATTTAAAGAACATTTCTGAACTACAACTTATGTGAAACAAACTTCAATGTGCAACAATGGCCAAATATGTTCAAGAATTTTATGCGGCATGCAAATGTGGTCCCAGAACTTCCTTTCTGCCACGACTGTCTTACCCAAAGTTCACGGCACTCTGTGCGTGGTTCCAGCAGCACAGGAATGCTCAGAGGGAGCCGTCAGAGAGGGAGCCCATTCCTCCTGGAACTGTTCCATTCGCCCAGCAGCCTTGTTACCTAAAATGAACTGACCTGGAGAGGAGGGTCAGTGGCCTGGGCTGCTGGCCGAGGTGCAGGGACTGAGGGCCGATCCAGGGAGTTCCAAGGCCCGACTGGTCGGCTCTGGCTCTGGGGAAGTTGGCTGCGCTGGCGGAGGGACTGGTAATGTTTTACTAAGCTAATCGGAGCCTACCTTGCTCAGTCTTGTCACATTACACTTTCTGAACTTCAGTATCTGAGTTGGAACCCTGCCTCGGTGGTTATGGCAGGGGGGGCCATGTTGGCTCTGTAGCTTGAGGAACATAATGAAAATGAACCAATTTTCTTTGTTCCGGGGATGGAACCCAGGGCCTTGTGCATGCTAGGAAAGCACTGAGCTACATCCCTCATCCTCATCCTTTTTATTTTTTTAAATTTTGAGACAGTGTCTCGCTAAATTGTTGAGGCTGACCCTGAACTTGCCACTCTCCTGCCTCAGCCTGCTGAGTTGCTGGGATTACGGGTGGGTGCCATTGTGTCCAGCGGATCAGATTTGTTATGAAGCTTTATTTTTTTATTTATTTTGGTGCTGGGGATTGAACCCAGGGGAACTTTACCATTGAGCTCTTTTTATTTTTAGACCAGGTCTCATTAAGTTGCTTAGGGTCTTCCTTGCTTAGTTGCTGAGGCTGGTCTTGAACTTGCGATCCTTCTGCCTCAGCCTCCTGAGCCACTGAGATTATAGGTATTAGTGCCCGGCGAGTGCTTCAATTTTCTGTGGCTTCATAACATGTCAACCCTGAACACGGTGGTTTGCACAATGACCACCTTTGATTTGCTTCTGGTTCTGCCGTCAGGATTCTGGGAAGGGCCCAGAGAGGAGTGCTGGGTAGTCTCACGGGGGGCGGGAGGAGCCAGGGTGACTTCACTCCCATGTTTGGCACCTCAGCTGAAGTGGCTGGGGCATCTTTCTGTCCTCTTGATCTCTCATTCCATAGTCTGTCCTATGCTTCTTCACAAGGTGCTGGCTCCTAAGAAGTCACTTGGTGGCACTTCTGCTGCAATGTATTGGTCAAAGCAAGTCACAGAGCCAACTTAGATTCAAGGGGAGGGAACATATGCCACACCTTTAGATGAGAGGGGTGGCGAAGGCCCCTGGTAAAGGAGCCTATGCATGTTCTGGTGGCGGCAGCGGTGGGGCTGGGTGTTGCTGTGAGGGTCTTCTGAAACAACCACAACTCCCAAATATGTCCTGGGGACAGCCCAATACAGTGGCCATAGGTGAGCGCTGCTGGCTGGGTATTTGCTCTAATTTGAATGTCCCTTCCATCATTCATGTTGAAATCTAATCTCCATGGTGATGGTATTGGGCAGTGGGACCTTTAAGAGGCGATTAAGTCATAGGGCTGCATGCTCATGAAAGCACTTTTGGATGGTGTAGGTGAGTTATCAGGGGAGCGGCTGTGATAGAGGAGTAAAACTCTCTGTCCTGTGCGCTTGTCTACCCTCCCACCACAGGAATATACCCTCACCAGGTGCTGGTGCATGCTCTTGGACTACCCACCCTCCAGAACTATGAGAAGTACTTTCTTTTCTTTATAAATTACCCAGTCTGTCAGGACATGGTGGCACATGTCTGTAATTCCAGTGATTAGGGAGGCTGAGGCAGGAGGATCACAAGTTCAAGGCCAGCCTCAGCAACTTAGCCTGAACCTGTCTCAAATTAAAAAATTGAATAGGGCTGGGAATGTAGCTCAGTGGTAGAGCACCCCTGGGTTCAATCCCCAGAACCAAACTAAACCGATCAAATGAAGAAACTCAGTCTGAAGTATTCTGTGACAGCAGCAGAAAATGGACTGTCTGTCTAAGGAGGGTCAGCTAAGCAGCTCCAGATGACTGTCTTGTGAGGAAGTTCAGGTACAATGTTGTCGAATCTTTTGATTTTTCAAGAGGAGCTGGAAATCCAGATTTTTACATAAATCTACTCATTTTAAAATATAGGCCTAAATAGAAAAAAATGGTGAGAACCAATTCAGATATCCATCTGTGACCTGAAGTTGGTTCATGAGCTGCCAGCTTTTGATCTCTGATGACTAGAACGTCTGTTTCCAGGTTTAATTCTCTCCTGAACATCAGTACCACATACAGAATGGCATTCCAGAGGCGTCTTAGTTCCCACATGTCCAAAATTGCACTTGTCACCTCCTTGGAGCTGGTGGGTCCTGATTCCTGTTCTTAAGTGAGGACGAAGGAAACATAGCATCACTCAGACACCTGGTCCTCTTGGACCCTCCACTTCCCTCTCCACTTTTTCATATTTTTCTATTTTTTGGTACTTGGGATTGAACTGAGGCACGTTTTGTCACTGAGCCACATCTTCAGCCCTTTTTACATTATTTTGACACAGGGTTTCACTAAGTTGCTGAGGCTGGTCTTGAATTTGCAATCCTTCTGCCTCAGCCTCCTTAGTCTCTGGGATTCCAGGTGTGTGCTACTGAGCCCAATCTCTCTTCACTTTTAGGTGATCTTTATGACTTCCCGGCTCTGGCTATTGACAGTCACTAGCATTTGTGCCTTCTCTCCATCTTCTTGCCACTGGTTTTAGACCCTAATTCTCCCTAACCAGGACTGCCTCCACAGCCTCCTAGCTGCCTGCCTCCAACCTTCTCCCTTCACATCTGTCTTCCATAGCTGCACTGTCCACTGTAGCGATAGACACCTGTGGCTATTTGAATTTTAATAAATTAAAATTAAATAAAATAATAAAATTAGTTCCTCAGTCTTATCAGTCACATTTCATGTGCTCAAAAATCACATGTAGTTAGTGGCTTCCATGTTGGACACTGCAAATACAGAATGTTTCCTTCGCTGCAGGAATTTCTGTTGGATAGTGTTGCTGGGTGATCAGTGTCACTTCCCCAACCCCTCTCTGGTTGTCATTTCCTCTGGACAGATAACACCATCTCCTTAGTCTTGCTTACACCCCACCCTGCCTCACGTCTCCAGCTGCACCTCCCATCTTGTCTTCATCCCACCCGCCTCCTTGCGGCCACACCATTCTGGAGGTAGCCGGACAGTGATTGCTTTACCTGACTTCTGGGCATCCTCAGGTAGCGTAAAACCTCCCACAGCACCTCGATGATCCCATCACTAGAGGCTTAGTTCATACAGTGTGCCTGCTTGTGGTTTCGCTGCCACGCCCACACCTGTACAGCACATGCGCAGTACCCTAGGCAGAGCTTCAACACAGCGCTTCAGACGCACTCTGGATTATGAGTCTACCTCTCTGGCAAGGTCCAACTGGGCTTCCTTTCATCTGCATAACCCCGATTTGGGGAGTGGGGTTAGGGACTGATTGGGGACCACATCTTTGAGAACCGTCCCAGGGTTGGCAGCAGGCTTTTGTTTGCAAGAAAATGCCTCACTCACACTGAACTAAAACAGCAAAGGGGTTATATCAGCTCAACTGGCTGGTCAGTGCTGGGGAGGGCCTCAGGGCGGATTTGACCCTTCCGGTGGGGTGGGGAATGGGGGTGGGATGGAGTTCTGTGGGTTCCTCCTCCAGGTATGCGTGGTGCAGCCACCCCTGAGTCTGGCGCCCTCGTGTGGCCTAAGTAGCACAGCTGCTCACAGGGCAATGGCTTTCCGGTTCAGGTCCCTGGAGGGAGGGGGAGGCCCCTTTGGGAGGCTGTCCTAGGAGGCTGAGGATGTGACTTTCTAAGAAGCCCACAGCAACACTCTCTTGGATCCTGATGGGGTCACAGCTTCATCTTGACTCATAACTGGCAGGGATCTACAGGTACGGTATCATATACCCAGCTTAGAACCCATGGAGGGGTCAGTTCCCAGCAAAGCACTTGGGCTGCTTGGGTGCCCTGTGGGTATGTGGGAAATAAAGTTAGGGGTGTAATAAAAAATAAAAGTGGAATGGTTGCTGGGAAGCTATCTGAGGATTACCACAAACCTCCAGGCGGTCCCCTATTATTATTTGGACCTGGAATGTCCCCCAAAGGCTCATGTGTAGAAGGCTGGATCCCCAGTGCAGCTATGTTTAGAGTTGAGGCTCTTGGGAAGTGACTGGATCATGAGGACTCATCAGTGGATTAATCCACTGAGGGCTTCATAGCTGATGGCATTATTGGGAAGTGGAGGAAACTCCAAAAGGTGGGTTCCAGTTGGAGGAAGTAGGTCACTGTGGGAGCAAGGTACATCTTGGCCCTGGTTTCTCTCTCCCTTCTGGCCACCATGAGGTGAGCAGATTTGCTCCACCATGTACTTCTGTCACGAAGTTCTGTCCCAAATCAGAAGCCAGCCAATCATAGGCTGAAACCATGAGCCAAAATAAACCTTTCCTCTTTTAAGTTGATTTTCTCAGGCATTTTGTCACAGTGACGAAGAGTTTATTAACATACCTTCAACAGCTAGCCAGAGGGTAACACCTCTCACCTCCAACTAGGAGTGGTTGAAATTGGAGAGGCGCTTTTGTTCTTTCCCTCTTCTAGTCTCAGGGAGGAACAATCACTATCCACTGCCACTTAATGGAGAAGTCTGGGAATATTGTGCTTGGGGGCAGATCAAAGAGCCCCCACCACAGCTCCAGACACCCAGGATCCTCTGAGTCCCAGTCCTTGCCAGCTGTGGGGCCTGGTCTGAGTCTGCCCTCCACCCCTGTGCTCCCTTCCCTGTGCAATGGGGTGGGAGGGGGATTTCTCTCAGCTTAACTAACCCTCCTGTGACCTCTCTAGGCACTCTGAAAGTGTGGCAAAGGAATTGGAGGGATACTCAATTCTTCATGGGGAGCTCTGAAGGCAACCAGGTCAGAGCCCTTCTCTCAATCTGATCCAGCAGGTCCTGGGAACTAAGAAGAAATAAAGGACTCTGGATAGAATGATGGGACCTCTGGAGCAGGACAGATGCCTTGCAAATATGGAAATGTTCTTTCTTCCTTCTCATTAGTTTGAACTTCTCCCTGGGAGATGCTGTGACGTCATGTAGGCTAGAACCCTCTGAGAAGGAACTGGTGAATCTGCAGCGCCCTCTAGTGGGAATTCTGAAAAGGAACCAAATTCGAGAATTCCCTTGGTTGTCACTGGGGGCTTCCAGCAGCCTCTAAGCCCCCTCCCTCAGTGCTCCTGAGTAGACAGCAAGGGTTTGCCTCTTCTCCATCCCCCTGCTGAAGTCGAAATGCTATCTAGGGCTGCAGGACCCCAACCTGAGGCATGCTATGAAGGAAGACGAAGGGAAAGCATGGTGGAGAGAGAATTTTCTGAAGGAAGGAGTCCATGCTGGGGGGTTGGGAAGGCCCCGTCTTTAGGTCCATTCTTTGTGAAACTCAAAGGGGGTCCAAGCTGGTTGGGACTTCATTTCTTCTCAGAAGGAGTAAGCACTTCAATAATAAACCTGCATGCATGGCAAAGGTGCCCTTGGGGAGAATTAAGGAACGGGGTGGCAAAGGGGACCCTTGTTCCTCCATCTCCATTTTCTAGTGGAGAAGATGTCAGATTACTGAGAGGCCAGGAGGCTCGTGGGGGTGATCTGTAGCTCTAGAGGTAGCACAGCAACAGCAGAAGAAATAAATCAGAGGACATATTCTGGACAGATAAGGAACCAAATCTTCCTATGGTGTCTGGAGAATCGAGAATTCTGCCATTCCTGGCCCAGGGTGAAGGGGACAGGGATAGAGAACTGCTGCTTATTTGTGAATGCTGAGGATGGTGTGTGGACCATCTGAGTCCACTCCCACCTCCTTCTGTGTGCCTCTCTGGACTGCAGAGCCCTGAAAGCCAAGCCCCACACTTCCCTGGGCTGTGGCAGCCAGGGAGCATCAGGTACCACCAAACAGAGGAGTTTGTGCAGGGTTCAGAAGGAAGTGTGGTCGACATCGGCTTCCTGCTACTTTTTCTGCTTACCAGCAAGGTTGTGCCAGGTGTTTGTGGCCTCTGTGTCTTGTTCCAGCATCTGGTCACCAGGTTACTGGTGTTGGGTGGTAGTTTTGGTGGCAGCAGCTGCCAGAGCAGCCATTTTGGAACCACAGAAGGGACATGGTAGAAGGTTGGTGTGTCCACAACGGTCCCATGGGGAAGGAGCCTCCTGCCTCCTGCTTGCCCAGCTGCCCCCTTTCTTTCCAGCCTGTGACTGTATGAGCACCTGATTCTGTGCTGAGTATCTGTTTAACCTAGAACAGTTTTTCCGGCATGGTTGGTGCAGGGGCCGTGCAGGAGGAGTTGCCTTGAACGAATCTGCTTCTCTAACAGGTCCTGGGCCCCCAACTCTGTCAGGAAGGATCACACTGGGTAGGTGGGTAAGTGGGGAAGAATCCTCGCGGTGTGGGGCTGGAGAGAGTGCTGTCTCACAGAGGCCAGAACCACAGGCGCAGGAGGAGGGCAGGCGTAGGTAGAGGCAGATGCTCCTGGGAAGGACCAGCCTCTGGGTGAATGGTGACCTTAACCAAAGCGATCTTGAGGACTGTAGGTCCCCTTCTCTTCTCTCCCCGCCCCAGGTATTCAGTCCAGAAGGACTTTTGGTCACACACAATGGCCCTGTTCTCCCTCCTCCTCTGTTACCCACAGCTACTCTCTGGAAAGATCTAGTGGGTTCACCGACCTGGCAACATTAGAGGACTCAGACCTTGTGCCAGCCCCAAAGGTGGTGATGGGGAGACAGGGGGCCCATAGGAGCTGCCTTAGAATGAAAGTCCCCCTGAAAGCAAGGATGAAGGCTGTCCTTAGGCATGGCAGGCACCAGCAGGGTGATGTTGGGATATCCCAAAAGCAGATACATGAAGAGGCACCTCAACGGGGCCTTGCTATGGTGTTACGAGGTGTGGCCGTTTAAGACAGGGTCTCCCATTCTTTGACACTCCCCCCCCATGGAACTGGGAGTCAATTTCCTCTCTCCCTGAAATCGGGTGGGCTTGTGACTGCTGCCACCAGTGGGGTGCCGAGGAAGAGAGGCCATGGGGTTACCTCACAAAAGGCCAGGCAGCTTTGGCCAGGGGGTCCTGGAAGCTGTCCTTTGGTTGTCCCTCTCTGACACTCTGCCTCAGAACCCGCTGTGGCATCAGGAGCAGCCTCAGCCATGTGAAGAGGTGCCCTGTGGGTGCTCCAGTTGGCAACGCCGGCTGAGTCATCCGATGTGTGAGTGAGCCTGGAGATGGCTGCTGACCCAGCCCCCATGTCCCTGTCGTCCTAGAAGCGAGTCCTCCCAGCGAGGCTCAGGCTCCGTCGCTGTTCCACCTGCCTCTGGCCTTGGGCCCCCACACCGCAGAGTGGTTGCCTTAGCACGCCCCCAGGTGGGCGCGGGTTTGAAGCAGAGCAGTAGCTCAGGCCACCCGGGCTCACTGTCCACGCCAGGGCGCTTCTGTGGGATTGCCGCCAAGCCCAACACAGTGGGTTGTGGTGGGACAACCCCACACTGGAGTCGCAAAGTCTAGCGTGCACCTTGAGCTGTGCAGACAGACCGCAGATGCTGGAAAGTCATGACTGCGCGGCGGGCACAGACCACGCCCCGCCAAGGTGGCCGACCCTCCCACGAGGCTGCTGGGGCCTCCTCTCGGGGCTCAAGGTCTTCACCCATGCCCCGAAGTAATCCCAGGACTCCCAGGGTGGAGATTTGGGGGAGAGCTTACTGACATGTAGTGGGGGCATCTAGTCACCTTCCCCCTTCCCAGTGCCCCTCCCACTCTCCCTTGCCCCTCCAGCCTCTTTCCCCTCTGTACCCCAGTATTTTTTCCTATAATGCAAAGGAGCATCCCCCTGAAATCTAGTCACCACTTGTCACGGAGACCTCGGGTGTGTCCTCACAGGTGGAGTAGTCTCTGTTTGGCCAAGTAGGTGTACAATCCGCACTGTACCTGTTACTCTAGTGGTGGGGGTGACTGGCTCCAGTGGCTACTGCCTCTGGACTAGGCAGGGTTGGCCTTATCTCTGAGTCTCAGTGTCCCCATCTATAAAACAGAGACAGTGTTGAGTCCCATGGAGGGGAGCTGTCCTTCTCATTAGATTGCCGGTGGTGAACTAGCCTCAGGGGAAGTTCACACAGTTGAAGACAATGCCCAGGAGCCAGTCTGGTGGCTCCTGGGAGCAAAGACAATGTCATTTCATGGGTAATTCTTTCCTGGAATTCACAGGGATATAGGTTAGTCTACAGATTTTGAGTCTATTGCATTAGACTCAAAATAACAGTGGCTTAACCACAATGGAAGCTTAATTTTCTCTTAGTTTTCCTTCTGGGAATGGAATGCAGCTCCGGATTCTAGTAAGAGTCTCAAGCTGTTTCTATCTTGTTGCCCCAGAGGCTGAAGGGCAAGTTTGAGCCAAGCTGGATGGCTGCCATCAACTCTGTGTTCCAACCAGCGGCCCGAGGCAGGAGAGGGTGTGTTCCCAACCTCATCACTTCTACTGGCATCCTGTTGTCCAGTCCTCAGTCATGTGACGCCCCTGCCAGCTACAAAGGATCCTGGGAAACACCATGGGTGGCCGTGTGCCCTGATACACATTAGGGCTCATTTTTTCCACAGAAGGGGAAAGCAGATAGCAGGGAAGAACGAAGAGTCCGCTGAACCAGGCACAGAGGCGTGAGCCACCTTGACCTACTCCTCCCAGGCTTGCTCAGCTCTTGAGGGTGGGAAACCAGGGCTGGAGTTACAGAAATGGAGGGGACTGGCCTTGTCCTCAAAGGACCACCCATTTCTCAGCAAACTTGAGCCGGTCGAGGGTGTTTCGGGAACTCTCTGATGGACTGAACCACCCAGCCAATTTCTGAGTACTCCAAGTTCTGGCCGTGACCAGACTCTCCTGCCTGGGGAGAGTCTATCCCTGGATCTTGTTGGCCACCTTTCTGGTGCAGTGTCTTCAGCAGTGGTCAACTAGTCACAGGAAATATGCTTTCCTCTAGCTGTCAAGATTTTTTTTTTTTTTTTTTTTTTTGCGGTGCTAGGGATTGAACCCAGGGCCTTGTGCTTGGGAGGCAGGCACTCTACCAACTGAGTTATCTCCCCAGCCCAAGGTGTTTTTTTTAGGATGTAGCCGACAGATTTCATCACTCAGTTTTCTCCATTTCAAGGTCCACGTCAACCATTTTTATTGGAATGTGTCGGAAGGGCAAAGCTTTGTCCCCACAGAACAAGCAGTCTGCTTCCTGCAGATAGTATGGATCCAATTTCTTCTTCTGCCCTGGCTGCCTTGAGGCTTCATGGCTGCGTGTTGCTAGGCAGGCTGGCCTTTGGTATTCTCTGTTTTCTGGGGGCCTGCATTTTAGTTCTCTGCATTGGCTACGACTCTGAAGCGTGTTGCCTCCCACGTTCTCTCTCTCTGGAAAGAAGCAGGCTATCATTACCAACAAAATAGAAAGCGAGAGCTCACTAATTGGGGGGGAAATGAAGCCCGTGGCCATGAGGGGTGGTACCATCCCTGATTTGTTTTCCAGCAGCTGGGGCAGAAGGGGAGGAATTAGCAGGCTGTCTCAGAAAGATGGAGGTGGAGACTGGAAAGCAGCAAGCCCTGAGCTGCGGGGAGGAGCTCTCGTAGGCAACTGGGACACTTGGGCATGGATCCCAGTTCTTCCATCTGGGAGCTGTGTGACCTTGGGCAAGTCACTTTGCCTTTCTGTGCACCAGGTTGGTGGGAGGGTTAGATGTTTATTGCCTACAAAGGGTGAGGAGAGAGCCTTGCACTCAATAAATGCTCAATAAATGTACATTTGCGTCGTGCTCATAATGGGTGGAGGAAGGATGGGGAGAAGGAGATACACAAGCATTATGGAATCCCTTAGCTTGGAGTGGAGCTGACGAAAAGTTTGGTTTCATTTGTCCATCAAGGAAATGCAAAGTTAAAACCAGAATGAGATAGCCAGCTCTGTATTTCTGGGAGCCTAGCTAAAACGGAAAAGACTAACAATAATTAGTGTTGGTGAGGGTTTGGAGCAGCAGGATTTCTCGCAGGCTGCTGGTGGTTGTATTAGCTGATATAGCCACTCTGGAAAACAGTTTGGTGTTAAGTATTAAAGATGAAAGCAGGCAACTTGGGAGGCTGAGGCAGGAGGATCAAAAGTTTGAGGGCAGCCTCGGCAACCTCGGCAAGACCATCTCTCACAATAAAAAAGAGAAAGATCTGGGGATTTAAGTAGAAGGAAAAAGATAGAGCTATAGATCAGTGGTAGAGTGTCCCTGGGTTCAATTCCCAGTACCAAAAATTTTTTTTTTTTTTATAAAGTCACATGAGGCTGTGTCATGTGGAAAGGGAGGGTTGGGCATGAGAGAGCCCTGTATGGGAGTTAAGCAGGTGTTTGCTTTGCTGTAGTTTAGTGAGCACGTTTAATTTTTGTATATGTATGTGAGTTTTTTTTTTTTTTTTTTTCGGTGCTGGGGATTGAACCCAGGGCCTAGAGCTTGCAAGGCAAGCACTCTACTGACTGAGCTATCTCCCCGGCCCTATGTTATACTTCTTAATTAAAAAAAATGTTAAAACTAAGATATCTGTTTGTCTATATTTATCTATGAGCCTGAGAGGACTTGCCCCCTTTTTCTGGGGTGGGGTCTCAGCAGTTGGCCATCTCCCTGGGGGCCCTAGGAAGGAGGCGCTCATCCCACGCTGGCTCAGCTCAGCCCTCAGTGGGGCCTCACGCCTGTGCAGGTCTTCCTCACCGCTCAGCCTGGGTGAGTCTCCTGCTGTGAGCAGACGGGCCTCTGCTCCTGGCCTCTCCATGACCAACCCTGGAAAGGCCGCGTCCCTGACGGCCTAGGACACACGGACCAGGCCTCGCTCTGCCTGCTGCTGCTTTGCTGTGTGCCTCCAGGGGTGGGCCTATGCTTCTTGGCTGAACCCTTTATCAAAGCTCTTTTGAGCACATGTTCTGTAGTGTGGCTGCTCGGTACTGAGGACCGAGCCCTCGGGCTCACAGTCTGGCTGGGAGTAAACGTGGATCAGCTAGTCCCTCAACGGATGACAAATCCCAAGTGCTACAAGGGATGGGCAGGGACTAGGAGGGAGGGAACTGGAAGTGTGCCTGGGAGTGACACGTGACCTTGAATCTGAGGTTTGTGAAGGACTTAGTCGAACA
The DNA here is from genome assembly GCF_902686445.1 of Sciurus carolinensis. Classification (NCBI taxonomy): domain Eukaryota; kingdom Metazoa; phylum Chordata; class Mammalia; order Rodentia; family Sciuridae; genus Sciurus; species Sciurus carolinensis. Next base: position 112,282,453 of record NC_062216.1, read on the forward strand.
GTTAACTGGGGATGGACGAGCATTCTAGGCAGAGGGAATGGCATATGCAGACTGCCCATGGGGACAGGACAAGCATCCTGAGCAGCAGCGTCGGGTTTCAGCCCCAACAAGGACTCTGGATGAGGGTGCCAATGTGTTCTGGCACTTCCAGACCTTACATGGAGCCTCCCAGCTTGCTGCTAGGATAGTTTATGCTAACTTGAAATGCCAGAGCTGCCCTGGCAGACAGTGGGGGAAGGGAAGGGAAGGTTCTGGGAAAGCCATGTGGGGGGTGGGTGTTCTGTGCATGGCTAGATCATCCAGAGGAGGATTTCTGTTCTTGGGAAGGATCCGAGGACACACCATATATACACCAAGTGGAAAAAGAATGGGCTGATGGGAAGCACTGTCCCTTCCACATTCAGGATAACTTGTGGGGGAAGAGAGGGTACAGGCAATCAGGTGTCCTAGCCAAGTTCAGGCTGGACTTGGCTTAGAATTCAATGCAGAACCTAATTGTATCATTCTTTTATATTTTTTTTGGGTACTGGGGATTGAACTCAGGGGTACTCGGTCACTGAGCCACATCCCCAGCCTTAATTTTGTATTTTATTTAGAGACAGGGTCTCACTGAGTTGCTTAGTGCCTCACTTTTGCTGAGGCTTGCATTGAATTCAAGAGCCTCCTACCTCAGCCTCCCAGTGGCTGGGATTACAGGCATGTGCCACCGCGCCTAGCTAGTTGCTGTTTCTTTGATCCCCAAATGTATAACTGGGGTTGAACAGAGCAAGTACTACCTCCACACTGAGTCCTTGGCTGTGGGAAGGGCTATCACTGGAAGAGGCCAAGTGAAATGCCCCTCCCGCCAAAGCCAAGAGCATAAATCAAAACCAGCACTAGAGTGTGGCCATGAATGCCATCCCTAAGCCTGTGAAAGACTCAGGAGTAGTGATGACTATCACATCTCCAGGTAAAGCACCAGCCTGGTCTCAATGGAAAGTGGACAGAACCTGGTAGACGGACTGTCATGACCAGTGGGCAAACACTAAGTTCTGGTGAGGGGCAAAGGGGGATTGGAAAATAAAGATTGACAGACTCAGATCTTGAAGATTAGGTTGGGATCAGGTGGGGCCTGCTCTCTGATGGAGATGCAGGTCTAAAGAATTAGGCCAATAATCTTTATTTATTTATGTCTCATTATCAGGTTAAAGACTATGAAAGCATTATTCTTTGTATTCAGGAAAGTTAGGGAAACTAGGACAGCTATGTAGCTTTTCCTCAGTTGCAATCCACAGTTGCAAAGTGCAATTTAGGAGCTTTGTGTAGCTCTTAAGAAAGCCCATTGTTAAAAGTTGCTATAAGGCGGGCAGGAACCGGAGAATCGGAGAATCAAGCTGGAGAAACACCGAGGTTGTCTAGCATAAGAATTTCTTTTTTCCCGGGAGCTGTGTGCTGAGATCGAGGTCAGAGTTGATAGGGCTCTTGCACAGAGCCTGCTCATACAGGGCATTGCTACAGCAGCTAGGCATCCTGTGCCCTTGTACAGAAACATTCCCAGAAACCTGGCATGCCACAGCCACGAGGGCATCAGAGACCCCTGATCTCAGTAACTGCTCCCCCATCCTCCATCACTGCTCCCAACAATGGTCATAGACTACCACTGTGTGACCAAGTAGGAGTCCCCGTTGCAACGGCCACGCTAGATGTGGTGTCTGCTAGAGAAGAAGAAACCAAGCTGCGATATTTAGTGAACAAACACTGATTCTGCAGCTGCGTTCTCATCTTCTTCTAATTCAGCTAGAGAAGAGGAGCACGAGGCAGTTCACATCACACCAACTGGGCAGTAATATAATTTGCAGCTTTGCCCCAGGGTTATGTTAAATTTCTTGCTCTCTGCCATATCTGTTTGAAGAGGATCTGGACTCTGGACATCTGCACATCCAGTTGACCTGTCACATCATGGTATTGCACTAATTGGGTCAGATGAGCAAGTGACTGTACCTAGGAGGCCCATAGCCACCGCTCCTTCTCACAGAGGCATTTGCTTTTTCTTTTCTCTTTTGGTGGTGGGTACTGGCGAATGAACCCAGAGGCTCTTAAGCTCTGAGCCACATCCCCTTTTTTGTATTTTATTTAGAGACAGGGTCTTGCTGAGTTGCTTAGGGCCTGGCTAAGTTGCTGAAGCTGGCTTTGAACTTGTGATCCTCCTGCCTTAGCCTCCCGAGTGGCTGGGATTACAGTTGTGTGCCACCATGCTCGGCTTACAGAGACATTTTCATTTGAACAACTGTATTCATGGTTGTCCTTTCAGTTACATCCCTAGTCCTTTTATATTTTATATTTATTTTTTGGTACCAGGAGTTGAACCCAGAGGCACTTAAACACTGAGCCATATCCCCGGCCCTTTTTATTTTTTATTTTTTAAATTTTGAGACAGGGTCTTGCCAAGTTGCTTAGGGCTTCACTAAGTTGCTGAGGCTGGCTTTGAACTTGTGATCCTCCTGCCTCAGTGTCCCGAGCTGCTGGGATTACAGGCATGTGCCGCCCCACCCAGCTTCTCACAGCTGTCCTAACCAATCATCACCAACTTGTTGAGTTGAAAGAACAGAAATTTATTCTCTCACGTTCTGAATTCTGATTAGGCCAGGAGTCCCTAGTTATGGGGGCTGCAAGGCTGTGCTGCCTCCAAAGGCTCTAGGGCAGAAGGCTTCCTCGCCTCGGCCGGCTTCTCGCAGCGAGGTGTCCCTGGCGTGCGGCACATCACTCTAGACTCCGAGTCTGTCTTCATCTTATTCTTTCTTTCTGTGTCCACGTCTTCTCTCCCCCAGCCCTGCCCTCACATACAGAATCCATCAATCCGTCAACCAGTCACTCCGTCAGTCACGGGGTTTAGGGTCCACTTGGTAACCCCGGATGCTCTCGGCTGGACAGCCTTTTGATTCCATCTGCAAAGACACTTTTCTCAAATAAGGCCACACTCACAGCTTCTGGGACGTGGGCCTATCTTTTACAAGCCATCATTCAAACCACTTCAAGGACTAAAGTTTTGGGTCTAAGCAATTGGTCTCCTGTGGGTGGGAGGAGAGCCCCGTGGGCCCCTACGGATTCCATCTGGAAGTCTTCAGATTTCCCCACAGCTGCCTCTGCCCGTTCAGATGTAAGAGCCGCAGGGTGGGGCCTATGCTCCTCTATCTTCGCTGTCTGGCTGTGCACACAGCAGGCGCTCAATGCATACAGTAGGCTCTGCCTCTCTCTGAGGGCACTCTGGGGCTGCAGGTGGCACGAGGCTGAGGGACCCAGAAAGATGTGCAGAGAGAAGGACTGAGCACAGGATCTCCTGGAGCCCAGCAGGAAAGGGCTTGGCATCCTTAGCATGGGTCCGCTTAACTCCCCCCAGAGTGGCTGGAGGACGTTCTGCCAAGCCAGACCCTCAATGTGGACATTGTCACTGGCGGACAGACTCGCACTTCTCCCAGCCCCGGCCCACACTGTCAGCTCAATGGTCAGCTTTAGGGTCTTCCTGTGACAGCTGCCACTCTGGGCCCTCTCCTGTTCAAACACCTCCCATGGCTCTCCACTTCTGCTGAATCAAGTCTAAACTCTTTCAAGGTCGGCCATCATGGGGAAGTTGGTTACCTTGCCAGCCTGAGAATCCTTTCCTAATGTCCTTCTCCTTATGGCTGCTTCACAAACCTAATCCTTTTCTTGACACTGTCCCCTCCTGAGGAACAGTTTCCCTCCAGCAAACCTAGCCCTTGACCATCTTTAAAGGCCCAGCTCTCTCTTACTGCAAACATCCAGATTTCCCAAGGTAGAAGCGATCCTTTGGTCTGCCATGTCTACCTTAAAGCACTTCCTTCTTTCTATCTTGTCCCATTACTGTTTGTGAACAGGACTCATTTCCAATATAGAGGTAACCCCTGCTGGCACGAGCCATGTCCAGCTCACTTTTAAGATTCCTAGAACCTCACACATAGTACGTGCTCACTAAATATTTTCAAATGAGTAAGATACCTGTTGTAGTTCTTGCACATTGAACTTCTTTAGCCACAGAGGCAGGGTTCTGAGGAGAGAGCTGCATGAAGCTTCCTGACCTTGGGACTTTATTCTGTGGTGGTTGGTGTGGGGGCATGAACTGAGATTTCCCTGTGGGACCTTTCCTCCAAGGTTGGTCGTGGTTCATTGTGGTTCATTGTTTACCTATATGATAGAGTTGGCTTGAAACTTTGGAAACTTTGTCTTAAAGAATTAATGAAATTTAAACAATATAGTTTATACCTATGAACTATTAATATAAGCCTTAAAGAACAAAATGAGGGCCAGATGCGGTGGTGCATGCCTGTAATCCCAGTAGCTCAGGAGGCTGCGACAGGAAGATGGTGAGTTCAAAGCCAGCCTCAGCAATGGAGAGACCCTAAGCAACTCAGTGAGACCCTGTCTCTGAATGAAATACAAAATAGGGCTGGGGATGTGGCTCAGTGGTTGAGTGCTTCTGAATTCAATCCCCAGTATCCGCCCCGCCCCCCCCCAAAAAAGAATGAAATGAGGACCCAGGAGTCCCCCACCCAGCTTAATTGAAAGTGATGCCCTATCTCTTCCTTGCCCCTATAAAGCTCAGAAAAGGCACAGCTGAATACATGAAGCCTCTGCCAGACCACTAGGTTCTGAACTCTTCACCTCACCTTGCGTTCATACTAAAATGGAATTTGGACCATGAACAAAGGAAAAATTTCATGACACAGTTCTGCCGCAATCTGTCTTCTGATTGGTGACCAGATGAAGCAGATCAGGTGTGCAGAAGTCACTAGAGCAATGAATGGCACCTTCATGGTTGGAGGTGGTTGGTGCTGGGGATGTTAACCAGATCTTTTTCTTTGGAAATCCCTCTAGGTACCTCCTTCCAAAACCTCTGCAGTGCATATTTCTGTCCCTAGATGGCGCTGCTGCACCATGCCCTGGCCAGGGACAGTCTGGGGAGAGGAGGTACTTTGGATTTTGGAGATGGGAGAAATGCTTTATACTGAGAAGTGAAACTCTGACCCAAACTTAACGCGTCAGAGTTAGTTGCTAATTTTGCTGAGCATAAATCCCGATCCACTTACTGTCTGCATGGCTTTGGGCAGATTGAACATGTGGAGTGGAGAACAGCAGAGCCTGACTTAGAGGATTTTGGGGATAATTGAAATGATTTCCTTCATATGAAGTGTTTAGAACAGTGCCCAGCACATAGCAAGTGCTCAATAAAATTCTAGATTTTTTTTGTTCCTTTTCAATTTGCATTGCAGTGACCTTTCTCATCTCTTGAGGGCAGGGACCATGGCTTGCCACTCATCTCTACTTCTCAGGTGACTGGCACAGAGCAGGCACTTCGTAAAATATTTCTCTCTCTATCCTGTACCCATCACATGAGAAGAGAGAGTTGCTGTGTTCCAGTGAGACCAGGCCGGGCCTTATAGGAAGGTGAAGGGGTAGGTCGATTGGCAATCCGAGTTGTCCAAGAATGAAACAGTCTTCCTGGTAGAGTGAGCTCCTGGGCATTGGAGGTGTGCAAGCAGAGGTCACCTGCCACACAGGGAGGTGCAGAGGGGACCCTGGTTCAAGTGCAGTCTGGAGGTCACATTTCTAAGTGAAATGCTGATAGTTGCTGGGGTGCTGGTTGTGAGAGAGACAGGAAGGCCTGGGAGGGTGGGGATCCGATGGCATTAGGGGAGACAGGACCCTGATGGGGAGGGGAGAGACGTGTGAGGCAGTTCCAGGCCTTAGCCTCCCTGTCAATATCTAGGATGGACGAGCTTTGAGTAGAGGGTGGGCCGTGAGTGGCTCTGGGTGTGCCCTTGACCTTGGCTGGGCCCGCAGTCATTTTCTGGGGTGAAAGTTGCTGCCTGTGGGATCTCCGTCCCCCATCGATCCCCTGCCCACACTGCCCTCTTCTGACAGTGTCTTAGTTTGCTGAGTGACTCCTCTGCCCAACTGGTTGCCCTGTCCCCCACGCCTACCGGCAACAGAAAGAGCTTTCCCGAAGGAGAAGGCGTCACACCTGTTCTCCCTGCTCTGCCTCCGTCTGCTAGCAGGAGGGAGCCTGGGAAATCTTCCATCCAGGGCTTTGGGGGCTTTGTCCTTGCCTGTCCCTCCTTGCATGACTGGCTGGCACCCCTGCTCCTTCGTGTCTTGACCTTCAATATATCCTTCCCTGACCGTCGGCATGAACTTCAAACCCTCCTCCTGGCCACCCCACCCTTCCATGTTTTATTTTTCTCCACAGCAGTTGCCACTTAACATGGTATGTTTAAGGCTGCCCATGGAATTTGCAGGCTCAATGCAAAGTGAAAATGAGGGCCCCTTGCTTAAAAATGAAGAACTAGACAGCAACAGAGGAGCACTGAACCAGGCGCAGGGCCCTTCTGGGTGTGGGCTTGTGGAGTGACCCTGACAATGTGGCACTTATGTGTTTATTGTCTTTCTTCCCCAACAGGGAGGTAGGCCCCATCAGGGGAGGGATCCTGGGTTATCGCAGTAGTACCTTTTAGAATCTGTTACATGTAGCCGGGTGCGGTGGCACACGCCTGTAATCCCAGTGGCTTAGGAGGCTGAGGTAGGAGGATGGTGAGTTCAAAGCCAGTCTCAGCAACTTAGTGAGGCCCTAAGCAACTCAGTGAGACCCTGTCTCTAAGTAAAATACAAAAAAGACGGGTTGTGGCTCAGTGGCCAAGTACCCCTGAGTTCAATCCCTGGTACAAACAAAACAAAGCAAAACAAACAAACAAACAAACAACCCCCCCCGAGACATCTAGAATGTAGTAGGTACTCAGTAAACACATATTAAATGAGTGAAAGAGAAGTGCACATAGGAGGTCAGCTCTGAAGGAGCACTTCCGCCAGCCAGTGGGTGTAGGGAAAGGAGGCACATTGGAGTTCCGTTGGAGAGATGAGTGCAGGGCTGGGGAAAGCTATCCCAGCTTGAGTGATTGCAGTAGGATGTGCTCTGGTTCCAATCTACTGTGTGACCCTGAGTAAGTTACTCAATATCTGACCTTAGTCTCTTCTTTAGTTCCCCCACCCAACTTTTTTGTTTGTTTGTTTGTTTGCAGTACTGGGAATTGGACCCAGGGGTGCTTTATCACTCAGCTACATCCCCAGTCTTTTAATATTTTTTCTTATTTTTGCTGAGAAAGGCCTCAAACTTGTGATCCTCCTTCCTCAGCCTCCTGAGTTGCTGGGTTTACAGGCATTTAGTTCCCTTGTCATAGGGATGATACAGGGGACAGTGAAGAATACTGAGTACACAGAGTACAGGGTACAGTAATGATAGGATGGCGTATTTGGTGTCTGTGGGCTGGGAGAGGGTGGACCTCCATGCATCGGTGTCTGGGAAACAGTGGACAGTGGGTGGAGCATTGACCCCAGGGCCGGAAGGACTGCTGTGGGGCTCCTGAAGGGAGAGAGGCGAGGGGACTGGAACCAGGGGTGAGGGAACCTTGCTTGGGAAGACCTCTAAAGTTCTGGACCTGAGGACATGGTGCTCCGAGGCAGAAGAGTTGTCTTCCTCCTTGCCCCTCGGCACCCTGCCCGGGGCAGGCCCCTGAGGCTGGGAGGGCTAAGGATTCAGCTGGCCGCTCTCCAGACAGAGTTCTCATGGAAGACACCGGCCATGGAGGCAGCAGGGCCTCCGCAGGGAAGCAGGAGCAGAGCGAGGGCCCTTTACAAGGTTTCACTCCTGGGGTCCCCCCGAGATAACAAGGGAGACTTCCTGGTGGACAGCAGGAGGCTCTGAGGCACAAAGGGGGCCTCAGGAGCCCCTCTGATTTGGCATGGATGTCAACATGACCACATTTTTATCCACGGGCTGGTGACCTCAGCACAGCACCTAGAAATTAGTACATGCTCAATAAACAGGAGTTGACACCTGTGTCGTTGGTGCGTGTTCTGGGGAGGGCTCTGCAGGGAACTGAGGCCAGGCTGGTGGGTCATGACAAGCACAAGGGGGGAGGGGACCTTACCAGCATCTTATCTACACCAAGCTCACTTTGAGAAGATTTACTCAAGGATGGGGTCAGAAGCCAGAGAGGGGAACCGTGGGACGTAAGGAATCTCCCTGCTCCCGGCCATGTCCCTAACTCTCCAGGGCTTCAGACAGGAGCTCCCACTTCCTGCTGGTCTCCTCTGGGATGCTGTTCAGGTCCCTCAAGCCCAGGTGTCCAAGACAAGTTCTTCAACTCCCTCCCCAGGACTGTGGTCTTACCATCCACCCTGGGGCCAGAATCTGGGAGTTGCATGGGCTTCTTCCTTCTCCAGTCCCCAGCCCACCCCACCGCCAAGTCTAAGGCCAAAATCCACAAGGCAGCCGCCATCGGCCTCTGCTCTCTGCTGCTCCTCCCTGGCCTGTTCTCCGTGCCGAGACCTGTGCCGAGACCTGTGCCGAGACCTGCCCCGTTTCTCTTCAGGCTCACCTCCTCTGATTTGGCCCTAGGTGCTCAGTAAAGTCAAAGAGTGGAGGGCGGCTAGGGGTGCTGGGGCACCGAGAATTCTTTGGGGCCTGGGGCCTGACTGGATCCCACGGTCGTCGGCTGGGGGCGCTCCTGCCCCACGGAACCCTAGTGTGTGGGGGTGTCTCCTGCGCAGCTGGCCTAGCCAGACTGGCAGGTCTGGTCTGGGTGCGGGCGGGAGGTGGGAGGGTTTCGGAGCAGCGCGTCTGTGCGTGGGTGCAGGCCAGGGGCCAGCTGGGAGCTGGGTGCGCACACTAGCTTGGAGTGTGTTTGTGTGGGGGCCTCAGCTGTGCCGTGGGCTGCTTAGAGCTGCCCTGGCTCCTTGCCTGGCCACAGCCCAGGCCAGGAGACCCTGCAGGAGTGTTACAAGGCTGGGCCAGCTCTGGTCATCTCCCGGCAGACCGTCCCCAGGGATCCCTACCTCTTCACCCACTTGGGGCAGCCCTGTTGGGAGGGAAGGCTTTGGGGTCTAATGCCCACTCTGCCACTTGGTCTGTTACTTAAACTGTTTGGCCTCAGTGTCCTTGTAAATAAGGGGACAAGACACACAGGTCACAGAACTGTCATGAAAACTGGAGCTGGGTGTGGGACGCTCTTAACTCCTGGTTTCCACAGTGACAAAAGGGATGGAGAGGTCAAGCAGAGACCACCATGAAGTCCCAGTCCCAGTCCCCGAGTACTAGCCAGGGGGCGAGAGTGGCCCAGAGAGCCTGCAGTTCTGGAGACTGGAGGCCTGGAGGGTGGCAAAGACCACCGATAGCCACAGGACAGGGGAGGAGGAGGGACCGTCAGAGAGGAGGGACTGTCAGAATTCAGAGCACAGTGGTCTGGGCTTCAGAGAAGCAGACCCCCTAGATGGCCAGCTGCGGGGGGGATTCAGCAAGGGCCTCTGGGAGGAGGTGGGGCACCACTGGAGCTGGTCTCGAAAGGACGATGGGATTTCCCAGGGAAGGGGGGCCCTCTGGGTGTGGAGGGAAAGCTGCAGGGCCTGTCTGGAGGGCAGCGGGGTCCTGCCCGTCAAGCGGGGTGTGCAGTGGGATCAGGCTGGGGCAGGGTTGGCAGGATGCAAGGACTTGACTGCTGGTGCAAAGGCCTCAGTGGCAGGTGGCAGACTGAAGTATTTGAGGGGCAGGGATGCCATGCCGAGCTGTTTCCGGAAGAATCTGCACAGCCATGGGCCACTGGAGAAGGGATAGCAGATCCCTCTGCAAGTGCAGTGGAGGGACAGGGCCTGAGCCAAGGAGACCAGCTGGGATAAGGCAAGAGGTGCCAGGGCCTGGCGTGGAAGGCAGCTAGAGGAAGGGAAGGTTCCCTAGGAGGAAAATCTCCTTCTCCCCTTGGTCTACACGGTAAGGAATTGAGATTAGATGACCAAAAGAACTTCCTGGGCCCAGATCTGAACATGCCCTGTCCCTTACCTGTCCCCGAGTCCTTTGCTGCCCCCTAGCTCCTACTACCCCCAGGCATCCCTAACTGTTGACTAGGCTTTGGGCTGAGCCCTGGCCTGGCTGAGGCCTGAGGTGGGCCAGGGAGTGTAGGATCCTACCCCACTGAGTAATAGGTGACGTGTTGTGACTTGGCTGCAACCCCTCATGTGCCTGCCAGAGAAGGGTCTGGGGGTCCTGCAGAGTTTGTGACAGGGACTCAGCCAAAGGGCTTCAGGTGGTAGCAGAGGGAGGTATTTTTTCAGTGAGCTGGGGCAGCCACCTGGGAAGTGAAGGAGGGTACCCAGGGTGAGACCAGCCAGTCGTGCCTGGCTGTCTTCCCCAGAGGCCACCTGCGGGCCTTTAGGAGGGCAGGGTCTGGGTGTTGGAGGGGTGCTGGCCCCTGGGCAAGCTGCACTCTTTCCAGAGGCCTGGGGTTGACTCCCTCCCATGAAGTGCAGGTGGCCGGGGCCTGGGTAGGGCAGAGGGCTGGGCTCCTGGTTGGTAGGTACCTGGGCTGCTCTGAGCTACCTCCCCACCCTGGCTGCGGGAGGGGGCAGCAGGCTAGGGCAGGTCAATGGGCCTGAGTCTGGATGGCCCATGGGAGCAGCCGGCAGACCTGGGTGCGGGTCCTGGTGATACTGCAGACCTGCTGTTCTTACCTGGGGGCACGTCCTGTCCCTAGTCTCTGCTGTCTGTGGTAACTCCCAGCCTGTGCATGTGGACCTCTGTTCCACTACTGTGTCCCTGTCCTGCCCAACCTTCCAGGCACAGCCCTCTCCAGTGGAGGCTCCTGATTGTCAGACAGTGGACACTGGACAGGCACAGTGGAGACAGCTGGGGGAGAAAGGGGCTTCATGGGGAGCCTGGGATGGGGAGTAGGGTTGGTCGTGAGGGAAGAGGCAGATGTGGGATATTACCCGGATGTGGAATAGGGGTGAGGGTTAGGGGACGGCCTGGGGAGGCAGGGTGTGGAGGGCTGTGGGTTTGGGGCAGGGTAGGGCTGCCACTGGAATTTGAGGCACAAGTAAAGTCAGGGTTTGGGATGTGACTGGTGGAGGGCTGGGTGTCAGGGTGGGGGTTGACCTGAGCTTAGAGAAGCACCCAGATTTGAAGTGAGTAGATTTAAGGTTGAGTTAGGGGGCCAGTTCAGATTTGGGGTTAGAGTTGGGACCATAACAGTGTCAGATGGGATGTGGGGTGAGGGTGAGGGGCAGGTGGCATGGGCCTGGGGTTTGGGGATCCTTCCTGTCAGGGAAGGCAATGTCCCCACCCCCACCTGCTCCCTGTCCTCCCGGGTGGCCTCTTCCTCACTCTGGACCCTGCATGGGAACCCAGTTCCTCCTCTGAGCAGCTGCTCATGTGGGTCTCATCAGGGAGAGTCCTGTGCCTCTGAGGAACCTCAGTCCCTGGTCTGGTGGGGGAGCTGGGCCTGTGCCTCACCTGGCCTTAACCAGGTGGTCACCTGAAGACCTGGTTGTACCACCTTGTGATTCCCACATGAGGGCCAGACTTAGGAACCAGGGTCGGGCTGCGTCTGCAGTATATCTCTGACGCAGACTGAACCAGGGCCCGCGGCCTTTGAGGAGGGCCTCTCCCCTCGGCTCAGTTCCTCTCCAGGTCTGGCCTCCTGAGCAGGTGCTCTGCTTCTGGGCTGAACTGAGTCTGGGATAGTGGTGGGCTGATGTCCTGGTCTATACCTGCACCCGCCAGGCTTCCTGGGGCCCAGCTCAGTGGATATACCTGAGCATGCCCAGTCAGGGTGAGGGGTGCCCCTGTTCTGCTACTGCAGCAGGAGTTTGGGGCCTTGTGATTCTCTGGGGTGGGACTGGCAGGGAGGCTTGGGGGCACCCAGTTGGGTGTGTCTGTGTGTGACTCAGAGGGATGCCGAGGCCCTGAGCTGGTGGCTTTGTTCTCCCACTGGCCGGGTGGGTTCATGCCACAGCCGTGAGTCATCAGGGTGTGGCCCAGATGCCTGTCAGGCACACAGCCACACACTGGACCCAGGGCACGGCAGCCGGGCTCAGAGGGGCTGCCTGCAGTGGTTCCTCTCATTGGTAACGCCGCGGCCTTCCTCCTCCTCCTTCCGGCGGCTCCCTGGGAAGTGGTATACTCTGTGGGTCTCGAGGTGCTGGAAGGGAGTTGGCACTGCAGCCCCAGCAGGAGCGCACAGAGTCCTTCCCCAGCCGCCCTATCAGTGGTACTTGTGGGCCACTAGATGCTGACTTCTCAGTTGTCAACTCACTGGGTCCTTACACAACACTGAAGGTGGACCTGATGGTTCCCACCTCATAGAGGAGGACACTGGGGCCGTGGGAGGCGAATAGCTGTCCAAAGTCGCATCTCAAAGGGTGTCCAGCTGGATGAAACCTCCTCATCAGGTACTCTGTCACTGTGGTTGGCTGGAGCCAAGTGTGGGGACATTAGTGAGGCTGGCCTGGCCTCTGTCCTCCCTGTTAGTCCAGCTCTCCACTATGACCCCCATGAAGTCCTTCCCCACAACTTAGACTCAGGCAGGGGTCCTCTGGGGCCTGGTTTTCCCTTGGGGAATGAGGGAGGGATAGCTGAGGGATCCTACTGTCCCTCCTCCTGCCACTGGACTGGGCCCGAGTGCCTCTGAGGATAGAGACAGATGTGGCCCTGCTGCTCCTTGGGAGGTGCCCTGGTCTGCCTTCTCTGGACAGGGGCCAGAGGAGGGGCCCTGGGGGCAGCTCCCTCCTTGGGGCACTGGGCCTCCCTATCCCCAGAGACAGGAAGGACGTGTGTGTCCCACAGGACCACCTCCCTCTTCATGGGTGTCTGTGTCTGCCTGTGGGCCAGCCCGGCTGTCAGTGGGGTGCAAGGGGAAGCGGCGCAGGTCAAGGGTCCTAAACTCCATTCATAGCACCATCCCACAGGGGCAGGATGGGACTCAGGAACCCAGGTTCCCAGGTGCACCTGGGGCCTCGGAGGTTGCCCTGTATGGCTTGTTTTCTCTGGACAGTAGGGGGTCTGCTCCCAGAGAGGTTGCTGTGACTCTATGCAGCTGGGTGGCAGGGGAGGGTGCGCTCCCAGGGCCGCCCGCCCTCGCCCACACCTTGGGGTTCTCGGAGGAAGCTGAGCAGGAGGGAGAAAGCACCTTATTAGGTAAGGAATGCCTCCCTGGCCAGGTGGGGAGAGGAGCTGGCTCCTCCTCTGGGCCCTCTCCATCTGGGTGGCAGTGGCAGGCCTCTGTGGTGCCCAGGACCACTCCCAGCCCTGCTTCCTGGAGCTCCTGTGGCTTTGCTGGACCCCAGCAGGTCCACCTGGCTGGGGGGAGACTTGTCATGCTCACCCGGGAGGCTGAAGAGGCAGGGGCCTTGAGTCAGCTTGGTGGCTGTGTGGCCTTTCAGAGACTCGGCTCCTTCCTCTGCACAGTGAGGGGTGGGCCAGGGCCTCCGCAGAACGTCCTTTCACTTGCACTCACAGGACCCCGCCACAGTGACCCCCTTTCTCTAAGTCGAGGTGCTTGCTTGCCTTCTGGGCCTGTCCTCTTGGTTCCAAGAGAAGTGGGGTTCTGAGGCAGGCCAGTTTCTCCAGGCAGGGTGCCCTGCTGGATTTGGCCACATCCCAGTGACAGGGCTCAGTAGAGAGCTTGGGACACAGGTGCTGCCCCAACCCCCTGCAGTGGCCACCTTGCCCCCAACTGTCGAAGGCCAAGGCAGGCCTCCCCAGGGCCGCACCCCTCCATCTCTCTCCAGCCCCTGTGGGCAGCGTGTTTGGCGTCTCCCTTTGCCGGCTGTCGGGTGATGGCCTTGGAGATGAAAGCACGGACCCCGCATGTCCGAAGCCTTTTCAAGCATTATTCAGTTTGACCCCTGCGACAGTTCCCCTCCTGGGACATTTTGGTGGGTGAGTTTCATGGAGAGTGTTCACTAGGGGCCTGGATGGAGGCCTGCTCCTGCCCGGGTCAGCGGGGGAGGCCACATGTCCTCCTGGTGGTCCAGGAAATATCAGAGCTGGGAGTGCCTTTGAGAAATGTCCTCCCCGCCCCCACTGTGAGCCTGACTCTGGGGCCTAGGGCTTCTGCTGCCTCCTCCCCAGTCCTACTCCAGCTCTTCTTTCCTCTGCCTGTCTCTGAGCCTCCTGCCCTGCCCACTTCCAGAGCTGTGATGGCTCACAGGGTTTCCAGGGAGGCTGACAAAGCAACTTCTGCTGTGTGAAGAAAACAAGGTCAAACACGTGAGAACGTCCATGTGCAGAGCCACCCTCTTCCATTTCAGCCTCCCCTGTGTACAGCCTGTCCCCAGCCCCCTACCTTATGCTGAAAGGACAAAGCCCCTGTGTTCACTCACACCCCCTCCTGAAAGCACTAGGGCTCAGGGAATCCCCCAGTCTCTTGTAGTTTTGGAATTCTGAGAGTTCAAGCAGGAAGTTCTGCCTGTGTGTAGCTCTAATCTTTCCTGCTGTTTTAAGTCCCCTGTTCTCTGGAGTATGCATGCACTGCCCAGGGCTCAGGAAGATTCAAGGTCAGGATTCCAAGGGTCCACATTCTCTCCTCTTTGTTCTTATCTGTGGGACTTGAGAACACCAGAGGCGCCATTCTGAATTCTCACTGGGGAGGCCCTCTCCACTGTCCTCCAGCTGGTTGGGGCTTTCTGGATCTTGTGCTCACTGTGCTCTATTGGGGCTATTGACACTCTGTCCTCTACTCTGAATCTTTGTTGGTACCTGGTATCCTCTGTTCCCTGCTGGTCTGGTCCCCAGTGTCTTGGACAGTGCTTGACACTAGTTGGTGCTCAATAAATATTTGGTAAGGGCTTGAATAGTCCCCACAACAGGAAACTCTACTTCACCATGGCAACTTTTGTGGGAAGCACTAACTGAGGAAGACATTACTGGCTCTGACTGGCTCCCCTCACCCTCTGTTCTGAGGCACAGATGAGTCTCGGTTCCCCTCGCTGGCAGCTCTTCAAGTGCATGCTGAGAACCATGGTCAGTGGACTCTTGCTGACTTTCCAAATGGCAAACTCCAGAGAAGGCCCTGTGGGTCCAACCCATTGGACTTCCGGTTCACGGCCCTCTAAATCGGGTTATCTTCACCACATGAACTGGGACTATCTTTTTTTCCTGGCCTGTAGGATTGTACTGTGCCCTAGAGGGGTTACAGGGCAGAGGAGACTGCAGGGCCTGGACACAGACCATCACCCATCTCCAGGTCACTCGTGTGGCTTCTTTGGGCCTGGACCAGGATTCACTAGAGGGTTCTAGAAGCCAAGAGGGTCAGGCCAAGGGAAGCAGGTGTGGTTTCTCTCAGGCCCTCGGCTCAGATGGGAACTGAGAGCAGTCAGTGTGTAAACAATTGTTAGTTTGTGCATTCAGTGAGCACTTCCTGTATAGAGTAATTCTGGAAGGGGAGAGCACATTGTGAAGGGAATACACATAGGTCCATTTTGAATCTCAGATGGCAAGTCTGGGCTGGGTCTTAGAAATGCCCTTTTTCAACCAACTCAAAAACTTAGGGCTCAGAGAGGGAAACATGCTTTCCTGGGTCACACAGCTGTGTGCGGTGGCTGGGATTGCAATCTGTGCTCCTTCTCCAGCATCTGCTGAGCCTGGGTGCAATATTGGGAAAGGGGACACCCAGGAACCAACAAACTGTGCCCAATGTTCTGAGGCATGGCTTGCCAGCAATCAGGGGCCCAGAAAGGAAATTACAGGAGTCATTTCCAGAAATGGGGAGTTACAGGCATCAAGGGTGAGTGAGTGTGTGTGTGTGTGTGTGTGTGTGTGTGTGCATGTGCATACATGTGATTGTGTGTGAGAGGTAGGGGACACACAGGGCTTGTTGTGGGCAGATTGATTAAATATGTAAATGCTTAAAAAACCTGGAAGACCTGCTTGCCCAATGTGAATACTTGGCTCTTGTTATTTTAAGGGGTCTCAGAGGAATCCGGTCTGGGTGTGAGAAGTGGGTATCAAGGGCAGTGTGACGGGTGGTCTGGGTGGACAGGAAAGCGTCTCAGAGGCAGGCTTCAGGGGAGGGAGGTCCAAAAGCGAGGTCGCACCTCCAGCCTGCTGGCTATGGGCTGTACGGAGAGTGCAGCTGGTGTGGTCTGGGGTGTGTGTAGCTCAGAGCCTTGGAGGGTCGGAGGGCTCTGGCTCTGTCCGTCTCCAGAACCCCCTGCCCGGCCTCAGGCACAGGCAGGAAGTGTCTGAGGAGGCTTGGGTGGTGGGATGGCGGCGGATCGCCAGCGCTGGTCGGTGGACGCGCAGCCCCCGGCTCCTGCGGCTTTCTCCCAGGCCTGCAGTAGCCCGCGGCGGCCGGCAGGGGGCGGTGCCCGACCGGCTTGGGGAGGCTCCCTCCCCTCTCTCGGGCGGGGCGCCCCGGAATGCGGCGGGGCTCAGATGTGGCGGCGCCGCCCGCGTCCTGTCGGGTCCCGTCCCATCCCGTCCCGGCGGCCCGGAGCAGCTTCCCTGTCCGGACACGCCAACCCGCGGGCGGGCGGACACCAGGTGTCGGCTCTGCGGGAACAGAGGCTTCCGAGCCTCGCCCTCCTGCCCCCACGGGGCGCCCGGGGGACCACTGCCAGGGGACGCACAGGCCTCGCCTGCCCGAGTTAGAGTTGGGGCTCCTCTAACTCGGGAGGGAACGAGAGCGGCGAGAGACACACCTGCCTGCAGGTGGGCGCTGGGGGCGGCAGCTCCTAGCCTCTGCTTCAGTGGCTTGCCTTGCCCGTGCCCCAGCTGTTAAGACGGCGAGGATCCTGGCTGGCTGTGCTGTTGGGTTAACCCTTAGGACAGGCTTATGATGTCCCTGACCACCTCCCGCATCAGACTGGCAGCTCCCCCAGGGGAGGCTCCTCAGAAGGGGCCTCTTGGTCCTCCTACCCCACTCTATGACTGGCTGTGTCCCAAGTCTGGGGTGGGTGAGTGGGCACAGAGACCTGGAACAGAAGCTTTGGCCTGTGCTGCTGGTAAGCTGGCCTGGTTGCTTTGTCTGGTGTCTCTGAGGGGAAGTTGAGGCACCCTGAGCCTGAAGGGGCCTGGAGAGTAGTATCCCCAGGTCCCGCTGACCCTGCCCTTGACCGCAGAGCCAAGACAGAGGAGGCAGTGGAGAGGCACATTCCTGGTGTCTGGAGGGAGAGCTGCAAGCCACAAAGGGCAGACCCTGGCCGGGTGGTGGGTGGCGGGGTGGCCAGGAGAGGAGTGCAGGCCTTGTTTCCAGTTGGCAGATGGTAGAGGAGTCTCAAGTCCTCCAGTGAGTTAGTGGCAGAAGCCGGACCAGGATGGGGACCGCTGACCCCCAGTCCAGCACTCTTCTCATTTCCTCATCTTATAATGGTGGAGATGTGGGGGTCTGAGAATGTGTCCAGGATCCCTCCTCTCAGACCCAGGCCTGGCTGGGTCTGAGACACTCATCCTGGCCACAGTCTTTCCCTGGAAGTCCCAGAAAGGACACTGGCCAGTGCAGCTGCCCTTAGCCCTAAGGCTCACCCTGGGAAAGAGGACCGCCCGAGGCTGCTCTTCCTCCCAGCAGAGGGAACACTTGCTGATTTGGGTGTGTGTTGGGGACTCTGACCCTTTCCTCCCCACCAGTGGGCAGTCCCAGGACACAGGGCAAAGCCCAGAGTGAGAAATTCCCTGAGTCCTGGCTGCCTCCCAGGGGGTGATCAGGAGTCTAACTGACAGGCTGTGTGGCATAGAGCGGGGCTCTTCCTCCCTGGGGGCTCAGTTTCTCCATCTGTCAAATGAGGGGCGAGGTCACATTCATGATCCTGGGATGTCATCCCTAGGCTAGTGCTACAGCCCCACAGTTGAGGTGTAAGGTGACCTGGACCTATTCTACTTGGAAATGGAAGTGGATGGGTCTAACTGGGCTGCATGCTTAGCTTTTGTTTAGTTTTCAGAGGACAAATGAAAGGGACCCATTGTCTGCCAAGTTTATCCTGCCAAGTGCTCCTTGTCTGCTGGGGTGAGCGGAAGGCTAGGCATGGGAAGGGTCCTGTTCAGCCCTTTGGGGCCTGATAGGACAGGAGCTTGGTGACAGAAAGTTAGACTTCAAGGGGTGAGCTTGACACCATGCGGAGCATCCCGGCAGGCCCTGGTCCCCCCAGAGGCCTTCAGAATTAGCTCGTCAGCCCAAGTTGTTCTCTGTGCTGGACACAGGACAGGGAACTCCCTCCAGGCCCAGGTCCTCAGGTGCGCTTGAAGGTGACCTGGTGGGCTGGGGGCGTGTAAGGGGACTTAGAGACTAGGAAGGAGTTTTCCCAGGAGGCCCTGGGGAGAGTGTGTGTGTTGTGGGACGCCAGGGGCCTCTAGGCTCAGAGCCATGGGCTGTGGGAAGATGGAGTCGCGGAGGGGGCTGCAGGCAGGATGGAGAGCCCCAGGAGCCCCCCAGGCTCTCCCAGTCTCAGGGAGTCTTCCTGGGGTACCCCCAACTCACTGCGACGGGACAAAACCTGTGGTAGCCTGCAGGGTGAGCCTTCGCTTTGTACCCCAGATGTCTTCCAAGAGGAAGCTGGAAGGCAGCAGGAATGCAGGAATCCTGCCAGACCTTGTTCCAACAGGTTGGTGGGAAGGGCTGGGCTCCTGCATGCGCCCCTGTGCTCTGATCTTGGCTTGCAGCTAAGCAGCTCCATAAATAGCAGAAACACAGCAGCTTCTGTGTGCGTGCGCATGTGTGCGTGCCCAACTACGTGTATGTGAGTGTGCACACGTGCACGCCTGGGCTGGTGGCTTCTGGGCTCAGGGACCTCATTGCCTCCAAACGTGGATGGGACCCTGCCTCTTACTTTAGTCAAGTCATACACCAGCCCAAGGTGGCATTCTTCGGCTGAGTGCTCACAACATACCAGGCCCACCTACCTTAGCTCCTATGGTCATGTCCTTTTTATCCACTTTCATAGTTGGGGAAACTGAGGCTCTGAAAGTTTGCACATGTTCAAAGCCATAGAGCAAGTGAGTGCTAAGCCCAAACCAGGGTTCGTATTGAGGTCTGTCTGACTGTGGAATGTAGTTTTACCCTCTCCCAACTTTTTTTGGTATGGGGAATTGAAACCAGGGGTGCCACATCCCCAGCCCATTTTATATTTTATTTTGAGACAGGATCTCCCTAAGTTGCTGAGGGCCTTCCTGAGTTGCTGAGGCTGGCTTTGAACTCGAGATTCTCCAGCCTCAGCCTCCCAGGCCACTGGGATTACAGGAGCACACCACCTGGCTAGATGTGTGCTTTGATGGTGGACCTGCATCTGCCTGAGCCGGCAGGACACCAGTACAAAGGCGTTGCACAAATGCTCACGTGCACTTACATGATACACAGCTCCCATATGTTGTATACATGTGTGTGCATGCCAAGAATGCTAACGTGCACAGTGCTTACCTGTACTCACTATCACAGGTGTGTGCAGAGGCTGTGCCATTTGTGTGTGCTTTGCAGAGATCTGTGTGCCTGCGTACATGTGGTCCTCTCCAAAGGCTGACCTCATGGCCTAACCACCCTCTCTCCCATTCTCAGGCTCTTGACTCAGCATACATGTGAAATCTGTTTGCAAGCCAATGCCCCCAGGTCAGTGCTATGGCAGGTTGGGTGATGCCTTGTGGATGGCACAGGGGCTTGAAGGAAGAGCACTCGGGGAAGGTGACTTGGCAGAAGTGAGGGCTGAGCATGAAGGGGAGATGGGAGGAGGGGGATGAAGACCTGGGGAAAGAAGACCTACTATAGACGGGACCGGAGCCCTGACCTTGCCCCTTCTACTGTCTCTTTCAAGGTTCACCTCCAAGCACCTGGGGAGATGCTCCAGGGACCCTTTGGGGGGTCCCAGGTTCTGGAGGACGTGTCTGTACGTGTCCATGTGTCTGTGTGCCAGGCAATCCTCCCCTGACCACTGAAGGAACAAAGGGGTGAGAGGGACCCCATATGGAAGGCTGAGCCTCCTCTTTGTCTCCCAGGAATTGGGTAGAAGAGTTGAGCCAAAGTCTGGTCTAGGAGTTTCTAGAACAGGCTGAAGGTAGCTAGCTCTCTGCCGCGTGCAGGTGCAGGTGGGGCGTCGGCCAGCAGGGGGCGCTCGGAGCCTGCGGATGGTGTGAGCAGCAGCGCTGGTCAGACTGGAGGCTAAGGGCTGGGGCTGAAGAGGGGCTGAAACACAGGTGTGTGTGTGTGTGTGTGTGTGTGTGTGTGTGTGTGTGTGTGTGTGGTGGGGGGTGGGAGGTGGGATCACACACCTTCTCCCACCCTCCTTGCAAAGACAGACCTAGGGACAGCTCTCACTCTGTGTGGGCTCTGGGCTGGGGGTTTGAGGCTCTGAGAGGAGCTCTCTGCTCTGACTTGCCTGTCCCTCTCGTGAGGCAGAGTGAACTGGCCCTTTGTGACAATGCAGGGGGTAGGGTGGGAAGGTGAGGACTGGGAAGGTGAGGACTCTGGAATCAGACGGACTTGAGGTATGATGCTATTTCTGCCTCTGGGTGGCCTTAAGGCAGGTCATTCAGCCTCTCTGGAAATGGCAATGTCCACCAGCTACCCAGCTCAAAGCCTTGACATAAGTCGAGCCTGGCCCCACCCTGGCTGTGGCCTCCCCCAGGTCCTCAGACCTCTGACCCTTGCCATTTCCTTGGCCTGGCCTGCTCTTCCCAGTCTGGCTTCTCCACTGCCTTCTGCCTCTAGCTGCCCTGCTCCCCCCGTGAGGCCTGCCCTGACCTCCTTAAGAACTGACCCCGCCCCGCTTCTGCTTGTTTTTCCTTCCCGGCATTCCTTGCCACTGGCCATCTGCATCTTTTTCAGGAATACATTACTTTCCGGTTTGTCTCTTTCCATGAGACCATGAATCCAACATAGACAGGGATTCCGGCGGATTTGTTCACAGCTGTCCCCTGGGGCCTCCGTTAAGCTCACAGACCTTCGTGGTGATGTGGAGGGGTGGGTTTCTCCCCTTGAAAAATGACACATGTAAGAAAGCTAGCAGACAAGGGGAGGTGTCTCTTGTTTCTGAATGCAGGGCTCTCGAAGGGGACTCGAAGGCATCCCACACTCCTCCTGGGGCACAGGTGCAGCCACCTGCCCACCTTCGCGATGCCCACGTTGGTTTGGCCACCTTGTCAGAAGTTCCCCAGTCTTTAAGCCTTGTCAACTGTTCTCAATTAGAAGGAAAAGCTTTCAGTGTCTCCAACTTCCCTGCTCCCAAGTCCAAGAACCCACCCCAGGAGGTTCCTGCCTGGGCTCTGGGTCTGGGAGAGGCCTCCCTGTCAGCCTAGGCTTGGTCTTGTCTCCAACAGCTCTAACTGCCCACTCTCCGTGCCTGCATGGAATCGCTCTGAGCCCCCTACCATGGTTTCTCTTTCCCCCACTGGACCCCCACTGATGTGTTCAGAATGGAAAGAGCAGCAGGAGAGTGCAGACTGTGCTGAATGCCACCAAGGGTACAAACCCGGGCCACCGGAAGGTGATAAATCAAAAAAGAGTGGCACTAGGTGTGGTGGTGCTTGCCTGTAATCCCAGCGGCTTGGGAGGCTGAGGCAGGAGGATTGAGAGTTCAAGGCCAGCCTCAGCAACTTAGTGAGGCCCTAAGCAACTCAGTGAGACCCTGTCTCTAAATAAAATACAAAAAAGATCTGGAGATGTGACTTGGTGGTTGAGTGCCCTGAGTTCAATCCCTGGTGCCAAGAAAAAAAAAAAAAAAAAAAAAAAAAAAAAAGAAAGGAAAGGGCAGTGGCAGTCTGATCAGATGGGCTTTGGGGGAAGGTCTCTAAGAGGACCTAGACTTGAAAAATGAGAGGGAGCCAGGTGAATGCACCAGGTGGGTCAGGGTCTCTGAGCTGTACCTGCTGGGTAGCGTGGAGTGGAGGAGGTGAAGGGGCTCACTCTAGGGGGCCTCTGAGAGCTGAGACCTGAAATTTGAGCCAAGAGTGTGAGTCTGAGTCCTGGGTTTATTATTTTAAAACACAGCCCCCACCTCCTTCTTCCCTCCCCTTCTCTGGAGGGGAGAGGAAACCAGGCTGGCTCCAGCTCCTGGGAAGTGCAGGTCTCACTCTGGCCAGCAGAGGGCAGTAATCACCAAGGTACAGGCTGACCAGGCATCCGCTGACCTTTCCGTAATGGAACTCAGCCTGGGCTACTGTAGAAGGGAAGGGGAAGTGCTGGGCTTACCCTTTCTAATCCTCAGCTCCCCCAAACAGATCTCTGAGTTCTGTACTCTCCTGGGAAAGGGATGGTGTGTGAGGTGGGGCAAACTGTGCTTAACCACTGTAAAAGTCAGGCACATTCCAACTCCACTGGGGCCAGGGGAAAGACTCTCGAAAGCTAGTGTGTTTGCTGTTACTGTTATTATGAAGCACTTAACTCTGTGCCTGGCACGTTGCTAAATTCTTTTTATCGTGCGTCATCTCTTAAAAATGTCACAATCTGTGAGGCAGGTACTCTTTATCTGCAAGAGGTTGCCCAGGGCTACGCAGCTGGAACCAGGATCGACTCTGCAGGCCACGGTCCTGGTCGCTATCACCATTACCTCCTTGGGAGGCTGTGCTGCCCAGGGGAATTCAGGGGGCTGGGGAGGAGGTGAACAGGACTGCTCGGTGCTGCTTGGAGGAGTTGAGGACTCCCTAGATGCCACCGCTTGGCATACGGATGATTTTGAGCTGGAGGTGCTTGAGAAGTGGCAGCTGCAGGAAGCGCTGTGTGAATGTCCCTCTCCTACCTATAGCAAACAAACTGTTATTACCAGGAATCATGCTGCGAGGGATCTGTACACACAAACTTACCAACATCACTCCTCTTCCATTGGCTTTCTGTCCTCCATATACCTCCTGGGGGGCTTCCCCGAAGTTTTAAATTTTATTTTATTGCTTCTAGCTCAGATCTATCTGTCTCATCATTTCTTCCCCAAATTTATTGCTTGATGCTTAAGAAGTACAATAGCTTTCTTCTTTGTCTGCTTGCTTCTTCAGATCCTTACCCTCTCGTTAGGATTCCCCATACATGTAAAATTAATAACACGTGTATGGTTTTCCCTTGTTAATCTGTCTTATGTCAATGTGGTTCCAAGAAATCCGCTGAAGAGCCCACCTAAGAACACAGATGGCTAGAGGGAATCTTTAGCCTCCTCTATATGACTCAGAAGGAATCGGAAAGATCACTCAAGTCAGATGCGATGGCCCACACCTGTAATCCCAGCAGCTCAGGAGGCTGAGGCAGGAGGATCGCAATTTCAAGACCAGCTTCAGCAAGTTTAATGAGGACCCTGTCTCAAAACAAAAAATAAAAAGGGGCTGGGGATGTGACTCAGTGGTGAAGCTTCTCTGAGTTCAGTCCCTAGTATCAATAAAACAAAAAACCAAAAAAATCCCAAATCACTCAAAATTTGTTTTCCAGATGAAGAAAACTCAGAGGGACATGACTTGCCCAGGACCCCACAGCCTCACAGACAGTGCAGGGCTGACCACAACACAGGGGAATTAGGCAAACAGGGGACCATGAGGATCTTGCCAGAGTCCCTTGAGGGCAAGGACCCCATTTTACCTTCATTCCCTCCTTCTTCCCCATGGTGCCTGTCTCAGGGTGCAGCACATAGTAGGTGCTCAAAACATCCTCCATGATGGGTTCATAGGGTACCTCTCCATGGCTGCCATCTCTGGGGGTTCATTTATCCAGCCCTTAGTAAGGGCTAGTAGCTTGGCGCCCTGCATGTCACCAGCATGTGCTGCTGAATACAACACAGTTGGTGCCAATTGGTTTATATCGTGCTGGGCCTTTGGGGGTACCCCACATTACAACCTGTGCCCTGTGGTTTTCTTCCTTCTCAATTCCCCTGCTTCTGTCTCATGATTGGCAGCCTGGCTGGAGATGAGCAAGTCTGTTTCCTGTCCTTTGCTGGTCCTCATATCGCTTCTTCCAAGTGCGTCCTCCTCACCTCCAGGAAGCCTTCTTTGACTTCCCAGGCCCAGGGCAGGGTCTGGTTCTCCGCCCAAGGATTGTCTTCTGCTTCTGTTTAAGCATGGGCCTCCCTCTTCAGGCCCAGAGCTTTCCAAACACAAGGACAGCTTGGTTCCCACTGGCCTCCGACCTGGGCCTCCATGGAGGAAGCTTCCTCTGGAGCTGCCAGGGCACTACCCGGACTCCCCAGACCCACCCCAAACCTCTGAGCCCATCTGCCATGCTGAGCCTGAGATTCCAGCTGGACCCTGCTCACCTTTGCCCACCTTTTGTGTTTGAGTCTCTACCTCATCAGCTCTCAGGGTTGGCCATTTTTCCTGCTTTTATGGCATGCAGTTGGCAGGTAAAAAATGGTTTCAGGGAACCAAGATACTTCCATTCACCTGCTGAGTGACTAAGGTTACAATGCTTGGCTTCTCTGGGCCTCAGCTAACAGAGAAGAGCCAAACCTAGGTAGGGGCTTATTTTAATTATAGCCAGAAGGGGGCCAGCTGTCCAATTGACCTGGAAGGACAGGGCTGAGAAGAAGGAGGAGGGAAGAGAGAAGGCTGCCTAAGGAGGGGAACAGACTCTGCCTTTCAGAGGATGCTTTGGGTCTGCTAGCTGGCAAGGGACAGGAGGTTTCCTTGTTTGGGTCATTTTGTCCCTTTAGTTCACTCATACTGCACACACCTACTGTGTGCTCCTTCAGCATGCCGGGCACTTATCAGTGCTGGGAACCCAAAGCTCAGCAAGACATGTCCTCTTCTTCGTGGGACTTCTAGGCCAGGAGATTTCAGCTGAGGAGCGACATCGTTCATTCATCTTTTCACTCATTTTATATTTATCGAACACCTACTCTGGGTCTGGTATCCCTGGGGATGCAGTAAGCCCAGATCCCTGCCCTCAAGCAGCTTAAAGTCATCTGAGGATCAAAAGTGCAAAGGAGGCAAATGGAGCCCTGCCGAAGTAGAGGAGTAGGGAGACAAGGATGCAGAGATAAGTGTTGGCCAATTTAAATGTGCTCCCAAGCGTCCAGAGCAGGCCAGGCATAGACTAAGTCCAAGCTCAATGAACACTTATGAAATGGATGACCAAATTTCTAAAGAACTTGGAGTCAAATAATAAAATAATTTTAACTATGTAATAAAAAGGCTGCAAACTGGAATGACACACAGCAGTCAGAATGGTACTTATGGGGAAATTTATGATCTTTAAGAATTTCTTATCTGAAAAGAGGAAAGATGAAAAATTAAAGCATTCAACTCAAGAAGTTGGAAAATGAAAAAAATAATAAACTCAAAGAAAGTAGAAGGAGGGCCAGGCACAGTGGCCCATGCCTGTAATTCCAGTGGCTTGGGAGACTGAGGCTGGAGGATTGCAAGTGGAGGCCAGCTTCAGCAATTTAGTGAGGCTCTAAGCTCACTGCTCTTTGACCCTGTCTCAAAATAAAAAATAAAAAAGGACTGGGGATGTGGCTTACTGGTTGAGTGCCCCTGAATTCAATCCCTGGTACCAAAACAACAACAAAAGAAAATAGAAGGAGGGAAGTAAAATATGTAAGTTTTGAATATGATATTCATATTCAGATTCAGAAATTCCAATACATATTTGAAAATTAATAAAATAGAAAACAAATGAGAGGCATGTCTCAGCTGTTTGGGATGGGTGTGTCACTATCTGTCAGTCTGTCCTGGGTCTTGAGAGCAGAACCTGACCCAGCAGGCCTGTATTTGATGAGTCAACTTTCTTTTCTTCCTTCCTTCCTTCCTTCCTTCCTTCCTTCCTTCCTTCCTTCCTTCCTTCCTTCCTTCCTTCCTTCCTTTCTTTCTTTCTTTCTTTCCCTCCTTCCCTCCCTCCCTTCCTCCCTCTCTCTCCCTCCCTGCCTTTCTCTCTTTCTCTCTCTCTCTTTTCTTTTTTTTTTGGCACTGGGGATTAAACCCAGGGGCTCTTAACCACTGAGCCACATCCCTAGCCCTCTTTAAATATTTTCTTTAGAGACAGGGTTTCACTCAGTTGCTGAGGCTGGTTTTGAACTCTTGACCTCCTGCCTCAGCCTCCCAAGCTCCTGGGATTACGGGTGTGTGCCACTGTAGCCGGCCAGTTGACTTTCTTAACCTCTGCTATACCAGCAATGATATCACCAATGATCCTTTATATTGGCTAAGCTGTCATAGGTCAGAGTGCCAGCAGTGAGAGGTGTGGCATTCCTGATAGGAGGGACCCCAGCTCTCTCATCAGATCCCTAGATACCCTGGGAGACACAGGAGAGGTGTGTGCTCCATGACACCAATGAGGGAGCACAGGTGCCACTTGCCTGAGATCTCTCGGCCAGTGCGTGGGCGGGCCCGCAGGGGCCAGTGCCTCTCTCTTCTCTGGCTTCTACAGCACCCACTTCTGCACTTGGTGAGGAATCTGGGTTGGCTATCTTGAGGTGCTGTCTTATTCCTGACCCTGGCCATGGGTTCCCTGGGTGAATGGCAATCTTGGTGTCCTAGCATAGAACCAGGCTCTGAGAAGGTCCTTGATCTTTACATGTTGACCTGGGATTTGGTTTGGCAGGATTAGGCCTGTATCTATTGGGCTCTATTCTGGATGGTGCCAACCCTGTAGTTGGGCAGAAGTGCTAGAGCAGGAAGCCTGCCACTTGGGGATCCCCCATTTGTGCTTGCTGAGATGGCCCCATGTGCCTGGACACATCAAGAGGTGCTGAGAGTGTGGACCAATATTATTTTGGTCCCCTTGTAGTCTGGTGGGGCAGGGGACTTTTTCATGTCCAAGTGTGAAGGTATAGCTAGGACCCTGGACCCCTTTCTCTGTAATTGGAGAGTTCATAAATCCCGGGTCACCCTGACTGACCAGCCTCTGACCCACCCCCAGAGGGGAGATAAAAACAGACACAGGCCTTTATTCATGGACAAATCTCAACACTTTATTCATCCCTTGGCAGGGAGAGGGGGCATTGGCCCAAGCTAGTCAGCCAGTCAGGTGGGGTGGCTGGGATATGTTTATCTAAAATCCAGATATTACATACAGCACTGCTCATGCAGAAACAGTAAGGGAAGCAATAAGTTAAAAGCCACATAAGTTATGAAAAAATAATATATATCTTATATATCTCATATACCCACTGAGGATTTGCTCCCTTGGAAACCAATAAATAGCCTGAGAGAAAGCAGCAGTGAGCACCCTCTTTGGGGACTTCAGGGATGAGTATATATAGCTGAGTTCCTGCTGACCTGGGGTGGGAGACCATCAGCGCCCCCAACAGGCTTGGAGGACCTTAAGGCCTAGGAGGGGCTGAGGCCCTAGGGCATCTGGTCCTGGAAGATGAGAGGAGAGCAGAGATAGGCAGAAGAGGAGGTGAGGAGAGGGGTGAGTAGAGGAGATGGGAGGGGAGGAGAGAAGGTGGCTTGTGGGAAGCTGTTGCTGACAGGGTCCCCCTCCAAACCCTAAAGGTGAGATCTCAGAGAGGAAACAGGGCCACTCCTGCCCACCCCAGATCTTGTGGCTGCATGTTTTTCTCTTTGGTTGAGCTGTTTTAAGGCTGTCATTGGGGGCACCCCAGCCTAACCTCAAGGGCTCAGAGGCTCCCGGAGCTGCCTGGACTGTACCTCCTTCATGGCCTGCTGGAGGCGGGGAAAGGAGGCATGGAGAGAAGGAGGGTCCAGAGGAGGAAGAAAAGAAAGAGCTAGAAGCCCACAGGTGTAGGGTGTTCTGGGTTCCTCAGTGAATGAAAAAGAGGGGAAGGCCAGACTGGTCCAGTGGAGAGGAGAACAGGGGCCTGAGAAGTGGGATCCCTGGGACATGAGTCACAGCAGGGTGGGGCTAGGGGGTCTCCAGGGCCTGGTACACCAGAGCCAGGTGATGAGGTGGGAGAGAACTGGGCTGGGGGCAGAGAGCTCAGATACCAGGCCCTGTGGGGAGCCCTAGAATAACAGGGAGGTGAAGAGTGGGTCTAATTCTCCTGCCTGGTATCAGACTGCCATTTGGTTTCTGCTCCCAGGGAGCTGACGTTGGCCAGCATAGCTTCTGGAGGGAGCTGGCAGGGGCCCGAGTGAGGGAGTTCTGCCTTTGATCTCCTGGGAGGGACCAAAGGGAAAAGGGTTCAGCTGGGCGGCTTTCTGAGGTTCAGACTCAGGCCTCTGACCCCCAGGGCCTCCTCCCTCCACTCCCTAATACTGTCAGGTGTCTGGGGAGCCCAAGTGCAGGAAAGCCAGGGATCCTCAGCATCCCACCTCCCCAGGGACTCCAGATACAGGATAGGGCCTGAGTGGCCCTCTCAACTCAGCCCAGAGCCTGGGCTGGGGGCAAGGGCAGCAACCTTGGTTCTAGGTGGAGGCAAGGCAAGGCTGGAGAGAGGAGTTGAGGGCAAGCATTGGACAGAGGACTTGAAGCACCAGGGTCTAAGCCCTGTGCTGGAGGAAGAACCTCAGAGGAGCAAGGAGGACCCCAAGTTCCAGTTTACCCAGCCAGGAAAACCTGTGGCCAGAAGGTGGCAAGGGGGGACAATGAGACATTGACAGTGGGTAGAGCTAGGGACGCTCCCCTCCACCCGGGGAACCTCAAGAAGGGAGCCTCTGGTTGGAACTCTTCTTTCAGTTCAGCATCGGGTCTTGTCTCCCCTTCCGACCTGGAGGCTCCAAGCTGCTGTCTGGAGCCCAGCTTAAGTCCCACCTGCTGCGATGGGAGTGACCTGGGGCTGCCGGGGTCAGCTGCCTCACTCTGAGGCCTCAGACTCCTGGGAGAGGTACTTCTCTGACATTTCGGTGATTTTGATCACGGGGCCTCTGCGGTTCCTCTTCTTCCGGAAGGAGCCCTTGCAGCGGGCTGATTTGGAGGCAGCTATATGGGACACAAGGGGTGGGGGAGGGAAGGGGCTGGAGGATTGGGAGCCACTTTAAGGATGCCTTTAGGGTCATGACCCCCTACACCCTGTGCCTCCCCACCATGGGTTCTTGGGGCAGGTGGACTCACCGACTCTAGGCCTGGACTGCACAGCACTGACTACGGTGGCTGAGGGCAGGTCCATCCTGTGGAGAGAGATGAGGGTATGTGAAGGGAGGTGCGACTTCAGTTCCCTTGGGATTGGAGACCTGGGGACTGGTAAGTGGGGCAATTTTTGATTGTCACTCTCAGCCTTGGACTTGCTCTATGGTGTGACTCCAGTCTGCCAGCTTTCTTTGCTTCCATCCCTTCTTTCTTCTGTATATGTGGCAAATATTCCTGTGCACTTGTTTTTGACAGGTTTTTGCGTGCATAATCCCATGAACCATCCCTGCTGGCGGATGAGCCATGTTTATGATCAGCCCATTTTCCAGATGGGAAAGCTGAGCATTTAATTAATTGGACCGAGATCCCAGTAAGTGACTGGAGTAGGTCTGGAACCCAGGCTTGCCAGGCTCAGTGTGTCCTGCTGGAGGGGAGCCTGGCTTTGCCTGGCCTGAGCCTCCCTCACCCTCCCTCTCCCTAGTCCCGCTGTCACCTGCTCTCCTCGCCCTCCACCAGCTTGCGGTAGGTGGCGATCTCGATGTCCAGGGCCAGCTTGGTGTTCATGAGCTCCTGGTACTCGCGCAGCTGCCGTGCCATGTCCTGCTTGGCCTGCTGCAGGGCGGCCTCCAGCTGGGCCAGCTTGGCCTTGGCGTCCTGGAAGGCCAGCTCCCCCTGCTCCTCGGCTGCCTTGATGTTCTCCTCCAGTTTCAGGCACTGCACCCAGGACAGAGGGAAGGAGTTGGTGGGCAGGGAGGGAGGGAGGGAGGGAGCCGGCCAGGGCCGGGAGTAGCCTCTGTCCTAGGGGCCTTCCTGTCTGTGGGGGGGCTAAGCAATGTCCTCTCTGGATGTGGTAATGGTTGCAATGCAGCAAGAGGGTGTTCAGTTAGACCCTCTTCTAGGGTCTGAGGGAAGTGCCACCAAGAAAGCTGTCCAGCTGCCTGCGGGGTGGCACTTGCTTGGATAGTTTATCCTGGCTGGAAGCTGGGACTTAGGCCTCCAATCCCTTCTCTCTAATTGGTTGGTGAGGAGTCTGGGGGTGGGCTCTGGGTGTGCTCAGTGGTGGGACTTTCTGAGATCTCACATCCCTGGCTGTTTACAGAGCACAGGTCTATGCAAAGCTTACGAGATCCTCACGACCACCCATAGCAGGTTGTGCTACTTTCCCATTTGGCAGGCTAGGGAACTGAGGCACAGAGGCACTAGGTGACCGGCTCAGGGTCACACAGTCAAGTCTTGCATGTGCTCAGTGTGTGTGAGCATGACCATGTGTCTCCCTGCTTTCCTCCCTGCTCCTGCCCCTGTGGGTCCTGCAGACACTCACGTGGCTCTTGACCGAGAGGATCTGGGACCGGAGCTTCTGGATACGCACGTTGAGGTCAGCGATCTCGCAGCGGCTGCTCTGGAGGCTGTTCCCAAACTCTGCCGAGCGTGCAGCTCGCTCCTCCAGCTGGGAGGGAATGGGACAATCGCAGTAAGGGGTCATTCACTGTGACCATCCCAGGACTCCTGGCCCTCCTCCCCTTCTCTCAGCCCCAGGCCATCTCTTCCTCTGGGCCCCACTTCATGCCGGCCTCCCTCCTGCTGTTGCCATATGACTCTAGGTGGCCTCTGCTGGGCTGCCCTTGGTGAACCCCACAGCTGTCCCAGCTTCTGTTGGGGGACAGCACTACCGTGACTTCCAGGACACGGGAGGGCACAGACCTTGGGCTTCCCTCTTGGCGACTCCTCAGGGCCTCACAGGTGCCCTGCTGTGAAACGCCCACTGTGGCCTCCTCTGCCCGCCCTCTGCCCGCCCCACACCTCCCTAGCGACCTCAGCAGTGTCTAGAACAGCCCTTCCTGTGGCCCAGAGGGAGCCTCCGCCCTGCACGGTCAGCCCCACACCTGGCTCCGCGAGTACGCCTCCGCCTCCTCCAGGCTGCGGGCCGCGATGGCGTCGTACTGGGCCTTCACCTCTTCCACGATGCCACTCAGGTCGATGTGGCAGCGACTGTCCATGCCAACCGTCACTGACACATCCTTCACTTGGGCTGCCAGGTCCTTCAGCTCCTGGCCAGGCACAGATGTGGAGGGCTCAGGGCTGGTGGGCGGAGCGCGAGGCCCCTTTGTCCCTGGGGGTGGTGGGGAGTGGGCCTGCTGCCCTCCAATCTCCCTGGAGAGGTGATCAAAAAAGACCCTCTCCCCAGCTCACTGCCCTCCGCTCACCTGCACACTGCCTTCCTCTCGGAGCTGAGGGGAGGACCAGGGAGGGGCTCTTGGCTCCAGAGGCCTTATTCCCTGTCTCCCTCTGTCTGCCCAGTTGCCCACTCCCCGGCTAGGACACCCTCCTCCTGGCTGATGGGGAAGCCATGCTCCAGGCTGGCAGGCGAGGTAGGTCCCTCTGCTTGCTGTTTTGTCACCAAGCTCTGTGGCAAGCAGTTCTTCCCTCCTCCCCCCGACTGGGTGGGAAGCTCCATGCGAACTTGGCAAAGCCGAGTTCACGGCTGGGCCCCCCTGTCTGGCAAGGGTCCTCGAGTGCACGAGGGAATGGAGGGTGGGGAGGGGCAGGGTGTGGCTGGAGGCGGCCCATCTGCCCTCGCCATCGCCCTGCCTCTTTGAAAATGGGCCCAGCCCCTGAAAGGCATTGCTCTGACTTCAGAGTCCCCCTGGAGGCTCACTGCCCACTCGCCCTCTAGTTGAGGGATCTTGCCCCAAAACATGACATTCTTTTCATCTCCTTCCGGGCTCCAGAGCCCTCTGGAAATGGTAAAAGCCACAGCTACCCGGAGGCTCACTCCAGGCCACACTGTGTTGGTGTTCCCGCAGGTCCTCCCGGGTCGTGGAGGAGGACAGGTGGGTGTGGAGATGGCCGAGGGGGGCAGAGAGGGACCTAGAGCTCTTGTGCCGGCTGTTCCTTCTCTGCTTCTGCCAAGGGGCAAGGCCAGGAGCTGAAGCCTTCTCTGCTGTCTTCCTAGGTCCAGGCTGGCCTTCCATGACCCGGCCGCCAGCCTCAGGCTCAGGGGTGTGTAGGGAAGCAAGTGGGACAAGGGTCTCCTTAAGAGGTTGCAAAGTGTCACCCTGAGCCTGGACTGCTTCCCCAGGGGGTGCTGAACAACAGGCTGGGCCTGTAGGGCCTCTGTGTGGGAGGGAGGGGTGCCAGTGTAAACAGAGCGAGCGGCCAGTGCAGAGAGGGCGGAGTCAGTTGGCCAAAGGGCCTCAGGGAGGCAGGGAGGTGCCAAGCAGAAGGTGGCGCGGTGCTGGGGCCATTCTGCAAGCGCGGGGCAGGGGCTGGTAGGGCTCTCTCGGCCGCAGTCTACCCTTGACCTCTATTTCAATCGTTACATTTCAGTCAGCATTCCCAGTCTGCTGATGGCCTCAAAATTTTTTAAAACTCCGAGTCAGGATTCAAACAAGGTCTGTCCCTTGCTATTGGTCCCCATGACCCCAAGTTTCTTTCTTTCTTTCCTTTTTTTTTTTGGTACTAGGACTTGAACCCAGGGGCACTCAACCACTGAGCCACATCCCCAGTCCTTCCTGTATTTTATTTAGAGACAGGGTCTCACTGAGTTGCTTAGGGCCTCACTAAATTGCTGAGGTTGACCTTTAACTCTTGATCCTCCTGCCTCAGCCTCCCAAGCCACTGGGATTACAGGCGTGTGCCACCGCACCTGACTCCCAAGTGTGTGAGTCTGCACCCCTCCCTTTCTCTCTTTCCTTGTCCTTTTTCTTACTGGAAACGGGGTCGTCTGCCTTGTAGAGTGCCCCACAGTCTGGGTTTTCCAGATTGCTCCTGTGACCATGTTTGACATGTTCCTCTGTCCCCTACTTTGTACTAGCAGCTGGATCTGGAGGTTGGCTCTGATCCAGGCTTAGCCGTTTAGCCTGTGGCTGCCTCCTGACCCTGGCACCTGACTTTTGGGACCACCCCTTCCATTATACTCAGGTGATGGTGGAGCCTCTGGCTTCTGTCCCTGTCAGGAGCTGATACTTGCAATCCATGAATTGTATCTGGGGGTTGTGGACTAGCAGCGAAGTGGAGTCAGATGGGTTATGTGGGAAGCCATGAAGGTCACCCTGCCCATCTGCTCACCTGCCAACTCTGCCTACCAGTGCCTCCTGGGGACAAGGAGGGGCTCCTGGAAAAGGAAGCTTGGGTGATGGCAGGCACTGGGAAGACCCTCTACCGACCTACCTTTGTCCTGGGGCTGGCAGGACCTGAGCTCAGTGGCTAGCTGCCCCTGCTGAGGGGTTTTGGTTGGTCTTCTAATGACCTTAACAGAAGTCTCTGGGCACAGGCAGGCTGAGGGGCCAGCCCAGAACAAGGCCGAAGGTCCCTGCAGACCCATGCTCCCCCTCTGCTGCCCAGTTAACATACGACATGTCCTTTTATGAGATGGGGTCTCACTCTATTGCCCAGGGTGACCTTGAACTCCTGGGCCCAAGTGATCCTCCCGCCTCAGGTTCCTGAGTAGCTGGGACTCCAGGTACAGTGCCCAGTTGTCATCTGACACTTCCAACATGGAACCGTCACGTTAGCAGGCACAGCCCTGGACACCTTGGGTGATGTGGCTCTGGGCTTCTTTGGTAGGAGGGTAGAGAAGGCCAGCGAGCAGGGTCCTCGGTAGAGCCCCAGCAGCGCCTCCAGACCAGGACCAATTTGCCTTTTGGGGTGGCTCAGAAAAGGGCCAGGGCACTCCAGGAGATGCTTTAGGGGACTGCCCTGTCAGGAAGAAGGGATGTGCAAATCACAGCTGATAGAACAGCCTCAGAGCCTTTCTGGAAAGAGGCAGGCTTGGCAGGAGTGCGGTAAACAGAAGGAGGAAACGGAGTGTTCAGAATATCTGCAACCTGTCCGGACATGCTGGCCCCCCGCCGGGAGCAGAGGGTATAACAATGCTTGCCTGTGTGATGTGCCACCTTGGGATGGGCCCCCAGAGCCCCAAAGTTGGCAAGAATTAAGCCGAGGTAGTTTCGGGCTTCCCTTAGGAGCTGGAGCCTGAGGAGGTTGCTGTGTGTATGCGACCACCCGCAGAGGGCTCTCCACAGCAGGCTGCAAGGTGATTCTCATGGGGTGGCTTATTAGCAAAATGTGGCACTTAAGCACACTGGATTCTGAATACTACCACCTCTTACTAATTAGATAGCCCTGATCAAGTTTTTAAACCTGAGTCTCAGTTTTCCTGTCTGTAAAATGGGTATAATCACAGAACTGAAACCAGCTAACGTTTATTAAATGTTTACCATGTGCCAGCCACTGTTCTAAGTTCTTTAGGATCTATTAAAAAATAAATCCTTACAACAGCCTGGAGGGGTAGTGTTATTCTTCTTCCTATTATAATGATGGAGACATTGAGGCAGAGAGTGAGATTAAGATAACCTGGTCTGGTTTGCCTGCAATGTTTACTATGCCAGGATTCAAATCCAAGCTGCTCCAAAATCCAGGCTTACTTAATCATTAGCCCTAATTCAGACTTGTTGAGAGGATTAACTGAGATTAAGCCAGGAAAGCTCGGAGCACAGTACCTGGACTATAGTAGGTGCTCAATAAATAATAGCTACAGATCTATTGTTGTAAATGGTAAAGGTGATACAGCAGACGACAGGCCCAGGAGCAAAGCAGCCTGTTCCTGGAGTGGCCACCCTGCCCATGCCGTTTAGATAGCACTGTTCTTTCTGCAGGGATCCACCTCCCAGGAGGGGAGCCTGGCTTCAGGAGGTTGTCAGCAGATTCCACAGTTAATCTCTCTGGAACCAGAGCTCATGGGTGGGGCAGGTAGTGTTCATGCTGGATGGATCCAAGTCCCCAGTGCACCCGGGAGCTGGAATGTTCTGCCAGAGCTGAGCAGAATGTGGGCTTCTGCCAGCCCAGGGTCCTTTCGCCCTGCC
The DNA here is from genome assembly GCF_902686445.1 of Sciurus carolinensis. Classification (NCBI taxonomy): domain Eukaryota; kingdom Metazoa; phylum Chordata; class Mammalia; order Rodentia; family Sciuridae; genus Sciurus; species Sciurus carolinensis. The sequence continues at coordinate 112,317,056 of NC_062216.1, forward strand.
AGCTCTTGTCCCTGGAGGGGAGGGGCAGAAAGGTGCAGAGAAGGCTGCAGTGTGCACATCCTGAGCAGATCCTGGTCATGGGGTCCTGCCCAGTGGGCTGGGAAGGGTTTTGCAGGGCCGCCGCTGTGTTGGGGGAGGGGAGGGCCTGGGACACGGCATGGGCCTGGACAGCAGTGCTTTTCTGATCTGGTCCAAACTAGAGTGGCCAGCCATCTGGGGACACTCGTGGGCTGCCATATTTTTCTGTAGCTGGCACAACCCCAGGCTTAGACCTGCTCCGTCCAGTTAGTCACAGGTGACTGCTGAGCACCTAGAGCGTGGCTAGTGTCAACTGAGATAAACTGTAATTGTAGAAAATGCACCAGATGTTGGAATATTTAAAATGAGACAAAGGGTATAAGATAGCCCACTATTTTTTATATTGACTACATATTAAAATAATCATATTTTGACTTTATTGGGCTAAAATGCTATTAAAATTATTTTTTGGTTTCTTTTTTGAAAATCTGGCTCTTAGAACACTTAAATTAGATATGGATCCTGTCTAGTTCTACTGGATAGTGCTGGCTCAGGGACACACTGGTTGGGGGATCTTTCTGGCAGATTGCCAGTGTTTTTCTCCTCAAACTCAAGTAGCACAGGGAGAGAAACGCAGAACTTGTATCCCAAGGTCAACTTGCCATCTTCCTGCTTCCAAAAGTGACAATAACCGCTATACAGTTACCCCTCTCTATCCATGGATACCACATCTGAGGATTTGACCAACCACGGTTGGAAAAACTGAACGTACGGACTTTTTTTCTGGTCATTATTCTCTAAAGCTATACAGTGTAGCAATTACTATTTATATAGCATTTACATTGTATTAGGTATTATAAGAGATCTAGGAATGGAAGGATCTGGAAGGATGTGTGGGTTATATGCAAATGCTATGCCGTGTCATATGAGGAATTTAGTATCCAAGGAGCGAGGTACGCGCTAGGCTCCTGGAACCAATTCCCTGAGGACACTGAGGGGCAACTGTGATGTATGGTCACCTTCACTGAAGGCCCTGCTCCAGGGCAGTCTCATAACAGCACAAATGGTACCCGAACCCCCCTGCACTACGCCTCCCTGGCACCAGTGCCCATCACACTTGGATAAGGTCACACTCTGTCTCAGGGCCCAAGGTCACGCATGAGCCTAACCTGCTGGTTCCCCCTGACCCAAAGCCCCACGCTGCCCTGTCTGTTCCGACCACAGTGACTTACTTCTCTTTCCCTTCAGTTGCCAAGCTCGCTCCTGCCTTAGAGCCTTCACACAGCTCTCACTGGCGGGAACCTTCCCTGTGGTTGAGTCTTGGCTTACTTGTGCCTCCTCAGAGAGGGGCCCTGGCCAAGGCTCTGAAGGTCCTCTCCCCCAGCACTGTTGGGTCACCAGTTTTTTGGCAACCCTGCCCTTAACGCCCTTCTGAGTGATCTCCCTCAGGGGCTTATTCTCTTGCACGTCACCTGTCTCTTCTGAGCTAGGTGGAGCTCTCCTGGTGAGGAGGGACCTTGCTGTCTTGCTCAGGCTGCAGGGGTAAAGATGGCACTCAGTAGGCACACCACAAACGCTTGTCTAACGAATGGATGGGTTTAGTCCACATCACAACTCTCCCCTGCACTATTATTCTCCCCATTTTACAGATGAGGAGCTTGAAGCCCTGAGAGGAGACACAGATGGCTCTGAGTTACACAAATGGTAAGCAAGGCCACGTCAGGATTGGGGTCCTGGTTTAGAGCTTGAACTTGGAGCTTGCTGAGGGTAGGGCTGAGCAGAACTTTGGAAATGCTGACCATGGTGATGCTTGCCTGGCCTGCACGCCTGCGGAGTTTGGGCAGAGGAGCCCTAGCCTGCTTCTCAAGCCAGCCAGTGGGTGTGGAGCCCTGGTCAGTCCCACAGGGCTTGACGTGGCTGTGGAGGGCTGTGCTGGACAGGGCACTTTCCAGGGCCTCTGGTGTGGATGGGCTGCAAGGGCCACCTTCCTGCTGCTCCCAAGGGAGATGGTGTTCTCTCTGCTGTGCTATATGCCATGGGCAAAACAGGTCTCAGTCCACAGGGGCCCAGGGACCGAGCCTGCTGGAAAGGAACGGGGCCCATGTACAGATATGAGGTCTAACCTCCCTGCTCACAGGATGAGGCCAGGGAGTTGTAGCCAGTGGTCTGCAGGGTCCAGAGCAGAACAGTTTAATTGTGGTGGTGACTCTGATCGCTGCTCTGCTCTTGGCTACAGCAATGTGTGGCACCAGGTTGCAGAGCACAGTCGACCCCAGCAGTGATTCTGCCCCCTCATAGCTCAACCAAAGACACCTGTGGAAGGGCGCTTTAGTGCAGGAGTATCCCCTCTACAACCCCAGGCCCTGACAGAGGGAGGTGCAGAGGAGGAGCAGCGTCCCAGAGAGCAGGGCCGTGCGATGACTGGACTGGCAGACCAGCGACCTTGCTGGACCACTGTCCACTCAGGCTTGGCTGAGGACTCAGGGGACAAACGACAATGTATTTTGGAGGCCCCTTGGTTGGCATTTGTTGGATCATCTTTGTTCTGACAGAAACCAACTGTGAGTCTTCCCTGTTTTAGCCCCAAAGGGGAGAGGGTAACATGCAAAGCCATCAAAGCTGGAACTGGGGGTCCCTATGGTTTAGGCTACAGGGACTGGGGGAGAGTAGTCCAAGCGGAAATGTTATTTGAGGGTCCTGGATGGAGACGGGGGCCAGCCTCCTGATCTTTGCCCACTGCATCTGGTCCCTGATACCCTTGGCACTCCAGCACACGTGAAAATAAGGTTCTCCTTGAAAGAGTGACTTTGGGGAACCTGCCCATGTTCCAATGAAATGAGTGGCAAAGGGACATGTAGGATGACTGACAGCAGGACAGGAAGGGGCATAGGACATCATGACTGTGGAAGGTTCCAGGCCTCTGGATGCCCTCCCTTTCCCTGCACCCCTTGCTGTTGGCACTCAGCTCTTGACTCGGCAGGACGTGGGCCCTTCTCACTCACCTGCTCATAGATGGTTCTCATCAGCTCCACAAAGCTCTGTAGGCCTTTTAACTTGGTTTCCAGTTCAGTCCGTCGAAGACACTCGGCATCCAGGTCCTGGGGTTGGGAGCAGCGGTGAGAGATGGAGAGGGCTGGCGGGACTCCAGGCAGGACTGGGAGGGGGAGCTTAGCTTCCTGGGGGAGAGTGGGGTGATTCCCAGAGGAGATCTGGCTCAGATCTTGGGGAAAGGGGCCAGATAGGGGCTGGTCTATCTCTCTGTCTGTCCTTGGGTCCTGGGACTTAAGCCCTTGGGCACAAAGTGGGTGATTCTGAGGGAAAGAGGGCAGGGGTCCAGGAGGAAGGAGCCTGGGCGGGCTGGGCGGGCTACCTTCTTCAGCTGGACAAAGGTGAACTCCAGGTCTGTGCGCTTGGAGATCTCGTCCTCATACCTGCGAGGGTGGTGGGGGGAGGACTGCTTAACTGAACGTGGCGAGGGCTTGGAGTCGGTTAATTCCCTTTGGACGGGGCCCAGAGCCTCTGTCACCCTGTTCAGTGCCTGTGTCAATTAGAAAAGCAGCCCCTCCTTCGGGCGTCTTGTGCGACATGTCCCTACTTCCCAGTGACACTGACTCCCCTTCTCTCACACCTTCCCAGAACTGCCCAATTTTCTCCCACCAGCTCCTGCCCCTTCCCGGCTCTGCTGCACAACCACCTGCCCAGGAAGCCTCCCCTGACTGTGGCCCTTTCCCCTGGCACGTGGTTCCTTCCTCCTGCCCTGAGAGTCTCAGGTTCAGACCAGCTGTGCTTCAGGCGTCCCCAGCCTCCTGCTCGCAGCTTCCGTCTCCCACCTCCATTCCCTCCCTGCAGCCCCACCCTTCTTCCCTCTGCTTCGCCAGTGGGACGCCATCCTGTTCCCTCCAAAGGGAGGATGGGAAGAGAGTGCTTTTGGACAAGGAACTCCCTCACCCTGCAGCTTCCTCGTCTCGTCTCGGGGTATGTGTGCAGCGGCCAAAAGAGCACCGCAGCTCCTTCTCCTCTGCCAGGGCCACCTCCTGTTGTCAGGATCCTTTCATCCCTGACCCACCCTCTTCCTCCAATCATGATGTCGGCCTCCGGGTGGGTGGTGTCTGCTGACCTCAGACTTCCTACCCAGCCCTGCTGGCCCTAGCATGCATAGATTATGTGGCTTCTGCGTTCTTTCCTCCCCTCCAGGGAAAGCCTGAATCAGTGGCAGCTGTCATTTCAGCCGTCTGCCACCTGCCCCAGTCCCTGACCTTACAGCCGGGATGGTGTTGTCCATGGCCTGTGTCTGCTGGCCAGACCTGCCACCCCCATGCCTTCTTGTTCACCAGCTGCCTGAGGAGCTGAGGGGATCGGACCTAAGGGTGGTGAGGGCCTGCAGGGTACCTGGGTCTCTGCATATCAGGGTGCTGGGTACACAGGCTGTCCCTGGCCTTGTCTTGGCTCCCAATAATCTGTGAGAAGCTCTAGGGTGCAGGTCACAGGGGCTGGGTAGAGGGGTGGGCCAGGGAGAACAAATGTCCCACAAACACGCTGACGAGGGAAGGGGGTGACTGGTGCATGGGCCACCTCCTTCCTGTGCTGGTGCTCACTACACCCTCTCCTGTGACCCTCAGGGCCCCAGATGAGGAAAAAGGCTCAGAGAAGGGCTTGATGTGCTGGCTAAGCAGGGGCTCCAGTCCTGGCTTCCCCCGTGACCTGCTGGGTAGGTTACTGTGTGCCATAGTCAGGATAATGGAGAGGTTGTGAAGACCCAAAAGGTTAGGTAGGACACTGTTCCCAGCGGTGCCTGGCACTCAGGAAACTCGAAGGCTTGGCCCCTCTGCCTTGGCCTCTCCCATCCTCAGACAGAAGCCCTGTGAAGCCTCGTTGCGGAGCCGAGGTGGCTCTCTGCAGACCCCCTCGCAGATCTGCAGGGGCGGGCTAGCTTGAACAGGCTTCCCCCTGAAATCTGGGGGCTCTGAGGACCTCCATGGTCTGGGGGTGCTGCTCCACATGCAAGCAGGTGGCTGAGCCTTCCCATACCCGCTTCTGGGTAGCAAAGTCCTGCCTGCTTAGGGGCAGGACATGGGACAGCAGGCTTGGGGGGCCCAGCTGCCTCACCCCCTCTCTGCCCTTTCGGCTCTCTGTACAGCCTTCCTTCCTTCCTCCTAACCACTCCCTGACTCTCACTTGTCCCGTGAAGTCATTCCCATTGCTTGGAGGCTGCTCTCTGATTTGTTAGCTCTGTCCCCTGATAAACCTTAGGAGGGGACCTTAGGCCCTGGACTGGGAGCCCTGGGTTCCATCAGTCTCCTGCCCCCTTGCAGATGTCCTTGATGCGGGATGCAGGAGGAGGGAACCTGTGTTTCCAGGCCATTCCTTGCCTACTAGAGGCCACCAAAGACCCTGGAGAACATACACAGGGAGTGTAGTGCCCACCCTCGCAGAGAAGGACACAGGGAGTATGGGGACCTGAAGCGACTCCTCATGGCTACTGCCCAGGCTGGGCTTACCCTGGCCCTCCAGGAGGCCAGTAGCAGGTGGGCTGGGACGCCAAGCCTGGCCCAGGGGAGGCTGGTGGCACAGCAGGCGCACTTGGCTGAGGCCAGATGCTGGGTTCCTGTCCAAGGCTGGTTCCCTAGTCCCCTTGAGGCTACTGCTGGGCCATCCCCAGTCTTTGTGTGACTAGAAAAAGCCCCTTCCTGATGCACAACTGATCTCAGCTCCCACTCACCCCTCAGTCTCCTGCTCTCGCCATTAGCCTGCTTGCACAACCGTAGGCGGTGTCCCTGAGTCACTTACTGTGTGGGCTTGGGCAAGTTGCTTCCCCTTGCTGGGCCTCTACTCTGTCCCTGACAAATAGAAAAGTCAGTCGAGCCAATCCTTGGGGTCCCTGCTACTTCTAGGCCCTTGAAAGTCTCTCTCCCCACAGAGGCTTAGGTGACACCTTATCCCCAATTCCCACCCCATTCCTCTGCCGTCTGCCAGCTCCCAGCTCCCTAACCCGTTCTCAGGCTTGTCACACCTGCACCCCTCTCCCCGTAACTTGTTTATTTCTGGGAGCCAGGCTGATCTCATCGCCTGGAGAGGCAGGGCACAGCCCCTCCCTGCTACGGCTCCACCCGGCCTCCCGGGGCCCAGGCTCTGCACAGCTGGGCTGCAGCTCCCTGGCTCTGGCCTGTAGACCCAGGAAGCTTGCCACCAGACCCAGTTTCTCCTCTGTCTACTAAAGTGCTTCCCTGTCCAGAGAGGGGACCAGAGGCCCTGAGACTAAATTGTAAATCAGACAGCAGGCGGATGGAAACCAGGCGGCGGGCCAGGCAGGGGCTGAGCCCGATGAAAACAACGGGCAGTGTTTGTACAGGACTTCCAGCTCCACCGTGCTTCCCCAGACACCGGCTGTCGGGGCTGGCGGGAGCAGCCTTGCACTGTGGCAAGCGGAGTTTAGGGTTTAGCACGAGTGGCCACGTGCCTGAGGATAACCCCCGCTGGGTTTCCGTTTGCTTGCTCATAAAACGAGGACCCAAGACCCCCATCCAGTTCTGCCATCTCTGATCCTTAGAAGGTCAGAGACCTACTAGGGACCAGTGAGATGGGATCATGGATTCTGGTGAACTGCCATGGCTCTGTTACCAGATGTTGGGCAGCTGGGCAGTTCAGAGTGGGCATTCAGCTGCCTGGGAGGGTAAGACCCAGAACAGGCCGTGGACAAGCTGAACCACAGCCCAGGTCCCTGGACAGGCTGCCTCCACCCTCCAGCCCTGCCAGGCTGGCTGCTCCAGAGGGTACAGGCCTCGCCACCAGTTGACAGGACTTAGGCTGGGCTGCACTGGAGGGAGGACGACAGTGGTCCAGCCACACTCCATTCCTCTTACCTTGACGGGGGGCCTCAAAAGGAGATAAGACCCAAGTTCATGGGTGCAGGCGCATAACCTCTCTGCTCTGCCTCAGTCTCCTTGTTCCTAAAACCTTGCCCATGATCTGGTCAGAGGGGTCACCTGTCCTCTGAGTCACCCGAGTGCCTCTTCTGTCCTCCTAGACCATGGGCAGCAAACTGGCTCCAGGCTAATTCAGTTCAGCAAACCCATGTCAAGGACTGGCTCTGAGCTGGGGACTTCAGACTTCTAGGGCATGGAAAGCCCACACACCACGCTGACCTCTTGCCTGCATCTTCCAGCTTAGTTGGAATCAACCATCATTCCCACTTCACAGTGGAGGAAACTGAGGTTCAGACATTAGGCTTAATGTCTTGCTCAAGTTCACAAAGCTAGTGAGGGTGGGGGAGGGGATTAATGCCTCTCTGGGTCCAAAGGCCAGGGCTGGACCTACAACTACAGGGAAGTACCACCCACTCTCTGTTGGCTGGCCTGTCTGTCTGCCCCACTAAGTTGCCAAAACATCTTACTGGTGAGGACTGTTTTCTTCATCTCTCTAGTTCCCAGGCCACCTTGAGGCCTGGCAAGTGTGACCTGTAGGGGTTGCATTTTTATTAAAACACACCCTTTCTGTCCCCTGCCTGCACCTGGCTGTTCCCACTCTTTTTCCCATCTGACTGAGATCAAAATCCAAAGCCATATCCAAGCAGAAAGCCAGCTGTTGTTCTACTGGTGACATCATGTCCCACCTCAGTTTAGAGTGTGGGCCTAGGCACACGTGGAGGCTGCTGGGGCCAGGGCTGCGGGTTGTGACAGTTCCCAGGGACCAGCAAGTGCAGGGTCCAGCTGTGAGCCAGCCCAAGAAGGACTTTGCTGTAAGGATCACTACTGCGGGGGGTGAGGGGGGTGGCTGCAGGTTCCTGCTGCCTCCCCAGTATTTATAATGGCACCTGGCACATACAAGGTCCTTAATGGATACATCTTGAGAAGATAAATGTCTCATATGATCTTTCCCCTTTCTGTGGCTTGGGACCATCCCTCCTGAGTACTGCTTGGTCCCCACCCTCAGTCCCTGCCCATGGCTCCCGCAGGGTGTGTTGGGACCTACCTGATTCGAAACTCCTCCACCTTCGCCAGCACCTGCAGCAGGTTGGCTTCTAGCTGTCCCCGCTCCTGGCTCACTTTGCGCAGTTCTTCCTGCAGTCGGCCCTGGTAGGCCTCATAGTGGTGCCCCAGATCGAAGGTGCCCGAGTCCTGCCCCTGCAGGAAGCTCCAGCGGGTCTCCAGTAGCTGGTTGCGCTGTTCCAGGGCTTGTACCTGGGAGAACAGGAGAGCGCTGAGCAGGCTAGGGCCGGGCCCGTGGGGGGTGACCCCAGGCCCCAGGGGGGTCTCCCTGGGAAGTGGTGGCTCATCTGCCGCACACATCAGCTCAGGTTGCTGGAGCATTCAGAGCACACCTCCGGTGACTGATTATTCCAGCTAAAGATGCTGCGATAAGAGAGAATGGAGGTGGAGCCAATTAGCAGAGGCCTCCTAGGGGAGGGCAGAGCTGTGAGATGGGGGGAGCGCGTGACAGGACTCCTGGGCCGGCCTCTGCCTCCAGTTAGAGCCAGGTTTGCCTTGAGGATGAAGACTGGGAGGACTCTCACTCTCCCGTCCTACAGGGGCTTCTGTGCCCTGAACCAGAGCCCCTCCCCCAGTGCCGCCCAGCTGGGCCGGGGCTTCCCCTACCTCTTCATGGCCCTGCCGTCCTGGTGGGGGGCGCAGCTGGTTTTGGCACTCTCCTGCCACACCCCCAGCCCTGCCTGCCTGCCTCCTCCCCAAAGTGCTCCCAGGAGTCCTCCCGCAGCAGGAAGCCCCCTTCCCTCCAGCAGGCCCTCAGCTTATCTGCCTGGCCACCGCCCTCCCTGTCAGCCTGGGAGCCACCCCACCTCTCAGAGCCCGAGACCTGGGCAGGCCACTGTGGTGGGAGGGATGACTGGGCCTGCTCCTGGACAACGTGGGCTGTTTTCGTCAAGAGGACACTGTGACGAGTGGCCCAGTGATGCTCCGTATGACCACAGGCAAGTGGCTGGGTCCCTCCCACCTCTGTTGGTGCTGCTGACCTGGCTGGGAGAGCTGCCAGCAGCCTTACAGGGGGCGATGGAGGCCTTGGGGATCAGGTGACTTGTCTAGGGTCACACAGCAACTGATGGCAAAGCTTTCCCAGCAGGCCTTGCTACTGGCTCTGTCACCGTGGACCTTCGTGGGCTCCCTCTCCCTCCTCTCTGGCCACCCTCTCTAGGTTTCCTGTTTTTCCCTGAGTGGCTTGGATGACCTTGGCAAGTGTCCTTTGACATTCACAGTAGGTCCCAGCCACGGGAGGACTGGGGGACAGACTGCATTTGAGAGCTGCTTAGCTCCCATCTGTACTGGTAGGTTCTGCTTGAAGCTGCCTTGAGCCTACTGTACGCTGTAGTTATAGCTAAACAGGTTCAGTGGGGATGGAGGTCAAGAGGGTTCTGCCCTGCTTTGTGTGTGAGAGGAAGCATTGGGGGGGAGGTATCTGCTCACCCCACCTTCCCTCCGTTTTGACAAGCAAGAGTTCCATGTTGACACTGAGGGTGGGGTGGAAAGAGAGATGTGAAGTTCCTTCCTCCACCCACGAACAATAGAAAACCTTCGCACCAGGAAGTTCTTCCCTTAGTCTAACCCCAATGCTCTATGCTTCACCACTAGTCTGCTGAGAGAGAGAGTGTGCATTTGGCTAGCCAGGCCAGCCTGAGGGCATCTGTGGTCTTAGGGGATTAAAGATAGCCTCTGTCTCCCACTGCCCTTGGGAGAGCCTCTTGTTGTCTCAGTAGGTGGGGTTGGAATCTCACCTCCCACCCAGGTCCTTCTTTGCAAAAAGGCTCCTCCCTTAGGAACAAAGGCCTGGGGAGGGCTGATAATCCCAGCTCCCTAAGAGGTGCCAGTCTTTCCAGGCCTGCAGCCCTCCCCTCGCACCCTCCTCTCTGCTCTGGCTGAGCCCCTGCCTTTAGATCATATAGGAGCTCTGAGAGCAAACTCTGTCCCATCTGCCTCCCCATTTTATAGATCTGGAACCCCGACTCAGAGGAGTGGAACTCACACTAGCCTGACTCCATGGTACTGGGCCGGGCCGGGCGTGAAGTGTTTGTAGGGGGAAGGGGGCAGCCTAAGCTGGCACTCCTGCTGGAGTTGGGGAGCATCACGGGGAAGGTGAGCCCACCACCTCGATGGGGCTTCTGGTCCCGAGCCTCGGGGGCGGTGCCTCTGGGGGAGGCAGGTCCTGTTCCTCTGAGGAGGCATCAAGTCCCTGCCTTCTGCCAAGGAGCCCCTGAGTCCTGGTCCCTATTCTGCATTCAGACCCGTGGATGACTCCAGGGACTCCCGAGGTCACCCAGGCCTAGGGGAGATAGGGTCCCCTTTCCTATGGGTCTAGGCCTTTCACCTCTGCTCCTGAGTTCCCTCTCTGTAGCCTCCTGTATACACCAACCTCAGACAGTCCCTCTCTTGTCTACCTTCTTTGCCTCTCTTCTACCTGTGTGCAGGTAAGAGACCCAGCCAGCATGTGGACACTGCCCTTTCCCCCTCACTCCTCTTGCTACGTCTCCTCAGCTCCTCATGACTGTGACCTTGCTAGTCCTTCCACTGGCAGGAGCTCAGGGCCACCTTGTATTCCAGAGCATGGAATACGAGGCACAGAGAGGGTAAGTGGCTTCCCCAAGGAAACACAGCTAACAAGGGGACAAAACAACACTGCTGCAGGGCCTCTCTGCCGACACCTGGAAGTTCACCCAGTCCCCACTCGGGCTCGAACTCTGGTGAGTGCGATACCTCAGAGGGACTAGGAGGGGATGTGGAGCGGGTGTCCCTTCCCCTGCTCTTTGCTGGGAGCCTGGCTGTTTCACTGATGGTGGCATCTCTCCCCGGCCTTCCCCTCGGGCCCAGACGTGTCAATCTAACCCATCTGTACCCTGCCGGCCCAGTGCCTTCACTCCTCCTTCCGGAGGGGCCCTTCCTCCTCCGTTCCCCAGGGACTAACTGAGTTCTAGAGCTCCCCGGGCCAGGCCCATTTATTTGATTTTTAAAATTTAACAGTTATAAAGCACTTACCCATATCAAGTGTGTTCTAACCGCTTCTCAAAAATTATCCCATTACACTGACGTGCACTGAGGCACAGAGAGGTTAAGTAATGTGCCTACGATGACACAGCAGGCCGGTGGTGGGCCGGGGTTTAAACCTACCATGGTGCTCCCGATTTGCCCCTCTCAATCGCTGCTACTTCTCTTGGAGCCCTCACAGCCGTTACTAGGTTTCCTGGGGCAGAATTTCAGCAACCAGGGACCCCAGCGCTGGTACCTCCATCTCCCTACATCCTACCATGAAGGACACCCCATCCCAAGGCCAACCTTGAGGGCTGGGAGGCTCTGTCTCTGCTACAGATCAAGGGCACTGCCCTGGGCCCTGGGCCCAGGACCCCAACCCAAGGGCCCCTCCTGGTGCCTGCACTCATCCACTCTCGCCCCGTCCCCATGCAGAGGCACAGAGTGACATCAGCACTGGCACTGGAGGAAGAAAAGTCATTCGAGGGAGAAAAGTCACCCAGTGGAGCCAAATTACATAGCGCAGTTGAGCATTCCTTTTAAGGGATTAACTGGGTTTGGTCTGGAGGCCCTGGGCAGAGACCTGCCTCCTCAGGGCAGCGGCTCTCTGACGAGAGCCAGGCCAGCAGCGGGGACTGTGTGCAGCCAGGGCTCTGGGAAGGGACGTTTTGCCTTGGTGGATGCCTGTCTGTCCTCTCCACTGGCCCCCATTTGGGCATCCAAGTGCAGACCAGGACACTCTGCTATGAGCACATGAATGGGGGAAGAGATGATTCCCACCTCAGAGACCACCGGCTCTGTTTCATCCACCTGGGTTCAAATCTAAACTGTACCACTTGCTGGTTGCTTGACCTCGGGTCAGGTACTTGACCTTCTCTGACCCTCAGTTTCTTCATCTACCAGTTGGGAAAATAACAGCCACTGCAGTGTTGCTGTGTGGACTCAGTGACGCCGCGCTGCCAAGTGCCGACTGAGGGCCCCACATCAGCAGGTGTTCCCTGCGTGCTGCTGTTTTCCTTCCTACCCCCTCCACAAGCTCCCACCTCCTGGGGACAACCAGCATGTGCAGGGGAACACAGAGGAACACTGACTCAGAACCACAATGCAGGCAAGGACAGAGCTGAAGCAAAAGGCTGGGTTTGTTTACTGGGAGGATCAGGGAGATAGAGCTTTCCTCATCCGTGAAATGGGCATAAAACTCTCTTCTTTTAGCAGGTTGTTGAGGGAAATAGAGACACATATGTGAAGCATCGGGCACAATGCCTGGTGCAGAGTAAACGATTCGTCAGGGCAGCTGTGGGAGTTATGATGGTTATTCTTGGGCAGGACAGGAGGGAACAGAGTTGGGAGGACTGGTCAGAAGTTTCTTGGAGATGAGTGACAGCAGATTTGGAAGGTAAACAGGACTTCCTGGGGAACTCCTTTGCTCTAGGGGTAGAGATGGGTATGGGGACCCCAAACCAGCTATGGAAATGGGGAGAGTGGGAGTGGTGACCGGCCCCTTCTGCCTGGCTGCCTGCTGGCTGTCTAGTTCTGACCCGGGCCTCCGTCCCTGCATTCCTATCTCCTGACTACCCAAGCTGCATCTTCCCTCGGTGGCCCCAGCGGCGGCCTCCTTCCGGCAGCACCACACACCCTGCCAGCTCTGCTGTCCGGGGAAGCTGAGCAGAGTTGCCTTGAGGGATGGACAGGAGTAGGACTTCGGAGGTCATCACCACCCGCTTGCCTGCAGTAGGACTACAGACCACGCCTCCACGAGCTTTCCAGGGAGGAGGCATTCCCTTGGTCACGCTCAGTGCTCCTCCCCAGCCCACTACGGGGGAAGGGCGACCCCAGTCACGGGCTTGATCTTTTCAGACCCGTCAGAAGCCATCCTGTAGTCCCTCTGCTCCCGGACTCCGCTCAGAGTTAGCCTGCCGCGTTAGCAGTGCCGCCTCCCCATTGGCTGGGCGCAGGGGCGGGGCGTGCTGCCCATACTCAGGAAAGTAGAGCTCCGCTCCTGCCCAGGCCTGGCCGTCCTAGGCTTTTGGTACCCCTTCCTATCTCTGCTCACCTTGCCAATCAGGGAGGCAAATTTATCGTTGAGGACCTTCATCTCCTCCTTCTCCTGGTTCTTCTGCTGCTGGATGGCTGGGTCCACCTTGAGGTCCAGGGGCACCAGCAGGCTGGGGTTCACGGTCACCTTCGGGATGGTGCCAGCCGGACAGCAGCCTGTGAGGCTGCGCGAGCTGAAGCCTGGCACAGGGGGCCCACAGCTGCCCCATCCGGATATTCCAGGCCGGGGGCTGCCCGCTGGGGTCACCTCACAGCCGCTGAGGCTGCTGAAGCCAACAACGCAGGAGTGGCAGGCCATGGCGGCCCCCCGGCCTGGGAGCTGGAGGGCCCAGGGATGAGCGAGTGAGCCTTGGAGGGGAGGCGAGCGGCGGGCGGCTGCCTCCTGTCGCAGCCAGGGCAGGCTGGGGACTGAGGTGCAAACACCTGTTGTACAGTGCTCATTACCTGCGGGAGGGCGGGACGCCTTCAGCCCGACCAACCTGTTAGATGATGTGTTGCTCTTGCCCCTCCCCCGCCACCACCACGCTCTCCCTCCCCAGCCCGGGAACTGCCTGGCTGAGAGGGCTGGTCCCAGGCCCCCCATCCCCCTACCAGGCAGGACCTGGCTTGGGGAGGGGGCCAGGCTGGCCGGTTGGGTTGCCGGTGGGGAAGCAGCATGAAGAAGACAGATTTAATAGGAAGGACAGAAGAGAGAGAGAGAGAGAGACAGAGGGCCTGTCACCAAGGAGCTCATGCATACCTGAGGGCTGACGTAACTGGGCTCACATACTTCTGGAAAAGATGAGGCAAGCGCTGCCAGAGCTCCCGAGTGCAGGGCAGCTGTCCTGGGCACCGCGCCAGCCTGGCATCAGAAAACAGCACCTTTATTATTTATTATTATTTTTTCTAGCTGCCAAAGAGTCTCCCTGGTTTATCTTTCTCCCTTCCTGTCTTTGCTCATTATTGAGGACCTGCTAAGCGCACTCCACTGTCTCAGGGCTGGAGGGAAGAGACAGTCAAGGCCAGAGTCCTCAGCTTTGGAAAAGTGAGATTGGGTTTGAGGCAGCGTGGCTGCTCACCACGGTGGTGGTCTCGGGTTGGTTGCTTGATTTTGTCCTCATTTGTAAAATGTGGATGATGAAAATCCAGGCTGCAGGAAAGGCGTCCTAGGGAGAGCCCCGAGTGGCCGTGGCCGCGGCACAGGGTGCTCCCCTCGTAGCAGAAACAGCCCGCGTCAGGTTCAGCTCTGCTCAGGGCTGTGAGAACACTGCCCTGCCGCCTCTCTCCCTCTCGGCTTCCCATTCCTTCTTTCTCACTTCTCTGGCTCCTTGGGCCTCTTTCATATTCAAAATGAAGGAGAATGAGAAGAAAACATTTGACCCCACAGAGCCTCCGTGGGGCAGCAGAAGGTTCACCAGCCTGGTGTTTTCCTGCCTTGCCCATGCATCCACTTCCAGGGCCTTGCCAGCTCTCTGACCCAGCCTCTTCCTTCCTGGCCTGATGGTCTGGTGGCCTGGTGCCCTGGTGGCCTGGTAGCCTGATGGCTGACTCTGTGTGTCCTCTCTGGACCTGGCACACCACCCTCAAGCAGATAGAGGCATGTCTCTGGGAGATGGTCAGAGATGGAGGGGTCTCTGTCCCCTCTGGGACTAGCAGACAACAAAGTCCTGAGGGGGTCCTGCTTGCCAAGTCACATTGCCACCCTGGCCTCTACCCTCCTCCTCCTTGACCTCTTTCCCACATGTGGCTCAATAGGACACAGAACCACAGGACTCTGCACTTGGTTCCGATTCATCCTGATCCTGGATCCCAGGATCTGCTGGGGGTGGGTTGGTGAGGGACTTCTGGGTGACTGGGCATCTGCAACAGTGTCTGTCTCCACTTCTGCTACCTGCTGCCCTCTCCCACTCAACAGCCTCATGCAGGGCCACCCCAGCTTCCCATCGTCTTTACCCTGGCCTGGTATCCAAATGGCATGTGGTTAGACATAGCACCTTGTTCTCTCCTCCCCTGGTCACCCCTGTGTGTTCCGTGGGGAAGGGAGGGGGCAGGCAATGGCATCTGGACTCTGCCAAGGCCACAATAGCCGTGGATATGTCACATATGTCCTGAATGTTCCCTTAGTCCTCACCATAACCACCACTTGAGGTAGATGCTTTAATTCATCACCTCTACCCAACCACCCATTTTCCAAGGAGAAACTGAGTGGGGTTAGGTGGCTGGTCTCAGGGCACACAATTTGTCAGTGATGGATTTGGATGCAGAGATGGCTGGATTAGGAGCTCTTACTCTTACCTTAGCTTCTAAGTTCTAGGACCCCAGGAAGAGTAGGGGATAGAAAAGGGAGTTGGCTTGTTCTCAGTGTCCAGCCTCAGTCAGGACAGTCCCCCGCCTAACTCTCTCTCAACTGGATGCCTGACTCTCAGAAGTGCCTCTGCACAGCTTAAATCTCCTATTTCTTTCTGACTTCAATTGGCCTCAGTCAGTTCCTGAGCATTGAGAAGTCAGTTCATTGACAAGCCCCTGGCTTTTAGACTGGCCTTTTGGGGCTTGTCTCTGGGACCGAGCACCATATGGCTTTCTTTGGGGGGTGTCCTCATCTCCCTGGAAGAATGGAGGACATGCGCGGCTGGGGCAGAGATGTGGGGACCCACCTACTGCTTCCTCTCTGGCCCTGCAGTCTCCCTTGAGTGCAGTCCATAGGAGGTATCTTCAACTGTCACAGCTCTGGCTGGGGAAGAGCAGCAGAAAATCCCAAAATAAACAAAACTCCACAGGACTGCCTAGCCCTGCCTCCTTCTCCCTTCCCTTGTTCATCCCGTACCCTCTTTCCTATCTCCTCCCACGCCTCTCTCTGCCACTTAGGGCTCATCTGATCTAGGCAACTGTCTCTGACCAGGGGTTCCTCTACCTCAGTCAGTGGGGATCTCCACCCTCACTGGACATGGCCCTTTCCTGGCCTTTGTAAGAAACCTGAGCACCTAGGGATTCAGCACCCCAGGAAAGCAGGAAGCCTGTGGGAGTTGGGAGATGGGAGATGGTGGGGAGGATTTTCAGTCTCTGGAGATGTTCAGGTACCTAAGTGGGCTCCAGATCCCTCCTGTATGTTCTAACAAACTTGCTCGGGCCTTTCTGTGGGGATGGGATTGGGTAACCCCAGTTGGAAGTGACCTTGGGCATCTTGTGTCCTCTGGTACCCTGGAGGCCTGTCCTAGTTGGTTCTTACATGTTTCAGGGACAGGAATCTCAGTCCCCATCCCCACCAGTCTGTACCTGTTGACCCTATCCCTGTAACTTGTGCTAGTTCACAATCCTGCTCATTCAGGAGGCAGAGAGAGAGGACAGAGGAGAGTCAAGGACTGGCCAGAGACAAGGAGCCTGGAGGAGGCTTGTCCACCCAGAAGCCTCTGGGACTTGCTCCTCTAGCATGAGGAAGCTTTCGAGTTTCTTCTCCTTCCTTTCATTTCTTCCTCTGCATGGCTCCCTCATGACCTCTGATCTGTCTCTGTCCTCTCCCTCTCCTTCCTGCATTTGCTGTTGTCTAGCACTGCCTTTCTCTTGTCTCCTGCAGGCTCAGAGTCCTTGCTGGGCACCTCTGTCCCTCAGCCCTGGGGAAGGAGAGGTGTCTGGGTTCGCCTCCCCACAGCCTGGCTGACTGGACTTATGGAATGGCATCCCTGTGTCATAGTTTCAGTGCCTCCTCTTTGCCCTGCTCCCCTTTTGGCCCACGGCTTGGCCCGTGGAGTGTGGGCCTCATAACGCAGGACGGCGAGACATACTTGCTGCATGAATGTTCCATTGAGCACACGCCAGCCCGGCCCAGGCTCCGGGGCAGGATGCAGTTCTTGGGGCAGAGGAGACAGGAAAGCGTTTGGGATCTGCGGGGGAGAATCTTGGTCTCATTCCAGTGCATGATGGGAAGGAGGGCCTCTCCAGGAAGCCTTCCTAGGTGAGCCTGCCCAAGTTCCTGTCCGTCTCTCATTCTCTCTTAAATGTGTGAGGTCCACACCTTGGTTATTACCTGGTTCAGTGCCCTCTCCCTGATGAGGCTGGAAGTGCCTGGCCTCCTTCCTCCGGATCTTCCCTGTCAGCAGGGCCTTCAGGAAACTGCAGGAGGGAGGTCCTGCCCATGGGCCAAGTCCTGGCAATGGGGCCGAAGGGCCTTCGAGTAATCCCGGTTATGTGATAAGAATTTATGAGGGCCCCAGAGCTGGGGACTGGGGCGTTGAATGTGAGTTTGGGAAGGGAAGGGCCCAGAAAGGGGAAACTAGCCACAGGGATGAGAGATGAGGATTCGTCCACGTGCCAGGTGCACTCTGGAGACAGGGAGAAGGCGCCGAGCCAGGTGAGCGTGCCCCTGGGAGGGGATGGTGAGAGCAGACCTGGAGGAAGAGGAGGCATTGTCCAGGCAGGGAGGGAAATGGTGTTTCAGGTTTGGGTAGCATCATGAGCTGGGAGGTGAGAAACTGTGGGATGTGGTGACAATGGCAAGAGCCAATATGAGGACCCACTGGAGTGTTGGAGGTGCTGTGGAGCTTGGAGAAGCCAAGGCTTCCTCAGGAGCCTGTGGAGGCTACAATCACAGGGTCCTTCAGTGGCTCCCCATGGCTTTCAGGATAGAAGATTCCTCGGAATGTCAAACAAGGCCCTGTGCATTCACTGCCCTTCTTCTCTGGGTCCCAGGTCCATGTGTCAGGGCTGGACAAAGCAGATATGGAACATTTCCATCATCAGCATGATTTTATTGGATGGCACTATCTCTAAAGAAGGTCTCTTAGATGGGCCAGGAGATTGTACACTCCTAGAGGCTGTGACCTGGTTCAAGACAGCATGAGGCAGTGGCAGGAGCTCTGGACCTGGCATTAGGAGACCTAGCATCTGGTCTGGGGCTCTGCCACTCACCTGCTGTGTGGTTTGGGGCCAAATGCTTGACTTCTCTGGGCCTCAGGGGCCTATAAAATCAGGTTACAATGAAGGATCATTGTTTTTCTTCATTTTTCTTCCCACTTTGGTTCAAGAAATGTTCCTCAGACTGTTGTCCACCCCCGAGCTATGCCAGGTACTCAGCTTACAGTGGGAACCAGGGCCCTGGGCCCAGCAGCCTGCTGTGGAGGTGGGGCGGGTGCGGGCATTCTGTAATGAGGGCGGGCCTGGAGGGCTAGGGGGAGGTAAGCACAGGCTAATTGCACTTTCCTGTCTGCAGAGCACTTAGCCCAATTTGTAATTATTTATTGTTGGTTGTTTATGTGTTTGAGTCCATCTCCCTGGCCCAGCTCTGGGAACACACGGGGCAGTGTGGGGTTTGTTCCTCAGTGTCCTGGTGCCTGACACAGGGCTTGGCACACAGTAGGTGCCTGATGACCAGAGCTTTCTGGGATGAGTCGAAGGCCACCCTTCCACATGGGGCATTAGTTATACTGTACTGAAACAGAGGGTACACCAAAAGCTTTGGGATGCTGTGGAGTGACAGACCCGGTGGACTGTGAAGGACAGTCCACCTCAGAGGTGGGCTCTGGAGCCCCATCCTGGCTCCCCTTGCCAGGCCCAGATGAAACCCCAGTCAACATGAGTCCTCCATCCAGGGTGTCACGTGGACCATCACCAGTCAGCTCCTAGAGGCCTGCGTCCTGCCCCTCGGGCTTCCTACTTAGCATCCGTGGGAACTCTGACGCCTTCCTGTCATAACCAAATACCTTAGTAGGAGAGAAGGGTAGGACCCTTTCCCCTGCAAAAGGAAGAAACAGAGGAACTGGGAGGCCCCAGTGGGTCCAGAGTTGAGAGAGAGGTGCACCCAGGGCAGGGCAGGGACCAGTCACAGCCCCTGGGCCCCTCTCCTTCAAGGTGGGGCCCAGGAATGGAGCATGGAGGTTCCCCCGGTCCAGGCATAGGGCCAGCCCAGCCTCTCCAGGGAACCACAACCCATGCCTGACTGTGTGGGTGCTGGGCTCCTGCCAGCGGCACTTTGGCACAGTTGCCAGGCCTGCTTCTGGGTGGAGAGGAGCAGGAAGAAGGATTGCACAGAAGGAAACTGGCAGCAGGGCCCCACTTCCTCTGGCTGCTCCGTGCCTCCCAGGGAGGGCCAAGGGGCAGCCCAGCCTGGCTTGGTTCCTTGGGAGGCACGGCATCCTCTCATCTGCTTCTCTCAGGAGCAAATGCCAGTCCCAGCAACAGGCCCCACGGAGCCCACTCTCTCTGCCACCCACTGAGCCTGGCTCCTGTCCAACCTGTGAGCATGATTTTTACAGCCTTTGTTTCTCTGGTCTCAGACAAACACTCAACCCCCTCCTTCCTCCTGTCTGCCTGTAAGCCTTCACCCTGGCCTCAGCCTAGCCTCTCCAAAGGGTTCCCTCGCTTGTGCATTGAGTGGGAGAACTATCCCCAGCCACGGTCATCAGGCCAGGGACTTCGTGTTGCTCACGGTTCTGTTGCTGCTGGCACAGTAGGTGTGCAATAAATACTTGTTGAATTATGCAGTGCAACTCTACTATTTAGCACAGTTTCTTTTCTTTTTTTTTGGACTGGGGATTGAACCCAGAGGTGCTTCATCATTGAACCACATCTCCAGCCCTTTTTCTGTATTTTAGTTAGAGACAGTAACTTGCTGAGTTGCTTAGGGCCTTGCTGAGGCTGACTTTGAACTCACAGTCCTCCTGCCTCAGTCTCCTGAGCCACTGGGATTACAGGCATGCGCCACTGTGCCTGGCTAGCTTTGTTTTTTTTGCTTTTTAATTTTTTAGATGTTGATAGATCTTTATTTTATTTTATTAAAAAAATTATTTTTTAGTTGTTGATGAACCTTTATCTTATTTATTTATTTTTATGTGGTGCTGAGAATCGAACCCAGTGCCTCACACACGGTAGGCAAGTGCTCAGCCGCTGAACCACAACCCCAGCCCCATAGCACCAGGTGTGATGGCTGCTTTAGGTGAGAATCTCTTCCCTCCCTCCCCGTTATTAGACAGGGTCTGTGGCCCTGATCCTGGTCCCCCCAGTTCTCCCTGGCTGGCATCCAGGTTACTGGAGAACCAGCGACCTTCCCTACTCTGCTTTTTGCTCATTCATTCTGGAGATTCTTCCTGAGTCCCCTGGGTACCTAGTCCTGTGCTGAGCAGTGGGGTGTATATGAAGATGAGTAAGACAGGGCTGAGACTGGGGTGTCTGCTCCCCAATTCCAGGGGGTGAGAATGACTCTCACTGCCCCTGAAAACCTCTTCTGTCCAGCTGCCCCTCCCCAGCTGCTTCCAGCCTCCTCAGCCTTCCTTTCCTGGCACTGCACACGGCTATTTAGGAGGTGTCCCCGTCCCTGGGGCTGCTTTCAGAGAGGAACAAAGAGGGACTGGTAGGCTGGGTGGCTGACAGAGGAGGCTGCGGGAGTGGTAGCGCATGTGGAGATGCTCATTTGTCAGCTCAGATCGTTCCCCGGAGCTCCAGCTACTGCCTTTATCTGGCGTGATAATAGACCGAAACCATGTCCTGCTCCCTGTTGAGAGATCTGTGCACCTGCCAATGTGGCAGCAGCCCAGGATGACACTGGGCTCTGCTCCAGCTGACAGGCTGGCCAGCCACAACCAGTGGGAGCCACGGGTCTGCAGGCTGCCCACCACACAGGGATGTGCCCCTCCTCCAGAGGTCCTGGGTGCCTGGATGGGAGGCTCTCAGGACCCATCCAGGGAACTGAAGCTACTTGTGTTTACATGTTCTTTCATCTCTCTATCCTGGGCCTGACCACGGTGCCCAGTGGACAGTAGGAGTTCAGTGGTTGAACTGTATGGATTCAGCACCTACTTATTAGGGACCTACTGTGTGCAGCCACATCCTTTTACTTCCCTCCTCCAGTATCTGTTGGGAAGCCCATGATGCAGTGAGATGGGGAGTCTCCAAGATAACTGGTCTATGACAGCCTAAGCCAGCCCTGCTCACTGTCTCTCAAGGAGAAGGAGGTGCCTCTCCCTTTGGCCCCACCACTCGCATCAGCGCCCAGACTTGTAAGTGCTCATGCATGTCGCTGATGCCGTCTCCCCCGCTCCCAGGCAGGCCTGGAGCTGTTGCACTCTCATTTTGCAGGGGAGGAGGAAGAGGGGGCTTTGCATCCAGATCTTCGGTTCCACAATTTGGCACCCAGCCCAGCCCCTGCTCATGCTGTTTAGGGGCTCCATCCCTGAGATAGGTTCTGAATTTCTGGAGAAAGTGGGGAGGGTGAGATGAGAGCTGGGGCGGCATGGGCCAGGGAGGGGTGGCAAAGGGCAACGGGCGAGGAGCTGAGGTGCAGGCTGGAGGCCGGGGCCCAGGGGTGCAACTGGGCTCAGACCAGGGTCCCAGCTTAGACGGCTGGATGGAGCAGGAGAAGTCAGTGGGAATCTGATGACCTCAGCTTCTCTCTGAGGTGCCACAGGCTGCCTCTCGAGTGGGCAAACAGTGCTGGGCCAGATCGGGGACTAATGACTGTTTTCCAACAGGCGATTCCTCTACGTGGGGAGCATCGTTTCAGGTCATCGCTCTGCAGTCGGCACTTACTGAGTTAATAGCAGCCTGGTCTAGGGCCTCTGGCCCTCCTGCTGGCCCCAGGGCCCTGCGAACTGATGGCAGCAGATGAGGGAGAGGAAGGCAGGAATAAACAGAAGCAGCGCGCCCTCCCCTGCCCTGCCCCTCTGTTCCAGGTCACTGCAGGAGTGTGGGACAGTGTCAGGGTGCCTCCATTCACAGCAGGGCCTCACCCCTGCCTCCATCCAAGGACCACCCCCCCCCCCCCGCCCGAGCCCGTATGGACCAGCATGCTGGCCTCTAAGGTCCCTCACCTGCCTTTCTCCTGCTGTATCCCCTGCCATGTCCTGAAAGCTGAGGCAGGAGAAGACAGTGCCCTTGATGGAGGACAAGCCGGGTGGGAGGCCCTGTGTTTGGAGTCTCCTCGTGGCTTTCTAAATTCCCATGGCCACCCATGTCATTGGAGCTATTTTTATTTTGCCACTGAAGATGCTAAGCTCTGCATCTTATGTGACTTGCCCAGGGTCACCCAACATGGTAGGCAGGGTAATAGCACCCCAAAGATGTCCGAGTCCTAATCATGGCAAAAGGGACTTTTGTGATTAAATGAAGAATCAAGGATGAAAAGGTTATTTTGGATTTTCTGGGTGAACCCAGTGATATCATATGGGTCCTTTAAATGGGAAAGAAAGAGGCAGACAACGGATGGCACACGAGAAAAACTCCACTGGCTGAGTGGCTTTGAAGATGGAAGGAGAACAGAGGACTTCACGGGAAAAGGAAGGAAACTGGTAAATGAATAGTCCTCCAGAGCCTCCAGAAAGAAAGCAGCCCCGTTGGCGCTTAAGGTGGAGCCAGTGAGACCTGTTTCAGACTTCTGACCTCCAGAGCTGTGGTAATAGACAAGATTAACAGAGGTGAATATTTTTTTGATTTAATTTTTATTTTTTTGGTACTGGGGATTGAACCCAGGGGCACTTCACCACTGAGCCACATCCCCGGCCCTTTTTTGTATTTTATTTAGAGACAGGGTCTCACTGAGTTGCTTAGGTCCTTGCTAAGTTGCTGAGGCTGGCCTTGAACTTGCAGATCCTCCTGTCTCAGCCTCCTGAACTGCTGGGATTACAGGCAGGCACTACCGCATCTGACAACAGAAATAAATAAGTAAATAAAACCATATTGTCTTAAGCCACCAAGTTTATGGTGATTTGTTACAGTAGCAACAGGAAACCAGTTAGTAAGTGAGGAATTGGACTCAGAGGACTGGACCTCCACTCCACTCTGCTCCTTGGGGCCTCTCCTGCCTCAGGCCCTGCAGCTTGACAACCAAGTGCCTATGGGAGAGGATGGAAAAGGAGATTCCCAACTGGAACAGAGGCTGGGGTTCAGTGGCTGCCCCTCCTTGGAGCCCCAGCCTTCCTTTCCTGCCTGTGCCTGGCTCTGGAGGTCAGAATTTCCTAGACACGTGGCTACAACAGCCCAGTCATGGATGTTCACATGAGGCAGGGTCTGAGCGGCCGTCAGCCTGGAAGCACTGCAGTGCTAAAACCCACACGCTCTCTGCCCAGAAGCCCTGGCTACACAGCTGCCTCCCCACATCTCTTGGCTTCTCTTTCCTGCCTGTAGGCTTTTTTTTTTTTTTTTTTTTTTTTTTTTTTTAAGAATATTTATTTTTTAGTTGTAGATGGATGCAATACCTTTATTTTATTTATTTATGTGTGGTGCTGAGAATTGAACCCAGTGCCTCACACATGCTAGGCAAACGCTCTAACACTGAGCCACAACCCCAGCCCTGTGGTCGCTGGGTTCTTTGAAGCAAGGTGGAGGGATAGAGGTGTGTGGTCCTCTCCTTTGGGGTTCCCCGAGGGTGTGTTGCCTATCTTTGAGCAGGGGGCAACGGTGTGACCAGTGCCTGATTGTGGGAGAATCCCAGGGCCCTCTGGTGTGCATTCAGATTCTGTGGCCCTCCCAAACAACATGTCTAATCAGCCTCTGTATGCAGGTATGTGCATGAGTGGGTGCATATAAGTGTGCAAGTGTGTGCATGTGAGTGCATGAATGTGCCTGTCATGGCCCCGAGCATGCCTGTGAGATTGTGTGAACAAGTGTGGGACTAAGTGTGAACATGATTCTCTGTGCCTTGTGTATGTGTGAGTATGTATGTCTACTCTTACCTATGTGTGTTAATGTGTGTTTGTGGGTGCCTGCTCACTGTTTGAATGTGAGTGTGCGAGTGGAGGGTGTGTCTGCTCATGCTCCTCTCTGTGAGCACGTAAGTGTGCAAATCTGTGCACTCAGGTCCTCACATGTGAATGTGAGTGTGTGGGAATGGGAATGTGTTTATGCTCCTAGGTGAGTGTGCAAGTAATGTCTGCTCACACTTTTGCATGAGTGTGTGAAAGTGCTCAAGTGTCTCCTTCCTCCTCTGTGTGCGAACCTGGGCGTGTATATGAGTGTGCACCCAGCTCTGTCCTCTGCCCCTAGCTGGCATCGCCTCACCCTGTGACACAGCTGCTAATGACTGTTTGCCATTGTCTGTGCACGGTGGCATCACCTACTCTAATGACAGTCTCCCTGCCTAATGACCTGGCTCCTGCCCCGTCATTTAGGAGCCACAGGGGCACTGGCCCCGTGGCCAGGGAGATGTTGACGAGCTCAACACATTTCCCGCTGGGTGTCAGTGGGGGTGGGGGAAGCACCCATCGTACCCCTCCCCCGCGGCCCTCGGGGTGCCCGCGTGGGCTGGGAATTTCAGCTGGCTGGTGGCATTCCTGGGCAGGAAGCCCTGTCTCGGCAGGGTTGGGTGGCTGCTGCCCCTCCCTACAAGTTTACTGGACCCTGGCAGGCAACTCGACTCCATCAGCAACACAGACAAGGTCTGCCTTCCTCTTGCAAAGTCCCAGGCCCGCTGGTCTTTGCTAAGGAAGGGGTGTCCCTTCTGAGCAGGCCTCTTGCTGCTCCGACATGCTCTGGTCTGGGGCCACCTCTGGGGAGCAAGAGGGCCTGGAGCTGCCAAGGACCCCCAAGGAGTTCACATGGCCACCCGTGGGAGGCCACCAAGGAAGCCTCACTTGATCCCCCCCTGATATTTTGGTCAAAATTGAAATTAAGTTAAAATGGCTTTTATTCTGAAGGAGGAATCAGAAAGTTTGCTGCTCCCTTTTGGGGAACTCACAAGCCTTCCTTCTGCTCTTACAGCTTTGAAGCTACTCCATCTGGTTGGTGGTCCCCATTTACAGGTCTGCCTCCCGCTACCTGAAGTTTCCCTAGAGAGGCCTACTACTCTGGTTCCAAGGGATCACTAGAGGTTTTCTGAATTCAGGGATGCATGCCTGGAATTAGGCAATGTCCTTGGCAAAGTACTGATTCTGTGGCATCTGCTTCCCAGGTTGTTCTGGGAACTGAATAGCTATCTGCAGAGCACTCAGGACATGACGGGCACAGAGCAACACACAGTCAATCTTTTTAAAACCTCCCTGGGTCTTCATTCATTGTCTATAAAATGGGGAGGACGGCGGCCGGCTGCTGGCGCTCAGCTGTAGGGAGGATTGGGGAAAATTCATGGCAAATACCAGTGGTGGAGGGGACAGCTCCTGGTGTTTCTCCAGGGTCCTCACCCTTGGCACTTGTCTCCCTACCCATGAGAGGCTAAGCAAGGGAGGAAGAAGGAGCAAATGCACCCACTGTTTCACCTGCTGACTCAGTGTCCTTGTCCGGCTGGGAGCATTAACTTCTTTGCCATGTACCAGTGAGGGCTGCAGCTCCTCTCTAGCAACAGGATTTCTCAGCCTGTCATTTGTGACTCTGTAGAGGCTCATGAAGACAGGAAAGCATCCTAATGCATTACGAAGTACTGTTTTATGCAGGCATGTATGTGTTGGTCTCTGGGTAAAATGTACTTCCTCCTGTGGGGAGGTTAAAAAGCTGGAGGCACCTGGCCCACCGTCCCTGGGCAGGGGCAGGATGGTAAGGACCCCTGAGCTTTGCCTGGCGGCTCTGCTCTACCCTGAAGCCTGTGCTAAGGCTCATGTGTGCTGTCTTGGAGGGACTGGGCTCCCAAATGGGCAGGCTCTGATCCACTTGGGGCATATCCCTTCCTGCCTCAGTTACCTTCCGGAAACCTTCTCTCAACATTTGCCTGGGTAAGGTCCTGACTGGGCATTCAGGAGTGGCTTGAAGGATGGAGTGTGGGGCTGGGCATTGCAGGGGTCCGTGGAAGGCTGCCCAGACACCTGTTCTGTGGACCCGCTCTTGGGTTAGGATCCCTGCTTCTTCTCCCATGACTCAGGGCCCTTTGCTCGCCAGACCCATGGGTAGGACAAAGGCATCAGAAAACACTTGCTACCAAAGCAGACCAGTTGGGAGGGGGTGGCAAAGAAATCCCAGGCCTAAAACTCAGAGACAGTCTTTTCTCCTCCACCAACATACCAGTCCCACCTGAGCTCAGGTCAGTGGTGGGCTAGAGTGGAGGATCCTGTAGCACCAAAAATGCCAAATTGCACTCGGCTTGCTGGGTGATGAATCTGTGCCAGACGCGCACAGGTTGATTTACGTTTATCAGGTCCAATCTTTACCACCCTCGTAAAGGGTTCCTATTATTGTGATCGTTTCACAGATAGTGAAGTTGAGGTCCAGAGCAGTTAAGTCCACACAATTAGGAAGTGCCAGAGACAAGATTGATCCCCCACATCCTGTTGTCCTCTGAAGGAGTGTGTGTGTGCCGGTGGGGACACAGCCTTGACAGGCAGCCTGATTCTTGAGGCCAGGAAGAGCAAACCTGGTCTTGGAAGGTTTTCCAGTACTCTGAGAAGTTGACCTCTTCCAGGCAGCCCAGAAGATTCCTGCCCCTACACGAACTTATGTGGGGCCTTCCCAACAATTAAAGCAAGAACTTGAACGTGGGGAGAAGCTGCTCATTGTTGGGAATTTCATCAAGTTTAATCAAGCATCAAGGGAGATTGCTTGATTATCAAGAGGAAAAATTGCAGCAAGAGAGATGTGGCTTAGATTCCAGAGCCTTCCTTGGCACTCCTTAAGGGCAGGGACTAATCCTCTAGTAAAATGGGCTTAATTAACACTGGGGACTCTCACAACTAGTGAGGATCATGGAAGGTGTAACTTTGTGAGAACATTTGCAAAGTAACACATAAATGAGGGCAAACGAGCGCCAGGTAATTCGGATCTAAGTACTGAGGGGACACGGAGGAAGCCGGTGCTAAGAGCTGGGTGGGGTCCGCCAGGGAAGCCTTCCAAAGCATGGAATGGGCTGGGGAGGGACAGGCTTTCTTTGAGGTGGGGGCAGGCAGGGGGAGCAGCAGGCATCATTCCAGAACAAGTCCCTAGTGGCCCCACCCCAGAGACCTGGCTCAGTGACCTGCTACCCTGGGCATTTGTCCTGCCTCCTAGTTGGGGACTGTCCAGTCACTCCCCTGCACAATCAATTGGTGTCACTTGAAATATGACAAGGAAATGTTCTGTAGCCCTTAGCCAGGTCCTTCTTCTCAGGGATTTTGGACCCCTGAACATCCAAGTGTCTTCTCTGTGGGGTGTGGAGGAGGGGGCAGGGAGGAGAGCAGCTGAGGGAGATTGTGGGAGGTGAGAGGGAAGGCTCAGCCAGCCAACGGCCTCCCTCCTTGGGGGTCCCAGGGCTCCCTGCTGGCCTGCCTCCATACTGCTTCTGGAGCTGGAATCTGGGCCCCGGGCTGTGAGAGACACTCAGATTGACAGAGCTCCTGAGCAGGAGGGGACCTTAGGCTGCCCCTTCATTTACAGGGAACAATGGAGGCTGGGAGTGGGGAGGGGAGGGGAGGCTATGGTGTGTGTGTGTGTGTGTAAGACCAAAGACCAACATGTGAGGAAGAGACACTGCTGGTTTTCAGGGATTTTCTGGAGAATGGGGAGACCAGCACATCCCTGGACATTAGTACTTGGAGGTGGGAGGTTGGGAGAGGTGGTCCCGTGGGCCCCTGTAGGAGAGTGGGCCATGGGATAGGGCTTTAGGGGTCCAAGGGGCAGGGCTGGGCAGGGGCTCCCTCATGGGCAGAGGAGCTGGGACATGCGCGCCTCCGGCTTCTGTGAGGTGGGGAGTACAGAGAGGGCCTGGAGTCCTGGCTGGCCCAGACTTTTGCCTGCAAATGAGACCAGGTCTTCTCATGCTGGTCTCAGGAACCGCACCCTGTCCAACAAGGGCTCGGGGGAGGGGTCTCTTGGTCCCAGGCATAGATTTCCCGGTGGGCGGAGAGGATTATTCGGGGAGGTGCATCCACGAATTGGCTGGGGAAGGAGAAATTGAAGGTCAAGACTCAGGAGAACTTTGGGACTGGGGTTGACTCCTGGTTTGTCCTACCTGTAGGGACGCCCTGAAACTGGGACCGAGGCATCTATTTGGGGATTCATAGTCATTTTATAACTGGCATTTAGGTGCATGCCTGCAGCAGTCTCAGGAATCCGACCATTCATCTCCCGCCCAGCAAACGCTTTGTGGCTTAAAACAAGGGCATCTCATTCAAGGTCAGCAAAGAGGCACAGAGGGGAGGCTGCCCCCGGGGAAGGAGAGCCAGCTGTCCTTGTCTTCGTAGAGAGGGCGGCAGTAGTTAAGGCCACGGGCAGCACCAGGGGACCTGGGAGGAGGACACTGGCCAAAGGCCACATGTGGAGGCCAGAGGAACACCATATCTGAGCCCCATGGGGACAGCTCTGTTGGCTCTCGGTCACCTTCCTGCCTCCCCATCCCCAGGCTCTGTGCCCAGGCCCTGTTGTCAGCACCTGCTCTCTGAGCCAGTGCCTGGCAGAGGCAGCCATGAGATCATGGGGTGGGGTAAGTTGGCAGGCCCCAGATCTTCCCGGAGCCGTGGCAGGTGCATGTCACAGCCCTGGGCCCGGCGCCTCTGTAATCTCCCTCCTGGCCCCATCCCCTTGCAGGGAGGTGGCTCCTTCAACCAGCCAGTTCAACTTCTTCCACCTCAGCCCTAGACTTCAGTACAGTGGCGTGAAGTCTTGAGATTAGACTCTGAGAAGGACTTCCTACTTGACGATGGGATGGTGGGACAAGGGAAGGGGGAGTTAACATCAAGGGCAGGAGATAATAATCAGCGTAATGCTTGACACTGAGGGCGGATTCTGTGTCCCGCTCTGTGCGAAGGGCTTTGCAGGCAGTTCTCAGATAACCTTCACTGTGACTTGATAGAAGAAAGAAACTACGGCTGAACTTCCACAGCCGGTGAGCAGAGGAACTGGTATCACAACTCATGCGGAGTCGGGGGAGGCTGGCCCCTGGAGGAGCACAGGGCTCCGGAGAACTCATTCCCGCCATGAGATGGGCTTCTGGAAGGCAGGAGCAGGAGGTCAAATGGGCAGGAGAGATAAAAAGCTGTCACCTTCCTGAGGGTGGAGGTCAGTCACACGGAGTGGGTGGGCCTGTTTCTGTCTGGCACATCTTGAGTCAGAAAGGAAGCAGGGACATCAGAAGTGCAGCAACAGGAGCCAGGTGACAGCTAGACATTCTGACTTTGGCAGGTGAAGGGTGTGTTTCCTGGAGAGAGAGCAGCCGGAAGGAGCTCCGTTGGGAAGAGGGGCAGACAGCCCAAGTTGGGGTCCGCGAAGGCTTGTGTGTGTGTGCATATGCCTGGGTGTCCGTCATCTCTAATGATGTGTCTCTGCCCCACCAGCTCTGGGCTCCCCATGGCACCTGTGTTGTGCCACAGACCTCGAGAGAGGACAGATGGTCTGGGATGCACTTTATATCTGGGTGCAGAGCTGTCTTGACTGGGGACTCTTCTTGTTCCACCAATGTTCTCCAATCTGTCAGATGACTTACTTCAATCTTGAAGCCTTGCCCTTACTTATTTCCCGAAGTTTCTCTGCTTCCTCTCCAGGGATGTCATCCCTTCCCCTGTCCCTGGGATTCCAGGCAGTGGTGGGCACATCCCATTGCTCTCCCTTGAGCCGGCAGCCCATCTTGTTCCTGTTGTGTCACAGCTTCCTCAGGACTGGACCCACTGTAGTGAGGCCATACATCTGGGGCACAGATGCACGGGAAGGAGGGACACAAGTGACTTGGGAGCGTAACTGAGGTCAAGTCTCAGGTTTCTCATCAGGGCTGCTGCCTGTTTGCCTCTGGTGTCCAAGCTGTCCTTCACGTCAGGGGTCTGGTGTCAGATTCGATATCAAGACTCAGCAGCAACACACACAGTCAGAGCCAGGTGGCACCTCAGAGACCATCCAGGCTCATCTATTGTTCCTTCACAGACAAGCCATCAAGAAAGGGAAAGCCCCTTGCCCAAGGTCACTCAGCAAGTTGCGGGGATGTAGCAGGTTCCCCAAACCACAGCTTTTCCGACCACATCACGCTGTGTCCCCAATTTAAAAAATCTATTTTTTTTAGCTGTAGATGAGCACAACACCTTTTCTTTATTTATTTTTATGTGGTGCTGAGGACCGAGGCCCCCAGCCCAGGTTTCCCTAAGTTGGACGGGCCTCTCCCCTCCCTCTGACTCTTCTTACTTTCCTCATGCTTCCCCTCAGGTTCACCCCCGAGACCCTGCCCACTTCTCAAGACATAACTGGCTCTCACTCCCTCTGTAACCCGCAGGTTTCTCTCCCTGCTCTATTAGCATGTCCTGCTAATTCCCATTCCCTAATTGTCTGTAACACAAATTAATGCTTTATTACTTGATGCTCTAATGACCTGGGTTCTACCCAGGCTCAATTGCTTCCCAGCTGCGTGACCTTGGGCTAGTTACTTCACCTTTTAATCCTCTGTTTTCTTATCTGTAGAATGGGGCAGGCTGCTGCGGAGTGCATGGCTCCGAGAGAGAACCCGGGAGATAGGCGAGGCTGAAATCTGAGATGGTGGGTGTGGGTGGGAATGGCAGTGGAACAGGTGGGGGCCCCATTATGGGGGAATCTCACCTGGGAGGGGTTATGTTACTGGTCGGGGAAGGCTTAGAAGGGAAATAACAATCCCCCGCCTAGACTTTGGGGTGACCATGAAGTGGGATAACTTTGGAGTTGGTGAATTTGGATTTGAATTCCAGCTCTGTGACTGGCAAGCTGTAGTGACATTGCACAAATTGCTATAGCTCTCTGAGTCTCCATTTTCAGTCTGTAAAATAAGGACTTCCTACTCTGTAGAGTTATGGGAAGGATTAAATGAGAAAATGTGTATAAATTGTTTAACTTGGATTTTTTTTTTTTTTTTTTTTTTTAGTAAAGGGGATTGAACCCAGAGGTGCTTAACCACTGAGCTACCTCCCCAACCCCTTTTGTTTATTTATTTAATGATTTTATTTTATTTTGGGTACCAGGGATTGAACTCAGGGGCACTCGATCACTGAACCACATCCCCAGCCCTATTTTGTATTTTATTTAGAGACAGGGTCTCACTCAGTTGCTTAGCGCTTCACTTTTACTGAGGCTGGCTTTGAACTCATGATCCTCCTGCCTCAGCCTCCCAAGCTTCTGGGATTTCAAGTGTGCACCACCGTGCCCTGCTTTATTTTTTATTTTGAGACAGGCTTTCACAAAGTTTCCAGGGGACCTTGAACTGCGATTCTCCTGCCTCAGACTCCTGACTTACTGGATTAGCTGGGAGCCCTGCCCTTAGTAGTGCTTAATAAGGAGTAGCCATTGTCACTGTTGTCATCCCCAACCAGTGCGTGTCCACCTGTGTCGAGGCTGGCTTCGTGTCTGGGTCTTCCTGGGCCCTCGGCGTCACGTTCGCTCATTTTCTAACCTGGAAGCTTCCCCAGGGCAGGGCTCACAGGCATCATCTTCTTGCTCTAGCTACTGTTGAAAACAGGTGATGTCACTCCTTGGGGCCTCTGGGTGGCTCTGTTGAGGCCCCAGGGATCTGCAGTCAGGTGGGGGAGTCTACAGCCCTCTAGGTCATCCTCTGGCCTCACAGTGTCCAAGGGGATTAGGGAGCCCAGGGAGCTTGGCGTGGACATGGCCTGTGCCCAACTCTTTCCTGGACTGTCTGGTCATCTCTCCCAGGGATGGTCTTGGGGGTCTCAGGTGCTTTGATGGGCCTGATGCTGCTCATGAACCCCACAGAGGGGATGATTCTAGCACCCAGAGAGGGAGCCTTGGGGGGCCGTGAGGGGAAACAGACTGCTAGCTACCCACCCCTTGCTGAAAATCTCCTTGGCCCATGAGGATGGAGAGGGGATTGAGACATACACCATCCATGAAATCATCAGTCTAACAATTATGAGAAAATATTTATAAAACACCTATTAGGTGTTGAGCCAGGTGCCCGAGGAGGCAGGTGGCGCCAGGGGCTGTGGGAGGTCTGAGGGGTAAACTTTGGCCTGCCCAGAGTGGTGGGGTGTGCTGTGCGTGGGAGATGTAGCTGATCCCCATAAGCAGAGGGACCTGAAAGCAGTTTTGGGGTTTAAGAGCAGCCAGTGACCTGAGAGTGTCAGATGGAGATGAAGCCAGAAAAATTCACAGGGGTCTTGAATGTCACATTGAGGAGTGTGCTCTCTGCCTTTAAGGGAAGTTGGGGTTTGTTGAAGGGTTTCTGAGCAGGGAGAGATGTGGTCAAATGCAGGGATACAGGAATGGGGAGGATGGGGTGGTCTGCCTTCAGGTTTCTTCAGGGAGAGTGCTGGGTGGTGGGGGAATTGAGCTTCAGGGAGGGCTGAGGGGAAGGGCTGATCCTGCCTGCCACCTGGGTCTTATTGGAAGCTGTCCCTTTGTGGGTGTTAGGCAAGTGGCAGACTGGGTTGCCTAGGTGCTGAGACAGTGCACCCCCTCCAGGGGACTCCTGTGAGTGGAGGTTGGCGGAGGGGTCCTGCCTACCCCAGGAGAAGAGGAAGAGAACTCCTGCCCACTGGGTGTGCTCTGTTCTTGGAAAGGTGCTCCAGCGGCTCACCCATGCTTGCCCAGCCTCACCACCTTCCCTGTGGGCTGGGGGAGCCCTACCAGCCTTCTGAGTCTCAAAATCCAAGGACCCTTAGATCCTGGGTCTGGAGAAGGGAGGGGGCCTGGGGAAGCAGAGCCCTGGCCCTGTCTGTTCTGCCTGGGTTTGGGCTGGTAGGACGAGGAAGCTGGCTGGCCAGGTGAAGTGCCCCTCATCTTCCCTTTCCCCCTCTTCCACTCATTGTCCCCACTTACACTCCTGCCTCTGTGAGTTCAAGCTGCCTCTTCTTGGAGTCCCTGCCCATCCAGGCAGGAATCCAGGGCCACCAAGATGCCCCTCTCCTCCCTCCTCAAGGCTGGTGGTTGGGTACTTGCCTGAAGCCCAGAGGTGCCGCCTGCTGCCTGCCTGGTTCTCAAGCAGGGGTGGTGTGGCTGCACTGCAGAACCCAGGGCTGGGGCTGTGGGCTTGACAGCGGCCCCCGGAGGCGAGGCGGGGGATTGCAGCCTTGGCTGCAGCCCCTCCCTGCTCCACCCCGCCTGCCTCCTGAAGGTTCCACCTGTATGTCTAGGGGTGTGAACAAGTGTGTGAATGTTGTGCATAGTGTCATTAGGCATACAAGTGTGTCTGGGGTGTGTGTGATTTGAGTGTGTTCATCCTGCTAGGTGTGATTGTCTGTGTCACTGTACAGTGCACAGGTGAGTGTGCGTGTGTGTGTGTGTGTGTGTATAGGGCAGGCCATCTTGTACAGTCTTTGCACACCTGTGAGTATGTACATGGAAGCAGTGTGACAGAACACAGGCACGTGTGTCTGTGGGTACTTGGAGGAGCCTTGCCAAGTGTGAGCTCACCTGTGTGAGGGAACTCAGGGAGCATGGGAGTAGCATGAAGACCTGTGGGTGCAAGAGGGAGTGAGGGGCTGTGGGTGCTCACCTGGACACATCTGTGTGCCAAGAGAGCCTGGTTGCCTGCCTGAATTAGGCTGATGTCCACACCTGCATTTTCACAGTACCACGGCAGGGAGGCGAGACCCCCACAAGGGTCCATAGTGCCATAGGTACGTGTGAGCCGAAGGCCGGAAGCACTCCTGTGACTTTCTAGGCCAGGGGTGTGGCTGGGTTGAAAGGGGAAGTATTTAGGGATTTGTAAGCTTTTAAAGAAAAGTCTCAACCCCCTATTAGACCCTAGACACCACGAGTCCCTCGAGTCACTAGGGCCTGACTCAGTAGGCACCTGAAACCACAGGAATGAGGGGAGGCTGCGTTGGTCCCACCACCTCACCTGCCCACCCACTGTAGGACTGAGGCCAGGAGAGAGCAAGGACACCTGCCCTGAAGCACCTGCAGGGAGCAGGCCTGTGCTGCCCAACCAGAGACCCCTCCCCAGCCCTAAAGTCATGCTAGTTCTGCCCCTTAGCTGAGATGAGGTTATAGGGAAGTTGGTGGACTTGGGGTCCAGGTGGTCCCTTTCCTAGCCAGGCCTGGCTTCTTCCGGAGAGCTGGGTGGATCTCCTGCAGACTGTCATTTGGGATTGAGTGGCCATGAAGCAGAGGGAAGGAAACCCTCAATAAATCTCAGTTGGGAGAATAAAAGAAATGGCAGTTCCCAAGGGGAGAGTACCGAGGGTCAGTGGGTGGCTTTGTGCTGGGAGATCGGCCTCTGCGTTCACCTCTACCTGATCTCCTCTGAGTCTCACTTTCCTCCTTTCTAGGAAAAGGGATCCCCCTGCCTCAGGTTCATGATACCAATAAAATGAGGCAGTGTGCCAGGTGCTTTGCACATGGGTAGGTGTCAGGTAATGACAGGTGTCCTCTGTGAGTGCCAACAGCTCCCCTGAGCCCCTTCCCTAGCTCCCCCTGGATCAGCAGTGAGTCAGCGACTGCTATGCAGCAGGACTCCTCAGGTTCCCATTCTGGAAGCATGAGTCAGGCCCAAATCGAGGAGGGAGGTCACCCTGGGGTCAGATGCTGGACCCAGGTAGGAGCAGACGTGTGCCCAGTGGCCACCTTATCACAATGCCTGTTGCTAGTACCTGAGTCTCAGGAGCTGGGAAGCAAGGCCCTGGGGTTGCACTGAGCACCCCAGCTCTGTGCGCTGAGGGTGATGTTGAGACAGGCTGCATGATGTGCAGACACTTTTCAGAACAACCTAGAAAGGGCCCTGACAAGTCCCAGAAGGCACTGCTTTCACAGTCACTGCTGTTGTTGCTGCTGCTGCTGCTGCTTCTGCCACCGGGGGCACGAGCTCCAGCCCTGGGCTGGCCCAGCCTGGGGAATCTCTCACTTTAATCAGAGCCCCTGAGTTTAGCTTGCTGGCCCAGATCCCTGCCTCCAATTCCCTGAGAGTTCAATTCTTTATCTAGATCTGGCAAACTCTGTCAGGACCCAGATGTATGTTCCCCAGGATTTGATGGACATCTGATGAGTGACTGTTCCTACTGTTAACCCTTCTCCCTCCATCCCTGACTCTGAGCAGGGACCTGTTATTCCCTGCTGCTGCAGACTATGCCTGCTCATTATAATGGTCAGTGCCCATATGCAGGTAGTTGGGGGTGGGCTGGGGATATCCTGTGCCTTGTAATAGGCATATTTTAGTCACACCATACATATTCCTGGTGCCTGGCTTCCTATCTCTAAGGGCTATTGTTTCTCTGGGGCCAAGAACTTGTTGATTTCTTATGGCAGGTAACTGACTTTTCCATCTCTCAGTAGCTAAACAGGCCATTCAAGGCATCCACATATATAAACAACATTTTTTAGAATGAAGTGTCTCAGAAAGAACTGTGCAGGCTGAAAAATGGAGGGAGGGAAGCAATGTGGTGATGGGACTTTTCTCTTTATCTTCCAGATATGCAAAGACACATAAATGCATGCATATGGAGAGAAGCAGAGCAACTGCTGAGCACCTGCTGTGGACTGGCCTATTAGGCACTGGGAGGGAGTGGACAAAGATGACATCATGAGGTTGATTTGCACAGGCCTTGCGGAGCGGCAACTTGCAGCGTCATAGAGGACAGACACGTGGCATCAGCAGGCACTGAATTCTTTTTCGATTTTTTACATCTGCAGGACTATTCCAGAAAGATCAAACCTTTTAGATATGTAAAAACAAAGCAGCAGCTTTGTTGGGAGGAAAAAAAGCAAAAAACAGAACATACAACAAAAAAAGAAACAAACCTCACAAACCCTTAGTGACCAACCATTGAAACTCGGGTCTCTAAGGCAACCACTTTTGATTCCAGTGGTTACTTACCAGTTGGCTCCTGTCTACCCCTGCCTGCTGGGGAAGGAATGCTGGGAACGTGGCAGAGAGATCCAGGTACAGGGTTTGATGATTTAAATAAGATCAGTAAATGCATAATTATTGTTAACATAATGCGACAATACCAGAAGTCAGACTGTGCGCTCTTCATTCTCTCTTCCCTCTCTTCCCAAGCGCCTCCTTCTCTGAGAGCTCAGGGCCTGAGGAGAAGGTCCTGGTCCCAGTGGGGTGTGGAAAGAATCCTGGCTTGCTTCTCCTCCTACCCCAAGTCCCACAGACTGCGGGCTCCTGACCTACTCCTAGAGGGCTGAGGTTCCTCCCTTAAGCCTTGGCCCGTGGCCTCAGTTCAGCCCTCCCTGCCCAGTCTGGGTCTGAACCCCTGGACAGAGAGGTGTTTGCTAGCCCACGCCTGGCACTCTGTCCCTGACAGTCAGGATGAGCAGGTTTGGCCGCTTGAGCTGGCTACAGCCTTCACTTTTGGTGAGATAAATCAAGAGAGCTCTTGGCTACAGCTGAGAGAAGTTTTTTGGATTTTCTTTTTGGAATCATTTCTAATTTATGGAAAAATTGTGGGAAGAGTACAAAGAACTATTTCTCCTTGGAACTATTTAATCTGATAGCCCTTAACCCCAAATACTTAAGTATTTACAAACAAGGGCATACTCTCTCTTGCTTAACTAGAATATAATATTTGAAATCAAGAATTTAGTATCAATATGGTACTGTCATTTAATCCTCAGACTCCATTCAAATTTTACCAGTTGTTCCAATAATGTCCTTTATAGCAAAAGGACATGGTGCAGAATCATGTGTTGTTGCATTTGATCATGATTTTTTTTTTTTTTTTTTTGTGGTGCTAAGGATCGAACAACTTCCACGTGCTGAGTTGCATCTCCAGCCCATGGCTATCATGTCTTATTAACCTTCTTTAACCTTGAAGAGATCCTCAGTTATGACTTGACACCTTTGAAGATGATAAGCCAGTTATTTTGTAGAATGTCCCTCAATATGAGTTTGTCTGATGTTTCCTCATGATTAGATCCTGATTATTGATTTTAGGTAGAATATCACAGAAACCATGTGTACTCTCCCAGTGGCATCCTCTCAGGCATTGTGTGACATAAGTTTATTCCACTATGGTGGTGTTAACTTGATCACTTGATTAAGACGTATCTGCTGGTTTCCTCCATGTCCACAAAGAGACCACTCTTTGTAATTAAGAAGTAACCATGGTAAGATTCTCTGAGACCATGTACATTTCCTGATCCTCATCAAGCTTCCTTCTATTAGTTTTAGCACCATTGATGTTTCTTGGCTTAATTAATACTACAGTAGTTGCCAAGTCCATTATCCCTACTACATTTATTAGCTGGCATCTTCTGTATGGTAAAACAACAACAACACAACAAAAACAACTTTCTCTTCTCTCTATTTACTCACTTATTTATATTTGTGTAGACTAGACTAAAGGATTCCTACTTTAATCAATATTTTCATTTTATTAATTATTTATTTCGATGTTCAAAATCTTCCAACTTTGGCTGGCGGGGGGAAGCCCTTTAAGCTGGCCTCTGTCCTTTTGATATATCCCTTCCACTCTTTAAGTACTTCCTAACTTTCTGAAAGGAGGTGTTCCTTCCTATTCTTGTGTTTTCGTGTTCCAGCCCTGGAGCTAGCCATTTCTCTAAGGAACATTCAGTTCTTTCAGTGGAGAATGGTATGTTGATGCCAAGAACTGGGTATTAGTTGTGCTCATTGCCTTTGAGATTTTGTTGTGGACCCTTGAGTCAGGAAAAAGGATGCTGCCTTCAAGCTTTAACATTCTAAAACAGTGATTCTAAAGCCTGTTTGGGTGGCGGACAACATGGAAATAATGGAATTTTTAATGGAAAAATATGACATACAGTTATCTCTCGATATCCATACGGGATTGGTTCTAGAAACCACTTCATATGTCAAAATCCAAGATGCTCGAATTCCTTGTATAAAATGTGGAGTATTTTCAAATAACTGGTGCAAATCCTCCTGTATGCTGTACATCATCTCTACATCACTTATAATATCCAACACAATGTAAGTGCAGTGTATGTAGTTGATATTCTATATTGTTTAGTGAACAATGACAAGAAAAAAATCTGTACCACTTTCAGTACAGATGCAGTTTTTTTTTTTCAAGTATTTTCAATCCACAGTTGATTGAGGATTCAGAACCTGTGATTAAGGATGTCTGGGTTGTATTGATTGAGTAAATAATATTTTATAGGAAATAAAATAATCACTGGAGGGTTAGGCAATACAGTAAATGTATCTCTCTGAATAAGTGTATAACTATGTACATGTGTTTACATATATACATATATACACAATTTAGATCTGTATGCATTTTTAATCTGTCTGTCTGCATATCCATCTTTTTCTTTGGTACCAGGGATTGAACCCAGGGGTACTTAACCACTGAGCCACATCCCCAGCCCTTTTTTCATATTGTATTTAGAGACAGAGTCTCGCTAAGCTGCTTAGGGTCTTGCAAAGTTGCTTAGCGCCTTGCTAAGTTGCTGAGACTGGCTTTGAACTTGTGATCTTCCTGCCTCAGCCTCTGGAGCCACTGGGATTATGGGTGAGCACCACTGTGCCCAGCTGCCTATCCATGTTGAAGGCTTTGAGTTCACATTGATACTTCTACTTCCAAAGCAGACATCACATGCTTCACTCAGTTTTTCCTTTCCTTGCTTGTGAAGTCCTTCTGCTGCAGAGAGAAACCTGTCTTCCCTCACATGCAGGTGTAAAACCAGCCTCTCCTTGCCCTCTTCTGTGCTGAGACAAACGACCTTGCCCGCTGCTCCTCTGTCAGGGATGCCTGCCTTCCTTAGCCCCATCTAATTGCTCTGGGACTGAATTATTCAGGCAGGCAGGCAACATTTTGAATATTTTGCTGATTAATGACTCATGACATTTCCAATGTTTGGAATGTTTTGCCCAAGAGGATGGCTTCCTGTTGGCTGGGACCTGAGGGTATTGGGTCTTGCAGACAGAAGACATAAATCCAAGGCAAAACCTCTGGTGTTCATTACCAGGACTGTGATAGTGCTGGAAGGGCACACGAAAGGTGCACACAGGACCCTAAACAGAATCCTCACCATGGGTAGGTTCCTTGAGGATGTTATGTGGTGATACTACGAGAAGCCTTACTGCCAGGACAACAGGGAGCCTGTGAAATCTGCCACTGGATCTTTCTTTAAAATTTTTTAAAAATTTGTTCTTTTTAGTTATACATGACAGTAGAATGTATTTTGCCATATTATATATACATGGAGTATAACTTCTGATTTTTGTGGTTGTATATGATGTGGAGTCACACTGGTCATGTATTCATATATTAATTCTACTCTCTGTCCTATTCCCATCCCCACTCCACACCCTTCATTCCCCTCTGTCTAATTCAATGAACTTCTATTCTTTCCTCCCCCTCTTATTGTGCGTTAGCATCTGCATATCAGGGATAACATTCAGCCTTTGGTTTTTTGGGATTGGCTTATTTCTTTTAGCAAGATGGTCTCCAGTTCCATCCATTTACCAGTAAATGCCATCATTTCATTCTTCTTTATGGCTGAGTGATATTCCATTGTGTGTGTGTGTGTGTGTGTGTGTGTACACACACACACACACACACACACACACACATATATATATATATCACTTTTTCTTTATCCATTCATCTGTTGAAGGGCACCTAGGTTGCTGCCATAGGATCTTCAACATGGAAATGGTTCGAAGATCAAATTCTTGATGTGAAAGAATGGGGTACATCTGTGACTGGGCTGCAGGAACCTGTGGATAGGAGGCCCTTTTCCAGTTTGTGTCTCCATCTCTTTTTTCTCCAACTCCATTTTCTGTTCCTTTCCCCACAGTGAATTCAGTCCCACGAAGGCCCACATACATAGACGCCACCCACAGTCAGCAATGTGCCCTCTCTTGTTAATTGAAAGTCCGAAAGTAGTTTAGGAGCAGAGAGATGGGCGGCCCTGCCAGGGAGGGAACCATGGGAGTTAGCGTTTAATGGGGGCGGAGTTTAAGCTTCAAAGATACAAGCATTCTGCGGATGGATGGTGTTGAATGTGAATGTGAATATCCTTAAGGCCACTGAACTGTATACCTCAGTGGTTGAAATGGCATTTTATGAGTATTTAACCATGACAATTTTTTAAGAGTCAAAGAATGTTTGACTCAAAACTTGTCCTTAAAAATGATGTGTTTTGTCATTGTTAAAAGCTCAAACTACAGGATTAATATTGGTAACGGAAAATTGTTTCTTTACTCACAACATTTATGACACCAACCCTATGGTTTTTCTAAACCAAGTAATTCTCCAATTCTGGAGTCCTACAAATTGATTAAATTCTGATACTAACTACCTGGAGTTTGTGGAGGCCTTGCAGGGCAAGAGCTCAGACCTACAGATGCCCACACTTCAGACACCTGTCACAGGTATTGGGCCCAGGGTACCCACACTTGTGTCCGACGTGGCTAAAATTCAGGGGCTCCTACCACTCCGTGGCAGTTTTGGTAATTTGCTATAATGACTCTTGGAACTTGTAGAAATACTTCGCTCTTGTCTACCAGTTTATTGTAAAAGAGGCTGAGGAGGTAGCTCAGAGGTAGACTGCCGGCTTAACATGTGCAGGGAGGGCCTGGGTTGGGTCCCCAGTACCACACACACAACATGCAAATGAATAGGCATACAAAATAGGTACACAGGGAGATGACTAGAAGGGTCCTGAGCCCAGGAGCTTCTGTTCCATGGAGCTGGAGTATGCCACCCTCCTGGCACATGGATGCATTCGCCCATCTGGACGCCCTCCTATCCTGGTAGTTTAGGGACATTTATGGAGGTTTCATCATGTGGACATGGATGATTATTAACCAGTCTCTAGTCCCTCCCCTCCCTGGAGCATGGGGGATGGGCTGAAAGTTCCAAGCTTCTAATCCTGGCCTTTCTGCAACCAGCCCCCTTTCTGAAGCCACCCAAGAGACCATGGGAGCGGCCTCCTTACAACAGAAGAAGCTGGTATCACCCAGGAAATTCCAAGGGACTCAGGTGCTCTGCATCAGGAACTGGAGTCAAAGACTAAATATTAGAACAGAAGATTCTCCTAGCACGTCTGCCAGGAAATTCCAAGGGTTTAGGAACTCTGTCAGTAACTGGGAGCAGAGACCAAATATATACTTATGTTTTATTTTGTCACAATCTGTCACACAGAGAAAGGGAAAAGTCACCCACAATTTCACCTCTTGAATACAACAATTGCTTAATACGTAAGGGTATTTCCTTTTTTTTTTTTTTTTTTTTTTTTCCCCGGTCCAGGACATCTGTTTTTCTTCTAACTATTACAAGTGTGATGTAGCAACATCTTTCCATTCTGCCAGTCTACTTAAGACAATGAGAGCATAGGCTACTTATGAAATACCTGGGACAGTATGTGCCAGGCTCTGTATAGGCTGTTTTCTCTTTCTCCTTTAATCCTTGACATAATCCTGCAAAGTAGGCATTTTCCTGATGGTGGAGATAGAGACAGAGTCTTGCACTGCCCTTGAAGTAAGTGGTAGAGCTGGCACTGGGACCTTGACTCTGGAATCTGTTCCCTGCCATTGTGGGGCCCAGCATCTCCAAAGCATAAATGTTTTTGTTTTGATAATAGAACATGATTCCCATAACTGATTCTATATGCAGACATGATAAATCAATGAGGAACTGTTGCACAACTTATTTAATGCATCCCTGTTGTAGAACATGGGGCTGGTTTTTTTTTTCTTTTTTTTCTCTTTTTTCTCTCTCTCTAAATAATACCATGATGGACATCTTCATGGATGTTTTTACCAAATTGATTTTCGAATGGGTTGTGCTAATTTAAATGCCAGACTCAAATCAAAATGGCATATTACTGTTTTTAAAAAATAGTTGATACTCTTTTAGGCAGAAAACCTTGGCATAGCCTTTCTTTTAATTTAAGTGTACCTAGAGATGTGGGGCAGAACACCCTGGCCAGTGGGCTTGTGGCAACTACCATTTTGGTTGAGAAAGTGGCCCATTCCAGAACATTCTGAGTCTCTCTCATCAGGTCTAAAATAGGAAGTATCTGACTGGGCTGAGAATTGCTGAATGGAGAAACTGAAGCTAGGATGTTTGGCAGCTGTAGGCTCCCATGGTCAAGAGTATCTCTTGGAGATGGGAGTCCACTAAAAATAGTCTCTCTTGATAAACCCACACAAATAGTTTGTTGTTTATTCCACTGCGTAGCCGCAGAACAATTTCATTTCAACCCTATTCACCAATTATTAGTGAGTGCTTAATAAGGGATAGATGCTATGCTGTGGGGATCTGGAGGTCCAGTTACTAGTCCTTGTCTGGAAGGTCCACAGCCCCCAAGGGAAGACACACATGTGAAGAAATGAATGATGGCTCCCAATTCAATATGGCAGGTGGAACATACATATTAATCTGCTGCCTTTTGAAATCCCTGAAAACTGTAGCGAGGTTTACTTACTTATTTAGATATAGTCAATCAGTTGATTATTTTGAAAATGGAAACTGGTTTCAACATGATTGATACCTTATGGAGCAATATGAGCGTAATGTGAATTTCATGTTTTCTTATTTACAGTTTTGTCTGTGAGCAAAACTGGAATGCAGAAAATCATACCATGTATAACTGAGCCACATGGGACTACACAAAAAACACACACCTTAAACATTTTCAGTTTGCTACTCTGATTTGCTATCCACATGCATTCACATCAGGTGTTAAAATCTTCTGTTGTCAGATTTCGGATAACCTTCCTGCACTTCACAAAGCTGTAGTCCTCCAATTTCCCACTTCTACAAGCAAACAGGGGCTTTCAAGGTAAAATATCTTCTTTGTTGTGATAGTTATGCAGTTCTTAACCATTTAGTAAAACAGCTCTCATTTTTATTAGGTTCCTATCTTTTTGTGTGTCATCAATAAAGTTTTTGAGTGTTATGCTCCTAACCCCATTTTCTCCCTTTAAGCCCTTTTTTTAAAATTATTTTTCGTGTAGCTTGGTGCTTTTTAGGAATGCATCTGTAATGTTATAGAGTACCACTGACTGATTATGAAAACAACATTTTCAACTGTCAGCATGTACAACAGACAAAGAAAACAGCAAGGGAGATGATTGCAGAACTCTTTTGAAACTAGAAAGTAGAACAAGTTGTGACTTAGGCCCGAGAATGCTGAATCTTAAGCCAACTGTGGGAAAGAAGGGAGCTACGCAGGAGAACTCCAGCTATCTGCACTGGGCTCCTTGAGTTCACTGCTAAATGGTGAATTGCATCTGTGTAGGGCATAACTCTGCCAGGCCAGGCAAAGTATAATGATTGAAGAGTTGTGAGCTGAACAGTTTCCAGAGCTCAAGTGGGGCTGTAAGACATGTCACGTTTCAACCAGCCCAAGAGAGTCCTTATTGAACACTTAGGTCATTCAGCAGAGACCCAGCAGGGTCATGTTCAGTGGGAGGCTCAGGCTGTCCAGAAGAAGGATTACTCTCGATTTACCCTAGCAAAGCTTATTGTTGCAGGGCTCATACTCTTAATTCAACACCTGATACAAAACTACAGTAATCAAGGCAGTATGATACTGGCAAAAGAATAGACACAAAAATCAAAGGAACAGACTAGAACCTAGAACAATGCATATGTGGTCAACTGATATCAGACAAAGGTGACCAAGCAACTCCATGGAGGAGAAATAGTCTTTTCAACAAATGGTCTTGGAAGAATTGGATATTCATCTGAAAAAAGTTATACAAAAATTAATTGGATATGGATCATATACCACAATAGAAAACCTAAAATCATAAAACATCCAGAAGAAAACAAGAGAAAATCTTTACAATCTTGGGGGACAGAGAGAGGGAGAGAGATTTCTCAGATAAAATACAAACTATATGGAGCATAAAAGAAAAATATCAGCTAACTTAGACTTAATAAAACATTTTGTCTTTTTGAAAGACACCATCAAAAAACAAAAAGGCAAAACCACAGAATTGAAGAAAATATTCATAGTTTTGAATATTTGATAATAGACTTGGCTGCAGAATATGTAAAGAACACTTACAACTAAATGAGACAAAGAGACCAATTTAAAAATGGGTGAAATATTTGATCATATGTAAAACAGAATAAGATATATTTATGGTCAATAAATATATAAAATATGCTTTGTTACTAATCATTAAGAAAATTAAATTACAACTATCATACATATCACTATAACTCCCATTGCAAATGCTCAAAATATCAAGAGTTGAATATGTTGAACAACAGGGTTGTTCATGTGTTACTGGTAGGAAAGTAAAATGGTACAGCCACTTTGGAAAACAGCATCGCAATTTCTTTCAAAGTTAAAAATACACTTACTACATAACCCAGAAATTTTGCTTCTAGGTACTTATTTATCCAAAAGTAATGAAACTTTATGCTATAACAATACTTGTACAAAAGTGTTTACATCAGATTTATTCATTTAATAACCCAAATTGGAAGTACCTCAAATGTCTGTTAAATGAATTTATAAAAAATTGTTCTATTCACACATGAATGCTGCTCAGCAATAATAAGGAATGGAAATTGATACATATTGCAACATCGATGAGTCTCCGAAAATTTATGTGAACAGAAGAAGCCAGATGGTCAATAGTACTTAATGTATAATTTTATTTATGTGAAATGCTAAGGAAGACAAATCTATTCTATAGAGACAGAAAGC
Organism: Sciurus carolinensis; assembly: GCF_902686445.1. Classification (NCBI taxonomy): domain Eukaryota; kingdom Metazoa; phylum Chordata; class Mammalia; order Rodentia; family Sciuridae; genus Sciurus; species Sciurus carolinensis. The sequence goes on from NC_062216.1 coordinate 112,361,461, forward strand.
AGTGTGTGTGTAGGGGGAAGTGTGCTTGGATCCTGGGGTTGTGGGGATTGACTGTCAAGAGCACAAGGGAATCATCTGGAGGTAATGGACATGTTCTATGTCTTTATGTTGGTGATGGTTACATAAGTGTGTACATTTATCAGAACAGATTCAAATGCATATTTAAAATGGATGCACTAGACTGCGTGCAAATTGTACCTTTACAAAGTTGGTTTAAAAAATCCTGGAAGATTGATTAAGTCTGTATAATAAGCCACTGGACCTTGGAATCTCCACTGAGAATAGCTAGATTCTGTCCCTTCCCACCTCAGCAGGGACTGTAGCTTGTTCTCTGGAATGGTTAAAGAGAGACAAAGCCTGTTGAGCCCTTTTGTGGGCATGGACATCTCACTGAAAAGATGGAAGTAAGTGAAAGTTTTCAATCAAATGCTGAGACCCCCCCAGCCCTCTTCTCCTCCAGCACTGTGGAAACCTGGTCTATATTTCTAGGTAGAAATTTGGAAGATTCTTCTCTGGACATGACCAGTTGAAAAGAAAAACTTCCAGAACACTCTATATCATATGAGAACAGTTCAGCCAGCTTACCTAGGGTAGAAAGGCTGCCTCTGTGATCCTGGAGCACTCAGTCAGCTGTTAGTGACACCTTCTGATTTGCAAGTTGGCCTTGGGTCATTGGTCATCTGAGAAGGGCCTCCCACAAAAACTGGAGCTCAGACTACACATAGGAACAAACAAAACCCAAATGAACAAAACAGGACTCCAAAACCCCCCAAATGAAAACAACAACAACAACAAAACAAAACAAAAACAAAAAAAACCCCAAATGTGCCCATGGTGGTGCACGCCTGTAACCCCAGTGGCTTGGGAGGCTGAGGCGGGAAGATCGCAAGTTCAAAGACAGCCTCAGCAAAAGGAAGACACTAAGCAACTCACTGAAACCCTGTCTCTAAATAAATACAAAATATGGCTGGGAATGTGGTTCAGTGATAGAGTGCCCCTGAGTTCAATCCCCAGTACAAAAAACCAAAAACCAAACCAAACCAAAACAAAAGAACCCCAAGACCAAAATGCCTGGAGAAAGCAGAGATGAAGTAGGAAGATGGAAACACTGAAACTGAAAACTCCCTTCCTTTTACTAATATTCTGAGAGAGAAAGAGGGGATATTTTATCCATGAAATAGGAACAGAATGCAGTAAAAATGGCAGTCAGAAAACAATATAAAAATGGCCCTTGGAAATCGATGATAGCAGAACTGAAAAATTGAGAAAAGTCTTTGAAGATAATCTGTAGGAAATCTAGAATGAATGTAATTTAAAAGGACAAGGAGATAGAGGGACAACAAAGATAAGAAAACTAAAGAAACCGGCCTCTGAATAAGTAGAGTTCCAGAAATAGAAAAGAGAGAAAATGCGAGCTTTAAATAAGTCATCACAGAAATATTCCCAAGGAAATTTCCAGAACAAAAGGTATGAATTTGCAAATTGAAATAGCTCACTACATCCCAACAGATCTCACCATTTACCAGAAGGTTATCAAACAATATGCTCTACCAAACTAAGCAGTAAACTAAGAAAGAGAAAGAGATAGAATGTAGAAGATGGGGAGTCCGGGGCCAGAGACAAAGGAAGAGAGTCACCTGGTGATGGTGAAGGAGATGTCCACATGAGAGCAGAGCAGCAGGCCTGGGGAACAGGGGGAAGACCCTGGGAGAAATGACTCTAGATGGTAACACTGACCCAAAGTTTGCCATGTTTGAACAGACTGAGAGGTTTACACCAGTCGGGGAGATTCTGGGATAATTTATTAACTCAGAGAAAATCCGAATAAGAAGGTATGTTGGTTGCATGGTTCGAAAGGTAAACGAAATAGAAGCCAGGTGCAGTGGGCACACTTGTATTCCCAGCGACTCGGGAGGCTGAGGCAAGAGGATCTCAAGTTCAAAACCAGGCTCAGCAACTTAGTGAGGCACTGAACAGTTTAGTGAGTCTCTGTCTCAGTATCTCAAACTAAAAAATAAAAGGGCTGGGGGATGTGTCTCAGTGGTTAAGTGTCCCTGGCTTCAATCCCTGGTATTAAAAAAAAAATGTATATATATATATGTGTGTGTGTGTGTGTGTGTGTGTGTGTGTGCGCGCGCGCGCGCGCGCGCACGCGTGCGTTGCATGGTTCTGCTGTGAATATCAGTTAGTGGAATAATTATCAGAGGAGGTGGGAAATGTGGTGGCCTGGGGATTTGTGATAAAGAGATGAATTCTTACTCTCCAAGGTGGCAAGTCAATAGTTAATGCCTAAACCCAAAGAGTTGAGAAGTAGCAATGTAAACATATTATTTAGAAATATGGATATAAAATGATAAAGTAAAAGGTAAAAATTGGCGTGGTTGCCTTTAGGGAATCAAGGTTGTGTGTGACTGAGAGTTGTTATTTTTCATCATGAGCCTTACAGTTTGCCTCTTTAAATTACACGTGTGCATAACTGTGGTAAATTTATATATCTATACCTATATCCATCTGTCTATCACCCATTGATCTCTAGGGCGAATTGGGGAGATGGTGGATAAAAGTAGAGAAGGGTAACTTCTTTTCTCATTGTCCTGCTGGCTCAAATGCTTAAATGATAGGATAGAATGCTCATCAGCTAATAAAGGTAGGCAGGGAAATTTGGTTTCATACTGGAGCCCAGAGCAGATAGGAGTAGGAAATGAGGTGATGGATGGCTGTGTGTGAGGGCAAAGGACAGACGCTTTCAGAAACACAAAGACATCCCTGCGAACCATTTCTACAGAAACTACCCAAAAAGGTAGGCAAATAAAAACTAAATAAAAAAAATGAACAAATAAACCAATCCAAAACTTGCAATAAAGGAAAACAAATACTCCAGGAAAGAGTGAGGAACAATAAAGCTAGTAAAATTTATAGTAAATAAGTGGATGAAGATAAAAGGATTTGAAATGAGTATAAATTGAAAAGGAGTTTTGAAATAAAAGACAAGGGAGGGGCTGGGGTTGTGGCTCAGTGGTACAGCGCTTGCCTAGCACATGTGAGGCACTGGGTTCCATCCTCAGCACCACATAAAAATAAATAAATAAAACAAAGGTATTGTGTTCATCTATAACTTAAAAAAAAAGACAAGGGAGAATAATCCTTAGCAGTAGATTGGAGCTAAAATTATAGATTATTTCAATCAAAGCCAAGATTTGGGATGGAGGTTTGTGGGATTGAGAGAAGAAGGGACTTAGGGAAATAAAAATTGCTAATGTGCTACAGGGTCTGATCCAAGTCAAGGGGTTCAGGCTACTATATTCTTTTGATAGAGTAACCTGGGCTTAAATATAACTTGAAAAATAAAAGTAACAGTTAGCAAACCAGAGATAGGAAAACCTTTAAAATATCAGGGAGGGGAAACTTGAGTAGCCACCTATGGGACAGGTAAGGGGAGTGGGATTTTCCAATTTCCTCCAATGTTCTTTAGTTTTTAAATTCTTTTTTAACAAGGACTCTGCACTGATTAATGACCTTCATAATTAAAAAGAATGATGTAAGAAATACTGAGAAGAAGATGGTGTTCTAAGATGCAAGTTGATGCCGTGAGAAAAGTCTCTGGAGAAGCTGCTTCCCACCATCACTTCCTGTCACTTTCCCAGCATGCTTTTCTTCTTCTTCTCAGAAACAATGAATAGCAACTGTCACTGGGGAAAAGGGCTAGAGAATGGTATGTAGATAACCCTGGGAGGCCCTGAAGTAAAACCAAAGAACTTATGACATAAATATAGATGGGTATCTGTGTGCTCACAAGTTCTTATTTGCTGGAGGAGGGCGATGTTCTAGCATGCCCTACAGGGGATTCGTTGTTCTCATTTGTGAGCATTGGCCTCTGTGATGGGATTTAGAGGCCAATAGGGGAGCAGCAGGTGAGAAGATCTCTGGTCTGGAAGTTAAGGCGCCTGCTTGTGTTTTAGTTGTGTCTCTGCCATTTTTGTGAGCTATGTGTCGTTGTGCAAGTTATTTGTTCTCTCGGAGACTGATTTTATCTCCCCAGAAATGCTGTGTTGCCGCACATGGTCAGCATTGGCTAAATGTTTGTTAAATGAATACTGAATAGATGAGTGATTGACGTGACTTACCCAAGGTCACCCTCTGTGCAAGCTGTGCCCAAGCCCTCAGGGGTCCTGATGTAGCTGGCATCTCTGCCCAGCTTAACATGTAGTAAGGACGGGCCTCTCACCTGCCAGTGCTTCACTCACCAGCCTCAGCACTCTGCACACCTCACGCAGGATCTGTTCCTGGTTCTTCACCGAGCACAGCACCAAGGTGCAGACCACCATGTCCACAGAACTGTCAGCCACCTGGTGCATGTTCTCCCCGGCAGCCACCAAGAAACACTCGAACTGCAGGTGGCGGTTCTCTGCAAGGCTCTTGAATAAGAACTTCTCAAAGTTGGGGTTGGGATCAACACAGGTCACCGTACACTCAGGCGGGTAGAACTTGAAGTTGGTCCCAGTGCCACAGCCCACCTCCAGTAGGGAGAGCTTCCCTGAGGGGCCCACGAAGTCCTGCAGGTTGCTGAAGAGCTCCCGCTTCTTGCCTGCCATTTGTTCATTGTATGTCACAGAGAACCTTACCAAGAAGTAGGGAAACCATTTTATTGATATCTAGTTCCACAAACTCAGAAAGTTCAGCCAGGACATGGAAAAGCCAGGCTGCAGAAGACCAGAAAGAGAAAAGGCAGAAGTATATTAGAAGGAGCACCCAGAACCATGGGAATGGGGAGGAGGGGAGTGGTGGTAGAATCCGCTAACCCCAGTACCACATTGTGGTCAAATGGGGGCAAATTAAGGGTAGTGGTATCCTGAGTCCTGATCTTCTTAGTCCCTGTTATGGTTTGGATATGAGGTGTCCTCCAAAAGCTCACATGTGAGACAATGCAAGAGGGTTCAGAGGGGGAAATGATTGTGTGGTGAGTCTCAACCCGACCAGTGAATTAATGGGATTAACTGAGTGGTAACTAAAGGCTGGTGAGGTGTGGCTGGAGGTGGGTGATTGGGGGTGTGCCTTTGGAGTATATATTTGTTATCTGTATCTGGTAAGGGGAGTCTTTCTCTGCTTTGGGATCATCATGTGAGCCGCTTCCCTCCACCACACTCTTCTGCCATGATGTTCTGCCTCACCTTGAGCCCAGAGGAATAGAACCTGCTGTCTATGGACTGAGACCTCTGAAACCTTTAGCCCCCAAATAAACTTTTCCTCCTCTACAGTTGTTCTGGTCAGGTCTTTTAGTCACAGCAGTGAAAACTGACTAAACAGTTCCTCAACAGAAAAGAGAGGTTCACACAACACAGCAGAAGTTTCAATGATTTGCAGCTACAATCATAACTTTATTAACAACTTCCATTCGTTGAATCTTGGTGATGTGATCAGGGTTTTAAGTACATTATCTTCTCTGATATTTAAACCCATGAGAAAGACACTGATTCCTCATTTTATATAATAAAGACTGAGTCTCACAGAGGTCAGCTACAACATCATGCAGCTAGAAATAGGCCGTTTGAGTCAAACCAGAATCCAACCTACCATTAGAGTGCTGTGTGGTTTCACGAAGGCTTCAGATCTTTTACAGGCTTTAACTGCCATGTGGACTGAGACCAGAAAAAGTTCATGGGCAGGAAGATCAGGCATAAAGAACTCAGGCAGAAGAGGCCCACACGATGTGTCTATCTCTTCCAGAAGCAGAAGTAGCTGTTCTTGGAGAGTCTGTGGAATCTTTTCTGATCTGGCCTCCTCTGCCCACTTGTGAATATCTGTATCCTTGTCCACCATCGGCTCCCCTCTCCTGCCACAGACTTGGAGGCATTTCTCCTGGGCACCATGACTGGCCCCACCTGGATGCAGACCCAAACCTCTGGACCTTGCTCCATTAATTAGCTTCAATCTCTCGTGTTTATGATGTTTTAAACAAGTCTCTGCCTTCCCTTTGTCATTCCGCTTACTCAGGTCTCACTGGTCAACATTATTCTTTTCTTAAGCTGACTTTCTGTTCAAGCTAACTTCCCATCTCACTTTCCCTTCCTGCCAAACATCTTTGGAAATGTTGATCAGCACTCCAAGTTTCCACTTCTTCACCCCATTGAAACCTGGGCCCGCTGACATCTGACTTCTTTCCCCACAGCTCCAGTAAAGTGCAGGCTGCTAACTCTGGCAGGAAGCTTGGCCGTGAGGAGAAGGGAAAGGGAGCCAGGGAAGGAAGGCCTGACCGCATTAGGAAGGAGGGTCAGTGGAAGATCAGAATATCTTAGGAGGTGAGAGAGGCGGGTGTCCAGGGCACAGGTGGTGGGATAGTCTGCCGCAGTCTGTGGGGAGGGAGAGATGTGGAAAGGCAAAGATGTTTTTACCAGTTGAACTTAATGTTCTCAGTGAAGAAGAATGCAGCGATTCTTTGTTGAGGGGGAAGAGAATTGGGGGTAGGCTGGGGGGTCGAATGAAGGTCCAGAGGTCTTGCAGTAGCAATCTGGAGGCCGGGAGAGGCTGCCAACCAAAAGCAGAGACTTTGCTACTGGATGCCCAGTTGCAAAGAGGCCGAGGCTGTGGACTGTGTGTCGAGGTGACACCCGATCTCGGGGATGAAGTTTTCTTCCCTGGGCAATCCACAGTTTAAAGCTGTAGGAGGGAAGTTCAGTGTTCCGGCTGATGGGGGCTGGCTATCTAGGTGGAGGAGGCTTCAGGGGAGGGGTCAGAGAGTGAGGTCATGATCAAAGCATCTGAGTTGTAAGAAAGAGGGTGGTGGGCGGGGAGGAAACGGAACAGCCAGGCTCAGGGCTGGGTGCTGGTGCAGCAGATGAACCCATCCGCTCACAGTGAGCAATTTCGGAATGGTCCTGCAGCTTAAGAATTCAGAGGCGGAGCCGTTTAGGATCTAGAGTGTGACGACAGGCAGTCATGAGAAGAATGGGAAAGTGAAAGTTTCTGGAATTGAGTGGCCCAAGGAGCCCTGAGAGTGAGATGTGAGTGGGCCTGTGTGGAGCATGAGGGTGCCTGGGGTGGAGGGAGGGCCAGGACTCAGGTGCCAGGGTCCCTGGTGAACACGAGGTCAGGAGGTAGCTATGAGTCAGCAGGGATCAGTCAGGAGGGAGGGAGGCATGGTATAGCTGAATGACCTGAGCCCAGAAGGAATTTTTAAAATTACAGTGATTTTATAATCAATATGTAAAGGTTAAAAATCAGCTGGGCGTGGTGGCACACACCTGTAATCCCAGTGGCTTGGGAGGCTCATGCAGGAGGATTGTGAGTTCAAAGCCAGCCTCAGCAGCTTATCGAGGCCCTAAGCAACTCAGTGGTTAAGGGCCCGTGGGTTCAATCCCTGGTACAAAAACAAAAAACAAACAAACAAAAAATCCCCAATCAGCATATAAAAAGAATTTATTAATTTCAACGAATAACACCCTGTTGAATGCATCTAGCTTAATTCATTTATTCACACATAAATGTTCCCACTTTTTCAGGAATATAAAATAGCAGCAGAGACCATGTGTGTATTTACACATTTGTTGTGAACATCTGTAGGATAAGAACCTGGCAGTGGAACTACTTGTTTGAAAGAATAGTGCATTCATTTTTATTTGTTATACTTGTTCATGTAAGGGCTAATGTCTTTCTAATTTTGAGATCTTTTGCCGACTTACCTGCCAAAGAGGAAGTGCCAATCGATAATTCCTCCAACAAAGGACAAAGCTTTCTATTACGTGTACAGCCACCAACCTGGAGTGCTGTTATTAAATATTTCAGTCTTTGATAATTCAACAGATAAAAAATGTTTTTTAAAAAAGCATTCATCTTTTTAAAAGGATTTTTTAATAACTTTATTTTATTTATTTTTTTATGTGGTGCTGAGGACAGAACCCAGTGGCTCACACGTTAGGCAAGCGCTCTGCCACTGAACCCCAGCCCCAGCCCTTTTTGTTTTATTCTTATTGTATTTCTTTGAGTGAAGTTGAACTTTTTTTTTGATAGTTGCGAACTGATTTTCCTTCTTTTTATTTGTTTTTTGTGATGCTGGGGATGGACCCCTGGGCCTTGCACCTGCCTGGTAAGCACTTTACCACTGAGCTACACTCCTAGCCTATTTTCTGCCTTTTGTCTTTTTCAAGTAATCTGGTGATTCCAACTACCAAGGTTCAAATGTTAACTCTTCTACACACTATCTGTGTGAGCTTGGGTAATTCACTTAAATTCTTTGTGCCTCCGTTTCTTCTCTTAAAACAGGGATAATAATACTATATACCTGCATCACAGGGTTATTGTGAGAACTAAATGGCTCAGTAAGACAGGGCCAGGCACGTGTGTAGGAGGCACATGCATTGCATGTAAGCAGTAACTCCTAGGATTCACATCTGTTGCACCGTTCCTTTGGGTCATTTGTCTTTTTCTTATTGATTCATATTTTCAGGAAAGTAGCCTGCTGGCTGTCACATGTGTTGCTTCCTTGTCCTTGATCACTTGACTTTTCAAGTTTTTTGCATTCCACCAAGGAAGTTAAATGACTTTTTAAAAAATGATTATACACATTCACATTCCAAGATAATGAAAAAAATGATCATTTTGTACTTTAAGAATGAGAAGATATGTTTTTAGGGAATAATTGTTCTGAACAGGAGGAAACCAGAAAGAAGAACCAAAAGTTCCCCTTGGAGGCTGGGCTGCAGGGGTCCTGGTGTCCAGGTCAGATTTAGTAGAGCCAGGGAGGGCTGGGAACCTGGTGCTGCTGTTCATAGCTGGGTTCCAGAGGGCGCAGCGGGACAGAAAGAGGAGAGTGGGAGGATAGCAAGTGTGGGCCTGGCTTGGTGTGTGTGTGTGTGTGTGTGTGTGTGTGTGTGTGAGAGAGAGAGAGGGAGAGAGAGAGAGAGAGAGTGTCTTGGGTGGGCAGAGGACTATTGGGGAAAGGCTCTGTGGGAGTAATTTATCAAAATATCAAAATACTGTCCAGGATCTTGAAAGGTGGTCTCTGTGAGGCCGGCAGAGGCATGTGGGACACGCGCATGCGCATACATGGAGCCTGAATTTGGGCTACTAGACTGTGAAACCCTGCGGGGCAGGAATTTGATCTGAGGTCTTGTGGGCCTGGCAGCTCCTCAAGAAGCCCTCCAGAGGCTGCCGTGTGCTGCACTGCCTGGCACCGAGTGGGCTCCTGGAGTTGGCTGGGAATGTAGGAATCTGGAGAGCACTAACCTCCAGGGATGCTTCCAGGAGGGATGAGAGGCCCAGGGTGGGTGTGGGGCAGGCCCTGGAGTGGGAATGTTGCTGGAGGGGGGAGAGGAGCTCAAGCCTGAAGAGCCCAGACACCTCTTGTTCTTAGGAGAGCCCTCTCGGGTCCTACTAGGTGTGGAATCTAAGGATTTGGTGAAGGAGCTATGGGCTAGGGAAGGGCAGCGACACATACCGGGCACTGGCAGAACCCTGCCAAGTCTTCTCAGCCAGGCTTTAGGAGACAGGGAGAAACCCCCGGGACAGAGAGGGGAGAGGTAGGAAGGGGTGAGAGAGGCCAGGACTCGGTGTGAGGGGTGTGTGTGTGTGTGTGTGTGTGTGTGTGTGTATTAAACAATTGGTCTCTTCTGCATGCCTAGGAGTTTCTAATTGAAATAGCAAACCAGGAAGGACATTCCATCCTCACCCTCCTCCACTCAAGACTCCCCCAAGGGCTTGGCCAGAGGTGACAGCCTGCCCAGAGGTGGGGCTAGGGGTGGACTAAAGGCTAAGGGAGGGGGTTTGACTGGAATGAGTGAGGTGTCTGGGAAGGATGGGGGAGGGCCAGGCCGCAGAGGAGCTGGGGAGTGAGCAGCTGACTGGGCCTGGGATTCCCTGGGCTGGAAACGCGGTGCTTCCAGCACTCTCCCTCAGGCTGGGAATTGTCTGCTGGTGACTTCAGTTGAGGAAACATGGGAGCCCTGGGCTTTTTTTTTTTTTTTTTTTTTTTTTTTTTTTTTTGTGGTACTGGGGATCGAACTCAGGGCCTTGTGCTTGCGAGGCAAGCACTCTACCAGCTGAGCTATCTCCCCAGCCCAGCCCTGGGCTTTATAACCAGAAAATGGGGGTGGGATTGGGGAGGAATGCTTGAGTGTGAATAGAAGCGTCTGCACACAGATGTGCACACAAATAAGTGCAACCGTGTACATAGACCCTCCATGCACACACAGATTCCCACTCTGTAAGTATACTCACAGATGTACAGAGGCACGTGTTCAGGAGTGTGGGCACCCAGAAGTGCACACATAGCCACCAAGTGTCAGAAACACACACACAAGCATTCCCTTCTTCTACAGGGACAGAAAAAATAAGTGTGGAACACTGGGGAAATGTGAGCGTGGGGGCGGGGGGGGGAGTCTAGGGTTTCAGATGCCCTGGGAAGGAGAGGGGCCAGAAGTGGACCCCCCTCATTTCTATGTTTAAATGTGGCATATGGTCTGGGATGCAGCCAAGGAAACCAGTTAGGTCAAGCCCATTCTGGGGTCAGATTATGCAAGACCTGAGCTGATTTTTCCAGGAGTAGCTGGACTTGGGGGAGGGAGAGGGTCAGGAAGTGTCTTTCTGGCTTGTGGCTGGGGGCTGTGGGCTCTGACACCTGAGCTGGAGCATTTTTTGTTCACCTCTTCCCTAGTCTTTTACCACCTGGTCTCTCTGCTGGCCTAGGGAATCTGGGTGCTCTTCCCCCTTGGAGAAACCTTCCCTGAATCGGCTATAGGTGGTCTCTGTGAGGTCAAGGCACAGCTCTGCCTTCTGTTCCCTGCTGTTCTCTGCAGCCGCCTGCAGAAGCTGGGGGTGTCTGTGGATGGCGTTTCTGAAGACAGGCAGATCCTTCCTGCTTGGACCCAGAGCCGGGGCCGCCCGGGGTGGGCGGTGCGGAGGGCGGAAGGCGGCCCCAGGAAGGGCCTGGCGGCCAGAAAGGTGCCTGGCGGCCAGCCCTGCCCCGCCCCGCCCCTACCTGTGAGAGCCCAGCCGCCCGCGCCGAACCATAAAAGGGGCCCAGTGTGCCTGAGGTCAGCGAGTTCGCCCACCTCCTCGTTCGCTGCAAGTTCCAGGGGGGTTCCGCCACCATGTCCGTCCACTTCAGCTCACAGGTGTTCAGCTCGCGCTCCGCCGCCTTCCCGGGTCGTGGAGCCCAGGTGCGCCTGAGCTCAGGTCGCCCGGGCAGCCTCGGCAGCAGCAGCCTCTATGGTCTGGGCGCCTCGCGGCCGCGGGCGACCATGCGTTCTTCCTATGGGGGCCCAGTGGGCGCCGGCATTCGCGAGGTCACCATCAATCAGAGCCTGCTGGCCCCGCTGCGGGTGGACATCGATCCCTCCATCCAGCAAGTGCGTCAGGAGGAGCGCGAGCAGATCAAGACCCTCAACAACAAGTTTGCTTCCTTCATCGACAAGGTGAGCCGGGTAGGACCCTGCCCCAGAGCCGCGCTGACCAACCCTGCCCACCTGCGGGCCTGCGCTGGTAATCTTGTCCTTCTCTTAGCCCACCAATATCTGGAGGATATCTCTGTGGCCTCTTCCCGCCCCTTGAACTCTGTCGTTGTTTTGCCCCTCAGCCTCCAGTCCCTGTCTCCCTTGCATCAAGCTCCCCAATGACCTCTCCCTCTCCTGCAGGAATGTGTCCCCAGGTTCTGTCTGGCTGCCCGGATGGATGTGCTCCCAGTTCTATGGGGTTCTTGGGCCAGCTTTGTCAGGTATCAGATTAGGAGATCCAGAGCCAAAGCCAGGGATTCTTTGCTCTCTAGGTCTCTCTCCCAGAGTGGGGGCTGTTAGCATCAGGCATGGCGTGGGGGTGACTCTCTGTTTGCAGCTGAGGAGACACTGGTTCCTTCAGATGCTGGAAATAAAGGCCTGGAGGGAGGAAGGCTCCTGGCCCCACCCACCTGCCAGGGCCTCCAGGCTGCCTTTGGTGGTAGAAGGTGGGGTTACATCTGTCCTTGGAGATAGCCCAGCTGGGGACAGGGAGTGGCATCAAGGGAAGGAGACATTTGGGAGATGTTTTTCCTGGTTGTCTGTTGTTGCCACACATGGGCTTCTGTGGGTGGGAGGGCAGACTACTAGAGGGTCTTGGAGAAGGGGGCTTTAAGGAAGCCTGGACCTAGGAACTAAGTGCTGTGGTCCTGCTGAACCCTCTGGCCAGGACCCCCTCCCTTGGGCTTAGACCGATGTCCTCTCTTGCCTTTGTGTACTTCCAGGCTCCCCCATCCCCATGTCCTCCTTGCCTTTACCTTTTGGACCTACACATCCTTCAGGTTCTACTGAAACCCCCAGGCTGCCCCTGGCCCGGGTTCCTTCCTTGCTGTTGAACAGCACTGTCTTACGGTGAACATTCAGGTGCTGGTGCCTCAAGTGGCTGATTTGGAGGAGGCCTCTCTTGCCTGCCTCCCTAGCCTTGCTAGGTGCTCCTTAAGGACCTTTTGGGGCCCCAGGGCAGGGCGCATGGGAGGTACTCCTTTCATATTGGATTGATTGTAGGCCCCTGTTCAGGGCCTTGCTGGAATACCAAGACAGGATACCGAGGCAGAGACCAGGTCCCAGCCTAAAGGGAGGGGTGGCTCAGTCAGCCCCAGGCCCCACATACAGGAACATATAGGAACAGGGCCCTTCAGAGGCAGGAGGTAGAGAATGCAATGGGAATAGAAAGCAGAAACTCTGATATATCAGTGAGGCAGTGTGACCTGGCTCATTCTTGAAGACACTTGAGACAGAGTCCTAGAGGAGAGGGCCAAGTGCTAGGGCCCCTGGCCAGGGGAGCAGTGGTGGGAACATGGGCTCTGCTGGGTGACTTGAAACTCTCTTCAACCCTGCTGTGGTGGCCTGGTCACCCTCTTGGGAGTTTCCTCTTCCATGATTCTTTCAGGTGCGCTTCCTAGAGCAGCAGAACAAGATGCTGGAGACCAAGTGGGCGCTGCTGCAGGAACAAAAATCGGCCAAGAGTAGCCGCCTCCCTGGCCTCTTTGAGGCCCAGATTGCTAGCCTACGAGGGCAGCTGGAGGCACTGCAGGTGGATGGAGGCCGCCTGGAGGTGGAGCTCCACAGCATGCAGGATGTGGTGGAAGACTTCAAGAATAAGTAATGCTCCTGGTGTCACCTGCCCTGGGACAATGTGATTCTCATCCTGAGTCTCTGCATATCTGTCTGGTTCAGGGGTCAGAGTATGCAGTTGCTGTATAATTCCCTGAAGGGCCTGTCTTTTCTAACACATTCCCTGCTCTCCCCCCCCCCCCCCCCCCAGGAGCTGTTGGATGTTCTAGTCCTTTCTCTTAACTCTGCCTGGGGGAAGTATCTCAGTCTACCCTTACCTGAATGGTCCAGTGCTTGATAAGTCCTCAAGAGAGGGCAGGCAAAAAGTATCCTAGGAGAGGGGTGCTTCAGTACATGCATGATACTCACAGATCATTCTAGAACAGTTCCCTTTTGTGCATGCAGGGAATTGGAAACCTGAGAAAGTTCAAGGACTTCGTCAAGATCACATAGTAGGTCACTGGAATCTGGGACTTAAACTTTGGGTCCCTGACTCCCATGAGGGGACAAAGGGTGGGAAGAAAAGAAGCAAGGAGGGAGGATGATCATCCTGAACAATGAGTGGGTTCAGGGGCTGAGGTGGGTTTGGTCAGGGCAGAGCCAGGAAGGAGGTTATAAGGGAAAGGCAGGAAGGTTTTCAGGTCTTTGAATGCTCACTGAGCCCTTCTTTTTCATTGAACAGAAACCAAAGCCTGGGGCTTGGGCAAGGCCCCACCCTGGCACACCTGCCAGTAGGCACTGGGGACAGTGAGTTGAGTTCTGTGCTCTCCTGTGGTCCTATGACTAAGCAGAAGCAGGTATCCTGGCTCTGATTGGAGGAGAGCAAACAAAGCTCTGCAGAGGGTCCCCACCTGCTACTTCCCTGGGGCAAAAGTCACAGATTAATCCCACAGCAGGTGGAATCACACGGAGCAGGGCTGGGATGGCCTGGGTAGCCATCCCTGTGTGTGTGTGTGTGTGTGTGTGTGTGTGTGTGTCCCACAGCCATCTCCACCAACTTCAGAGCCCTCAGAGCACCTTCTCGTGGGGCTGGCCTGGGCTCCAAGGCACAGGGAAGTGGTTCTGTGTATCACTGCTCCCGGAGCTTCAGTCTGTGCACCCTCCAGGCCCAGCAGTGCAGCACCAAGGCTGGGTGGACAGAGGGCCCGGCCATACCTTTTATAGAACTTAAGAGCAACTTTGGGACTGTGGATGCCCTGAGTCTTCTGGAGGGCTGGACTTGTCCAGACATCTTGTTTCCCATGAACAAGTGCTTTTTTTGTCCAGCCACTGTTGGATACTGCCGAGCTCTTGTTTTCTACACCGTTTTTTGACTCCCCTTCCCCCAAATTCTGGGTTAGGCCCTATTTGTAGACATTCTCCTAAGGGTGAGGGTCTGCTTCTTGGGAGGAAGAGGGATTGGAGGGATGTTGTGGGAGTAGAACAGGGGCTGGAACATCGAGCTGATGCCTGGTTCGTCTGGGACTCTATGTAGCTTCCTGCCTTTAGACCCTTCTTCTCCCTGCAGGGCGGGTAAACCAGTGGTTAAGGCCTGGCTCTGGAGCCGCCAAGGCTCACATCTGGGCTTTGCCACTAAGTCGCTTAGTGACGTGGTCAGGTTACCTGCCTCTCTGTGCCTTCATTCTTTTCTCTGATAACCACAGTACCATCCTTGTAGGATTGTTGGGAGGGTGGAATGAGTTAGGGTGCAGAGAGCACCTGTGGTCTGTAAGCATTTGCCTTCTTTCCCCAATATATGCCACCATTTTCCTTTAATTTGCATGTATTTCCTGGCCCCGCTCTACCACGCCAAGACTCAAAGCCCTAGGAATAGCCACATGGAAGACAAGGGAATTCAATTTTGTAGCTCTGATACCTGGTTTTTCCAGGTGTATCATTAAGACAGGGTAAAGGAGGGGCTGAGGATATAGCTCAGTTGGTAGGGTGCTTGCCTAGCATGCACAAGGCCCAGGGTTCAATTCCCCAGCACCACCAAAAAAAAAAAGAGCAAGAGGGTAAAGGGAGCAGAGTAGGTTTCATACCTCTATGTGAGGGCGTTGGAGGTAAAGCTGTGCCAACACCATGTCCCCTCCCCTGCTGCAGGTATGAGGAGGAGATCAACCGTCGAACTGCTGCTGAGAATGAGTTTGTGGTGCTCAAGAAGGTGAGGGGATGGACCGCTGGATGAGGGTTGTCTGCAAACACATAGAACAGAGGATCATGGGGTCTCACCTGAGCAGCTGGTAGGGACTGGTAGCCAAGATCCAGCCTGGTCTGGAAGCCAGGCCAGAGTGACCACAGTAGCGCAGCCTGCCCTGTGGGTGGGTGTGTCTGGTGAGTGACATACTTCTAGGCCTTCAGGATTAGAACTAAGACCAAAGGATGGAGATTAAGGAGGGAGATTTCAACCTCAGAAAAGCAAGTGTTCTATTCTAGTCTGAATGTTTTGTCCCAGACAATGTTGACACCTGGCCAACCTGAAATATTTGCTGAGTGAATGCGATGAGTGTTCATGAGGTAAGGAGTTCTCTGTCCCTGGAGAGGAGCTTGGCAGGCCTTAGGAGCACCTTTGAGGCCTTTGAGCTACATGCCCCTTAAAATTCTGCTTCAGTGCATTCTCACTGAGTGCTGGGGTTTCCAGGCCCATCCACAGAAATACAAGCTGCCCAGAGTGCTGGACCCTTGGAGGTTCGGGTTGATGAAAAGTGAGCTCTACCACAGGAGTTTAACCCCAGAAGTGTAACTAGAGAGGCCCAGACATCCTCTGACCTGGGCTCCTATCTGTGACCTGCCTGTCTCAGAGCCACCGGCACTGCCACTGCACAGGGCTGCTGGAGCTGTCCCTTCACCAGGACAGCCTCTGGGAGTTGAATGATGATAAACTCTACCCTGCACTGAGGAGAAGCTGAGGCTTGCAGTGTAGGAGTGATTTTATTCCAGGTCACACAGCTAGTGGTGGCAGAGCCAGGGGCTGTCCACACCATGAAGACTTTAGGAACTGGTCAAGGGCTAGGTCTGGGGCTTCAGGCTGCTCTGGGCTGCCAGTGCTGGGAAGGCAGCTCTGGTTCTGGGGCCCTGAGGAGACAATGCCCAGCAAGAGGCCTGAGGGCCTGTGGAGGGAGTGTCCTGCCAGCCATGTTAGGTGGCCTGGAGAAACTGTGTGTTTCTTACTAGGCCAGTGGTGTTTGGCTGGGGATTGGACGGGGATGGCTTGATCCTATCATTATTAAATGTTCCTGTGCTAAGGACATGATATTCCTCTGCCCTGTCCCTTTCACTGCCCAGGATGTGGATTCCGCCTACATGAGCAAGGTAGAGCTGGAGGCCAAGGTGGCTGCCCTGAACGATGAGATCAGCTTCCTTAAGACCCTCAACGAGACGGTGAGAATCTTGGGTGACTGACATTTCCCCTTCTGTGTCCTAGGCAGGGAGCCATGTGGTCCAGCACCCTGCCTCTGGGCCACTAGGTGTGTATTGGGGATAATGGTGTCATCCTGTTCTTTATTCTGGACTCAGGAATCCATAATGGGCTAGGGGTCAGGAGGAGAGCGGGTGGTAGCAGAAGGGGTAGGGTCTGTCAGGACGGGTCTTAAGAGACTTTGGATGACCTTGGCATTTGTCAGGTGGGGGGATTGGGTGGGACTGAAAGGAGCCTAGAGGAGGCCAGGCTCTGACACGGTTCACAGGTACATTGAATGGGACAGGCTGGGGATCCCAGGTGAGGAGGGCATGGAGTCCCAGAGGGACTAGGTGGGTGGCTGTGATTTTCTCATTCTCTCCCTCTCACCTATGTCCTGCCTGGGCTTCCAGCTCTTTTCCTTTGTGGGGATTTAAAAACCTTTCCCTGGCTCTCAGTGTGAGTCTCTGGGCTTAGGCAGAGGTAGGGTGGCCAGTCATCTGGCAGAGGGTGGGCTGGAGCATAATTAGCATGTGGGCTTAAGAACCGACTAGTTCTCAGTTCTCTTCAGTCAAGCCTTTGCCTGAACATCCAGCCTTCATTAGCTCCTCAGAGCAAATGTCTACATGTTTGTTAATTTTAGGGACTGTCCTTGAGGCTACTTCAGGCAATTGAAGTTCAGCACAGGTGGTGGTCTTCTTCTTCTTCTTCTTTTTAAATTCATTTTAGCTACACATGAGAGTAGACTGTATTTCGACATATCATACATACAAGGAATATGACTTCCCATTCTTGTGGTTGTACATGATGTGGAGTTACACTGGTCATGTATTCATATATGAACATAGGAAAGTTATGTTCAATTTATTCTACTGTCTTGCAGGCCTTCTTATATGCGACACATATTATAAATATATATATGTATATCATCTGTACCTATATGCACAAACACATGTACACTGTGTTTGTTTATAATATATAATTGTTTCTTCTTATTGCAAAAGTAATATACACTCACTGCAAAGAAAACCAGAAAATTCAGTGAGGCATAAGATGGAGAACAAATCACTTTTACCCATTGTAAAAACTTGGTGCTTGTGCCTGATGCTGATTCAGGTTTTTGAGAAAAAAGAAAAAAAATAGATTTATTAATATGCTAGCAATGGGAAAGTCAGTGGATTATGGTCGTGAAAGACTGCTGTCCTCCTCACAAGAAGAAACAAAGGCTTTAAAGGGGTACTCAAGAATTGGGCTCCTCATATAATTGTTGGTAGGTGCATTTAATGTCCAGCTGGTGATCGTGAGCGAGCTCTTGTTCAAACTCACTGGCACCAGATTCCAGGTCTGAATTTTCTTTGTTCTTTGGTGAGTGAAGGACATGATAAGTTGGCCTAGGATGGAAAGAAGGTTAATCTTGCTTCCCTGCTGTTACAGTGGGGGAGAAGGAAAGAAAAAAGAAAAAGAAGAGAAAAAAGGGAAAAAAACAAAACAAAAGAAAAAACAACTTCAGAAATGTAAGGTTTATACTCAAAGCATGAAGTGCACCCCTGTTATGTTACCATCTTTGTATTGACATGTCCAGACTTTTTTGTGCATGGATACACATGGGGATAAAGAGATAAATATTTTTCACATTGTGGTGTACTGCTGACACCCTGTCCTGTCAGTAAATACAGCTCACCATCAGTTTTAAAGGCTGTGGGGCGTCCTGTCATGGAGTGTAATATGATCCGTCCCCCCACACACACCAGTGCTGTGCCCTGAGGGGACCCCAGAGCACCACACTGTCATATCAGCTCCTTTAATCCTACCAGACCTGCTTTGAGACTCCAGGACCAGGGCTGGGCAGGCTCACTCCAGCTCACCTTACTTCTCCTCCTCCTTGTGTGGGCAGGTGTGGGCATCGGGATGTGTCATGCCCCAAGTCCCACCATTCTGTCCGGTCCTTCCAGGAGTTGGCAGAGCTGCAGTCCCAGATCTCAGACACATCGGTGGTGCTATCCATGGACAACAGCCGCTCCCTGGACCTGGACGGCATCATCGCTGAAGTGAAGGCCCAGTACGAGGAGATGGCCAACCGCAGCCGGGCTGAGGCTGAGGCCTGGTACCACACCAAGGTGTGCCACCACTGGGGGCATCTTTCCTCCTCCTGCCAGGTCTCTTGGTGGCAGCCTCCCTCCTCCTCACCCCATCTGGGGCCTTCAGGGCTGAGGGCCCCACTGTCCTGGTGGGCATCAGTGGTTAAGTCTGTGGTGCTCTCTGGAGTCCAGGGGAGAAGAGGACATGAAGACCATGTCCCTGGCCTGAGGGAGATCCTAGCCTGATGCAGGGACCTGTCAGGAAACAGACATGCATTACTGATAATTAGAATTTGTTACGTGCATAATGCTGGGCATATAGTTCCAGAACTTACGCAGGCATGGCGTGCTTGCATAGTGCTGGGTGATATTTCCCATGTTTTACCTCTATTGACTTCATTAATCCACAGAATGCCTCTGTTAGGTGCGAACCATTACTCTTACCATTGCAAAGTTGAGAAAACTGAAGTACAGAGAGGTTAAGTGATTTGCCTCACTTCACACAGCTAGGAGATGGAAGAGCAGGCTCTGGATTCTGAATGCCAGGGCTCCTGATCTGGGAGGCATCACCATTACACATACTTCATGGAGGCAGGGCAGCCCAGGGTGCAGGTGCTGAAGGAAGGGGAGGTGATGCTGGGGCAAGCTAGTGCGGCTCGAGGAGGGAGCCCAAGGCAAGGTTTCACCAGCAGCATAGAGGACTGTTGCTGCAGCGCTAAGGAGTCATCCATGGTGCAGGGGTGAAAGCCTAGGGATGCCAACAAGGGACTGGAGGTCCTCACGCTGCCATTGATTTGCTGTGTGAGTCCTGGACAGTGCTTCCCTTTCACTGGGACTCAGGCTCTGCATCTGTGAAATGGGTGGTGCTGGAAGCAAATGTTGAATAGCGCCTCAGGCTTTCAGTTATTGTCCAGCACTAGGGCAGGGTGGGAGTGTGAAGAGCCCCAGGGCCAAAGGGGAAGGGCCCTGGAAACCTTTGCTGTCTTGGCGATTGAACCCCTTCCCTACCCCACTGCCCAATACGCTGGCCTCCTGGTATTGGGTGCAGGTGGCTGTGTTTTCCCTGGAAATAGAAGCAGGGAGGGGGGCTTTCCTTGGATGGGTAGCCAGACCAATCACCTATAATCATTGCCCACCCCTGTGGTACTTGTCTCTATGGTTCCTCCAGTTCGAGACCCTCCAGGTCCAGGCTGGGAAGCATGGGGAAGACCTCCGGAACACCCGGAATGAGATTGCAGAGATGAACCGAGCCATCCAGAGGCTGCAGGCTGAGATTGACAACATCAAGAACCAGGTGGGGCTGCGCCTTCTTCCCTCCTCCTCTCTGCTCCTTGGGGCAGGTGAGAGGTAGCCATCTGAGGCCAAGTTCTGGGCGAGGGGCAGAAAGGTAGAGGGGGGACTGTCATCTTGTCTTCCTTGGGCCTCAGCTAGGGCAGCTCGCTTCTCAGGGACACTGGTGCATTCTGCCAGAATGGAATACTTTTGGTCAGGTGCTGGCTTGGGGCCAGAGCAGGAAGAGTCCTGGCTGGGCACAGAGCCTGTGGACAGAAGCCTGGGCCGGTGAGCGAAGAGCCACCATCAGTTACCACATTGGTACTGAACACTCTGCTTGCACCTAGCTCTGGGGCAGTGTGCAACATCTGGGAGCTCACAGCTCATTACCAGGGCTGACAAGTCTCTTCTCACTCTGCTCGGGCCACAGCGGCCTGCTTCCTATATCTTGCATTTGCCAAGCGTGTTCATGCTGCAGGGTTTTTGTACCGGGCCTCTCTCTGCCTGGAATGTGGTTCTCCTAGCTGTCAATGGCTGTTCTTTCTCAACCCTGAGTTTACAACAAAAGACCCCTTCTTGGAGGTGGCTTTCTCAAACACCTAACCAGTATCTCAGCAGCTTGTCTGAAGTTCTTTGAAGTGCCCGTTGCTCTGAAATGTTCTGAATTATTATTAAGCTATAGACTGTCCCCATTCCCCTGGTATATATAAATGCCTTGAGAGCAGGGACCCCATCTGCCTGCTTCTCTGTCCCTTTCTTCCAGCACCTGGCACATGATAGGGGTATAGATCTCCAACAAGAGACTGAGAACTGGAAGCTGGGTTTGGGGGTATTGATGAGGGAAGGGTCCCCCATGCCCTGGTGGAATTCAGATGTGGATGGGCAGCTCAGCTGGAGCAGGTGTCTGCAAGGGGGAGGGAGGGCAGGAGCAGATGCAGCACCTTCAGAGAGCTTATCTCCAGATGAGCTGGGGAATGGGAAGTGGGGGTGATTTACACAGAAAATGTCCTCACCTCAGAGCCCTGCAGGCCTGTTTATACAGGGGTGGAGACTGCCTCCTGGCACAGATGTTGGGTCATGAATCACCCTGTGTTCCAGGCCAGGAGGGGAGGCACAGAATAATGAATGGCAGTTTCCCAAATCTTACATCCTCCACCACATCCAGTTCTCCTCTCACATGACAGGGCAGAACCAGGGCCCAGAGTCATGTGTCTATCATCACCAAGGACCCTTGAGAACATCTGGGAGGGACCTCCAGAGGCAGGGGGTATGGTTTTGGACTAGGGAGTACCAGTCTGACAAGACAGGGCACTGAGAGGTAGTTGAGGGACAAGGAGGCAGGGGGTGAGACTTTGGCTGAGGGAAGAGGACACGGGGATAGGGAATGGTTGATGAGAAGCAAGAAGGAGAAGTAAGTCCTGAGCTAGGGAATGGGGGCAGCAGCTCTCTGAGCTGAACAAGAGGCCTGGGGCTAGACAGACTTCTGGTAATAGCTGTGTTAATCAGCTTTCTGTCACTGTGACAAAATACCTGAGAAAGTCCACTTAAAGGAGGAAAGCTTTATTTTGGCTCAGTTTCAAAGACTTCAGTCCATGGTTGCTTTGGGCCTATGGCAAGGCAGAACATTGTGGCAGGAAGCTTGTGGCAGAGCAAAACTGCTTATCTCATGGGAAACAGAGAGATGAAGGAGCAAATGTCCTCATCTCTTCAAGGGCATGCCCCCAATAACCTAACTTCCTTCCACTAGGCTCCACCTCCTAAAGGTTTCACCACTTTCTGAATAGCACCATTAACTTGGAACAAAGCTGTCAACACATAAGCCTTTGGGGGACAATCAAGATCTAAACTATAAGAGTGGGGAGGAGCCCAAAGCAGGGGAGATTTAAGGCCAGGTACAAGTGGCAGTTGCTTAAGGCAGACACAGATGCACTGGAACCAGACTCTCCCTACCCAAACCTATAACCTGTGGATGTGGTATATGTGATGATTGGTGGGATCTTTCTGCCCCAGGTCCCCCTCGTCTGGGCTTGTTCCCAACTGATTTTTATTTTGAAGACTGTTTCTGGTCCTTGTGAGTTGCCTGGCATTTGGAGACTCAAACAGAATTCCATGGTCTTGGAACTTCTCTAGTTGGGGTCTGGGGGACTGAGGATTTTGCAAATCATAATAGCATTTATTTATTTATTGTTAAAATTTTTTCTAGTTGTCAGTGGACCTTTATTTTATTTATATGTGGTGCTGAGAATCAAACCAAGTGCCTCACACATGCTAGGCAAGTGCTGTACTACTAAGCTACAACCCCAGCCCCATAAGAGCATTTATTAATAATAGCAATCATAGTAGCAATTTGTGTGTGTGTGTGTGTGTGGTGCTGGGGATCGAACCCAGGACTTTGCACATCTAAGCAAATGTTCTACCACTGAGCCACTTCTCCATTTCTTACAGTAACATTTATTAGGCACCTGCAGTTTTTGTGGTAAGACCTCTGTGTCTTATCTCTTTTCATCCTCATAGGATCCCTCTGAGATAGGTGCTGTGATCATTGCTCTTCTAGAAAAGAGGAGAGTTTGCCTTAGAAAGGTGGATTCATGCAAGGCCAGATAGCTAGTAAGTGGCAGAGCCAGGCTGGGAACCTGGGTGTTGGGTATCCAAGTCCATGTGTTTCATCCTTGGGGGAGTAGGCAGTTCAAGGAATCCACCTTAAGCAAGTCACCCAGGTGCTCACTGCTGGATGGGTAGACAGGAAAGCAGTGGCTGGTGAGCCCTGTCTTCCAGCTCACAGTTCCACTACCACCTGCAGCGTGCCAGGTTGGAGGCCGCCATTGCCGAGGCCGAGGAGCGTGGGGAGTTGGCCCTCAAGGACGCTCGTACCAAGCAGGAGGAGCTGGAGGCCGCCCTGCAGCGGGCCAAGCAGGACATGGCGAGGCAGCTGCGCGAGTACCAGGAGCTCATGAACGTCAAGCTGGCCCTGGACATCGAGATCGCCACCTACCGCAAGCTGCTGGAGGGCGAGGAGAGTCGGTGAGGAACAGGAAGTGAGGCAGGGGATCCTGGGGCTCCGTGGGGTCTGACGTTCAGCCATGTACAAGCATTTCCTCTTCTGCAGGGCACAGGGGTAGGAGGTATAGGGAACTCTGAGCTGATGTCTTCTAGAAGGAAAAGTCACTTGGTGTAGAGCCCCTTTGTGTGTATGGCCATGCAGGGGCATCTCATTTGATCCTCAGAACACACTCAGGGGAGCAGGTCAGATAGTACTGACTCCCTAGTCTCCTGTTTTATTAATTGACCAGTCAAGGAGCAACGATTCCTGGTCAGGCACCCTTCATGATACCAGGCTGCTTCTCATGACGTAACTCAGCTAAATCATGTGGTGCTGACAGAGTGTGCTGGACAGGGAGGATTCCTCGGTCCCCAGAGGTATTTGCATACTCACCTACAACAGGAGAGGAGGCCAGGATGAGTTAGTCTTGTAGGATATTCTTCAGGAAAGACCAGGTGCCTCTGACTATGGAGTTGGGCCTTGGTTTTCTCCTCATCGGATTGGTTGAGTCTGTCAACAGATAAGGCTTTAGTGTTGCGCCTTGGGGGAAGGTTAGAATTTGGAGAGGTGAGAAGCAACAGTTTGGCAAAGGCTGGGAAGTGGGACTCGTCTTGTTTGGTTTTGGCTTGTTAGAACCTGGTGTGGACACGCTTCTACCCTCCGGGAGGTCGTGTATCAGTTGAAGAGATAAAACATCCTTAAAGGAAGTACTCGGTGAATAGTGGCTTGTATTTTAAGTGCTAAATTTATTATTATTTTTTTAAATATGAACTTTCTTTTCTGAGCAGCATTTCTGGGGCAGAGGCTGGAGGATGACTGGAGTGGAGGGGAAAGGAAGGGAGAATGAGGGCGTGCAGGAGCAGAGCCTGGAGCGAGGGGGAAGCGGGGCAGCAGGACATGAGCTGGGAGGCATGGGGGAGGAGGACGGGCTCTCCCCAGCCCTTGACCTGCCCCTCCCTAGGTGGGCACGCAGTCTTTGCGAGAAGAGAGATGCTGACCAGGGGTACAGAGCAGCTCCAACTGAGATGCCTTTCTCTGCACCCTCTTCCTCCGTGGGCATGGGGGCCCCAATTTCTTGAGAACTCATACACTAGGCCTCTTTTCCTCATAGAAGTCAGAACTGGGGGACCCTTAGAGTAGGACCTGATCCAGCTTCCTCCCATGGCAGATGAGGGGACCGAAGCTCAGAATGGTAAGTGGCATACCCAAGGTCACACAGCAAGTGGAAACAGCCCTCTTCTGAAGGCCTAATCCCAGTTCAGGTTGCTATCATCCGGTTAGAGCTTGGTTCTCGTAGAGGAGATTGGCCTTCCCCACTCTTGGGACACCTTTCTTTCATCCCTTAGCCTCTCAACCCTTCCTGGGGCAGATCCAGGGTCATGGTCCCCAAACTTTTACAATTTGTGGGGGGTGTTTTTTTGAGAACACAAAATTACAAATATAAAATTAGGCACAAGAATACTCAGAATGAGAAAATAAAAATCACGCAAATCGCTAAGACTTGGACATCGAGGTCTCTTGCTTTTGGGCTCGCTAGGTGTTATACCAGAAATTCTTAATACAGGATCGTTGCTTGGTGGCAGTCAGCTCACGCTGTTCTGTACTTCTGGCAACTCCAAGCACTTGCAGGGGCCGTGGGAGCTTCCAGAAAACCCTTCCCTTGCCCCCTTCTTGGGCTTGAGGCGGCTGAGACCTGCTGAGCTCTCCTCACTCCCTTCACCAAAGAGAGATGCCCCTCCCTCCTGCAGAGCAAACTGACCCCCAAGGCCAAGGGCTTGGTGACAATGGGGCTGTGAGTCACAAAACAAACACACCCCGCTGTCTCAGGTGGATTTTTAATTTCCACTGCAAGACCTGTTTCAACCCCATAGGCTGCTTAAAGCCACCCCACCTACCCCCACCGCCCCTCCTTGGTCCTAGCTGAAGCTACGTTCAATCAGTCAACAATTCACTAATTATTTCAACACATAGTAGGTAATTACTGTGTTCCAGGCCTCATGCTAGGGGCTGGAGACATGAGAATCAATAGGCAACAGCCCACTTTTAGGACTTTATGATCTGGTGAGGGAAGGCAGACATGTACATAAATATTAAGTGCGGCTACCATTTACCAAATCCTGGGTGTACAGGGCTTTAGATAACTTATGTAACTTGACCTTCACCAACAAATCTCTGACCTTGGTCCTTATGTTAGACCCAATTTACA
Organism: Sciurus carolinensis; assembly: GCF_902686445.1. NCBI lineage: Eukaryota > Metazoa > Chordata > Mammalia > Rodentia > Sciuridae > Sciurus > Sciurus carolinensis. The sequence continues at coordinate 112,386,467 of NC_062216.1, forward strand.
GGTGGGCAACAGAAGGCTCTGTGACTTTACCTCAGGGCATGTGGCCAGTAGGTAGAAGGGCCCGAGTGAACCTCCCCACCCCCACCCCATTTTACAGCAAGGCGGGAGGCAGGCTGGAGGTGTGGGGACCCGAAGGAAGGAATAAGGATCCTGCTGGGGCCTGGACGGGGCTGCCTGGGATGTTGCCTCCAGTATTGAGGCTGGAGCTGTTCTCATGGTCTGTCCTCTGCCCCCAGGTTGGTTGGAGATGGAGCAGGAGCTGTGAACATCTGTAAGTCCTTGGCAGCCACCCTGTGCTGTGCAGACTGGCCGGGTCATTAGGATGACAGACTGGCCTGCGGGGCCTGCTTGTGGGGCTGGGAGCCTCTTCCCTTCCACCCTGGCAGGTTCCCTGGAGCGCACATCCAGCTCAGTGACCTCCGCGTGAAGTCAGTGGAGGAGGGAGGGGCTGGGGGGGGGGAGGGCATTGAGCCCCTATGGAGCAGCCCCTGGTTAGAGGCTCTTTATGGGTTGGCAATGGAGGGGTCAGGGAAGGGAGGCAGGGTAAGAGAGGGAGGCACCTGTGGCCAGACAGGGTGGAGTGAAGGGTGGAGTCCCTGTGGAGGGCCTTACCAATGGAGCCTCCTCTCTTCCCCAGCTGTGGTGAATTCCACCGGTGGCAGTGGCAGAGGGCTGGTCTTCGGGGGAACCATGGGCAGCAATGCCCTGAGCTTCTCGAGCAGTGGGGGACCTGGGGCCCTCAAGGCCTGTTCCCTCAGGGCTACGTCTGCTGCCCGCAGGAGCCTCTACAACTAAGCTGAGGCTACAGACACACATTCCCCTGCCCTCAGTCATGGGGGACTCCCCTTCCGGCCTCCCATCCCTGGTCCTGAGATTGCAACACAGTCTGAAAACTGATCCCAGTAACTTCAATAAAGAGGATTTCTGAGTCCTGGGTGAGCCCCATGCCCCAATGCCTGGCATCCTGACTTCATTAGAATGGGCATGGAAGGGGTGGGGAGTGGGGACAGGGGACTAGGACAGGCAGGGCCTGGATGCCCACGGTGGCATGGGGGTGCTGCTCTGACGGACTGGACTCTTACTAAGGACGATGCCATGGCTTCCTCCCAGTCTTCCGGCTCAGGAAGCTCAGGAAGACCATGGGGAACTTCAGGCTGTCAGCAAGTGGGCACTGGAGTCCTCCCCGGTCCAGAGATGGCAGGACTGTTTGCGCCCCTCCCCCACACCCTCTGCTGCCAGAGCACATTCCTCTTGTAGTGAGAAGGACATACCGGGTTTCAGGTAGCTCAGCCAACTTTCATGCCAGCTGCCGCCAGCCTTCCTGCTGCTGGGTCAGCCAGGTCCTGGGGCCCTGGATGTTGTGTCTGGGTGCTCTCTGCATTTGGGGTGCTTGGGGGTGATGGTCACGTCACAGATGAGGTCTGTGTATGTATTGGGTAGGGGTGTGTCAGAGTCTACGTCCCTGGCAGGCATCTGTGCCTGGGTCCTTGGGCAGAGGGATGGGCTGTGTGTCTGGAGTGTTGAGGGTTTTGTATCAGGACCTATGTGTGGGGACATCTGTTCCTGATGGGCAGTAGCACATCTGAAGGATACTGGGAGGGCAGTAGGAGGTCTCTGACCTCCAGGGAGTGGTGGTGTGTGCGTGTGTGGTGGAGAGTAAGAGGAGCATCTGGGATGTGCTGGCTGCTGTGGGGACATCTGTGTATTTGATCCCACGGACAGGGTATTTTCCTATGTTGAACTGGGGTTAGGGAGTGAGCATGGGGGAAGTGGACTAATGGTGTCCCAGCAGCTATAGGTGACAAGTTCCCCGCTTAAGGTGATAGGAGACCAGGCTCCTGCCCTCCCGGCTGAGGCTCCTAATGGGCCTGCTTTGAGGGCTGCTGACCCAGTGTGTGCAGGCTAGGTGGAGGGTACCCAGAGACAGCTGTCCCTGCCTCCATGTGGGAGAACAGCTCCTCTGCCTCCTGGGGAGTGAGACCTGGGCAGGAAGCCTAGTGGGCCACGCCGAGGGGAGGTGATCAGAGCACATTATACATGACTGTGAGCTTTATTGCAAATGTGGAGACCAAGCATGAGGGAAGAGAGGGAGCCAAGGCGGTGGTAGGAGCTTGGTCCCTCCCAAACGGAAATGCAGCCTGTCACCATAGCTAGGCTTGGAAGGAAGAGGAGGCATAGCTCAGGAAGGTTCCTGGGGCCAATCTGTGAGAAGCCACGGGCGTCCAAGCGCCTAGAGCAGCCCGAACTGGGATCGGACCTCTGCCCAGGGCGACGAGGAAACCGGTCATATAGACACCTGGGGGTGGGCCAGCGCTGCCAGACCTGCAGGCCAGGAGCCCTGCTCTCCCCGGAAGACACCAAGGGACAAGTGCGGAGGGACAAGACCGTCGCGCGCGGCAGTGTGGGCTGGCCAGGCCGCTGTGCCCGCAGCCCTTCTTCCTCCTCAAGTCCGCAGCCTTCGGAGCTCCAGGACCGCGGCGGGGCGCAGGAACTGCGGGCTAGCCGAGCGGGGTCTTCACGCAGCCAGGGCGTTATGCGAAGCGCACGGAGCGGCTGCTGCCGCAGCTCTGGCCGCAGGGCGCGCACATCCCGGTGCTCACCGCCAGGTTCCCGCTGCACTGGGCGTTGCAGGCGCTGCCCGTCACCGGCCGGGAGCCAGTCACGCAGAGGTCCCCGCACACGACTCCGCCCCGGGAACTGCTGACACCTGTGGGAGGAGACCAGGGCTTAGCCCAAAGCGAGGTCCTGGCTGGGGGTGGGGGGACCCCTTCCTACTGACCAGAAACCCTTGCCCAGCTCAGGGTTCCTCTGGGAGGTTTCTAGTGCCTTCTCCCACGCCATCACTCCTGGGCACCCTCTGTCGTCTAATCTCAAGCCCGGGACCTCCCCACAAGCAGAAACAGCTACTTAAATTACCATAATCACGCTACCCTACTCCTCCTTCCTTTTAGTCTCTTTAAACTATGGCTATCTGCTGACTTAATTGTTTTGTAAATACAGTTTTACTGGAATCCAGTCATACCGATTTAGCATTAGCTATGACTGTGGTTGCTTTCATATTACCAAAGACCACACTGCCTCAAAGGCTAAAATGTTTACAATCTGACCCTTTAAGAAAAAGTTTGCCCTACCGAAACCCCACCTCCTTATTTCCAAACCCACAGTGTGGCTTACTTACAGACATTTACAGCACCGATGCCCTCACACAACCTGTGGGGAAAGCAAAGAGACAAAAATTAGGGAGGACAAAGCTGCTGCAATCTTTTAACCTTCAAATTCCCTCCTTTAAGTACTGTTGATGCAAATTAGATGCAAATGATATGCAAACACGCTCCTGACTTGAAGCACAGCAGCCCTACTTGGGAGATTGAAGAGACACCCTCTCCATAGGGGTGGGCCCACCTCTGCTCCTCGCCCTCCAGCAGGCGCCGGTAGGTGGCGATCTCGATGTCCAGGCCCAGCTTGGAGTTCATCACCTCCTGGTACTCCTTGAGCAGGCAGGCCATGTCCTGCTTGGCCTTCTGCAGGGCGCCCTCCAGCTCAGCCAGCTTGCAGCGGGCGTCGCTCAGGGCCGCCTCGCCCTGCTGCTCAGACTGGGTCACGGCCGTCTCCAGCTTCGTGTTCTGGGGGCAGGGGAGAGAGTTATTCAGGCCCCCTATTCTGGGTTCAAGATCAGAGGCCTGACATCCACTGACCATTGACTCTCAAAAGATCCTATTAATTTTTTTTTAGGGATTGCAAATTAGTGCTCCCCGGGAATATAGGCACAGTGGCTTCAATTTTGGAAATTTAACAGAGCAATCCAGATCCCTGGTTTCTTTAGAAAAAATCAGGGGATCTGACCACACTAGACCTACAATTCTGTATAACCTGCCTCAGGTGGATCTGGTTAGTTTTACCCTTTGTGTTTGCCAGTTTGCCACAGTCCCTGCCCTGCCACAGTACAGGGGCCTTGGGTACAGCCTGTTCACCCATTCACTAGAGTCTCTTGACATCTGAGGGTGTGATCACTGATCTAGAACATGGACCAGAGAGGACAAATGGCTCTACCATGTCACATGGTGATAGGCCTGGTTTGGGAGCCCCAGTTTTCTGTAACTGTGACCGGTGCCATTTCCTCTGACCCATCTGCCCCTGGACTAGTGAACCCTTGTCACCCATTCCTTCCATACTACCCCTCCTTTTCCATTCAGCGAGAATGTAGAGCATTTTTCATGAAGACTGTCCTGATGTCTGATGTTTGCTTCTGTCCTCACGCAGTGGCAAGGTGTCTGACTTAAATCCCTCTGCTGCAGACTGACCCCACTCTCTTCCCACACTGAAGGGGAGCTGGGCTTCTGTACCTGACACTTGGCGTTCTCCACCTCAGCTGTCAGCCTCTGGATGATGCGGTTCAGTTCATTCATCTCCTCCTTAGTGCGGCGCAGGGTCTCCCCATGCCGGATCACTGTGGCCTTCATCTCCTCGCACTGGGGGAGTCAGAGATGCTCATGAATCTCAGCATGGGACATCCCACCCACTTAAGAAGCCACTGATGCCTGTGCAGGTTGTACAGTGCTCAACCTGTGCAACCAGAGATGGCAACCTTGCCATCCCAACCTGAGAGCTGGCAGCCCTTCTCTTATCATCCTTAGAATAAAAGAAGTGCTTCCTAAAATATACCTCACATCCCTCCCACCGCCATGTGCAGGAGGCAGGTGTCCAGGGCCTCTCACCTTGCTGCGGTACCAGGACTCGGCCTCAGCCCTACTACGACTGGCAATGTCATCATACTGAGCCTTGATTTCAGCCACGACACAGTCCATGTTCAGGTCGCGGCTGTTGTCCATCTTGACTACGACTGAGGTGTCTGAGATGTGGGAGTGGAGAACGCGGATCTCCTGCAGGAGGAGGGAAGGGGGAGAACTTTGTCCGGCGCCCTACCCTTGGCATGGCACCCTCTCACAGTCTTTCCCTGACCCTTCCCCTGACCCTTCCCTTGCTTCCTGCACTGTGTGAAGCCCAAGGTCCAAGTCATGGTTTTTCCCTGAACCCTGGGACCTCAACACCCCTCAGGCCCAGAGCCCTGGGGTTGAGAGGAGGAGGTAGAGGGAGGCCATGTCTGAGGCCAACTGCTTGATCTCAGACAGGGTGTAGGACCCGAGTTGACCACCCGTGCTGACTGTCAACACAGGAACCAGGAACCCCTTGTCCGGGCACGGGACACCAGAGGTCACGCTCTCCTTCTTCACCTTTGATAGTCAACCTGCCTGGGTCTCTCAGCTGCTCTGCACTCCCCACCTGCTGCCTTGGGGTTTAGAAGCCAAAATGGTGGCAAGTCCTTCCCGGGTCTAATGTCCTTCGTGCTGCCCCCTGCTGAGCCCCTCACCTCCTCGTACAGTCGCCTCAGGAAGTCGATCTCCTGGGTCAGCGCCTCCGCGTTGGCCTCCAGGTCTGACTTGCGCAGGTAGGCACAGTCCACGTCCTGAAGAGGAAAGATGAACCAGGGGTCTCACTGGGGAGACGGCCAGAACTCTCCCTGTCCCGCCATGAGGCTGAGCAGACCCCCTGGGGTGCCCGTTTAGATGTCATCCCAGCGTCTGGCGTCATGACTTGGCAAAGCCCTTTATGAAGCTGGCGGGCTCGGGAGCAGCCGGGGGAGAAGAGCGGGTTCCCGGGGCTCCAGGCACTTCCTCTGGGACCACAGGGAGAGTCCTCTAGAAGTCACACCTGGCACCATCACCAACACTTCCCAGCTAGTGTGATATGGCTCATTCTAACAACGCCCCACCTCTCTCTACTCTGGGTCTCATGCCAAGAAAAATCTAGATCTGTGGTCACAAGTGTGCTCAGCCATCCAGCCTGCCCCTTCCAAACCAGGGCACCTCAGAGCAAGACCCTCCACCTCTGTGCCTCCTAGTGTCACACTGAGGTGGATGGAGGAGAGGCAAGGGGTGGGGCTTGTGCAGAGCCAGGCTGAAGAGGTGGGGGACAACACCTGGCCCGGCCATCCCAGCAGTCCCCAGCTGTCACTGGCCTGAGGGGGCGAGCGTTCCCTGGCGTTCACGAGCCCTGTCCTTCATGCATATTGATTGAGGATCTGACCTATGCCTGGCCCAGGGGGTGGGAAGCCAGGGGCCAGATGCCAGCATGTTGCCCTGCTTGAGGCTGGCATCGTACTCAGTTGTCAGGGGCTAAACGGGAGCCGTGGGGACTCTGGGGAAAGGAACGGGGGGGCAAAGTTGGGTCGCGAGATTCTGGGGGAGCCGCGTAGCCTCTCGAATGCACAGAGTTCCTGCACCTCTGCCCTTGGCTCTGGCGTAGGGATGGATACGTTGGGGTCACTCACCTTCTTCAGAGCCACGAATTTGTTCTCGGCAGTGGCCCTCAGTGCCACTTCCTCTTCATACCTGAGGACCCAGGACACAGAGCTCAGATGAGGAGAGAATAAAGGCCCAGGCAAACACATCCCAGGAACTGGACTTTTGGAGGTGGTCAGAGAATCCAAACAGCATTGAGCTAGAAGGGACCACATCTGCCCCTATGCCCTGGGCATTCAGACCAGCCCAAGTCACCAAGGCGCTTCCCGTTTCGGGGATTCTCGTGGCTGATGTGGGTTGGGGTGGGTGCTTCTTTTCTGTTTCTGGACTGTGACTCACTGTGGGGCAGGGATCTTGCCCTGGTTCTGGTACTACTCCTTACTCTCTGAGCTCTCCCCAACTCAGGGCCTAACACAGCACCTAGAATGTTGAATAGATGCCCAGTGAATGTTTGATGAATTAATGAAATAAATAGATCATGATGAGGTAGCTGGAGCAGCTCAGAGTCTCTCTACAATCTTTAAACTCCCAACTCCAGGGAAAAGAAATCCCTCCCCTCCAGAAGCTTATTGTCACTGTCTTCTTCCTGTTGGGAAGTTCCTCTTGTAGTCTAACCCAAATTTATCTTGTTTTGACTTATTCATGTTTTATTTCTCCAAACCTGCCTCTCCACTGTACTCACTTCTTCTTGTAGCCCTCCAGCACCTCCTGCACGTGGTTGAGCTCAGAGGCCAGCCTCCCGCTGTCGGCCTCCACACACTCGGCCTCCCGCCTCAGGGTCTCAATGTAGCCCTCGAACAGGGGCTCCAGGTTGCTCTCGCAGCACTTGCGGTTCTGGTAGAACTGCCACTTGGTCTCCAGCAGCTTGTTCTGCTGCTCCAGGAAGCGCACCTAGGGTGGAAGTGGGAGAAAAGTCTGTGGGAGGGGCCAGCATGCCCTACTCTCCTTAGAGAATTGGCAGAGTCAAGACAGAACTGGCAGCATAATGTGTAGAGGCCAAGGTGGATGTCATCGTCCCCCTGGGCTCCCCGACCTGAGGATGGACCTGCAGAATCCTTGTTTCACGATTGCTTGCTCAGACCTGAGTGAGGGTCTGTCTGGATGGGCCTGGGGCGGGACCTGAGCAAATGGGAGGCATAAGGACAGTGCCAGGTTACTGTTGGGCTGGGGGAGGGGACAGGTAGCTGGGGAGGATAGTGAGAATCAGGGAAGGCTTCCTGGAGGAAAGGAACACAGAGTGTTGGGCAGGATCGAGTGGGAGGAAGGCTTCAACCACGAGCCCCCTTAGCGCAGACCCATGGCTTGTTTACAGATGTCCTCCGGGTTCAGCCGGGGCTCTAGGCAGTTGCTGAATGGTCAGGGTGGGAAGGACTTCCTAGCTGCGGAGGGCAGAGAAGTTAGGCTCTTTCCAAGCAAGATGCCCAAGGTTGGAAGAGACCTGGAGGGATGTGGGGTATGGTCGTAGGTGGCAATGTGGATGGGGAAAGATTTAGAAAAGAGGGAGGGTGAGGCATGCCACCCTTTACTGGAAGTCACTCAAACTGGAGAGACCCAATGGCAGCAATACACTGTGCTGACTAGGAAGACTGTTGGGGAACAAGACTAGGCCCCCGGCCTCCAGGTTTCCACTCCTCATACATTTCAGGTGGAGTGGAGACCTCTCCTGCCATTTAGCCTTGGGACTCTTTCCATCCAATTCCACCAGCACAGCTGGGAATTCCCAGGCTGGAACTTCCAGATGGGGAATTGGTCCTTAATGGATGATTTTCGGTGGTCTTGACTGATGGATCTCATGGCTCTCTTAGCCCCATCTTCCCTTTCAAAGTCATGTCTGGCTCACACGCAGTCCTCGTGGGGAGAAGGCTGGGCTGGAGCTCGGGCCGGGCCCTTTCCACACTCCACCTCTTGCTGCCTCTCCAGGGTGTAGTGTCTGTGGAGGCAGCCAGCCCCTCCTAGAGGGGAATGGGGCAACTGGGGACCCAAGCTTTGGACCTTCTAGCTCCAGGGGTCTGGGGAGCCTGGACTCCTTCCTGGTCTGGCTTCTCTTCCTGTGGGCCCTTTGGAGCCCCTTTCCCTGCCACTTTTCTGTGTACTCTCAAAGGATTACAATTCTCATATATTCACCCTTCACAGGCTGACTTCAGGATTTTGCTATCCCTGGGTGCTATTTCTCTCAAGAGACAGCCCTAGGTATATTCGCCCAGTGAAATCTGTAAACATTTATACCGAGGGAGTCAAAGTGGTAACTTCATGTTATCATGTATCACTAGGCAGGCACATAGGGCATTCACAAAACAAATCCTAGCTGAAACTATTGTCCCAGACAGCTCTGAACCCAGGGCTTGCTGTCTTTATTAAAAGCAGGAGGGAAGCAAGTATTCGATGTTACACACATTGCAACTCAATGAGATTTTTCTCCACCCACTCTTAAGGAATGAAGCAGGACATGAATTTTCTCATCAGATGTTTCAATATTATTTAATATCGTGGGTCTGTACTCCCGAAAATTATCATAAAATAGTGGTCCACATTTCGCATTTCTATAAAGACTAGCCTGGGATTTCCCATCTCCTTCTAGAACAGCTAGGTTCAGGAAGGGTGTGATCCAGGACACCCACCTTGTCAATGAAGGCAGCGAACCTGCTGTTGAGGCACTTGATCTGCTCCTTCTCCTCATGCTTCACGCACTGAGCATTGGGGTCGATCTCCAGATTGAGGGGGGCCAGCAGGCTCTCGTTGACCGACACGGTGGTGATGCAGGGTGGGGTGGGTCCACACACGCCGCCGGAGCGGTAGCCGAAGCTGCGTCCGCAGGATCCGGAGCGGAAGGCGCCGCAGACGCTGCGGCTGCCGAAGCCCCCGGTGATGCCGCGGTAGCAGGAGATGCCGCGGTAGGGGGCGGCGGTGATGCAGCAGCGGCCGGGCCGGGGCCCGCAGGCCGAGGCGCAGCTGAAGGCGCGGACCCCGCAGGGGCCGCCGAAGCCGGAGAGACAGGACATGGTGCAGTGGCAGGGGCAGGGGCAGGCTGGACCCCGACGCCCGCGCTGCACCTTATATGGCGGCCCGCGGGCCCGGGGAGGGAGCTCGCCGCCCAGGCGTTTACGAGCTTGGAGGGCTCGGCCCTCGCGCCTCGCCGAGCCGGGAATCAAAGCGGGCCGGGCCGCCCGGCAGCCCACATGAAACGGCCTTCGCTTCCTGCCAGCGCTTTATGGGGCCGGGATGCGCCTGGTCAGCTCCGAGGGCCGTGCACTGTGGGCACCGCGGGCGGATCCCTTACGTCCCTCTGCTGGGGCTCAGCCCGGGAAGCGCTGGATTATTGGCTCCATCCCCGGGCGGGGTGGCTGGGCACACCTGGACCCCTCCTGGGTCCCAGCCCTGAGGGCTGGGAAGCCTTGGCCTTAGTTATCCATGCACGTGTGCACGGTGTGGGGGGCCAGGCTCAGAGCGTTGAAGGGGGTGGCCCTCTAAAGTCATGGGCAAGTTCACGTCATGACCTTGGACAGGTGAATAACCTTTCGGAGTCTCAATTTTCTCACAGGCTAGGTAGGGATAATGAGAGTACCCATCTAAGAGTCGTTGGGAGGATCTAATGAAATAATGGACCAGAACGCATTTAGGGCTCTCCTTAGTGCTAAGAACTCCATAAATGAATGTTTATTTATTTGTTTTGTCTATTCTACTATTACTAATTTGTCAATTCCAAAACTTTCTCTTTTCTCCTCAGGACTTACTTTATATCTCCTCTTCTAGTTAGTGTTCCCCTCACCCTGAGCAAATGTTCCCTATACTCTTCCCCCTTCTACTTGGGGAGGAGAAGGGAGTTTAACACGCCTCACTGTTACACAGTGCACCTTGTACTTTGGGGAGGGCTTTTTGAAACATTATTCATCTAACTCCCCAGGCATCCTTCTGAAGTTGGTATTATTGTACTCATTTATCTGTTAGGAAGGTGACATTTTAAAGCTCTTACATGGAAGTTTCCATAGAGGAGTGGAGTCAGAATCAGAGACTCTTCTACCCTCATCCATGCTGGCCTCTCTCAGGGTTGGGGCTTGCGGGGCTCAGTTCTTGGAGGCAGGGGCATGGACTGCTGGGGAGGGATGGGACTGATCCAGAGCCTTCCCCTCAACTGATGCTTGGTCATGGTCACCAACTCCAGAAGGCCATAACCTGTCATAAAGAGGTTAATTATGGGTCTGACGACTGCCAGAGGAAATCAGAGTGTGCGCTCATCAGCTGGCATTAAAGAGAAGCCTGCAAGTCACCCTGCACTTCCTTTGCTTTAAAGACGAGTTATTGTGCATACAGTAATTAAATCTTGGAACTCCAGAGGTCATCACAGCCAGCCTGGCATCTCTTTGCCGAGGAGTGTCCCTTTGGCCCCTTTTCTGTCTTTTCCACATTCCTGTGGCTTGTCTTTGTCCACACAGCAAATCAAATACATTCGAAATTCAGAGAGACTAGAAGCTGCAGGCTGACTTGTGCCCACTAAGAACACACCCTGAAGAGGATGAAAGTGAACACTGGACGTGTAGATCCCCCAAGTGCTAGCACTGGTCCCTGAGCCAGCTTCAGGGAAACATGCTCCCTGGTGGCCTCTTTATTATTCTTGGAACACAGCGGGAGAGAAATGGGCTTGACCATGAGAAATTTCACAATCAGGGAAAGATAACAAAGGACAGTTACCTATAGAGAGGGATGGTGGTCCCATCACAGGTGAGGGCAACAGGACTTTTCCATTCTTGGTCAGATCTTCTAGAAGTCAGTCTCCTGCCCCTTTCATGCCCAGTATACCATTCTATGGATGGAAAGCTGATGTCCTGTCTTGGTCATCATGTCTCTTCTTTATCCCCCAGTAGATCCCAGGAACCAATTCAGGGCAGAGAGCATCTCTGAGGGAACCAGGCTCAGAGCGTGAGGGAGGAGTCTGCATCCCAGGCAGGGTAGGTGTGCTTGGAGGACTCCATACAAACTGCAGGGGTCTGGCTTTAAGGGACAGTGCCATGCTGTGGGGACTTCCTGCAGAAGAGCCTCTAGTGTGGGTGCTTGGGGCTGAGGTCAGGCCTGGGCCCTTGGAGGAGACGACACTTTGGTTGGGCTTGAGGAATGGGAGGAATTAGAAGTGCTGAGATTAGAGAGGATGAGGAGGACTAAGTCTGAGGGAATGGTATAAGCAAAGGTATCAAGCAAGAGAGGCCAGAGCGTGTTTGGGGAAAGGCAGGCAGTCCTCTTTGACTGATGAATGGGCAGATAAGGTGGATGAGCAGGGTGGGCTTAGAACATCAGGCTGAGCACCAGAGACGCTCCACCTGGAAGGATCCCTCTTCATGGAAGTGTGTGTGTGAACAGGACGTGGGGCTGGAATATAGAGGGTGCCTATATGTGAAAGTTTGTGTGTGTGTGTGTGTGTGTGTGTGTGTGTGTGTGTGTGTATGTGTGCTTGAATATGTTTGTTTATCTCTGGTAACTTTATTATGAAATATCTTAAATATCAGTTTTCCCATTTTAGAAAGACATTTCTTCCTTCTCCATGGTCAAGTGTCTCTGGAATCAGCCACATCTTGGCTCTGCCATTTGCAATCTGGGTAAAAACATACATATAACCTCTCTGAACCTCCTAGTTTCCCTAGAATTGAGATAATAAAACTTGCCCAGGGACAGTCTGAGGATAAAGTGAGCATGTAAAGCATTAGTACAATGCCTGGTATATAGTCAGCTGTCAATAAATTGTGGCTGCTGCTATAATTGTTACTATTTTCCTGTCCATTGCCTATTGCCTGGGTAATAATCCAGAGCCCTCCATGGCCTGGCCTGCTCTCCCAGGTCTTGGGACTGTGGCATCCTGTACACTGATACTGTTCTGATTGGGGACTCCCAATCCCACTGCTCATTTCAGACTCTGGGGGGTCAGTCTCAGAGCTAGGGGACAAGTTCTATTATAGGGTCCCCAGATAACAGAGACCATCTGGAGAGTGTGGCCTTGTGTTTTCTGTCAAATTGAGGCAGGAGACTGTGTGGTGTGGGGTTGATAAATCTTGAAGGCGCATTGAAAGGGATAGAGGTGGGTGGCAGTTTGGGGAGGTTTTAGGGATATTTGAAACCCTCAATCCAGGTGCTTACCATACCCACCATAATCTTGAGTTCTTCAGCAAGGAGAGCTAAATGAAGAACTGTTTAGGTTCTGTGGCTGTCTTTTCCATGTCTCAGAAGGGGTAGACACATCTCCCTCTAGCCATGCCAGGACTAGTGTCCCAGATTGTGCTGAGGACTTAGCAGGGGACTTAGACCCTGGAAGGTTCTTTCTCTCAAAACTGCCCTGGTATACCTCCTAGAGTGAGGATGGCCTGTCTTGTCCTTGGTCACGGGTCATCTTTTGGCCCAAACTGAAAGACTGTGAGGTTATGGGTCTAGCCAACCACCTGAAGGAAAAGTCCCAACCCAATCCCCTCCCCCTCCTTAATGGCCCCCCAAAGTGCAGAGTTCAGGCCTCTGCAGACCTGGACTGCTTGGGCACCCTCAAACTATCAACTGAAGAGGAAGTATTGCCAAAATTAGGACTAGTCCAAGGGTAGGATTTCCAAAGCTCCATTTTGATGATGCTACCCCAGGAGGGAGGAGGAACGAATGTGAAGTTCCCCAAGCCCATAAAGGTGGCGAAATGGCTGCTCCCCCAGGCAAGCAGACAGACATCGGTGCCTGGATTTATAAAAGGAGAAGGCGGGGAGGAGAATTCAGATTCCTGTCTTTTCCTTTAGCTCCACCTGCTCCAGCCTGGAGTCACCATGATGTGTGGATGGGCTTGCTTGAGCTCTGGTAGCGGAACCGGTAAGTCCTACTCCTGGGTGACCACTCAGAGACACGGTTCGGGTCACACTGTCAGTTGTGCCTTGGTCTGTGGACCCCTGCCCAGTCACTGCTATATTGCCATCGTCCTGGGGTTTAAGTGGCTGCAGCATGGGCCTTCTGCACTGCTCTGTGGTGTGTGCAGACCCACCCTGCTTCACCACTGTCACCCCGAGAACCTGCTCGCACCCCTCAGCTGGGAGATGAACCTCAATGTGCAGTGCATGAAGCACGAGAAGGGGCAGATCAAATGCCCCCACAGCAGGTTTGCTGCCTTCATCGACAAAGATGGGTGTCCACATTCTCCATACCCACGTCTCTGACACCTCATCACTGTCAAGATGGACAACAGCTGCAACCTGAATGTGGACTGCATTGTGGCCGAGATCAATGTCATTATGATGATATCACCAACCGCAGCCGGGTTGAGGCCGAGTCCTGGTTCTGCAGCAAGGTGAGGGCTCAGGACACCTCCCTCCTAGACATAGCACTGGGAGGAACAGGAGGTACCTATTAGCAAGGCTTCTTTTGTCTGAAGAAACTGCCTCCTGACCCCTCCCACAACAAGTGAGGTGTTTCCTTCCTGGGGAATGTGTAGGAGAAGATCAGATGATTCTATGGGGGACATGGACAGGGCAGGCACATAGGCGTGTGCAGCTGTGGACATGCTGGGGGTGGGCCTGCTATCATTTCTGGGTGGATGGGGCCTTTTTGGTTGTAAAGTGCTTCTCTTGCAAGGATGTGCATAGGGGGCCTGGGCATAGACAGAGTTGATGGGCAGCCCCATGCTGAACTTCACGAGCATCTCTGCCTCCCAGTGCAAGGAGATGAAGGTCATGGTGATCAGGCACCAGGAGACCTTCACTGCACCAGGCAGAACAAAGCTGAACTGAATGATCCAGAGGCTGAAGGCTGAGGTGGAGCATGCCAAGTGCCAGGTATGGGTCACAGTGCCCAACAGCAGGGAGGTTGGGGCCTACCCAGTGCCACACAGACAGGGTGTGCCCTGTCTCACGAATACAAAAAATAATAAATGCTGGAGAGGATGCGGAGAAAATGGGATACTCTTGCACTGTTGATGGGATTGTCAATTAGTACAACTACTCTGGAAATCAGTATGGAGGTCCCTCAAAAGACTGGGCATGCAACCACCATGTGACCCAGCTACGCCACTCCTCGGTATTTATTCTGAAGAATTAAAGTCCTCATACTACAGTGATACCTGCATACCTGTGTTTGTAGCAGCACAATCCACAATGTCAAACTGTGGAACTAGCCTAGTTGTCCATCAATGGATGAATGGATAAAGAAAACCTGATAGATATTCACTATGGAATTTTATTGAGCCATAAAGAAAAATGAAATTATGTAATTTCTAAGAAAATGAATGGAAATTAAGGTTATGTTAAGCAAAATAAGCCAACTCAAAAGGTCAAGGGTTGTATGTTTTGTCTCATATGTGGAAGCTGGAGAGGAAAAAGAAAAAGAAAGTCGGTGGAGGGCTTGTGGAAATCGAAGGGAGATCAGTAGAATAGAGGAAAAGGATGGGGTGGGGACAAGAGAGGAGGAGGGGAGGGGGATGTGCTGGGGAGTGATATTGGTCAAATTATAGTTACATTGTGTGCATGTATGAATAGATAACAACAAATCTCATCATTATGAACAACTATAATGCACCAATAAAAATGTGGAAAAAATAGCATATATGATTATAAGAAAAAAAAAACCAAAAAACAAAAAAACCAAAACCGAAACCTTCAACATCTAGTCTCTAGCCCATTTGCTCAAGGAAGAGTCCCTGGTTTTGGTCACTTGGGGTATCCCAGCTGATGAAGGCAAGAGGCCCTTTTTTGGGGATATTCCTACCCAGACAGATACACTGGACATATCCAGGCAATGGGCAGACTCGCTCAGGGGCCCTGACCTCCCTGTCCTCTCTGGGCCCCCAGAACACCAAGCTGGAGACGGCCGTGACCCAGTCTGAGCAGCAGGGCGAGGCGGCCCTGAGCGATGCCCGCTGCAAGCTGGCTGAGCTGGAGGGCGCCCTGCAGAAGGCCAAGCAGGACATGGCCTGCCTGCTCAAGGAGTACCAGGAGGTGATGAACTCCAAGCTGGGCCTGGACATCGAGATCGCCACCTACCGGCACCTGCTGGAGGGCGAGGAGCAGAGGTGGGTGCACTGCACAGCCCACCTGTTTCTGCTCCATCACTTAGCACGCTGCGACCACTTTTGCTCTTGTATGACCTGGGTCCAGTTTCAGTTGATGCTGCCTGACCATTGTTGTGCAGCTGGGAACCTGATATTGTGTTGTGCCTGGTGTCCCTGGTGTCAAGAACTCTGCGGTGCGGTTCTTCTAATGAAATGTACAAATTCAGTTCACCATCTCAACAGGAAACAAGTTCAAAGACTTATTACAGATCCTGAGCAAGGTGGGTGGTACGAGTTGAGAGGCCAGTTTTTGGTATGAGTTGACATGTCCAGTTGCAGTCAGGACATGTGAGGCAGGAATGGTAAAGATGCCTGGGTGGCGGTTGGGCAACTGATGTAGGGACTTACAGAGCGGCTGCCTTTGCCAAGAGCAATAGCAAATCTCTTCACTTAGATTTGCAATGGCCCCATAGGCAACTTAAAGCAGGTTAAAGCTCTACCTCTCTGCCTCCATCTTGTATCTGCCTCCTTTATTACCTTAAACGGTGGGTCAGATTCTTGCTAAATCTGCACATGAGCATGTCAATCACTTGAGGAGTGTAATACAAGGTTATTAGCCCTAAATTTACCTATCCTATCTCATCTGCCTTCAGGACTGAGGACACTAAGATAAGAATTGCTAAGATTCAAGATTTGCATCCAACCACAGAGCCTGGAAATCTCTAATCATTGCCCTAAATCTGCAGTCACCTTGGAAACCAGGAATAACAGAACCTCACAAACAGAACACTTCATGATAAGGTCAACCCCCAAGTGGGAGCAATTATCCCCTATCAGGAACTAAGGCTGTCCCCCTAAGCAGGAGCAAACATCTCAGGGGAATCAGATTGCTCTCTCAAACTGACTTCTCCAGAGTCACCTCTTATAGTCAGAGCTGAGATAATGATGGACCAGCCTGTGGTCTGACCAGATGACTTACTCTGTCAGCTCTGCAAACCCCTAAGTCATACAAGTTCCCTTTTCTATAAAACCTTGAAGTGTCTGTCAGTCCTTTAAAGACAGATTTTTGGCCACTGTATCCCTATATCTATTCTTCCTAGTGTGGCCATGCTGATCAAAAGCTCCTTTCCTGTCCTTCACCACTGCTCATCTCTCTGATTGACATATTGGAATGGGTGGCTGAACCTGGTCTCTTGAGACCACTAGAGCAGGGTCCTTTACCCAAGGACTCTGGTAACATTAGCAGGGTATATAAGAGAATAAGGTGTGGTTGCTTTGAGTTTGTAGTCAAATGTCTGATGGTCCATTTAAAAGGAAGGGTAGAGATAGTGTGGAGCCCATTCTGCTGGGAGGAGAGATGCCTCTAAGTTCTTATTTCTGCCCACAGGCTGGGCCATTTGGTGTGCCTGGGCAGCAATCTCCTAATGCCTGGGCAGCAATCTTTGTTGTGTCGTTCCCATTATAGTAGGGTCAGTGGTCTAGTAGACAGATGCATAGAAATTCTCCAGTCCGAAGAATAAAGAAAAAATAGCAACCTCAGGAACCCATGGTACCACATCAAATAATTGAGCATATATGTAATAGGTATCCCAAAAGGAAAAGAGAATGGGAATGAGGCAGAAAAATATTTGAAAAAAATTTTTTATATTTGATAAAAACATCAACTCCAAATTATCAAGGGACTGAAAGCATAATAATTAAAAATAATATCAAAATAGACATATCAGAGTGTAAATTCTGAACTCCTAAAAGTTAAAAAAAAATGTTTTGAAAGAGACCAGGACAGTACCACTGACTATCAGAAGTGATAATGGTCAGATAATAGTAAACTAAGAATTTTATAGCCAGCAAAAATATCCTTCAAAATATGGATGAAATAAAGACATTTTGGAAACACAAGAGTGGAGCAAGCCCAGTGTAGTGGCGCACGCTTGTAATCCCAGTGTCTTGGGAGGCTGAGGCAGGAGGATCGCAAGTTCAAAGCCAGCCTTGGCAATTTAGTGAGACCCTAAGCAACTTACCATGACCCTGTCTCTAAGTAATATATAAAAAGAGGTGGGGATTTGGCTCAGTGGTTAAGTGCCCCTGGGTTCAATCCCCTGTACCTCCCCGCCAACCTCCCAAAAAAGATGGTACAAAGGCATCCATCACTGTGCATTATAAAGGATACAATCAAGAGATGCATAGGGTTGGGGGTGGAGCTTCCAAGCTTCATGCCCACCCCCCAGAAACCCCATGAAATCAACTATTCAGAAACTCTCCAAATCCTGTCCTTTAGGGTCTTAGGGTGGTTTCATTACACAGGCATGATAAACTTGGTCATTGGCCACTGGTGACCAACTTCATCTTTAGCCCCTCTTTCCTCCCTAAAGATGGGGTTGGGGCTAAAAGTCCCCACCCTTTAATCCTGACTTCTTTCCTCTGACCAGTCCTGATCTAGAAGCTCCACAGGGGCTGCCAGCCATCAGTCAACTCAGTAGCATACACAAGATACTATCACTTCTGAAATTCCAAGGATTTTAAGAGTGTATCCCAGGAAACTAGACAAAAAGCAAATATATATTTCACGATATCTGTGTGGGTGAATGAATTGTGCTGTGGAGTATGAAATGTCAGTGGAGAAGTGTGGAGTAGCACAGTGTTAGCTCTAGATTGATTTTGATAGATTAAGGATGCATATTGTTAGTTCTAGAGTAATTACCAAAATAAAATATTGCTATAAAACCAATAAAATAAATACAATTATTTTAAAATATTTGATTAATCCAAAAGGAGGCAGGAAAGGAACAATAGAGAACAACTAAAAGCAAAACCAAAACAAGCAAACAGAAGGAATGATGGGAAATCACAAGTTGGTTGACTTAAATGCATTCATCGATAATTACATTAAATGTAAAAATAAAGAAGTCTGACTTCAACAGTGAGAAAAACAATGCAATTAAAATGGGCAAAAGACTTGAATCAACTTATTACAAAAGGAAATATATTAAGGGTCAACGAGCACGTGAAAAGTTGCTCATCATTATTAGTCATGAAGGAAATCCAAATTAAAGCCACGAGGAGAAAATACATAATACCCTCTGCCTGGCAGTTCTTTGGGTGTCCTTGGTCTGACCCAGTTCTCTCCCTTTCTTGCTTGAAGTCCCAAGAAAAACTGCAGAATGTACTGAGAATTCAGCATCCTGAGACGGGGAGGGGCTGCTGGAACAGTCTGGGCTGTCTTACCGCCAGAATGTCCTTCAGTATTTTAGTTCAGTGTTTCATGTCACCTCTGAGGGATAGAACTCAGGGCAGCTACCTTTTGGGGTCCTTCATCTGGGTGCAAATGGTGCATGTGCAGTTGTGACTCCATCCCCTCCAGGCAGCTTCCTGAACCCTGGGCTCACAAGAGATTTAAGGCTTCCATTGTTCTTTGCTGCTGATCTGTAAGTAAGAAATCCACTTCATGTAACTTGATGCATATAGTGTGTCCTGTCTCACCAGACTCGGACAAGATGGTAACTGCTGCACAGTGAACCTACTTCACACCTGTTACTGACTTAAGGCTCAGAAGCTCAACCAATCTGATAGATGAGTTGGGGAGAAAGAAAGACTTTGCTTGGTGACCAGAGAATGGAGAAGTGGGAGCCTTGCTGGCAAATCTGCTTCTCAACTCCAGAGGGTTGAGAGATTACAGATATAGGATGAGAATAATGAGGGAAAGAGATAGGCTAATGAAGGGGAGGAATATTCAAATATTTTCTGGGAATACTTCCAGGAACTTGGGTCCACCCTCTTTTCATTCTTTCCATAGTCTGGTGTTTCCTGTCTTTCCTTCCTTCCTTCTTTCACAGTATTAGGGGATTGAAACCAGGGGGGCTCTACCACTGAATCATGATTAATCCAAAAGGAGGCAGGAAAGGAACAATAGAGAACAATTAAAAGCAAAACCAAAACAAGCAAACAGAAGGAATGATGGGAAATCACAAGTTGGTTGACTTAAATGCATTCATTGATAATTATATTAAATGTAAAAATAAAGAAGTCTGACTTCATCAATGAATGTTTTTTATTTTGAGACAAGGCCATACTAGGTTGCTGAGGCTTGCCTTGAACTTTCCAATCTCCTTCCTCAGCCTCCCAAGTATCTGGGATTACAGGCATGTGCTACTGCACCCAGTTCATCTATCTGACTTCTAGTTTCAAGGAAAGAGTCAGTGTTTTTAGCAAGTCACCATTAGGTCCCCATAGAGTAACCTAGGCAACTGTTATCATCATAACACACACATCAGAGGTGTTATCTATAGCAAAACCAGTGGGAGACTCACAATGCATTACCAGCTGTGAATTTTTAAGTCAATTAGGAGTAAACGAAGTTGAAGGGGGGTTTGTTTAGATTTCCCCTCAGTAACACCATGAGAAAGCTAAAATTTGAAAGACTGACAATGCCAAGTGTGAACCAGCTAGAATGTTAATGGCGTGTAAAATGCTAGGCTACCTTGGAAAACTGTATGCCAATTTCATTTTATTTTGCTGTGCAGGGAACTGAACCCAGGGCAGTACACATGCTAGGCAAGTGCTCTATCACTGAGGTACATCCAGCCCTTGTGTGACAATTTCCTATTAAGTTAAACATGCATTTATCAAATGATACAGTGATTGGGGCATTTTCCCAAGAGAACTGAAAGCAGGTCTATACAGAGACTTGTATACAAATTTCCTAGGAACTTTATTCATAATAGCTCCAAACTGGAAACAACCCAAATGTTTATCAACAGGTGAATGGATAAACAAACTGGGATATAGTTAGACAATGGAAGATCACTCAACAATAAAAATGAACTACTAGTAGGTTAATGAAGCAACAAGGATGAATCTAAAAAATAATTGGCTAAATTTAAAAAAGAAATAAAATATATACTGTATGATTTCACTCATTTGAAGTTCTAGAACTAGTAAAACTTATCTTCAGTGATAAAAATTAGATCAGTATTGATCTGGAATGGAGTGAGGAGCTGATGACAAAGGGCATCAGGGAACTTTCTAAGGTGATGGAAATGCTCTCTCTTTTCATTCAGTGGTGGTTAACGTGAGGCACACATCTGTCAAAATTTGTTGAACTGTACTCTTGAAATGTGTGCATTGTATTGTATGCAAATTTTATCTCAATAAAATTGATAAAATTAAAAATCCATAAGATACTTAGAAATAAATGTAATGAATATGGAGAGGTCTATACCTTGAGAAATATATCATTTTAAAAATGTTATAGAGGGCTGGGGAGATAGCTCAGTCAGTAGAGTGCTTGCCTTGCAAGCACAAGGCCCTGGGTTCGATCCCCAGCACCACAAAAAAAAAAAAAAAAATGTTATAGGAAATTAATGATAATAAAGAAGACCTAACTAAATGACAGATATACCATGTTCATAGATAGGAAGCATTGCTATGATAAGATATTGATTCTGGTTAAACTGATCTACAGGATGTAACTACAATCAAGTTTCAAACAACAAAAATCTTGATGAGCTGATTCTAAAATTTATAAGATTAAATTTTATTAAATTTATAAGATTAAATTAAATCTATTGGATGTAACAACAAAAATCTTGATGAGCTGATTCTAAAATTTATAAGGAAGAACAAAGGTAAAGAATAGCAAGGCACCAATAAAAAGGAATGAGTGGACTACCCTTCTTTCAGGGATCTTAACTTATTATAAAGCAATAGTAATTGGGGCACTGTGGTATTCATATAAGGATGGACAAATTAACCAATGGAACAAAATAGATATCCTGTACATTTATATACACATATAAACAAATTTATGTGTAAACTTTGATAAACAAGAGCATAACCTTAATATAACAATGGTTATATAAAAGTTTGATATACAACAGAGGTACAGGGAAAAGAGGACCTGTGCATAGTTATCTACAGGAAAAAAATTGAAACTGGATGATCTCTGTCCTCTATTATACACAAAATCAATTCTAAACAAATTAAAATCATAAATGTGAAAAGCAACAAACTTTCTTTCTCTGATTTTGGTATAGGGAAGGATTTTTAATCAAGAAACATAATGCTCAAAATAAAAGATTGGTAAATTAAGGATGCATTACATTTAGAACTTTTATTTCTGAAAAGAGGCCATGAAGAAAGTCAGACAACTTGTAAACTTGAAGACAATATTTGTAGTACATATAAGTGACAAAGAAATAATGTGCAAAAATACAAAGAACATTTATAATTTAAAGAGATATTAAACTTCAATAGTAATCATGAAAATACAAAGCAAGACCAAAAATGACAAGATTTATTGCATCATTTAATTATTAAAAATGAAGATCCACTGGGAAGGATGTGAACCTTTTATACACTGTGATCAAAGTATACATTATTACAACAACTTTGGAAAATAGTTTTATATTATCTTGCAAGGTTAAAACATCTGACCATCCTATGATCCAGAAACTCCAAATAAGGTGCATCAGAGGACACGCAGGGAAATGTTCATTGCACTGTGTTTTTAAGAGGAAGAAGCAAAACAAATATGAATTACATAAAGTGTCATATCATCACACAATAGAATACTACAAACACTAGTGGAGGAATCCCACTTACATAATGTTGAATCAAAAACACAGGTACTTCAACACACTTTCTGTAAAAAAAAAATACAGGAAAAACAAAGAAATACATTTTTAGGTACATGCATGTACTTGATAAAACTAAAAGTAAACATAAAGAAAAAAAAAAAAACAAAGAGCAAGGGGATTACAGCACAACTTCAGGGTAGTGATGAGCTCTGGTCTGGTAAGCACAGGACAGGCACGGGGAAGAGCCTGTAGGTGACTTGGTTAGCAATTCCCAGTAATACTGCCAGTTTGGCAAAATATTCATGGATATTTCATTTCCATTATATTATTAAACAAATAAGAAAAGCAAAATGCTGTTTATAAGAAATGAACCTAAAACACAAGAATATAAATTGAAAGTGAAAATGTGTTAAGGTGGTTAGTCAGAATATTATAGTCCATTATATACAGTAGTGATGCATAGTTTTTTAGTAAATAATTTTATATTATAAATAGTATAATTTTTGTTTATGTACTGTGTATGTATTGGGGTAGTAATTCAGGCTAATATATATGTATATAAAAATATGTACATATATATATGTATGTGTATATATATATTATACCAAACTGTAATAAAATAATGTTTAATCCCAGTGGCTTGAGTTGGAGGCAGGAGATTGCAAGTTCAAGGCCAGCCTCAGCAACTTAGTGAGGTCCTAGGCAACCTAACCCTGTCTCAAGAAAAAAAATAAAAATGAACTGGAGATGTGGGTCAGTGGTTAAGTGTCCGTTACAAAAAAATAAAAATAAAAAAAAAAATAAGAAACTTGACTGCCAGTAGCCCTAAGAACCTCTTGGTGAAGTGTGCCAACAGATAAGTACAAATATATTTGTTGTAGCATTGTCATTTGTTACAACAAAACCAAAAAGCACATGTGCACTACTCATGGAAATTGAATAAGCAGCTGCACATTTGGGATGCTACACATCACCGAAAAATAAACAAAGCTATGGGCATCAAAAGAGATGAATCTCAAATTTTAATGTGAGGGAGGAAAAAGCAAGTTATAGAAGCACATGGTGTGATCCTATTTATATAAAGCTTAAAGGTAGATGAAACTAGACAGTAGTTTAGGGATATATGCATATGACAGAACAAAGAAAGGCAAGGGAAAGACTAACATAAAAACCCAGAGGAAGGGGCAGGGCCATGGATAGTGGGTCAGGATGGGTCCCCAGGAGACTTTTGAGGTACTGGTAAGCACACGGATTTGTTTTATTATTGTTGCTATTTAAATCATTGAACATGTGTTATAGATGCTCTTTTGCATGTATGAGAAATTTATAAAACAAAAGGAAAATGCCAATGGCAGCTTGTGCTCCTTGGTCCCGGCTCCCTCCTCTGGTTTAGTCAGAGCCTCACCCCAGATTTCCTGCCAACTCTGGGAACTGCCATCCCTAGCCCAGTTTCTTACCTTCCTGTTATCTTCCACACTGTTATCAGACTTACTTTCGTAAGTGACATGCCACATCAGGCCACTCTCCTGCTCAATCACCTTCTGTGGCTCCCTGTTGTCCACTCTCAAACTCCCTAGCTCCACACATTTTCCCCCATCTGAAGTAGCCTTCTCTCTCTTCCACTTTCCTTCACTTTCCCACTTCAATCCAGGGACTTCCATTTTCCCATCTCAGCCACAGGATGGCCTCTTTCCATCCCCTGTCTCTGAGACCTCCAGGTCAGAATTTTGCGACTGAAACAAGGTGAGGTCACAAAGCCCTCAGGAAGGAGAGGCCTCAGGGGTGAGGATTCTGAAGCTCCGTGGACTGGCGCTGGGTTTTGATGTTCAAGAGACACTGGAGGAAATTATAGCTCCTTTCACATGGTGAGACTTGTCCAGGTGACTCACGGGTCACACAGGGATCAGGGTCTTGGACTCCACTCAGATCTGTGGGACCCAGTCAGGCACAAGCTTTTCTGTTGTGTCTACACCTTTAGGGAACAGGAGCAGGAACCGGTGGACAGTGGGGACATAGCAGAAATTTGTGGGAGAGGATGTTTTGTATCTGTTCCCAGCTGTTCCTCCCACTCCATCTGCCCTAGAGAGAAATTTGCAGTGTTCTGGTGTGAAGTTCCCACTCTCCGGGTTGAGGGGTGTGAGTGACTTTACTATCTCTCGGGGTAGAAAACGCATCCTGGGGCTGGGGTTGTGGCTCAGTGGTAGAGCGCTTGCCTAGCACGTGTGAGACTCCTCAGCACCACATAAAAATAAATAAGCAAAATAAAGGTATTGTGTCCATCTGAAACTAAAAATATTAAAAAAAAATGCATTCTGGCTCAGCATTGACTGGCAGGGTCCCTCACACCTCTCTGAGCCCTTATTTCCATGCACATGGTAGGTGGAATGAGTACCTGCTCACCAGGGAAAGGTAACAGACAGTTGGCTCCACCTGGCCTACTTCACAGGTAGACGTGAGCCGCCCGTGAGATGGTGGCAGGAAAGAACTGGAAAAGTGTCGGGCACTGTGCCCACGCTGTTTATTGCATGTGGAGGCAAAAGTGCCACCAGCTTCATCTCCTGTTGACAGCACTTTCCACAGCAGTCTTGGTTTGAGGAAAGAGTTGGGGCTTGGATCCCTGTCACTGGGTTCTGATTTATAGCACCCATCAAATTAAGTGGGTTTCCTTAGATTCCTAGATTTGGAAAAGTATTTTTAAAGTTAGAAATCACTTTAAAATTATATCAAATGCTTTTTATATTCATTTTGGTGGTCACATGAGATAAACTGCAATGATCAGTTTCTTGGAGTTTAACTGTCCTTCTGCTGGGGATAAATGCTGGATGCTGAGTCCTAAAGCTCAATGCAGCAAGTTGCTGTCCAGCTTGGTGCCCTGCATGGCGGAGTTGGACTGCCTTTGGCATCTCCTGGCCTGGCCGCCCGGTGCATCGTGTTCTCCCAACAACTCTGGGGATGCGACAGATTGTCATCCCCTTTTCAGGTGGACATACAGATATCCAGAGAAGTGAGTTGGCCATCCATGATGGCCGTGGAGGGTGGGCACTGGAGCCATTTGCTCCTGGTTTGCTCTCTCTCCTCCCTGACCTCTGCCCTCTTCTGTTGCCCACCCCAGTGTGAGGAGATGGAGGCGACCACACAGAAGCACATCCAGGGCCTGAGGCACAGCAAGGAGGATCTGAACAGGCTTAACCAGGCCATTCAGCAGCTGGCTGTGGAGGTGGACGGTGCTCAGGGTCAGGTGAGGCGTGGGAATGGGGGTGGCAGGCTGGCAACAGAGGGAGGGTGCCCATTAGTTATGACAAGTATTCCAGACCCTCACATCTTTAGCTAGAAACCCTCCAGAGTTTTCTCTTTGTAAACATGTGAGCAAACAGAAGCAGGCTGCATGTATGCATCATGCCTACCTTAGCCTAGGGCTCCATGTACCTCATGTGGGTAACTAGCATGTAGTAAATATGTAGGAATATATGATGGTTGTATAGTTATGTTTATATGGGCATTACATTTTTGAGCCTTTTTTGAGTCTTTGCCTACTTCCAAAAAATGCAAGATTTTACCTAGAATTCCTGTTTTCATTAAAACACAAACATCTGGCCATATTAGACCACGATTCCCACATGGTAACATCTGGTTAGAGAAGAGACATCACTTTCTCCTCTATCATCTTCTTACGGGGTACAAGTTCTGGCGTGCCTCAGTGCCCACCACTCCCAGTTGTATCTTTGGGAACCTAGGGAGGAGACCCTTTGACATTTTTTGCACCTTGGCTTCGCTCTTCCTTGTGGAAGAGAAAAGGCATGGAACTCTGGTATCTAGAGAACCCAAGGACTGAAAGCCGGAGAGGGGTCCTGGGTCATCAGGGAAATGGAAGAGAGTGTTTCTCTGTGGAACTGGATACTGCTGACACCTGTTTAACACCTGCCCTTCACCTCTAGTGCTTCTAGCCAGGCAGGCCCCTGCAGGCGTTTGTGTTTGTGACTGGAGCTTTAGGCCTTAGAAAGGAGAGGATCCTTATGGATGCGTCCTTTCTCCCAGTTTCTCTTCCTCCCAGCCCTCTTATTCCCCAGCAGCCCTCCTTGTTACATCCCCCTGGAAGGGCTTCTGCTTCTGCTCCCAATCTTGTCTAACTTTCTGCAAATGCGAGTATCTCAGGCTTGAGGGCCATTCACCGTGAGGGTTTTTTTCCTCCTCCAGGCACTGATGAACTTGAAGGAGGAGGCGCTGTTCAGGCTACAGGGCTGGCAGGGCAGGTGGGTGGGCCTATCATGGTTCAATCTCCCTATTCCTCAAGCAGCAGGCTTGACTCAAGTGTGAATGTTTGTTACTATTATTATTTTTCTGAGACCCTATACTTTAGTGTCTATGGGGGAAGGTATCCTTTCTGTTGGTTTTCCTCATGAGACACGAATCCCAGAGTTACATGCTCAGTAGTATCTGATGCTTCCTGGATCCTAGCTCTCATGAGGGGTGTCACCAAGCTAGATTGCAAAGTGCTTTCTCTCAGCCATCCCAGATGGCTGGCACCAAATCTCTACTCTGAATGCAGGAGGTGGGCAGATTTTTCTTTGCATCCTGTAGTTTAGACACAGACCTAGCACAGGCCCGATCTCTCTCTCATAATCATGGACCATTTCCAGTCCCTCACTGGCCCTCCAGCCCCAGAGAAAGATCTGGATCCTAGACAGCAGAAGAGCAGAGACCAAGGATGTCTTCTGTCCTTGGTCTTCCCTTCACCCTCAGCCCTGTGAACTAGAGAGAGCCAAGAACCTGGCAGCCCTGCAGGAGAAGGGCACCTCGGGTGGTGCGAAGGGCAAGCTGGCCTGGCTGGAGGCCTCGCTGCAGCGGGCCAAGAAGGACATTGCGCAGCAGCTGCGCGAGTACCAAGAGCTCATGATGGTCAAGTTGGGCCTGGACTTGGAGATTGCCACCTACCGCAGACTTCTGGAGAGTGAGGAGAGCCGGTGAGGGGGAGAAGGTGCTTCTGGTTGCTGTGGGTGAGCAGGGCATGATGGAGTGGCTGGGGAGGGGTCCCTGGGAGGGGAACTGGTTCTCTTGGAGCCAGTTTCCCCACCTTCTTACAGCTTGGGAACAAAAGGGCTCTGCTGATGAGAACTCTGGGCACCAGGGAGGGCGTTAGCCCACAAGTCTTTTGCCTCTCCCGACTCCCCATGTCAGACAGCAGGGGCCAGTTTGCCCATCGAGACAGCTGCAGAGACCAGGGTGGGAATAAGGTTTCTAGTGTGCAGTGCCTTCACCTCTGCCTCTCTCCCCCAGGCCTGGGAACACAGAACTGTTTGGTAGGGCTGGCTTGTCACTATACATAGCAAGAGGAAACCCAGCATTTCCAGTGTGAACCGCAAATGCCAGGCTGAGGGGCGGAAAGGGGTGAACTCCCAGCAGGCAGGATCCACACAGACATGCTGCAATGATCGTCTCCTTTAACTCCTACAAAAGCCTAGGAGGGAGGGGTTCTATCTCCACACAAGTGACGGGTCTCAGGGCAGATAAATGACAACCTCAAAGACAGGTAAAAAGTGATGGTGAGACTTGAACAACGTTCTTTAGATCTCTGAGCTGTCTCTTCTGTGGTCCCTTTATAAGTTTAAAATGTCCTTTTCTAGTTTTCAAGTCAGTTTAGGCCAAAGAAAGGGGGCCATCTTTTGCTTCCTTTTCTTCCGAGAAGTCATCCACTGAAGTGAAATATATGGATGAAGGCAGGCGGACTGAATTTAAAGGTCTGGAAGGAGTTTTGATTCAAAGGACTGTGGGGATCAGAAGGACCTATGGAGCTTGCAGAATTGAAGTCTCTTGGCTGTCTGCGGAGCGTCAGAGTGTCTTTCTTGGAGAATGGAGAGCATAAAACTCAGTAGGTAGATTCATTTACCTGCTTGCTTCTCCCTACAGGCTCCGCCTGGGATTTGGGGCAGGGAGTGTGGGTAAGTAAACAATGTATCTTGGGTAGAGGTCAGCTCTTGTGTTGCCCCTCCCCCGCATTGGGTGCCTCCAACCTGAGGGGTATTTCTGTCCTTACATCTGTGACTGCCATCTCTGTGTAGCTTGCCTTGGTTGGGGATTCTTCTTCTCTTGGGGGCGATTCTTTGGGTGTTGGGAGAGGACTCTGTTCCTTTGGGGCAGTCTGCACAAGTGTCGTGGTGGGAAGGGTCTGGGTATCTGTGCCCTGGAGAAGCTTGTGCGGTCGGTCTCCTGGGCGGGACGGGCACCGGAGGGTTCCCTCCTTCCCACGCCGCTCTTCGTCCAGCCCTGGGTAGCGCCGCAGCCAGCAGGCCGGGTTTGGCCTCTGGCCCTACCTGCCGGCTGGTGCCTCGAGTCGGCTCTGGTGCCCTGGACGCGAGCGCCCCCAGCGGCGGCGGCGCGCGCTGTGGCTGCCTGGGCTGTGTTGGCGGCTTCAGCTGCAGCGGCTGCCGTGGATGCTGAACACTTCTCACTCTGCTCTGGAGAAGACCAGGAACCCCAACTTCTGCCCCCGAAGATTTGGCCCTTTTGTCTCAGACGCCCTCTCCCATGGAGCTGGCCCTCTCTTCACCTCTCCCTCTCAGTCCTCGCTGCGGAGCCTAAGGTCTTGGAACGTAGCTCACAGAACTGTGACAGATTTGTCCCCAAGGCAGATGGCCTGGTCACTGGTGCCATGGGAAAGGCATGGCCTGTGGCTTCCCTGGACCCAGCACCCTGCCGCTCTGAGCTGCCCCCACCCCTCTTTTCCAGGGACTCCTTCTTTACAATAAACAGTTCTGCAGTGACTGAGCTGCTAGGATTTTTCTCCCGGGCCACCCCAAACAAGAACCGAATTTATTCCCATTGGCATGAGGGAGGGGGGCAATACCAGGCTGACATTTTTAGTAACTTTGCTATCAAACCTTCGGATGGGGAGGGCGAATCAGAGGGTCCTTGGGGAGAAGCAAGAGAAGGGGAAACTCTTCCGGGAGGTCTAGCTTGGGATCTGCAGTCGGCTCTCCTGGACAGAGTTGCTGAGAAGAGCATTTATTCACCCACTCCTTCACTCTATCAGTAGTTCTTTCTGCGGTACTGGGGTTCGAACTCAGGGCCTTGTGCTTGCGAGGCAAGCACTCTACCAGCTGAGCTATCTCCCCAGCCCTATCAGTAGTTCTTGAATGACCAGTCGCTCAGGGTCTTTCATAGTGTTGGGCACTGGGGATGTGACTGTGACCAAGACATTTTAGACCTGGCTCTCTGGAGGTGACTTCCTACCCCAGGAGACAGACGTAACAAGGAAACAGATCTGAAAGAGAGGAGAGTGGGATGAGGGAGCAAGACTGTCTTCTGCTGCCCTGACAAGGCACTTGAGGACAGGCTCAGAAAAGATGGCCTCTGCGGGTGGGACTAGGGGAGGTGAGCACAGCTGAGCAGCCCAGGACTGAGTTCTGGGTTAGCAAGTGACCTGAAAGTGGGCAGAAAGAAGCATGGGTACCTCCAGGCCGAAAAATTAGTTTGATCTGAGTTTTTGGAAGGCAACTGGACTTTGGGGGCCGAAGACAGGACAGTTTGGGGGTGGGGTGGCCAGAGCAAGGCTGAGTTTCTGGACTCTTTCCTTACCATGCACACTGGGGAGAGCAGCTTCTGCTTAGTAAACTCACATTCTTTTCTGTTGCACAAAGGATTACATCATCAATGTGTCTTGGGAACAATAGTTCCTGCTTTCTATGTCTCTGGGTGGGGCTAAGGTGCGTCATTAGCCAGAGGCCCTGGCTTTACCTTTTAAGGTACTCTAGTGCCAGAGTGTCTGCTGTGTTTTCCTGTTTCCCTGTCCCAGAACAGGTATTCAAAAGGCCCCCTTCCTGGGTAAATAGAACAGTCTCATGCAAAAGGAATGAGAGAGAAACTTGACTGGCAAGTGTCCCCCACCTGAGGGGTAGGGCATGTATCCCTGCTAGACTCATGTCAACCACCCTGGATCAAAGGTGACCTACACCAATGGTATAAATATTCTTCCTACAGTTCCCAAAGCAAAAGAGCAGCCCAAAAGCAGAGCTGCCCTGCTTCCGGATGCTGGATCCAGATCCGTGTTCTTGCATTTTGCTAGGAGGTAATGAGATTCTGTGATTTTCAAGGCCAGTTTTTCCAGCTTCTGCTGCAATGAGCATGTCGATGAAATACTTTGTGGGAATTGTAGACAGAAGTGTCCCTGAGGACTGTGGGCAGGGTTTCAGGTGTGTGTTCGCAGCCTGCATTTCTAAGGACTGAGCCTGCATCCCCCTTCCAGAGCCCTGAGCCTGAACTTGCCTCTGATGTCCAGGAGATTCCCAAGGGCTTTGGGTCAGTTTGGAGTCTCTTTCTGGGTGAGGGCCACGTGGGTCACCAGCAATGTTTGTGGTTTGGGGACCCATGAGAGATTACCCTGGCCATGGGCACATTCCAGCCTGGGGTGGGAGAAAACTGCTTGGTGCTTTTATGGAGAGTCATTCACCAGTCCACTTACATGCTCTGTGAGTCAGGTGATTTTTGAAGGGAGGAGGGTCATCAGTCTGTTGTTGCTTCTTGGCATCAAGGGACCATAAAGTGTCATCCTTCTGCTGGTGCCACACGCCTGCCTCACATTTCATAGCACTCAAATAAGTCGGATGCTATCTTAGTTGTGTTCACAGGCTCTGAGTCCCCTGAAGGCAGTGACTGTCGCATTCAAGTATACCCTGGGCCTTTCACAGAGTGGATGTGAATGGGGGACTAAGGCTTTGCGGTTCAGGTGGATCTACCCTGTCCTGGGATATATTGGGTCCTATTTTCCTATCATCAGCATATCTCACCCTACATAACCCCTTGAAAATTTTCTGTGGAATCCAAATGCAGTCCTTCCTGTGGCAATTCCATCTGCAAGATATCAACCAAACCAGCTTGGAGTAAGGAAGGAAAGACCTAGAGTCTGCTCCAGTCTTGCTGTTACCTGGGCCAAACTCTTCCCCTATTTCTGGGTCTCAGTCCCGCCCCAGATCAGATCTCAGATCTAAGTGGTGAAGTCATTTTTCCTCCCTGCTTAGTCTCTCTGAGCCAAAGTTTATCTGTAAAATAGAATGGTACCTTCATAGGGTGTTTGAGAATGGAAGACACTGCTGTAGGTAAAGTGCTTATAAAGCGTTTAAAACAGGAAGAGTCAAATGCATTACTATTTTAGTTACTGGAGTTCTTTGGAAGATTTTTTTGTTTGGTTTTGTTTTGGGGATGCTGGCAATTGAACCCAGGGCCGTGCACATACTAAGCATACACTCTACCATTGAGCTATACTCCCAGCTCTTTAGAAACATTTTGAATATCTTTAAAGAAGGCTGTCAAAACTGTAAGGCCCTCTGATCTCTTTCTGTCCCAGCTAGAGCTAAAGTGACAGATGGGCAGGAGGGTAGGCAGGCAATCCCGAGGGTAGGCAGGCAATCCCGAGGGTTAGAACAATGACTCCCTAGCCAGAGGACGCCTTCCCAGAACAGCATCCCAAAGCACCTGCCCATAACTTCTCCCACCTGAGCCTGTCTCCATCCGTGACCCCTGCCTTACTACCACACGTGGGTCCACTCAGTGTACCCATGCCCATGTACCCACCAACCTCCCTCTTTAGCACATATACACATGTAAACACACATCTGCATGCCTGCTCACACAGAGAAACCTTCACAGTCACACACATACGAGTGTTTCCACACAGCTGATAGAGTTGGGTGTGTACCAGGATATAATCACCCTGCTTCACACACAGCCACCTATAGACCCCGAGCTAGCAGAACGAGCAGATGTGCAGACAGCACACACCCACGCAGCACGGTTGCAGGGAGCTCGAATTCCCTGTTTCCCTCCAGCTCCAAGTCCTGTCCTATCTCTCTTTTTAAGATTGGTTCTTTTTAGTTACACATTACAGCAAAATCCATTTTGATATAATTATACAAACATGGAATATATCTTATTCTAGTTAGGTTCCCATTTAACAGAGCTTTAAATTGGTAAGGGACCTTAGCAGTCATCTAGTCCAGATTAAATTATAATCTATCTATAATCTATATTATAATATACATAATATAATATAGAAATTATTATACAAATTATTACATACACAATCATAAATTATTAATCATATATAAATTAAATATATATAATTTATATATAATATAATTTATTTATAAATATATAAATATAATTCAATATACAATATAACAGATGATATAATATATAAATTATATAAAAATTATATAATTATATAAATGATTAATTATACATAAATAAACATAAATTAAATATATGTATATATGTATATATGTATATATATACATATATATAAATATAACACAATATATAATATAGATTATATATATAAATTACATGTATATAATTACACATATGTAATATATGTAATTTATATATATAATCTATATTATATATTGTGTTATATTTTTAAAATATATATATATATATATGTATATATCTAGTCTAGACTAGTGAGTACATTGAATCCCATGGATGGGAGGGGACCTGCTAGTGGTCACACAGTGAAGAAGTCCATTGCGTCACTGTTCCCCACAAGGACATGGTGTGTCCACCCTGGCGGGAGCCTGGAGGAAGGAGAGGCTTGTGGAGCTGGACTGGGAAGGGGAGCAGCAAGACCCCCAGTAGGTCAGGGAATGAATGAATGGCAGACCTTCAAGGCCCAGTCGGGCTGGTGTAACCAGTGAGACAGGAGGGGAGGGATCAGGGAGTCCATGAGGACTGGAGAGGCAGGTGGCTTCTGACCGTGGGGGAGAGGCAGAGGGGCATAGCTGGTGTTTGGGCCTCAGGACTAGACTCCTGGCTTCGGCCCTACGTCTCAGCTGTGTGGTGTCACAGTGCAGAGAACTGGTTACAATAGTGGCACACCATGGAACTCTGCAGGCTGTCAGAATTCCAGCTCGGAATCTCATGAGGAATGTCCACAAGACCTTGACTTGATTCCTCTCCTTTTAAGAGCCTTTGTTCAGACCACTCACTTCTCCTTTTTCGATTTTTAATTTTTTCACATTTCTCTTGTCCTGAGAGGTGGGGGTGGGGGAATTTCACTTCTGCTACATTTTCTGGTCTTGGAACTTGGAGTTTAGAGATTCACTCTGCTCTAAAGATGTTCGTTCAGGAACTCACCGTGGCCCATGGTGCTGCTGAGCTGCCATCCCCACTCCGCAACACACACGCTTATAAGATCCTTGTCAGTGTCATGAATGCCTCCCTGCTGAAGGGCTCACTGGCCCGGAAGATGTGGAGCTTTCTCCCTGTACTCGTAATCTCTGACCATGAATGAGCGTAATAAGAGGCTGGCCACAGCCCTGACCCCTGGAGACACTTCTACTTTGCACTCTGCAAAA
This sequence comes from Sciurus carolinensis, assembly GCF_902686445.1. Lineage (NCBI taxonomy): Eukaryota > Metazoa > Chordata > Mammalia > Rodentia > Sciuridae > Sciurus > Sciurus carolinensis. The sequence goes on from NC_062216.1 coordinate 112,419,678, forward strand.
TAATTATACTAGTGAAAAATGCATATATTATTTTGTGGCAGTCTTAAGTATTTTATGTACAAAATACTAAGCTGATCTTGCAATAAGTGCTCAGTTATCATTATTTAGAGATATGCAAATAGGTATAGAGAGAGCCAGCACATTGCCTGAGTTCCTTTGGCTGGGGAGAAACAGTCATTTTGGACCCAGACAGTCTGGACCAGAGTCTCTGCTCTCACCTCTGGGCCACATCATCTTGCTATGAGTAGTTTTCTATCTTTGAGGCAATGCATCAGTGATGGCAGGTCTCCACACCTCAAAGAGACTCCAGTTTTGAAAAAGAAAGCCATGTCAAGACTTTCTGAAACTTTTAATCATATTCAAGTATCCACCCCTAAGGAATTCCAATAAATTACTCAGGCATGAGTCTTCCCCACCAAAGCAATGAGTGATGTTTCTTAAGCTTCACGTCACTAGGGAATCTAATATTCATTATCCACCAGTTTACAGATGTGCACAGAATGTCTTCTGGGAGGAAGATATGGTCTAATGGAAGGAGCACAGGGTTCACACCACAGTTGAACCACTAAACCAAGTGGGAGGTGGGTCTAGTTACCACATGTCTCAATTTTTGATTTCTTCATCTGCGAGATGTATCATTAAGGTTGTGTGATAAAATCATTAAAGTTGTGTGGACTAACATCTGTCATGTAGGGCCTAGCACAAACCTTGGCTAAGTCAGACTGTTGTGAACCCAGAGGCAGAGAAACGTGCAGGAGGCACCAGCCCTGGGTCTTTTTCTGTTCCATGTGACTTTGAGGCCCCTCTCAAACCCCAGTACCTGAGGAGGTTAACATACATGCACACAAGGTCCACTCTTGACTACATTGATTTATTGGAAACACAGCAAGACAGAGATGAATAGGGCAGAAGAGGAAGGGGGGAGGCTGGGGGGCTCTAGCCTGGGCCCCACGGTATCCCAGGGTATGACCCTGGTCCTGGCCCTCCTGCCCCTGAGCCCCCTTTCTAGGCTCCAAGGGGACTTCTGGGTTAGCTCTTCCCAGTGCTGGGCGGCAGAACCCAGGAACAGGGGATCACACAGGGAAACCAAAGGGGCTGGGAGTGAAAGGGACCCGTCCAAGTGCAGAAGCAGTGGAGCCCTTGCTTCAGGCCCCTAGGCTGGGCCAGGCTGAGCTGGAGACTCAGGAGAAAGGCCCGGACCTAGGCTGCAGCCAGAGCGACTAACATTTCCGGCAGCTGCCAGCGCAGGAGCCCACTCCCAAGGAGCTAATGCCGCAGGAGCCCACGCCGCCAGTGCCCAGGCCGCAGGATGTGACGGAATTGCAGGGTGCACACATTCCCGTGTTCACCGCCAGATTCCCACTACAGGGGGCGTTGCAGGCGCTGCCAGTCACCGGCCGGGAGCCGGACACACAGAGGTCCCCGCACACGACTCCGCCCCGGGAGCTGCTGACACCTGCAGTCCCAGAAGGCTGAGTCAAATTTGGGAGGCAGGGCAAGGCATCCTGCTTCCCTAGGGCATCTTCTCAAGGTCTTTCTTGTCCCTCCTGATGTGACAAGCTGAACATTTATATTCTGCTCTCACTGATATCCCTTTTTCCATATACCTCCCCCACAGAGAAGGGATAACTCTGTCCACACCGGGCCCCAGTACTCACAGACATTCACGGCCCCAACACCTTCACACAGCCTGAGGGTGGACAAGAAAAGGAAATTAGTGACCGGGCCTGAGCTGCAAAGAGAGCTCCCAAAGTCTTAGTGTGGGATCTACAGGAAGAGTCAACAAACTAGGAGCCAAAGGCCAGAGGAAACAGGTTGTCCCTACATACCCTACCTTCCCAAAGTGATAAATCACAGGCTTCAGCCCTGACTCCTGGCCATTGATCAGCCAAGGAAAAGGTGGGTTCTGGGCAAGGGATGGTATGGGGGAGACAAACTATCAGGGGCTGGGCCCACCTCTGCTCCTCGCCCTCCAGCAGGCGCCGGTAGGTGGCGATCTCGATGTCCAGGCCCAGCTTGGAGTTCATCACCTCCTGGTACTCCTTGAGCAGGCAGGCCATGTCCTGCTTGGCCTTCTGCAGGGCGCCCTCTAGCTCAGCCAGCTTGCAGCGGGCGTCGCTCAGGGCCGCCTCGCCCTGCTGCTCAGACTGGGTCACGGCCGTCTCCAGCTTGGTGTTCTGGGGGCCCAGAGAGGACAGGGAGGTCAGGGCCCCTGAGCGAGTCTGCCCATTGCCTGGATGTGTCCAGGTGCTCCTGACAGCTGGCAAGCTGCCAGAAACAGGCCCTCTGGCCTTGTTCACCTGGGTCCCCCGGAGTGAGCACACTGGGGAACCCGGTCAGGCAAATGGGCTGCAGAACATGTGGTGAGGTCCACACAGGCCCAGGCTGGCCGTGTGGCACTGGGTAGGCCCAGCCTCCCTGGTGTTGGGCACGGCAAGCCATACCTGGCACTTGGCATTCTCCACCTCGGCCGTCAGCCTCTGGATGATGCGGTTCAGCTCGTTGATCTCCTCCCTGGTGCGGCGCAGGGTCTCCCCGTGCCTGATCACCGTGGCCTTCATCTCCTCACACTGGGGGCGCAGACAGGCTCATGAGGCTCAGCATGGGGCACGCACGGGCCGGGCACCCAGACGCCAGCCCGCCCTGCCACCCCCACCCGAGAGCCGTCTTCCTCCTCCCACCATCCCAGGAGGTCAGAGTCCCCAGGCCGAAGAGGCCTTGCTCAGAGATGCTGCTCCGCCCTCCAGCCGCCTGGTGCGGAAGGCAGGGGTCCCCAGTCCTCACCTTGCTGCGGTACCAGGACTCGGCCTCAGCCCGGCTGCGGGTGGCGATGTCGTCGTACTGAGCCTTGATCTCGGCCACGATGCAGTCCATGTTCAGGTCGCGGCTGTTGTCCATCTTGACGATGACCGAGGTGTCTGAGATGTGGGAGTGGAGAACGCGGATCTCCTGCAGGACGAGGACGGGGCATGTCAGAGGCCTGTTGAGACCGCAGCCCAACTCGGCATACCAGTGCCAGCTCCTCAGACTGCCCTGGTCCCCAGACCCTGCCCCTCACACAAGCCCAGGCCCAGAGCCCCCACCCAGATCCCTGTCCACCTCTCCCCCTCCCTCGAGCCCTCTGCCCGGCCTAGCAACCTCACCTCCTCGTACAGTCTCCTCAGGAAGTCGATCTCCTGGGTCAGCGCCTCCGCGTTGGCCTCCAGGTCTGACTTGCGCAGGTAGGCACAGTCCACGTCCTGGGGACATGGGGCCTTGAGCTTGGGGGTCCCATGAAGACTGTGCCCCCAAACTCCTGTCTCCTCTCACCCATTCCATGCAGGCCAGGGGAGCAGGATCCCCAGTGTCCCACTGCCAAGCATCTCCTACCTGCTGACCCTTCCCAGACGCACCTGGCCACCTCCTCCCCTGTCACAACAAACCCTTGGATATGGCTCAGCTGCCTGGAAGGGCCCCTCCCCTCTCCTCTCACCCTCTGCTCCTGCAGGAAGTCCTGCCCTGGCCCTTCCCCATCCCACAGCAGTCCTCCAGGAGGGCACCCGGCCACTCCTGGTCCTGCTGCCCCGTCCCCTAGACTCTGGGACGGGATCCTCACCTCCTCCTCATCAGACTTTCAGCATGCCACAGACCAACTCCCCCACAGCACACAGACTAAACCCCTGCGCTCCAGGGGACCCGGCCCCAGACCACAACCTCAGAGCAGAGCAAGGCAGCCAGAGGTCAATGCAGCCATGCCCCTGCCCCAGAGCGGGTGCCACTGGATATCTCAAGGTCATTTCCCTTGTCCAGCCCCGGGAGTGCCATTTGATGGCTGCCTCCCTGGAAATAGCCCATCCTGACGTGCAGAGGTCACTGCACCCCACCCTTTGGTTGAGCCCCCACAGTGCCCCCAAGAAGAGTCTGTCCCCAAATCCCTCAGGACTGCTTCCCTCGGCCATGACACTCACCTTCTTCAGAGCCACAAACTCATTCTCAGCTGTGGCCCTCAGAGAAACTTCCTCCTCATACCTGAGATGGGAGAGAGGGCGGTGAGGGAGGGCAGGTAGGTGACGGCAGACCCCACCCTGCTCGCCCGAGAAGGGGCCCTGCCAGGTCCCTTCTGGCTGGAGTTGGGTGTGTCTGGGATCCTGTCTCCACTCTGAGTGGAGGATGGAGAGGGCTCACCAGGGACCTTCCAGTCCCGTGGCCAAGGCTGCTCTGAGGTCACCTCGGGAGGCAGATAAGGACTCGGGCCTGCCCCATGCTGGCAGTGGGATCATGGCCTCTTGGGTGCTGCAGCCCAGTGTCCTCTCTCCATGGTGTCAATCCTAGCTCAGCTGTGAAGTGTCACAGACCCAGCGGAACTCAGAACTGAGCACCCAGGGCAGTGGGACACCTGGAGTGGCCTCAGAGGGTGGAAGGGTGAGGTGGGGGCGGGCACTCCCAGCCTCAGGGCTGCTCCCAGGCAGAGTGGACAGACACTGCTCCATGCACGGATCCTGCAACTCCCTCTGCCTGGCCCCGGGGCCACCACCTCCCTGGGCATTCTTATCGTCTGTGCCCAGGGCTTTCCCAAAGCCAGTCCACAGGAACGCCACCCGGCCACACTCACTTCTTCTTGTAGCCCTCCAGCACCTCCTGCACGTGGTTGAGCTCAGAGGCCAGCCTCCCGCTGTCGGCCTCCGCACACTCGGCCTCCCGCCTCAGGGTCTCAATGTAGCCCTCGAACAGGGGCTCCAGGTTGCTCTCGCAGCACTTGCGGTTCTGGTAGAACTGCCACTTGGTCTCCAGCAGCTTGTTCTGCTGCTCCAGGAAGCGCACCTGCCATTCGGGGTGGGAGGGGGTCAGGGTCAGCCAGCTCTTGGTGTGGGGTGAGGTTTGAAGTGGCTTCTGACCCTGGAGCTCAGCAGAGACGAGGCAGAGGCGGGCCCTGGGAACAGGGCCACTCCTCCCTTCCTGCTCTTGATGCACGGTGGGAACAAGGGCCCTGCTCTCAGGTGAGCCCAGCTACCCATCCAGATGCATCCGAGGGACACGGGTCAAGTGCCAATTCAGGGCTCAGCAGCCTACTCTGAAGCTAGTGGGGCTGGGGCCCTCAGCCAGTGCACCCGCTTTCAGACCCCATAATGGGGTTCTAGTGACGGGCAGTATGGGGATGCCAGGCCATCTGGGACAGAGCTGGGCTCTCCTGCCCCTACCCACCTCCTCTGGTAGACATCCCTTCCCTGCCCCAGCGCACAGTCCTAGCTGGGGCTCCCCAGGCCTCTGGTCTCAGCAGCAGCTGCTGCATTCGTCTTCAAGCAGAGTAGCTTGTGCCCAGAGCAACCTGTTTCCTCTCCTTTTTTCCATAAGGTCTGCTTGTCTGTCAGTGGAGTCTTTCTGGTTCTGGAGTGCCTCTCTGGTTCTGAGTGCCTGTCTGTGTGCCTCTCTTCCATCACACTGTGCACTCAATGAGATAGAGGTCTTTCTGCCTCTGCCTCTCCTCTCAGTGCTCAGGCCTGGCTGTGCACCTGTGGTGGGGATCAGGAAGGGTGTGATCCAGGACACCCACCTTGTCAATGAAGGCAGCGAACCTGCTGTTGAGGCACTTGATCTGCTCCTTCTCCTCATGCTTCACGCACTGAGCATTGGGGTCGATCTCCAGGTTGAGGGGGGCCAGCAGGCTCTCGTTGACCGACACGGAGGTGATGCAGGGTGGGGTGGGTCCACACACGCCACCGGAGCGGTAGCCGAAGCTGCGTCCGCAGGATCCGGAGCGGAAGGCCCCACAGACACTTTGACTGCTGAAGCCCCCAGAGAGGCCGCGGTAGCAGGAGATGCCGCGGTAGGGGGCGGCGGTGATGCAGCAGCGGCCGGGCCGGGGCCCGCAGGCCGAGGCGCAGCTGAAAACTCGCCCTCCGAATCCTGATCCACAAGTCATGGTGCTTCTGAACGTGTTTGCTGCAGAGGAGAAGATGGGAGATCTGGAGTCCTCGTGGAAACTCCAATGTGCATGACTGGCCACTCCAGTCCTATTTATGCTCAGGTTCTGAAGGGGCTTGGTTATGGAGATGGGTTGGGGCAATTTGAGCTTTATGGGCTTGGGCGGTTAGCCTTGTCCAACGCCTCTCCAGAATGTTCTTTAATGGTGGAGTGGCCCGCACCCTCTTCTTTGTAAAGCATGCCAAACTCTGGGCCCTTGGGGACTCAGCATGTTTCCACTTCAAAGTGTCTTGCTGGCCCGGCATGCTCCCATCTTAGGGTATGGGGGAGGGCTGTGCAGAGGGCCAGGAGGGGGAAGAATGGGGCCAGGGAAAGGGGACCTGTGACTTGAGTGTGATGTGAGGAGGAGGGGACTGAGGTGTTTACAAATCATAGCTGGCTATTTCCATTCCATAGTGACTAAAACATCAATTCGCATGTCCCCAACCCTAAATTCTACAATGGGTGGCTGAAAATTAACTGATTTTCCTAATATGACAGCTCTCAGCAGATTATTAAATCTTTTTTTTTTACATATTTTCAACTTTGATTATGAGTTTTTTTCAGAGAGAAGTTGCAATAATACAACAAACACAGATAGATGCTCCACCTAGATACCTAAACAGTTGTTAACATTATGTTACATTTGCCCCATTATTTGATGGTTTCAGAAAGCATCGCTAGTAATCCTTAAATACTTCAGCAGGCATTTATGGTGTGTGTGTGTGTGTGTGTGTGTGTGTGTATGTGTGTGTGTGTGTGATGTTGGGAATTGAACCTGTGGCCTGGTGTTTGCTAGGCAAGCTATACTCTAGCCCCATCAGCACATTTTTCTTAAGAGTAAGGATGGTACTTTTTTTCACATGTAAGAAAATTATAATTCCAAAGTGCCACTCAGTAGCCATCCCTTATTTGAATTTTCCTAATTGTTCATAGATTTTTTTGTGTGTGTGTGTTGTGTGTGTGTGGTACATGGGATTGAACCCAGGGATGCTCTGAGCTGTACCCTCGGCCCCTTTTATTTGATTTGTTAATTTTTTGTGAAGTCCAGAGTGTCATGCATCCCAGGGGATAAGCACTCAACCACTGAGCTACCTTCCCAGTTCTTATTTTCTAGTTTGAGACAGGGTCTTGCTAAGTTGCTGAGGCTGATCCTGAATGTGTAATCCTCCTTCCTGAGCCTTCTGAGTCACTGGGATCATAGGAGTGTGCCACCACGTCAGGCTGCCCTAGATTTTTTAAAAATAGATTTTATATGATTTATCTGTGGCTTTCTCCCTTGTGTTTTCTATAAACTGGAAGTTGAATCTACAACTGAATTGCTAACGTGGTAGTTAATAGATACAAGTGGCTATATAAATTGGTATCAGTTAAAATTAAATAAATAAAAAAACCTAGTTCTTCTGTTGCACTTTGTATATTTAAGTCCTCGATCACTACATATCACTAGTGCCTACTTCATTGGTGAGTACAGATTAAAAAAAAACATTTTCACTACCCCATAATTTTTTTTTTTTTTTGGACAATGCTGGACTGGGATCTTGATTAGTTGTAAATTGAACATTTTGGGGCAGAATACTTCACAAAAGATGCTATGCCACATTATATCAGCCCAGGAAGCACAAAGTGTCAGATTGGTGATGCTAATTATACACTTGAATATGTTTTTATCTTTACAGTTGGAAAGAACTCTAGGGAAACATAATCCTATTATGATTAAAGGGTATTTTATTGTTTATGTACTATGTGATCATCATTATATGATTTAAATGATTTCTAATTCACACATCAGCCAAATGAAGTATGTACCGTCATCCCAATTCTACAGATGAGGAAATGGAGGCTCAAAGAGTTTAAATAACTTGACAGAGCCTCACAGCTGGCAAGTGGTTGAGCAGGAGATATGGTACTTTCTCACCTGTAAATGATGACAACCCTTGTTATTCTTAATCCCTATAGAGAAAGTTGTTTAGTAGGGGATATCTCTGGATTTAGGACGGGGGAGAGTCAGGAAAAGGGGCAGAGTCAGAGGGGATTGGAAAGATTAGAACGAGGAGGGCACGAAGGGAGGAAAGGTGGGGAAAGGGAAGATGGGACGAATCTAACAGAACTTCCATAGTACATCCACGAACTTGCCATGATGAAACCCGCCATTGTGTTCATCCACAAGACTGGGGTTCTAACAAGAATAAGATATTCCACGCTTGCATAGCTGTATCAAAGTGGGTTCTATGTCATATATATCTAAAAAAAAGTCCAATAAAGTTTAAATAAAAAAGAACTGGAGTGGATGAGGTGTGCGAGTGGCTTAGGGCACCCTGATGCTGTTTGAAGGCTGGACAGGAGTTGGGTAGGATGTGCAGGGCAGGCCGGGATGGACACCACCTCTTTCCGCTCCTGATATGACTCTGGGATTTCTAGACCTGTAATTCTCTTGATAGATTGCAATATGTCTGATTTACCTATGAACCAACCATACCCCAAATGAACAGGTCTAGAAAAACTACTGCATAAAATACAGGGGTATGCATTAAACTGAAGAGAACAGAGCTGTGAAATGACTTGACTCATAGCCCTGGGGGAGAGGGGACGAGGCAAGCAGAGCCACCATAGGGAAGGGGCAAGGGGGTGGCTGGGGGAAAGAACAGGAAGGGGGAAAGCAGGGCAGGGCTCAGTGTGTCTGTGGAAAATATTCAGGGTGGGGCCTGTGACATGATTGACATGGGGTCACAAACTCCTGGGCCACCTGGTCATCTAGAAGAGGATGTGGCAACTGCTGTTACCTTATGTGTTCAGGGGCAGCTAGGCCAATGCTTCCGAAGCTTAAGTTCTGGGCAATGTCCACAAACAGCAGTGTCTCCCCAAAACCAGCTGGCTGGGTGTCCGAGGAGTGTTGAGTCAAGGTGCATCTCCCACACACTTGAGTTTTTCTGCTATGTAACTCCTTATAAAAATGCCATGCATAAACACGAGCTAATTACTAATGACTGGCCCTTGCTAAGCAATTTTCAAGATGCAAGAAACAATTTCAAACAAGATATGAAGAAACTCAAGTGTGACACCACTTCATTAAACTTCTCAAATTATTGATTGCTGCTAATTTTTGAAGACCTGAAAGGACAATTAAACCTGTTTTTGTCAAGTGGAAAAGTTTGTAGTGGAGGAGGGGGAGGGGCGGGGGCCTTTGGGAGACTCACCATTCTTGGCTCTGGCAGTGTGTAGTAATTTTATGAAAGTTAAAATTATTTTTGTTGTGAAATATGTCAACACACATAGAAGGATGTGTAGGTGTGTACCTGCCCCTGTAGGAAGAAAGAACATACTGGTATCTTAGGAGTCGTCTATGTAGTATACCCCAATAGGTTTGTACTTCCCTCCTTCCTGGCTAGGGTGACCCCTCTCCTGGACTTTGTGCTTAATTTCCCCTTGTTTTTCTTTATAGTTTTGGAAACAATGCAAGCACCCCTCAATGGCGTATTGGTTTCTCAGTTTTTGAACTTCGTAGCAATGGAGTCACACTGTAGTATTCTTTATTTCTGGTCTCTTTTGTTCAGGGTTGCTTCCTGCAGTTGTATTGCGTGGCTTTCACTGTGGAGTGCTCATCATATGAATAGAACAGAGTTTATTCACTTTTCTACCTCCATATACTCGGGCGTTTTCTGGAGTTCTGTATGGTGAGCTGAGTTGGCACCAATGATCTTTTCGTGTATTTTGGTGCATCTGTGCAAGAGGTTTTCTGGAGTGCATTTTTTTTTTTTAACTGTGGAAGTAGTGTATCTTCAGAGCAGAATGCTTTTTTATGGATATTCTTCCAAACTCAAAAAATAACAACCTGAGCCAGGTGCAGGGGCACATGCCTGTGATTCCAGTGGCTCAGGAGGCTGAGACAGGAGGATCGAGAGTTTAAAGTCAGCCTCAACAACTTAGTGAGGCCCTAAGCAACTTAGAGAGACCATGTTTCTAAATAAAATACTAAAAAGGGCTGGGGATGTGACTCAGTGGTTAAGCACCCCTGGGTTCAAGCCCCAGTACCGGAAAAAAAAAAAAATAAAATAAAAAAATCCTCGATGTTTATTGTTCTCCATACTAGGTACCTTTCTGAGAACCCAACATGTGTTAACTTAAGTGATTTTTACCAAAGACCCCCTGAGACTTGTGTTCTTAGACACTGAGGCCTGGGGAGGTTAAGAGATTGCTTAGGTTGTGAGTTTAAGATAGAGTTGAAACTCTCAGCCTGGTGCTCTGGAAGGGCTGAGTTTGTCCCATTGCCCCTCTATCTGTCCACCACCTGCCATCAACAAAAGTAGCTCCCAGTGGTGGTGTCTTTATGCAACACACCAGCACACACTCACACTTCCATTCCCCTGTGCCCTCTTCAAGGCCCTGCAGGGTGCCATTGGGGCTCAGGACCAGAAGGTGGAGGAGAACTCACCCTTGACTCAGTGAGCTTTCAGTTTTAAGAGAAAAGCTGGATGTGTAACCAGATCATGACAAAACTGCAGCACATCAGTGTGTACCGATGTTTTGTTTGTGGATATATTCCAAGGACTTGGCACATAGTAGGTGCTCAGTACATATTTGTTGAATGAATAAAATGTACCAGCTGCATATTAAGTGCTGAGTAATGGAGCCATCAAAGTTTTGTGGCCAATTTTGTAAAGCTTTGTGGTAGGATGGGGTGGGGACCAAATGAAGCAGAGCAGAGGGTAACCATTCCTGGGAGTGGGATGGGGAGGAGCGATGTTCCTTGCTGGGACCTGAATGAAGTGAGGGGGATGTGTCCTTAAACAAAGTGAGCCAGCAATGGAGGCAAGGATCCTGCAGGCCTTGGGCAGAGCAGAGATGAGGGTATAGGCTTGGGGAGGGAAAGAGCGGCATGGATGGGAGGGGATTTCTATGGAAAATGGAGAGAAGGAGATGTCTTAGATTGTTACTCTAGGGGGCCACTTGGAAAAAGGAAGGAGGCCGGCTATGGGGTGGTTGGGGAGAATGGGAGGGAGAGACATGATCAGGGACTGTGGGAAAGGATCCAGGGGTTAGTGGTGGCGGGGGGACACTCCAGGGATGGAAGAGCAGAGGAGGAGGAAGAGGAGGGAAGGGGCCCAACATGGAGGGCAAGATCCAGACCTGCTGGAGTGATGGGCAACCTTAGCTCCAGATTTATAACATCGGAGTCCCACAGGGCAGGGCTGGGGTAGGCACGGGGCTCAGCCTAGTTAGTGGAAGGCTCTCAAGAGGCAGAGCTCCTGTGTCAGGATCCAGCCCCACCCAGGCTTCCCTCAGGGACCTTTGGCTCTTTTATCCAATGGGACTCCCCTCTGGTGGGTTGCAATGAATAACTGACCAGTGTCCTGGGTTCTCCTGGCTGAGGAGGCAGGGCTCTGCCTTGAAGTGCTCCTCAGTTTGCTAAGCCCCTGCCCACCTAGTGGCTAGACCTGAGGTGAACCCCCTCAACAACAGCTCGGCAGTCTGCTGTTGTGTAAACAGCAATTCTGTGATCCCATCAATGTCCCTCACTGGAACCCATCTGGTTCACAGAAAGCCAGAGCTGCAAGGTTAGAGAGGACACAGCCCCTTGGACATCGGCAGCCTGGCAGGCAAATGGTTGGTATCCTCGCAGTCGGCAGTCTCAGAACAGGTCTGAAGGGTGACGCTGGCCCTGCTTCACAGCTCTCTGCCTCAACTGGCTTCCTTTCTCTCCCTCTGTCACAGTACCTCATGGTCCCCTCCACTCCTGCAAGGGTCTGTGGGCTCCCCAGTCGTCCACTCTCTGAAGTATCTCTGTGCACACCTTTTTGCCAACACTGTCCTGTCCGTCTCCTTCCCCAAGCCTGCCCTCACTCTTCCCAGGAGCCCTCCTTGCTTTTCCTGTCAGACCAGCTGCATTTCACACGACTCTGGAATGGACACAGGCAGTAGGCATTGTGTTCCTTAGCATCTGATGGAACATCTGAAAAGCAGCCGTCTCCAGACATCTGACCTTCGTCACAAATGTGGGTCTGTCTTCCCTGGCAGACTAGGAGCGTCTCCTTCCTTCCCTTAGTTTATTCTTCCCTCCAAAATTAAGGCAGGGTCCAGCATACAGCTGGGGCATGTCAGCCACCCCATCCATGAATGTCCCAACGGGAAGGTGACATCTGGTCTTAGCAATCCTCCATCTTGGGAATTCTCCTCAGCACAGGCTGCACAGGAAAAGGCTGGACTGAAGGGAGCTCTGAGTGAGGACTTCCCAATGTTAAAACCATTCACTTTGCTCATTTTCCCCAGGCATCCCTTGGCACAAAGTTCCACTTGGGCTGAAAGAAGAGACTGATGTCCAGATGGCAAGGTCTTTTTGGTTGACATATCTTCTCAAACAAGATGGCCAGCCCAGAGGGGATGTTTTCTTTGATAGAAAGTTTCCCTGAGTGCAAACTCTTTTTGGAACTTTTGGAAAGTTCTTCCTCGACTCCAACTTCCATTTGTCCATCTGCAGTGAGAGTTTACCTTCTCTTGCTCTCTCTGGCTTTCCATTATACTTGCATCTTCCACTCCCAGCACCATGGTATCCCCTGGCTACCCACAGATCAGGAGGTTTTGGGATCAGGCCAAAAGCAAGATGAGTGAGCATGACATTGTTTGATTTATGACTGAGGTTTGCTGATCGTCAGTTAAGGTCACATAATAAACACAATCTATGAATTATTCACCAATTACGGACTTCAGATGAACCAAACTTCTTTTCTACTAGTGTGGTTGTCCAAGGATGAATGATATTTTTTCTTGGCTAGGATGAGAAATTCTCCATGGGCCTTGCTGGGGCAGTCAGCTGGACTGGGTATTGAAGTAGGGGCATTTGGGTTCTTTCCCAGGATAGGAGAAATAACTAGAGTTAAAGGTTTCAGTTCTTTCTGCCACTTGGACAGGCCCATATGGTAGAAGGGTGGTATTAACATTTACTGAGCATTTTCTTTGTGCCAGGTTCTGTATTACACATTGCCCATATATTACTCTATTTAATCCTCTTGCTAGTACTGGAAGACAGGCACCATTAATGTTAATTGAACATAGATGGTTTAGGAATGTGGGTGGGTAAATCCATCAAACACTCCAACATGTCCACAGCAGCAGCAGCAACAAAAACAAAAATGATTGTACACTTGGAGTATGTTGGGCTCAGTTCTAAGAGCTTTGCATGGACAAATTCCTTTCATCCTTACAACAACTTTATGAGGTGGGCGCTATTATTATCCTCATTTTACAAATCATGGAGGAGGTACAGAGGGGTGAAGTAATTGCCTGAACATACACAGCAGAGGGTGGCCAAGCTGGAATTTGACACTAGGCAATTGGGAATCTGGTTCTGTCTTCTCAACTGACATGTATTTTCCACTTTTGTCTTGTAACCATATTAAGACATATTTGACACAATGACTGAGTGTACACACACATACACCACAACTGAAACCAAAAGGCAATGGAACAATAGTTATGCATAGGAAACAATATAGGGGACGGGGATATAGCTCAGTTGGTAGAGTGCTCGCAAGCACAAAGCCCTGGGTTCAATCCCCAGCGCTGCCAAAAAAAAAAAAAAAAAAGAAAAAAAAGGAAACAATATGGGGCACTCTGATATTTTTCTATTCTACTCTGTTTGATGTTTTTTCATCTAGTTTATTAAAATAAAATTTTAGCTGCTCCCATTGGTGGGTTACAACACGAACTTCAAAAATTAATCAATTAATTAATTAAACAAACAAACAAAAATCCAAGATAAAACACTGCCCTAGAGCCAATGGCCTCTTAAAGATAACAACGAAACCTATATGCATTGTGCTCTGGAGTTTACTGAACATGTACACATCTCTAAATTTCCAAGGCTGCAGTATGTGGCAAAGCCTTAACCCATTTCCCAGGAGTGAAAGGACTTGCCCCTTGTCCTGCCCCCAGGGCTAGTCAGGAAAGTGCCTTGGCCTCTACTCAGTCCTTGTAAGTTCAGGTTCACACTGGATGAACAGCAATATGGATCTGTTCTGACACCTGTCAAGGTTCTGACAAATTACTGTGCAGGGAGGGGCGTTCAGGAAGGCAGAGCATGGAAAGCAGCAGGACCCGGGGAGGGAGGTGTGGGCAGGCCCCCTCCTCAGATAGCTCTATGGGATGTAGTATTCAGAGCCAATGATATGCAGACTCATAAAAGTGGGGCTCACCCTAGACCCTGGAGGAAACACAAAGGCTTGGGGTGAAATGTCAATATTTGGTCATTGCTTGAGGGCTTGGGGGAAAGGACTGGGCTCTCCTGGGGACGGTAAGCCAGTGTGTGCCCCCCAGACCTTGTGGAAGATTCTGAGGGAAGGCATGCCTCCTTTGGGCATAGACAGGCCCAGAGGCCCTAAGAGCCCATCTGTGTTCCAGTGAGGGTGGGCAAAGGTGAAGATGTACCACTGGGTGAGTGAGACTGTGGGAGGGAAGGGCAGCCAGTGAGTGGAGACAGTGAGAGGGAGCAGGCCAGGGAAGGATGGAAGGAAGAGGGGAAGGGGTGAGGAGAAAGGTTAATAGGTACAGGTAAGGGTTTGGGAGCAGGTGCGAAGGTGTTGGATTCCACTGTGACAGACTAAGTTAGAAAATTTTGTAAATGTGGGGCTTTGGGGGTGCAGAAAGAGGCCATCTGGGTCAGGGAGGCCATCAAACATATCCCAGGTTCCACACCATCTGAAGTGCTGATCCAACGTTTCTGACCCAGTTCGATCAGCACCACGGACAGCGGCGCCGACCTCACCCAAAAAAGCAGCTCACCTGAGCCACAGTCCCGCCCCTGGCCCCTTCATTCCAGCTTGAATCACTGCGCCCCACGTCTCCCAACCTCTGCATTTCTGTCTTAGAAGGTTGAGGTGTGTGTGTGTGTGTGGCAGGGGGAGTGAGCTGGCCCTTTGAAGAAGAAAATTGTGCAGTTTAGGGCAAAGGACCATAAACATCTGGTCGCTTCTGGGCACCAATTAAGCACATTTAGGGAACAGCCACGGTAGCTGAACAACCCAAGCCTATAAAGGCGTCTAATTGTGCCTAACCACGTGGTCAGTCAGGCTCCGCAGATATATAAAAGGCCTAGAGAGGTGGAAAAAGTAAACAACTGAAACCACGTCCACTGCACCCTCCATTTGGACGTCTCCAACGTCAGAGCCTCCCGTACCCCCAAAAGCACCATGACTTGTGGATCCTACTGTGGCCGCGCCTTCAGCTGCGCCTCGGCCTGCGGGCCCCGGCCCGGCCGCTGCTGCATCACCGCCGCCCCCTACCGCGGCATCTCCTGCTACCGCGGCCTCTCTGGGGGCTTCAGCAGTCAAAGTGTCTGTGGGGCCTTCCGCTCTGGATCCTGCGGACGCAGCTTCGGCTACCGCTCCGGTGGCGTGTGTGGACCCACCCCACCCTGCATCACCTCCGTGTCGGTCAACGAGAGCCTGCTGGCCCCCCTCAACCTGGAGATCGACCCCAATGCTCAGTGCGTGAAGCATGAGGAGAAGGAGCAGATCAAGTGCCTCAACAGCAGGTTCGCTGCCTTCATTGACAAGGTGGGTGTCCTGGATCACACCCTTCCTGATCCCCACCACAGGTGCACAGCCAGGCCTGGGCACTGAGAGGAGAGGCAGAGGCAGAAAGACCTCTATCTCATTGAGTGCACAGTGTGATGGAAGAGAGGCACACAGACAGGCACTCAGAACCAGAGAGGCACTCCAGAACCAGAAAGACTCCACTGACAGACAAGCAGACCTTATGGAAAAAAGGAGAGGAAACAGGTTGCTCTGGGCACAAGCTACTCTGCTTGAAGACGAATGCAGCAGCTGCTGCTGAGACCAGAGGCCTGGGGAGCCCCAGCTAGGACTGTGCGCTGGGGCAGGGAAGGGATGTCTACCAGAGGAGGTGGGTAGGGGCAGGAGAGCCCAGCTCTGTCCCAGATGGCCTGACATCCCCATACTGCCCGTCACTAGAACCCCATTATGGGGTCTGAAAGCGGGTGCACTGGCTGAGGGCCCCAGCCCCACTAGCTTCAGAGTAGGCTGCTGAGCCCTGAATTGGCACTTGACCCGTGTCCCTCGGATGCATCTGGATGGGTAGCTGGGCTCACCTGAGAGCAGGGCCCTTGTTCCCACCGTGCATCAAGAGCAGGAAGGGAGGAGTGGCCCTGTTCCCAGGGCCCGCCTCTGCCTCGTCTCTGCTGAGCTCCAGGGTCAGAAGCCACTTCAAACCTCACCCCACACCAAGAGCTGGCTGACCCTGACCCCCTCCCACCCCGAATGGCAGGTGCGCTTCCTGGAGCAGCAGAACAAGCTGCTGGAGACCAAGTGGCAGTTCTACCAGAACCGCAAGTGCTGCGAGAGCAACCTGGAGCCCCTGTTCGAGGGCTACATTGAGACCCTGAGGCGGGAGGCCGAGTGTGCGGAGGCCGACAGCGGGAGGCTGGCCTCTGAGCTCAACCACGTGCAGGAGGTGCTGGAGGGCTACAAGAAGAAGTGAGTGTGACCGGGTGGCGTTCCTGTGGACTGGCTTTGGGAAAGCCCTGGGCACAGACGATAAGAATGCCCAGGGAGGTGGTGGCCCCGGGGCCAGGCAGAGGGAGTTGCAGGATCCGTGCATGGAGCAGTGTCTGTCCACTCTGCCTGGGAGCAGCCCTGAGGCTGGGAGTGCCCGCCCCCACCTCAGCCTTCCACCCTCTGAAGCCACTCCAGGTGTCCCACTGCCCTGGGTGCTCAGTTCTGAGTTCCGCTGGGTCTGTGACACTTCACAGCTGAGCTAGGATTGACACCATGGAGAGAGGACACTGGGCTGCAGCACCCAAGAGGCCATGATCCCACTGCCAGCATGGGGCAGGCCCGAGTCCTTATCTGCCTCCCGAGGTGACCTCAGAGCAGCCTTGGCCACGGGACTGGAAGGTCCCTGGTGAGCCCTCTCCATCCTCCACTCAGAGTGGAGACAGGATCCCAGACACACCCAACTCCAGCCAGAAGGGACCTGGCAGGGCCCCTTCTCGGGCGAGCAGGGTGGGGTCTGCCGTCACCTACCTGCCCTCCCTCACCGCCCTCTCTCCCATCTCAGGTATGAGGAGGAAGTTTCTCTGAGGGCCACAGCTGAGAATGAGTTTGTGGCTCTGAAGAAGGTGAGTGTCATGGCCGAGGGAAGCAGTCCTGAGGGATTTGGGGACAGACTCTTCTTGGGGGCACTGTGGGGGCTCAACCAAAGGGTGGGGTGCAGTGACCTCTGCACGTCAGGATGGGCTATTTCCAGGGAGGCAGCCATCAAATGGCACTCCCGGGGCTGGACAAGGGAAATGACCTTGAGATATCCAGTGGCACCCGCTCTGGGGCAGGGGCATGGCTGCATTGACCTCTGGCTGCCTTGCTCTGCTCTGAGGTTGTGGTCTGGGGCCGGGTCCCCTGGAGCGCAGGGGTTTAGTCTGTGTGCTGTGGGGGAGTTGGTCTGTGGCATGCTGAAAGTCTGATGAGGAGGAGGTGAGGATCCCGTCCCAGAGTCTAGGGGACGGGGCAGCAGGACCAGGAGTGGCCGGGTGCCCTCCTGGAGGACTGCTGTGGGATGGGGAAGGGCCAGGGCAGGACTTCCTGCAGGAGCAGAGGGTGAGAGGAGAGGGGAGGGGCCCTTCCAGGCAGCTGAGCCATATCCAAGGCACCAAGGGTTTGTTGTGACAGGGGAGGAGGTGGCCAGGTGCGTCTGGGAAGGGTCAGCAGGTAGGAGATGCTTGGCAGTGGGACACTGGGGATCCTGCTCCCCTGGCCTGCATGGAATGGGTGAGAGGAGACAGGAGTTTGGGGGCACAGTCTTCATGGGACCCCCAAGCTCAAGGCCCCATGTCCCCAGGACGTGGACTGTGCTTACCTGCGCAAGTCAGACCTGGAGGCCAACGCGGAGGCGCTGACCCAGGAGATCGACTTCCTGAGGAGACTGTACGAGGAGGTGAGGTTGCTAGGCCGGGCAGAGGGCTCGAGGGAGGGGGAGAGGTGGACAGGGATCTGGGTGGGGGCTCTGGGCCTGGGGTTGTGTGAGGGGCAGGGTCTGGGGACCAGGGCAGTCTGAGGAGCTGGCACTGGTATGCCGAGTTGGGCTGCGGTCTCAACAGGCCTCTGACATGCCCCGTCCTCGTCCTGCAGGAGATCCGCGTTCTCCACTCCCACATCTCAGACACCTCGGTCATCGTCAAGATGGACAACAGCCGCGACCTGAACATGGACTGCATCGTGGCCGAGATCAAGGCTCAGTACGACGACATCGCCACCCGCAGCCGGGCTGAGGCCGAGTCCTGGTACCGCAGCAAGGTGAGGGCTGGGGACCCCTGCCTCCCGCACCAGGCGGCTGGAGGGCTGAGCGGCATCTCTGAGCAAGGCCTCTTCGGCCTGGGGACTCTGACCCCCTGGGATGGTGGGAGGAGGAAGACGGCTCTCGGGTGGGGGTGGCAGGGCGGGCTGGCGTCTGGGTGCCCGGCCCGTGCGTGCCCCATGCTGAGCCTCATGAGCCTGTCTGCGCCCCCAGTGTGAGGAGATGAAGGCCACAGTGATCAGGCACGGGGAGACCCTGCGCCGCACCAGGGAGGAGATCAACGAGCTGAACCGCATCATCCAGAGGCTGACGGCCGAGGTGGAGAATGCCAAGTGCCAGGTATGGCTCGCCGTGCCCAACACCAGGGAGGCTGGGCCTACCCAGTGCCACACGGCCAGCCTGGGCCTGTGTGGACCTCACCACATGTTCTGCAGCCCATTTGCCTGACCGGGTTCCCCAGTGTGCTCACTCCGGGGGACCCAGGTGAACAAGGCCAGAGGGCCTGTTTCTGGCAGCTTGCCAGCTGTCAGGAGCACCTGGGCACATCCAGGCAATGGGCAGACTCGCTCAGGGGCCCTGACCTCCCTGTCCTCTCTGGGCCCCCAGAACACCAAGCTGGAGACGGCCGTGACCCAGTCTGAGCAGCAGGGCGAGGCGGCCCTGAGCGACGCCCGCTGCAAGCTGGCTGAGCTGGAGGGCGCCCTGCAGAAGGCCAAGCAGGACATGGCCTGCCTGCTCAAGGAGTACCAGGAGGTGATGAACTCCAAGCTGGGCCTGGACATCGAGATCGCCACCTACCGGCGCCTGCTGGAGGGCGAGGAGCAGAGGTGGGTCTCTTAGCTCTTTTATTGCCCCAGTCCTGCTGGGTTATCCGCATGCCATGTCCCTCACACTCCCAGCACCTCTCAACCTCCGTTTCCACACCTCACCAACCTGCAGCTGGACAGGAAACCTGTGTAAGTCCTTTGAGTCTATTCTAGCCCCATGTGAATCTCATGCTTACCTAGGTCTGATATGGGTGACTTCCATAAATCTAACTTCAGATTTGGGTGTCTGTCGCCATGATCTCTGTTTCTTAGGTCAAACTTAGCCTTGGGTCACCTTCACAAAATGGTACTTTCGGAGTCCTGCTTGCTATGTCCTTCAGGATTTCAGCTCTTCTCTAGCTGGGTCCTGCCCAGACCCTGCCCTATCCTGGGAATCTGATTTATTTCCTAATGACTGCTTCCGTCAGGGAATTCCATCAACCTGTCCTTACCTATTGCAATCATAATAAGTACTCCAAAGTGATCTACCATTGTAGCCTGGCACTGAGGTAGACAAAGAGCAGGATCTGTCCCTTGTGGGAGGTATGACTTACTCTCAGAGTTGTGCTTTTTAGCTTGCTCTGGAGGTGAGGATGGAGGTAGGGGAAAATACCTTTTGGTCATTCAGACTTCCTTCCCATGGCGAGAGGGCAGTTCTGTAGCTTCAGCCTCTTAAGGACAAACTCTTCAGAACCAGAGCTTATTCTTTGTCTTTGATTTTTGCCCCCTAGTTGTTTAGTTGGTTGGGTGGTTAAGTCTGCCCCGCTCAAATACATTTACAAAAATCAGGACAACATAGAAACTGCTGCAGGGAACAGTTCTCAAGTGCTCACTGCATGCTGGGCACTAAGCACTGCATGTAAGGGAGTTGATTTTCCTGATGAGGAAACCTAAGAGGAGAGGTTTCACAGTGCACAGCTAATGAGCAGCGGAGAGCAGGCGCTGAACCCACATGGTGAGGTGAATCTGGGGCTCCCCTAGCTGGTTTCTTACCCTAGAGGGAGGGCCACGAATGGCATTTTGCACCTGGTTGCTGGTCGCGGTACTGACTTCTCCCCTTTCTTCTCGCGACAGGCTGTGCGAGGGCGTTGGCGCCGTGAACGTATGTAAGTAGTCCGAGCTCTCCCCCTTCTCCAGCGAGGGTGGCCCAAACCTTTGGGGAGGGGGCATCGCGCTCGCTGCAAAGCCACCTGACTGGGGCTGCGCCTGACGCTGGCTGCCTGTTCTCCCCCATCCAGGCGTCAGCAGCTCCCGCGGTGGCGTCGTTTGTGGCGATCTCTGCGTCGCCGGTACTGCCCCTGCTGTCAACACCAGAGTCTGCAGCGGCCCCTGCAGCGGCAACGTGGTGGTGGGCACCCCCAACGCCTGCGCCCCCTGCGCCGGGGCCGGCGCCTGCAGCGGCGGCTGTAAGAAGTGCTAGGAGGCTTCGGCTGCTGCAATCGAAGGCCACCACCCTCTGCCCAGCCAGGACCTCGCGCAACCCGAACGCACCACCCACTGCCGGCCACCCCAGAACCGGTCGGTCGCCGGATGTGTACACCCTGCACGTCCTTCCCGCCTGCTCCCCTCTGGGCGCCCTGAGCCCCGGGAGGCAGGGGCGGCGCCTTGGTCTCTTTCTATAACCTTTCCCAGTAGTCAGTTTGTTGTCCCGAGGATTCATTCTTTCCTTCCGCCTTCTGTGTTTTTGCTGGATTCATTGGTCCTGCCTGAGCCCCTTCTCCCGAGCTTGGAGGAACAGGGCCAGCCCCCGAATCTCCCTGACAGCATTTTCCGGAAGTCTGCCCACGTGCTTCTGCCTGGAAATGTAGATGGGAATGAACATTGTTGCTGGTTTTCCTGTAACTCTGTGCCGGACCTGGCCGAGGGAGGGAGGGCACCACCTTCCAGGGCTGTCTGCAGAAGCTTCTAAAAAGCCAATGACTCAGCTGCCTGCCTGCACGTTTGTCTTTGTCTCACTCTGTGCCTCCAATAAACTAATTGTAGCGAATCAAATCTGCTGTCTTAGAAGTGCTTGGGGCCTGTTGCAATATCTGGGGCCTGCTGTGATTGACAGGTGTGCCTTGCAGTGATTGATAGATGCCCCCCCCCCCCCACCAGGGATTTCCTCAGGCCCTCATCATCTACCTAGGTATCTTCAGTAGGTGAACATGATTGCATAAGATGCTGTCCAGTTGGCCGTGAGCAACCAAACAGGGACTTGGGGAAAACAAATTCTCAAGGGGGCAGGATGGAAAGTCTAGTGGGGCCATGGGTTTCTCTAACCCAGGGTTCCTTGTAGCAGCACTACTGACATTGTGAGTTACATAATTCTTTTGGGGGTGGTGGTGGTGCCCTATGCAAGTTGTCGCCCTGCTGGCTTCTATTCACTAGATGCTGGCAGGGCTCCCCAGTTCCCTATTGTGACAACAGAATATGTCTCAAGATGTAACCAAATGGGTCCTAAATGTTCTCAACCATGGCGGTTTTGCCTGCTCCCCCACTCCCCAGAGCATTTTGGGATGTGCGTGAGTTGGGGAGAGAGTGAAAAGAAGGTCACGAGAGCGGAGGGGTGTGGAGAGGGAGAGCTCTGGGCTGGAAGCCGGGAGAACTGGCCACTAGTTCAGAGTTCTGCCGCCCTCTAGGACAAGGGCGACGGATGGATGGCTTCCACTCTGAGCTTCCTTCTGTTTCCTTGATTGGAGAGGGAGGGAGGGTGGACAGTGTTCCTGAATTTGCTCAGCTCTTTAAGTGAGACAAGGCGTCTGAAAACAGACCTGGTTTGAACACTGGTCCAGCCATTTGCTACTTCTGTCATTGTGGTCATGTCTGTTGTCCTCGCTGGGCTGAAGCTTCTTCATGGATAGGGGACTGGAGGGAGGAGTTTCAGACCTCTAAGCACACAATAAACCACTCAGACGGAGGGGCTTGGCACAAGACTGCATCGTTTCTCATGGTTCTGTGGGTGTGCCTTGTGCTTCTCCTTTGCATGATGTTGTTTGGGGTGCTAGGATGGCTGGAAGGGCCAACATGCCTGCACCCTTAAGGCTAGATTTGGTGCTGGTCACCAGCTTGGAGCTCAGGTGGGGCTTTTGGCCAGGATGTAGCAGTCAGGATCTAATCAAAGGACAATAATTGACTAGAGAAAGTTAATATAAACAGAGGATCAGAGGAACAAGGGATTGGATAATAAATAGCAAACACTGAAGAATGTAGGAACGGGGCACAGGAGTGTGGCTCTGTGGCAGAGTGCTAGCCAGGTTTGCATGAGGCCCTGGGTTTGATCCCTAGCACTGGAAAAAACAGAACCAAACATACAGGAACTATAAACATAAGAAACAGCTCCTGCCCCTGGGTCTTTTCTCCAGGATTAAATAGTAATTTCCTCACAGTCTAGCTAACCTTGTCTCCTGAGGACATCCAGGTTCAGCCCGATGCCAGCTCCCAAAGCCAATGTCAGAGGCTTTAGGGGTTACAACAGCACCCCACTACCAGGTACCACTTCTCTTCCGCTTAGCTATTGCACATAACAAAATAGTCCCAAACTTGGTGGCTCAAGACAACAGTATTTTTCGTGATTGTGTAGACTGATGGGTGAAAGATCCAAAATGGCTTCACTCATAGGGTTGGCATTTGGTGGTGGCCACTGGTGGAGAGTTTAGCTAGGGTGATGGCCAGGGCCCTCTGGGCTCCTCCATGTGCTACCACCTGTCATCAGTTCTATGAAGAGGGTGGCTGCAAACACCCTCAGGGCCTCTGAGCATGGTATTGGAAAAGTTCACCATTACCAACACCTTTTCTGTGCGCAAGCTTGTGCCACATTAGCTCTGGTTATCTGCACTTCAGAGCTACTCTAAAAACTTCTTACAATGCAACCTACTGGCACCTTATGAGCACTCTATAGAGGGTGGAGGAAAACACGATTCTCAACATGAGAGCTGAAAGGCTGGCCATTTTCAACATTCTTTCCATGGCTGCAGGCTGGTGCCATGCTAGGAGTGCTCTGGTCAAAATCCTTTCTTTTTTGGTACCGGGGATTGAACCCAGGGGCGCTTAAACACTGAGGCACATCCTCAGCCATTTTTTGCATTTTACTTAGAGACAGGGTTTCACTGAGTTTCTTAGGGTCTTGATCAGTTGCTGAGGCTGGCTTTGAACTCACAATCCTCAGCTTCCTGAGCCGCTGGGATTACAGGTGTGCACCACTGTGCCAAGCTGGTTGAAACCCTTGCAAAATGGTTCCTACAAGCTTTCTTACAATAGTACCTGTTGGAAGTTCATGAGCATTTGCAGAGGTGGCAGAAAACCAGCGTTTGAGCATGGCGGTTGAAAGCTTCTTCATTCCTAGTGCTCTTTCTATGGATGTAAATGGTGCTGCTAGGAGTGCTCTGGTCACCCCACTCCATCCATTCTCTCTCTAATGCTCTGTAGAGCAGAAGCCCAAAAGGTCCCTTTCACCACATTCTGTTCCATTAGTCAAAGCCTTCTCAGGGCCAGTCCAGATTCAAGAGGAGGAGAAATGAGTTTTATCTTTGCTATGAAGAGTAGCAGATGCAGAGAGGGAAGCTATTGTTGGGGGACCATTTCTGAAGACAGTCCCCACAGGAGGATTAAATGAGACAATACGAATACAAGTTTGGAGTAGAGAGTACCGCAGAATAATGCTGGAAACGTGGCATCCATCATTGTTGTTATTACTATTCCTGAAATAGCAGAAAAACATCCTAAGCCTCTGAAGAGAGGAGGCGGAGCGAGGCAGTAGAAAAAGCGTGGAGACCGGAAGCCAGGAGACATGGGTTCTCATCCTGGCTTTGCCACCAAGAATGGGTGGTCAAGGCCCTTCACTTTTGGGACCTCAGCTAGTTTATCCATGTGAAGGATGGGGTTAGCCCACCAGTCCCTTGAATGTGTAGGAGCCTCAGCTGGTGTGCCAAGCAGGACAGGTGTGGGACTGTTGCTCGGGGCTTGTGGCTACCGCAGGCTTGTCAGCACAGAGGGATCTGATGGTCAGTTGGCTTATAGTCATCAAGCCGCAGGGAACTTCCAGAGAAGAGGCAGTTGTCTCTCTGTGCGATCCAGAAGGCCTTGCTAATTGGCCAATACCTACACAGTGCATGGGAAATACCATGGCGGATACCATGCTGGTGATCAGCCATGGAAGTGCCAGAAAGGAAGAAGACTTGAGAAATGCCCGGGAGGAAGGAGAGAACTTTTATGGGGTGGGTTGGAATTGGGGGCAGGAGGGAGCATTTTAAGCTTTCAGGGGACTCTGGAAAGCAGCCTCCCAGCCCCTCTGGAGTTTCCCTGCTCTTTGTCCGACCCTGCCTCTTCACGGGCCGGTCCCATGTGAGAGCTTGCCTGTCCTTTCTGGCTAACTCCTCACCTACATTAACTTCTTGCTATAACACGTGAGCCTTAGGGACAGGGACAAGCATTGCTGACCATTTCCTCACTTCCATGAACCCAAACCTGTGTAACAGCGCTTGGTGTGGAGCGGGTCTCAGTCATTGTTGATTCCGTGGGGGCTCCTGATCTTCCGTGGGCCTCAGGGTCAATACTCCTTCCTCCAGGAACTCACCCGCTTTCCCCGGCGAATAATCCTCCAATTGGGCTTCTCTTGCCCCCACCCCAAAAGCCTGGGGCTCGTGGCAGTGGCCTTCCCCTTGGTGGAGAGGTGGCTGTGGTGGAGAGGAGGTGGGGCCCGGGACTTGGGACTGGAGGCTCTAACAGTTGGAGAGTTTGCAGCCTCGGTCTTGCCTGGGCCCTTGGGCCTGCAGGGTGGAAGGAGGGTGCATCACCTCCACAGGCGTGGGGCTTCCTCGGGTCCTTCGGATGCTACTGTGATTACCCCAAGACTAGGACTCCTTAGGTCCTTGGGACCTTGGCTCTCTGAGAGTCTGGGTCACTCTGAAGGCAGTGGGGATCCATGGAAGGTCATACTCCTGCTCCCTGGAGGTCTCTCTTGCTGCTGTGGAGCAGGGACTGGAAGGGAAGAAGAGTAGGGCTCCAGGCAAGATGGAGGTGGCCTGGGCCAGGACGGAGCAGCAGGGAGAGAGGAGAGAGGGGGTAAGTGAGGTGTACAGGAGGCAGGAAGGAAAGGCACTTCCTGGAAGGGAACTCTGTTGAGGGTGTGGGAAGTGGTGAGCTGGAAGGGCCGTGGGTTCCCAGGGTCTCCAGGACTGCCAGGGGAGCTGTCCTGTGGGAACGGGGACGTGGGGTCTGCTGCTGAGCAGGGAGCAGTGGAGAATCCTCAGGACTTGGAGCTCAGCTGGGGTGTGACCAGACAGGACATTGACCACGGCAGGAACTGAAGGCAGAGGCTCATGTGGCTGCCGACCGCAGAGTCGGGAGAGGAGAGGGGGCCCTGCAGTACCTGAGTGTGAGGCGAGGGGGCGGGGGTGAGGGATGTGAGCCAGGGAGCAGGGCGGCCTGGGAGGAGCTGAGGGCCTGGCCTGCGAAACTGGAGGGGAAAGGCCCGAGCCTCGGGGCCTGGGAGGGGAAGGAGAGAGGGGTTCAGAGAGCCGACAGAGCTTGATGTGGAGCCTGGAGGGCCTTAGGGGGCCTAGGGAGTGAGGGAAGAAGGGGGGTCCTCCAAGAACAGCATGGGGAGATGGGTGGGGCCGGGAGGTGGGGAATGAGAGGAGGGTGCATGCGGAGGGGTGGAGGGATGCGGGGTTGGGCCAGGCCTCACGGGGGCTCCTGGAGGGTGGGGTTAGGGGCCTCTCAACCCTTCTTCCCCAGAGCTCCAAGCACAGGAGAGGTCAGGCCAAGGAGGAGGGGCAGGGGAGCCCTTAGTACTGGGGTAGAAACTCTGAGGTACATGGGAATAGGGTGCTGGGCAGGCGGCTGAGACCGAGGGCCGGGGCCTCTCACTAGCCTCGGGGCTTTTGGGAAGGCTCTCTGGGAGCTGAGGAGGGTGTGAGTGGAGGGCAGGATGGGGAAGGTCAGGGATGTCGTCTCCCCTGGTTTGGTGGGCAGCGTGGTGGGGAGGACAGTGGCAATGGGACGTGGCTTCCAGACAGACACGGGGTGACTGCTGGCATGTCTGCTGGGGGTGCCTGTGGTGTCAGGAGCAGAATGTGGGTGTGAGGGGAGGAAGGCGGGTGTGCCCGCGAAGGGGGTGAGAACCAGACACGCATGTCTGTCTGTCACACACAGACTTCCAGTGGACCCCACGGTCTTCTCTGCTTCCTTCGGGACCAGTTGGAACTAACTCAGGCTGGCAGGTGAGACTGAGGTGGATGTGTCATGTACACCAGCAGCACCGTCTGGCCAGGGAGGGCAGCTGTACCTGGGGAAGGCCCACAGGTGCCCAAGCTGAGGGCAGGCCAGAATGACCATGGTCCCCAGGCCTTATCGCTGGGCTGGGTGCTCACCAGATGGTGGCTATGGATTCCCTCTGACAAAGTAAGACAGCAAAACACAGAGGCAGGTCCCACAGTTTATTGGAAAATGGGCGACCAGAGGGCAGAGAGGCGTGGGAAGCAGTCCCAGGCGCTCCTTCCGGGGGGAGCTCTTCTTGCAGCAGGGGCTGGAGGCCAGGATAGGGGAGGGGTGGTCCATGCCTGGCAGCAGGTTGGGAGGCGGAGGATGGCAGTGGGCAGGAGCGGGTGGTGCGTTCTCAGAACGCAAGGGGAGAGGCCACCGATGCTCCGCTGCTCGTAGCTGGAGGAGGCGCCCGGCAGGTGCGGCATGAGGGGCTTCCCGGGAGCTCCTCTGGGCCACCTAACACCTGCCCTGGCCGCAGGGCGCGCACATCCCAGTGCTCACTGCCAGGTTCCCGCTGCAGGGGGCGTTGCAGGCGCTGCCTATCACAGGCCGGGAGCCTGACACACAGAGGTCCCCGCACACGACGCCGCCCCGGGAGCTGCTGACACCTGCGGGAAGGAGAGCGGGCTCAGGAGGCCTGGCTGGTGGCCACCCATCCAGCCATTGTCCTTTGGTCTAAGGTGCCTAGTCCACTGGGGAAGGCCACACATGGCCTTTAATGCTAATACTGAAGCTGTGGAGGGAACCTGAGCTTGGGAGCCAAGAGTTCTGGGTTCTGTTCAAGATTCTGCTTTGAGCCCTGGGCAAATCCTTCCCTTGCTCTGGGCTCAGCTTTCTCACTTGACCAGGACTACACGGACATTGATTATTCCTTCTTTTGTGGTATCTTCTTTTCCTTTCCAACCTCATTTATATTGTGAGGTTCTTCCTGCAAGCTAACCTCAGTCTCTCCTGCTGCATGACCAGTCTTGTCCCCTTTACTGGGTGGATTATTGTAACACTTTTCTCAGGGTCTCTGTATACCCAAGTCAGGAGATTCTTACTGTTGCTCAACCTAAAATTTTCCTTTTTGAAGTTCGAGATACTTACAGACATTCACAGCTCCAATGCCTTCACACAGCCTGAATTGGGGAAAGGAGGGGAGAGAAACAGAAAGGAAACCAGAATGAGATTAAGATTCTTTAGGTGCTGGAGTGGCGCAGCTCAGGGCTATTTCTGATTTACGTTTATGCCTTTGTGCAGTTTTGGAAAGTGTCTTCCTGGCACTTGCAGGAGTGCAGAGGCAGACTATTCAGCAAGCAGAGTGAGGATTGGATTTCAGCTCTCATTTGCCCTTATCTGACTGTCTTTGCACAGTGTACAGCCTGAACTACCATACCTGGTAGACTTGGATAGGCCCAGCTTTCGGAGTGAAAGGCCCTTCTGGGCACACAAGGTCATCACTGGAGTTTGTTAGCAACTCTGGTCTTGGGCAAGGGATCTCCTAGAAACCAGGCACGGTGTGGATCTTGGAAGATTAAGGATGGAAGTCTTGAGGAGCCTGAGGTTCTGACCCTAGCAGGGTCCTGGGTTCCATGGGGCTCTGGATATCACAGTGACAATGACCTTGTGTGATGAGGGGAATATGCCCAAGTCTTAGCTCTGTGACATATTGAATCAATCAGCCAGGAGTCTAACATGGGGCCAGTCCTTGGGATTATGACTGAGACATGAAGGAATCTGAGGGGGCGGGTCTATGCAAGCCGTTCTTGGGGCAGCTGGGGTGGGCCCACCTCTGCTCCTCGCCCTCCAGCAGGCGCCGGTAGGTGGCGATCTCGATGTCCAGGCCCAGCTTGGAGTTCATCACCTCCTGGTACTCCTTGAGCAGGCAGGCCATGTCCTGCTTGGCCTTCTGCAGGGCGCCCTCCAGCTCAGCCAGCTTGCAGCGGGCGTCGCTCAGGGCCGCCTCGCCCTGCTGCTCAGACTGGGTCACGGCTGTCTCCAGCTTGGTGTTCTGGGGGCCCAGAGAGGACAGGGAGGTCAGGGCCCCTGAGCGAGTCTGCCCTGAGCAAGGATGTGCCCAGGTGCTCCTGACAGCTGGCAAGCTGCCAGAAACAGGCCCTCTGGCCTTGTTCACCTGGGTCCCCCAGAGTGAGCACACTGGGGAACCCGGTCAGGCAAATGGGCTGCAGAACATGTGGTGAGGTCCACACAGGCCCAGGCTGGCCGTGTGGCACTGGGTAGGCCCAGCCTCCCTGGTGTTGGGCACGGCGAGCCATACCTGGCACTTGGCATTCTCCACCTCGGCCGTCAGCCTCTGGATGATGCGGTTCAGCTCGTTGATCTCCTCCCTGGTGCGGCGCAGGGTCTCCCCGTGCCTGATCACCGTGGCCTTCATCTCCTCACACTGGGGGCGCAGACAGGCTCATGAGGCTCAGCATGGGGCATGCACAGGCCGGGCACCCAGACGCCAGCCTGCCCTGCCACCCCCACCCGAGAGCCGTCTTCCTCCTCCCACCATCCCAGGGGGTCAGAGTCCCCAGGCCGAAGAGGCCTTGCTCAGAGATGCCGCTCAGCCCTCCAGCCGCCTGGTGCGGGAGGCAGGGGTCCCCAGCCCTCACCTTGCTGCGGTACCAGGACTCGGCCTCAGCCCGGCTGCGGGTGGCGATGTCGTCGTACTGAGCCTTGATCTCGGCCACGATGCAGTCCATGTTCAGGTCACGGCTGTTGTCCATCTTGACGATGACCGAGGTGTCTGAGATGTGGGAGTGGAGAACGCGGATCTCCTGCAGGAGTGGAGGGAGTGAAGGAACTGAGTTATCTGGGCTTTTCCTCACCTGCTCATGCCCATAATCCCTTTGGCTCCTATGGAGCCAACCTCCCATCTTTGGAGCAGAAACTCCCGTAAGGAAATCACTGCACAGACAGTAAGTCCCCATTAGGGACAACAACTACTGCTTCTCGAGTGCCTGCTTCTGGGATTATTCAGGTCCCTGGGAACCCAGGTTGCTTCCTGCTAGCTGGCAGACCCCTGATGCTTCTGCGGGGCGGACCCTGTTGACATTCTCCTGGAGCAACCACACGAGGAAGGCCAGGGAGCCGGGCTGAGGCTGTCTGCTGCCCTGTGGCCGGTGCTGCTCCCGGCTGCCTCATGGGAGGACACGGGATGCTTCCCGCCCACAGCATCCTGGCCCCGCTCCCGCCTCTGCTGAGTTGGTCTCTTCCTCTCCCGCCTGCTCCTTCCTCTTCACGTTCCCTGGAGCCTGGTCTGGGTTGTCAAGCCTGTTTCAAGCCTGAAGGGGTCAGGGACTCCATAGTGCCCACCATGGCTGAGAGCCCCTCACCTCCTCGTACAGTCTCCTCAGGAAGTCGATCTCCTGGGTCAGCGCCTCCGCGTTGGCCTCCAGGTCTGACTTGCGCAGGTAGGCACAGTCCACGTCCTGTGTGGGGTGACAAGCGGCTCTGAGGCCAGCTCTTCCAGGCAGGGCACTCTGAGCATCTGGCTGCAGTGAGTCAGGCCAGAGGGGACAGGTGGAGGGACTCCGGGTGGGCTGGTGGCTTCAGATACTCACCTTCTTTAGAGCGACGAACTCATTCTCTGCCGTGGCCCGAAGTGCGACTTCTTCTTCATACCTGGGGTGGGCGAGAGGACAGGAGCCTGTCTGCCAGCTCTGGGCCTCGGTTCTGGACATGCCCACAGATGGGCCTGGTTCCCAACCCTCCGCTGCTCATCCTACTTCTAAAGAAACGAGCAGGACCCAGAGAGGTCAGGCTAAGGTCCAGGCCTACTGGGGTCCTTTGGGACACAGAAGCACCTGCTCTTGTGTTGACTCTTTTCTGTGGTGGCAGGAAGGCAGGATCTAGAAATTGTGCAGGTGAGGTTGTGAGTGTGCATGTGTGCACACACACATGGTGAGGGAGTGCAAGGTGGCGGTTTTTCTCACCTAGCCTCCGTTTTCCTTTCTTCTGAGCCTTCCCTGGGATGTGACTTTGCAGCAGGTAGAGGGAGTCTTCCCTGTCACCCCCCCTCCTGGAGGAACCAAGAGAAGTGGAGCCTGCCTGTGTCCTACGGTGTGGGGTGGCAGCTCCAGGATGGAGTGGGGGTGGGGGATTGTGGTGGGCCAGAGGATACCATGGCTAAGAATGTTCTGGAAGGAGACTGGCCACTCTTGGAAGTAGTGCCTTTTATTCTTTCTTCTTTTTTTGTAGTACTGGGATAAACCCAGGGGTGCTCTGCCACCAAGCTACATCCCCAGCCCTTATATTCTATTTTTAAAATGTTGAGCCAGGGTCTCACTAAGTTGTTCAGGTTGGCCTTGAACTTGCAATCCTCCTGCTTCATGCTCCCGAGTGGCTGGGGTTACAGGTGTGCCACCACGCCCCGTCATGCAGATGCCTTTCGAGGGCCCAGGGCTCCTCCTTCACATCATGTCATGCTTTGTAACTGAAGGTCTAGACCTGTGACTGTCACGTCTGCTCCCCATCAGACTGTACCCCCTCAAGGTCAGGGCCATGCCTACACTTGTCCCGGGATCACTGTGCCCACCCCAGTGTCTGACTGGCACAGGTAGGCAGGGTGGATGGAGTGAAGGAGGACACTTAAGAAGGACGTCCAGGACCTTGAGAGCTGCATGCAGAGGGACAGGGGACCCGAATGCCTCTGAAGGGTCTGGGAGACGGAGAAGCGGGGGAGCAGCTGGTGGGAAGGCAAGCTGAGGCCTGAGTTCAGGACGGCAAGGGAGGCCTGGGCCTGGAGGAGGGACGGGCGCACAGGCTTTCCCGATCTCAGCGGCCATCTGGCCTCAGACCTGACACTGCCCTGGGCTCGGAGCTCCCCCACAGCTGGCCCCTCCCCACTGCACTCACTTCTTCTTGTAGCCCTCCAGCACCTCCTGCACGTGGTTGAGCTCAGAGGCCAGCCTCCCACTGTCAGCCTCCGCACACTCGGCCTCCCGCCTCAGGGTCTCAATGTAGCCCTCGAACAGGGGCTCCAGGTTGCTCTCGCAGCACTTGCGGTTCTGGTAGAACTGCCACTTGGTCTCCAGCAGCTTGTTCTGCTGCTCCAGGAAGCGCACCTGCCGCCCAGAGGAAGAGCCTGAGATTCTCTTCTTGCAGGATCAGAGGACAAGAGGGGATCCCAGAACCAGGACCTGAAAGCCCTAAACTCTTAGACCTGAGAACTCCCTGTTCGGGATGGCATCCATCTCAAAAAAAAAAAAAAAAAAAAAAAAAAAATCACACCAGGACTTAATCAGTCCATCACTTGGAAGTCCTTCTTGAGAGCTGACCTCAGTCTCTTCTAAGGCAATTTACCCTGGGTCATGAAAAGTGTTTAAAGAAGCTGATTGTAGATTCTGCTCTACTTGTTGACAATGTGTCCCTGGACAAAAAGCACTTAGACCCTCTGCAGAGTGGGGCACTTAAAGCACACCCCACTGTGGTGATTTAAAGAGCCCTGGCACAGAAAGTCACGTCCACACTGAATAGCTGCTTCAGCAAGTCAGGTGAGAAGGGCCGTGCGCATTTGCACAGACGCACCTTTTTAGAAAGGCAGGCTATAAAAATTGAAAGATAAAGCATGTGCCAATTATTCAAACCCCACAACAACAATGCAATTAGAATAATAGTCAGCTGGGATATTGGCATAGGAATGCCCTGCGCTCCACCCTTAGTCTGACTGAGGGGCTGGAGCCCACTGACTACTGAGCGCTTACCTTTGCTATGCAGGGGGTCTTATCTCACGGTAATAATTACAGACTGCTGGATCCCAAGCAAAGTTTAACAACCATCTATCTCCTTGCCACCAGGCTGGTCCACTACCCCTCTCAGATTCTTTTGTCTGATAAATAGGCACATTTCTGGAAAGTTCTTTCTCATGTTATCTTTAGTGTCTTAGGTTGTTAGCCTCTCACCTTCATGTATTTTGGAACTTCCTGGTCTGCTCAGTCTCTAGTGGGACTTGAGGGTGGGTCCTGAGAGTCCCTCCTGGCTCCTCATGGGAGACTCTCTTCCTGGCTCTCAAGTCACCACCACATGCATGGTGCCTGGATTCTGGGACATGGCTGCAGACTTAGCCCTATGCTGACTCTGCAGATGGAGTCTGCGGAGTCCAGACTGTTACTGCCTGACTTTCCATAAGGCCCATGAGGATAGGGACTGTCTGTTGCTCACCCCAAATAAACCCCAAATGCAATAGCTTGAACAAAATACTCGGGCCCTGCTCAGTTACCAAGTCACCACGTGGGGTAGAAACAGCTCAGTGTGGCCCATGGGGTCAGTTCCAGGCATTCTTCCCATAACATGGCCACTGACCCCAACCTTCACATAGGGAGCACCTCCTTGCCATGTCGGGAGTCACTTGGCTTCAAATGCACTGAACACACACACGGTGGCCTTTTGCACACAAGGCGTTATCACCTCCCTGCATTAAAAGCTCTGCCCCTAGTTCTCCTTTTGAGCTTTCGGTGTGTTTCCCCATCAGACTGGCAGCTCCTGATCCTATTCTTGTCCTTCTGTCTGTCTTAGAAGTTTGATTACTGTTCTCTTTGGCCTGTGGGCTTACATGGGCAAGTGCTCACTTCTGACTCTTCCCCTCAGTGCTCAGGCCTGGCTGTGCACCTGTGTTGGGATCAGGAAGGGTGTGATCCAGGACACCCACCTTGTCAATGAAGGCAGCGAACCTGCTGTTGAGGCACTTGATCTGCTCCTTCTCCTCGTGCTTCACGCACTGAGCATTGGGGTCGATCTCCAGGTTGAGGGGGGCCAGCAGGCTCTCGTTGACCGACACGGAGGTGATGCAGGGTGGGGTGGGTCCGCACACGCCGCCGGAGCGGTAGCCGAAGCTGCGTCCGCAGGATCCGGAGCGGAAGGCCCCACAGACACTTTGGCTGCTGAAGCCCCCAGAGAGGCCGCGGTAGCAGGAGATGCCGCGGTAGGGGGCGGCGGTGATGCAGCAGCGGCCGGGCCGGGGCCCGCAGGCCGAGGCGCAGCTGAAGTTTCCAGCGCGGAATCCGCAGCCCGCGGAGCTGAAGCCACAGGTCATGATGGAGGCGAGGAGGGTCTGAACAGTGGAGAAACTGGCGGAGGATGCAGCCAAGGGCTTGTGATCCCGGGCTGTGGCAGGCCTATTTATGTGCCAGGAGCCGCTGGCATTAAAAGGGGCAGTAAAGAGACAATAGCTGTGTTTTATTGGCTTGGCATCACCCGACCTCTTAAGCTCCGACCCGCTTGCCTCCTCAGTGTGGCTGTGTCAACAGTCCGGCGACAGGCCTTTTTTCATCTTCAAAGCCCTTTACAAGCTTCCTCCTTGCCTCTGCCCCTCCCCTGGGCACTGGAGTGACAAAGGGACAGGGGCTCCTGGAAGCACTGCTCAGACTCCAAGCTCTGGGGTGCCCCGACATGCGCAGAGCCTGCTCTCCAAACCCTTTCCTGAGAGGGGCATAGCTGGGCTGTGTGCCCTGTACCTGTGGTCTGGCCTCGGGTGGAGTGGTGGCCTGTCTACCCCAAGGAGGGGCCTGTGTCCCAAACAACTCTTTATCCTAGGTTTCCTTGCCTTCCCCTTGACCTCTGAGCAGGATCCTTTCCTTATGGTCAAGATCAGCCTCTCCTAGCCTGGTCAGGGATGGGAGGAGGGTGGAGGAAGATGGTTTTGCATTTTGGGTATTCCTAGTGCAGGGACCCCAGAGGGGACATGGGAGGAGCTGAGTCAGAGAGTTCAGGACACAACCATGAGTGTTCTTCTGAGTTCTGGGCATCGTTGCTGGTGGGATCAGGAGTGGGGGTGGGGATGTGGTATCCCCAGAGCTCCAGGGCCTGATCAGGGAGGGCACATGGGGAGGGAGGGGGGCTGGGTTTGAGGAGGATCAGGCATTCTGGCATGGCTTTGATTGGCGATAAGAAAGGAGTTCAGCTCAGGCGTGGAGACTAGACTCTGTTCCTTCCTTCATTCTTTTGGGCGTGCTTACTGAGTGCCACCAACTCTGTACCGTCTGTAGCGCTCGGTTCTGGGAATCACCAGCGGGGACCTGGGTGATTGGAAATAGGAGAGAGTGGCATTGTACTTGGGGATTCCAGTGTTTGACCAGTGGCGATGGGGAGAAGTAGCAAGTGGAGGGGAGGCCCCCATAATGTCCCGCCTGAGGAGATGGGAGCTGATGGGAATCCCTTAGGTCCTCAGTGGGGAAGCTCAGCAGTGGAGTCCTGGAAGGATGGAAGAGGCTGTGGGTGTGGGGGGTCCCTAGGCTCCTGAAATGGGATCACTTCCTCTCCTCAGAGGACCCACTGTGTGAGAGAGGGTGGTCCTCATGTGGATGTCCCTAAAGTCAAGCTCTCTTAATTTTGCCCCATTCCCTGGAGCTAGGTTAGGTGATGGCTTTGGTGGGTGGACAGGGGGACTGAGCCAGGAGGTCTCCCCTAACCAGAGAACTTGAGCCCATAAACCCTCCTAGGCTTTGAGGATGGTCCCTTTGATGGCCTGCCACACCGGCCCAGTCTGGGTTAAAAATAACCCTCCACGTGTCTCCTGGGCCTTGCCTTTTGACCTCCCCATTGCTGCTCAGGGTGCTTGGAGATTTGGGGATGACAGGGAAGGGCTCTCCCTCCATGGGACCTGAGGGCTGGTGGAAGAGGGCACTATGGAAATTTGTCAAGGAGCTGGACAGCACCCGCCCTGATCCTGAAGGAAGGGCTCCCCCAGCCCTCCTCTCGGGCCCTGCGCATAGGCTTTGGTCTCTGGGGTGTGGGTTGTGGAATAGGGCGTGAGAGACACACCAAGGGGCCCTGGGGTAGCTGCTTCCAGCTTCCATGGCTGCTGGGATTTTGGAGCACCTTTCCAGGGAGGCTAGACAGGCTGTACTTTCTTACTGAGCCTTTGTGGGGCCACATCTGCCAGACACCTAAGAAAGAACCTGGGCTTTCTCTTCTCTCACCTTGACCCACATTGGAAGTGGTGAGCACCTGAAAGGGGGGTTGGTACATATTTAATGAATCAGTGGGGTTTTTCCTTGATCAAACACTGAGGGGTACAAGAGCCCACAAACCTCTCCATCACTGCCCTGGTAACCCCATGACCCTTCTCTGACCCAGCGGACTTGGCATCAAGTTGGACCCCGTCACTGAGGGGCTCTGTGCAGACACGTACCCTCTAGGGTTCGGGGAGCCATGGCAGTGCCCGCCCCTGTGTGGACTGGAGCCAACGGAGCACATACTCCAGAGATTTTTTTTAAAAAAGAAGAAGGCACAGTTTGAGTCCCAGCTCGGCCACTTATGAGCTCGGTGATGAGGCACAGGCTGTCCTCGTTTCCATACTTGTCAAATGTGAATGGCAACACACACCTTGCCGGAGGATTCAACGTGCCAGGTGGTGGAAAGGGCCCTCCACCCCCACGCCATGCAACCTGGTGACTTGGTTGCACGTAGCCAGCAGGGCCTTGCAAAGGGACAGCGTCATGGGACAATGAGATGCCAACAGGTAGGCTTGGGTCAGCAGAAAACAGTCCATGGCTTTACAAGGCCACATCACCACCTCAAAAAGCCTAAATTAGAACACTATTTGTAAATGGCTCAGAACAAAGGGGACTGGGACCAGGAGCCCCTTGGAAACACAAGACAGGAAGCTGATACAGGGCAGCGGCAGCCTGAGGGTGGGCTCCCTTTACCTGCTAAGGGCCTATATAAAGCCTCTGGTCTAGCCCCAGGTGGTTTCAGTCACCAAGGTCCCTGCTCTGTCCCTGCCCATCTGTGACTGGCCTGGGTCTGCCTAGGGGCCAGTGGGGAACTGGCTTGTCCTGGCTGCCTGGAATGACTGCTTGCCTGTTGTCTGGCCTCTGATTCCTGCCCAGCTCTCTGGGCCAGGAACCCCAAACTGGCCTTTTTCCTGACTGTATTTTCTGGTGGTAGTCTGCTTCTGTCTGGCTTCTGATCCACAGATGCTTTGACTTTGTCATTTCTTCTTGTCTTAATAACCACAGGCCTTCAAATCGGTTGTCTTTTCTTAATGGAATTCTGATAAACAAGCCCGTGATGAGCATTAGTAAATATATCTACGTGTGATCCACTAACTTCCTTAAAATGACTTCCCCGAGGTGGACCTATTGGGACCAAGAGACCGTCCTGGTTCCAGGCGTGCCTGCCTGGTGCTTGCTGGCTGTGGAAGTGGTGTTTCCATGGAGAGGCTGCTGCAGGGGAGTGGTAGGTCTGGGAATCAGGAGATGTGGATACAAATCCCATTTCTGACATGTGTGACCAGTCAATCTCGGTGAGCCTTGTTTCTTCAGGTGTAAGAGCAGGAGTATAAGACGGTCCTCCTGGGCCTTCGTGCAGATGAAGCAGCTGGCGTGTGGCAGGCATCAAGTCAGGGACATGCAACTGGCTCCCTGCCCCGGACCGGAGGGGTCCCTGTGCCTCCACTCACCTTCCTTCTCCCAACCTCGCGCTCCAGCTTTGCCTGCTGGCCTTGAACTCCTAGCACACCAAGGTCGATGGGCTCCAGCTGATGGAATGTGGCACTGTCACATATTCAACAGGAACGAGTACTGTGCACAGAGAGGACAGAGAGGGATGCTCTTTGTTCTCAAGGATCCAGCTGTTGAGAGGGCAGTTTGGTCAACAGTCACCTGTTAAAGGTGTACTAGATAAAGCTGTTCTTTGAGGCAGTTCATGACCTATCCTCTGCCAAGTGACAAAAGCACCTTGTCTCAGGAGCGCAGAGAATCTTGCCGTGGGTGTCGCAGCTGGAGATGCTCTAAATATCAGGCCTGAGGTGGGCTTTGAAGGACGGGAAGAGTTTGGAAGGTCAGAAGGGTGGTGTCATGCCAACCAGTAAATGGCAGACAAGCGCTGGCGAGGCTTAGAGACATCATGTTGGAGGAGGAAGCACCCGTCCCAGTGAAGATTGGAAGCAGGACAAAGATGTCCACTCTCAAGGACCTGCTTGTGCATGCTGGGATTCCTGGCCAAGGAAAGAAATGTGTGTTAGTACTGGAAGTGAAGACATAAAACTAGCCTTATTTTCAGAAAAAAGGGATTATTTCCATGAAAAACCTAACAAAATAAATCAGCAAACTATGGAAATAGCAGGACAGGTGAACAGAACTGCCAGTAACAGGCTCAATTTGCAAAAATCAAAAACATTTTCTGTTAGCAGTGACCACCAATTGGAAAATGATAGAAAATAAGATACTATTCCTAAGAATGATAAAAACTATGGAGCATTTACAATATAACTGTATAATTATTCACAAGATCTTTATGGAGGATGATGTAAGACTTTATCAGGAAAAAAATGCACAAGAAAACCTGATACCATCTTTAGGAATACTTTGGCCTAATATTCTAAAGCTAGACATTCTCTCAAAATCAATTTGCAACTTCAATGCAAACCCAATACAAATTCCATCTGGATTTCTTTTGAGGAACTGGATAAAATCAATCTAAAATTTATGTAAAAGAATAAAATTCATTTGTAGTAAAATCAGTTATGAACAAGGAGAACTCAGGCAAGATATGTGAGGACTAGAGAGCAGTGACAGGTAAGTGACAGGTAAGTGACCTGAGGATCAGGTCCCTTACTTGAAGGTAACTTCAGTATTTGATGCAGACACCAATAAGCAAAGGGCCATTTATTGGGTTGGTGAAATTTGTTAAAATTAGTCTCACCAGGCCAGGTATGATGGTACATATCTGTAATCCCAGCTGCTTGGGAGACTAAGACAGGGATTGCAAGTTGGAGGCTAGCCTCAGCAATTTAGTGAGGCCCTCAGCAACTTAGTGAGATTCTACCTCAAAATTTAAAGAAAAGTGAGGCAAGGGGCTGGGGAGGTATCTCAGTGGTAAAGCAACCCTGGGTTCAATTCCAAGTAGGAAAAAAAGTTTCATTACCACGTAGAAAGTACAGGGCTGGAATTCAGTTTATACCACATAATATGGGAGACCTCAGATGAATTAAAGAACTGGACATGAAAGATAGAACTAAAAAGCCATGTGAAGAATATGTAAGCAGAAATGAAGATATAGCTCAGTTGGTAGAGTGCTTGCCTCACATGCACAAGGCCCTGGGTTCAATCTCCAGCAACACCCACACACACAGAATATGGAAGTAAACATCCTTGTAACTTAAGGGTGGGGGAAGACTTCATAAGCAGACCTGAAAAAGGTAAAGATGTCCACTATCAAGGCCCTGCTTGTGCATGCTGGGATTCCTGGACAAGGAAAGAAATGTGTGTTAGTACTGGAAGTGAAGACATAGAACTAGCCTTATTATCAAACCCAAAAAAGGTAAAAAGTAGAAAAAATTGATTGACATGACTACTTTAAAATAAAGAGTTCAAGTTCAGTGAAAGACTACCTACAAAATGAACAGCTAATAGAATAATATTTAAAATATTGAGGGATTCCTATGCATCAACAAGGGAGAGACAGGAAACCCAGAATAAGCTCGCTAAGGATCCAGAAAGCTCACAAAATGGAAAATCCAAATAGCTTGTGAGGGTAGGAAGAAAGAATGACTGTGCCTGATCCCTGGGAAGAGACAGGTTAGAGCCACAAGACATTATTCTGCCATCAGAATGGCAAGGATCAGGAAAGGGTGGATATTACCAATGATGGGTAAGTGGGAGAGGATGGGAACCCTCATGCCCTGGAGGCTGGTATAGGTGTTTTGGGAAGTGCCGTAGCATGATGCAGTGAATTTAGGCATGAGTAAATTTAGGCATGACCTGGTGTGATGGTGTGTATATGATTTAAATGTGTCCCCCAAAGCCTCGTGTGTTGGAAACTTGGTGCTCACTGGGTGATGTTGAGAGGTGGTGGGACCTTTAAGAGGAGGAGCCTAGTGAAAGGTTATGTTAGGCAATAGTAAGCTATGAGCCGTGGAATGTAAGTGGTAACTTGTAGGCAGTAGGGATGCCACACTCTCAGGTTGGTTTTAATTCCCCATATTACTAGGAACATATGGTCCTTGGACTGAGATATCTATAAGCAACTTCAAAAGGGGAATCTAGGCTGTTAGTCTAGAAACAAATGATCCTTGCCTTGTGGAAGATAAGTTGCTTCAAACAGATATTCCAGACTATTAGATTCTCTGTATGTCAGGGAATAAGATGGATAAATGCAATAAAACACTCCCTTCCAACCAGTAAACAGAGGGCCAACTCTGACAGGTCTGAGTGACTGAGAGTTGCCTTGGTTTTATTATAATAGCTTTCACATCTCATTGTACTTATAGATTTGTTCCGCCTCCCACGGGCTTCGCTTGGGTGCCTGTGGGTAATGAGCACGTGCACTACCAAAGTGGTTATATAATCGAGTAATTGTAAATCATAGGAATAGGGGAGGAATAAATTACCTAGTAGGTGGAGTATGGTTATGGCACATGCTTAAAACTAAATTAATTGTAACTCTATTCTTCCCTAGCACCACCCCATTGTGAATTAGCATCCGAATATCAGAGAAAATATTGGGCCTTTTGTTTTGGGGTTTGTCTTATTTTGCTTAGTATGATATTCTCCAACTCTATCCATTTACCAGCAAATGCCATAATTTCATTCTTCTTTAAAGCTGAGTAATATTCCATTAAATATATACCACATTTTCTTTGTCCATTCATCTGTCGAAGGGCACTTAGGTTCCATAGTTTAGCTATTGTGAGCTGAGCTGCTATAAAGATTGATGTGGCTGTGTCTCTGTTATATTATGTAGAGGGAGTTAAGGGAGGGGAAGGTTTTGGGGGTAGGAAGGACAGTAGAGTGAAACAGACATTATTACCTCATGTACATATATGACTGCATGACTGATATGATTCTACAATATGTACAATCAGAAAAATGAGAATTACACTCTGCTTCTGTATGATCTGTCAAAATGTATAAATGCATTCTACTGTTATGTACAACTAATTAGAACAAATTTAAAAAATTTAAAAAACTAAATCAATTGTAGAGAACAAAGAAACATGAAGTCCATTCTTCAGTGGTCTGGTCACTCTTCCGCTTTCTTTTTCTCTTTGCTTCCATGAAAGTGTATTTCCACTTCTTTTGTCATCCTCATTTTGCCTTATAAAATCTTCTTATGCTGAAACTCCAAGCCTTGCCTGAATTTTTTTTCTCTCGTGAAGGATTCAAGGATGGAGGGAATTTTCACTCACGATTCTGTTATCAGGTTGTTTGGGGTGCTGACCTCTGGAGGAATTAAGGTAGTTCATGAAGTGCCCTGAGTTAGGTTCTCAGAGAGAGGTTTTTATAAGATTGAGCCTGACTCCTATCTGTTGTCTGGCTTCCTGTCTTACCATGTGATTGCTCCCTCTTGCACATTCTTCCACCATGATGCTATCTGCCATGAGGTGATGTAGCCAGAGAGGCCCTTGCCAGAGCCAGTGCCATGCTGTTTGGACTTTCAACCCACAAAACTAGTCCTGCCTCAGCTATTTTGTTATAGTCGTGTAAAATGAACTGATACACCCAGCAATTTTACTCTTGAGAGAAACACTACTCCCAATCTTGCAGTTCTATTGCAAGGACAAACTTATTCATCATGGCATTATTTGTTGAACAAGGAAGTTGGAGGCAACCTAGGTAACCATAGATTGGATAGAGACAAATGAAAGATAATGAATCCATTTCATGGAACAGCATGCAGAAAGTAGAAGCAGTGAAGTTGATGTACTTACATGGTGTTGAGTTAAAAGAGGAAATACCACAGCAGGAGCTTGGTAATGGTACCATACCATTCATGCAGCTTCAAAACACACACTTCAGAAGCATTGCGATTTTCTTTATAGTAACAAATACATATCTGGGAATATATATATATATATATTACCCTAGGTTCCTTTGGTCATGATAAGAGAGAGAGAAGAGGAAAAGAAATGAAGAGAAACACGTGAGGACCCTGTGCAAAGAATAGATGATGTGGTGGACTGCTGTCTGAGATGTCCAAAAGAAAGCCTGCACATTGGGTGAGGTGACCCTAAAAGGGAAGTTAAGGAGCCTGACTTGGGGGGGTGCTGAGTATGAGGCTGTAGAGTCTTCACAGGCCTTTCCCTGAGTGTTTGGTGCATGGGGAGATGCCTCTAGAAATGGATTTTTGGGGGCAGGGGGTGTAAATAAGGCTGTCTAAGTATAATATAGGTTGGAAAAGGGATGCCTGGGGTCCAAGATCTGTTTTAGGAAGTGAATGTACAAAGTGGCTGCTGTGGGTTGCCAGGGAGGGGAACACCACAGGGTGCTGAGCACTTGTAACAGGCGGGCCATTGGGAGAGGGGAAACTCCAAGCAGGGAAGAGCCAGGGAAGCTGCCCTCCATGTTGATGGGCCTGGGAGGGCTGTGTGTAGGGCAAGAACTTTCCCAGGTGGTGGCACTGGGCACCTTCTGATGCCAGGTGAGGGTGCCCTCTAGTGGAACTGTTGCTGCAGTCCTGACGGACTCAGAGCACCTTTTCTGGCTCTTTCTGGAGCTGTGACTCAGAGCTCAGGACTTTGATCTGTGCACGTCACTAAGTTGTGCTGCAGCCGGGGGGAGCTCCTGGGAGAAGACAGGGAAGGGCTTGTTATAAGCATTTCTGGGCCCACTTTTTCTTCCGTTATATCTCCTGAAACAACTACTGCACTTGCAAAACTTCTCAGCTGTCAGAGTGGGGAACTACAGGGCATCATGTCCTGTCCCGTCCTCCTGGCTACATAGCTCCTGCAGGATCCCTCCAGGGATAGGGAGGATCTGACCTGGAAGTGAGCCTTATGTGGAGTCCAAAGTTGAGTTTCTGTTTCAGCACATCCGCCATCCTCTGCCTCTTTGAATACCCCACAACATCCTTTCCATCCCACAGAGGTCTCCACTCTGCACCCTACCCCACCCCAGACACATGCTCAGACTGCTGCTTTCAGGACTCCTCACGAAGCAGGTCACAGGACCCCAGGTGCATGTGACACAACTCTGGGCACTGTTTTGGCCTGTAGTGTTCTCTGGGAACAGTGAGGGGCTCAGGTTGGTCACTCTTCCCCTCATGTGGTCTGGGCAGCAGCATTGGACATGGTGCATCTGTGGGTGCTACCTGCAAGTGTGGGAGCTCCTTAGGACAGAAACCACCAGCTGTCTCCACTGAGCCTCACCTGAATGCAGAGCCTCCACTAAAACACCTATCTTCAAAGCTGCTAACTTTTGGGACTCAGTAGTTTCCACAGTAACTGGAACAGATTCTTAGCTGGATTCCTTCATTTGCAACCACTCCTGATTATTAGGACTGTTTTTTCCAAAATTTAAGATGTTCTAGATTCATTGTTAAATTTTAGTCTAAAGTGCCTCTTGGCCCTCTTTTTTCTCCCTGGTGCTAAGCCATCCCCACAGACCCAGGCTGGTCTGTTTGTGGCTTTCTTGGCTTGGTGGGGTGGGGTTTTTCATCACCACATCCACTTTCTGTCTCTGTTGAGCTTTTCAACATGGATGAAGTCAGGGGAGGAATTGTTAAGCAGGCCTCTGCAAAGTGGCAGCTGTAAGGGCAGCAGCCTCAGTGGCTGCCTCTATAACTGGCTGGTGGTGTTATAAGCTCATCATTCTAAGCTTGATTCCCATGAGGCCCCCTGCACTGCTGCTGCTGGCAGTATCTGGCCACATCTCACCCTCTGTGCAAGAGGAGCTGGAGGGATGTACTCTTCTGTCTCAGATGTCCTCCTAGACCATCTTCTGGGCCTGGGACTCTGAAGGGAGGTGGATAGATCCAGTGTAGAACTTTCTTAGAACAGGGGAACCTAATAACCATATGAACTCAACTTTGGGTCTTAGTTGCAAATATAGGACCACAAGAAGACTCTTCTGGCTCTCCCATTCCTCACTCAGGCCCACAGTGAATATCCTGGCTTATTGTACATATACTTCAGTAGCTTTTCAGACCACTTCACCCTAGAAATCACAAAGTCCTGAGCCTCCCCTTCTCCACCAGATGCAGAGGACTCCAAGTTGCTTGCCCCTTTTCCTTCCTCAGTCCAGTGATGCCCACTCTCTTCCAAGAGCTCCAACCCAACCCTGCTCCTGCCTCCTGCCTGCCTGGGGCAGACTGAAGCCCTCCCCCTTCTCCTCTGGTTCAAAGCTCTCATTCTGCCCTGGGCTCTCTGACCTGTGCCCCATCCCACTCATTCTCAGTTGGAAGCATCTTGGAAGCAGGGATGAATTTCACGGGATGGAAATGTTCCTAAAGCCAATTACTGGCTTTCCTGTTGCATTAAGTACATTGAAGTTTATTTAGTGGCTCAGGATTATGAAAACCACCAAGCTCTCAGAGACCACCCTGGGCAACACCCACCACTTCAGACTGGGAGATGCTCAGAGAGAGTACGGGGCTGTCCTCATGCTCCATATGCAACTCAAAGCTGAGAAAGAACCAGTTTCTGGTTCTCCTTGAGGTGTCTCTGCCTCAACTTTGCTTTAACCAGCAAAATAGAGATTCTGCAGCAGTGCCTTGTTGATTCAGATGTTTTACATCTAACCTGCCCAATGACCCTGAGCTTGTGCTGCATACTGGAGAGAGAGAGAGACAGACAGACAGACAAATGTGTACCCATGCTCAAGATCCCCATGGTTTGTGCTCTTTTTAAGTACACAATGGCTTGAGATACCTGTGGAACCTCAAGGTGGAAATAGCCATAAAATCTACCACTTATCGAGCATGCAACATGCATCACTCCCTTTGCTAAATGCATGCACAATTATCTCATTGAACACTCTCAACCTGCTCAGGTAGGAGGACTGTGATCAGTGATATTTTTTTTTAACCAGGGATTGAACCCAGGGCACTTAACCACTGAGCCACATTCTCAACC
Organism: Sciurus carolinensis; assembly: GCF_902686445.1. NCBI lineage: Eukaryota > Metazoa > Chordata > Mammalia > Rodentia > Sciuridae > Sciurus > Sciurus carolinensis. The sequence continues at coordinate 112,463,754 of NC_062216.1, forward strand.
CCCCTTTTAAAAAATATTTTATTTAGAGACAGGATCTCTCTGAGCTGCTCAGGGTCTTGCTAAGTTGCTGAGGCTGGCTCTGACCTTGCAATCCTCCTGTCTCAGGCTCTGGAGCCTCTGAGATTACTGGCATGCGCCACTGACCCTGGTTGATCAGTGTATCTTTATGCTTGTAGTTGACTTTTCCTGTATATGGGAAGGGCTTGACATGGGTTGTACTGTCAGGGAAGGGCAGTTGCCTTGGATGGCAAAATGGCCTCCAGGGAAGCAGAGTTCGTGAAATACAAGGTGCTGAGCTGGAAGACTTTGTGAAGAGGTGTTCCAAGTGCCAACCATCATCCCATGGCATGTGGGGGATGTGTTGAGTGTTTGTCATCAAATGGGGAACAGTAGCAACCTAGGATTCCCCATCTTTGTGTAGGTCTCTTGCTCTCTCCTTTCTCTGGACACTCAGAGTGGTATGGGGCTTAGGAGACTGGTCTTGGGTGTCCGATGAACATGGCTCTTCTACTGACTGGCTTTGTGACCTGTCCGTTTAATTGAGTGCCAGGGACCTCTGGAGTGAGACTAATATACCTTCCAGAGGCTGTCATTCGCCTGGCCCCTCGCTGGTTCTAGGCCTTTCCCATAAGGCATATGGCAGGACTGCCCTTCCTTGCTCTTTGATGTAACTGGCTGCAGACAGTGAGATGTGAGGGAGAGTGAAGTTCACTGTCAGTGTGATGCTCCCCAGACTCTCTGTCCTCTGCCAGAGCAACTGGAAAAATTCCGGAGAGTGGTTATGCCATTGTGGCTAATCCAGAGGCATCAGAGTCCTCAGGCAACCATGGTGGATGTGCAGTGGGAGTTGGAAGTGGAATGTTATTGCTTTAAGCCACTGACACTTAGGTCTGTTTGTTACCATCCTGGCTGACACCCTCCCCCATGGGGCTGTGAGGTAGACTAAAGGCTCATCCCTGGTACGCACGGACCAGATCCTGCCCATTGAGAACACTTGACAAGGGCAGTGTGTTCCATTTTCCTCCACCTTCTTCATATTCATATTCCATGGGCATCTCAATCTTGGCATATCTAAGGCTGAGTGCAGGTACTCACCTGTCCATGCCAGACCTGGGCTTCTTCACCTCCCGATGCAGAGACTGCACCACTTACCGGGTTCTTGCACCAGTGGCCGACTTGCAAACCATCGTCTGGGTCACTTACTTCTCTCTCCCAACATCCAGCACATGGACAGGCCCTTCCAGATTCCCCCCGCTTCTTTCCATCTCCCTCCTCTATTTCCTCCATACTGTCTTAGCTCAGGCCTATTTCATGTGATAGCTTATTACCTAGATTTCTGCTTTGATTTAGTTCTCACATTATGTTCTTTACTGTACTACTTAGTTAGTCTGGTCATACCTCTAGTCTCCTTCCTTCCATCCACCCATCAATCCATCTGACACCATCTTTCCCAACCCTACCACTCTTGTATGGCACTGTCGAATGAAAATTCTTTGCTGTCAACAGGAGAAAGTTACAACTCTTAGGTGTGATGCACAGATTCTGTGTCTGGCCCTGCCTGTGTTTCACTTCTCATCACCCTGCAGAGAAGGCCCTGGGTTCCAGCCATGCTCACTAGCTGTCCCTGATGGGTATTTTCATGTGTGCCTCCGTATTTCTGCACACACTGCCTGGGCATGGGAACTCAAGACCTGGTTCAGGGACCATTTCCTTTCAACAGAGTTGGGCCTCTTTGCATGTTTCTATTAAGATATTACAGTATTAATCACACTGTACTGTAGATATTTGATTTTCTATCTTGTCCAGCAGACTGTGAACTACTAGAGCGGAGGGAATGGTTTTTTGTCCATGTTGACATCACCTGTGTTTGGTGCAGTGTGGGATAAATAGACTCTCAAGTAGTTGCTTTTTTTTTTTTTTGGAGGGGGAGGTACCAGGCATTGAACTCAGGCACTTGACCACTGAGCCACTTCCCCAGCCCTATTTTGTATTTTATTTAGAGACAGGGTCTCACTGAGTTGCTTAGTGCCCTAAGTTACTGAGGCTGACTTTGAACTCTTGATCTTCCTGCCTCAGCCTCCTGAGCTGCTGGGATTACAGGCATGTGCCACCGTTCCCAGCTCTTAAGTAGTTGTTGAATGAGTGAATGAGGTCAAGATCAAGGTTCATGGAAAGGGAGGAAGATAAACAATCACTGGCCACTATGCTATCCATGTGCCATAGAGCACCAGCTGGCATGGCCATTATACCCTTGCCAGACACATTCAGGAGCTAAGTAAAGAATGGCTGCCCAAGATGAATGCCAGGTGAAGCAGTTTTGGGTGGGAATAAACAGGGTTTGTTCTGTAGCTTTGCTTTCTGCCAACAGGGGTCCCCACTCCAGCCCTGGTAGTTTCCTACTGGGCTCTTGTTCCTTTGGTAGTTGAGCACATCAGAAGATCCAAGCTGAGATCTTCCCTTCTAGATATTTTTTTGAACACCTCATAATATTGCTGTTGTTCATAAGAAACCCAACATTCTTCAAGTCAGAGGCAAAATGGAAAGACCATGCAGGGCATTCCTGTACTCTCCTAGTCCTTAAAAGAACCCCCAATTTCCTTTGGCAATTTTTCCAGCTTTCTGCAGCTCAAAGACTGTTTCTATCTTGCAACATTTATCAGGATCTGGGTTCCTGAATGGCTGTGTGGAGGAGAGCATCCCTACTGACCAGTGCATGCCCTCAGCAGTGTTAAGTAGGCAAGGAATAGGATTATTGGACTTGAGTCATTTGGTGAGTAATGGGGTAGGGCAGGATGAGGACAGGGGGTAGTGGGAGAGGTCTACACTGTGTATAGACCAGAGGGTAAGTTTTTTTTTTTTTTTTTTTTTTTAGAAAATTTAAAAACAACAACAAAATGGACTAAAAACCATTCTGTTTTCATTATCACCAACCACTAGCAAATTTAAAGAATGTCAGTTTTAAGATTCTTTCCCACCAGAGTTGATTGCTTCTATCCCCCTCCTCACTTTGATGATATATCACTGGAACCATTGCCCATATTTTTAAAAGCAGCAGCTATCCTTCCTTATAATATAGGAACACAGCAATGCATTTAGTAATCCAGAAAATTTTGCCTTTTCTGAGCTTAGGTTTTTCTGGGAAAAGTGGTCCCAGATGCTTGTCTCTGCATAAAATTAGCATACTTCATGCTGGGTGACCCTGGGTGCAAATCAGCAAGATCAGGTCTGACTTTTGTACTTGAACTATTGGTAATTATGACTAGCCTGAGTGTCAGAAAGCAAACCAGCCTTGAAGAAGGACTCTGCCCAATAAGGATGCTCCATATGGGATGTTGGGGAACTAGCCTAACCCGTTTTCTATCTTTGTGAGTATACATGTGGTACCCTTCTCTATCTTTGGGAATATACATGTTTCTCAGAAAAAGCAACAGGAACATCTTCACTCTTGTGAAGATAACATGGCATTTGGGTCATGAGAGATGCTGTTATATTGAACAGCAGTGAGCCTTCCATGAATTTTTGTACACCTTGGAGCAATTTGATGGTACTAGTAAAATGACTGTCCTATATTCCTAATGTCCTTGGCTAGCCTCATAGTAATCCCCCATCACCTAAACTGCTGAGACATGGGTCTTCCTTGAATCCTGCAAAGCATGATGAAAATAAGGAATTACAAGGAATGTTAACAAAAAGACATAATTATAATTCTCAAATCATTGGGATGAAACTCATGCCTTAAGGACAGTTCACTTGATATAGATGGAACATGTTTAATATAAGGGTGAGAATCATACTCTGAAGAAGGCATTTGAAATTCCCCTGGACTCAAAGAAGGAAGTACTTAAGTAAGGATAAAAGGAATGAGCAAAACTGTATGGGAACTAACTATCTCATAAGAGGCTGGAGATGATTTAAAAATTAAGACTATAAGACTTTAATATTATTGAATGAAGAATTTCATGCATCAGAACACCTGCCAGATACCTGAACACAGATGCTAAGAATAGAACACCTGAAATTCTTGAGATGCTTTCCCAGTAGTTTTATCTATAGAGGGTAGAGGAAACCATGAGGCAAAGTGCTTTCTTCATCTAGGAAGCTCTGGTTGGTGATGTGGCAATTAACAAGCCCAGAAGAAAGAGACCTTGTCCCTTGTCTATAACAGCAATGGAAGAACATTTTGGACATGAGAGTATCTGGTAAAGATATAAAAGTGCGTATTAAAATTAAATTTCAAGAATTTATTGGTATGAACATAGAGAACCTAAGAAGGAATATAAAATTAATTCTGTAGGTACTCTCATGCATGATTTTAATGAAAGAGTAAAGACCTAGGTATTTAAAGAAATTAGTGTTGCTAAAGAGAGAGAGAATGGAACGTACATTTTAGAAGGCTACTTTCACACTAGTTTGAAGGAAGGCTGTTTTTATACTGAGTCCAACGACAATAAATTTGTTTTATTTTCCAAGCAATTATTGGAAGCAAAAGAAGCTCTGTGCGCATGGTGAGGAATGGGGCACAGGGCGAGGGACGGGCCATTGGTTAGGGAAGACAATGCAGCAAAGACATTAAGGGAAGTGAAGACTAACATTTAGGGCCCAATAGCTTCTTTCTTCCCCATCAGAGAGAAAATATTCACACTGGAGAAGCAGGAAAGTCCTAAGGACACTCTTAAAGCAGGAGAGCTACAAGGTGAATTGAAGTTCAAAGGCGTGAGAGTAAGGCTGCATGCATTTTGATGCTTCAAAGGCCCTGGGTTCAGATAATCTCACATTCAGAGAGACCAAATGAACCTGTAGAAATGACAACAACAATTACCGGAAATATTGGGGGAATGATGTCAGCAAGATGATGGAATAGGGGTTTCAGTTCTCAGTCTTTCAGAGAAATGCAATGTTTAACTGTCCGTGGGCAAAAATGAGAGAGGCTCTCTGGGCTTAGGAACTCTTCTATGGGAGAAAGGGACAGTTAAATGAGCTTCCAACTTTACCATGAACCTAGGCATCTGGTCCATCTATGAACCCTATAGAAAACCCATCTGAGGACCCAAAATTTTGGTACCAGGCACATTTGACGATGGACTTTGGTACCAGGACCACCCGCTTGTGGACCTTGGTACCAAACTAACTCCACTTACACTAGGCTTGTCCACAAACCCCAGACCCCAGACCCCAGGAACAGACTCGTTTGCCTACAAATTTTAGTAGTAGACCCACCTGAAGGCCCTAGTACTGGGCCTCCTGGCCTGCAGACCCTGGTACCAGACCCACTGAGATTTTTGACTGAGTTGACTGTGAACAACTTTCCCTGCTAATGGTAATTTGTTAAGACTGGAAGAGGTAACTTCTTCTTCAAATGTACAGATACAAGGCTACAATTAAGATGAAGAATCAGAGAAACATGGCACCAAGGGAATGAAATAAAGTTCTAGTAATGCTTCCTGAACAAATGAAGATCTGTGTACTGTCTAACAAAGAATTCAAAATGATTGTTTTAAAGAAACTTATTGAGCTATAAAAGAATACAGACAGCCAACTAAACAAAGTCTGGAAAACGATATAGAAATATAATGAGAAGCTCAACAAAGAGACAGAAACCATAAAAACAAAACAGAAACTGAATAACACAAAAACTGAATTCTGGGGCCAAAGAATGCAATGACTGAACTGAAAAATTCAATAGAGAGCTCTAACAGAAGCCTTGACCTTGCAGGTGAAAGAATCAGCAAGCTCAAAGGTCTATCATTTAAAATTAACCAGTCACAGGAACAAAAAGAAAAAAGAAAGAAAAAAGTGAAGAAACTTGTGGGGCTTATGGATACCACAGAGCAAACCAATATACTCATTATGGGAGTTTCAGAAGGAGAAGAAAAAGAGGAATGCACAAAATGTTTATTTAAAAAATAATGGATAAAAACTTCCCAAATGTGGAAAGCAAAATGGAGATTGAGATTCAGGAAATCCAAAGGATGCCAAATAAGTTGAGCCTAGAGAAGTCTATATTGAGGCTAATTATAACTAAACTGCTAAAAACCAAAGACAAAAAGAATATTAAAGGCAAGAAAAAAGTAGCTTGTCACATTCAAGGGAGCTACCCTCCTTCTTACCAAGACTCTCAGTGAATTTCTCAGCAGAAACCTTGCAAGCCAGGAAAGTGTGGCATGACATATTTAAACTGTGGAATGAAAAATCCCACCAATTAAGAATATGAACATCTGGTAAAACTGTCCTTTAAAAATGAAGAAAATTCCAGTCCCATCAAATTTTCCATGTCCTGGTGGTGGCAGCCTTTGTCCATTTCTGTGGAGTCTCCAACTTTCGGGAATTCCATTATGGCCTAGAAGGTGGCTGTACCGACGACTCCCTTCTCTGAGCCTTCCCACTTTGAGGTGGAGGAAGAACTTCCCAAGTGCTTTTAAAAATAACTTCTTCACTGAAGTGAGAGGAAGAGTCTGAGTTGTCTGTTTCTAGAAGAAACCTCTTAGAGAATTCTGTACAGTTAGGCTTCAGCTCACTTTCACAGCCACTGGGCAGTGAATTGGGGATTTCCATTCCCCTAGCTGGGAATGGTGGGGATGGTCAACATAGTCATCCACCTCCTCAGCAGTCACCATCCTCAGCAAGACAACTATTGGTCCCTCACAGAGACAGTACTTTGAAGCTTATTTTGAGATTTAACTGCTCCTTCAACCATTTTGGGAAAAAATTATGGACTGGAACTCTTCAGAAATTCTGTTTTTTTCCTGATAGAAAGGATCCCTCCCTTACTCCATTCTTACTTTGTAACCTGGCTTATAATAGGCCATCCATTTTTGTAGCACACTTTTCAAAAACAATTATAACCTGGTCCCATCTTTCTAGGGTCTAGATCCGCTTACATAACAGGAAGAATATAGAGACCAACTTTTATGTAGCCCAGTTAATCATGGAAGTGTGTCTAAGCTTCAAATAACTTGAGTTTTAATTATTTTTTTTCTTGGCAGAGTAATATAAAATTAAACTGGGGAAAGATATTTAACATTTAATACTAAGCTTTAAAAAGAAACCTGCTATCGTTGCTATGTATCTGAATAAAAAGACTATGATGATAATAAAAGAAAGTGCAGCTGTTTAAAAAAAAGACAGAAAATATTAAGACTTTCCTGGGCAAACAAAAGTTGAGGGAGTTTGTCCCCACTAGACTTGCCTTGCAAGAAATGTTAATGGGAGTTCTTCATGTTGGAACAAACACCACCGACACTGGGTAGCAACATAAAAGCATATGAAAGCATTACTTTCACCATTTCACTGGTGTTATGGCTTGGATGTGAGGTGTCCCCTAAAAACTCATGTGTGAGACAATGCAAGAAGGTTCAGAGGAGATCGGGTTGGGAGAGTCTTAACCCAATCAGTGAATTAATCCCCTGGTAGGGATTAACTGAGTGATAATTGAAGTGGTAGGGTGGGACTGGAGGAGGTGGGCACTGGGGGCGTGGCTTTGGGGTATATATTTGTATCTGGCAAGTGGAGACCTCTCTCTCCGCTTTCGGATCGACCTGTGAGCTGCCTCCCTCTGCCATACTCTTCTGCCATGAGCCCTGAGGAATGGAGTCTGCTGTCTATGGACTACGACTTCTGAAACCGCGAGCCCTCAAACTTTTCCTCCCTTATAGTTACTCTGGTCGGATTCTTTATCACAACAGCAAAAAAGCTGATTAAAACAACAGGTAAAGAGAAATATACAGACAAATACAGAATCATGTAATATCATAATAAAAGTACAGAAGTTAAAAGACAAAAGTACAAGGGCTAACTATAACCACAAGCATTGGGGATAGATAGACAATAAAAGAAGTACATATTGATATTAAGAACATAAAGTGATAGGGGAAATAAAAGTAGAGTTTTTACATGCAGTTGGAGTTATCAGCTTAAATTAGACTGTTATAGCATACAATTTGGTTGTAGAAGATGAACAAGTCCTAGAGAACTACTGAATATCATGCCTCTACTTAACAATAAAATATTGTATACTGAGAATTTTGCTCAGAGGATAGGTCTTCTGTTAAGTGCTTTTATCGTATAATAAAATGGTGAAGACAAAAATATGATAATGATAAAAAGTGTGGGAGGAAAATTTTAGTGGTGATGGACAGGTTCATGACATAAATTGTGATGGTGGTTTCATGGGTGTGCACATATCTCTGAACTCATCATATTGTATACATTAAATATACAGAGCTTTTGGAATAACAGTCAGACCTTAATAAAGTAGTGTAAAAATCAAAAACACAAAAGCAAGTCAACAAACAAGGCAAAACAAAAAAGATCTTGATTCTTGGGAACAAGATGGGAGCTATGGAGGCTGGAGGGGTAGTAATATCCTGATTTCCAAACCTGGGAAGAGAAAAGTTTGGAAGTGGTAAAATAACCAACTTGATGTGTGAAGGACAATTTTGGAGCAGGTTGTTTAAACTAAGGTAATAAGTGCACATGAGGAAAAGTATAGTTGTCTCTTGGGCATCTCACCTCTGCACTCTGGACTGAGTTTGTATAGACACAGATGATGCAGCAAAGCCAGTAATTAATTGGATTGATGATGAGGGTAAGAAATTGACATCAAATAATTTACCTGCAGTTCAAAGTTGATCCTAATATTTTCTCATCACTTCCAGCTCTCCCTATCCACCCATGGCACCCCATTCCCACCAAATTAATCTACTCTTACTGGGATAATGTCAAATCTTTATGATGTCCTTCACCACAGAGATTTGCACAGGCTGGGGGTGGGGGGAGCTTGCAGGAAAGCAAAACCAAACTGATTTTAGCCAATCACAGCTCCCCATCAAGCTTTGCCACATCTGACTTGGCTGGTGGAAGACTTCCAGAAAAGAGGTGTGGTGCTGAGTATCAATGAAGTGATGTATATAACTGCCTATGCTTGTCTGTCTCTATCTATCTATCTATCTATCTATCTATCTATCTATCTATCTATCTATCTATCTATCTATCCTGTCATCTATCCATCATAGTTCTGTCTGATCATGTGTCTCTCAGTCTCTCTAGTGTCCTTGGAGCATGCACCCAGTGGAGCGATGGTCCTAAAGATTTTCAGGACAAGGGAGAGTACCTGACTTCCCTGAGAAATGTTGAAATTCCTCGAGTCTGAACTTGGTATGTGTGGTTGAAACACTTGGGGACTGGTGAGGGTAGGGGATTTGTACCAGGCTGCACAGTCAGCAAAACCAGGACAAGCATCGGTGGCACTTAACTTTTGCACTCCTCTCACTGTGCTACTACTGTTTTCGGTTGTGGGGACAAGTTTTACCCTCAGGTGAGCCTGGGGACCTTCTTGGCCCCTCCTCTCATATGTCAAATTCAATCTGTTAAGATTTCTCTTTGGCCCTTGCTTCAAATTTTACTCACAGCTGACCACGTTTCACTGGGATTCCTCTTGACAGGAGCCTCCACCATCTCCTCAGACCCCAGATCCTCAGATGCCTCTCTCCTTTCTCTGTTGTCTCACACACTGTCTCACCACAGTGATCCTGTTAGCATGTTAGATCATGTCACTTTTCTGCACAAAACTCTCTGAAGTTCTACCCAGCACACTGTGGAAGCAGATGTCCCCACAATGGCATGCTTATCCTTCATGATACCTATGGAGCTATCCATTTTGTGTCTCTCTGATCTCTCCCTCATTCTTGCTGTACAAGCCACCAGCACTTGGGCCTTTGTGTCAGGGGCCTCTCTGCCATGTCCTGCGTGGAGGAGAGAAGGGTTAACTGTCGCAGGAGGATGTTGGTGGTTTTTCCATCTATTACCCAAAAAAACTTATCTACTCAATGAACACAGGAGTGCCAATGCTCTTTTTATGAGAGACATGGTGTGACTGGTCTGGCCATACCAGCTCTGCCCTCTTTACAACTGAGTTGCCCAACTCTCTTTTATTTATAATATACAGGTAAAATGGGGCCAGGACCAGGGGGGAGCTTCTTCTGTGATAGACAGGATAGGGTGGAGTTAGGGGAGCCATCCTCTTAGGGGGAAAGTTCCAGAAGGAGACAGGGAACCCCTCCCACGCAGTACCACATACTTGCCAGCAGTTCCTAGAAGCCAGACCTTTGCGTCACATGGCTCAACCTAGTCTGATTCTGCTAAATAAGGACGACTTCCCACACCTTTGCACTGCCGTTTTCTTGGTTCATATGGCTTATCCCCTCACCTTCTCAAAACCTTTCCCAAGTATCACCCTTTCAGTAAGGCCACCTCTGACCACCCTGTTGAAAGTATACTCTGTGTTTCTCCTAGCTCTTCTGGTTCCTCTATCCTGTTTCTTTCTTATTTCCATAGAATGTATCACCATTTAATAGAGAATTTATTCATTTATTAAGTGCATCTCTCCTACTGGAATGTAAACCTACAAAAGTATACATCTTTGTCTATTTTATTCATTGATGCATCCCAAGCTCATAGGAAGGTACCTGGTGTTTAGTAAGTGCTCAATAAATATTAGTTGACTGAAAAAGGAAACCAACAGGGACCAGTGTGAGACCAACCCTGCAGATCGTGGATTTCATATGCTGGTTTCCACGTCGCCTTCTTTGGTTAATGTGTCCACCGTGGAGGAGCTGCTTGCCTTTGGACATTCTCAATTCTTCCCCACTGGTTGGGGTTATTTTGGGAGCTGTGCCTCTGTGGGTGGCAAGTTTGGCATGACTGTAGTCAAGGCTGTGCTGTGCTCTATCAAAAGGCAGGTGCTTCCCCCACTGCTCCCCGCTTCCATGCTGTTCTGGGTGCACTATAGAAGGTGTCCTATAAGATCCCTGTGGGACCTTAGTGGGACATAGGACTCTTTAACCCCAGCAAATTGCTGACTCAAGCCTCAACCCCCTTATGTGGGATGATGACTCCTGGTCTATTCACAGTGTTGGAGGGAAACTGGGGACCCAATGGATCTGTGTCGGCCTGTGAGGGTGAGAGGCAGGGGACAGGTTTATTGTAATTCAGGGTCTCCTCCACCTGCCTATTAACAGAGGAGAGTTTCAGCTTCTTTCAGGTTGCCTAGCGGGAGATTCCCACGCACATAAACGGTATTAATAACTTTCTCCTGCCTTTTATGTGGTCAGGAAACCTGTCCTCTGCCCAATAAAAGGCAAGAGCAGCGATAGGGCTCTGTGTGAGGCCTTGTTGTCCTTCAGTTCTCTCTACAGTCCGGCACAGCAGAGGCATGGCAAGCCGCTCCTACCGCATCAGCACGGGCTGCCGGGTGAGGAATTTCAGCTCCTGCTCTGCCGTGGTGCCCAAGCGGGGCACTCACAGCTGTGTCAATGCCATGGCCTACCAGGGGGGCAGTGTTGGGGGGCCCGGCTACAGACGCCTTGGGGGCTTTGGCAGCCGGAGCCTGTGTGTGGTGACCTCCCCCCGGGTCGCAGTGAGTTGCAGACGACCCCTGCGCAGTGGGAGCAGTTTTGGCTACCGGGCAGGAGGTCTCTGTGGGCCCAGTCCCCCCTGCATCACCTCCGTGTCGGTCAACGAGAGCCTGCTGGCCCCCCTCAACCTGGAGATCGACCCCAACGCTCAGTGCGTGAAACAGCAGGAGAAGGAGCAGATCAAGTGCCTCAACAACAGGTTTGCTGCCTTCATCGACAAGGTGAGAGTCTTGGATCACATGATTCTTCAACAGGGGTGTCTGGGTGCTGTTCCCTGAGAGCTAAGTTTCAAGTACCTGATGAGGGGTTAGGTTCAAATTCTGCTACCAACTAGCACTTGGCCTGGAGAATGCAGCTGAATTGGGGGTCTCGGTTTTCACATGTCCTGAGAGTCTAGCCTAAGGATGGATGTGTAACCACCGTACAGAACAGGAGGGTTTATTGCTTGCCCAGCAAGCTGTGTGTCAGTGACCCCACCTTCCCAATCTCAGCTGTTACCCAGTAGCGGGAGGGCCACGAAAGTGTCTTAGAGAAGATGCTGGTCTCCCTGACAGGGAGTGGGGAGCCAGGACCAAGAGGGTCCAGAGGCTGCTTCCCTCTTGCTTCTTGGTGGGTGCTCTGCTGGGAGATTGCATCTGCCTGGAGGGAGCATCTTTCCCTAATTGGCTCAAAGTACAGTGAGGGCCTGTGCATGCAGACTCAATAGGATCTTGCATGTGACTTTGGGGCCCCTCACTGCTGCTTTCCCTGTGAGAGTGGTCAGTTCCTGGTCTGGGGAGGGACTCACACCACTGCACCAGGCCAATTTTCCCCTCCTCTGGAGCTGCTGACAGCCACTCTCTCCCTCCAGGGTCCTTTCTTTGGGTTCTAAATGGCATTGAACTCCAGGCTGCAAACTGCATTGATGCGGTGGCTTTAATCCTGCAAAGCAGCAAGTCAGGGCTGCCATGGCCTGGGCCTGCACGTTCAAGCTCAAGGGAGATGCCCTTCGGATAATCAGGGTTTGGGTTCCTTTTCCACGAGCACAGACAGTTGAGAGTTCTTTGTACCAGGCTTGTATTCCCAGGAGGTTGGGCTCCAGAGAAAATCACTGAGTTTGGGGCTGGCAATAGCAAACTTGGATCGGGGTGTGGCAGGTGGTGTGAAGGAAGCCACACTGAGAGGTGTGCCTGTCTGCCGCAGGGTGGGGACGGGAGTTGGAGGGGGCAACTGCTACTCGACCCCAGATACAGGCCTAGCATTGCCAGAGCCTCAGTTTACAATAAGACTCAGAGAGAAGGAGGCCAAGTGGCCTGTTTGGTGGCCTAGTTAGTAGCCGGGCTCTCCTGATCCCTGGTTGGGGGCCCCTTCCACTCCTTGCTTCCAGTGCTCGAGGATCAGATTGAGTGAGAGTCGTGGAGAGTGTGTTTTTAAGTTGCTGCCATCTGGATGCCATCTGGAGCCACTCTTCAGTGCTTAATACATCACAGATTGACCTTCTCATGAGGCTGACACCTGTGTGCTGGCAGCCTGCATTTCTTTCTGGAGGTCCCGGGGATTGTTTATTTCCAGGGCCATTTAGGCTTCTGGCAGAATTGAGGTCCACGTGGTTATAAGATTGGGATTGTGCTCCCTTGCTGGCTGGCTGCAGGGGTTGTTCTAGAGGCTGTCCACAGTCCTTGGCTAGTGGACCCTTCTCCTCATAGGAGTGGGTTGATGCCGTCCCATGTTTCAAATGTTTCTTCTTCCTCCTCTGAGCGTCTCTCTTGCTCTTGTGCTTTCCTCTTCTGCTTTGAAGCGTCCCTGTGACTATCTTTTGCCTACCTGGACAATCTAGAAAAATCTCCCAATCTTCAGGTCCGTAACTTTAATTCCATGGACGAAATCCCCTCTGCTGTGTACCATAACCCATTCACATGTCTTGGGAACAGACATCTTCAGGGACCATTATTTGGTCTTATGGCACACAGTCTGCAGGATCAGATGTCACTTTGTGCAGAATGAAAAAATGATGGTCAATTGTGTGCTCTTTCTGGGATGGGTGGAGAAAGTTACTTGGGGAATGATTTTGACTTGTACTTTCAGACTTTGCCAGTGAGGTCCCTCCTTGGGAAAGTCACAGGCTGCTGCAGGGCAGGGGCTATTCCCAAGGCTGAGAGAGCTCTGGGGGACATGGCGCTCTCCGTAGGTTCCCACCCTGAGTCTTTCCTCCCACCCTGAGTCTTTCCTCCACTCTGGATGGCAGGTGCGCTTCCTGGAGCAGCAGAACAAGCTGCTGGAGACCAAGTGGCAGTTCTACCAGAACCGCAAGTGCTGCGAGAGCAACCTGGAGCCCCTGTTCGAGGGCTACATCGAGACCCTGAGGCGGGAGGCCGAGTATGCGGAGGCCGACAGCGGGAGGCTGGCCTCGGAGCTCAAGCACGTGCAGGAGGCGCTGGAGGGCTACAAGAAGAAGTGAGATGAGAGGGCTGGCACAGTTACAGGGAGTGGAGTAGGTTTTAGCTGAGACCATGCAACTCTCCTGGAGGCAGAGACTGCTGAAGGTCAGAGACCCTCTGACCACCTACCAGCAGGTTCTGCTTTATCAGACTGCTCTGTTTTGTCTTCTCCCCCAGCTTCCACAGCCCCATGCTGGAAACTTGGGAAAGATTTGGAGCAAAGAAGAGCTCCTAGTCTGGGATGGGTGGAATACTCCACTCAGGACACAGATTGGCATAGGAATGGAGGGAGAAGAACAAATGAAGCTGGAGGACCAAGAGCCCCAGTAGGGCTGGAGCAGGACCTGGGAGAAGCCAGTCTAGCCTGGGTGGACAGGGAAAGGGCCTGGAAAAGGAATCTTGAACATGGTCAGGCTGTTGCTGCTCAAGTATCAGAGGGTTCTAGACAGGTCCTTTCTTCACTCTGCAGAGAAATCCAGCTTTCCTTACATCAGGCCCCACAATTCAAATGCCAGTGTCCATTTTTTGTTTAAGCCTGGGTTATTGAGTTTGGCCATTATCTATGCTAAATTCACTGGGTCACTGTTAATCCACCTCCCCCCCGCCCATCGTAGATCCAGGCGGAGTGAATAGAGATTGTGACATTAATCAGTCCTGAGTATTCTAATGCTAACCTTCCTTGGCATTATCCTTGGAAGATCAGGTTTTACCATCTAGATGGACACAGCAGAGGGTCTTTACCTCCCTTGGGGTGAAGCAAATGCACATATAATTTTCAGTGGTCAGGTGTCAAGGTATGTCTCCCATTTTGGGCATGTGAGAACTGGTAATTATAGAGCTGAGAGTTTATTGCAGCCCAAATTTCCCTGTAATTAAAAAGTTGTGGAAACCAAGCTCTGGGAACTCTGCTTTCCTTGTCAGTTAGGGCCAGTCTGCTCCAGGGAAGAGGCCTCACTGGCAAGGAGAAGGGGACCAGGCTGGTGGAGGAGGCTTGGGGAAATGCCCTAGCCTGTGGATTGCCTCCAGGGATTCAAGTCTTGGATACTGGTGTGGATGGGAGAGGGGAAGACAGAACCTCATAGGGTGTGGCTTCAGAGAGCTTCATTCATGTTTTGTACAATTTCGGAGTTGAAAGACTTGAGGGAACACCTGTGTGCCTTTCACTTACCCACAGATATTTACTGTGTGCCTTGCTGCACAGCAGATGACTTAAGCTAAGATACAGAGAGATTAAGTGATTTGCAGTGATTGCATTCCAAGCTGGGACCACTGTCCAGTGTCATTTTGCAAATTCATTTGTGACTGGAAAAATAGCGATTCAGAGAGCCCAAGCCTCTTCTTCAAAGGCACACAGAAAGCTGGGGAAGGCCAGGGCGTTTTGCAGCCCTGGGCTCTGGTGGGCTGTCTTCCCACCTGTGCCCTCTCCTTAGGTATGAAGAGGAACTGGCCCTCAGGGCCACAGCCGAGAATGAGTTCGTGCTGCTGAAGAAGGTGAGTGACTCTGCCTCCTGGGGAAGAGCTCCATCTTGGACCCCGGAGATTCTGATACTGGGTGTCCTGTTGTGTTCCCATCAATCCGAGCACCTGAAAAATGATGGCGGACTGGTTTGGCTGTAGAAGCCATCTTGGGCTTCGTGTAGCAACCCAGACAGTGATGATGAGGCTTGAGAAAAAAATCTCATGATGTTGGCCTGTTTGTAAGTGACTTGATTATATGAAATGTTCACTTTTGGGGCCCAGGATGTAGCTCAGTGGTTGAGCACTTGCCTGGTATGTGTGGCCTGCCATTCTGGGCTGTGGGGACAGGCCTTGCTTTCAGCAGGGTTCTCAGCACTGGAGCAGCTTAGACTTCTCTTCACTTCCTTCACCCAAGTGGTTCCACGTTCACACCATGGGAGGGAAATGCCAGTAGTTGATAAAGAAGAGAGGCCCTGAAGGGGAAGACAAGGCGTCCAGTTTGGAGGGAACATGTGGTTGGTAGGGCAGGGTCAGGTCAGGTGGAGAGTGGGCCAGGAGATGGCCTTGGGCCCCCAGAGAGCAGAGGCTCAGGGAGCAGCATGGCGGGGTGTTCCCTCCTCATCCTCTCTTCCGTCTCCACCAGGACATAGACAGCGCCTATCTGCGCAAGGCAGACCTGGAGGCCGATGTGGAACCACTGAGGGAGGAGGCCATCTTCCTGCGGACCCTCTATGAGGAGGTAACGTAAGGGCATTTGGGGTGTGTCCCCTCCTGGTTCCGGGGTCCTAGGGAAAGCAGTACATTCCTTACTTTCCTAGGGCCCGAACACTCATTCATTCAGGCCTCCTTTCACAATGGGTGATGCCCTTCCTTTAAAATGATTTGAAAGACTCTGATGCAGTCCCTGTCCACCCGCCATCACTGGGAATAGAGATTTGACAATTAATTCCCTCATTCAGGCAGTGTAGAAACCCAATTAGATAAAGTTAGCACAAAAAGACGGGGCAGGATGCAAATATCACGAGTCATCTGTTTATTCAGGAACAGGGTGTAGGGATGAAATGGCACCCGTGGACCCACTTTCCTGGTGGAAAATGAGCCACTGAACAAAGAAAGGGACTAGGTGTTTATAGGTTATTTTGAGTGGTGGTCTAGTGTGCATATCCATTTTCTTGGGCACCCAGGAATTTGAAGTTTTGGGGGTCAGGGGCAGTGTCTGGAGAGGTTACTTTGAAGGAGATTAATGCCATCTGGAGACTTTTACTTTAGGGGTGATAAAACACCTCCTCCCTGCCTGCAACCACACTGGAAAACCTTTTTCTTGGGAGATGAAGGCTGTCAGTGCAGGGCCTTCTTTTCTCTCCCTTTTTCTCAGGCCTCATTATCTTGGGGATTTCTCATTCTCCCTTTCTATTGGATAATCCACGACTTTAACTCTGGCTGTTGGCTGATGGATTCCATTTGGACAGATAGCTACGGCTGGTGTGGGCACATCAGGCCCTGCGGTGGAGGGATCAGTTGATCTGCACACACGTAAATCTGCCTCTGCTGATCCAGGCACTAGTGGAATTCTCCCTTACTCACTGCCTGGGGTCGTGTCAGAGCTACATTTCTAAAATTTCCTGACCTGCTGGTAATTTTCTTTATTTCTTAAGGTCTAGAGTTGGGGCTGGTTGCCTGCACAGATGGGAGGGGTGGGGGTTTTGGAGCTAAGGCACTGGTTGTCTCCCGCAGGAAATCTTCATCCTTCGGTCACAGATCTCGGAAACCTCAGTGGTGGTGAAGATGGACAACAGCCGGGTGCTCAACATGGACGTGGTTGTGGCTGAGATCAAGGCTCAGTATGATGATATTGCCAGCCGCAGCAGGGCTGAGGCCAAGTCCTGGTACCAAACCAAGGTAAATGGGAGGGCCGGCTGCCCCATTGAACAAGGAGGATGGCTGTGACCTGGAACTGCCAGGGACATGCACCCATGAACTCCAGAGGGGCTGCAGCTGAGGACCCAGGCAGAGCAGAGCAAGGGGGTGGGATCGCTACAGAATCACGGGCTGGCGAGTAAGACTCTCTGCTGTGACATCCCACTGTGTCCTCCGGCCACTGTGTCTGAACGTCTGCCTCCCAACCTGCAGTGTGAGGAGATGAAGGCCACAGTAACCCAGAAGGGTGAGAACCTTCGCAAAATCAAGGATGAGTTCAGCGAGCTGAACCGCACCATCCAGAGGCTGACGGCCGAGGTGGAGAACGCCAAGCAGCAGGTTGGGGATGGGAGAGCCTGTTAGGGCACCAGCCTCTTCTCTGGTTCTGTTTCCCTGCTATCTTTGGGGATGCCGCTATCTTTGGGGATGCCACTGTCTTTGGAGAAGCCTAATTTTAACTGTGCCAGAGAAGAACTCATCCTTTCTCCTTCAATGACACTTGCCATTGAATTTCCAGTCCTTATGAATCTGATGTAAACAGCATCCATTTTTCATTTCTCTGGTTTATGAATGACATGGGATATGTCCTCATGTGCTTGCTGGGCATTTGTCTTTCCCCTTCTAAGGATTGCCTGGGTGTGCCAGCTGCCCAGTTTCTCACGGGGATTCCTGTCTCTCTCGGTGATCTGCAGCATTTCCTGTCCATTCTATCTACATTGCAGCCCTTTGTCAGTTGCATACATGTGGCAATTAATTGACCCTCTCTCAGTCTGTTGCTTGTCTGCTTGCTTTGCTTAGTATCCTTTATTGAACAAGATCTTCATCCTGGATGTGGTTAAATCTGTCAGTTCTTCCCTTAGGGGCTTTTACTTAGAAAGTTTTGAGATCATAGCAGTGCCCTCTCATATTTTTGCCCTCTATTAGACTTAAAGTATCACCTCTCACATTGAAGTCTTCAGTCCATTTGAACTTTATTTTTTTGCCTTATATAGTGAAGAGGGTTTCAAATTTAATCTTTCTACATATAGTAAGAAAATACATAATGCATCCTCTCGCCCCGGTATGTGGTACCATCTCCAACATAATGCTGAGCTCATACATACACCTGAGCTCATACGTACACCTGGCTCAGTTCCCATCCTTTCCCTCCTGTGTGGCTCTTCTCAACTACAATTCAAAATGTATCACAGGTAACTTGTTAGTAGTACTAGTTGAGCTAATGGAACATGGGAACAGATTACTTTGTAGAAGTGAAATTGGAGAAGATTTAAAGTTGTTCCCATCCTGACATTGGTCTTGTTCGTTTGTATCCTGTTGCTCCATCTTAACTGGGATGGAATGGTGAGGCTGGAGTTCAGCCTGATGGGAGTAGTTGTTCTTTGGATTCACTGGACTAAAGAATGAGACCCTTTACAGTGGCCTCTGAAAATCTGGGCTTGTCATTGCTTAATTGGGTAGGCTAGGATAAGTCACAGCCTCTCTGACTCTCGATTTCTTCACCTGTGTAATGGGAATAATAATGCCTGTTCTGACAAGCCCATGGAATCACTTTGAAGGTCAATTAAGATAATATCTGTGAAAATGCCTTGTAAACTAACATTGGTGTTCAACCTATGGTAATATCACTAATTATTGTCTGTGCCATTCTGTTGTTAACATTTCCTCTCTCTCATGACTTGATTGCAAAATCCAACTGTGTTATACAAAAAACTGATACAAAAATGAAGGAAAAAACTCCAAATGAGCCATTATTTCTCTGCTTAGTGAATTTTCCATCCATCTATTCCTTTTAGAAAGTATCAAGTTCAAAGTTGACCATTTTAAGTGGCGGTAAAATAGGAGAATTACCCAGCACTCCACAGTCTGCACCCCTTGCAAGCTCCTGTCTCCTCTTCTTCCCCACAGCGTTGTAAACTAGAGGCTGCCATAGCCCAGGCAGAGCAGCAGGGTGAGGCGGCCCTGAGTGACGCCCGCTGCAAGCTGGCTGAGCTGGAGGGCGCCCTGCAGAAGGCCAAGCAGGACATGGCCTGCCTGCTCAAGGAGTACCAGGAGGTGATGAATTCCAAGCTGGGCCTGGATGTGGAGATTGCCACTTACCGCAAGCTGCTGGAGGGAGAAGAAAACCGGTGAGGACTAGGGGCTCTGAGGTCCCTTTACATCCTCCCTCAGGGCTGGAATGGTGCCTCACTGGACTAGAATTCTCCAGGCAGAGAATGTTCAAACTGAGATCAGCTCAAACTGATCATTGTGTTTAGCCACTTTCTCATTTTGTAGATAGGCAAACTAAGATCCAGAGTGGGGAAGGGGTTTGCTCAAGATCACAGCCAGGTGGTGGCTAAGCTAACATGACACCAATCTGGTACAAAAGCAAAGGGATTTGGCTTTGATGGCTCCCTCCCTCCTTTCCCCTGCAGGTTATGTGAAGGCGTGGGATCAGTCAACATCTGTAAGTTGGTTGTGGTGGGTGGGACATGGCTCTCTTGGGTGTCAATAGTCTTCATATCTAACTGGGGACTGAACCTCTGTCTATGGGGCACCAAATGAGGGAGACCAGAGCTGAAGTCTCTGGGAAATGGACAAATGGATGGCCCCAAATAATTTGGCCCCGACATGAACCCATCTGAAATATCCATGAAGACTAAGTTAATGAATGTGACAAATTCTATAAAATAGCCTAAGCCTTTCTGTTACACACTGTCTACTCCTCATGTAGTCTTATGTTTTCATGAGAAAAAAATGCTGTATTTACATTTTGATCCTTTGGGGCCTCCGAAGGTAGTTAGTAACTCTTGATCTTTCTGATCAAGGCACCTTCTAGGCCAGGTGCCTATTTCTGACCCATTTGTTCAGTTTACCTTTCTGGCAACCATATTTCTAGACGATTCTTCTAGCGTGATACATCAGTTTTTGCTTAAATATCACATGAACACATCTCAACCCCAGTCTGGTCCAAATCGAGTGAGGAGTCCAATTTGCAAACCACGTTCCTTTAAGAAGCAGATGGCAGTAGGTTTAGGTTTGCCTGTGGTTTTCAAAGACTCAGGTTGCTAGTCCCTCAGAGTATGAAGAGAGTTAATCATTGGTTATAAAAGATTCTGGGTCATACCATGTCTGGGATAGAAGAGACTTCTGACCTTGTGTCTCTGTCCACAGGTGTGAGCCGTTCCCAGGGTGGCATGGTCTGCGGAGACCTTGGTTCCACTGTCTCTCGTGGCCTGGGGGGCGTGACCATCGGCGGAGGTGCCCTGTGCACCCCCTCTGTAGTGGGAGCCTGTTCAAGTACAAGATATGTGCGGTTTGCATAGATGGGTGTGGGACTCAGGGTGGGTTGGGCGTGCTGGGGGCACTGGGGTGGGAGGGGCAAGTCTTTTCTCTTGTGGCCCAAATGTTGGTGTAATAACTTCCTGTTTCAGGGGCATAGAAGTAACTCTCCAGATTCCTTCTCATTGGAGTTATGATTACTCATCGATTACTCCCTGGGCTTGGCAGGGAGGTAGGTAGAGGCATACTCAGCATGTGGGACCATCCATGAGTTTTGCCTTTGGATGCGAGGGGCTGCAGATACTGTCCAGCATGGTAGGGGCATTGGGGGATGTGGACTGGGGCTACAGGGAAGCCCCTCACTTGAGCTGAGAGATCGGATGTTCCCTGAGCCTCTTACCTAGAGCTATTTATATGTGAGAATTAAAAGACTGACTGAGACTCATCAGCTGAGTTTATACTGTTTGGTCTTTGAAATCCTATTGTGTTTGCATGTGTGATTTCCATGGAACTTCTTCTTTCTTCTGGTGTGCTTAATTAAATGCCAGTAGCAAAAAGCTGTCTCCTAGCAACTGAGTGCCTGCCTCCTTCATTGTTGCCTGTCCAGAGTCCTGATTGTTTTGATGTTTGTCAGGCTGTGATCCAGGCATGACAACCCACACCAGGATCCCTGTAGGTCCTGGGCTCTATCTAGACTATGAATCAACAACTCTAGGGATGAGCCCAGGAATCTGTATTTTGCATGTTCCCACAAAATTGCTGTGCCAATTAAAGTTTGAGGACCACTGGTTCATGTGGGCAGAGGGGTGAGGAAGGTCAGATAATTCTGGTCATGGAGGTGAGTTTTCCTCTGATTCTGCAGGAGAGATGAATTACTCTCTCTGTGTTCTTCCTTTGGCTTTGCTGAAAGATCAGAGCCACAGTCTGGATCACACACACCAGAGTGGGATGGGGATAAAGGGAACCCGTGTTCATTAAGCATCTACTAAGTATCTGGCATATTAAGTACATATTTCATTCATCCCTCACAGCAACAGTATTATTATCCTATTTTCCAGACAAGGAAATTAAGGCTCAAAGGAATGACTTTACTAAAGTTGTACATCTGGTTCAGGATCCAGACTCCCATTTAGGGAATGCTAATGTTCAGATACCTTGCCACTGAACTCTTAATTGTTCCTGCAGGGTCAACATTCTGGATCATTAGGTACTCCTGGACAAGGGGTTCTACTTTACCAGTTGTTGATACTTCAGGTATAAGAGATGGGAGGTGACATGGGGACCTTTTTATAAGCATTTGTAGGAACATCTCCCCATAGACTCTGTTCTCCAAGAATTCTGGGTGGATCTTATAATGGGGCATTTAAGGCAGGGTTTTTGGGTGGGGACAATGCCCTTTTGTTGGAGGGTATTTACCTGATGGCCTGGACTGAAGTCTAGGGTGAACTCTGCCTCTGGCCCATTCCTGACCTGAGAGTCCCCAGGGAGTGTCACCTCGGGAAGCCTGGGATGTGATGTGTTGATGAGAGGGATTTCTGATGGAAAACTTTCTCTTCTTGTATTGGAAGAACTCTCCTTATTTTATTTGGAAACTTAAAAAAAAAGATTTTAATAAAGACCTTACTGGGTAGAAGATATTTTGTCACAAGAATACATATTTGATCTCAAGACAGTAAAACCTTTGAAAGTTCTGGGCAATGCAGTCCCTCTGACACCTTTGGATCATATCTCTGGGGGTCTCATTGGTCAGGCTAATGTAGGGAAGTTCACAATTTCCTCTGAAGGTTCTGAGTCTGCCCAGATGATTTGACAAGAGGCAGATAAACAGGAGAAAATGCATATGATGTATTAATGTGAAAATGTGTATGGGAGCTACATACGAAGTAGAGACTCAAAGAAAATACTAGATGGTTGAAGCTTATGCAGAATTTTGAGCTACAGAAAGAAATAGGGGCTTGAGGTTCCCGGGGAGGTGGCAGCAAGTTATGGAAAGTAAAGGGAAACATGTACTTCAAACAAATGTTGTCTTATTATGCGGATAAAATGTTCTAGGTACTCTCTCAGAGCTACATTTAGAATAATAGATGAAAAGTCTGTTTTAGTTTTTACTCTTTCCTGGTGGTTAATCTTTCCTGGTTATTTAATGAGACTTCTACCAACGAGGCTTTAAGAAAGCTGCACTTCTTTTAAGGGAAGTTTCTTCCACCAGATAAGGGAGAAGATGATCAAGAGCCTGTCGAGGCGGAGGAGAAGGTCACAGAGACTTTGATTCTAAGTCTGTTTCTCAAGCTCAACATGTCAGAGTAATACTCTTCAGAGTGTTGTTTTCTGAGCCCATCACGATGCCTTGACCCCGGAGGACCAGGGTCTTTCTTAGCAGTTCAGTGCTCCCATCTCCTGCCTCTGGGACCAAGAGGGTCTCATGGGGGCTATATCATGTTCTGAATCCCACCAATTGAGTTGGGGGTAAAATCAGGTTGAAAGGGCCACCAGAATAGCTCTGAGGTCCTGGAGTGAAGGAACAGGAACTGGGAGAGGGTCTGTGTTTCCTTTTTGATGATGGTGATGGTGGTAGTAATGGTGATGACAGTGGAGGGATGGTAGTGATGGTTATTGTGGTTGGGTGGTGGTTGGTGATGGTGATAATGATGGTGGTGGTAATGGTGGTAATGGTGATGCCTCAAAGGGTATGTACTTACCAGTTTATGCTTTGGATGTTTTCTTCATTTTTAATGTATAAGCTTGTTCTGTATGTGCTGCTCCTACTCTATTCCATTCCCTGACTGCTCACTTTTCACCCTCACTGCCCAGGGGCAGTGAATTATGGTGGGCACACTGGGGATCCCCCACCTCTCCTCCTCCTCCTCCTCCTCCTTCTTCTTCTTCTCTTTTTTTGGGGGTACTGGGATTGAACCCAGGGTTCTTTACCACTGAGCCACATCCATAACCTTTTTAATTTTTTTTTAAATTTTGAGACAGGGTCTTGCTAAGTTGCCAAGGGTCCCAGTAGATAACTGATGCTGCACTGGAGCTTGCAATCTTTCTGTCTCAGCCTCCCAGATTGCTGGGATTAAGGCATGCACTACCACGCAGGATGGATATCTTGGTATTTGAACAAAGCAGAAGTAATCAGGGATTTCCAGGGGGCACAAAGATGTCTAGTGAGGTTTGAGGAGGCAGAAAAGTAGCACAAGACATAAGTCTTCTCCCACTGCTGGTTCTTGCAGACAGGTACCCACATCCAAGAATAGCAGAGCTTAGTGCTAATGTCCTAGTTGGTATAATGTGCAATGAACGAAACATGTTCCAGAGAGCAGCAGTGATGTGAAGAGTCCAGATAAGGAGTAATTCCCAGATGGTCATTTCCATGTCCATGTGGAACACACTTTGTAATTTCCTTAATGTGGTTAATTTGTGTTTCTCATGATGCTTGGGTCAGGTGAGTAATAAAAAGTTGCATTTCCTGAGATCTCAAAGATTGAAGCAGGGAATAATCAAAGACCCTGGGGCCAGGAGAAAGCCATCTTGGGAGTGTTTGGGAGGATGGTTGAGGCAGTGGGGGATTGAGACTTGGTGGGGGAGTATTAGGGGCTTCAGCAGTAAGAAGAAAAGATGACCAAGCCCAAGATTGTCTGTAAGACTTGGAAGGGCTTTAATACTTTTCAATTCTTTGGAAACTTTGTGTTTGGAGACAATGTTAAATATTTACATAAGAATTGATTACAGAGAGAGATCTGATTTTCCCTGATAAAGGTGTTAGCTTGGTTTGTGATGTTTCGAAGGAAAAGGGAGCCTAGAAAAGAGATCCAGACTCACTCCCACAGACTCCCCTTTATTGGGGCTGCTTCTCTTCTGACTTTTCCTTGATCTCTCCATTTCAGATCACTTGACTGTAAATGTTTTGTTTCTAATAAAACCTCAATCCTTTGTTACTTGGATCATTCCTTTGCCTTCTTCAGGGAAAGAAGAAGCGAGATGCTGGAACCGCAGAGCTATGAACCAGAAGAGCTTGCTCTGCATCTGGGGTAGAGGTTTATGTCCTCATAAGCCAAAGGCACCCCTGGCTGACTGAATCAGTTGCCTGGTCTATATACTAAGCATGTGAATATATTAAAAATGTTATTACTACCTCCTGGATCCTGTCGATTTGACTTTTTAGTGCACGGTGTCATGTTTTGCTTATCAAATGCTTATTGAATGTGGCATTTTAGTTTTTCTTGATCCATGGTGACATCACCATTGTTTCCCCCAAGCACATGCTCACTCCAGCATTCCAGGTCCACAGGAAGTGGCAGGCTGGAAAGACCTGAACCCTATCATCTCACAGTCCCCCAGACTGATGCCCAAATTGTGAGGGCATCTCATTGAAACCTGGCAGTCCTGGCAGAACTGGGGCTCTCATCTCTATCTCCTGACACTTTAGCCTCTGAGAGTTAACTTTTCCGTGGACAATGACATGCCCTAAATTGTAAGCCTGCCCTCAGGGTGAAGAGAGCCAGGAGAAAGAAGGAGGGCAGCAAGAGACTGAGGAGGCCTGCCTGGGGTGAACCCTGAACCTCAAAATGGATTGGTAGCCTGATTGTTCAGAAGGCAGAATGGAGACAGAATAAGAGATCCTCAACTTGAGGTGGGGTGGGGATGTGTGAGGTGAGGGGAGGGCTGGCAGGCAGGGAGAGCTGAGGAGAGCGCCGAGCAAAGATCAGCTGGAGAAGGGGCATGGGCTGGCCCATGTGGGGTGGAGAGAGTGGCCCTGGGAGCCTCAGAGGGTGGACTTGCCTCACTGGGAGTGGGTCCAGGTCTTGAAGGATCTGAACTGGGTGGAGGGGTTGGATAGGGCTGAGGAGTAGGTGGGGAAAGAGGTGATGGAGGGAGCTGGCACTGGTGCTGGGAAGTCATCCGAACCTGGAGGAGTGGGTGGGGTTGTAGCTGCCAAGAGTAGGAGGAGTGGGGCTGGGGACAAAGGGGTTATGGGTGTGTGTGTGGGTGCTGGGGCTGTAGTCCAGGCCTACAGGGACTGAGGAGGACCAAGTGGAATTGGGCAGTGGAAGTGGACAGGAAGAAGCAGTGTCACGGGGGTGGTGACGACAGGAGAAATACTGCCTGGGACTGGGACAGAGGGGAGCAAGGACTCGGTAGCTCACAAGATCACATACCCTTCTTGCATTGCAGCAGCATTTATTGAAACACAGATCAAGACAACCCAGAAGGCATGGCACCCACAGACAGTCATAACCAGAGGGGACCCAGGAAGTGACCTAAGCTTCTCCATCCCACTAACTCTGCATCGGATCTCTTCTGTACTGGGCAGGGGGAGATCTGGAGCAACCATGGAGTCTTTGAAATGTATAAAGGTGCACTGAATAACAAGACCTGTCCAAAGTCCCCTAACCAGGGGCTATAGGCAAAAGGATTTCCACCATAATGGGCCTCTCCACTGGGAGGTCACAGGAGGAGTCTGGCTGGAGCAGGTTAACCCAGAAGAACAGTCAGCCAGAGAGACAAGCAAACCACATTCAAGAATAAACTGGCAGGGTCTTGCCCACAGGCCATTCTTCCTGGCAGTACAGGGAGCTGCTGGGGTGGGACCTCCTCTCTGGTTGTGGGAGGCCTGACTGGGTGGTTAGGATCATGCCTTGACCCAGGGGAAGGCCAAGCTTCCATGCTGTACAGTCACCCTGGGTGAATGGTAGTGTCCCAGAGAGCTTGGTGAATATCAATTGGCCACAGGTATTTGGAGCTAAGCTGGAGTTAAGTGAAGGGTTAGGAATGGCCTTCTAAACTGAGGCCAAGAGTTGAACTAGGAAACAGCTCCCTAAAACAGGAAGGTGGAGGAAAGCGGCCCAAGGGTTTTTCCCTCTCTAGGAACATCTGGAAGATTCCGGAAGCAAGCACACATTTTCCATTCACACACCATTCAGTGCTGGGGTGGACGCAGGTGGGGCAGGTGGCTTGGCAGGAGGCCCCCACACTACGCAAAGCGGACTGACCGACTGCTCGCACAGCTGAAGCTGGAGGAGCGGGGCTGGCAGGGGCTGCAGGAGTCTGGGGCCATCACTGTGATGCTGCCCCCCGTGGCCGAGGGCCCAGAGGTGATCTGGCGCCCAGGGGTGGTGCTATATGTGAGGCCCCCACAGGTGACTCCACCACGGGAACTGCTGACACCTGTGGGACAAGGAGACATGGAGGGATGAGAGGCTTGCTGTGATCTAGTCCACCCCAAGGCGGATCCAGAGCACAGGGAGCTGCCTCCTCCGCAAGGGGATTAGTGGTCGGAGGCGCAGGCCCAGCTCCTCTCAGCTCATCTGGAGGAAGTGAGGACTCTTGAATCCCTTTCTACAGCCTGCAGCTCACTGTGGTCACAGTAAAGGGCACTCGGCTCTGGTTCTGTTCTTCCCTTAGTGGTCTTTGGTGAGGAGCCAGGGGAAGAAAGAGGCCCACTCTCAGGGGAACATTGGAGGTTCAGTGGGTTAAGGGAATGGGTTCACCTTTGCCCATACAAGGCCACTCCCCTCCCCCCCGCCCTTCCTATCTTCCTTGCTTCCTTCCTTTCTTTTACCAGAGATTCAACTCAGGGGCACTTGACCACTGAGCCACATCCCAGCCCTATTTTGTATTTTATTTAGAGACGGCACTGAGTTGGTTAGTGCCTCTCTATTGCTGAGTCTGGCTTGAATTTTGATCCTCCTGCCTCAGCCTCCTGAGCCACTGGGATTACAGGCGTGTGCCAATGTGCCGGGCTATAAAGTCAATTTTCTAGGGGGGTTTCAAGCAAATACTTACAGACATTCACGGAGCCCACACCCTCACACAGCCTAGGGGAAAAGAAAACTCCACATTAGCTCTATGCACTCAGCTGGAGTCCTTGAGACCAACAGTTGCTTGGGGACAGAAAGGGTCATCCTGTGTCCTGTGTACAGAGTCTACTTCCTGAGAGGCAGGAGGGGCTCCCCCAAATCTGCATGAATGCTCCCTCTCTTTAGTGGCTCTCCCTCCATGGAGACCAGCTCTTTTGAGTTTCACTGAGTGTGCGGGTGTGGCGGCTGAGAGATGACCTCTTCTTGCCGCCTCCAGTCCGATGCCATGGCCCACCCTAGCTCGTTCCAAGGGAGCTCTCTGCAGAGTGGAATCGAGAGCTCCCGTGTGTGTGAAGGGCTTTGGGGTGCTGCAGAGCTACGTGGGGGTCCGTCCTTGTCACTGTGCACAAGCCCACAGTGGGCTCCCAAGGAAACTTTGCAACAAGAATGGGTTTTAGAGGCACACGAATTGGGTGCAGGTCCCTGTTCAGGTAAGTTTCCGTGTGACCACGGGAAAGGCACTCAACTCAGCATACGTCTTTATCTTTGGATGGGAAAGATTATACCTACCTCATTGGGAGGATTATAAAGAGAGTACCTGACACAGAATAAGCTTTGATAGGTACTATTATTATTAAAGCCTGCCAGTACTAGCCTGGTCAGAGTTACAGGTCACACTTGGACCCAGGACAGTTTCACTCCGGGAAGACAAGGGCCTCCGCCTTCTCCCATCAAGTGCTAATCAGGCCCGACTCCGCCGAGCCCCCAGGAGTGGGCGTCCTTGGGGAAGTATGACTGTGGACCGGGCTCCCCCTTCCAAGCACCCCAAGGTCCTTCTTAGCCTCACCTGTGCTCCTCGCCCTCCAGCAGGCGCCGGTAGGTGGCGATCTCGATGTCCAGGCCCAGCTTGGAGTTCATCACCTCCTGGTACTCCTTGAGCAGGCAGGCCATGTCCTGCTTGGCCTTCTGCAGGGCGCCCTCCAGCTCAGCCAGCTTGCAGCGGGCGTCGCTCAGGGCCGCCTCGCCCTGCTGCTCTGCCTCGGCCACAGCGGCTTCCAGCTTGGCACGCTATGTGGGTGGAGATGTGAGGAAAAGCTAAGAGAGAGAAGGCTCAGCGTGACTCGCCTGAGCTGATGAGGCTAGGGTAGGGAGAGGAAAGACCTGGAGAAAAGGCCGGGGTCACGGTCAGGCGGCTAATAGGCTGGGAACGTGATGGAGGCAAGGGTGTGCTTTCACCTCGCCATAGGTACAGGGTGCCGTGGAAGGAGCTAGCTCTCTCATTTGGAAGTCAATGACTGCTCATCCCAGCCAGAGTGCTGTGCCCTTTCTCTGGGTCCCTGCTTTCTCCTGGGGGCAACCGTGTTGAAGTTTACTTGTGCTGGATGTTGAGTCTTCCCTGTAACCTACCTGGCACTTGGCATTCTCAATCTCAGCCGTCAGCCTCTGGATGATGCGGTTCAGCTCATTGATCTCCTCCTTAGTGCGGCGCAGGGTCTCCCCGTGCCGGATGACCGTGGCCTTCATCTCCTCACACTGGAGGAAGCAAAGATGCTCATGAGGTTCTGCATGGGAATCCCACCCACTCAGGGTACCACGGATGCCTGTGCAGGTTGTACAGTGCTCAGCAGTGCAACCAGACTTGGCAGCTCTGCCCTGCTTTTCTTACCATCCTGCAGGTAATAGGCAGTTCATTTTCCTCCCACTGCCATGTCTAGGAGGCAGGTGTCCTAAGTCACTCACCTTGCTGCGGTACCAGGACTCAGCCTCAGCCCGACTGCGACTGGCCACGTCATCATACTGAGCCTTGATCTCAGCCACGACACAGTCCATGTTCAGGTCGCGACTATTGTCCATCTTCACGATGACTGAGGTGTCTGAGATGTGGGCTTGGAGAACACGGATCTCCTGTGGGGCCAAAAGGCAGTGCATTTGGGTCTGGTGCCTGACCTGGGTCATGTGCTCCCCACCTGGGGACAGGGCTCACTCCTGGGTGGGGGGCTTGTCAGGAATGTCATATGCCTTTTCCTTCTGCTACCACCTTCATTCATACACCCAAAGCAACAAAGCTGGAAAGGGCCCTAGAAATCACGTGAGAACAGCCTCTGACTTCATGAGTGTGAAACGAGGGAACAGAGTGTGAAAAAGGCCTGACCCAAAGGGACCCCTCAGGGGAACTCGGTGTGATGCCCAGAGGAGTGATTAGCCCACTAGTTAAGGCCCCTCTCTGTGTGGGAACCCCTCCCCCATATATCCATCTATATCCAACTACAGACCGACACTCCACCAACCAGTGTAGACATGACACTCCAACCCACAGAGGTGCTCACAGACCCCAAGGAGCCACGCACACACGCTCTACCATTCACATGCATGTGAACACAGATGTGGCCTAGGCTTACACAGCCCACACCCCACGCCTTACCGCGGACCCCTGTCATGTGTGCGCGCATGTTCTTTTCACTTGGAAACGTGCATCTGCATAGGCACCCTGCCCCAGCTTCCCTAGTCCCTGCACCTGCCTTCCGACAGCCCTGGCTGGTGCCCTCACCTCTTCGTAGAGACGCTTCAGGAAGCTAGACTCCTCCACCAGGGCCTCCACGTTGGCCTCCAGGTCTGATTTCCGCAGGTAGGCGCAGTCCACATCCTGGCATTGAACAAAGAGGAGGCAGGTGCATGGGGAACGAGGCCAAAGGAAGGTGCTCGGGTCAGTGTGGTGACTCTCCCGTGCTGGAAGTTGCACAGATGGGACCCCCTCCCTCCCCTGCAACCAGCCCCCTTACCTTCTTTAGAACCACAAACTCGTTCTCAGCTGTGGCTCTCAGAGCCACTTCCTCTTCATACCTGGAAGTGAGAGAGGGAAAGGCTGGAGCTGAGAGGACCAGTCCAGCTCCTGGCCAAGTTCTTCCAGGGGCTGAAAAGGAATGAGCCCCCTTCAGGTGTTATCTTGTCGTCTTTGTCATCTATTAGTACATTATTCCTGGGCGAGCTTGGCCCAGCCTGCTTCATTCCACCCAAGTCCTCTGCTTCCGGAATGAGAGCAGAATGCACATTCCACCCCAGGCCTAAGGTCTGCAGCCTAGATCCAGAGAGAGCCACTGCTACTGTTAGGGGGACAACAGAGCCGGCGTCAAAAAGGAAAGCAACGGCTGGGCAACAGACAGCTGCAGGACTCCCCTGGAAATTAATTCCAAGACTAGGGGTAGAGGGGGAGCCGGGGAATCTGGGGAAATCTAGGTCCCACTGCTTAGCCCCACTGGGTCCAGGAAATCCTGTTAAAGGAATCTTTAAGAAGCTGCTGCTCAGGGGTGGCGGGCAGAACCTTCTAGCCTTCCCTCTGAGTTACCCTGGGCGTGGGCACTCACTTCTTCTTGTAGCCCTCCAGCACCTCCTGCACGTGGTTGAGCTCCGAGGCCAGCCTCCCGCTGTCGGCCTCCACACACTCAGCCTCCCGTCTCAGGGTCTCGATGTAGCCAGCAAACAGGGGCTCCAGGTTGCTCTCGCAGCAGCGCTGGTTCTGGTAGAACTGCCACTTGGTCTCCAGCAGCTTGTTCTGCTGCTCCAGGAAGCGCACCTGCCATTCGGGAGGAAGAAAGAGACTCAGGGTGGGAACCTGGAGAGGTGTCTGTTGCCTTGGAGCGCTCTGCCCTTCGATGCTGGCTAAGTAGGGTTGAGCCATGCAATTGAGTGAAGCACAAGGGACCCTGTTCCCAGCACCCCAAGGGAGGCAGTTGATAGACCCAGACTTGGCGTAAAGCCAAAGGTCTGGTTCAAGTTCAAGTTTTGCCACTTTAAGTGGGCAGGTTTTAAAACTTTTTGATATTGGGTTCTCTCATTTCTAAAATAGGGATAATAGTGGACGGAGTTGTGAAGATCGAACCAGTTAGTACATGCAAACTGCTTAGAACAGACCCTGACATGTATTAAGTGCTCAGTCAATATAACTATTATAATTACCAGTTTCCCTTCATTTATTCATTTATGCAAAACCACTTAATTGAGCTCTCACTATGTGGTACCAGGGCCTGTGCTAGGATACACACTTCTTTGTCTGTATCTATGTCATCTATCAGTTCCACTCGATTATCACAATCCTGCAGGGGGTGGACATTGCCTTTCCCACACCACGAATGGGGAACCAGATCTTTCCATGGTGTGAAATGACCCAGCTCGTGATAAGTGATGGGGTGAGGACTCAAGGGACATTGAGTCCTGTCTTCACTTGCCCACCACAGTATGTCTAGCAGCTTGTCTAAACTCTCTCAGCTCTTATTTGAAAGATGGAGGTGATGCTATCCCATTGGGGCATTTTGAGGATTAACTAAGATCACTAAAGAAAAATAGGAAGATGGCCTCTTTGCCCCAGAACCCCAAACCTGATATTTCTGCTGGGCAGGAAGGCCTCTCCCAGCCTCCCTCCCACACCTCCTGGGCTGGCAGCGCTCCTCACTCTGCTGGAGCTGCTGGGTCTCCTGTCAGCCAGACCCCTGCCCCGTCTGCACTGCAGAGCTCCATCCATGGCTAAGCCTGGGTTAATTAACTGTCACTCATCCACCACGGTCTTTGGAAACTAATAAAAACAACTAGCATTTATTGAGCCTGGACTATTTGCCAGCATTCTTCATGCAGGAGCTCATTAGTCCTCCTAACCAGCTGGGGAGGCAGGTCCTGTGATCCAGACATGTAACCTGCTGACGGGCACAGCAAGGGCTTGGGGAGGCAGCGTGCCCTGCGTGGTACCCACCACGTCACGTGCCGTGAGCCACGACGTCTTATTCTCCTCATTATCTCCCACTCTTCCCACACCCAGGACCCAAGTCCAGTTTTTCAGGGACAGCTCTGTGACTGCCGTTTCCTCGGCTGCAGAAGTACACACAGCCTTAGGACCGCAGACTCCATTTCTAGGCCACATCTGGACCTCAGAAACTTGGCTGGAATGAAGTGACGGAATGGAGCCTTCTACCTGAGCGGGTCTGCATTTCAACCTGGCAGCTAGCCTGTCTCCCAGCAGACTTTCTGAGGGAGAGCGGGGCTGAGGTCTTCTCTGGACCATCATAGGTCTCACTGACCTTGTCAATGAAGGCAGCGAACTTGCTGTTGAGGCACTTGATCTGCTCCTTCTCCTCGTGCTTCACGCACTGCGCGTTGGGGTCGATCTCCAGGTTGAGGGGTGTCAGCAGGCTCTCGTTGACCGACACGGTGGTGATGCAGGGGGCGCTGGGCCCACACACACCGCCAGAGCGATAGCCGAAGCTGCGTCCACAGGAGCCAGCGCGGAAGCCCCCAACAGCCATGCGAGGCCCACAGGAGCCCAGGTTACCCAGGCTGCGACTGCTGAAGCCGGTGAGCCCCCGGTAGCAGGACACCCCCCGGTAGGGGGTGGCGCTGATGCAGCAACGGTTGCCAGTTTTGGGGGCCACTGCTGAGCAGGAGCTGAAGTTCCTGGTGACCCCACATCCTGAACTGATCCTGTAGGAGCGGCAGGACATCGTGGGAATCTGAGCAGAGTGAGCGGCTGTGAAAGTCAGTGCGGGCTGCGGAGTGTGAGGCTGAGGATCCTTCTGGTCTCTCTGATCCTCCCTGGTCCTTTTATTGGTGGGGAGAGCTGGGGTTGGCTGCATAAAAGGAGTGAAAAGCCATTTTATGTTGTTTATTGGCTTGGGGAATTTGCCAGCAACTCCCCAAGGACTCATCTTAAAGGTGAGCTCAGCGGCGATTCCGGCACCGTAAAAGAATTGAAGATGTTATTAGGGACACTGTACGTTTGCACTTTTCATCTTCAAAGCTCGTTTACACACATTAAGTAATTAATTTTCTCGCAGTCTCTCTGTGAGAGGGCCTCAACCCACACTTGGAGACGGAGTTGAACTCCACAACAGTCCGGGGGTGGCTGGTTCTGAGTTACAGGTGGGGCCATCATCCTAAGGGAGAGTTTCTGGGGTCTCAGCTTGGGTGAGCCCTGGGGAGCCATTGTTCCCTCCTGGTTACGTTTCTCAGGTAAATCACTGTCTCAGGAGCTGGTAGGTCAGGCATGTCCACGTTCATCCAGGAAGTATTGACTGGAGGTGGTTTAGGACAAGAGGGGCCATTTTGGCCATGCTCCCTCCGGGACAGCGGCTGCAGCCGACCATCCCTTGAAACCTTCTGGATTTCAGCCCGGAGGGCTCTATTTCAGAGCCTTTATTTCTTCTCACCATGCAAAAGTGCAAACCACTCAACTCTCAGTGGCCACAATAATGACCACTTGTGGATAATGGGGAGACTCCCCTTCAGTCACTTTCTTCTCTGTGGCCCAAAGGATCGGAGAACCCAATCCTGGGGTTACCTGGTGGCCACAAATTGCTCTGGGCACCTTCTCTTTGCTCTTGAAGAAGAAACAAATCCTGTGAGTCTCTCCTCCTTCGAGACCACCAGCCTGAGGAGGAGAGCTCATTCCGTTCACCAGCTCTGGTTATTACTTCTAGGGGAGTGCTTAGAGATGTTCTCTACTTGACTCGGGACCCTATAATTTCTGGCTATTGGGGGGACTTTGAGAGCCTTGGCCTTCTATGTCCCTGCTTTTCTGTGTATCCTTGGGCCAATTATTAGGATAATGATTGCTATCCTTTTACCAGCCCAAACCTTGGGGATGTGGTCTCTGTCCTGGGGAGGTAGCCAGACACCCTGAGGTGTCAGGAACTTAGGGAAGAAGATCTGATGAACTTCCTCAGCGGGTGACTTCTTTGGGGAGCCTTTCAGAACCAAACATGGCCACTGCCATCCCCCTACATTCTTGGTAAGGCACCCTGCATTCTGTCCTGAGTCTGTCCTGATGTTGATGGCCAACCAACCTTAGGCCTTCATCTTAGGGTGGGCTGATGACCCTACGCCACGTCCCACCCCTGTTCTTCAGGGAAGGTAGAGAGGCCTTTAGTAGTGGGTGGGGGAAGAGCATCTAGGGTTAGCAACCTGGGCAATGGAGTCAAATTTGGAAGACCTGGTTCACGTGCCAGCTTGGACCCTTCCTAGCTATGTGGTTTTGGGGGAGTACTTAACCTCTCTGAACCTCTGTTTCTTTTACCATCAACTGGGTTTCATTCTTACCTTCCAAGGTTGTTGGGAGGGTTAAGTGGCTAATATGTGAAATGTGCTTTGTGTACCATAAAACTCTGTATAGGGAAGGGACCATTGCTTCCGGTCAGAATCAGCCCCCACACCTCCTCACCCAGCAGAGAGTGGCCCCACCCATGGTCTTTACCTCCTCTGCACATTTATGACTTCTTTACCCTTTCAAGGCTGTGTTTAATGTTTTCTTTATCCTGATTTCACTCTTATAAAAATTTGGGGTGGAGTCTGGGGCAGAGGGAGAAGGCTGTCTTGGGGGAGCCTAACAGATGACTCCCAGCTGGGCGGGGTCCCTGCGGCGCAGGGTGCATTCAGCATCCTGAACGGGAGCTCACTGTCCAGCTGCCGTGGAGACCTGGGGTCATGTGCTGAGGACAAGAGGGATTGGGGAGGAGGTCTGGGTAAGCAAGGCAGGTTAGGCAAGCCTTGAAAGCTCGCCACCCCAACTCCCAGAAGCCTCTGCTTTCTTCGGTTTGCTAAGATGAGGGAGTCAGAGCCACCCCTGCCTCTTCTCAGGGACAGCAGGAAGGGGAGGTTCTGTCTGAATGGAGGTTCTGTGTCAGCTGCTTTATCCTCCCTGAGACTTGCTGTGGATGGTGGGCTATGCTGGGGAAAGAGGAGAGGGAGGCTGACTCCTCCTGGCCGGTCCCAGGTGGGCCAGAGTGAGTGAGGGTTCACAGGCCAAGTCGAACTGGAAAGACTGTCCTGGAGGCGCCTGGCCTTGGTTCTGCCCTCTGGAGGGGCAGGGAGCCCTTTGCCCATCCCAACTCTACCTATCACCCAAATGCTCTGGGAACCAGGCCCCGTCCTGGAATCAGGATCTCTTGAGGTGAGTGGGAGCCCCATCTCCTCTCACTGGTTTCCTTGCCATTCTCCACCCACCTGTGTGCTGCTGATTCCTGCACTGCACCCCTCTCCCTACCTCTAAGACTTCTCCCCAGTCACACCTTTGCCTGGAATGTTCCAGAGCAGCCGCCTCTTCCAGGAAGCCTTAGTGAATTAATTAGAGGGCGGCTGGGATTCTTCTCCTGGTGTCTCCTAAAATGCCCTCTCTGGGCTTCCCAGGTAACTCAATTATCCCCTTCCGCACCCTCTTGAGCGAGAAGCAGTCAAGCATCACCCCCTTTGACCCTGCCCTCTGCTGGTCCCACACCTTTGGAGGCACCGCCCACTGTCAGAATGTCTATTGGAGTCTATGACCCTCCTGTGTACAGTGTCCCAAGAGGACACTTCTTCCAGGAAGCCTTCAAGAGCCAATTGGGAGAGAGCTGTTCCTTGCTCCACCCAGGGGCCCCTGGTAACTTCTAAGACCCTTCTAGTCCTGCCCCAGTTCACTGAGCTCACTCTTGGGGCTTCCTTAGAGGTCTCAAAACTCATGCCTTGACCCCGTCCACACTGGTCCCTCCTTCTCCTTCGTTTGACTGAAACTGGGATGCTTTAGTCACCAGGGACTCACAACCTCCCTTCCCCTTTGCTCTTTCTACTATGTTTGACACTCACACCACCACCTCCAGGAAGTCTTCCTGGATTTGTCAAAAGGTAGGAGAGCACGAATACCTTCTTCAGTGCTTCCCTGTCTGTCCTTAGAGTCAAATGCAGACCCTCCCAGTTTTGTATTTGTATCAGCTTGGATTTTTCTATCCTTCCTGGCTGGTTGGTTCTCCTGAGTCAACCCTGGTGGACTCCCCATAGACAAGGCCTGTCCCCAGCAGGACCTTGATGGCTTCCTGTGCAGAGGATTCATTCTGGGTCCTTCAACTCTGCTGGCCACACTTTCATTATGCATGCAAATCTATGCCACCTGTCTTTATGGGACATGAGGGGGCTTCTCAGCACCATGACCCCTTCTTTGGTGTTTATAGACTTGGGCATGATTCAGAGACCCAGTGTGGGAGGAATGAGGGTCAGAGCAATAGGGACTCAGCAGGATGAGCAACTGCCTCTCTCTAGGGCGTCATGGGCTGCTTCCTCTTCCAGCTGACCAAGGGCTCCCTGGCCTGCCCCCTTTTCTTTCCTCTCAGGGCTTCCCCACCAGGAAGTCCAGAAAACTGTTTGCTTTCCTCACAAACTCTGTGCATCTGCCTCCCTGTGGGCCACTGTCCCTGGTAGCTTTGCTGTTTCTCTGGTTACTCTGGGTCAGAGCAGATCAGTCGACACAGAGCTTCTAATTTCAGAATTCAACTGTATTAATGGTTTTGAGATTTTTCTTTTTAAAATTTTAGCAATGAAACCATTTCCCTAACGCTTAGTTAGGAAAATTGATATATACAGCCATACAAT
Source organism: Sciurus carolinensis (assembly GCF_902686445.1). Lineage (NCBI taxonomy): Eukaryota > Metazoa > Chordata > Mammalia > Rodentia > Sciuridae > Sciurus > Sciurus carolinensis. The sequence continues at coordinate 112,500,393 of NC_062216.1, forward strand.
TATCCCTTGTTATCCATGGAGAAACGGTTCCAGGAACCTCAAGGATACCCAAACCAAAGACACTTAAGTCCCTTATGCATATTTTCTTAGAACAGAAGAGATTGTCCCACTGGTCTCCCTGCTGGCTGCCTGCCTCGCCCTCTGGACTCCATTCTCAACACAGGAGAGCACCCTGTAACACCTTAAGTCATGTTGCTCCAAACCGCGGTTACTCTACACGCCACCCCAGTCCTAATGATGGCCAAGGAGGTCTTGCTCTGCCAGTCCTGGTTGCTACCTTGTCTTCTTCCTTTGATTCCTGCTCTCAGCAACCACAGGCTCCTTGAACGTTCTGGGAATGCTCCCATCTTGGGACGGCAGCGCTGACTCTCCCTTCTGCCCCATTGCTTCTGATCCCTCTTTTAAAACTGGTAACCTGCTTCCCTACCCCAGGGCATTCTGCTCCTGGCTTATCTAGTTCCGATCTACTTGATGCCCGAGCACTTGACACCTACTAACATATTGGAAATTATTTCTTCTATTTGTTCTTTATTGTCTGTCTCCCCTCATCCCAAAATAAATGGCAGCAGAGCAGGCGTTTTGTATGGTTAAAACGGCGGTGGGAATACAGTAGGCACCTAGTAAATTTTTGCTGACCAATTGAATGTACAATTATGTAAATAAAGGGGCCACTCAGATTTTTTAGATATTTGAGGTTTGGCAGGTGTCATCACTTGTGGGGAACCTTGGTCTTTGAGCCCTAAGATGCACACCCAGTTTGAAAACCACGGGACTCTTTCTAGTTTCAAGGCTGTGGATTTTTAAAGCATCTTTGGGAACAAAGACAGAAACACAGGGTGATGAACTGTTGTGTTGAACTGGTGAGAAAGAGAATAAATTTTTTAAAAATTGTATTGTGATGTCTGTGTCCTAAGTGCAATTTTGGTGGGGGTCAGGCGGGGTGCGGGGAAGCGTTAAAATTCCCTCTGCCTTGTTGCTGTGGAAGATGGCAGCCAGCAGAGGGCAGCAAAGCCCCATGTCTGGCCTGGCAGAGGCGATGCAGGAAAGGCCAAGGAAGTATAAGCTACCCTGGTGGTTCAGGATTCAGGCTCTCTGAAGCTTTATGCAATCTACTGACTCCTGCATGAGGATGTTACTGGAATGTTCGGGGTGCTGACCACAGCTCTCGCCATCAACCAATCTTGTCAGCTTAGTTTTCAAATAATATCCAGAATCCAGCTGCCTCTCACCACTCCTACAGCTACCACTGAGGCCCAAGCTGGCCTGGACTACTGCAGTAGCTCCTAGCTGGTCTCTACTTCTCCTCCCCCTGCTTTATTAAAAAAATAAGACCCAAACTGTGGGACCAGCCTAGGTGTCCATCAATGGATGAATGGATAAAGAAAATGTGGTATATGCACAATGTAGTTATATTTAGCCGTGTCTCTCTTGGAGTTTTAATGATATTATTGCTGCTTCACAGTCCCATACTGGAACCTGCCTTTAGGGCAAATCCATGAGAGGAGACAGAAGGACATGGGACTCCCACATTCCACAAGAAGCCCTTTCCCTGGTCCTTCTGAGTAGAAAGATGAGTTTTCCATGGGAATTTTACCTGCCTTTGCTGATACTTCCTAGCTCCACAGCTGGGACTATTCTCAGCCCAAAGTCACTGGAACCAAGAGAAAACAAATACCTGGGTCACTTCTCCCAGTTTTGTCTTCCTGTCTTGATCTACCTGCTTTTATTTACTTTTTAGAATCTTCAAATTGTTACTTTTAAATTTTGTCTAGAGTTTTTATTTTTAATCAGCAGAAGAAAGAGATCACAATAGGCTTACCCCATCATGCATGGGACTTCAAGTTCACCTGGTTTTTGTTTGTTTGTTTGTTTGTTTGTTTTCAGTGCTTGGGATTGAATCCAGGACCTCAAGCATGCAAAGACCGTGCTCTACCACTGAGCTACATCCACAGGCGCTCCGCTTGGATTTAGCAGGATCACTCTGGTTGCTTTTCTGAGAACATACCAAAGGAGGGTGGAAGGAGAAGCAGAGACCAGTTAGGGGGGCGACTGCACTAGTCCAGGGCAGTGTGGGCCTCAGTGGTGAGAGGCAGCTGGGTTCTGGATATTATTTGGAAGCTAAGTTGGCTAAATTAGTGGATGGATTAAATATAGGAACTTGAGAGGAAGATAACTCCAAGGACTTTTGACTTAAGCAACTGAGAGGAGTTGCCATTACTGTGGAAGGAGTCTGGAGAGGGAAGCAGGAAGATGAGTTTGATGAGTTTGGTGTGGGACATGTTTAGTGTGAGAAGCCCATAAGACATACAAGTGGAGATGTTGATGGGTAAATTGCACTTACTGGCTTGTAGCTAATGGGAGGTCTGGGCTGGTGAGACCAACTCAGGAGTCACTGGCTTATCCTCAGCACTTCAAGCTGAGACTGATGGTGAGGTCACCCAAGGGGTAGGGCAGAGAGATGAGAGGGAACGTGATGGCTAGAGCCTGGGAGTCCCAACATTGCCTTGTCATCTGGCTCAAGAATTGGAATCAATGCCAATCAGTCAGCTTGCATCAGTCAGTCAGGGCCCAATCAGGAGACAGTAGCCCTCAGTAACTTGAATAGGAAATGTTTAATACGAATAACACTGGAGGTTGGAGTGATGAGAGACTGGCTAGTGAGAAGTAAAGAGAACTCTAAAAAATATAGAAGCAACAATGTGAGAGACAGTTACTACCCCAAGGGCCACGGTGGAGGGCCTGAGGCTAGGAGCCAGACCTCACCGGAAAGAGCAGAGCCATCGCTCACTGGATGCTAGAGAAGTCATCGTGGGGTCACACCAGTGGAACTTGCTGGAAATCTTCAGAACATGCCAGAAATCCATCTTCTTGGGTGCTGGGGAAGGCATTTTACAAAGAGGGAGCTTGCTGGAGGCACTTGGCTTTGAAACTGCCAAGAGGGTACTGGGGGCAGTGATTGGCCTCTGGTGCAGCTGGCTGCTGCCGTGTGCTGCAGGAGCATGGCACTGCAGACGCCATCTGTGTGGTGGAAACCTGGCACTGGAGAACCTGAACAGGGCCTGCGAGGAGGCCCACAGAAGGGAAGTCTCTTGCGTGAAATGCCTGCTGACGAAGCTTACTGTTGTGCAGCTGGCGAGGGAAAATGTTTAAGGGGATCAGATCCATTTCCACAGTGTAGGCAGACAAGGGTGACCTTGGAACTGAAGCAATCAATTGAGCGCTGGCACAGGGTGAGTGTAGGTCTGGCTGATGTTGCTGTCCAGGAGATGCGCGCGACTCTGCACCTGAAGAGGAGCTGGAAGTCAGGAACTCCTGGAAGCAGGAGCGTGGGTGGCTGGTGAGGCCAGGGTCAGGCAGGCCTGAGGCTGTGAGCAGGGCATTCTGTATGTCCTTGATTGGTGACCAGGGCCTGGGTAAGGCCGAATATATAAAGATAAAAGATGTGCTTCCTGATCTCTAAGAAGGGATGTCTTGGGGGGCCAGTGATCTGCAAACTCTTCCTACTGTGAGAAATGTGCCCTAATGGGTTCCTGGTCATGACCCACGTTGGCTGGTTCCTGTTTGATGCTGTGTCTTGGCCTCTATGATCTAGCCATATTCAACTCCAAGCAAGTCTCAAACTTGTTATGCTATCACCTCTTGGTTTTTGCACACACTGTGGCCTCTTCTAGGGACACTTCTTCCTTTTCATGTGGCTAAAGCATCGTCCTTTGCTCTGATGGAACCTCACATTCTTCAGGAAGTTTTTCATGATGCCCAAGTCTGCATTAGGCCTCTTCTCTGCCCCACAGAACAGCTCTACTCTTAACAAAGCGTTTAGCACATCAAGTGTTATTTACTTATGCACCTGTTGTATCAGACTGGACTGGAAACTCCTTTAGGGACAAGAATCAAATCTCGTTCCCAGCTATTAGTAGTAGGCACTTATCAAATTGTTGAATGTGAGTGGAAGATGATAGACTGGAAGTGAGGCGCATGGGAAGGATGGCAGTAGGAAGGGTGTGGGCAGATCATGAAGGCCTTGAAAGCCATGGTAAGGAGCTTGGGCTACTTTTGGAAGGCAATGGGGAGCCATTGAGGACTATAAGCAGGGGAGAGCCCTGATGGGTGTTCTATGTGGAAAAATCTCTCCCGCAGTTTGGTGATGAATGAGTTGGATGGGAACAAGAGCAGAGATGCAAAGACCCAGAGGTCCCTGCAATGATCCCAGAGGACCTGGCAGTGGGTGGGCCCTGGGGAACAGGTGGAAGTGTTCAGCTTGGTCAGGAGGAGGGCACCTCTGAAGTGTAAGTTGAGCCTGGGAGAAGTGGGCTACTTGGTCTTGTTCTGAGAGCCTTTCCTCCATGGTCTTTGCCTTGCAGAACTGAGTCCCTCTTTGGAAGGTTCTGAGACTTTCTTTCCCCGTGCCTCCCTTGGGCCCAGGACACCAGCCCTTGGCAAGTGCTCAGGAGGGTGGACTCAGGGGCTCTAGGAGGCAGCCTTGCCATCCCCAGTGTGATCCAGAAAGAGAGGCCAGAGTCCTGATGAAGTCAGCTTGGCAAGTTTATTGAAAGCCCAGGAACACAAAGAGCAGCACGAACAGGCAGCGCCCCACCCCCACGTCTCCCTGGAGCTCACAGACACAAGCCCTGTGGCGGCCAGTGCGGGGCCTCACCCCACACAGGGCAGGACGCCCCGAGTGCTGCCGAGCCCACCTCTCCACCCGCAGCCACCCAGCTCATGGACTCCCAACAGCCCAGGAAGAGAAACACCAGGACATAAACCACAGGAGGAAGAACCACTCTGGGTGCCTTATGGGTCCCTGGGCCGCCAAAGACTGTGGGTCTTTCTGGGCCAGGAAGAGAAGGAGAGAAGTGTCCCCAGGCAGGGAAGGCAAGAGGCAGGAAGCAAGAGTTGGGACTCGCGCCCTGTGCAGTCCACACTGTACTCCAGCTCTACCAAAGCCGCAGGTGGCTCTGGGGCCCAAACACCGACTTTTGACTTTGAAGGTCCTTTTCTCCCCAGGGGCACTGTTTCTGGAATTGTGCTGGATCTGCATTTCCCTGGGAAATGGAGAGTGAGGCGTGAACCCGAGGAAGGAAATTGGAAATCAGAGAGAAGCCAGTCTGGCTGTAGCTGTGGATAGGGTGTCTACACAGCGAAAAAACCCTTCAGGAGGGGCCTGACAAGGCTCAGCTGCCCCAGGGGACAGCTCAGGGTGGTGACTGGGCAGGAGAGGTGGCTGGAGAAGCAGGGGATGTCGAGTTGGTTCTCCGGGCAGTGGCCGTGGTCTGGGGCTCGGCTTAGTACACGGTCCTGCGAGAGGTGGTAGTGGACGAGAAGCGCACACTGGAGCTGCGGTTACTGCGGCCACCACTGCAGCTGCTGAAGCCACCCTCAGTGGGCAGAGGGCAGGGGACGCTGGGGGCGCAGGTCTCACCCACCAGCACGGAGCCGCCCCTGGTGCCGGCACTCAGCAGGTCCCCGCCTGTCAGGCTGCCCCGAGCCCCGCCCAGGCTGGAGCTGCAGGAAGTCAGGACTCCTCCCGCGGTGTGGATGCTGCTGCTGCCAGAGAAGGCGACCCCGCTGCGGGAGAGGGTGGAGCCGGCGACCAAGGGCTCAGGTCCGCACACCACGCCACCCCGGGTGCTGCTCACAGCTGTGGAGAATAAACCCTTAGTGAGGCTGACTCCAGGAGTCAGGGTCCATTTTCCCCTCTCTTGTCTGGGTGGCCCAAAGGCTGATGCACTAAAATCAAACGTCCAGGTCAAAGTGGGAGAATTCTGGCAATTCTCCTGGATGTTCGCATGGGCCCATCTGCTGACTATCATCCAGTCCAAGTTGGTGGGGTGGTGGGATGAAGGGAGGAGGGAGGTGGGGGTGGGGGTGGGGTGGGCTGGATATCCAGGCCCTGGAGCAGTAGCCTCCATGAAGCTGTGACCTTTTCTCTTCCATTAGACTGGGCCCCAGGTGCATCCCCACATTTCCCACCATCACACAAGAAACCCTGCCAACATTAGTTCCTTGTCAGCTCTGGACACACCTCCATGCCCCTGGACTTGAACCCAGCTAACTCCTGCATAGACCAGCCCCGGCCTGTCACTGCACAGTCTTTTCTGTCCTCTCCTCTCACCAGAGTCTTTGCTACCACCTGATCTCCATTGGAACTTGACTTCCTGCAGAGGGCCGTTGCTTGCTGCCACTTCCCTGCTTCAGGGGCACTCTCCTCCTGGAGGGGTAGCTCCGACCATCTGTCTGACCTACCCAGATTAGCACTCGGTCCCACCACGCCTCTGTGTACACTCATGTTTTGGAGTCAGAAATCTGGGTTTGGATTTTGCCTAGTCTTGTGACTTCCGGCAAATCACACCTGGTATATCAATGCCTGCTCCTCCTCCCGGGGGTCCTTTCACAAGTAGGGTGGCAGTGGTTAGGACTCACCTTTGCAAGAAGATTGAAACTCTAGAGATCAGGGACTGGCCTAGAGCTACCCTTTAGTGCCCTGCTCAGTGTCCTGTACACCGTGGGCACAACCAGTACTTCGGTTTATTTGGCAGGAGGGAGAACTTCCACTCAGCTTGTCCCATCCCTGCCATCAGAGAATGACAGACCTCTATGCCACAGGCCCTTCCATTCCTTCTGTCTTTGCGATGGTTCCCTTGAAGGACAAGGCCACTCAAGGCAAAAGGGCTAAGTCTCTTCTGGAACCCTTTCCCACCTTGACGACCCTGCAAGCCTTTGTCAATGCTTTGCTCTGGGGAAGGCAGACTCCAAGAGATTTTGGACCTCAGCTGAAGGCATGCTCCCCGTCTAAGGGTCAGATGGCTCCTGCTCCCCTGATTGTCTTGGTCATAGCCAAGGAGCTTCTAGGGAGCCCTCCCTGTGAGCCCAAGTTTAAAGGAAATTTGGAGAGAGAAACGTGAAGAGGGAAAGGCTGAATTTACTTACATATGTTCACTGGGCCAACACCTTCACAGATGCTGGAGAGAGAAAGGAACGAATCAGTTCACAGGCACTGAAAGCTATTTGTTGTGAAAAGTGCTTTCTTCTTGTCTGAGTGGACCAGGGGACACTTGGCTCTCACTCCCGGATGTACATGCCTCTGGGGAGCTTTGAAAAACCTGAAGTCTAGCACCAAACTATTTTTTTGGTACCAGGGATTGAATACAGGTGCTCTTAGCCACTGAGCCACATCCCCAGCTCCCCGCAACACCTTTTAGTATTTTATTCAGAGACAGGGTCTCACTGAGTGGCTTAGGACCTTGCAAAGTTGCTGAGGCTGGCTTTGAACTTGTGATCCTCCTGCCTCAGCCTCCCAAGCTACTGGGATTACAGGCATGCGCCACTGCTCCTAGCTTATCCCCAAATTATTGAATTAAAAATATCTGAGGAAATGTTATTATTTTTAACCAACCAACCAACCCAGCAAACTCATCAGACACTGTGCAGCTTTATAAACTTCACATATGAGATCTCAGATCTAGAGCTACCTTCTAATCCCTAGATGAGGACAACGGACTGATGTTTGCAGGAAATGTGTTGTCACCTCTAGGAGCTGCTTACTTCAGCAGTCCTTCCCCTGGCCACCACCCCTTACGTGGGTAACCTTTCTAGATGCCTATGTCTGACCTCTTCCGCTTCCCAGAGCACTCACCGGATCTCCTCGCCCTCCAGCAGCCTCCTGTAGGTGGCGATCTCGATGTCCAGGCCCAGCTTGGCGTTCATGAGCTCCTGGTACTCGCGCAGCTGCCGCGCCATGTCCTGCTTGGCCTGCTGCAGGGCGCCCTCCAGATCTGCCAGCTTGCATTTGGCATCATTGAGGGCCGCCTCGCCCTGCTGCTCCGCCTCAGCCACCGCTTCCTCCAGCTTGACACGCTACAGAGGGTAGTTTGCAGTTGGGCTTTGACAGGGGCCCAGAGGTCCCCGAGCAGGGTTAGAAACGCTGCCCACTGCTGATGGGGATGTAGCCTGGGGCCAAGCCAGGGATGGAACCTCGGGTTGCTGCTTTCCTAGGGATGGTGACCCTGTAGTTTGCTGTCACCAGGGGTGGAGAACTGTTTTCCCTCCCTTTCCATCCACACTGACTTTATTTACCCTTCCTGATTTTTGCTGTCCATGGGATCCAGAGAATCCGCCTGTTCTTTCTACCCTCTCCCCCTCTCTGAGACTGTCCCAGGTTTTTTCTCCTACATGAGAGGCTCTCCCCTTCTTCCCTATGTTCCTCCTCCAGGAAGTCTTCCAGCACCAAGCCTCCATTCCTGTGTTTCTGGGTCCTGGTGGGTTTCTGACTTCATCAGATTTGGGGCTCCCCAAAGCCAGGGGCCCTACCTCTCCACCCTCTGTGGCTTTCTCTCGTTTCTTTCACCCACCTGAGCCTTGGCATGCTCAATCTCTGCTTTCAACCTCTGGATCAGCCGGCTCAGTTCATTGATCTCGTCCCTGGTGTGGCGTAGGTTGTCACAGTGTTGGCCAGCTGTCACACGCATCTCCTCGTACTGGGAGCAGAAGGGAGTGTTTTGAAGTTTCGAAGGTCAGATCAAGACCACAGTCCTCACTAAGTTGGGAGCTCCAGACCTTCCCTGGCCCTACTCCATTGTAAGGAGCCCCCCACCACTCACAAGGCTAGCCCCACCGCTTCCCCAGTCGCTCCTTGCCCACCTTAGTCTGGTACCAGGCCTCGGCATCAGCGCGGCTGCGCCTGGCCACCTCCTCATATTGGGCCTTGACTTCGGCGATGATCCCATCGAGGTTCAGGTCGCGGCTGTTGTCCATCTTCACGATGACTGATGTCTCTGAGATGTGAGACTGCAGCAACTGGATTTCCTGTGTTGGAGGAGCAGCAGACAGATGGGCTCAGAGTCCCATCAGTGGCTCAGACTCTGCCACAGAGTCCCCAGGATATGGCATCAGGGGTAAAAAAAAATGCTAATTGGTTTAGGACACATCAAACCGGGGGCAAGGGAAAAGACGTGTCTGAGAACCATTTCAGTTTGGCTCTAGAACCCTTGCCACCTGCTTGGAGATAGCCCTTCAACAATCTCCCTTGCTTAGGTTTTAGATATTAAAGCCATGTTGTCCAGGGACTTGGTAGGAGCAACAGGAGCCACGCTAGGGTTTAAACTTTTCTTGGTTCATTCAAAAAGTGACTGTGGTCACAGTCCATTGAGAGCTGCCAATATTTTGACACATGGCATCCCAAGTCTCAGAAGCAGGAGGCTGGAGCTGGCAAGCAAGGCCAGGCCTCCTGGGGAGTGTTCACTCAGAGCTAGAAACTCAGCTCTGTCTGGGTCTGCTCCAGACCAGACAGATCACTCGTGAAGCAAAAGATAGCTAGTTAGTTTGGCTAACTGGGTCACAAACAATTTTTCTTACATCTCCTGGAAAATCAGTTTTCCAGAGTCATCTGGTTGGTAGATAGGAAGTGACATTCCTATATCCCTGTCCTTAACTTGGCTGATGGAGATTTGGATCGTACATGCTAGGAGGCCATTCGTAGGCCAGAACCAGGCTGCTGGGAAGCCCGCTTTCTCGGCCTGCTCCACTTGCAGATCCATTGACAGAGCACATAGATTTCGGTGGTAGCAAAGATGTATGATACCAATGTTTGAAAACATGCCAGCTTAGGCTAAACCATTAGGGAGTCGAGGACTGATGCTCGTGGATGCCTTAGAGATGAGTCTCACCTCCATGTACAGGGTTTTAAGGAAGTCAATTTCTTGAGTTAGGGTGTCCACGTTGGCTTCTAGATCAGATTTATTCAAGAAAGCTGTGTCCACATCCTGCATAGGAGAGAGAAGGATAAGATACTCGTTACCTGTGTGCTGCTTACCCTTCCCTCCTAGGCATGTTTTCAGATGGGTGGAAGATGTGGTCAGTTCCCACAGGACCAAGTTCCACAGCCTTTTGGAATGGGTGGAATGTCACTGAGTGGGAGTGACTATGGCTCTTCTCCTCACTATGATGTGAGATCTCCCAAAGCGGCTGCTGCAAATTCTCCAGTGCTCATTTGACAGTCAGGAAAATCTAGATAATTAAGAGGTCATCCTTTTATACCTCAGATCCAAGTAACCCAATGAAGTGATTTGAGGTCAAATCAAAATTCTAAAGGGAACCTGATGCGATCTTTGGGGTTCTGGGTTCTGCTGTCTTTGTATGCGTGTCCCTGACTCCATGGACTGACTGGGCTGTTGCTGGGGCTTCTCGAGAATATTTGCCCTCTGGAGGAGAAGTTTGTCTGGGTTTGTTGCTCTTTACCTTCTTCAGAGCCACGAACTCGTTCTCAGCATTGGCTCGGAATCCCACCTCCTCTTCATACCTGGGGTGATAAAGACGAAGGGGTTTAGATCTCACTTCTATCTCTTCCTCCCCCTTCACCCCTGACCGTCCCCAATGCTGTCCCCAGGCTGTGTATTGCAGTCAAACAACTCCCACCCTCCCAGCGACCCTCCTCAGCTGGGCTGCTGCTTCGGGGAGCAGCCTGTGCCTGGCATTGGCGTGTGCAGTGCGGACTCCACTCACTTCTTCTTGAAACCCTCGAGGACATCCTGCATGTGGTTCCTCTCAGCCTGCAGCCGGGCCTGGTCATTAACCAGTGTCTCCAGCTGCCTCCGCAGGTTGGAGATGTAGTTCTCGAAGAGAGGTTCTAGGTTGCTCCTGGCGCATTTCTGCTCTTGGAGGAAGCTCCACTTGGTTTCTAGGAGCTTGTTCTGTTGCTCCAGGAACCGTACCTAGATACAAAGGGGCAAAGAAATGAAGTGTTTGATCGGGTCCCCACGTGTTGGCCAGTTCTTTAGATGGCTGGCAATGACACTCCATTCCATGTTAACAGCGTTGTCTCCTTAGTTGACTTTTATTCTTCCTCCAACGCAAGTGACACTGGAAGGGCATGTCTTCGACGCCCTCGTATGCTCAGCCAGTCTTGGCTACAAATAGAGGTGTTTCAGTACCATCCTCTCTTCTACCCCCTAAGAAAGATGTAAGCCAATTCACAGGAAGGTGGAAAGGCTGATTCTGCTTCAGCTGGGATTTGTCTCTATCTGAAAACAGATGCCAGCCATTCCTGGCAGAGCATGTGTTGCAGAGGAAAGTACATTTGGGGTGGACATGGTACTAGGAGGCGGGATTCTGGGACTGTAAGCCACACCTACCACCTCAGCTATTCCATCCACTGAGATTTGCAGAGCTGGAGGAGGATGCACAACTCCCACCCCGATGTTAGAGATGGGGGTTCCCTTCCATTTTCAAACACAGCTCAAGCTTCCTCCTGCATGTAGTAGGTCAGATATTTGGTCTACATCACTGTTCCTCTGCATCAGCTTAAGGTCAGTGACTACCAGTGTTGCAACCTGTATTTCCCTCAACCTAGACAACCTGGCCATATGTTTATAGGAAGAAGCATTTTTTTCTTTATATGTGAAAATTGTTCAATTCGTTCTCAACTTTTCTAAACCTGTACAGATGAGGCCACCCAGCTTCAGAAACTAAAATCTCATTAAGGATATAACGATCTCAAAGGATCAAACCTTTTGAACTTACAACACCCAACACCTGGCTGAGGTCCTAGTGCTTCCAGCCTGTGGGGAGACATTTCTAAGTGACCACATAGTAGGTCTCATTTTTCCCGGATGCCCTCAGCTTCCCTCAGCTGTCCCTCCTTCCTCCAGAAGACATTATCAGGCCTTAGCCTGTGTCACCATGTAGCAGTTTCTCTGGTTCCTCAACAGAACCTCTCAGAAGTCATACTTCAATGTTTTGGTAGACACCCAAAGGCTCTGGGGTCAAAGGTGATGTCCAGAGCTGGACTAGTTCTTTTCAAGAGAAAGAGCTCCCCAAGGCACTTCAGCCCTCACCATCCCAGACCCAGAGATTCGGCCATCTTAGCTACCTTGTCGATGAAGGAGGCGAACTTGTTGTTGAGGGTCTTGATCTGCTCCTTCTCATCCTTCTTCACCCTCTGGGCATTGGGGTCAATCTCCAGGTTGAGGGGTGTCAGCAGACTCTGGTTAACAGTCACAGCTGTGATAGATGGGGCTACTGGGCCTCCAATTCCTCCGACTCTGTAGCCAAAGCCAGGGCCGCTGAAACCATAGCCAAGGCCACCGCCAAATCCAAAACCCAGACCAACACCACTGCAGGCCCTAAACCCCAGACCAACACCATTCCTGTCACCAAAGCCGACTCCAAAGCGGGTGGAATGAGGGCCTGCAGTTGCTATCCGGGGTGCACAAGATCCAAAGTTGATGACACTCCGACTACCAAAGGTGCCAAGGCCCCGGAGACCAGGCCCATTCCTGCAGGAGACAGTGCTGGCCCGAAAGTGGCTCAGGTTCTGGGGGGTCACCGCTGAGAAAGAGCTGAAGCTGCCCATCCTGTACCCAGAGCTGACTCTGTAGGAGCGACAAGACATGGCGGCCGCCTGGGTGAGAGCCAAGGAACGATTGCAGAGTGGGGCGAGTGGAGTGGGGAGTCCCTTTGAGGCTAGTGGGTCCCTTTCACCCCTTTTATGTGTGTGGGGATCTGAGGATGGGCCCCATAAAAACGCAAAAAGCCATTTGAAGGCATTTATGAGCTTGGGTTGTTAGCAGAAACTCTTCATGCCTATAACCTCTTAACAATGAGCTAACTCAGACACACCTATTCTCATCAGGATGAGGACTGTAACATCAGACCCATAAATATTAAAAACACATAAACACATAAACATTATAGTCCTATTTTTCTCCATAAGTCCACCACAATTGCCATTATGGGGACATTAATTTGCTTTGGTTATAAATTCAGAGGTTTTTCCACTGCCAGTGTGGCTAACCACCAGAAGGTTAGGATGCTAACAGTCACGGCCGGAGGCTCACGAGGGCTGCATCTGTGCAGACATAGCCCCCTAGACAGGCGAGCAGGTGTGCAAAGGAGGGAGACGAGGTCTGTGTAGCTCCAAATAAGAAATGATAGCAAGAGAACATAGTTTTTTGCATCTCTGTGGATATGTTGAATAAACAAAAAACTTTTGCAGGGTTTTATCTCTTCTCCATGATTAGGGTTGGCTGTTTATGTAAAAGTTAAATCTACAGTTGAGTTCGTTTGGGTCATGTGGACACTGACCTGATTTGAGATGCTCGAAGGAGATTTGTTCATTCAACAATTGAGAGCCTACCCTGTGCCAGGCAGTGTGGGTCTGTGTGTAAAGTGAACCCCAAGGTTTGGAGCTCCTCAGTATACCATAGGGCTGATGTACGGTCCTGTCCACGCAGGTCCCTTATTATTGATGAATGTTTGACTAGGGTACAGAGATGCAAAACAGTAATCATCTGGGTAGAAAATGAAAAGTTCTAAGCAGCTGGGTATGGTGATTGCCCACAATGTTGGACCCTGAAGCAGGTTGATGTTCACCTTTTACATTCTCTTATTGTGACGTGGTTCCTCGTTGTCCTGTGCCTGGGAGAACTTGTTTTTGGATGCTTGAGATTCTTTGAGAAGCTTGGGATTCTACTAAGAAGGGGATATGTGCCCTGGACTGGAGGTATCCAGCTCAGGTGTGCACTATTTTTTGTAGATTCAGGTATCAGCTTTGTATCTAGGAGGAAGAAAAAGCAGGAAAATAAACAGTAAGTCAAGTTCCCAGTGGCTCTGTGTCACTGAGTTCAGTGCTGTTCTGGGCCTCCTTCTCCCTCGACTCAGCCATATTTGACCTACTCAGCTCCTCCGTTCCCTTGCTGTTCGTTCTTCTTTTCATGTCTAAGCACCACCTTCTCCCAATTTTTGTTTTAGTTTTCTTAACCAGGTCTTCCTCATGTCCCCAACCTCTACACATCACAGTGTGCTTGGGCTCAGTCCCATGCCTTTTCTCATCTTTGCCTACACCTTGGTGACATCAGACAGACTCATGACTTTAAGTATTTTGTGCATCAGCGACTGCCAAGGCAGGACTCTGCTCTGGACCTCCCCACACAAATGTTTTAATGGATATCTCCTTTTGGATATCAGACAGGAAAATCAAACCTAGTGTGTTCCAAGATGTCCCCGAATCATTTCTACTAAATACTGTCTACTTCCATCCTCACTTTGCAGCAGCTCAGACCAAACATCTTGGAGTCGTCCTTTTCCCCTGTTTTTTTGCCATAACCCTCCTTCCATCCTTTAGCAAATCTAACTTCAAAATATAACTGGACTCTGACTATTTCTTGCCACGCCCACTGCTAGGTTCAAGACTGTCGCTCCTCACTGGCTCCATCCTACCCTCCCAGCTAGTCTCCCTGCTTCCTTGTCTGCTCCTTCAGACTTTTCTCAACACCATGGTCAGGGGGATCCTTCAAAAACCTGTTAGACCATATCATTTCTGTGCTCAGAGCCAAAGCCACAGAAGATTCTCCAGTGCACCTCCCATTCCTGACCTTCCTACTGCTCACTCGGCTCCAGCCACTCTGACCTCTGGCTTCTCCATCAAACAGGCAGAAACATGCCTACCTTAGACATTTACCCACTTGCTGGTTTCACTGCTGCAACATTTCCTCTCAAATAGCTCCTCAGTCATGTCCCTCAACTCTTCCAGGTCATCGATCAAATTTACCTTCTTCCCTCCATCCAAGCTCCTGGTTCTTCTTTCCTGAGCACTTCTCGCCATCTGAGGTTGTCTCCGCCACAGAATTGCCTTCCACCATCTATCTATCTGCCCTGGATGGAGCATACATTCTAAGAAGGGGGACTGTCGTGGGTTTTGTTCTCCTGGGTGTCCCCAGTGCTTGGTAGAGTGGGGGCATGTGACAGGCATGCTATCTAGTTTTGCTGAATGAATAAACACACTGCAGAGGTTAAAATCAGGAGGGAAAAGGAGAGAGGAGAGCAGGGAGCATAAAGAAGAGGAATTTGGGCATTTGGTTTTGCAGATATTTCAAAAGAGGAGTCTCCAGACTTCAAAGTGAACAGGAATAGCCCTGGAGATGCTGGTGGTGCAAAAACCCAAGAGCTCACAGAAGGACTAGTCCAGCTTGCTCTCCAGGCCCTGCTTTTTGGGGTTTGAGTCTGCTTGGAAGAAATAACACCTCACTCCTCCAAGAATAGGCAAGGGTTCCAGGAGATTGGGAAGGGAGCCAGAGGACCCCCCCACTGGAGGTGAAATGGGGAGGGGAGGAGATGGATGGCATAGGGGACACTGGCAAGGACAGAGAACTTGATAGAGACGTTGGAGTCAGATGGACCTAGGTTCACTCCAGTTTTGCCACCTGCTGATCTGGGACAGCAATGGGCTGAGGGGAAGACGGTGGCAGCATCCCACTTCAGGTGGGAGGTGGGTATAGGCAGTAAGGGCCGCTTGTCTGTAGAGAACTTAAAACAGTAATGCGAGCACCTAAAAGTCTGTCTGCTTTTTATTGTCATCATGCCCTGGCTATTCGAAATAATGCCTCCATGGCATATCAGTGATCTTGGGGGGCAGTATTTGACTTTTCTGAGCCTCAGTTTCCTCATGTGTGATATGGAGTTAGATCTGCTTCCCCACGTTCCAGGGATTTCACTTGAACACATCTGGGATGCGCATTGTCAAGGCCTTCCCGAGATCCATTGCTTTCCCTTGCTCTCCCTCCTCCTTTCCCTCCTCCATTGTCCTCTCTGTCCTTTCCTCTCCCTTTGGCCCAAACTTCCCTCCACATCCCATCAGTCCTCGCTATTCCTGTCCTGTGACCCACACCCCTCCTGTGGCTCATTATCCCATTAGGCATTCCTGGGCTGTCCCGAGCCTCAGCTTCCTTGAACCCTGAGCAGGCCGGGTGGGGTGGGGGTGACTGGGACCAGCCAAGCATAACCCTGTCACCATCAGCACTTTATAGTCCTGAGGTATCATTTCACCAGATGATGCATAACACAACACTCAGACATTTCAAGGGGGTGGCAGGTAGAGAGTGGGGAGGAGTTGTCCTGGCAACTCTGGGCTGGAGGTTTGGCTGCTGTGACAGTTTCTTCTTGCTGTCGTCAGTCCACCCGAATGTAATCCTGGAGATCTGACTGCGCCCAGCTGCAGCTCCTCAGCTGTGTCACTGGCCGACTGCTGGGTCATCATGATGCTATCTGTGGAGGAGGGAGGCGGACTGAGTGGCAGGGGAGGGGACCCACTGCTGGTTGGCTAAGCAGGGTCTGGGAACCCTGGGCCAGCGGAATGGCAGGGTGTGTGTGCTGGGTGGGGGGATGAGAAGGGAAGTCCAGGTGCTGAGCAGGCTTTGGAAGTGCCGCCTTCTGAGTGCTTCCGTTTAGCCCCAGGATGAGTTTGTGCTGGAGAGAGGCACTGGCTGGGGAGCTTCTTTCTCACGCTGAGACCTGTCCCTGCTGGGAAAGCACACTGGGAGTCCCCTGCAGAGGGAGCTGGGGTGGGCGGGGAGGCTGAGTTCACCCTTGCCCATACCTCCACCTCTGCCCGCTCAGACTGATGACCACTTGCCTGGAACCCAAACATCTCCCTTGGGGAGATAAAGTGCCCCCTCTTATTGGGTGCCCCATCCTGCAGGAAGGATGAGGTTTTCAGGATTAATACACATTCCTCACATTAAGTGCCACCTGGTCAGAGGGAAAATGTTCCTGGTAGGTGTGGTTGTTTCAACAAACCTTCACTGAGTGCTCCTGTGTGCCCAGCATTGTACCTAGGTGCTGGGATGGCGGGGGAAACCTTCTTTCTGCTATCAGATCCAGTGACCCTGGGTCACTGTGCCATTTAGGAAGTCATTGTCCCTGATCCAAGCTTCTGCCAAGATTCTTTCTGTGTGCTCAGTAACCCCACTGGAGAAAGGCAGCAGTTAGGGAGCTTGGGGCCACAGTGAGGAAGGGACCATTTGGGGCAGAGGCAGTGGGCACCTGGGGATGTGCCATCGGATCAGGTCAGGGACTGTGGGACAGGAGAGGTTCCAGGTGAGTATTAGAGAGCCAGGGGAGGATGAGGGACAAGGAAATGGAGACATTCTGGGAAGACAGACAGAAACAAGGAGATCCATCTTGGTCCTTCCACCACCCCCGACCTGGCTGTTCCCCAGGCTGTCCTCTCAGGCTCTCTGCATGGGGTTGAAATTTGGATTCTCCAGGCAAAGTCAAATGTAGTGAAGCTCTGGTTTGCTGTAGACAGTTCTTAATCTGCTCCCACAGCGGGTTCCTTTTGTGTTCCAGCACCCAGGGAGCTGACCCAGAGTGTAAGGAAGATCAGGAGGTGTTTATGGAGTTGAATGGAATGAGAACACTGGGGCACCACCAGGAGGCGCTTTTGTCCTGTCTGCTTTGAGTCACCTCCTCCCCAGGTGAGGGAGGGAGAATGGGTTGCAGCCAGACACCAGGAATCTGGGAGTCCTTGGAATATCCTACAGGGGGCTGCCCAGGAGGCTGAGCTTGTGTCCAGGCCTGAGCATGGGCGCCCACTGCCGGGATGAGTGGTGCTTAGTACATGGTTCTAGATGGCCTCCCCCTCAAAGGCCCAGCTCCCCTGGAACCAAAGTGTCAAAGGGATGGCAGCCAGGCCAGAGGCCCCTCTGGGTGGGCGAGGGATCATTTTAATTTTTACTAAGCTCGAACATCTAAAGGGGGCGTCCCCTGAGCCTCAGGGAGTCATCTGTGAGATAGAGGTGCCTAGTCTCGTTGGAATCTTGGGGTGACTCTTCCAGAGTATTTCTGTTTTTAGAGCTGAATTTTTATTGGCTGGGAGCTCAGCTGGCTTCAGGGCCAGGTCCAGAGTGACAAGGATGCAAGTGAAACTGAGGCTCCCAAGGCCCACCATCCCCACCGTCCTTTCCCCATACAAGGAATACACCTCTGGAATCACAGGCTCTGCTGGGCCCTGGCAGGTGTCCTTCCACCGGAAGCTCCCACTGGCTTCCTTCCCCTCACCATCCTGCTGGCCTGCAGGATTCAGGCTTACCTGCTTCTTGCTGCTTTTCCTGGGGAGCTTCTGGAGTCCTGGGACTCAAGAGGGGACCCTCAGTTGTGCCTCCCGTGTCCCTCTGCTCTGCCACCTTCACAACAGTCCTTGCAGCTGGAATTTCACCTTCCAGTGCGTATTCCTGCTGAGCTGTACGTTCCATGGTCTTGGGTCAGTCGCCTTTTAAATAAAACAGCCTCATGGAGCTGCTATGCTCATTTATAATGTACAATTCCATGGGCTTAGTCTATCCACAGATATGTGTAACCATCACTACAGTTGATTTAGAACATTTTCATCACCAAAAAAACCATAAAAAGTAAATTTTAGCTATCCCCCCAGCTGCCATCGCCCTTTCCCACCAGCTCTAAGCAGCTGCCACTCGGCTTTCTCTTTCTCTAGATTTCCCTGTTCTGGACTTCTACTGCATTTATTATGTGGATGGAATCAAATAATAGGTGGTCTTTCGTGTCTAGTGTCTATCACTTTGTAAAATGTTTCAGAGTTCACCTATGTTGTGGCAGATATAAGTATTCCATTCTTTTTTACGACCAAGATAATATTCCATTGTATGGATACAAATCACATATTGTTCATCCATTTCATTCATCTGTTGATGGGCACTTGGGTTGTTTCCACCTCTTGGCTACTTTGAATCATGTTGCAAGTTTGTGCGGATGTGTATTTTCATTTCTCTTGCCATTTACCTAGGAAGTGAATCGCTGGGTCATATGGTAACTCCATGTTCAAGATTTGGAGGAACGACTAGTCTGTTCTCCATAGTGGTTGCACCATTTTACATTCCCTATGGTGGGCCCTGGGGGCTGGGCCTGCCGTACCTACGGGGCTGTCTCGTTCACCATTGTGATGCCAGCCACTGCATGGCCTGAGCCAAGCGTGTGCTTGACAAATACACATTGTGTGACTGAACACGCAGCCCTAGAATCCGCACCTTCAGGTTTCCTGTCAAATTCTGGCCTTGCAGTCTCCCCTGGGAGCCTCTCTCTGACCCTCTTTTCTGCATAATCATTCGTTGCTTCTTGCTGCTCTCATACTTTTTAGCATCATTATTTATGACTCCTCGATGAGGCTGAGAGTCCCTCCAGGGGTGAGGGTGTTTTTGTCATCTCTGTATCATGGCCTCTAAAGCAGGGCTTGGCACAGGGTGGGTGCTCTGTGGCTGTGGAGGGAGGGCTTCTTCCCAGCTCTCAGGAGGGGGAGGGAGCCCCAGAGGAGGGGCTGTCTCAGGGGTCACTGAAGCAACAGGGAAGGGCACTGGGGCCTCGCAGAGGGCAGAACCGCTGCCATTGAATCTTGTCTCCAGGTCTCAGGGTTTTCTAAGGGAAGAGGAGGTTGGAGAGTCCTGGGCTTCCTTCCTTGCTGGGCTGCTTTCCCCAGGCCACGACTGTGCAGGCCCTGGGAACGGTCCAGAACAGGGAATAGAGCCCAGGGTTTGGGTGCTGCTAAGTCTAGACATGATAGGGAGCCCCATGGGTTTTCTACAGATTGTATGCAGGGTCCCAGGTGGTGAGGAGGCCTCTGTGCAACACGGTTGCTGTTTTAACACCGCAAGTCACATGCAAACTAGTGGGGTGTGATGTGCGGGTGTTAGGTACGAATTACACGGACCCATATTTATTCCAAAGGCCACTTGCAAATCAAGTATGTTGTTTTCCCATTGGTAGAAAAGCTTTCATTTCCATTCCCAAGCTTCCAGTCCCCAATGACAGCTTCTGATTCCCTTCAGCCTTATCTCACTCCCCTCACAGAACACGGTGAGCAATCCTGATTCTCAAAGTGTGAACAAAGTCAGTTTATTGGGAACAGAGAGCCCAGAAGCTTGGGGCAGAGAACTTGGATCCCATGTGGGCAGGGCTCCTAGAAGGTGGGTCAGTCAGGCACCTCCTCCTCCCTCTCCCAGTCTCTACACTAGAGCCTGCAAGTGGTTGGGGCAGCCCCACAGAACTGTCATGGGGACCGTTCACATAGACCCAAAGCCCAAGGCTAGAGGAGCTAAAGGAGGAAGCAGGAGTTGGAGGTTATGTACAGAAGGCGGGCTGGGGGGGAAGGGCTTGATCCCATTGAGTAAATAGTGTCAGTTCTTGATCGTCCATCTGTCCAGTAACTATTTCAGGTCTTCTTACCCTTGGTTTTAGGCATTTCCCACCATCCCCTGCCAATGTGAGCTCAGGCAACAGACTCATTTGCGTAGTTTGAATTCAACACTCTTGTGCAAGTTAAGCTACTGCCCAAAGACTTGTTTCTGAGTCTCTGTGCTGGCAGGACATTGGCAGATCCTGAATGATTTGGACTCTTGGCACTCGGCTTTGGAATTCGGAATGGGATTTGGGGGTGTCTCCTTTTGACACCTTTTGCATGTTTCAGGAGGGCGCTAAAAGAAGTTTACTTTTCATAGGTGCATGAGAGCCAGAGGGAAGGGAGGTGGGGAGGCTTATGTGGGGTCTTGTGATGTGCCCATTTGGTTTTATCTGGAAATGAAATGGTTAGGGCTACTGCCATTCCTGGGTTTTCTGTTGCTAGTTCCAGGGGACAGGAGAAATGCATCCTCTTTCTCTGCAACCCACCTCACCCCAAGTCCCAGCTCAGATTTTGCACCCAGCTACATGAAAGATGGCTCTTGAAAATAAAGATGGACTTGAGGGTCAGCTCAGCCCCAAGTGGAAATCCCAGGGTGACTCTGGAGTCAGTACAGGAAAGGCAGAGTTTTGGAATAGCCTTTGGCCCTGTAGGGGTTCAACAGCCGGAGGAGCCCTGTCCCCTAGGTTGGGGGGACAGTGCTAACACTAGTGGCCGCAGGAGTTAGCCCCAGCTGCCAGTTTCATGTTGGAGCTCCGCCCACTCCCGCAGCCCAGGAGCCCCTGGGACTCGCAGGGGATGTAGAGTTCCCCGGTGCCCACCACGCTGCAGCCCCCGCTGCTCCTGAGGACACCTGTGCTTCCCGTGCAGTACTCTGTCCTCAGCATGGGTGTGCTGACCACACAGGGCTCGTACAGGATGGCGCCTTTGGAACTGCTCACCGCTGTGGGAACAGGAAGCGATGCTCAGGCCCCACCCTGCGTGCCTCTGAGGGAGCTTCCCTGAAACCTCTCAGCCAGGCCACGCCTCCCACCTGCTGCCACTCGCCTCCAAGAGCACCCCATTCCAGCTACCAACTTCTGTGTCCCCCACCCTAGCAACATCCAGTGCTTGGAGGTCCCCATGGGGTTCTCCCTCGTCCTCAGAGCCTTGACAAAGCCAGGCCCGATGTATGTTTCACCCCCTCTCAGTCTCTGCTTGTCTTCTCTCTCCATTTTGTGTCCACTTTAAACCCTGGCCCTCTAGCAAAGCAACCTCTTGTCTGCGTGGCTTCTTGGGGACTTTGAGACCATGCTGCGCATCTGTTCCTAGTTGTGACACCCAAAATATGGATAGGCCTGCCAGAGACCTTCTCCATTCAGCCAGGCCTCTTCGTCAGGTGGGGGATGCCCGAGAGGCCTGGGTGAAGTGGTGCCCACTTGTAGGTTGTGTTATCAACTCCCAAGACCAGGAGACCTGGGGCCATGGCTCATGTACTTACAGATATTCACAGGCCCGATGCCTTCACACAGCCTGGAGAGAGGAAGAAGAAGACAAGGTGACTGCCTCAGAAAGAATGCAGTGGGAGGGAGCTTGCCTACCATGTGTGATGCCCTGAGTTGCACCCCTAGTAACGCAAATTAAATAACAAAGGAAGAACCAGAGCAAGGCACTCTCGGTGGGACCTCCCCTTCTCTTGTCCTCATCATGCAGAGCATGTGGGTGGGCTGGGTGACACCAATTCCCACCCTGCCTTCCAGAGCTCACCTGTGCTCCTCGCCCTCCAGCAGGCGCCGGTAGGTGGCGATCTCGATGTCCAGGCCCAGCTTGGAGTTCATCACCTCCTGGTACTCCTTGAGCAGGCAGGCCATGTCCTGCTTGGCCTTCTGCAGGGCCTCCTCCAGCCCGGTCAGCTTGCACTTGGCGTCGCTCAGGGCCGCCTCGCCCCGCTGCTCTGCCTCGGCTATGGCGCCCTCGAGCTTGCAGCGCTGGGGGAGAGAGCATGGGGATGGCGTCACTGGGGGCCCCTGGATCCCTGAGCTGGGTGCTCAGAAAGACAGAGAACATGTGGTGACACCTTCCAGGTTTGAATTTGCTGTGGGCTTTACCTGGGATTGTGACACCTGGCTCTCCTGGGAATGGGGAATTGTTTTCTCTGGAAGACACCCCAGGGAGACCTGAGATTTCCTCTTAGATATGCTTAGCATCTGGGGGCGAGGGCGGGGGTAAGCTCTTATGGAAAGAACTTGCTTCATCACCAGCGAGGCGGCCAGTTTGGTTCCTCCTCCGTGGTGCTCGCAGGGAAGTTGGACCTGCCTCAGAACCTGCAGGGAAGTCAGCCTGTGCTGGGCTCCCACAGCCGAGGCCTTCCCCAGCCTCACCTGAGCTTTGACAGTCTCAATATCTTGCTGCAGCCTCTGGATCAGCTTGTTCATTTCCAGGATCTCGTTCTTGCGGTTGCGAAGGTTGTCACAGTGGTTGCCAGCTGTCAGCCTCAGCTCCTCGTACTGCCAGGACAGAGAAGTCAGAACTCTGGGCTCTCCACTGTGACATCTCCTGGTCCCTTTCTCACTGTTCCAGTCTTTTCTCCAGTGACTTCCTAGCTTGGGTGCTCTCTGGTTTCTGAGACTTGTCCTGCTTTCAATCCCTTTTTTCGTTTCTGACCAATTTTGATGTCCTTCCATGGGCTGCTCCTTATTTCCATCTCACCCCTCAGCCCTGGGCCTTCAGGCTTGTTAACTTACCCTCCAAGCTCCAAGATCCTCACCTCTCCTATCAGATCCCTTTGTCTCTGCCCCAGAGCCCTAGCCATCTGAGGACTTTCCCTTTTAGATGTCCCACTGGACCTTGGAAGGGGTTTCTGTGCTTAGCCTGGAATACTGACAGATCAACAACTCAAAACAATCAAAACCAAAATGCAAAGTTATGTCTTACCTTTAAAAACCTTGTCACTTTGCATTCAGTTTCTGAAGAGTAACTGTATACAGATCACATTTATATATTGTTTAAAAAAATTAGCCAACTTTAGATTTTCTGATGATGGATGGGAACATCTTTCATAAAAAGCACAAAACAAGGGTTGGGGTTCTAGCTCAGTGGTAGAGGGCTTGACGTGTGAAGCCCTGGCTTTGATCCCAGCACCATAAAGACAAACAAGCCAAAGAAAAACAAGAGATAAGCACAGTCAAGTTGGCTTTTTGGTTATTTGGCTACTGTGGGAAAATCTGCAGATGCCTAATAAATAGCCACTCTTCTCTCCTTAAATCAGAAGCCTGCTGGGCATGGTGGCACACACCTGTAATCCCAGTGGCTCGGGAGGCTGAGGCAGGAGGATCATGAGTTCAAAGCCAGCCTCAGCAAATTAATGAGGACCTAAGTAACTCAGTGAGACCCTGTCTAAGTAAAATACAAAATAGGGCTGGGGATGTGGCTCAGTGGTCAAGTGCCCCTGAGTTTAATCTCCGGTATCCCTGGAAAAAACCAAAACCCAAAACCAGAACCCTGTGAACCTAGATAGGAGAATATTTCTCAGCTTCTGAGCTATGAGGTCTACGGCCATTGCTGGGTAGGGATTTGTGGAGAGCTCTTTGAGTGGGAAATGACTTAACCGCCATGTTTTCTACCCTCTATTGTTCTCCTTCCTGGGGAGCATGAACATATAGCTATCCTGGGACATGAGGGAACATAAACGTGTTAAAATGGTAGAACGGAAAGCTAGAAGGAACCTGAGTCCCCAGCGATGCGATACTGGACAGTCTATTTTTGTACTCTGTCATGTGAGAAAAGAGTAAAAACTGAATTTAACTATATATTTTAAAATTTTGATTCTCTAAATACAATCTCTAACTCATAGGATTGTCTTTATGGTTCTGACAGGAGGATGGGAAAATGAGCGTGTGTCCCCTGAGCCCACCTGATGGGTGGCCCAGGAGCCAGCAGAGGAGGAGCCAGCAGGGTGAAGCTGGCCGTGGATGGGCCACAGACTAGTTGCCAGGACTGGCCCCAGGCCAGGGTTGGTTATTTCTGGTTACCACAGATCTTCAGAAGATAGGCAGAGTAGTACTTGAGGCACTAGCTGGGGCAGTCCCCTACTACCTTCAGTAAGCACTTCAAAGTGCTTGGCAGATGTGTGGCGACCCAGTCCCCAACCTGCCCGCCTGGAGCCAGGTCCCTCACAGCACACCAGGACCTCGCTCTCTTGCTCCAGGTCTCCTTCCTTCTGTTCCCTTCTCCAGTTCTCTGCTTGTTGGCATCTCCGCTTACTGGCAATGCCTCTGCCTTTTCAGGCTTCTATCTCCAACCCCTTGCATCTGCTGCTTGACCTTGGCAATCACCGCAAGTTCTCTGTCTTTCATGGTGGTTAGCTATACACTCTCCTGGCCCTAGAGCTGTCATCTCCTTGAGGACTGGGCTGGTCTCACTCTTGGTATCCTGGTGTCACCCAGCTCCTTCAGGTCATCTTTCCCTGGCCCCTGTCTAAGTCACCCTCCACAATGCTCCCTACCCTCTACCTTGAACTATTTCCTCCATACACAACCAACATAGGACCTCTGCATTTCATGGTTTTGTTCACTGTCTGTCCCTCACCTCTGCCTCTAAGAAGGAAAGGGACACGCAGGCCAGGGCTGCTGTCTGTTCTGTTCACTGCTGTATCTCAAGCGCCAAGCACGCCATGGATGCTCAACGAACAGTGGCATGAATCAGTGAGCGGACGCATGCACGGTGCCCTTCACGGACGGGGCAGTGACACTGAGATGATAGTATTTGTTAAATCAAATTGCCCTCAGGGACTCTCCTGCTCTCCCAGCAATCCCCTAATTACCGAGTCTGGGTCACCTTAATCACTGTTTCTGCTCTACATTAGTAACCACCCCATGCCACCAGCCTCCTCCCACGTCTCCAAGCCCAGAGTCCTCTTTGCCATCATTGCCAATTAGATTTATTGAAGGCTGCTTATAGGAGTACTTCTAGTGCGTCTGAAGGTAAATAAAGCTGGGCACTCTGGTGACAGGCCTGACCTGTCTGTGGGGTCCCTCCTACATACTCTGCAAGGACCTGGCCTGAGGCCTGGCAGGAACAATATGGGGGGATTTATGGGGTTTCCTGGCACTGTGGCATGGTCCAGCCCTAAATGCTCCTTCCTTCTGGGGGTCATCCCCTGACCCTCCTTATCTCCTCTCTCTTTTCCCTTCTCCCTCGCTTCTGCTCTTCCCTGTTCCCCAGCCCTGTTTTCTGTACCCCCAGCTCACCCGACACTGGTACCAAGCCTCTGCTTCAGCTTTGCTGCGGCTGGCAATGTCGTCATACTGGGCCTTGATCTCAGCAATGATGCCATCCACGTCCAGGTCGCGGCTGTTGTCCATCTTCACAATGACTGAGGTCTCTGAGATCTGAGACTGCAGCAGGAGGATCTCCTGGGGAGTGGGGGGCAGAGGAGTGAGCTCTGAGGATCAGGGGCAGGAAGGGGAGGCCTGCTCTGACCTCCCATGGCACAGCTGAACAGCACTCTGCTATAGCTGTTCCAGGCCTTCAGCCCTCAGTATCCTCCTTGCCCCTGTCCTGCAGTGACCCAAAGCTTTCCCAAGGGGCCCGAGAGCCTAGAATCTAGATGATCCAGCTTCTGAGAGTCTCACTCCCTGAGCTCCAACTATCCCCTGGGGATCACTTCCAGGGACCCACTGGGCAGTAGCCTTCTTACCCGGCTGGTCCCTGACCAGCCACCTAGAAAGCAGCATAGCTGCAGGTACCTCCTCAAACAGGCCTTTCATGAAGTTGATCTCCTGTTCTAGAGCCTCCACGTTGGTCTCCAGGTCGGCCTTCATCAGGAAGGCCGTGTCCACATCCTGCAGCAGAACAGTGACAGAATCATGACCCGAAGCTGGGGGCGTAAGGGAACCATGACCTCCACCAGCCAGATACCTCCCAGGCTAGCTGGCAGCAGGTGGCAGGTGTGGGGCCCACCTTCCCTCAAGGAGGCCATGTGGAAATGAAGGGTGGAACCAAGGTGGAAGGGAGGGTCCCCAGCTCTGGGACCCCCATGTCTGGACCCAACCCCCTGAAGGGGAAGGATCTGAAGGTGGCAGGGGTTTAGAGGAGCTACCATGTTGGCCTACCATGTTCTCAGATCTGTTTGCAGAACTCAGTCTAGAAATTCCCATGATCTCTGAGAAATCATGGCAATCAGTTTCATCTTTGGGGGTTTGAGTCAGAGTTTTGTTTCATTCTTGATTTGGCCTAGCCGCATCTTCAAATGCTCGGGCAGGTGCAGACATGACCCTATCTGGCTTTGGCCTACAGAGTCAGGCTGGGGAACAAGTCAGTCCTTGCCCCTTTGCAAGCGGGGCAGGAGAAGACTCTGGCCTTCCTCTTTTCCAGGATCAGTGGGGCTGGCATGGGAGGGTGGGAGGGATGCTTTGGCTGGGGGAAGGGATGGCTATGGACATGTCTGGACACAGTCCAGAGGCTGGGTGTCTGAGGCTGGGCTGCCCCTCACCTTCTTCAGGGCAACAAACTCGTTCTCGGCACAGGGGCGCAGGGAGAGCTCCTCTTCATACCTGATAGAGTGGGCAGGAGAGCCTTTAGTTGGCATGTGGAGTCTGGAAGGGGTCTTGGCATCAGGCTTTGGGGGCAACTGTCTGTCACTGACTGATGGCCTTAGGGAGCCTTTCTCTGGATACCTCTAGATAGTTATTACCAAAGCTTCTCACAGCCACTTCCCAAGCAGATCCCCTCCCACTTCCCAGTAGCCTGTTTCTGTGATGAGTTATCCTCTGGGAAGTCCTCTTTAAAGGTACCTTCATTTTCTCTGGCTGCAGAAAAAGTTCCTTCATCTAGTTGATTCCTCTGGGAATCCTCCGCTGACATGGCTGTCTTTCCTGACCTGAGACTGGCTGCCGTCCCTGAAATGCCCAGCTGACCTGGGGCTTCTTCCTTGCTGTGAGGGTGCTGAACCTGACCTCTACCTGCAGTCTGGTGGCAGAGGTAGCAATTACCCACTTTACCAGACACACGGGGGTAGCTGGAGTATTTCCTGCAAGCTACTTTGAGCGCCTCAGCCCACACATGGCTCCTCTGAGGCACAGGGAATCAGTCAGGATTCAACCTGGCCATGGTGACTCAGTTTGGCGGGCAGCATCAATCTATTAGTAACTTCTCTGTGCTTCCTGACGCCCATTTCCCCCTTTCCTGCAGAGCCCCTGGCCCTGGGCTCTGGGGCCTATCACCTGGGTTTGAATCCTGGTTCTGTCACATGCTAGTCATGGCCAGGATGGGTAGGTGACTTGGCCTTTCTGCTCCTCATCATCTGCAGCTTCATCTCTTGTAGAATGAGGGTAACCCTGGCCCTCCCATGTAGTGCTTTTGAGGGAGAGGTGATGTCTACCACACCCTAGGACAGTGCCAAGCCTGGGGTAAGTGTGGTGAAACTAATGATGTCATCTCATCCTCTCCTTTTAGCCATTTTTAAAATCCTAAGTTCTCTTCTGGAACTGCACATCTCCTACTGCAACCTTGCCACTGTCTTCTCCAGAAGGACATTGCTCCTGCCGAGGGGCTAGCCTCCACTCTCCCACAGCCTGCCACAGTCTGTTAGAGTGGTTCCCCTCTCTGGACACATTCTGGACCTTCCTTGTCGCCTGTTCCTATTCCTACCCATTTCTGAGGTCTATTCTGGGCTCTCCCTTTGGAAGAAGCCATTGAAAGGGACCTTATGCTTCAAGGTCCAAAGCAAATGGTGCCTCTTCCAGGAAGCCTTCCTGTGTCCTCCTGGGATCTGTTCCCCTTCTGCTCGGTTCTACGTTACAGCTGCCCAGTGTAGGTGCAGGTGGTCTGTGTGTACTAGACTGGGCCACCTTGAGGGAAGGACCACCTTTTTCCTTTCTAGAGCATCTATACTTCCCAGCACATTGCCTGCCACTGAGAGAGCCCATGGTTGGCACCTACACCATGAGTGTCCCCAACATGGCTCCACTCCACTGGCTCATTTCTCTTAGGAACTGTTACTCTTGGTCTATGTGCACTGTTTCTCCTCAATGAAAAGGTGTCTCCCTTGACTCTCCCACACCAGCATGTGCTCCCATGAGGCCCTGCTCCCAGGGAAGACCCACTCAGGACTCATCAGGAGACAACTTATCTGGCCTCAGACTCTTGCAAGCCCTGAGCTGCTTTCCTGCCAGCTCTTCATGAACCAGTCACCTCCTCCAGGCTGGGAATCAGACCTAGAGCTTGTCCTGAGGTGGGTACATGGGGCAGGGGAGAAAGCATGAACCCCAAAGCACTGAGAAATAGGGAGTTTGAGCTTCTGATAGTGCATGTGATTTTTCTGGATCATTTCCAGCTGTGATGGGGAGGGATGAGGAAACCGGAAGTTAAGGGTGAGGGGAAGTGTGGGCTGGCTGGATGGCTGAGGGGCTTATCAGATGGAGGGAACAGGAGGTGCATAATCTTGGAGAGAAGAGCCCCTGTGGATCTATTGGGACTAGGAAGAAGTTCTGGACCTACGAAAGGACTAAAGAGCCAGGACAGGTAGGTAGCCAGAGTAGAGGTGTGGCAGGTGAAGCATGCTTGGCGAGAAACAGCATGAGGGCCTTATTTAGGCAGAGCGGTGGGAAGGGAGGTGAAGACAAGTGCGCATATTAGAGCTTCCACCACGTGCCAAATATGTGATCCTGTAGGATGCTCTGCCTCTATTATCCCACTTGATTGTTTTACTGCCTTATGAACTGAGTTTAAATTTCCCATTTTATGGATGGGGCAATCGAGGCCCAGGTTGTTTCTGTAACTCGCCCTAGGTCCCCTCATGGGATGAAAGCTGAGCCAACTCACTTTTTCTTGTAGCCCTCCAGTGCTTCCTGAAGGCTGCAGAGCTCCGACTCCAGTCTCGTGTGGTCCCCTGACACACAGTCCAGCTGCCTCCGCAGGGTGCAGATGTAGCCCTCAAACAGGGGCTCTATGTTACTCTGGCAGCACCTCTGCTGCTGCATGAAGTTCCACTTGGTTTCCAGCAGCTTGTTCTTCTGTTCCAGGAACCGGACCTGCAGTCAAAAATGGGATGTTGCCAGGTAGTGGGGACCCTGGGAACCAGGCCTGGGAGAGGACAGTGGAATGATTCTGTGTCCTTTCCTGACATACCACTACCAATGTATGGGAATTTTTGCAAGTTAAGGTCTCTGCATCGACTGGTTCCTGATGTGTCTTTGTGTCTCCTCAACTTCGGGGGCAGTTAGAGGATCCCTACCTTCCATACAGGAGTTGTGTGCTGTAGTTGAAAGAATATTGCCCCAAGAGGCCTGGGGCAGGTCCATATTCCAGCCTTCTCTACCGGCCTCTCACTCCCTCTGTGGCCTAGACTAAAACTTACCCCTTCGAACTTTACTTTGCTTCCCAGAACTTCTACTGGGATTTTGTATGGGGAAGCACCCTGCAAACCTGCATCCTAAGGTCCCACTGTGATGCTTATAGTCCAGGTTTTTGGGCACTCAGGGAAGAAGATCAGCTCAAAGGTGATGTTTTAGGACTCCGGGCTCTTCCCACCCATCCTACATGGCTGTGTTGGAAAGAAGTCCAGGTCACAGAAATAGGGACAGTTGCTGTCCTACCTCCTCCATTTTTGTGGACTGGAGCTGAGGTTAGAAGCAGCTAAGTGGGTGGACCCTGGTCTCCCAGCTAGTCGTGGGCCACGGGAGCATGGTCTCCAGGCCTTGCCCTGGGACTTTTTCCTCTTATTGTGCTTTGCTTCTCAAGAATATTGAAGAAGGAAAGTTGCCCCATTCTGGCCAATGACAACATCAGCAGGAGGCTCCTGGCCTCACAGAAGGTTGATGACCCTTGTCCACATTGTTGGATGAGTTTATAACCAGAACTTAAAAAAGTTTAAAAAATAAAACGGAGCGTGCCTGAACAAGGTCCTCGTTGAAGCACTCTTGTGTGCATTACCTCCTTTAATTCTCCCACTTTCTCTCCCTTCCTTCCCCAAGAGGCAGCAGTGTCCCTGAGTCTGAGCAGCGAGTGGCTTGCACAGGGATTTGGGGCAATAGGAATGGACCCACACTAGGGGCCAGGACTTCTGGCTTCTGGTCCATGAGCCTTGGTCCTAAACTGTAGAGAAACACCAGCTCAGCCTGTGGCACGGTCCTGACCCCAGGAGGCTCCCTGGGGATGGGTATAGACCCCGGGCAGCTGAGGGACGATGAAGCCAGTTCAGCAGCGTTCAGATGCAGAGTGTCCCCTTCCCTGCAGCCTTTCAGAGCTGGCTCTGGGCTTGACAGATATAAGATTTGGCTGATGGCCACCTTGTGCTCCCACCTCTGACTGGTCTTCTTTTCCTTCATCCCAGGCCTAAACCAATGACAAATTCTGGGGGTCACCGTACCCATCCTCAACTTCAGTCTTTAAAAGTCTCAACACAGCTCAGGCACACAGGCAGCAGTTGGATTGTGAAAGCCTCACCAGGAAGGGCATTTCTTTGGTTAAAAACTGCTCTGAAAGTTCCTCTTATAGTCTGACTGCAAGACAACCTTAGTGATTTTCTCAGATAATGTCCTAAGAGACATAACTAAAAAACTGGGTGGAGAGCAGAAACATTCAGTGCTGAGCTTGGCCAGCTTTCAACAATGAATGCTGGAGAGACTGATGGGCAAGGGTGGCTTGTGATTGTCAGCCTTTTCCTTGTCCCTGACCGACCACCAGGTACACTCTGCAGAGGGTCTTGTCCCCACCCTGGCACCTTGGGCCCACCTCTCACCTTGTTGATGAAGGATGCAAAGCGGTTATTGAGGCACTTGATCTGCTCCTTCTCATCCCTCTTCACCCTCTGCACTGTCGGGTCAATCTCCAGCTCCAGCGGGACCAGTAGGCTCTCGTTGATGGTGACGGGGGTGATGCAGGCAGAAGACCCACAGGCAGCCCCTGCTCGATACCCAAAACCAGGCAGGCCACACCTGGAGGCCACCCGAGGCCTCCCGAAGCCCACATTGCACAGGCTCCGGGACCCGAGGCAGCCTAGGGCACGGAGGCCCCCGCCAGCCCCAGGCCGGCATGGCCCCTTGCTCACCTCATAGTGGGTGACCATACGAGGCATGATGGCCGAGCATGAGCTGAAATTCTGAGTACCACACCTGGAGCCCACCTGGAAGGAGCGGCACGACATGACAGGAGAGAAAGGCAGAGGCAGAGCCCTGGAGTGGAGAAGAGGGAGCAAGAGTGACCAAGTCATGGTTCGGCTTCCCCCCTTTTATCTCGTAGAGGGACGGAGGGCTGAGCTGGGTCAAACACCAAATCACCATTAAATTGGGTTTACGAGCTTGGGATATTGGCAGCTACTGGGGAGCAAGGTGGATAATTAGGGTAGCAGAAAGCAAAGAGAAGGAGCCGGTGGCCCATTGCTGGTGGGGTCTATAAAAATCCTAGACTTCCTTGTTTATGGGGGTGATGAAAGGGTC
This sequence comes from Sciurus carolinensis, assembly GCF_902686445.1. Taxonomy (NCBI): domain Eukaryota; kingdom Metazoa; phylum Chordata; class Mammalia; order Rodentia; family Sciuridae; genus Sciurus; species Sciurus carolinensis. The sequence goes on from NC_062216.1 coordinate 112,531,767, forward strand.
CATACAGACAGATATGCCTGCTGTAATCAGTGGCTCAGCCACATCATTTCATAGGCGGGCAGGGGACGGCCATGAAAGATACACCCTGACTTCCCTGGGATTCAAGGGTGGATCAGACACATTGGGGATGCTCTATTTGCCCAGGGCTGTCTCTGTCTCCCATAGAGCCTGCAGATCCCAGTGCCCTCCATGGGCTCGAGGCAACCCCAGGAGTTACTAGGAAGGTAGGCTTTTGGGGTGGGGGGAGCCTTGCAGGACCTTCCCCCTCCTCAGGACAGGTAGGGCTCTGGCTCTGGTGCGGCTATCCCTGCCCCAGCCTTGGGTCACTTCTCTCCAGAGCCCGTTTGTCAAAAACTGCTATAGGGGACTCAAGAGGAGTTTGAGGAGGAGACAGGAAGGGATGATTTCCCCAACACTGTGGGTCCCCCAAGCATGGTTTCAGCATTGGTCTGGGGTTCTGTGTTGCCACCTGGAGGTAGATAAAGCCTGCTGTGGCTTGAGCACCTCTCTTCAGACAGTGCCTGCCCTAAAGAATGTTCCAGGTGGATGTGGGTCAGTCTGTCTTCTCAGCACCAGGGCACGGCCACAGTTTCTTGGAGATGCCTGTGGCCCCTCCATTTTCTTTCCTCTTCTTTCATCCATCTCAGCAGTGCAAACTCTACTTGGGCCACCTGGACTTGCCCTTCCATGCTGAGACTTTTTTTCCAGGTCACAATCAAGTCATTGATAATAATAGTGACATTGAATGGGTTTACTATGTGCTGGGTCACTCTGAGCTCTTCCCATCCATTATTTCATTACTTCCAGGACAACACCTTGCTGCAGCAACCACCTTACGGACAAGGACAGTGAGGAGCAGAGTGCAGGGTTGTGTCCCTGTCACCCATCTTGGCAGTGGGAAGGCTGGGTTGGACCCTATTCCTCCTGATCTCACCAGGCTCGGCTGCTCTGAAGAACAGAAGCCTGGCTTAGGAATGGGGAACCTGCATGCTTCAGCTTCCTTACCTGTAGATTAGGAGCCTAGAACTTAAACATTTCGGTGCCTTGAAAATTGTCAGTCTGATCGTGCATTTCATACTGTCCCTTTTTCAGTAGTCATGACTTCGGGTCTTGGAGTGAGGGGTGTCATGGGAGGCCTGGGTAATGGTGGGAGGTGGAGAGTGGGGTGGGCTGGGAAGGAGAGTCTCACTGCCCTGGTGGGCCCAGGAGATGGTGTTCATGGAGCTGGGGCTGCTAAGAGTCCTGGAAGACTCATGTTGTAGGAGGCGAGGACGGAACTCACTGGGATGATGTGAACACAGTGGAGCTCCCCCACCGTACCCAGACCCAATGGTAGTCTCAGTGACAGCGCCGGGCTCCAGAAGCCCAGGACCAGAGCTCAGGGGCAGAGGGTAGGATGGTTCATTGCATTCATGGTGGGCAGAAGGCACGTGCTCCAGAGCCCACTGGTCTGAGGCTGCCCTCCAGGTATGACACATAACATGGACTCAGTCAAGACCTAGAGTGCTCAGTGACATTTTATTGAAGCAATTTCAGGAAAATGGCAAGCGGTAGGAGAGCAGGGAGCTCAGAAGTTTTAACTTGTTTTCTGGAGCTATGAATTTGGTCTGTGTGGTGGCAGAGTGGCGGACAACCTCCTTGCCTTTCCATTGGTTCTGATTTTGAATTCATGGCGGGTGTTTGAGGGTTTACAGCTCTTAGGACAAAACAGGGAAATTGCCCATGAAGGCCAATTTCAAAAAGACCTCAGTCCAGACCCTCACCCTGTTCCCCTGCATCTTCCCTCTGCTTCCTTGGAGGGTCTGGAATCATGTCTCCTCAGAGGGAGGGGAGACTCCAAAGCCAGGATTTGTCTCTCCTCCAAGTTTACTACCTCAGTTCTTCCCTGCAGGGCAGAGAGTTTGGGGTACTGTCTTAGAGAGCTTTGTTCTTGCCAGGGCTGGGGACAGGGGAATCCGCACAGCACAGAGACCTTTCAGAGGTTGGGATGCAGGAAAAGAAAGGTGGGAGGGGAAAGAGCAGAAAATATGTTGCCAAATGGGAAGGGTGGGAAAGGATAAAAGGAGAGAAATTGAGAGAGGAGAGGGGAGGGGAGGTTGAGCAGCAAGCTAGAACACACAGGGGCCATGAAGATGAGGGCAAACAAGTAGGTGGAAAGGCAAGGTAAAAAGGAGAGAGAAGTTTCCAGAAATAGCTGGTTAGCATAAGGGAAAGGGGGAAAGGCCTGAGGCTGGAACATTGCTTTGCAGGAGGACTCTCACTGTGCCATTTCTCCGTACAGCCAAATTGATTCCTTTTTCTGGTGTATTCTGCAGGCATTTTGGGCTGAGTGCCTGCCTCCCACTCTCTCATCACCAGGACCTTTCTGTTCAGGGACAGCCTTCTAATATCAGCTGCCATGAGACAGATATGGAAGGAATGTGGCTATACACTCATTCAGTGCAGCTGCAGGCCAAGGAGGACTCAGGTTCTTGATACAATTTTTTTTTTCCCATTCTAGTATGAATAATAACTAGTTGGTACTATTTTGAGAGTATTGATTCCTCATTCAAATATTCTACTGGCAGAAGTTGTTGGGGGACTTGATTGAGGGCCTGGACAGAGACAGAATAAAAGGAAGAGAGAAGGCAATATGTGTGGCAGGGTTTGCAAATATATTTCCTGGTCTGAGGGCCCAGCAGGACAAGTATCATCTGCAGGGAGAAACAACCTATGTGTAAACTCTGGCCTATATAGCCCTTGATTTCTTTGGGTCAATTCTAAGGTCCCCATGAAGGACTGAGCAAGAGGAATCATCTTGTGATTGTAGTGGAGCTGGTCAGACAGAAGGAAGAAGATCCTATGACACCCCCCATTCTGGAAATTGCTTAAGAGCAAAATCCCAGCCCAGGTGTTGACCCAGAGCAGTTGAGTCAGTGGGGGCTGGAATGGACCCTGGAGGGCTCTGAGACCAGGATGGATGGGATGGCTCTGTAGGGCCTGTCAGAGGCAGAGGGATGGATAAGGTGACCTTTAAATCGGTCGGCCACTTGCCACTCCTCTGCCTGCTGCTGTGGATGTGAGCATGGGGTGTGGGCAAAGCGTCAGGCCTGAGGGCTGGAGCTGGGGCCTTGGGGCTGGTGGCCAGCACAGGTGGGCGCCTTAGCTCCTGTAACTCTTCTTGGTGGATGACGAAGATGACGTCTTGGAGATGATGCGCATGCTGGAGCTGCTGCCACCGACGCTGCGGCCGCTGGTGGAGCTGAAGCCGCTGCTCCCGCCACTGCCACCGTAGCTAAGGCTGCTGCTGTAGCCGCCCCCGCCTATGCACAGGCCGCCGCCCCCACTGTAGCCTGAGCCTCCAGAGGAAGAGACCACAGCTGTGGAGGAAAGACAGGCATACTGGCAGTTTCTTCCATCTTCCCAAGACGGCCCTCTGGGATCAGGTCTCATGCCCGGGTCTGCTCCTCCCACAGTGCCTTGCCCCAGGCAACACTCTCCCCCTGGGAGCCTCAGGAACAGTACTCAGGGTGAGGCAGGGTGGGTGTGGACCCTCTGTCCTATCACTAGCTGCCTCAATATGAGCACCTACCAGGCTTCACATTTTTCAAAGCACTTTCACGATTGTGACCTTGCTAATCTCAACAGGCCTGAAAGGGCACGTTACAATGACCCCCTTTTATAGAGAACAGGTGAGGTGAGGGGCAGAGAGATCAAATGCCTTGACCGAGGTCACGCCTGCCAGAAAAACACTTTAGGCTCCTGCACTGTGTTCCTCTTCTCTACCAAGAGGCTGTCAAGGAGAGAACCGCAGACTCCCATGTTGTGGAACGGGCCACTTCGATGAGCCCCTCTGGAATTGGAGTCCCCTTGACTGCATGACTGAGAGACAGCTCTTCTGTGCCTATGCCAATGCACACGGTGACAAGGACTCGCTCCCTCGGGAGGCAGCCTCCTGCCTTTATTGAGCATCCCGAGCCTTTGCTCCCACCCTCCCTTTCAGAGCCGACTTCTCCCTGTGAAGCGCTCCACCTCTAGTCGGTTACAGGCTCTCTCCTAGGTTCCCGGGTGTTCTGACTCATGGGGGCCCGAGGGCCCTTTACTTCCATGACCAGGACTCACCACACAGGATGCTGAACTTTTCCTTGTCCCCTTAGCCCTGGGGTGGGGGATGTCACTCTGTGATGTGATTCTCCCGGTCTCCCTCCTGAGTCCAGGCCAAACCAGGCCAGTCACTGTTCCACTTGTCCAATTAAAGTGCTTAGATCTAAATAAAATTCTTTTCCTTGAACCTGCTTCACAGTCACTTATTGTGTTAGTTTTGGAGTAGCTGAGAAATCAGGCCTTTGAACCAGGGACCCATCACTGCTTGAGCAGTTCTGTCCCATAATGGGATCCTCTGGGGCCGGGCTGGGGTCATATTCCTGAGGAATTGTGACCCACTGCAACCAGCTCAGGGAGTGCAGGGTCACCTACTGTTCCTAGGGAGATTATCCCAGAGTGAGGAGAAAGTCTGAGCTTCACTCTAATAACTTCCTTAGGGACATAGAATGTTCCAGTTCTGAGTTCTCTTGACCTCACTGGGAGGAGGGGCCAAAGAAGAGAGAGGTCTCTACAGAGCCCCTAAGAGGGTCTTAAAGACATCTACGCCCCAGCGTGTTCATTTTCCAGGCACCAAATCCTAATTAGTGATGCAGTTAGCACCCATTTTGCCCCCCGCCCCCTTTTCTGTCATCCCAAGACAATTACTCACAGATGTTCACAGATCCGACGCCTTCTCCGGTAAGTCTGTGGCAGGTGGGGAGAGAAAGGGACATTTCATTGCTGAGAAGTTACAGAGCCCTGGACTCTTTGTATTTTGACTCTTAGAAAGATTTCCACTGATCTCTAACTTTAGGAAACTAAAGGAAATATAAGGGGACATCTAGAGTGGGCAGGGACTCCTGCCAAAGGTGGAGTAGGATGATGACCTTGTAGGCCATTTCTGGGGAGACAGGGGACCCTTGAGGCTGGTCCTGAGTGCAGCTGTGTTTGCTATAGGCTCTGGGTGGAAATGGCCTGCTTAGGGACTTGCAGATGGTCATGAGCACCTCTTTCTGACACCTTTGGCTCTGACCGCTGCCCTGGGTCCAGCAGGAGCTGTGGCACTGGCTGTAGTTGCAGGGTGCCTTTAAAGGAGCTGTTGAGTGGAATTTCTCTCTGGGGGCCTGACACTGTGGGGTTCATGCAGCCTCTGTGGCATAATGATCTCGCTCTGGTGGCCATGGAGGGAGCGGAAAGTGGCCCACCTGCACTCCTCGCCCTCCAGCAGCTTGCGGTAGGTGGCGATCTCGATGTCCAGGGCCAGCTTGACGTTCATGAGCTCCTGGTATTCTCGGAGCTGCCTGGCCATGTCCTGCTTGGCCTTCTGCAGGGCGTCCTCCAGCTCTGCCAGCTTGCTCTTGGCATCCTTGAGGGCCAGCTCCCCACGCTGCTCCGCATCGGCAATGGCGGCCTGGAGTGTGGCGCACTGCCAGCAGGAGGTAGGAGATTATGACACCACTTACAGAGAATGTAGTCAGAGGTGGACTTCAGGATAAAAATATGGGGGCTGGAGTTGTGGCTCAGTGGTAGAGGACTTGTCTAGCATGTGTGAGGCACTGGGTTTCATCCTTAGCACCACATAAAACTAAATAAAATAAAGGTCCATTGACTACTAAAAAAATTTTTTAAAAAGTATGGAAGGATTCCCTGAAATGGATTTAATGTAAGGGAGGCTGGAACTGGATTGCTCTCTGCCCTCCTCGGATAATTTGAACCTCATCAGGATGGAGAAAATGGGTTTCTGAAGCCCTTTTCAGTGTTCCATTTCCCCGGAAAGAGGGTAAGTAAAGCAAGCCAAGCTGTGGCCATCTGAGATTCCACAGGAAAGGACAGGTCCTAGGTGGATACACATTTCTATTCCTGGAGGCCACAGGTCCAGGAAGATTTTCTCTGCACGGGTTGAGTTAGGCCCAGGTGCAGCTCTACCCTAAGGCGGGGCACGGATAGGATGACCTTTGGGAGCTAAGCCTGACCTGTTTCTTCAAGTTATCAATCTCTGAGCGCAGCCGCTGCATGGCCCGGTTCAGCTCAGAGATCTCCATCTTGGTGGTGCGGAGGTCATCCCCGTGCCGGCCGGCGGACCGCTGCAGCTCCTCATACTGGCAGAAAGAGAAATCGGCCCTGAGTAACGGACGTGTGCAGCGGACAGGAGGGACAGTCCAGGGGAGAAGCTGGTGGCTCCCAGGCTCCACAGGCTTTCTTTGCGCTGCTTGGAGACTCCTGGCTTTGCCCCGATCCCGCCCCTCCCAGCCCTTCACTGTCCGTGTCCACAGGCTTCACCCCACCACTGACTGTGTGCCCAGGCTTCCCGTCCCCCTCCACTCCACACCACACCCTCCAACCGCAGCACCACACGGGGTGCCCAGCCCTTTTATTTCCAGAGCTCCTCCGCAGTTGTGTGTCCTGACACCACAGCCCATCATCCTTCAAGATCCCTCAGCTCAGAGTGTCCAGTCCACCCTGAAAATTCTCACTCTGTGACCTCCTGGTGTCTCCACCCCAGGCAGTTCCACCTCTCTTCTCTGGATGCTCCAGCCTCTTCCGGGAGGTGTTAGACATTCATCATGACCCTGTCCCCTCATCCTCCTGTTGGCACTGATGACTGGAACTGTCCAGTTGTGCCTGCTTTCTGATACAAGGCATTGGAGGTGTGTGTCCATCTGTCCTAGCAGAGAGACTTTTGCCTCTTTTCCTGCATCTGGCTACTCCTCAGCTCCTGAGGGTGCTAGAATGGTGTTAGATTAGAAGGTGAGCCTCAAGCTGAACTCAGATGCCTTTGACCCAGTTTCATCTTACTTATGTTTGAAACCGTGGCTCTCTGTGCTTGTTTGATTGATTTGCTCTTGATAGCTCACCTTGGTTTGGTACCAGGATTCCGCCTCTGCCCGACTGCGGTTGGCAATGTCCTCATACTGGGCCTTGACCTCGGCGATGATGCTGTCCAGGTTCAGGCTGCGGTTGTTGTCCATGGACAAGACCACAGAGGTCTCAGAGATCTGAGCCTGAAGCTGAGCCAGCTCCTGTGATTGGGTTCAAAGGGGAGAGCTGAGGCAGGGCATTCACATGCATGTTTGTATGTCTGGAGGCAGACCCTGGCATGGAGGGTTTTGTATTTTGGGGTCATGTTCCCTGCTTGGCTCTGGAAGTCTTCAAAACTTGGGAAGGACATTAGGGAGTTTACATCTTTATCTTCAGCTCATCTGGACAGGGAGCAGCAGCACAGGTAACTCTAGCCAGAAATCTCCAGAAACCACTCCCATTGCGGAGGGAGCACACCTTGTTGAGAGTGTCAGTGTTCTGAGAAAGCACAGCCCTTCATATCACATAAAGACATCATCTTGGGAAAGAACACTGAGTCAGAAGGAGCCAGATAACTCTGCTATGTCCTCATTGTTTCCCAATTTTGCTCCTAAGGGATGGGAAATGGAAATTAGCTTGGATTAGTAGAAAGGGCATAGGACTGAGAAATCCAAGTCTGGCTCTGCAGAGCAGGTTTAGATAGTATCTCTGGATCTCAGAGAAGCTCATCACAATACTGGCCCTGCAAGACTTCTGTGAGGGCTCAGTAATATCCTATAGAAGATATTTTTTGAGCAGTAAGCCCACAATTTATTTGCTAGTGTTCTCTTTTCAGAATCACCCAAAGCAGTGGTTCTCCACTTGAGACTTCAAGTGGACAGCATCAGCTTCACCCACCTGGGAACAGGATGGGAGTGCCTCGTTCCATCTCCCAGACATCCTCAGTCCAAGCTGGTATGTTAACAAGGCTCTAGAAGATTCTGATGCTTTGGAATCTTAAGAATTGCTGGTACAAAGTATAAATCTAAGCCAAAATACTCCTTTATTCTCTTTATTATCAGTTGGTTCATGATTTTCTGTTTCAGCAAAGTGTTGTTTTGCTGTTCTGATGCTGTAAATTTTTTTTCTGTATAGTTGCTCTTGCTCCCTGACCTCACTGGGGATTTCAGCCCATGGGCTTGCTGGGCAAGGAGCCAGCTCAGAAGTAGGAGCCAGCACCACACCGGTTGCCACAATGAAGATAATAAGCAGAGCAAAGGACACCTTTTTGTCTCATACAAGCTGTGAGATGGTCACTGAAAGCACCTAGCCTTGGAGTTGACACTTCTGGTCCTGGAACGACTTGTCAGGCTGCTGGTGGGTGCCAAACATAGCTGACCCTATGGACATCAATCAACTGTCCCACCTGGAGACACACCTGGGGTACACAATTCTCCTCACGCCCCCACCTTGACACTGCAGTCCCACCTCTTCACTCTGCTCTAGCTATGCTGGACCCTGCATGGGGGAATCTGTCCTTCCAGATCCCTGTGGCTGGGACACCATCCACCTTCCTGTATCTTTCTGGCTCACATCTTCAGTTCCTTCAGATTTCTTGTTAAATGTCACACACTCCCTACCTTCTATGGCTCCCTATTGCCATTTTTCTTCATTGCCCCCATCATGTCTGAAATGGTAGTTATTTCATTATCTCTTCATTGCCTGACTCCCTAACTGTAAGGTAAGACCTAAGGACCTAGGGGCTCCATGTGTTTGCTCAGTACCTTCCTAGTGGTAAGTGTCTGAGAAGAGTATCCTTGAATAGAGGTGCTCAACAAAAACATGTCTTCAGGAGAAGCAGGCAATTGTGTTTCAGGCTTCCAGAAGCACCTGCAGGCTTGCTAATTGCTGTTTGATTTGATTAATTGCACCATCCTGCAGTAGTAGCTCTAGGAAGAGCAGCAGGTAGGGTTGGGTAGGATTGGGCTGGGCTGGGCTGGGCTGGGGAGCCAGGTTGCTTGAGTGGTTCTGTGGAAACTATGGGCATTTCATTGACAGGAAGTCCATTCTTTTGTTTGCCCAATGGAACATGGTTGGTCCAAGTGGTCAAGGCTGAATTTTCTGCCTCTCCTCACCTTCTAGCTTCTCTGGGGAACCTCATTTTCTCCCTTGTAGGGGAAGCTGCATTTGGCCTCATTAATTACACCCCACAGATGGAGAAAGGGACTATGGCAGAAGGTCAGGAAAAGAGTCAGCAGCCTCTGTCCCAGCTGAGGCCCCCAGTCACCAGCCCTTCCAGAGGTTTGGGGAACACTGGATCCTCTTACCGCCTCGAAGAAAGCCCTCAGGAAGTTGATCTCATCCATCAGGGCATCCACCTTGGCCTCCAGCTCCACCTTGTTCATGTAGGCAGCGTCCACATCCTGGGGACAGAACATGCTATCACCTTGGGCCCACCCTTCTTGGGTCAGCCAGCTGCCTCTGGCCATGAGCTAGAGGGGTAGCCTCAGCTCCTGAGGGGAAGCCTGTCTCTATTCCTGGTGGTGGAGTAGAGTTTGGAGGAGGAGGAAGATCCGTACCACAGGAGGACCAGATCCTCAGGGATGTCTTTCTGATCGTTCGCGAATACCATGTGGAAGGTCTTCTGTGGTGCCCATCCTGGGTCCTTGGGCTCCCACTGACTCTGGGTTCCCCAAGCTTCCCACCAAAGCCCACCCAGCTTCCCACCTCCCCACATTTCTGCCTGCTCCCACCTTCTAGCTGCTGCTCTGTTCCCCCTCCAACTCAGCCGCTGGCAGTTTCTCTTCTCCTTCTGACAGTCCCATCAAGCAGAAAGGCCCAGACCTCTGTGACCTGACCCCTGTACTGCCCTGTCTCCCAACCTGGCTGTCTGTGCCCTCACCTTCTTGAGCACCACAAACTCATTCTCTGCTGCCGTTCGCCTGTTGATTTCCTCCTCATACCTGCGGGAAGGGTAGAGAAGGGGCAGTGGGTGGAGGAGGGCTCTGGGGACGGGTCCCCAGGGCAGACATGGACAATGTTCTACTGCAGCATAGCTCTCCAGGACACATATACCCCTAAGTCCCCAATCAAACACTGCTCCCAACCCACGATAAGCCCCAAATCAAAATGACAATAGAATAGAACCATCCCTCATTCCCATAGCTTTGTTCCTTAGAGTACTTGGGTTCTCAGTGGAGCAGGAAAGCTTTCTTATTTTATTTTCTAGTGGGCTCACCCTCAGGAACAGAGGCAGTGAGGGGAAGATTGGAGAGAGCAGCAAGAGGCCTGTAACTCCTGGGCTCTGACCTGGTTCCCATATCCCACCATGCTCTCCTGTCCCCTCACTATCCTCAGTCACCTGAACCACACCTCAGACGCAGAATCTTCAGATTAACTGAGCCCCCTTCTCTGCTAGTTGTCTCAGTCTTGAGTTTACCCCTAGGCAGCAACCTACCTTGTCCTGCCCCCAGGGACTGTGGAGGTGCTTTTCTGCTCACCTATCTCTGAGAATGGAGTTTCACCTCTGCCCCAGGTCACCCACTCCCCACCTGAGCCTCCTAAGCATCAATTGCATTAGACAGCTGGGGCTCGACCCTTGGCTGCCCTGCCTGCCACTGAGTCACCTTGGACAGCTGTACTACTAGATCCTTTCCCATCCATGGATTGGCACGTCTCTGATCTTTGGCAACTACAAAGTCTGAACACATACTAGGTGTATTACCAGAATCTCTGCTTTCAGATGGCCTCTGGTGCTCAGTAGGGTCTGAGCAACACACACTTTCCTGCCACTGAGACTTTGGTGCTGTGCTTCTTTCACGTTCTCTGGGAAAACCAATTTGCTGTTCCTTATTGTTTCCTTGAGTTGCCCTTTTTATGAAACCTGAACATTTTTTTTCTTCACCTGCCTGACTCCATGCAACTGTCCTCATCTTCATTGTCTCCCAGCTCATAGTCCTGTGCTGCACCGGTCACCTGGATCCCACAGGAACACTGCCTGGCTATTAACCAGGAACATGCTCTTCAAAAGCTCCCACAACATCCCTCTTGTGCCTTCAGCTTCTTCTTCCTCCTCCTCCTCCTCCTCTTCCTCCTCCTCCTCCAGGAAGCCTTCTTGAATGAAAACACTCTACCCCATGTTTGCCCATGCCTTATAAATTATCCACTTGCACCTGCTTCTCTCACCTGGGTCTGTATCACCACACACATATGCATAATCATAAAGACAATCAAAATGGATAACATTTAACGACTTACTATGTGGCAGGCACTGGGTCACCACCAAGTACTTTCCATGCAAGTTTTGATTTAATACTATCAACTCCCTTATAAGTGGAGCACTATTGCCACCCCTGTAACAGACGAACTGGGGCTTGGAGAGGTTATACAGTTTTCTTGAGATCAATCAGCTTAAGTGCCAATGATTAGATTCTGTAGCACTGTTGTATAGAACTTTTGCAATGAGGGAAATGCTGTATGCCTTTGTTCTTTGTAGGAACCATTAATGTGTGGTGATGGAACATTTAAAATGTGCTAGTGTGATGAGGAATTGGATTCGAAATTTTATTTAATAAATCTAAATAGTTACATGTGACATGGGAAGTCTCAGAAAGATTCTTATCCAGGCAATAAGATTAATAGCACTGATTTAAAAACTAAAATAAGGAGGAAAAACAAGACCGTACTTGAATTTGAAATTTGAAGTTCAAGTTTCTGACCCTAACATAACTGTTTTGTGTTTTTGTTTATAGAAGTAATGTAGAGCCAGATTATTAAAAAATTTTATGTCTGGCATATGAACTTGATCTTTTGCCAAGTGAACAACATCAAATTAAGTTCAGTCAATATATGCCTAGCACTGACCAGTTTTCTTGAGGTATAATTGACAAAATTGCATAAATTAAAAAAGCAGTTACATGCAGGTAGTGGCTACCAAGTTGCTTAGGCTAAAGCCTAAACTCTTACTATATTATACAAACAATAATCAAAACTCATTATCAAGTTGCTAATTTTGGTTGGGTCAAGATAATTAGAAATCAACTACAGCAAGAAAAATAAGAAGTAAAAACAGTAAAAATAAGAAACTTATGTTTATGGGCGTGAGTATACCATGATGCTTAGTGTGTGTGTAGTGGTGTGTGTGTATGTGTGTGTGTGAGCACATGTGTGTACAGATAGTCTTGAGAGAAGGCTGCAAATGCACTTTTCTTCTCTGTTCCTCAGCTTCTTGGCCAGGGCTGGATGGATGTGTGAGTGCTGTCAAGGAGCTTACTGGGATTTAGTTGAGCAAGTGTGCCGGGGAGAGTCTCTGAGTTTAACTCTTACCTCACCAGCTGCCACTTTGTATAATCCTGGGTTAATCAGTGGCCATCTCAGAGTCTGACTTTCCTCACCGGCAGAGTTGTGTCTGTGTAGCCCTTCCTACCCATGTCACTCATGTCACCTCTAACTCTAGCCCCTCCCTAAGACCTCAACATTCTTGACCCAGTTTTCATTCTACTTTTGTGTCTATTTCTGATTCCACCCCCATGCCCCAGCTGGGTGTCCCAAGTCCTTTTGGACTGGGCATTTCTGGAGAGCAGAGCCTGTTTCTCTGCTGTCTCTGGTCTCACCAGAGCCCCAGGGCAGGACTCTGGCCCATGAGCTGGCCGAGCCTCCACTCACTTGTTCTTGAAGTCCTCCACCACGTCCTGCATGCTCTTCAGCTCCATCTCTAGCCTCCCCCGCTCTCCTCCCAGGCAGTCCAGCTGCCGCCTCAGGTTGTTGATGTAGGCTTCAAACATGGGTTCAATATTAGCCCTGGTGGTCTTGTGGTCTTGCAGGAGGCTCCATTTGGTTTCCAGGACTTTGTTCTGCTGCTCCAGGAAGCGCACCTGCCCAAGCCAGAGGTAAGAGACCATGAGGGCTTCCATGCAGTAACTTCCCAGAATGCTCTGGGATATAGGACCCCCAACAGTGCAGGGGGTCTCTGCATGATCTCAGAGTCCAGGTGGCATTCTTCTCTTCTTCCTCCTTGCCTGCAAGGGTCCTGGGCTGTCAAGATTTTGTTGCAATGGACTTAGGAGGCAGGTGGTGGTTTGATTTGGAGAGGGAAGAAGTAGGGGGAAGAAGTAGGGAAGAAATAGGGAGGAGGAAGAAGTAGCAGGAAGAAGTAGGGAGGGGCTGGAGGCCACCTGAACACACCAAATCATGCTGATGTGTGCTAACTGAAGAAAAGATCCCTCCATCATCTTGTCACTGGTGAGATTTTGATTCCTTTTACATAGGTAGGAGGTTTATGGCAGAAAATTCCATCTGTCCATTTTCTTTCTGTTAGGATTTCTCAGAATCTATACTCTTCATTTATGCATGATCTATCAAAATATATAAATGTATTCTACTGTCGTGTATGACTAATTAGAATAAAAAATTTTTAAAAAGAATATAGGCTCACTAGCCTGCACACAAATTCTGAGTAGGTAGTCACTCTTGAGTTGTGCTGTGGGGACGGGGCATAATTCCTGTCATGCCCCTCACTAGCCATGCGGCCTTGGGAAAGCCCCTTCCTCTCCGTGCTTTCCTGAGTTCTTTGTGGTCTTGTGCTGTTAATTTGGGTTTCTTAGATTAGGCTGGGAAGCAGCCTTGGGAACTAGTCATCACCTTTCCCCTTGATGCAGCCCTTCCACTGAGAGGAACGGAAATGAATCAAGGAACAGTATCTCCATGGCTTTGAAGATGGCAGTGTCCTTATAGAGAGTTATTAGCAAATGCATCCTTCCTAGCTTCTCCTGTTGTTGGAGGAAGGAGGACACCCTGGCTCCAAGCCCCTCCCTAGTTCCAGGCTCTCGTCCCCCACATCCCCTCCAGATGAACCTGGGAAAAGCAAGACCCAGGATCTTCTCACCTCCATTAGTACAACCCAGGCCAGGTGGGTGACAAAGCTAAAGAAGCTGTGCCTTGGCAGTGCTATGTGTCAGTGGTCTGGTCCATACCATGAGACACTCATCGTTTTTCATACCTACAAAGGGACCTTAGAATCCATCTGTCCAACCCAACCCGAGCCTGAGGAATTTGGTGACTCTTGTAGTCGTAGAGCCATATTGGAACCTGGTTGCCTCTGAACTCAGCATTCTTTCTTCCAGATCCCGGATATGGGTCTGAGAGATCTAGATCCTTGAATTGGTTCTTCCCAGGTAAAAACAGCCCGTTCATGTGTGATGGTGGGGGTGTCATGCAGGGGCTCTCTCCCAGAGTTGGGAAGTCTCTAGAACCCCAGAGTGAGACTCAGGCTGAAGTCACAAATATCCTCTTACCAAAGGACACCTGCTAAGTGCTCTGAGTGTTCTCTCACTGACCACTTAGCTTTGCAGACATCAGTGTCACCAGGTAGATGCCTACTGCCATAGCAAACACAAGTGCTGACTCAGCTGGGTAAGAGAAAGGGACCCAGGTCACTTCCTTGAACTTGGAAACTTGACCAGCTTCCCTCAAAACTCATTCCCCTTGTGCTCATTTTAAGCCAGATACTTGATCACTGTCCATCAGAAAAGCAATGTGGGTCAGAGAGCTCTGGGTTTGGAGAGGGACCTTTTTCTGCTCTCAGCTCAACAAAGTGGGAGACCACCCTACCTCACCCCATCAGCAGGTTGCTCATTCCTGGGACTGCAGGTCCTGGGAAGCCACAGTTGACTTCAGAAAAAAACAGAAGGCTAAGTTCCCCTGGCTGCAGTGCTTTCCAGATGGGGACCCCACGTGTCTCTCACCTTGTCGATGAAGGAGGCGAACTTGTTGTTGAGGGTCTTGATCTGCTCCCGCTCCTCCTTGCGCACCCGCTGGAGGGAGGGATCGATCTCCAGGTGCAGGGGGGTCAGAAGACTCTGGTTGACGGTGACTTCGTGGATGCCCCCAGCTCCAGCCATCATCCCACCTCCCATTCCATACCCACCGAAGCCTCCCCCCATTCTGTACCCTAGGCCGCCGACACCCAGCCCACAGCTATTACCCCCAAAGCCGCTGCGGCTGGAGCGGTAGCCCCCGCTGATGGAAATTCTCTTGCTTCCCCCAAAGCTGTGTAGGCTCCTCGTCCCGAAGCCACCCCCAAAGCCACCCCCAAAGCCGCCCCCGAAACTCTTCCCGCTCTGGGACATGGAGACAGAGCTGAAGCTGGGCCGGCAGCCCGCCGGGAGGAGGCTGGCTGAGGAAGCACTGAAGTTCCGGGTGCCCCCAGATTTGATGGTGATAGAAGACCGTTGGGTCATGGTGGGAGCTAATGCCAGAGCGTAAGAGGAGTGTAAATGAACAAGGAGCCTCCAAAGTCTGACTCTCCCAGACTCTCCTTGACTTATATCCCTTTCAAGAACTGGGCTTGGCCAGAGGAGATCAAAGACCACTCTGTTGAGTTCACCCCAATGGCATGTCTGGCCACAGCCCATTTTCCTGCCCCGCTAATCACCATGGGGAACACCCTACCCAGGGCAGGACCAGGCCTGGGGATTCTGGCCCGGGGCAGGCATGGGTTCCGAGCGCCCCGCCACCCTGTTCTAGCCACACGTGGTGGACACTCCCCTTGCTTCTCGTCTGCAGCTCCTGCCTCTGTTCCCAGGTCTCAGGTTCTGAATCCAAGAACCTGACTATGTCCATTCTGGTCACTTAATAAAAAAGAATTCTGTTTATTGAGGATGCAGTCTGTTGCCATAGCAAGTAGCAGGTCTGCCTCAAGCATCATTTCCTTTGATTCTCCTACTTATCCTTGGATGGCAAGGATGATGGCCCACGCTTTTCTAGCAGCTTCTGTGGGTGGTTGCCTTACACCTGAGTTCTTGTTTACCCTTCTACATCACTGTGGAGTAGGTATTTTTATTCTTGAAGCAACTGAAGCTGAGTAATGAGGAAACCTGCAAAAGTCATTTGGCTTGTGAACATTAGGCCAATACTGGTAACTGGTGATCTGACCAGGTTATGTGCAGAGGAGTCAGGTCCACGGACAAGAGGCAGCTTCACTCTAAATTTCTGTCCCTCTACTGCTCCCTTCCCTGGTCTTAACTTGCCCTTCCCTGGGGACATGGAGGACCAGGGATTGAACAGCTATGCTCAGGATTTCTCCTCTGCCCTTTATCTTCATCCTCCTTACGTGACATTCACACTCCTCTCTCTTTTGACACATGGCTGCTCCCTCCCCTGTCCTTCGATGTCCTGTGTTTTGGCCTGCACATGTGTTTTCCACATTCCTAGCTTGTACCTCTCATCATTTTTACTCTTGGTCCTGAACACTGAGCCCACCCGCTCCAAACCCACCTTGGGCTTACTCTGGGTGAGCCCACCAGGCCACACCAGGCTTAGTGCTGACGGGCAGGGGCCAGGGGACTCATAAACTCAGGAATGTGGAACCTTCCTGGATGTCTCACTGCTGCCTGCAATTATGGTCTAAATGGCTCCTCTGCTTGGCCCCAGGGCTGACTTTTAACTCCCCTCTCTGGCCTGTTATTTCTCTGCTCAGGTCTGCAAGTTTGAAGCTGTCAGGGAACAATCAACTCCTTTGCTGTCAGAAGCCTGGGCCGCCCACCCTACGTCAGTGTCCTAGGAACAGTCTGGTTTTGGGAGGGGATGGCATCACACTGCATGACATACTGATCAGGAAGCTGGGCAGGGCCTCTGCCCAGGGGCTTGGGCTTTCCAAACAAGGTATCCCAAAGAGAGGTAAGAGGAAGTGGGAGAAGCTAGGGGAGGAAGCCTGGCGGGCTCTCCTGACCTCCCCACACCTCTCTCTTGGCTCTGAGAGAAGCGGGTAAGGGCTGATGTGCTGGGAGTGTGCTTGTGAGGAGACCTGTGCTGGGTCAGCCTGGGAAGGAGGGGAATTGCCCTGGGCCAGTAAGCTTTGCAAACAGAGGGCCTGACGCCAACACATTACACATGCATTTAATAGACGCATTCCAGGGAGGGAACAGGAGCACTCAGACCAGCAGGCAGCTTATAAGCACCCTGAGACAGACAGGGACAGCCTGGCGTTGAGACAGCCTTGGAGACACAGGCTCCCCATCACTGCAACTGGAGGGAGGGAGGAAGGGGGAACTGAAGAGGTGTTTGCAGACTGACCAGGTCTTGCAAGATAGGCTTCATGTGAACCTTGGAAGAAAGAGGGCTTTGGTTTTTGCATAGCTAGCACAAAACAGGTGCAAGGACCAGCCTGGGGACGGCCTTCTGCCAGGGAGTGGGATTCAGCCAGGTCTCCAGGCTTCCCAGCAGCATAGATGGACCTTGTGGAAGGGAGACAAGGAGAAGGAACCGGATGTCCAGGTTTAGGTTTGAGTGCAAACAGGCTTCAGGCTGCGGGGAGGGTGCTGCGTGGCTGTGTTCAGTGCTTGTAGCTCTTCCTGCTGGAGGATGTGGTGGAGACAAACTTGACGCTAGAGCCACTGCCCCCCAGGCCCCGGCTGCTACTGGCAGTGAATCCAGAACCTCCCAGGCTGTGCCCACCACTGGTGGTGAAGGAGTAGCTGCTGCCCCCACCGAGACCCAAACTTCCGCCTCCAATGCTGCTGCCACTGCCATGGCCACTGGAAACGGTGGAGGTGACTACAGCTGCCAGGAGAGAGGAGACATGATCAGAATCAAGCGCAGGAGGGAAGACACCAGGGCTGTCAGGGTCTGTGCTCTGAGGAGGTCCTGGGGGTGGGTCTAGGGTGTTCTCGTGGGCAGCGATTTCTCCTTGCAGTCTTCCCAGCTGCTTAGTGAGATTCTGCCCTCTGCCTCAGCCTGCCTTTCCAAAGCTGTAGTGCTGGGTGTTCTCCCAGGTTAGAATGGCTTTCTATCTCTCTTTTGTTACTTGGTACCTCTCCTCTCCTTCTAGAACTTACTGGAGACTTGCGCTCTCCAGGAAGCTATTTCCCTGTGACTCCGCCACAGCCTCCCTGCTACTCCACCTGATACTGGGTCCCTCTCTGGACCTGGCTCTGGAGTCTCCCTTCCTTCTGGCAACTCATAGGGGGCACACCTGCTCTTTATTTGCTGTTCCCAGCCTTGGCACTCAAATCCCAGAAAGGGATTGGAATATTCTTGAAACTCCAAAGATGAACCTGTTGTTTAGTCAACTCTGTCCTTTTTCTGCTACCTACCTGTTCTCCTAACTCATAACCACTCATTGCCTTAGACACTCTAGAATCCTGCTTTGGGCTTTGCAGGAAGAGAAACTGAAATGAAAAACGAACTCTTATCAGATGAATCATCCTCCCCAAAACTATGTTGAATTCCTAAATCCAAGCATCTGTGAATGCAACCTGTTTGGAAATAAGATCTTTGTGGCTGTAATCAAGTTAAGATCGAGTCTTTAGGGTGGGCCCTGATCCACTATGACTGGTCCTGATTGAAGGAGGGAAGACAACTGAGTGAGGACAGAAGCATGGGGACAAAGCCCCATGATCACAGATGCAGAGATCGGAGTTGGCAGCTGTAAGCCAAGGATAACTGAGGATTGATGGTTGCCACCAGAACCTAGGAAGAGTCAGAGACAGATTCTCCCCTACAAGTTTCAGAGGGAGCATGGTCCAGTGGATACCCTGTGGTCGACTTGTCATCCGTAGGATGTGAACCACACGTTCGTGTTGTAAGCCAGCCTGTCTATTGCAGCAGCCCTGGGAGACTAGCACAGACCTCCAGGTGTATGCAAGAGAAAGGAACCTCAATGTTATGCCCTTTTTTTCCCCAAATTAGTTTTGAAGGTGTCTGGAACCACTAGACCAGGAATTAGGGAAGGAGGAAGCAAGCTGGGGTGGTTCAGAGGGCTCTGACTTCTAGAATCACTGGCTCGCATAATCAATTGCTCTTATGAATCTCTCATCAAAAAACCAAACTCACTTGTAGACTGTGAGTTGCCAAAGTTATTTCCGTTGACCTCACGATGCCAGCACTGAGCTCTATGAGAGACAACTTCTGCTCTTACTGGGAACAGCTCTCCTGCTTTGGGACCACTATACCCAACTACTGTGTTCCATACTGCCCTGGCTGCCTTGTTAACCCTTGGTGACTTCCTGTGGTTATGCTCTTCAAGGTGAAGCAAAGCACTTCGCTCTTCCCCTAACTGTTTGGAGGCAGGGCCCCCTGATGGTCCAGGCCCTGGTGCCTAGCATGAAGGCCACCTCCAGAGACCCAAGGTAAATCAATGATTTTTCTAAGTTCTGTGTACATCACACCCTCATGTTGGAGGTCTGAGCTAGACTCGTAGCCCCAGCGAGACAGGTGTGGAATCCTGGGAAGTGGGAGATATGGCAGAGATTTTCTAAAACCCATGCAGAACATTGACAGCAAAACCCTGGTCACCTTTTGGTGGCACTGTTATTCACAAAGAGGTAAGAAATGTGATGTTAAAGCCTCTCTCCTAATTCAGCTTTCTTTTTGACAGACTTAAAACCTTAAACTCATTGGATTAGAGGAAAGGGAAATGAAGGGATCGGGGATGGGAATGGGAAAGAGAGAATGAATGGCAAGTTACTTTCCTGTGTTCATGTATGAATACATGGCCAGTGTAACTGCACATCATGTACAACCACCAGAATGGGAGGTTACACTCCATGTATGTATGATATGTCAAAACGCATTCTACTGTCATATATAATTAAAAACAACAACAACAACAACAAAACATTAAACCTTTTCAGAATGCACCTTTCAGTGGGATTCCCTCTAATACCTCATGTCTTCTCCTCCTGCAAGCCCACCACCTCCCCATCCCTCAAGTCCACACACTCCAAATGACACAAAAAGGATGTATACTCACAGATGTTAACTGGAGAGACTCCTTCTCCGCTCAGCCTGATTGGGAGGAGGGGAGAGGGAAGGTTACTGTTGTGTCCAGCAGCTTGCAGCCATTTGCAGTGACATTTTTGCAATTACTTTGAATGCATTAAAAACCCTTTATTATGTTTATTGCAGAAGTTACACAAGTTGAAATTTTATAAATACAGTATTAAAATAATCTGATAAGTGGAATAATGTGGAGTTTGAGGTTCATAGAAATAAAACCTATAATCTCAGGAACGCATTTTTGATTTAAATTTGTCACACATCCTAAGGAAATGAAAGCTGACCACAGTTCGGTGTCAATTGGAAAGTCAGGGCTTGTCTTATAACAAGACTTCTCTCTCAACAAGGGACTATTGTCATATATTAGGCCAGCACTGAGGTTATTATAGGGAGTCTGAGTCATAGAAATAATAATACCAACAATCAGTCTTATTGTCTTAGCAACTGGTATGTACTCATAAATGCATACTTTAGAACTTTAATGAGAGCTAACATTTATTGAATACCTGGGACCTACATTATGCCACTTAGTTCTCTCAACAACCCCATTAGGTAAGTACTATTCTCTTAATTTTACAGAGGGAAAATTAAAACTCTAGAGGTTAATTAACTGGTCAATGGTCAGAAGACTGGATTTGAAGCCAGGTTCATCTAACACTACAGCCTTTAACCAAATGCTAGCTACCATTTATTGAACAATGGTAGCATTACCAGACATTGTTCAAAGAATTTCATGTAAAGTCTCCTATTTTAACCCTTTTTATACCACATGAGGTCAGAACTATCATGATCCCCCTTTTATAGGTGCAAACACAGATGTGGAGAGCTTGAATAATTTGTGGTTATAAAGTTAGTAACTGGCACAGCACCAAGGAACGACAAGCTCCCTCTGAGCTTTGGGCATATATAATCTGGCCCCTTTGTTTCATCACTGAAGAAACTGAGGGCCAGAGAAGGGAAACTGACTTTCTGAAGCTTACATAGCTGGGTAGTGGTAGACCTAGAAGCCCCAAATACTAGGATAGTTCATGCTGAGTCCAGAACCTTTTAAGGCACATTTTGAAATTTGCCATGTAACCAAATTTCTCCTTTGATAGAATGTGATTACTTGGATCTGCTGAAGTGTTAGAGTTCTATGGGGTACTAAACGTAGTTTGTTCCTCAAATGATTTACCAGCCTGGAAGGAAACTACCCTTAAGTTCTTGGTCACAGCCCAGTTCCACCTGTGTTGTGGTCCCCTTTTCAGTAGAGGAGGGGGCTGCAGCACCCTGAGCCCCGTGGTATGGTCAGGCAGCTGAGGGAGCTCATCTTGCTTGGAGGATGGAGGTGGACCTCTGCCCCTCACCTGCACTCCTCGCCCTCCAGCAGCTTGCGGTAGGTGGCGATCTCCACGTCCAGGGCCAGCTTGACGTTCATCAGCTCCTGGTACTCACGCAGCAGCCGGGCCATGTCCTGCTTGGCCTTCTGCAGGGCCTCCTCAAGGTCCACCAGCTTGGCCCGCGCATCCTTGAGGGCCAGCTCCCCACGCTGCTCCGCGTCAGCGATGGCCGTTTGCAGGCTGGCGCACTGGAGGGAAAGGAGGAAGCCTGAGTCCTGTTGCCTTGCCAGCCCCTGGCGGCGTGGTGCGTCACGGTACAGTCCTGTCATGTGGCAGGAAGACCCTGAAGAAATGCGCATTGAGGCGCTCTCGACCCTGTTGAAATCTTACCTGCTTCTTGACGCCGTCGATCTCAGCTCTCAGCCTCTGGATCATGCGGTTCATCTCGGAGATCTCTTGCTTGGTGTTGCGGAGGTCATCCCCATGCCTTCCCGCTGTGACCTGCAGCTCCTCGTACTGATAAGACCAGAGCAGACTCAGTCACAGAGCCAAGCGCCTGGCCTCGGCACTCCCCGAGTGCCACATGCTGGCCCATTCATTCCGCAGTCACTCGCTCTTTTCAGCCAGTGCTCCAGGAGCACTTCCGCTTGCCGGGGATGTGGCAGGCTCTGGGAACACCGTGACAGCACAGTCAGGACCCTGCTCCCCACGGCTCACAGCTCACTGAGGGAGACAGCCACGAATCACATCAACATGTTACCAAAATTATGCTTTCAAATGGTATAAGTGTCCTTTAGGAAATAGACAGGGTACTCGAGGGTATCATAAAGAAGCCTGACCTAGACTTGGAAGTGGGGATGGGGCGATAAGGAAAGTCTCTCCGGGGATGGAGATGTCTGAGCTGTAATCTGAAGGATGGGAAGAAAGGGTTGAAGTGTTCAGTTCGTTGGGAGAACATTCCAGAAAGATGAAACAGCCTGTAAGAAGACCCTGGGGCAGGGGAGAACACTGGCGAGTTCTAGGAGGGAGGAGGGGATTTGGTCACTGTCCCTGGGGAGTTCCTGGCCTCAGGTGTGCATCCAGACCAAGTGTGCCCATGAATGTTGGTACCTTCCAGAGACTAGTGCTGGGGAACAGGGAGGAAATGCAGGGAGACAGGGTTGTTGCTGCAGAGGCTACAGGCAACACAATTTGACCTTGGTGAAAGAGTCTCCCATCTCACTGGTTCCTGGTCTAACAGTGCATATCTGGGACATTTTCCTTTGGGAGAAATCATTACACTCTACATCCTCTGGCATACCAGAGTGACACTCACCTTTCCTGACAGAAGGGTCTGTTCAGTTTTGAACGTGCAGGATAGCTCAGCTTCCTGTTTCTAGGTACTCATAACTAGCAGGAACAACAACTCCCAACAACACAAGGAGTTGCTCACTGTAAACTTCAGTCACTGCACCTCGGGGTGCAGGGCACCCTGCCTCTGCTCACTGCCAAGGAACTGCCCTGTAAACACCTGGCACCGGATACCCTCGTTCCTTTCTGCCATGCTGCTCACCAGAAGGGACTAAGACCGTGCAAGGGCCTGGAGCCAGTGTGTTGGTGAGCAGCTGCTCCCAGAAGGGGCCTAGGTTTGGCAGGTAGCTGGTCTTACAAGTCTACTACACTGCTCTGAAGCCGAACCTCCTTCAGACCAGCTGAACCTTTGGACACCCTCGCTTCCCCTTTCCAGATACAAACTCTCTTGTTCACAAAGTGCACGCTCCTGCCATCCAGCTGCTCAATCAGTCTTCAACATTTTCCTGCTTCTTTGCAACCTTTTTCCCTTTGCTTCCCTACTGGGCTAAAGACCCACCTCTTTTAATAATGGAAGCTTTTTATGAATGTCCTCTTTTCTCTACCATGACTGCTCATTTTACTCCACGGCCTCCCAGACCCTGGGTTCTCTGTGGTTTATTCATTTTCAACCCTGTAACCCTGCTTGGCAGATGGTGGGAGCTCAGTAGATATGAATGAAATTAACGTGCCCTTTAGAAACTGCCCTGTGACTGTTTCTTGGTTATTTTAGAGTCTCCCCTGCTCCCCCAGAGGGTGAGCACTGTGGGCCCTGCTCTGGGTTCTGAGTGCCCAGCCTTGCCTTCCCAACATACTGTTTCTACATGCATCCCACGTTAGGTGCTCATAGCACCAAAGATGTTCCTGCCAAGTTGAAAGAAATGGAAATGCTTCCTGAGGGAAGCGATGATGTGAATCCCAGGGACCACCGACCCTGGGACCCATCACGGAGGTGCCCACACTCACCTTGGTCTGGTACCAGGACTCAGCTTCTGCCCGGCTGCGGTTGGCGATGTCCTCATACTGGGCCTTGACCTCAGCAATGATGCTGTCCAGGTCCAGGCTGCGGTTGTTGTCCATGGAGAGGACCACGGATGTGTCACTGACCTGGGTCTGCATCTGGGACAGCTCCTGCAGGGCATCCACTCAGTCACTCAGGCATAGAAAGAAGGGATCTTGAATCCCCACCGTGACTACTGTCTAGATCAGGAATTCCTTTTTTGCTGTCCCCAGCAGAGATTCTTCCAGCTATCTGTGGGGTACTCCCAGTCCCTGGAGGGATTCCATCCTGTCCCGGGAAGTTTCTGGGCCACTGCTTTGTGTGGTGGGAATGTTTCCCCAGTGTCCGCTCTCAAGGTTCCCGTCAGTGTGCTTTCCCTGGGAGTGAGGGTGTGTAGTGCCCTCTGAGTCCACATTGCATAAACTGGAATATGACATCTCTTTGTTCATATGCCAGCATGAGAGGTTTCTTCAGGAACAGGTGAAGTTTAGGACCTATCTGTCCCCCACATAGTGTGACTCCATCACTTCCTTCCCCTTTCTCCCTTTCTAGACAGATCTGGGTCTCAGTCTTCAGTGGGGCAGGGTCTTGAATGAGGCATCTAAGAGGACCCCTGGACAAGGAGTTGAAGGGCAGCTTCCTCTCTGAACTTTTCTGGGAGGGGGAAGGGAGGGCCTGGGGTCCTTGGGAATGATACCCAGTGACCTAAAATTTGGAAATTGGCACATCCTCCTTGGTAGGATTGCCCTGCCGTGGAGTCGGGGAAGAAGCCTCAGAGCTGGGCTAGTTTAGTGTGACAAAGTTCCAAGCAATTCTCCCTGGTCCCCACTATCCCCCAGGCCCCCAGCTTGGGACATCTGGGCAAGGTGCTGGGTAGAGACACCATGTGAATGACACTCTGCCACACCCTTTTCTTTCTAGGCTCCAGACCTGGGAGGAACAAAAATACTTGCAGACTTACTGCCTCGAAGATCATCCTGAGGAAGTTGATCTGGTCTGTCAGAGAGTCAACCTTGGCCTCTAGCTCCACTTTGTTCATGTAGGCACCATCCACATCCTGCAGCAACAGCACCGGAGGCTCCTCTGAGACCCCTGCCCCAAGCAGTCAACCCCAAAGCAGCAGAGCAGAGTCCTTCCTGGCTCTTCTAGCTTGAACTTTGGGAACTCAGTGTGGGTTTTCGGGGTTGGGAATGAGGCATTACTGAGACTGGGGACTTGATTTCCCTGGTTTAACAGAAACCTGAGCTGGTTCACTGGGGTCTTAAACACTGAGGAAGCATTCGGGCGGTTTGAGCTCTCTTGATAGCCTCAAGACTGAGCAACATTTCTTGGGTGTTCCCAGGGTCAGGGTACCCCATACTCCAGGCTTCAGTGCTAAATCTCCTCTGGGAGACATCGCCACTCACCTTTTTCAGGGCAACGAACTCGTTCTCAGCGGCTGTGCGCTTGTTAATTTCATCCTCGTACCTGTAAGGACAGGGGCCAGGGGGTGTGCTATTGAGCAAGATCTCCATTTAACTCTTCCCAGGCTGGTGGAGCAAGAGTTGCGAGACCTCAGATCCTTTCCAGCTCTGTGACTGACCTGTGCCTGACTTCGGATGATTCACTTAACCTTTATTTCTTCCTCTATAAAAGGGGATAATTTCTTCTGTTAGGTGTTTAAAAAAAAACTTTTATAAGGCTAGAAGGTGAGCATGGAACTAATGGGAGTAGAAATGCGTGCTTGGGCAATGTCATCCCTTTATAGACGCACAATTCTAATTGTCAAAAAAGTTTGCTGCCTCAAGTATCAGCTAAAACTATGGAGGAAGCTTCGCTTGTTCAGGACCCTGTTCCAGGTAGAGTTTGATATATTTTCCTGCACTTCAGGGTGACCACTGAGCAGTGTGCTTTTTGTAACGAGGTGTAGCCCAAACTCGGAAGCTACGGGTATGCCAGCTAAGATAGCTT
Organism: Sciurus carolinensis; assembly: GCF_902686445.1. NCBI lineage: Eukaryota > Metazoa > Chordata > Mammalia > Rodentia > Sciuridae > Sciurus > Sciurus carolinensis. Next base: position 112,556,979 of record NC_062216.1, read on the forward strand.
GAGCTGTCCCCTCCCTTTGGCTACCTTCCCTACTGTGCAGACCAAACTTGCCTCCATGAGGAAGGTCAGAGGGGCTGGTTGAAGCCCCCACTTCTTCCTTGCTACCTCTCCTCACTCCTGAGCTAACACCACCTTAGTAATGCAAGTTTCTGTATCACTGAGCCCAATAGAATTAAATAATATGCCAAAGGGGAAATAGCATCATGCTTCTAGAAGGAGGAGCAGTGTTTTTAGTTAGACGATGCTGGCAAACCTTTGCAGTCATATCAACAGATAAGAATGGCCTCCTTGTTAATAGTTACCCACGAGATGAAGGTCCCTTTGTGACCCCACAATGCTGCTTGATCTTTAGGGATCATGATTAAAAGTTCCAAAGCTCTCCACTGGCACTGGTATTTGCTCCTTTGGACCCCTCTGGTCCTCAGAAAAAGGAGCACTGGAATGGCCGTGTGTGGCCAGGATCCTGTTTCCCATTTACCTGACTTTGAAATCTTCTACGACCTCCTGCATGTTCCTCAGCTCAGCGTCCAGCCTGCCCCTCTCCGTGGTGATCCCCTCTAGCTGCCGACGGAGGTCACTGATGTAGGTATCAAAGAGGGGCTCCAGGCTCTGCCTCACGGTCTTGGCGCCCTGCTCCTGCAGGAGGGTCCACTTGGTCTCCAGGACCTTGTTCTGCTGCTCCAGGAAGCGCACCTGGAGGGGAGCAGAGAGAACAAATCTTGAGAATCTTGGGGAGGTAGAACTAGATACTACAATTCACGAGGGAGGAAAAGATGTTTTTTCACCCAATGACCAACCGGCAGCTATATAATTGACAGCTCCAACCCCCAAATGAGAAAGTCTATGATGCTACCTCAGAGTCCCATAGGGGTTCTATGGAATGGGTACAGTTGCCCAGAGCTTCTGTGGGGAAGCCTTGATGCCTGGGTTGTTTTGCAACACGACCTGCTCTGGTTAGGGTTTCAGTGACAGCTCTCCTGTTCTCCATGTCGATTGAATTAGCACTCAAGGCTCCCAGAGAGGACAAGGGGACATTTCCACATGGTAGACCAGCTGACCTGACCTGAAAACGCCAGGGCTGCATGACTGGTACCTGTTGGACTGAAGTGCTTCTCAGGGGACCCTGCTGTTAGCACCCTCTCTCTGGACTAGGCCCTCCCTGTAGTCTATTCACCCAAAGCAATGAGACAGATGAAGCCTGTCCCACCTTGTCGATGAAGGAGGCAAACTTGTTGTTGAGGGTCTTGATCTGCTCCCGCTCCTCCTTCCGCACCCTCTGGATGGTGGGGTCAATTTGCAGGTTGAGGGGAGTCAAGAGACTCTGGTTGACAGTGACCTCTTGGATGCCTCCAGAAGGGCATACGGGGAATCCCGGGCCACCAAAGCCTCCTCCAATGCCACCCCCATAACCAAATCCACCACTAGCCCTGCTGCCAAAGCCACTTCGGAAGTTGCTGCCACACCCACCAATGGAGACCCTCTTGGTCCCCCCCAGGTTGTAGAGGCTGCGGCTTCCAAAGCCAGCCCCAGTGCCACTGATCCTGCCCATTCCTCCACTGCCCCCCGTGGAGCGGGCCACTGAGACGGAACTGAAACGGGAGCGACCCAAGGCTGGGGTGGTGGCTGAAGCAGTGCTGAAGCCCCTGCGGCTGCCGGTCTGGAAGGTGATGGTGGACTGCCGAGACATGGTGCGTGAGGAGGGCTGGCCAAGAGCTCCCGAGGTAGGCGCCAGAAGGGGATGGAGAAGACAGCAGCTGGGGAGCCGCGGGTCTGTGGGCTTTTATGGGCACCCAGGAGGGGCGGGGCACCACTAATGAAGGGGGCCTTGCTGATGGCATCCCCTAGGCATTCGCCAGCCCTGAGCTCACACTCAGCACCCCTTGGGAAATGGCAGAAAAGCCACTGGTTGGTTCCCTGTCTCCCTCCCCCACGTGGAAACTCCTTTCCAGTTGCAACTTGATCAGCAGACCAGTGAGAAGAAAGTTAATTACTTTCAGTCATGTCCTAATCATGCATCCTTTAATGGACTCAAAAAACACTGCCTCATTTCTAAACCGCTTTCTTAGGCCTGGGACCAACTCCCTCCTGTCCAAACACCTTGTGTCAATACAAGCGACTGCAATTCAGTTTTCCGTTCTGGGCGAGCTTCCTGCGCTTAAGGATTTTCTCAAAGCTACTGCCTGGTTCCTGCCACCGATCAGGCTGGCCCTCCAGATCTTGAAAAGTCTGCTCCATACTTCCGTAGACATCCACCTGGTGTCGATTGTCCTAGTTTTTAACTCTTAAGCTTTCCGTTCTGTTTTATAGGCCACCTGTGATTTTCTGGAGCATGACTGTGTGTGTGCCTGTGTGTACACACGTGTGCACCCTGCTTAAGTGTCTTTAAAGGTCAGCCCTCCATCTTCTGTGGACAGAAGTTGTGGGAATAGAAAGAACTGGGTTTGAATCCTAGCCCAGCCAAGGATGAGCCGTGGAATGCTGGGCATGTCATGCAACTTTTCTGAGCTTCAGTTTATGTGTATAAAAAGTGTTCGTGTGTGAAAACTACTTTTGCTTTGACTATGTAAGTGCTTAGTTAATGTTTCTTTTTTTTTTTTTTTTTTTTTCCTGGTACCAGGGATTGAATCCAGGGGCACTTAACCATTAAGTCATATCCCCGGCACTTTTTCTTTATATTTTATTTAGAAGCAGGGTCTAACTGAGTTGCCTAGGGCCTTGCTAAATTGCTGAGGCTGGCTTTGACCTCGTGATCCTCCTACCTCTGTCTCCCAAACCACTGGGATTATAGGTGTGTGCTACCACACCTGGCTAGTAAGTTTTTCTTGAGTCCTCTCCTCCTGATATATTCAAACAAGTGTTAATGAGGGGGCAGCTGTGTGTCCATCCTGTGACAGGCTCCACGGGGATTCAAAAGAAACACAACATACGTACATTCTATTTTTTTTTAGTAATAAGCTCACGGTCCTGCTGGGATGCTAAAGAACATTTGAACAAGATGGGATTCATGGCATACTGTGAAGCTCTACTTCCTACTTCTTTGAGGCTTCCTTCTTCCAGAAGTCTCACAGACAATCCCTCCTCCCCAGGATGGGGACACCCAACTCTTCATGCCCCCATCAAGAGAGCTTCAAGTCTGCTTCTAGTGGAGTATATTTTTCTCTCCGACCCCTGCACTAGTGACAGTATGACAGGGAGTCCCTAGTGCTCCTCCTTCCCCTTCTTCCTGCTTTTCCTCCCCTTGTCTCTACCATAGGGACAGTCACACAGAGAAATGACTAGATCATCTTTAATTTTGTCAATCTTGTTTCTCGCTGTGGTTTTGAAGGATGGGAGAGTGGAGAGGAAATGATCGGTATTCAGTCTCCATTGTGTGGATAAGGAAATGAGGCAGAGTGAGTAATTCAGTAGACAGGCCATCATGACCTCGCTGGCAAGCGGAGCCAGGTGCCATGGTCCTTCCACACGGCTGTCCTTTGAGAGGCACATGGGTAGCCAGTGGCTGGCAGATGGTCTCACCTGCCTGGAATGGCAGCTTGGCACCCGGAGTGGTAGATCTGTCTTCTGCAATCTCCTCCCTGAGGCTCTGGTCAGGGGCTGGGCCTCTGCTCCAGTTAGACATTGTCTGCAATCTCAGGTTCCACAGGGAACCTCTGAATCATTGCTTTTGTTGACACAGGTCAAGAAGTGCTCAGGAATTCTCTCACCTGCTTGCCAGTGCACCCAGGTCCCAGCCAGGGTGGTGCATGCCTGTCTTCTCCAGTGGGAAGAATAAATATCTTTGTTTTCTGTACTCATTACATGACGATCTGTCTCCCAGAAGGAACACTTGTTTGTTTCCTGAGCTGAGCTGAGTAAACCCCTGCAGAGCTTCAGAGCGGAAGTGGCTCTGTGAGATGCCCAAGGGAAGGAATGGAGGTCCCACTTTCTCCCTGGGTGCCGCCAGGGGGAAGCTGACTCCAGGCTGCCTCCTTTCCTGCCCATTCCTTCCTTTTCCATGCCCCCTCCTGGGACCCCCACTTCGGCATATAGCCATCTCATTTCCACTCCTGTTCCTCGCAGCTCTGGCCTCTGGTCTGGGCTGCTCTTTCTCCTCCTCTCTCTAATGGTCCCACCAGGATGGTGGTTTTCTAACGACATCGTCTTACTAGCTGCCATTGGTGAGTTACCTTGAGAGAGGTGAGTCTTTCGCCGCTCTTACCCCTTCCCTCTTCTATGACCTTTCCCCTGCACTGTGACCTTTACTCTAGTAGATGATAAATGCCTAGGACAGTCAGCCCATTTGACAACCCGCATCGTTGCCCCTTTGAAAGCTCAAAACTTAACTGTTATTGCTTTTTGCTTCCAGATAGGAAGGGTTTTGGTGTTGTTTTAAACTTCTTATGTAATTCTGCTCAATACTGCCCCCGTCCTAAGAAAACCTCTCAGATAAACTGGACCCAAGTTTATCCTTTGGGACCCCGGTATGTGGCTAGTTCTTCAGCATGGTTTCCTGCTGCCTGGGTTAGTCTACCACTGAGGCTGGGGTAGCTTCTCTACCCAGCTTGCATCCTGAGCTCTCTAAATAGAACTGTGCAGCAGTTCCTGTGATCACATTCCTTTCTGTTCTCCAAACATTCCTTTTTTGCTAAAATTTTAAATTTTTTCTAATTAGTTGTACATGACAGTAGAATGCATTTATACATTTTGATAAATCATTCATAAATGGAGTATAATTTCTCATTTTTCTGATTATACATATTATTTCTGGAGTCTCTCCAACTCTGTATTATTAGGTATGTCTGGGTGGAGTTTTCTTGAGGTTTGGGAGAGTGATGGGTTCAAGGGCAGGGTATGCACCCTGGTGTCCAAGGCTGGGAGAGCCAAGCTCTCCAATTCCCTGAGGCCTGTCCCTCCTGCTCAGTGTGTTCCCATCTGCCTCAGAGGGACATGAAGACCTTTGGCAGGTGGTTGATTCCAAGGAGACTGTGCCAGGTGGCAATCAGGTTGTGGAGGTGGAGAGAAGATGGAGAGATACCCCTTCTCAGGATTAGGAGTTGGGGATGCACTATGGAGCCTTGTCTTCCACCCAAGGCCAGAGGAAGAACCTAGGCCGAATGCCATGGGACAGGGGCTCATCTCTCCACAGCAGGATGGCCTGAGGACCCAGGTCCCAGCCACTGTCCCTCCATTGCCCAATATACTAGATCACTTCTGGACCTCTCCTCCTCTGAGGGAGTCCTGGCTTTAGTGAGTAAGCATATATTAGCATTTGTCACGTGCCGGGGACTCATTGTTCTAAGCATAGGAGATAATAGCTATGAACAAAGCAGACAAAAGCCCCTTCCCTCCTGGAGCTCCCACTGGAAGAGGAAGGGGAGCGGAAGCCTTTTGTGGGTGCAGTTGCAAATGGGGTCTCCCATTGTCACGTTCCTTGGGTTGAGTGTGGAGAAGGTGACTGTTGCAGTGGACCCTGAGACAACCCGGCCAGAAACACTTTTCTACCTTCACTGTCCATGCCCGGGCGGCTGAACTTCCTCAATATTGGCATTGTCTAGTAGGTGCGGAATGACCCAGCCTGCCTCTAAGGGGCTCAGACCCTCCTCACAACCCCCTTGCTCCTGCATTAACTGATAATTATCCATCTCCAAAGGGCACTGATGGGCCACCTAATCTCAGTAATCTCTTGAGTTTCAGAACTCGGGACAGTCAACTACATGTAGCCAGTGTCACTCATCTGCTCCTTCCACTGATCACAGATCAGGCCTTTCACAGGGACCCAAATGGATGGGCAGGAGCAGATTCTTCTGCAGACTGCAGATGGCCCTCGAGACCCTTTTGGTGTGTTCTTATCATTCAAACTTGCACTTAAGAGAAGCAAGCTGGAGCTGTCCCTTTGCTCCATGATCAAGTACTTGATACAACCAACCGATGTACACAGTTTAACACAGGCACTAAGAGCATTCAAAAAACAGCAATCTACACATGTATGTGGTGCTGACTGGGTGCATCAGGAAGGACAAGTGAAGCAAAGGAGCAGAATTCATCTTTCAAAGCCTGGAGGAGCTATGCAGATGAGGAAACCAGGGTCAGCCACACAATCATGTGCTTGCTGGGCCTGGTTCCTAAGTCTCTCTGCTCTCCACATTTGCCCTGAACCTCCCTGACCTTATAGAACCCAAAGAGAAAAACTCCCTGCTGCTGGTGACATACAGTTGGGAACTTCCAGTGGGGCGCAGTGGACAAGATGTCAGCTTCTCAAGGTTCCTCCCAGTTCACCCCTGCAGAAAGCCACTGGAGGGTTTTAGACCAGATGGTCTTCCAGCTATGCCTCGGCCATTCATCTTGACCACTTTCATGGCCTTGTTTGTTCCCAGGACGGGGATGCTTCATCTACCAAGTCTCTAGATTTGCAGAAGTGGAACTTCCAAACATGGAAACTGGTGAGAGAGGAAAGTGGGGGGGGAGGGGAAGAGAGGCTGCTCCAGTTCTTCCTCAGAGGAGGGGACCCAGAGGCCCTCTCCAAACCAAGGAGTGCAAGACCTAGAATGTGCTGAGCGCTGGCACGGAGCCACAGCCTGTGGGCACAGACTGGGTGGGCTGGATGATACTGGCACACTGAGGGACGCTGTTGACACCACCTCATTGGCTTGTGACTGGTCTGGTGGTTGCTGCTGAGGGTTGGGGGATGTGTCACCTGCTGGGAAGTAAGAGCCGGAAGCAAGCACCTCACCTCCATGCCAGGCCTGGCACTGCCTCTCTTTTCATGAACTTGAGCATCCTGAAACCTCACTACTCCTTCTTGCATCCTGGCTTCCTTCTCTCAGTCCAGTTACATCTAAGAAACACTTCTGACTTGAGCCTTCAAATAAGCTGTACTTTGCATTCATTTCTTCATTTATTCTTTCAAGAAATACGTTTTGGGGAAATGCAAGTATGAAAGTATGATGTGCTGGGCACATAACAATGGAGGGAAAAAAGTATCTCGCACTGTAACAAGAAAGTGGGTCATACTAGTAGGCTGTCACCTTAGTGGTAGACCCAGAGTGCACTGGGAGTGCTGAGACATCTGTGAAGATGCCTTCCTTGATGACCAGGCAATGACCAGCTGTGAGCATGGGCAGTGCCCAGGACTTTGCTATTCACCTCAGGTTTAACAAAATTCATGCAGTGCACATTATAGAGTCTTATATTTTATGGGTGAGGCAACTGAGGTCCAGAGTCCTACAAGAAGTTGAGAGTAAAACTGGAACTAGGATCATTATCTCCTGTCCCCTAGCACAGTGCTTTCTTCTCATGCCCACGTGCCAGGATGTGCCAGGATGGAAAGTTATCATTCTCCACAATTCTCACCTCTTAGGGTTTTGCCGAGCTGTGAGGAAGACAAACTGACATGTCTGAAACAATAGTCATATAATATGGTATATGGTGGAGTTAGAAAAGGTGAAATTCAATGTGTGGTGAGATCTGTCTCTGGATGGGCCTTGATGACTTCAGATGAGGTTTGCTCTCACTTTGGCTCCAGATACCACATTTTGGGCCCTCAAAAAAGATGTCAGGAAGCAGCCTTGGAGCATAGAAGGGGAGGTTGAGCAGGCTGGCTTGGCTTAAACATTTCTCAGGGATAAATCACAGAGTGACTCCACCCACAGACTCTTGGAATGGGATTGCATTCATCTGCCGGACATTTATCTACCTTGTCTATGTAAAGCTGCACTCCTACGTGAGACATCTAGGTGATACACTGTTTACCTGGGTGTTTCCAAGGACAAGGCCATCTGGCTGTGGGGCTGTGTTTTCCATGATCGCTAGGAAGGCCAGACCCATGGGGCACCCATGCCGGTCTAGGACTTCCTGCCTCACTTTGGGCAGTAAAATGCTCAGCTGACCCATAGGCACCAATTAGTACTGGTAACAAGATGGCAACAATGACATTGATAATGATGTTGGGAAACGGAGCCATTGACCTGGGACTGATTGACTGACTATAACTGTAGAACAAGAACCTCTTCCTGCTCCTCTTTAAGAGGGGTGAATATTCAAAAGCCTGGATGTAGAGGAAAGGAACATTAGGTCCCATGACTCATTATTACAAGGGAATTAGTTTCTTTGAAGAAGGCTATGGTGCAGGGCTCTCTCATTAGTCAGCTCTTTTGGTATACAATCCAAGCACAATTGATCAACATGCAGCTTGCAGGGGGTAAAACCAGATAGATGTTCTACTGGAATCTGATGGAAGAAATGGTGTCCAAGGAGCAGACAAGCAGTATGTCCATGATGCAGGTTCCATCTGAGCAGCCAGGACACCACTCCCCACCACTTCCCAGGAAAGGGATAAATGGCACATGACCTCATAGGCAGATGCCCCAGTTCCCTCTGTGTGATTCCTAACCTGTGTGTATTCTGGATGAGCTCCATCAGGTCAATGAGAGACGAATTCCTTTTAAAGGAAATACTAGCAAGTGCCTTTCATTCACCCCTAGCACTAGTTTATTAAGCAAGAGTTGGCCAACCTGGAGTGAGCCCAGAGACTCATGCAAATGAAGAATGAATTGGGAAATAGGCAGTCTGGGGAAAGGAGAAAGGAACTGTGATCAGAGACCAGTCTATTTCTTTGTCATTGTTATTACTGATACCCCTAGGGAGTACATTTAAACTTCACCAAGAGGGATCCGGTTAAGTATCAGAAGACTTCTACCTTCTAATGCCAAACCGGAAAGTACTCTCTGTAGGGAAGTTCTAGGGATGTATGTAGATTCTTTCTGGAATAATTTATGAGACATAATTGGGTAATAAAAGGAAGTAGGGTTTCTTGTTTGTTTTGAGAACTGAATGTTTCCATAAGATCAGCTCTGATAATGCTATTTGGGCATCATGATATTTTATAGATTTAGTACCAAAGCAGGGTTTCCTTACATTTTTAAAATTTTGCCCTTGAAGGAATTGGTACCTACTGAGCATCCCTGAAGTGATCTGCCTTTGCTCATGGGCCTTCACACTTTGCATTTACTGCCTTGCCTCTTGGTGTGTTTGTGTGTGTTATGGGTATTGTTCTGGCTCTGCCGGGAGAGAAGGATTTTTCACAGTAGACCCATAAGTCAGCTGCACTTAACAATGTACCTACCTACTTTTAAATTATTCTGCAGTGTCCAGAACCTTGCCTTGCCACAGGTGGCCTTTGACCGCATTGCCAAGTGATTGCTAAATGACAGAGGGCACATAAGAGTGAATCGTGAAGATATTTTCAGAGGCAAAGGTAAGACTCTTAACAATGGTCACCATCTGCTCCTTACTCCCTCATGGCCCAGGAATAGAAAGAAGTCAAAGTGGGGTAAAGAAGTTTTCAGAGGCACTTGGTAAGAACTCTTGGGAAGAGGAAGGACAAAAATGAAGCTTGACCAGAGTCCACAACTGAGGGAGGGGACAGTGGCCACAGAGCCAGCCTGGGAAAAAGTAGTCATTCATCGTCCCCCTAGTGTGGGCTGGATTCCCCAGGCTAGGGGGCGGGATTGCTTCGTGTTTTCCCTAGGTGTGTTTGTCACTAGCTGAGGTCATGGACCGGCATTGCTCCACTGAGGTGAAGAGAGAGCTCCTGCTTCTGGTTTTGGCAGCCCAGGGTAGCAGTGCCTCCACCAGAGGGCAAGAAATGCAAGGGGCTGGAGCCGAGGAGAAGGTGCAGGCCAGTCCTTCCCTGTGACCAAAGGCCAAAGGGGACCCGAGAGCAGGGGAGGACCACAGATTATGAAATGAGGACCATCAGCCCTTGGACCCTGCTCTGCCTACTTAATTTTTCTGAGGCTTGGCTTTCTCATCTTTAAAATGGGGATCAAGGTACAGAAGTTCATTTTTATGTGCTACCTTGAGACAATAAGAGACAATGATGCAAAAAACAAGAGAATAACCAGAAAACATTGAAAACAAACAATGAGTAGGACTTGCTGAATCAGAAACCAACATATGTACAAAGCTGTAATATAAAGCTCTAAAATGGTGTAATCAGACCCAGAGATCAATGTGACTGAATAGAAAATGTGTGAATTCAGAGTGTAATAAAGGTGGTATTTCAGTGGCGTCGGACAGTAGGATTTTTATTCTTATATAACAGAAAAGTACAAAAAAGAAAAATAGCAGTTCTCCAAGTTCTCACTCCTCAGAATCAATCATTTGATCTTTTGACCTATTTGTTTTCATCCTTTTTTCTGTGTTAGCATCTTTTAATAAATAACAAACATAATAAATATGATGTCCTTTGAAACAACCTATGGGCCACCAACTGGTACTACTTCTCCTTCCTGGAGGATCAGTCCTGAGCAAATGCAGGAATACATGGGAGAGTAACAAAGAGGACCACAGAAACCAAGAGCCCTTAAGGATCTCAGGCTGCTGGAGTTGGTGTGCGTTGGGACAGGTGCGTGGAGCGGAGACCTGAGATGCCCTGAGGGGAAGGTTCAGAAGAAAGGGTCTTATAATTGGTCCTCTCCTATTGTCTGTTCTTCAGCTGAAATCCAGAGCCACAATTTAGCCACCCATGCCCTCATTAGATTCAGTATGAGGACAGATCTACCACATAGGTAGAATTACCAGATCTAGCATAAAAACACAGGATGTGTGCTATAGGTAAACAACAAATAATTTTTTAGTGTAAGTGTGTTCCATGCCATATTTGCAACATGCTAAAATATTTTTGCTGTTTTTCTGAAGTTCAAATTTAGCTGAGCATCTTCTATTTTGTCTGGATGACCCTATTCATAGATGACAGGGATAGTAATGCAGGCTCTAAGCAGTAATCAGCTGGCCTCTTTGCAACTGGGTGCTCGCGTGGCCTTTGTTGAAGGGAGGCCTGCAGGTAGCCTGCTGTCCTGGAGCTCTCCACAAGAACTGAGTCTCTCTATCAGCTTCTGGGCTTTATCCAGTGTGGCAGTTTCAAGGTCTACTTCCACATGTCTTGACCTCAAACCCTAGACTGAAATGGTTGACACGGAGGGAAGCCACTAATCCCCAAAGTCTCCCCAGCTCCCAAGCTTCTGCCTATGACCTGTCCAGCAATAAGACACATGCCTACCTGTGACAGCCATGGGAACATGTTAGACCCAATCTGACTGGAGGTCTCTGCTGTGGCTTGAAATTAACAAATCACCATTGTAGTTGAGATGGATATTGTTGTTCTAGTGGAAGTTTCCTTTGCTGTGTTTTCTTTTTCTTATAGATAAGACCTTCTGTGGAATGTCCGATTAGCCAGACTCTTGAATAAGCTTGTGTAAACATGGCCTAAAATCTGGAGAATCTATCTCTGCCTAAGGGTGAAATTATAACCCTGACACTGACATCTAGGCAGATTTGAATGAATCACCCACATTTAGTTTTGCTTGTCAAAATTTGCATGGATGTGTGTAATTAATATATTTTTTAAACATCCTATTGCCAAAAGGAAAAGATCCTAAGAACCAAGTGCTCACTAATCTGAGTCATTCGACAACATGGAACATCTTTTAATCTTATCTCTGCCAACAGTGCTTCAAAACAAAATCTTTAACCAGCACCATTTTGAGTTTAATGATCTGTTTTCTTGACTATTTTTCACAGCATTTCCTTTTCTCCCCCAGGGTTATTGGGGCATAAGGTATACATCATTTTTAGATGTATACCTAAAAATCTACGTGTTTAATCAGACTCTTCCAAGAGGAGTCTTCCTTGAACTCAAGTACGTCTGAGTTATGTCAAATCCACCCAACACTCTGTAGTACTCTGTGGCTACAAATCCACAGCCTGAGGTCAAGGATGCCCCTCTCTGTACTATGTGGTTTGATTGATACATCCCAGGGTTTATATCAAAGCAATCTCTGCAGCAGTTATATTAATAATCATAGTGATGAGTTTTTGCCAACTGTTTCTTTTTTGTAGGATCAGTGTAGTGTTTTCCAGGGGTGGGGGAGTGGGAGGTGGAGTCTCTAAGGGAGTCTCAGAGATAAGAGAGGGGACCAAGGTACCAATGATGGGGTCAAAAGAAAACACAAGTGAACCTCAGTTATCAGATTGTGCTGATCCACCTTCCAGGACCCAGCTTTTTAAAAGACTCTTTTTGATGGTGGAGTGGGGTAATCCCGATGTGTGGAAGACTGAAGAGCTTCAGCGATCTTCCACCTAGAAGAGTCCTACATTATATTAAGTTGACTGATAGGGGAGGTATGGAGCATGGTGCACTGTCATTGGGCAAGGGAGGGTCCCGCAAAGATGATGAACAGTTTGTAGAAAGTTTCAGAGTTGATATGGAGCAGGAAAATCTAACAAAACACTTACGGTATATTTTAAGTGTACTTTATTTAACAGAACAAATAAAGCAAAAGAGATCAGAGAACATAGGGAGGGGATACAGACTCAGAACATCAGAGGGGTTGTGTCACACAGCGTTCAAGTCATTGCCAGGGGAAAAGCAAGACAACCTACTGGGAAGACGAGGAAACCCAGGACGCAGGGCACTTAGAAATCAGAGGGAGGACTCCTTGTTTGCAATAGACTGATTTTCAGTTGTTTTTTTTTTTTTTTTTTTTTGGGTGCTGGGGATCGAACCCAGGGCCTTGTGCTTGCAAGGCAAGCACTCTACCAACTGAGCTACCTCCCCAGCCCCTGATTTTCAGTCTTAAATGGGGCATATGACGTAGTCACCGCAAATAATGGCAACTCACATAGATAGGAACGTTACAAGGATGTCGACATGTCTCAGTGACGAGGGTTGTTCACATTCTGAGATGAGACCCGGGAAGTCAGAGGAGCAGGAGGACAGAGGAGCCGTGGGGCACGTGGCCCAGACGAGAGCAAAGGTGGAGGCAGAGGAGGATAAACACGAGAGTAGAAGGCTGTGTACCAGAGAGCGGAGGAAGGTGGGGGCAAGAGCTGGTGCAGACTTCAGTGCTTGTAGCTCCTGCTGGAGGTAGTGGAAGAGTATTTGATGGTGGAGCTGCTGCCGCCAGAGGAGCTGAGGCCACCCCCTATGCCTCTGCCACTGCCAGAACTGAAGCCACCTCCGACACCGTGACCGCTGCTGTAGGAGTAGCTGCTGCCTCCACCAAGACCGAAGCCACTGCCGGCACCACCAGCGCTGCCATAGCTGCTGGAGACAGTGGACTGCACCACAGCTGTAGGGACGGGACAAGGACACAGACACCATGAGCTCACTTGTCACATGAGCCAGGTCTCAAGGTCAAGGACTGGGAGGCAGACAAGAAAAGTACTTACAGATGTTGACTGGTCCAACGCCCTCACCACTCAGCCTAGGAGGAGAGGAGCACAGGATGAGCCTCCAGAGCCCATACCTGATCCTAGGGGAGGCTCCTCCTGGAGGTGCATGAAGGACCCCACCACATTCCAAGAGTCTCCTGACAGTTCCCCTCTCTGCTGCTCCACCACCCCCTGCTCAGGGCCAGGACCCCCCACATGTGCTCTGAGGGGTGCAGCACCCACCTGCACTCCTCGCCCTCCAGCAGCTTCCTGTAGGTGGCGATCTCCACGTCCAGGGCCAGCTTGACGTTCATGAGCTCCTGGTACTCCTTCAGCAGCCTGGCCATGTCCTGCTTGGCCTTCTGCAGGGCGTCCTCCAGCCCTTCCAGCTTGCTCTTGGCATCCTTGAGGGCCAGCTCCCCACGCTGCTCCGCATCTGCAATGGCGGCCTGCAGACTGGCGCACTGCAAGGAGAAAGCAACCAAATGACTGGGGTCTGGTCCTCCGCAGAGCCTCCTCCCTGGCTCTTCCTTCACAGTGCAGAGCCCAGGAGGCTGGGATGCAAGGAAAACCAGCCCTGCCTCTGCCTCTGCACTGCACCTGCTTCTTGACGTGGTCGATCTCAGATCGGAGCCTCTGGATCATGCGGTTGATCTCAGCAATCTCTTGCTTGGTGTTGCGCAGGTCATCCCCATGTCTGCCTGCTGTCACCTGCAGCTCCTCGTACTGTCATCCACGGGCAGAGAGGGAGACAGAGAATACATGGGGTTTTACAAGTGCATGATGATGTCTCGCTTCTGAATCAGACAGGTAATGACCTCCACCTCTTGGCTTCTCCCCCTCAAGGAATTTTAGAAAAGGTGATGTTAAGAGAGGCTGGATACTGTGGAACAGAGTGACAGAACGTCCCACTTAGGAACCCAGAGACTGCCTAGTTCTCTCAGAGACTGATGTTGTTCTGCTCTGTGTCTCTGGGAACCAGCACTGAGAGTGAAGTGTGAGCAAGATGACTAGGTCCTTATCTCTGGGAGCTTCCTCCTGCCTGGGGCTTCTTTTGCTTCCTAGACATGGGCGTCAAATCCGAGAAAGTCAGCTCTAATCCTGTGGCTGTGAGAGGACCTGGGCCTCCTCTCAGTAATTGTCCAGTGGGTCAGGAACCTTCTGGAACTCGGAGTGTGGTTGGGGCATCCTCATGAGTTCCCTCATCACTGCTCACCTTGGACTGGTACCAGGACTCAGCCTCAGCCCGGCTCCTCTGAGCGATCTCCTCATACTGGGCTTTGACTTCGGCGATGATGCTGTCCAGGTCCAGGCTGCGGTTGTTGTCCATGGACAGCACCACGGAAGTGTCTGAGATGTGGGTTTGCATCTGAGACAGTTCCTGCAGAACACAAGGTCCTAAGGTCATCTTTTCCTGCGCTGCTTACAGCGGTGCCCAAACAAAGGGCGCCCCATCTGAGTGAAGGCAAGGGGGTGCAGATGCTCACTGCCTCGTAGATGACTCTGAGGAAGTTGATCTCGTCCGTGAGACTGTCCACCTTGGCTTGCAGTTCCACCTTATTCATGTAGGCAGCATCCACGTCCTGGGGAAAGAGCAGACAGTTTGGAATCAGCGGAGCCCTCCTGTCCAGCGCCCCACTTGTCACCCTGGCAATGGATCTCTGAGATGGGATGGGGTTGCAGGGTCATGTCTCTCCTTGAGCAAAGAAAGTTGAGCCCTGATGAATCAGCTCACCTTCTTCAGGGTCACAAACTCGTTCTCTGCTGCCGTGCGCTTGTTGATTTCATCTTCATATCTAGGATTAGAGGGTTGACACACATCTGAGCTAGTAGGTGGTTGAAGCTGAAAAGCATCCTGGGATCTAACTTTTTCCATAGATAGAAAATATCTATTTGTATCTTTCCTGCCACAGAGAGCCTAGAAGATGCACAATTTTTCATAACTTTGCTTTCCCTTGTTTATTGATACCTTACTTTTGTTTTATTTTTTTTGCTCCTACCCTTTAATGTTGATTTTCATTTTAATGGACATATCGTGCTCAGTAATCATGCCACATCTAGACCTGTCACTCATTAGTTTCAAGGTGTGAGCATTGAGAACCTGACTGCATTCTTTTTTAACTTACTTTTTCTTATTGTCCTCCACCAGGTCCTGCATGCTCCTCAGTTCTGAGTCCAGGCGGCCTCTATCCCCAAGGATCCCATCCAGCTGCCTCCTGAGGTTGCTGATGTATTGCTCAAACAAAGGCTCCAGGCTCTGTCGCACTGTCTTGGTGCCCTGCTCCTGGAGCAGGGTCCACTTGGTGTCCAAGACCTTATTCTGCTGCTCCAAGAACCGCACCTGGAGGGGAGCAGAGTGTGAAGGAAGAAGAGTTTGCACTTCTTGTTTCTATGATCTACTCACTCTTGGGAATCACCTGCTGTCCCCTAAAACTTTTCCATGTGCAGTGCCTTTCTGGGTCCCGGAGGGGAGGTCCAGAGCAAAGCACCCAACCTCATTCTTTTGGGAAGACAGCACCATTGTCCAGGGCACAGCTAGAACCTGGAACAGCTGGCTGGAGCTGCGTGTGGCCCGGTGCTGAGGGCCAAGAAGGCCCTCAGGCTGCCCCCAGGTGAACATGTCTGCCTTCCTGTGCAACCAGCCCCGTTTCCTGAGGCACAGAGCTTGTCTCTCTCTCCAATAATAATAATCATGGGGCCCTTCTGGGATGACCTCTGAAGGGGAGAAATGAGGCTCTGCCTGCAAGTCTGCCCATCTATGAAACTGGCCCACAAATCCAGAACTCAGGAAGAAATGGAAACAACTGCAAACCATGAAGGTATTCGCACAGAGCCTGAAAAGTCTTCCATCTTCCTTTGGCATTGATTCTACACTCATAGTGGGTTTTTAGATCGAAATCCTATCTCACCTTGTCGATGAAGGAGGCGAACTTGTTGTTGAGGGTCTTGATCTGCTCCCGCTCCTCAGTCCTCACCCGCTGGATGGTGGGGTCGATTTGCAGGTTCAGAGGGGTGAGGAGATTCTGGTTGACGGTGACCTCTTGGATGCCTCCAGGGGGGCACACGGGGAAGCCAGAGCCCCCGTAGCCACCACCCAAGCCAGCTGCACCGCCGAGCCCAAAGCCACCACCGGCTCCACCACCGAAACCAAATCCACTGCCGAAGCCGAAGCCGCCTCCAACTCTGCTGCCATATCCGCCGCCCATGGCGCAGCTGCCCCCTCCGATGGAGATCCTCTTGGACACCCCCGTGCCATACAGGCTCCTGCTGCCAAAGCCAGCGCCTCCGTATGCAGCCCCCATGCCGCCACTGCCCCTGGAGCGGCACATGGACACGCTGCTGAAGCCAGAGCGGCTCAGCCCGGGCACTCTGGCTGAGCTGGCGCTGAAGCCTCTGCGGCTGCTGCTGCTGCTCTGGATCCTCGTGGTGGACTTGCTGGACATGCTGCCTGGAGACGAGAAGGCTGGGCAAGGCGAGACAGGCTGCGGGGCAGAGCAGAGAGGAGCAGATGAAGGAGATGGACTGGGGCAGAGGCTTATATGTGGTGCGAGTGGGCTGGGCTCAGGGCTGGAAGGTGAGCTTGCAGATTGGGAAGGGCCGGCTTTACAAACAGTGAGATCACACCTGGATTATTAGAAAAGTTATGAAATATCCAGATTGCATTTTTGGCTTCCTTTAGTCAGGGAAAATGCTTCTGCCTCCAGCTTTGACTTGATCTCAGCACAATAAGACTATTCTCAATTCACTGTAGCTGGGAGTTAGTCATTATCCTAACAAAGGTTTTCCACATGTCTCAGAACATCCTGAGTGTCCTCTCCCCAAACTTGTCCTTTCTCCCAGCAGATATATTGGGGATCAAAGAAATCTACTACATAAGCCTTAACAGAATGATGGTAAATGTTATTTCCCCCAATGATTACAAATGTTAATTATATTTTGTTTCTCCTTTTTGTAAAATGTGGAAATTTTGTAAAGGTGAAATTAGAAGAAACATAATAGGCGCCTCTATACTGATCACTCAGCTTTAGCAATTACTATGTCATGAACACCCTTGTTTCAACTCCAAACTATTTGAAAACAAATCTTATTATTTTTCAGTAATCATTCAATATCAACATCAAAATGACACAGGCTTAGAACATAGTAATAAAACCATTTTAGATCATAAAAATATATGCATTTATTAATGTCAATAATTGTCTATTCAATCTTCCAATATCCCTCTTGGTATTTAATTTTCTAGTTTGGTTTTATAATTAGGATCTGGATAAGCTCCATGTATGTATTATTTGAGTGATATACTGTTTAAATGTCTTCTAAATAATTAAAAATTTATAATATCCCTTCATTTCTTCCTTGATTTATTTGTTGAGAAAACCAGGTGAATTGTCCTATATAGTCTTTGTGTTTTTCTAATTACATGTTCATGGTGTTCATTTGACCTGCTACTGTGTCTATTATATTTTCTACTAACTGATTGTAAACATTAGCAATATATGAAGATTTCTCTCTGTATTTAAATACTCCCTGTGTAGATATAGTAGATTGCCTATTTAAATATTGAATATTGTTATCTACACATTCACTTATAATTTATAAACTAAATTCTTAATGCATTTTAAAAAATTTTGTTAGCTGTTTTGTAGTACATGTAGGAATGAAATATATGTTCAAGACCATCCTCAATCACTCAGTTCCTATATTTGGAGGCAATTAGTGTTATCAGTTCCTTTTGGATCTTTCTTACAATTTTTGTTGGATGTTTCTGTGCTGTTACTAGGGCATGTATAATATGTCTGCACATATGAGAAAGAGTACTCTGGAGAGGTGGGGGTTGTATGTGTAGAGAAAGAGCCTGCAACGTAGAAAAATATGTAAGTAAATCAATAAGTGCGCCTTATTTTCCTATTGCTTTCAGTTTTGGAGTGCCGATCCTGCAATGGTTCCTTTCTGACAAGTCCTTATCTTTGGATGAGATGAACACCTTTTGGACTTGCCATTTGCAGAAAGTATTCTGAGACAAGGGGTCCAAGTCATTTCCGGTTAACAAGAATTCTCATTTTAATACAGGTCTGTGTGAGTAATTCATTTATTCTTTAACTCAACCAACCCTATAAAGATCATACACTCAAGGGCTTATGGTTTGCCATTTCTCTGTTTTCTTTGCCTTACCACCAAAGTGCTGCCAGGAGGTCTTTGATGCCTTGTTTAGCTCTGCCTTCCCAGTTTTAAGAAGTTTCTTGATGACTGGGGTCCTGACTCCAGCTCACACACCCAGTTCTGTTGGTTTCAAACAGAGATTCTTGGATTTCCACCTGGGACAAGCCCTCTACGCTGATGTAGCATGAGTATCGTGAGTCAACAGTGACTGGCTTGTAGCAAAACCTGTGTTAGGCTTTGTTTGGTTTTCCATTGTGGTTGCTGTGTTGTCTGATTTTGATCTGTTTGTTGTGAGAGTGTCCTTCACTGGATTTTTCTGGGAGCTGCAGTCATGGGCATTTTTTCTCTGACTTTTCTGCATAATTTCATTTTTATTTGTTTCTTCAAGAGCATTCTTTTACTTTCAGTGTAGGAATTTTAAAATCTCTTACTTCGGTTTTTGAGGGTGGGATCTGCCTTTATGTTTCTTGTCTTCCATGCTGTTTTTAGGTCATTTCTGAGGAGGGGGAAATGCCTGCCTTTCCTCCACTAGGTTAAATTCAGAAACTCCCCATTCATTTATTTGTATTTAAGTTATCACATTTAAAATATTGACCTAACTTAATTTTAAAATATTTTTTCCACTATCACTTCATGAAAACAATTTTATTCAATTAATTGCCATTGCTCTCAGGGCCTTGATCTTCCTTAGAGTCATTTTTGGGTCACCTGAAGCCTTTCTATAGAACATCATTTTTCTTACTGTCACTAGACATTTAATTGCAAAATATATTTGTGTTCTTTTCAATGTAACAAGCTATTTTGTTGCTTGCACAAACTTTGCATTATTGAAATCTGCAAGTGGGTTCAACTAAAGAGATAAATATAGAAACCTCTGTGTACCAGTATTTTCTCATTATTGTTTTATGTACCTCCCCTACCCTTTTTATATCTAACTCCTTCTTCTACTACTATTTTGTTGAAATGCCTTAAAGGAAATTCAGAAATCAAGTTGCCTATAAATGTTTGTATGTATGTCTAATAATATATTTATAATCTAATTGCAGAACAGTATTGTGTTTTTCATAACTGACAATCATCCCTTACTGAAATCAAATACCACCTCCTATTTTAACCTGATTCTCTCAAAAATGAATTTTTATGGCTGATTTCCTTGAAACAATGTCCTACCTAGTTTCACCTACTGCATTGGGCTGCTATATCTCTTAAGGTTCTTTATCCTATAACAGAACCTGTCCTTTTCTTTGATATGCTGTTGATCTGTGGAGAAAATTTTGTTTCTTTCCATAGAGTGTTCTTATGCTGGATTTGGCTTATGTTTTCTTGCTAGTAACACCCAACTCTTCTAGCCTCACAGTTCTTCTTAGGTACTACTGAGAGTCATAGTAGAAACTTGATTAGATTTAGTTCCACTGTCGTAGGCAAGATTATGTGGTAGCTGCTGAGGTGTCCTCCCTTTGTTGCATCACATTACAAGGAACATAAAGTTGATTGTCCAATTTTTAGTCATGTTAAGACTGATCCGAGGATATGAGTGGTTTTAGCTGAATCCTGCAGTATAAAATACACAAAGTTTTCAACTAAGATTGTATTTTTTTATTGTGAAAGAAAGCATATTTAGAATTAGCAGTTGAACACAGGTTAGATGATTCCAAATTCTTCAGCAATGCCTAAAGCATCATAATCAGAAGCCAGTGGAACACATGCTTTCTTCTCCCCATCAGCCTGATCAGGGCATTGACCTTGACCCCATCAGTGTGGTAGAGCTTCTTCACAAACTGTTTGATTTGGTGCTTGTTGACCTTGATATCTACAATGAGCACAAGTGTGTTGTCCTCCCTCTTCACACCGACTCAGTGTTCAGGGGACCTTGATGATGGCGCAGAGGTCAAGCTTGTTTCTCTGGGGGCGCTCTTCCAAGGATATTTGTTCTACCTCTGGAGTGATGGCGGTGGGTGATGTGCTGTTCTTCTTTTCTTTGGGGACGTGGATGCCTTTCTGCACGCTTCTTGACCTTCAAAGCCTTTGGTTTGGATTTGACTTTGGAAGGGGCAGGAGTTTCCTTCCTAGATTTCTGTGCCGTCTTGGATAAAGGCTCACACAAGATTTTAATGTCTATTGATCAATTCTCAGATTTACTATTTCAATTCTCGGTTTTCATCACTTCACTATTTCATTACAAATTTGTCATCTTTCTCATTTTTATCATGCCTCATTAATTAGATGAATTTCATCTTCAAAGAAGGACTCTTCATTTAGTTTTTAGGTAACCTAATATTCATTATACTGGAAGGTCAAAATAAATGCTTGATTCTTTCCCTTTAGTTGCCACACCTCAGAGTAACGAACTAGGGCTCTAGCAATCTCTAAACGTGATCAAAAAGGTTTTCTGTTAGGTCATTTTTTTTCAAAGATATATACGACAGTTGAGTGTATTTTGACATATTACACATACATGGAGTATAATTTATTCTAATTAGGATCCCATTCTTGTGGTTGTACATGATGTGGAGTTACACTGGTTGTATATTCATACATGAACATAGAAAAGTATGTCCGATTAATTCTACTGTCCTTCCTATTCCCACCCCTCCCTTCCCTTCATTCCCCTTTGTCTAACCCACTGAACTTCTATTCTTCCCTCCCTCTCCTCCCTTACTGTGAGTTAGCATCCGCTTATCAGAGAGAATATTCAGGCCATTTGTTTTTGGCATAATTATGGATTCACAGTAAAAAAATATACTTGGTGTTTCAGTCCATTGCCATCATTAATCCTTTCAGTGCTTAAACTGTCCTGTGTGAAGCCAATGGGAGTTTTTCAGGTTGGCTTCCATGTCCTTTTGACAGGATCTCGTTCTGCTTTGATAGCTTCCTTGTTTTCTGGGATCAGATGTCTCAGGCTTACCTTGTACTCATCTTGCAGCTGACATGGAATCAGTCATTTCTCCAAGTAGATCTGATTCCTTTTATAGGGAGAAAATATACATAAACTAGAATTTATTGGCTAGGGGTGCTTATTATCACTGAGTTTTCATTGCTGCAAATCCCTTTTCAATGGACAGAGCTAAGGAAAATGTAAAAATGTATTAAAAATAGCAACAAATCAGAGCATTATACTGATATTTTCAACTTAAGTAAGAGATTATATGATAATTTTATACCTGCATATGCTTTCTCACAGTGAATAGCATGGCTCTGATTGACATTAACACATCACTTATTTGCTTTATCTTATAAAATACCTATGGTATTCTCAAAATAACAATACCAATGGTACCAGTAGAAATAAGTTTCTAAATGTAGTTTATGATTTCTTTGTGGAAATATTTGTTCTAGAATATATCATAGTATAGATATAAATCTAAATTTATGTTTTTGAAGTCACTTGATGTAAAGTTTTTCCCTGAGTGATTTCATTTGTTTTTCATTTTTTGAAAGTGACTTTCTTGATCCTTTTGATATTTAAAACAGTATGTAAAACATTTACATAGTTCCAAGTAAAACATGAGTAAGTCACATTCACAGAAGTCTTACTGCCATTCTTTTCTCCTTTCTCCACTCTGATCCTCCCTCCCACCATGGGTCCTCCTCTTCCTCCTCTTCTTCTTCCTCCTCCTTCTTTTGGTACTGGGATTTAAACCCAGGGGCTCTTAAAATTTGAGCCACATCCCAAACCCTTTTTAAGTATTTTATTTAGAGAGAAGGTCTCACTGAGTTGCTTAGGGCTTTGCTAAGTTGATGAGGCTGACTTTGAACTTAAGATCCTCCTGCCTCAGCCTCCCGAGCTGCTGGGATTACAGGCATGTGCCACCTTACCTGGCTCTTCTTTGATTTTGGTCTTTCCTTGTGTTTTGAGAACAGTTCTATATGTCTATATTCTTCCTTTTGACTTACAATTAAGCATCCTATAAATGTTGTTCTGGAACTAGCTTATGCCTGGGTGTTTTGTGTGTGTAACTCAAGATGAAGACCCTGATTTTCTGAGTTTGTATTCCACTAGGGGAAGTAGATGATCAACCGATGAACACATGAAAAATGAAACTATTGAGAAGTGTGCCTTAACTCTAATCACTCTGGGCTAGCAAAGTGAAGTTTGTTGAGTCATTGCAAGAAGGGGGACCACATACAGAGAAGCTTTAGGGCCTATCTCCATGAAAAGGGAAAGATAGACCTCTTAGGATTTGGAGGAAGGAAGGAGTTATAGAGAATTAATAATTAATTAAGTTATTTATGTCATGCTGGGATGAAATCCAGGACCTCCTGCATGTTCGATAAGTGCTTTAACACTCAGCTATATCTCCAACATTAGAAAAGATTGAAATGAAGTTTTGATGGTGTATTAGTCAGTTTTCCATGATTGTGACAAAATGCCAAAGAAAACCAGCTTAATAGGAGATAAGATTTATTTTGGTCCACAGTTTTCAGTCAAATGTTTTAGCCCATGGCTCCTTGGCCCCATTGCCTTTGGGCCTGTGGTGAAGCAGCACAAAATGGTAAGGAACACGTGGCAGAGCAGTTACTTACCTCATGGTGACTGCGAAGCAAAGAAAGGGACATGAGGAATTGGAATCCCAATGTCCCCTTCAAGGGCACGCACTCAGTGGCCTACCTTCCTTTCACTAGCCCCTACCTCTTAAAGGTTCCACTACCCAATAGCACCATAGGCTGGTAATGGAGCCTTTAAAACATGGACCTTTGGGGGATATTTCAGATCCAAACTTTTGTAGGTAGTCTCAAAGCAAAGCAGAACTGTGTGTAAGGAGGCCAATAGCAACACTAAAATACAGAGTGAACTCATGGTCCTGTTTCTCGGAAACAATGAAGTTGAGCTAGATGTGGATGTGCAGAGTCTACCTGAAACTACAGCTGGGTTGGACATTGAAGTTGTCTCTGTGTCAGTTACTTAGGCCCTCTAGGCCCTGCTGGGCTATTTCATTTCCTACTTGACATAACTTCAAACAGTCAAATTCCTAATGGTCTATAGTTTTAGAGAGCAAAGTTTCTCAATGAGTAAGAGAGAAGTAGTCATTAAAGAAGGGGGTTTATGATTCCTTGCTGCTGTAACTTGCCCTTGAGAAAATGTGATTTTCTGCTAATGTTTCTTCTGTGACAAACGGCAGAGTGATCTTTCACAGCCCAAGCTATTTTTTCCAAAGTCTCTGAAAATGCTATGAAGTAAAACAATTAGGCAAAGGCAAGAAGAGTTAGACAGGGTGAAGGAAAACTTTCATGAGCATCCAGATGTATTCTAGAAGTTTTCAAAACAGGAGCAAAAATAAGTCCTTTATGAAGTGACAGGGTTAGGGGGGCTGATATCAGATGACAGTGGCCTTAAGGAAAGAGCTTATGAGGAGCTTGAGGAGGCTGGAGAACATGAAACACTGGGGGACATGCGGCGTCCACAGGGGCACCCCTCAAAGAATCACGAGAGGAAGATTTTTCCTTCTCCTCTCTGCTTTCTAACACTGAAGAAGGAGCCTCGAGGCTAGATAGAGCCACAGTTCCTGGATCTTAGACGCTCAACCTCTTTCAGTGAAAGATGAGCCTGAACCTCCATCAGACTTCAGAGTGTGTTCGGTTTGGGGCAGTTGAGTGTGGGAGGGAGAGCTCCTGGGAGAAGGAGAGCTCCCGGTTCCTGGCTACTGGGTGGGATCCCTTCTATGGCACTTAGGGTCCCAGAGCAAGCACAATGCTTTCTGATTAAGACTAATGATTGCTAGAGAAGTATCCAAAGACTTGAGCAGAAAACTTTTGCCAAAGAGATGAAGAGATGGGGGTCCAGCAAGTGATGACACCATGGAGAGGGTGAAGGGACTGCTGGGCAGGAGCCAGGGTGAAAGGGATACAGCTCCTGCCAGAGACAACACCACAATCCCCTTTCCCTCCCATCCTTTGATCTACTGCCGGCTTTTCTTAAGGCCAACTATAACTAACAGTCAGCCAACAAGGAAGTCTGCAGGGCTGGCTCCTGAGGCATGGAGCAGCCTGCTCTTAGCAATCTTTGAAGCATTCTCCCCTCTGAGCGGGCTGCACCTGCCCTCACCCTGAGACTAATTCCATGCCTGGGTGGCTGGAGTTCACTTTGGATCATTTGCAGGTCATCAAGCCTCATCACAGAAAATTCAGGTAAGGTGAACTTTAGACATGTCCTCTAACTAGCAAAAAGTTCTTATTAAAAAGATGCATTGCTATCTTTTTTAGGCTTATGGACTCTGTACCAAAAAAAAAAAAAAAAAAAAAAAAAAAAGGCCAATTAGCTAGCATCCTTTGGAATCAAATCAAATATCTGACCAATCTTGGTATTAAGTCATCCTGACCTCAAAAGCTGTCTATGCTATTGCATTCTTATTTACTTATTAATATTGTATTCTTATTTAATATTAATTTCTTCTTATTTAGTTCCCAGGGCCTGGAGGAATGCAGTCCAAGTGTTCTTGTTGTTTCTTTCTCATGGGCCTTAAATCTATGTTTAAAAAAATTTTGTTTTTAACATGGTCTCTCACTGTGTTGCCCAGACTGGCCTCAAACTCATGATCCTCCTGCCTCAGCCTCCAAGTAACTGGATTACAGGTGTGCGCCACCACACCCAGCTTGATGGGCTTTAAATCCAGAAACTGAAGCTTAGAACCCTTTCTCTTTGATACGTTGCATCTCAAACATTCCTAAAATTACAACATTGTCAGGGGAACTATTCTCTCTCTCTCTCCATATATATATACATATATATATGGAGATATACATATATATATATGGAGATATATATATATATACATATATATCTTTCTAGGGATGTTTCTAATAACTTTTGAATACATGCTCAACATTTAAAAATTCAGAAAGTACATAAATTCAGAAAGTCTCAGTGACTTGGGCCTGTACCAACCTGAGATAAGTGTTATTATTATCATTTTATCATATATTCTTATATTTTTCAATTTCTTTTTGCTCTCTCTTTTCTTCCCTTCCTCCTTCCCTCACTAGTAATTTTGCGATTTTATACAAAATTAATGTTAGTTAAAAATGCAGATGGCACTTTGAGCTCCCACCTTAGGAACATTTTAAACAAACTTTTTTATTTGGGGATAGATTTAGACAGAAAAACTGTGATGATAGTACAGAGAAGTCCTCCACACCCTATGCCCAGCTTGCCCTTCAGTACTTCACATTCGTGCTACATTAGTCACAATTAAAGTGTCAATGTAACTTATTATTAACTAGTCAATACTTTGGTCACATTTTTTCTTAGTTTTTAACCAATGTCCTTTTTGTGTTCCAGAATCCCATCAAGAGACTACGTAGTACACATGTCATATGTCTCCTTCGTTTGTCGGATTTTCTTTGTTTTGACGACCTTGAACGTTTTGGAGAACACTGACCAAGTCTTTTGTAGAATCTCAGCTGGGCTCTGGTGTTATTCTCCTGAAGAGTCTGGGATTGTGGGGTTCTGAGGGAGGACCACAGAGGTAGAGTTCCATTCTCACCCCAACACCAAGGGTGCATGCCGTCCCTGTGACTTGTCACTACTGGTGTGAGCCTTGATGGCCTGGCTAAGGTAGTTGTCAGACTTCTTTACTGGGAAGTTACTCTTTTACCTTCCCTCCATACTGTCATCTTGGGAAGTCATCATCACAATCACACTTAGGGAGGAGGGAGGAAGAGTTCTATCCCCCCTCGCGGAAGGAGAAGTACTTACATAAACTATTTACAATTCTCCCAAATGAGAGCTGCCTATCTTCTCTCATTGACCTATTCCATCATTTATTTATATCCACATGGGCTCATGAGCATTTATTTATTTTGTACTTTGGATCATATTCCTGTCTATTTATTTAAAGACTTACATTGTTCCTATTGAGCCATTGGGAACTCTGTCAGTTGGGTTTTTTGTTTGTTTCTTTTCTTTTTAAAATTTTCTTACTTTCTGGCATGGCTAAATGCTCTCAGATTGTCTTGTTTATTTCCTGTCCCAGTCTCAAAATTAGTAATTTCTGCAAGGGATCCTTGCTCTTAGTAGTATTCCTTAGGATTTGTCAGAGAAACAGAACCAACAGGACATAAATATATAGAGATTTACTTTAAGGTATTGGCTCATGTGATTATGGAGGTGGGAAAATCCAAAATCTGCAGAACTGATATGCCCATTTGCATCTGACAGCCTGGCACTGCTACAGAACCAGGAAGACCTAATGTCCCATTTCAAAGACCCATGAGCAGAAGTCTTCTCTCTTATTCAAAGGATAGTCAGCCTTTTGTTCTAATCAGGCTTTTAACCAATGAGGGATGAGGCCCACTTACACTAGGGAAGGCAATCTGCTTTACTTGATCTACTGATTCAAATGTTAATCTCATCCAAAAACATCTTTGCAGAAATTCACAGATTAATATTTAACCAAATATCTGGGCACTCAGTTGCCCAATTAAGTTGACTTAAAATTAACCATCACACTAATATTGGGCAATAAATAGTATTAAAAGTCAAGATCTAGGCACTGGATATGTTCACTGGTATTGGAGCATCTTTGCTTCTAGGCCCTGTTAGGTGACAGAGCAAGAAATACATGTATATATGCTAGTTTGTTCATATATATATACACACATGCACACACACATATATATGTGTATATACACACACACACACAGTATATACAGACTGGCTCCAAGAACGTTCCATCCATTTGCTTAATTGTTCTATTTCACAATATGTGTTATGATGGTTAATTTTATGTGTCAACTTGAAAGGGCCACAGGTTGCCCAGATATTTGGTGAAACATTATTCTGGGCGTGTCTGGGAATGTGTTTCTGTTAGAGATTAACATTTGAAATGGTAGACTGAGTACAGCAAATTGCCTTCCCTCACTAATGAGAGTGGGTCTCATCAAATAGTTGAAGGTCTGAGTAGAATAAAAAGGCTGAGTCACAGGGCATTCCCCCGGCCTGGCTACCTTTGAGCTGGAGCATTGTTTTTTCCAGCCTATGAACTCAAAACATTGGCCTTCCAATTTGCTGACTGCAGATCTTGAGACTGTCAACCTCCAAAATCACATTGCTCAAAAAATTTTTAATAATAAATCTGTCTCTGTCTCTCTGTCTCTGTCTCTCTGTCTCTCAGTTACATATGTACATATGTAGATAGATAGATGGATAGATTTAGTCTGTTTCTCTGGAACACTGACGAGGACGCTTGTACTGTATGTTCAGAATTCTTAGGCCATATCCCCATGGGATCAATGTTATCAACTAGAATACAATGTTTATGTGGAGTTCCTTTTGACTATAGGCTTACAGATGTCACTCATTTCCAAAGTTCCTTAAGTCAGCCTTTTCTCTTCCTTTTTTCTCTCATCCGCCTTTGGTGGGGTTATTTCATGCATTCATAATGCAGTTAAATTCTTTTGTCACATTGTGCATTCTGTTGTGGAATGGTTCAAATTTGTAAATTTTTTAAAATTCCATACATTAAGGTTTATGCTATAAAATTCTACAGGTTTCGAGAAAAACGCAGTCTAAGAATTTCACCACTACAAAATCCTAGGTGAGCATTTTATTGCTCTAAAAATGCCCTGCCACCTATTCTCCTTACAAAGATATTTTGCCTGTTCATATAAGCTTTAGTTTGTTAGTAATTACAAAAGAGCTTACTAAGATTTAAATTGAGGTTGTGTTCAATCTAAACATCAAGTCAGAAAGACTTGATAGCTTAATAATATCAAGTCTTCCAAACTGTAAGTATGGAATATCTCTTCATTTAAATCTTTGATTTCTTTCATTCGTATTTCATCATTATTTCAGCTATGGAGTCTCCACATAGTTTGTCAGTTTATATCTAAGAACTTAAGCTTAATCTTCTGGTGATGTGAATAATATTTATTTTTCAGTTCTTCATTATAAGTATATGAGAAAGTATTTTTTATAGTAATCTTTATCCTACAACTTTGCTGTCTTTGCTTACTAGTTCTAGGAAAGTTTTGATATATTCTTTGGACTTTCTATATGGACTATAATATCATATGAGAATAAAATAGTTTTATTTATTCCTAATACATATAATTTTATTGCTTTTTTTCATATCATTGTTCGAGTTAGCCTTGCAGTACAATGCGAATAACCAGAGGGAGTGAAAAATATTTGTCTTTTCAATTTTAGGGCATAAGGATTCAATCTCTTACCCTTAAGAATCTTGTTAATTCTAGAACTTTGATATTCTTTACCAAGTTGAGTAAGTTACACTCTATTCCTTATTTGCTGAGAGAGTCATTTATTTACTTTACCCTGAATATGTGCTGGATTATGTCATATATATTTTTCTGCTTTAATTGATGCGATCATATGACTTCTCTTTAGTACTTCCCAGTCGCAAATTGTATTGATTTCCTTTGAATGTTAAGCTTGTCTTGAATATTAAGAATAAATCCTGCTTCATCATGGTGCATAATTATTTATATACTTGGTAGGTTTTAATCTGGCCCTATTTTGTTGAGCATTTTGTTAATAACATGTATTGATCTGTAATAATCCTTTCTTAAAATGTCTTTACATGGTTTTGGTGTCAGAATGATGTGTTCCAGTGTAGAATGAATCACAGTTTTCTCTCTGCTTCTAATTCCTGGGAGAAGTTGTAAAGAATTGGTGTCATTTCAATATTAAATGTTAACCAATGAAAATCTTGGTCCTGGTGTTTTCATTTTAGGTTATATATTATTGATTTAATTTCCTTAATAGGAGTATGGATATTCTGATTTTTTTCCCTATATGAATTTTAGCAATCTGTAACTTTCAAAGATTTGGTATATTTCATCAAAGTTACCAAATTTACTGCTATAGAGTTACTTGTAATTTTCCTTTATTATACTTAAAATGTCCATATACCTTAAGATTTTAACTTGGCTTAAAATACGCACACACACATACACACACACACGCACGCACACACACTGACTTTTAGTATATATTACTATATGTCTTCTTTCTGTATATAGCCATATCCTAGATAATTCTCCTTGTCATTTATTTTCCTTTCCACTATGCCTCTTGGATACATAATAGTATGTGTAGAGAGTGGGCTTAAATCAGTTTAGGGGAGTCTGAGCAGAAAGTGAAGAGGTGCCAATGCGAGAAGCTGCCCATGTTGCTGGGGGGATGATTAGAAGTGAACACAGAAAGATACTGGTAGAGCAGTCCAGAAATACTTTCTATAAATTAATTGATCCAAGAAAATGTCTCTAGAGATGTGAAAGCCAAAATGTTAGGGAGACAATTATCACTTGTGGTTAAAACAGGAACTGATACAGCCCTAGGAAAGCAAAAACTGACTGACCAACCCACTGTCTACTGAGTATTCCATTACTAGTTCATGTATGTCAAACTAAGCTAGCTTATTCCTGAGACAGGAGTGGGACCCTCTCTTCTGAGTAATAAGGACATGGTTTCTTTGAGTCTCTGAAAAGCTTAGGGTATGAGAAGAAAGGAATTTCCCTTCTTGTTATGCCTTTGCATTTCAAGAAATAAACATCAGAGTGTGTTCCTGATTCTTTGGACCCTTACTTTGACCAGCTCTAATGCCTCTAGTTTTCTCCATTTGTGAAGATTGTTGTGCTGCATGTATGTACACCTTTCTACATTTGCACTGTTTCCTCAGGATACATAATTTTATCTCAGTATAATTTCATCTCAGATGTATGCTCACTTTAATTACACTTGATAATTAAATTGTTGTCAGACAAGTTTTGGGGGGCATAAGACATTTCTAAGTATAAATATCTATTCTAGAAATATCTATTCTCTTGTCAAAAGACTTTAGCTGTAATTGGCCAGAAATGTTTCTCTAGTTGAACATTTGGACTAGACACTGGAATAGAAGGAGGAACAATCTCAGAGGCCAAGGCACTCCCTGATTTGGACTTTACAACACAGTACAGCTCAGCATGGTGTGTACACCTGTAATCCCAACTACTCCTGAGGCTGAGCAGAAGCATTGCAATTCAAGGCCAGCCTGGGCAATTCAGTGAGACACTGTTTCAAAATTACATGAAAATTTCTAGGCGTAATGGTGCACACCTGTAATTCCAGTGGCTTGGGAGGCTAAGGCAGGAGGATCTTAAGTTCAAAGTCAGCCTCAGCAATTTTGTAAGGCCTTAAGCAACTTAGTGAGACCTTGTCTCAAAATGAAAAATAAGAAGGGCTGGAGATGTGGCTCACTGATAGAGCACCCCTGGATTTAATCTCCAGTAACAATCAATTGAATTTTTAAAAAAGGGTTGGAGATGCAGCTCCATGGTAGAGCACTCCTGGGTTCCATTTCCATTGTTGCAAAAACATAAACAAAAGCAAAAAACCAGAGAACAGTTGACCATTCATATTTGAGTATTTCATATCTGTTCTATATCTGAGGGTTTCACATCTGTGCATTCAATGAACAATGCATAGAAAAAATTTGGAAAGATATTTTCTTGTCATTACATTCCTAAACACTAATGTCGTCTTAGATACTATAATATAGATATGATTGGAAGTATATAGGAAAGTGTGGGAAGAATATATGCAAATCCTATGCCTTTCAATGTAAAGCACTTGAGCATCTGTAGATTTTGGTAGCCGTGAAGGGTAATGGAACAAATACCCTATGGATACTGAGAGTCAACTGATAGACCAGACACCTCCCAATCTACTGCCCCAAAACATAGATGGACCTTGGTCTATGAAGGAACCCTGAAACTCAGGGTGCCATGGTGCTGTTTGTTGACTCCCTCTAAAGCAGGGAAGTGGACATTGGCATTTGAATTTTTCCTTTAAAGATGAAAATGCATCTGTCCATTGAAAGACTAAGCAAACATTAGTGACATGCATTATTTTAAAAATCTGCTTTATTTAGCAATTAAAGGAAAGAAAAGAGCAGAGAAACATCACAGTGATACAGATTCTGCACATCCCAGGACTCGTCACTAGGCTTCCAGTTATGTGAAGGAGGTGCTCAACACTTGTAAAATGTATTTGGGTCAAGGAAAATTAAAGGGGATCTGCCCTGTTTTTGACAAGGACCCAGGCAGAAATTTCTAGAATGAGAGGGGCAGAGACAATCTTCTTGTAATGTTCAGCTTCAGAGATAAAACGAGGAAGGTAAGAACTTCATAACTGAGTAACACAGTGAGACACCAGATGTGACTGAACCATGGTGTGAGATCAGAGGTTGACATTCTGAAGGTGAGCCACTGGGGCTCAGAGGAGCAGGAAGAGACAGGAGCCAGGAGGGCAGGGGGCTTCCTAAGCTCCAGCGAGAGAGCAGAGGTGGAGGCAGAGGAGGAAAGGATCCTGAGCGGAGGGTTGTGCTCCAGAGGATGGTGTGAGCAGGAGCCGGGGAAGGACTTCAGTACTTGTAGCTCTTCCTGCTGGAGGTAGTGGAAGAGTATTTGATGGTGGAGCTGCTGCCGCCGGAGGAGCTGAGGCCACCGCTGATGCCTCTGCCACTGCCAGAACTGAAGCCACCTCCGACACCGTGACCGCTGCTGTAGGAGTAGCTGCTGCCTCCACCCAGGCCGAAGCCACTGCCGGCACCACCAGCGCTGCCATAGCTGCTGGAGACAGTGGACTGCACCACAGCTGTAGGGACGGGACAAGGACACAGACACCATGAGCTCACTTGTCACATGAGCCAGGTCTCAAAGTCAAGGACTGGGAGGCAGACAAGAAAAGTACTTACAGATGTTGACTGGTCCAACGCCCTCGCCACTCAGCCTAGGAGGAGAGGAGCACAGGATGAGCCTCCAGAGCCCATACCTGATCCTAGGGGAGGCTCCTCCTGGAGGTGCATGAAGGGCCCCACCACATTCCAAGAGTCTCCTGGCAGTCCCCTCTCTGCTGCTCCACCACCCCCTGCTCAGGGCCAGGACCCCCAACATGTGCTCTGAGGGGTGCAGCACCCACCTGCACTCCTCGCCCTCCAGCAGCTTCCTGTAGGTGGCGATCTCCACGTCCAGGGCCAGCTTGACGTTCATGAGCTCCTGGTACTCCTTCAGCAGCCTGGCCATGTCCTGCTTGGCCTTCTGCAGGGCGTCCTCCAGCCCTTCCAGCTTGCTCTTGGCATCCTTGAGGGCCAGCTCCCCACGCTGCTCCGCATCTGCAATGGCGGCCTGCAGGCTGGCGCACTGCAAGGAGAAAGCAACCAAATGACTTGGGTCTGGTCCTCCACAGAGCCTCCTCCCTGGCTCTTCCTTCACAGTGCAGAGCCCAGGAGGCTGGGATGCATGGAAAACCAGCCCTGCCTCTGCCTCTGCACTGCACCTGCTTCTTGACGTGGTCAATCTCAGATCGGAGCCTCTGGATCATGCGGTTGATCTCAGCAATCTCTTGCTTGGTGTTGCGCAGGTCATCCCCATGTCTGCCTGCTGTCACCTGCAGCTCCTCGTACTGTCATCCACGGGAAGAGAGGGAGACAGAGAATACATGGGGTTTTACAAGTGCATGATGATGTCTCGCTTCTGAATCAGACAGGTAATGACCTCCACCTCTTGGCTTCTCCCCCTCAAGGAATTTTAGAAAAGGTGATGTTAAGAGAGGCTGGATACTGTGGAACAGAGTGACAGAACGTCCCACTTAGGAACCCAGAGACTGCCTAGTTCTCTCAGAGACTGATGTTGTTCTGCTCTGTGTCTCTGGGAACCAGCACTGAGAGTGAAGTGTGAGCAAGATGACTAGGTCCTTATCTCTGGGAGCTTCCTCCTGCCTGGGGCTTCTTCTGTTTCCTAGACATGGGCGTCAAATCCGAGAAAGTCAGCTCTAATCCTGTGGCTGTGAGAGGACCTGGGCCTCCTCTCAGTAATTGTCCAGTGGGTCAGGAACCTTCTGGAACTTGGAGTGTGGTTGGGGCATCCTCATGAGCTCCCTCATCACTGCTCACCTTGGACTGGTACCAGGACTCAGCCTCAGCTCGGCTCCTCTGAGCGATCTCCTCATACTGGGCTTTGACTTCGGCAATGATGCTGTCCAGGTCCAGGCTGCGGTTGTTGTCCATGGACAGCACCACAGAAGTGTCTGAGATGTGGGTTTGCATCTGAGACAGTTCCTGCAGAACACAAGGTCCTAAGGTCATCTTTTCCCGCGCTGCTTACAGCGGTGCCCAAACAAAGGACGCCCCCACCCTGCGGAGCCCATCTGAGTGAAGGCAAGGGGGTGCAGATGCTCACTGCCTCGTAGATGGCTCTGAGGAAGTTGATCTCGTCCGTGAGACTGTCCACCTTGGCTTGCAGTTCCACCTTATTCATGTAGGCAGCATCCACGTCCTGGGGAAAGAGCAGACAGTTTGGAGTCAGCAGAACCCTCCTGCCCAGCGCCCCACTTGTCACCCTGCAATGGATCTCTGAGATGGGATGGGGTTGCAGGGTCATGTCTCTCCTTGAGCAAAGAAAGTTGAGCCCTGATGAATCAGCTCACCTTCTTCAGGGTCACAAACTCGTTCTCTGCTGCCGTGCGCTTGTTGATTTCATCTTCATATCTAGGATTAGAGGGTTGACACACAACTGAGCTAGTAGGTGGTTGAAGCTGAAAAGCATCCTGGGATCTAACTTTTTCCATAGATAGAAAATATCTATTTGTATCTTTCCTGCCACAGAGAGCCTAGAAGATGCACAATTTTTCATAACTTTGCTTTCCCTTGTTTATTGATACCTTACTTTTATTTTATTTGCTCCTGCTGCCAAAGCCAGCGCCTCTGTACGCAGCCCCCATGCCACCACTGCCCCTGGAGCGGCACATGGACACGCTGCTGAAGCCAGAGCGGCTCAGCCTGGGCATTCTGGCTGAGCTGGCGCTGAAGCCTCGACGGCTGCTGCTGCTGCTCATTTATTTTAATGTTGATTTTCATTTCAATGGACATATCGTGCTCAGTAATCATGCCACATCTAGACCTGTCACTCATTAGTTTCAAGATGTGAGCACTGAGAACCTGACTGCATTCTTTTTTAACTTACTTTTTCTTATTGTCCTCCACCAGGTCCTGCATGCTCCTCAGTTCTGAGTCCAGGCGGCCTCTATCCCCAAGGATCCCATCCAGCTGCCTCCTGAGGTTGCTGATGTACTGCTCAAACAAGGGCTCCAGGTTCTGTCGCACTGTCTTGGTGCCCTGCTCTTGGAGCAGGGTCCACTTGGTGTCCAAGACCTTATTCTGCTGCTCCAAGAACCGCACCTGGAGGGGAGCAGAGTGTGAAGGAAGAAGAGTTTGCACTTCTTGTTTCTATGATCTACTCACTCTTGGGAATCACCTGCTGTCCCCTAAAACTTTTCCACGTGCAGTGCCTTTCTGGGTCCCGGAGGGGAGGTCCAGAGCAAAGCACCCAACCTCATTCTTTTGGGAAGACAGCACCATTGTCCAGGGCACAGCTAGAACCTGGAACAGCTGGCTGGAGCTGCGTGTGGCTCGGTGCTGAGGGTCAAGAAGGCCCTCAGGCTGCCCCCAGGTGAACACGTCTGCCTTCCTGTGCAACCAGCCCCGTTTCCTGAGGCACAGAGCTTGTCTCTCTCTCCAATAATAATCATGGGGCCCTTCCGAGATGACCTCTGAAGGGGAGAAATGAGGCTCTGCCTGCCAGTCTGCCCGTCTATGAAACTGGCCCACAAATCCAGAACTCAGGAAGAAATGGAAACAACTGCAAACCATGAATTTGCACAGAGCCTGAAAAGTCTTCCATCTTCTTTTGGCATTGATTCTACACTCATAGTGGGTTTTTAGATCGAAATCCTATCTCACCTTGTCGATGAAGGAGGCGAACTTGTTGTTGAGGGTCTTGATCTGCTCCCGCTCCTCAGTCCTCACCCGCTGGATGGTGGGGTCGATTTGCAGGTTCAGAGGGGTGAGGAGATTCTGGTTGACGGTGACCTCTTGGATGCCTCCAGGGGGGCACACGGGGAAGCCAGAGCCCCCGTAGCCACCACCCAAGCCAGCTGCACCGCCGAGCCCAAAGCCACCACCGGCTCCACCACCGAAACCAAATCCACTGCCGAAGCCGAAGCCGCCTCCAACTCTGCTGCCATATCCGCCGCCCATGGCGCAGCTGCCCCCTCCGATGGAGATCCTCTTGGACACCCCCGTGCCATACAGGCTCCTGCTGCCAAAGCCAGCGCCTCCGTATGCAGCCCCCATGCCGCCACTGCCCCTGGAGCGGCACATGGACACGCTGCTGAAGCCAGAGCGGCTCAGCCCGGGCACTCTGGCTGAGCTGGCGCTGAAGCCTCTGCGGCTGCTGCTGCTGCTCTGGATCCTCGTGGTGGACTTGCTGGACATGCTGCCTGGAGACGAGAAGGCTGGGCAAGGCGAGACAGGCTGCGGGGCAGAGCAGAGAGGAGCAGATGAAGGAGATGGGCTGGGGCAGAGGCTTATATGTGGTGCGAGTGGGCTGGGCTCAGGGCTGGAAGGTGAGCTTGCAGATTGGGAAGGGCTGGCTTTACAAACAGTGAGATCACACCTGGATTATTAGAAAAGTTATGAAATATCCAGATTGCATTTTTGGCTTCCTTTAGTCAGGGAAAATGCTTTTGCTTTGACTTGATCTCAGTACAATAAGGCAATTCTTATTTCACTGAAGTTGGGAGTTAGTCACTGTCTCAAACAAAGGTTCTCCATGTTATGCTTTTGTTTCAAAATGTTCTGCCTGCTGTCTTCTTCCAAGTCTGATCCTTTCAACCCACAGAAATATTGAGTGCTAAATGTCATCTTATGCTAACAATAAGTGTGCCATTTTCTTTCAATTATTTCGAATGCTAAACATAACTTATTTTCCTTTTATATAAAATTTTAAACAGGTAGAAAATTTGAAGATCCACATTAGTTGCCCCTGTACACCTGTCACTGAGTGATAACAATTAGGATCTCGTGACCATAGCTCTTCTTCCAAACTTCCCTTCTATTAACCCACCAACCCTAAATTACATGAAAGCAATTCCTAGAAATCGTATTTCTTCAGTGGATAATGCAATGTTATATCTATATTTAAAAAAATATATCCAAAATCATGATTATCACTTGAAGAAATACATTTTTTCATTATAAACACCAATTTAGAGTATTCAATTTTCCAATATCCTCATATTATATTTTTTAAAAATTTGGTTGTTCAAATCAGTCAAATAAACTTCATTTATATTTTATTTCAGTGCTATGTCTTAACTAAAATGCCTTTGAAATCATTAAATCTCCTACTATCTCCTTTTATCCTAATAAATCGTCCAGTGTCGTCTTTCAGTGTTTGTGACTTTCTACTTGCACACTCCTGGTGTTTCATGAACCAGTGCTGTGTCCTTCATCTTTCCTTAAATTGTCAGCTGAAACTTGAAGCTTTGGAAGATTCTCTTATATGTTCAAGCATTTCAGATGTGGATGTACAGAATGCCTGTTTAAATATTAAAGGTAGTTATTTATACATTTATTTATATATTTACAAATTGAATGTAGAACATGTTTAATGATCAGATTGCATCCTAAGGTCATTTCCTAAACACCCAATTTCAGTGCATGGAAGCAAGTAGTGTTATTAGTTCCATGTGTGTCCTTTTAGTAACTTGGATATGATTTTGTGCTTTTCCTGGGGAAAAGGTGGGCTGTATGTATTTGTGTGTGCATGCATGTGTATGTGTTAGACTGTTTTACACATAAATGTCTATATGTTTGCATTTATTAAAACCTTATATTTGTATCACATATATTCTCTTTTCTATTTCAGTTTGTCTCCAATTTTTGTATTTTCTCTTGACTTTCCTTTAACAATCAATGATCCCTTTTCTGTAACTGTTTGCTTCTGTTTATCTCTTTCTTTATGTCCATTATCAGCACTCTGCCAAGTCTTTCCTCTTTGTGGTGCTTTCATTTTGGTCTTTATTACTATTGTAACTTTATTTTTTTCTCTGAGCTTTGCAAGTTAATATGGAGTCTGTTACTGTCTCGCCATATTGTTCATGTTCTCTTTTTTCACGGTCAATATACCTTCATTGAATTTCTTGCCAAAATTGTATTGTGCCTTTTATTCTGTTGAGTGTTACATGCCTTTTGCTTTTCTTATTGCTTTCATTGTTTGAATGCACACATGGATCCTGCAGTGGTTCCTTTCTGAATAGTGCTCATCTGTGGATGAGATGAACACCTTCTGGACCTGCCATTTGCAGAAAATATTCTGGGGGGAGGGACTTGAGGCCATTTCTAGGCTAACAGCAATTCTCATTATGACACATAGCTAAGTGAATAATTCTTTTATTCTTTAATTCAGCCAACCCAACAAAGATCACTGCACAAAGACTTATGAATCATAGTCTCTGTGCTTTTGCCTTGTCATCAAAATGCTGCCAATTGGCAACGAAATGCTATCAACTTGACTGAGCCTTGAGGTCTCCAGATATTTGGTTAAGCATTTTCTGGATATGTCTGTGAGGGTGTTTCTGGATAATATTAAAATCTGAATGGGTTAACTGAGTAAAGTGGACTGTCAGTCTAATGTGGGTAGGCCTATTCAATGAGCTGAAAACCTAAATGTAATAAAGGACTGAGAAAGTGCATAGCCCTCTTGCATGACTGCTTTTGAGCTGGGACATGGTTTTTACCTGCCTTCACACACACACCAAAACATCAGCCATTCAGTATCTTGAACTTGCTATGTTTGGAATGTAACTACACCATTGACTTCTGTTTCTTGGGTCTGGAACAAGGTCATTGGCTCTCCTGGGTGTCAAACTTACAGACTCACTGCAGATCTTATGGCTTATCATTCTCCAAAATTACATTAACCAATTCTTTATAATCTCTCTCTCTCTCTGAAAGAGAGGCTCCTGCTGCCAAAGCCAGTACCTCCATAGGGCCCCCATGCCATCACTGCTCCTAGAGTGGGACATGAACACCCTGATGAGGCCAGCAATATAACGTGTGTGTGTGTGTGTGTGTGTGTGTGTGTGTGCGCGCGCCGATATGTATCAAATTATATACCTATGTGTATATATATAGACACACATATACATATATAATACACACATGCCCTGTGTATATATGCCCTCCCATTTATTTCCTATAATGGTTTCAAAGTTGTTAGTGAAATTAACATAAGCAATAAACTTACCACCCAGAGTACAGTGGCTGTGTGCAATTCTCTTTTCCTTTAGTCTCAGATATTCCAGAGTTACTTAGGTCAGACTTTTTATACCCCACCCTCAACTCCAGCAAGGTTAGTCATGTATTTGCAATATACTTAGATTCTCTTGCTACATTGTACATTCCATCCTAGGCTATCTTGACTTCATAAATTATTATTTTTAAAAAATACCAGGCTTTAAGTTTCACTCTGGAATGTAAAATTCTGTGGGTATTTTTCCAATCAAAATGCTAGAAAGTGATCCTTTTGTATAAACAAACTGATTGTGAAGTTCATATGGAAATGCAAAAAAACCAGAGTGGCTAACTCAATATTGAAGAAGAACAAAAGAAGAACACTGCACTGTCCAACTTCAAGACCTACTGTGAAGCAAGAGTAATCAAAGTAGTAATTGAACATAGACAAATAGGGCAAGGAGCAAATAGGGAACCCAGAACTGGACCCACATAAATTTCAGTCAACTGATCTTTGGCAAAGAAGCGATGGCAATACAATGGAGCAAAGACAATCTCCAATAGATGGTGCTGGAACAAGAGGGCATCTTTGTGCAAAAGAAAAAAAATGAATTCAGACACATATCTTATGCTCTGCACAAAACTAACTCCCTGTGGATCATAACCCCAAATATAAAATTCAAAACTATAAAGTTCCTAGATAATAACATAGGAACAAACCTAGATGACATTGGGTATGGTGATCACTTTTTAGATACAATACCAAACTTATGAACCACAAAAGAAATGATTGATATTCTAGACTTCATTAAAATTAAAACTTCTTCTCTGTGAAAGCCAGCATTATGAAAATGAGAAGTCAGTCCACAGACCGGGAGAAAATCTTGGTGAAAGATATGTGTGATAAAGAATATACCCAACATGTACCAAGAACTCTAATTTCAACAATAAGAAACAACGAGATTATAAAATGGGCCAAAGTCTTTTAAAGACACCTCACGGGGCTTAGGGAATGTTGCGCGGTGGTAGAGCACTTGCCTAGCATGTACAAGGCCCCCAGTTTGATTCCCAGCATTAAAAAAAAAAAAAAAAAAAAACTGAACCAACCATTCAAGCAAGCACAACATAACCTCACTGAACAAAGTATACATAAGACAAACACACATCAGATGCTCAGTATCACAGAGAGACACAACACAGCAGCGAGGTATCGCCACACAACTGGCAGAATGGCCAAAGTCCAGAACACTGACAATTTGCATGCTGGTAAGGCAATGGAACAACAGGCTCTCATGTATTGCTGGTGGGATACAAAATCGGACAGGTGCTGTGGAAGATAGTTTGGCATATATAATCCAAACATATATAATACAGCAATCACGCTTCTTGGTATTTACTCAAATGAATTGAAAACATATGCCAATGCAAAAGTCTACATGTGACTGTTTATAGCAGCTTGATTCCTAATTGCCCAAACTTGGGAGCAACCAAGATGTCCTTCAGCTGGTGAACAGATGAACAAACTGTGGTTCATCCAGACGATGGAAACTTAGTTAGTATTAAGAAGAGATGAGCTTTCAAGCCAAGAAAAGACTCAGGGGAACCTTAGGTACATATTATTAAGTGGAAGGAGCCAATCTGAAAGGCCACACACTGTATGATTCCAATGGTATTATATTCTGTAAACTGAAGAAAGAACAAGATCAGTGGTCTCCAGGGGTTGGGGAGAGAAGTGTGTAGATGAAGGACAGCAGATTTTAGGGTAATGAGACTATTCTGTATAATACCAAAATGGTAGATACACATTATTATACAATCTTCAAAACCCATAGAAGGTTCAACACCAGGAGTGAATTTTAATGAGAACTAAGGACTTTGGGTAATAATGAGATGCCAGTGTAGTCGACGTGTCCATTGTAATGTACCACTCTCATGGTATATGATGAGGTTATAAATTTGTGGGCATAAAAAATATGCTCTAAATCTCTGTACCTTCTGAACAATTTTGCTGTGAAACAAAACTGCTAAGAAAAAGTGAAAGAAGCTGGAGGACATTATGCTAAGTGAAATAAGTCAGGCATAGAAGGAAAAATACTGTGTGACCTACTTAAATGCGGAATATAAAAAGCTGAACTTACAGAAATAAAAAGTACAAAGGTGGTTACCAGAAGCTGAGGTTACCTAGACTAAGAGGATGAATCTTCCATTAGACAAGAGGATCTATTGCTCAGCAGGGTGATGATAGTCAATGTGGACATACATATAGCACACGTCAAAATAACTAGGAGGGTGAATTTCAAATGTTTCATTGCAAAAAATGGTAAACAGGATGATGAATAGGTTAATTAGCTTGAATTAATCAAACCACATTATATACAAATATCAAAACATCATATTGTATCCCTTAAGTGTAAACATTTAATTTGTCGATGAAAACATTAATTTTAAAAATAAAATATGAAGTTGTATAAGTTTTGACAAAATCATAATTTTGTGATTTCACTAATAATGTATCATACTTAAGAGTTCCATCCCTTAAAAATGCCCTGTTTCACCTATTCACCTTACAAAGAATTTTGGCCTTGCCATATAAACTTTGTTAAGTTTGTTGATATTTACAAAATAGCTTATTAGTATTTAAAATTGAATTGTATTGA
Source organism: Sciurus carolinensis (assembly GCF_902686445.1). Taxonomy (NCBI): domain Eukaryota; kingdom Metazoa; phylum Chordata; class Mammalia; order Rodentia; family Sciuridae; genus Sciurus; species Sciurus carolinensis. The sequence goes on from NC_062216.1 coordinate 112,598,059, forward strand.
ATCTGCATCTTAAATTAGAAAGAATTGACTGTTTAATAATGTTGAATCTTTCAATCTATGGATATAGAACATCTTTTCTTTTATTTAAATCTTTGATTGCTTTCATCAATACTTTATGGTTTTGCAGTTACAGATTCTCTACATGTTTTGTTAGATTCATTCCTAAACACTATCTTTGGGTGTTACTCTGAATGGCATTGATTTTTTTATTTAAAATTTCAGTTCCTCATTGCTAGTACATAAAAAGTTTTTCCTTTTGTATAGTAGCCTTGTATTCTGCAACTGTGCTTACTCTTGCTTATTATAGGGATGTTTTTGATAGATTCTTCAGATTTTCTACATAGACAAATGTTATGGGAGAATAAAGAGAGTTTTATTTCTTTATTTCTAATATATAGAACTTTTATTGCTTTTTCTAATCTCATTACTCTAGTTGGATTTGCAGTATAAAGTGAATAATAGTGGAGAGAGGAGATATTCTTACCTTGTTCTCAATCTTAGTAGAAAAGGGACCCGTCTCTCACTGTTAAGCACAATGTCAGCTATAGAACTAGTTTAGATATTCTTTTACCAAGTTGAGGATTTTGTCCTCTATTCCTCATTTACTAAGACATTATTTTTGGTTTTTAGAACATTATCAGGTATTGAATTATGTCCTACACCTTTCCTTGCATCAACTGCTATTTTTATCTGATTTTCCTTCTTTTAGCTCTTGGATGTGGTGACTCACACTGAATGTTTCTGTTGAACTAGCCTTGAATATCTGAACAACTTCAGTGAGGACATGGTGTAGAATTCTTTATATACTTGGTAGGATTAAGTCTGGCACGTTTCACTAAACATCTTCTGTCTATGTTCATAAGAGGACTGGTTTGCAGTGTTCATTTCTTGAAGTGCCATTATTTAGATTGGGTGTCAGAATCATACCGGGCTGCAAAGAGTGAATCAGAAAGTGCTCCCTCTGCTTTCATTTCCAGGAAGAGGTTGTGAAAATTTGGTTTCATTTCATTTGTAAATGTCAATAGAATTAACCAATAAAAATATACCTCAGTGCTTTCTTTTCTAGAAGATTATTTTTTAATGATTTAACTTATTCAGCAGGTCTGTGGATATTCTGATTATTTATCCTTTTGAAAAATTTGGCCAGTTTTTAAGCTGAATCAATTTTGATAGTTGTTTATAGTATGTCTTCATTATGTTTTAATGTCCGTGTAGCATGAGATTTTTATTGTATTTAAATTCATATATAATTCATATATATTATTCATATATAAATAATCTTCTTTTTGTGTTTTTCCATATACTAGATAGTTTTCCTTGCCATTATTTCTCATGGAGATCTACATATGGAAATGAGGAGGCTCCAATGTGAGAAGCTGCCTATGTTGCTGGGGGGACAGTGAGAGGTGAACACAGCAAATAATGATACTGAAGGATACAAAAACTACAATAAAATTCAACAAATTTCTCCAGTAATATGAGAACCTGAGGATTAAGAAGATAATTGTCACTTATGGGGTCCACAGGGATTGATAGAGCCCTAGAACAAAGTCAACTGACCAACCTTGAATCTTATTTGGAGTTTCATCTTAACCATTCATAGAAATTAAACCAGGACAATTCACTCCCAAGAGAGGAATGGATTCATCTCTTCTGATTAACATGGACTCTGTTTCTTTTAGTCTCCATGAAAGGCTAAGAGTGTGAGAAGGAGGGAGTATTCTTTTGTTGCCATTATATGACAACAAAACAATTAGAATTTGAATTTTGACCTTAGTCTTTGGGTGTACTTCATTTGACTTGCACAAATGTCTCCATTTTTCCCAGTTCTGACGATGTTGTAATGCACATCATGTTATGTACAGCTTTCTGCGTTTGTACTATTTCCTCAAGATGTATTTCTATAAATCTCGCTTAGAAGTATGCACACTTCAAACGCTCTTGAACCTGATGTCAAGCAATTTTCTAGGTCATGAAGGCAATTCTAATTATAAATCAAGTATCTTATTTTTTTGTCAAACGACTTACAAACTAATTGACCAAGACCATGTTTCTTCAATAGAACTTATAGCTATGCACTGGCATAGGGGGGCATCAAAACAGTTACTAAGCTGCTAGTTCATAGCATAGACAGGTAAAACGGAGTGTACACTGAGGGTAGACCCGATTCCTTCACTAGTTTGTCAAAAACTTCAATGAAAATGATCTTGGAAGGGACCCTGAACACCAAGATGGCGAGATTCTATTTGATAAATGTCTCTACAGGTGGGGAGTGAGGCAAATGGGGAATGGGTTATTTTTAAAAAGAAAAGAAGTTTACCGTATGAAAACGTTAAGAACATATGGACCAAAAACAACACATTATATTATAAATCTGCTTTATTTAGCAATTAGAAGCAAACAGAAGAGAAACCATGAGAGAGACATGGATTCTGTACATCAAAGGATTAGTCACTTGTGCTTCAACAGTTTTTGCAAGAGAGGTTCACAAAACCTATAAGATGGGGTGTCCTTGGATCAAGAGAAATGGAAGGGAATCTGTCCTGTTCGTGAGTAGGGCAGAGATAATGTTCTTGTAATGCTGTCTCAGAGAAACTTACGAAGGCATGAACTTGATAACTGAGTAACACAGTGAGACACCAGATGTGACTGAACCATGGTGTGAGATCAGAGGTTGACATTCTGAAGGTGAGCCACTGGGGCTCAGAGGAGCAGGTAGAGACAGGAGCCAGGAGGGCAGGGGGCTTCCTAAGCTCCAGCGAGAGAGCAGAGGTGGAGGCAGAGGAGGAAAGGATCCTGAGCAGAGGACTCTGTGCCGGAGGGCGGAGGAGGGTCAGGACAAGAACTGAGGCAGGACTTCAGTGCTTGTAGCTCCTGCTGGAGGTAGTGGAAGAGTATTTGATGGTGGAGCTGCTGCCGCCAGAGGAGCTGAGGCCACCCCCTATGCCTCTGCCACTGCCAGAACTGAAGCCACCTCCGACACTGTGACCGCTGCTGTAGGAGTAGCTGCTGCCTCCACCCAGGCCGAAGCCACTGCCGGCACCACCAGCGCTGCCATAGCCGCTGGAGACAGTGGACTGCACCACAGCTGTAGGGACGGGACAAGGACACAGACACCATGAGCTCACTTGTCACATGAGCCAGGTCTCAAGGTCAAGGACTGGGAGGCAGACAAGAAAAGTACTTACAGATGTTGACTGGTCCAACGCCCTCACCACTCAGCCTAGGAGGAGAGGAGCACAGGATGAGCCTCCAGAGCCCATACCTGATCCTAGGGGAGGCTCCTCCTGGAGGTGCATGAAGGGCCCCACCACATTCCAAGAGTCTCCTGGCAGTTCCCCTCTCTGCTGCTCCACCACCCCCTGCTCAGGGCCAGGACCCCCAACATGTGCTCTGAGGGGTGCAGCACCCACCTGCACTCCTCGCCCTCCAGCAGCTTCCTGTAGGTGGCGATCTCCACGTCCAGGGCCAGCTTGACGTTCATGAGCTCCTGGTACTCCTTCAGCAGCCTGGCCATGTCCTGCTTGGCCTTCTGCAGGGCGTCCTCCAGCCCTTCCAGCTTGCTCTTGGCATCCTTGAGGGCCAGCTCCCCACGCTGCTCCGCATCTGCAATGGCGGCCTGCAGACTGGCGCACTGCAAGGAGAAAGCAACCAAATGACTGGGGTCTGGTCCTCCGCAGAGCCTCCTCCCTGGCTCTTCCTTCACAGTGCAGAGCCCAGGAGGCTGGGATGCAAGGAAAACCAGCCCTGCCTCTGCCTCTGCACTGCACCTGCTTCTTGACGTGGTCGATCTCAGATCGGAGCCTCTGGATCATGCGGTTGATCTCAGCAATCTCTTGCTTGGTGTTGCGCAGGTCATCCCCATGTCTGCCTGCTGTCACCTGCAGCTCCTCGTACTGTCATCCACGGGAAGAGAGGGAGACAGAGAATACATGGGGTTTTACAAGTGCATGATGATGTCTCGCTTCTGAATCAGACAGGTAATGACCTCCACCTCTTGGCTTCTTCCCCTCAAGGAATTTTAGAAAAGGTGATGTTAAGAGAGGCTGGATACTGTGGAACAGAGTGACAGAACGTCCCACTTAGGAACCCAGAGACTGCCTAGTTCTCTCAGAGACTGATGTTGTTTTGCTCTGTGTGTCTGGGAACCAGCACTGAGAGTGAAGTGTGAGCAAGATGACTAGGTCCTTATCTCTGGGAGCTTCCTCCTGCCTGGGGCTTCTTCTGCTTCCTAGACATGGGCGTCAAATCCGAGAAAGTCAGCTCTAATCCTGTGGCTGTGAGAGGACCTGGGCCTCCTCTCAGTAATTGTCCAGTGGGTCAGGAACCTTCTGGAACTCAGAGTGTGGTTGGGGCATCCTCATGAGCTCCCTCATCACTGCTCACCTTGGACTGGTACCAGGACTCAGCCTCAGCCCGGCTCCTCTGAGCGATCTCCTCATACTGGGCTTTGACTTCGGCGATGATGCTGTCCAGGTCCAGGCTGCGGTTGTTGTCCATGGACAGCACCACGGAAGTGTCTGAGATGTGGGTTTGCATCTGAGACAGTTCCTGCAGAACACAAGGTCCTAAGGTCATCTTTTCCTGCGCTGCTTACAGCAGTGCCCAAACAAAGGGTACCCCATCTGAGTGAAGGCAAGGGGGTGCAGATGCTCACTGCCTCGTAGATGGCTCTGAGGAAGTTGATCTCGTCCGTGAGACTGTCCACCTTGGCTTGCAGTTCCACCTTATTCATGTAGGCAGCATCCACGTCCTGGGGAAAGAGCAGACAGTTTGGAGTCAGCGGAGCCCTCCTGCCCAGCGCCCCACTTGTCACCCTGGCAATGGATCTCTGAGATGGGATGGGGTTGCAGGGTCATGTCTCTCCTTGAGCAAAGAAAGTTGAGCCCTAATGAATCAGCTCACCTTCTTCAGGGTCACAAACTCGTTCTCTGCTGCCGTGCGCTTGTTGATTTCATCTTCATATCTAGGATTAGAGGGTTGATACACATCTGAATTAGTGGGTGGTTGAAGTTGAAAGGTATCCGGGGATCTAACTCTTTTTCATAGATAGAAAATATCTGAACCTATATTTCCTGCAACAGAGAGTCTAAAAGATGATTTTTGTTATTACTAAATATTTCACTTCTTTATTATCCCCAAAGTTCTATTGTCCTCTTTTATCTTGCACATTTGGTTTTTAGACATAATGACTTTTATTTCTATGCATGTTTGCTAAGTAATGGTGTCCACATCTAGAACTGGTCACCTGATTGTTCAAAGACAACCAGCCCATTTTCTTGTGGACTCACTTGTTCTTGTAGTCCTCCACCAGGTCCTGCATGTTCCTCAGTTCTGAGTCCAGGCGGCCTCTCTCCCCGAGGATCCCATCCAGCTGCCTCCTGAGGTTGCTGATGTACTGCTCAAACAAAGGCTCCAGGTTCTGTCGCACTGTCTTGGTGCCCTGCTCCTGGAGCAGGGTCCACTTGGTGTCCAGGACCTTGTTCTGCTGTTCCAGGAACCGCACCTGGAGTAGGGACAAGATGGTCATTTGTGAGGCAGAAGCAGGGAGAAAGAAGTGTCTCTGTTAGCAGGTCTCCCTGTGGGTCTTGGTTCTCCATGTTGTGGGGCTGCTTCTGAGCATAGACAGAGGCTCAGTTTTGTGCCCCCCAACCCCCAAACTTTTTTCTTTTGCAGCACAGAGGTCATCCAGGGAAATGCCCCCTTGGACCACTGAGGGGTTCTCATCCTCAAAGTTATGTAGGCAAACACTGACTTCCCACATTTCTTTTCCTCTTTCTAAGCACAATCCCAAATGGAGTTTAAAAATAATATTTTCTGATCTCTCATGCTAGGTTTTAACAAGGCATAGGATTTTAGTTAAAAATGATACAAATGTTCACTAATGATTAGTTTCCTATGTTCCAATTAAGTGCATGTCTCCTCAAAATTATCCATTTTATGGTTATTCTTTGTAGAATAAATTAGTATTTCTGCATATTGTTTAATGGTTCTATTTTCTTATCTAATCTAGTCAGAAAACTCTTTTCTTGTTTTTCTTTCGTCTTTCTTTCTTTCTTTCTTTCTTTCTTTCTTTCTTTCTTTCTTTCTTTCTTTCTTTCTTTGACTAGTGTTTTTCCTCTTATTCAGATCCCCAGAAAGGAATCTCCAGCCTAAACACCACTGGAATTATCTTGTCAAGAGGGGGACTGTATCCTTCCCCTGTTCCATTGCCTTATCTGTGCTTTCGGGTGTCAAGAGTTGAGGGTCCTCCTGTCAGGTATGAGGGCCCGGGAGGAGACCCAGCAGTTCTAAATGGTTTTCATATCCCGATGCCCTTGTCACTATGGGGCCAACCCACATCCCTGTGGAGAGATAGTCGAGGGCCCTCTCCCTCTCTTCTAGTCTCCCGAGTAGGTAGTCTGCCACCTGCGTAGCTGGGGATTCTGAAATGCCTTGCGGGGGGCACCACTTCCTGGCTCACCTTGTCGATGAAGGAGGCGAACTTGTTGTTTAGGGTCTTGATCTGCTCCCGCTCCTCAGTCCTCACCCGCTGGATGGTGGGGTCGATTTGCAGGTTCAGAGGGGTGAGGAGATTCTGGTTGACGGTGACCTCTTGGATGCCTCCAGGGGGGCACACGGGGAAGCCAGAGCCCCCGTAGCCACCACCCAAGCCAGCTGCACCGCCGAGCCCAAAGCCACCACCGGCTCCACCACCGAAACCAAATCCACTGCCGAAGCCGAAGCCGCCTCCAACTCTGCTGCCATATCCGCCGCCCATGGCGCAGCTACCCCCTCCGATGGAGATCCTCTTGGACACCCCCGTGCCATACAGGCTCCTGCTGCCAAAGCCAGCGCCTCCGTATGCAGCCCCCATGCCGCCACTGCCCCTGGAGCGGCACATGGACACGCTGCTGAAGCCAGAGCGGCTCAGCCCGGGCACTCTGGCTGAGCTGGCGCTGAAGCCTCTGCGGCTGCTGCTGCTGCTCTGGATCCTCGTGGTGGACTTGCTGGACATGCTGCCTGGAGACGAGAAGGCTGGGCAAGGCGAGACAGGCTGCGGGGCAGAGCAGAGAGGAGCAGATGAAGGAGATGGGCTGGGGCAGAGGCTTATATGTGGTGCGAGTGGGCTGGGCTCAGGGCTGGAAGGTGAGCTTGCAGATTGGGAAGGGCCGGCTTTACAAACAGTGAGATCACCCCAAGTTCTAGAAAGGTATGAAACATGAGGGTTGCCTTTTGGCTTCCTGTAGTCATGGAGAAATTCTCTTGCCTTCCAGACTTGACTTGCTCCCGACACAATGAACCTGGATGTAAATTCACTGAAGTCATGACTTAGTCATGTTCTGGAACAAAGGAGACAACTAGCTGATCTCTGATAATTGTCCCTTCCTTCTGCTTATTCAGACACTCCCTGTGTGCCCCCTTCCCACACAGGTTTTCATCTCGATCAGCACCTCCCTTCTCCTCTGGGTGGGACTCTCCCTGAGGGCTTCTAGCCATTTCCCCGTGGGCCTGAGCAAGAAATGGCCTGCCACATTTTTCCTGTGTTCGATTCAGTTCTGTAGCTCCCGGCTGTCCTTGGTGGTCTGGGCGGGGTATGGGGTACATAACCTTCATTTGTAAGGTTAGAGGGATGGAGAAGTTGAAGTTTTCACTGCTTAGAGCAGCATTTGCTTTGTGTCTTTTGTGATAAGCTGGCCACTTGGCACTTTCCTGAGAGGACAGGAGCAGACCTCTCCTGACCTCTGCTAGGACCTTCCAACCATGCTTGTGCCTCCTCCCCGCCCTTGGGTTTGCTTTCCCACTGAGCTGTCTTTCTAGTTGAAATTCACAGACACTTTCCTCTCTGCAGTTTTTGGAATGTTTACTTAGAGCTTGAGTTAAAGAATAATCCCAAATAATCTAGACAATAATCATGAAAGAATTTGTGGAAGTTTTATTCCACCGATTTGGCATTTCAGAAGAATCCAGAATCAAACATTTTAGTAAGGTGTGTACAGAGAGTTGAGGGGTATATAGAAGCAATGAATCATTAAAATGTGTCCTTACAAGTATGATGATTTCATAAGTAAATTCCAGATTTATATTTCTAATCTCTGTGCTTGAAATCTCAAATGTCTAAACTCCTTCTCAGAAAGCAGGCAAGCTGTCAAATGAGAGCAGCACTCGGTTCACAGGGAAGTGAGTTTCATTTTTTCCAGTCCGTGCATTAAGTACCATGTGTGAGGAGTACTGAGAAGAACCCTAGGCGTGTGGTTCTCAGAGAACATTTGTCTAAATGAGCAACTGTAGGAGGAAAGATCAGCTCCTACACTGAAATGAGCTCCCAGAAAGTTCCTGTTACTAAATTAAATGCAGTCCCTTCTCTCCCACATGTTGAGGGGCACAACATCCAGGATGGTTGGGAGTTTCCTGCCTAAAGCAGGTGCTAAGTCAGCGTCTGGCAGGAAAGAGGAGATACCTTCTCAAGACAACGGAAGCAGCTGCCCTCCTCCACCCTGGTTGCACAATGGTTCTTGAAGAATGTGCTTCCACCCAGTTCTGGGAAAGAGATGCTGCTCCTCATGGTCCAGTGCACTGATGCACTCTACCGTCCTGAGTTAGGGGCGTTGGGCATAGCGTGGACGATGCTGGGCTGGTCAGGAAGGATGGTCAAGTCAGGTGGGAGCAACATTGTTTTTCCAGCATCCTATGTCTACGTCCGTGTCTGATGTCTATGGCAGGCAGCTTTCACACCACAATGGCAGAATTGAGTAGCTTACAACCAAGTTTGTGACTTGCAAAACCTAGAGTATTCACTACTTTTTTCCTTTAAAGAAAAACTTTGCTAGCCCCTGGTGAAGAGCATGGGTCCTAGGTTCAGAGCAGACCCCTTATGCAAATCACAGAGCCCTTTTGTGCTAATTTTTATACCTGTATATGAGTGTGTGTGTGGAAAGAGTACCTGTCTCATGGTGTTGACAGAATGAAATGAGGTAATTTGTGTGAAGGTTTAGTACAGTGTCTGGCATATAAGTTCTCCACAGAGATGAGCTACCATCATTATTATGAAAGTAGGAAGAAGTTTGGCGTGTAGGGATCCATGAGAAGCTTCAAGATCCAGAGCACAGTGAGGTGCAGTGGCACACACCTATAATCCCAGCCACTCAAGAGGCTGAGGTAGGAGAATTGCAAGTTCCAGGTCAATCTGGGCAACTTAGTGAGACATCATCTCAAAATAAAATAGAAGAGAAAGAACTGGGGATGTAGCTCAATAATAAAACATCCCTGGGTTCAATCCCCAGTACCAGAAAAAAAATAGATACAGCATATATATGCGTAAAAGGGAGTGGTGGTTTGATAGTAAGGAAGACAACATTGCAAGATAGTACCACATGAGTAAGGACCTAGGAAGCCATGCATGCAGAGGGGTTTGCCCTTGTTCCTCAAGGCCATGCAGAGCCACAGCAGGCAGGAGAGTGACAGGATCAGAAGAGTGATTCACAAGCTTGCAGGTGCTCAGAGCAGCAGAACTGAGCAAGAGCAGAGCCCACCCCACACTGACCCCCACCGTCCAGCAGATGTGGCAGGTTGTCCAAGTTCCTGGAAGGAACAAAAAAATCAGGGAGAATCTAAATCTTTGGCAGGAGCCCAACAGGCTGATATCCCTCCTCTGAAGCCAGACTCCCCTGCCTATCCCCTGCTGGGTCTCAGGCTGTTCTCTGGGCCCTGCACACAGGGACAGGCTGCCATCAACCGGCACAAGTAACCCCATCAGTTCCTCTTTCAGTCCTGATTTTTTATCGTTTTGAGGGTTGGGGGGGATTCATCCCTAAACAAAGTATATCATTTAAGTACAGCTGGGATGTCACATTCACTCATTTAGCCTATCAGAGAATGGTTTAACTTTAACATCTAACCCAAGCCCAGGCTTGCCCTGTGACCAGGCAGCACCAGTAATATAAAACGTCATGTTCAGTTTCCTGACACAGGTGTCTCTCCTACTGGTAGATTTATAAGACGTTCTCTAAAATAAAATCTTTATCCCCACTTGCCAGGGAATGCTCTGGGAACCCAGTTCCAGTGAACCCAATAGAGAGTAAGTTCAGCTGGGAGGGCTCAGGAGAGATGACGAGGGCTGGTAAGGTAGTAGAGGAGAAGAGGGACCTTCGGCCCAGCAGGTCTATTTCTGATTCCACTTCCTCCCAGCTCCACTCTACTTAAAGGGTAAGTATGTACTTGGCTCATTTGTCCTTGATTTCCTATTTTTCTTTGTCTGGGTATGCGAGGTGACTGGTGTTCCCTAGCACACTTTCAGTCTGCTGTCCTGGGATGGGCTGGGTTTCTTTCCCCCTCTAAAGTCCAACCCTCCTTCTTCTGCCTTCGCTTTAGCACCCAGGGGAGGGTTATGGTTCTAGGCAGTTAGGACCCCTGGGTGGTTAGAGAATTGCCTTTTTGGATGCTGTCTCGCCAAGAGCTCTGTTTTTCCAGAGTGGCCAGGTGAGAAAGGCTCAATCTTCATAATAAGATTAGAACAAAGGGTGATAGTTCAGGTGATAGTTCAGTGTCATGTGAGAGACTCTGAAGCAAGCAGCTGAGTAACTAACAGGACAGCTGGCCTCCTCCCCAGAGGGCTGCAAAGCTACCCTCTCTCTTCCAGGAGAGCCTTCCTGCAGTCTGTTTCTTCTGGAGTGGCCTCTGATTGCCATGGAATGCAGAAGGCCTTGTTCTTGGGGTTCACCTGCATGGCTGACATTGTTCCCAGCGTGGCGGAGGGGAAGGAAGGAGGCCCTGAAGCTTGAGCCCATGGAAAGTCGCCTCAAGAGGATTTGCTTTGTCTTTCTGCTCCCTGGGTGGAGCTGCCTGATGGGAATGAGGGAGAGGCCATTGTCATCATCCTTTAAGACTAAGCACCTAATCCTTAAACCACAGCACAGGATGATGCCGTTCAGAGGGAATCCCACAGACCCAGTCCTGTCCCTGGGTCACATGAGGGCACAAGCAAGCAGATGTGATAGAAGACAGCTGTTCCAGGGGTGGAGTGGAAAGTACAGCCTCCAAATAGAGTGGTTCGGAAAGTACTGAAACTTACAACACTGTATTACTTAGTAACTAGGTTGTTTATGGACAGGTAATATGCACTATATTGTCCAGCTTCCCTTATATTTCTCAGATTTCACACACACAGTCCATCCATTTTTTGCAGAGAACACTGGGATGGGTGACATACCTGGACATGATACTGGGGGGCTTGCTCTACAGCTTCAGGAAATGACAAACAACTTTGTTTTCCAGTGGGACAGGGTGCTGCCTTAGGTCCACTGTGGAGTCCAGAGGCTGCTGAGAGAACATTTCACACAGTGCTTGATAAGATAAACGCTCTCAGGCATCAACCTGTCTCTGGACTTGTAGTCCCAAATTCCAAGATGTCACTTGGTGTGAATTTTTTCGAGACGTCAAGAACCTCTTCCCCCACAGACTTGAGGGGACCAAGAGAAGCATTAGGACTGCCATTTCAACCACCAAAAGCAGTATGTGACAAAGGATCTGGGAGGAATTGGGGAGGGTCATTAGCCTACAGGACAGGTGCCTGTCTCTGCCTTGGGGATTGGACAGGTATGCAGTTGGATGTTTAAGGTTCTTAGCAGAAATAAGCTAAGGCTGAGGACGTATTTGGAAGGAGGGAGACAGCCTTTGGCTCCTTATCAATGTGGAAGGAGGAAGAGCAAGGTATCTCATGAAGGAAGCATTTTGATGATCAGAGTCAAGAAGAACACTGGAGTGACAAGAAGTGCTTCAGAGAGGATGGGAAGGTGGAAATGACAGAACCAGGCCAGCGTGTGCCTGGGAGGAGCAGGGTGGAAGGGAATGGGGAGGTGACCAGGGCCAGATCCTCTTTCAGTTATGTGTTCAATGTCCTCCATAAGAAGAGGGGTTGAAGGAAGCCAAGTCAGGGCTCTGGAGGAATCCATCCAACTCCAAAAGGAGTTCCCAGCAGACCAGTTTCCTTTTCTCTCTGATGCTTTCCTCAGGGTTGCACCTCCCTTCTTATCCCCACCTAATCTGAGCTTCTCATTTCTACTTCCGCACCACTATAGCACCCACCTCACTGTATTATGTGATTTAAAAAAGAAATGTAGCCAGGGAAAAATATACCAATGATTCCTCAGTGAGATACATGAGGGCCCTGGCTTAAACAATGTGACTAGCTGAGACGCAGTCTTTGGGAACCCTGTCTTACCATATCTAGCTTTGGGTTAAACTCCCTTCTTTCATAAAGGGGAAATATCTGATCAATGAGGATGTAATATGTAATTCCCTCCAATTTGGAATGATTTAGAGTAATTCCTACCCCAAAAGATTCAAGTCAAAATCACCTGACTCATATAGTACAAAAATCCTAGACAGCAGAAAGCCTCAAACCATCTGCTTTGAGATTTCTTGGCATCTAATGGCTGCATCCATCTTTAATCCTTTATGATCTCACCTGAAGCCTCCGGTTGGGATTAACGACAGATCATCGATAACTCTGGCCAAGTCTGTGGAACTAATGTTGCCAGCGAGGCCTTGTGAGCATCTGATAATATTCTTCCCCCTTTTCCCTGCCCTTCCCTCTGCCACTTGAGGGAAATAGCCTGGATTTTTCCAGATAGACATGGGAAAACATACATGGCTGGGAAAGTCTGGACCCTGGGCAGGAATGGTTGATTGACTAATCACTGCTTTCTTTTCCATTTCCACTACAGAAACTGGAAAAGTGAAGTAATCTATCTTGTTTTTAAAGTGGAATTTTTTTAAGGTACAATTTGCATACAGTGAAATGCACAGATATTAAGTATAAAGTTCATCTTATTTTGACAAATTCATGTACCTCTATAACCCACATACTATCAAGATACAGAATATTTCCAGAAAATTCCTTTTTACCCCTTCCCTATGAATTCTGCTTAGCCTAGCAAAGAGTGTTTTGATTTTTCCACCTAAGCATCATATAGTATGCCTTACTTATACTATAGTACATTAATATACATATGTATACATACACACACACATATATATATGTATATATTTATATACGTTGTGTGTGTCTGAACTTTTCACTCAACAAAATGTTCTTGACATCCATTAGGACATTGTGGGTATTAGCAGCTCATTTTCCTTTATATCCGAGTGGTGTGTCATTGCATGAATATGCCATAGCTTGTTTGCCCATTCCTCCTAGCAAGTTCCTGGGAGGTTTCCAGTGTGGCGTTACCTTGAATAAAGGAGATGAACATACTTGTGAGCATTTCTGCAGACATATATTTCCATTTAATTAAATATTATTTAAAAGACTTAAATGGAATTGGTGCATCAAAGACAAATGTATATTAGTTTTTGAAAGTAGTTGTACCATTTTTAAAAAGACACTTTAGTTTTTAGGTTCAAATATACCCTGCCCCACATGCACAGCCGCTCCACTCTCAACATCCCCCAGCAGAGTGCTGTATTTCTTACAATTAATGAATCTACTACACTGGCAGGTCATTGTTACCCAAAGTCCATAGTTGACATTAGGGCTCACTCCTGTTGTTGTATATTCATTGGGTCTTGAAAAATATGTAATGTTATGCATCCATTTGTCTGCGCCTGAGGTGAAGCAGGATATCCTCATGTGTGTGGCACAGGAAAGCAACTGGGGACATGGCAATGACACCAGAAAGCTCTGCTCAACAAGGACAAAATATAAACCTCAAAGACACACCCAAAGGGACCCACTTCCTCCAGCCACACCCTTCCTTCCTACAGTTACCATCCAGTTAATCCCTATTAGGGGATTAATTCACTGATTGGGTTAAGGCTCTCATAACCCAATTCTCTCACCTCTAAAACCTTCTTGCATTTTCTCACACATGTGCTTTTGGGGACACCTCACATCTAAGCCATAACATCCACTAATGAGGCCATGATCCAATCACTTCCTAAATGTCCCACCTCTAACCACCTGAGACATGGGGAGACATTTCAAATCCAAACCATAACTTTTCCTTCTAGGAATACCATAGTTTTGCATTTTACATTAAGTGCTATGATCAAATTGGAGTTGATTTTGTGGAAGGTGTCTATGTCTAGATTAATTTCTTGGTACATGGATATCAGTTGTCCCAGCACCATCTGTTGCAAATTCTCTTTGCTCTTTTGTATTGCCTTTGCTTCTTTGTCAAAACCAGATCACTATTTTTCCTGCGGGGCTAGTTTTAGGCTTTATATTATGTTTCATTGACCTATTTGTCACTTCTTTCACCATTCTATCTTGACTACTTTAGCTTCAAAGTAAATCTTAAAGTTGAGTTTTGCCAGTGCTTTAACTTCATACTTCTTCAATATTGTGCTGGACTATTCTAGGTCTTTGCTTCTTCTTATAAACTTAGAATCTCTGTGTCAATATATGCAAAATAACTTGCTGGGAATTTGGGATTGCATTGATTATAGATTAAGTTAGGAAGAACCGACATCTTGGTAAAATTATATCTTTCTATCCATGAATATGGAGATTCTCTCCACTTATTTAGTTCTTCTTTGATTTCTTTCACCGGAGTTTTGTAGTTTTCTCTCATACAGATCTGTATACATTTGGCTAGATTTATACCAACTACCTCATTTTTGCAGGGCTGGAATGTAAATAGCATACTATAAATTTCATTTCAATTATTCATTGGTAATACACAGGAAAATGATTGACTTCATATATTATCCTGCATCCTTGTTATAATCACTTGTGAGCTTCAGGAATTTTTGTTTTAGTGTTTAGAGTTTTCTACATAAATAATCATGCTACTCAAAGTTTTATTTCTTTCTTCCTCATTTTTTATACCTCTTATTTCCTTTTCTTATCTTATTGCAATTACCAGGACTTCCAGCTGATGTTGAAAAGGAGTTGTGAAACTGGGCACAATGGTGCATGCCTAGAGTCCCAGCAACCTGGGAGTCTGAGGAAGGAAGACCATGAGTTTGAGGTCAGCCTCAGCAAGCTATTAAGACCCTGTCTAAAAATAAAAAATAAAAAGGGCTGGGGATGTGGCTCAGTGGTAGAGTACTCCTGTGTTCAATTCCCAGTATAAGAAATAAAAGAGAGAGAGAGAGATGTGAGAAGGGACATTCTTGCTTTAGTCTCAACCTTAGTGAGAAAGCTAGTTTATCACCGTTAAATATGATGTCAAATGTAGGTTTTCTGTAGATGTTCTTTTTATAAAATTGAGGAAGCCCCCCAATATTCCTAGCTTTCTGAGAGTTTTTATTATGAATGTTGTTGAATTTTGTCAAATATTTTTGCACACCTATTGATAATCTTTAGTCTCTTACTGTGATGAATTACATTAATTGATTTTCAGATGCCAAACCAGGTTTATATTCTTGGAATAAATTTCAATTGGCCACGGTGCTGGAGTTGTAGCTCAGCGGTAGAACAATTATCTGGTATGTGTGAGGCACTGGGTTCGATTCTCAGCACCACATATAAATAAATATATTAAATAAAGGTCCATCAACAGCTAAAACAAATTTTTAAAAATTCAGTTGGTCATAATATATATGATTTTATTATGCATTGTTGATTCAGTTTCCTAATACTTTGTGATGGATTTTTACATCTGTGTTTTCTGTTCTTATAATGTCTTTGGTTTGGGGGTTAGAATGAGGCTGCCTTCATAGAATGAGTAGGAAGTGTTTCCTGTTTTATTTTCTGGAACAGATTATAGGGAGCTGGTACAATTTCTTCCTTAAATATTTGGTAGCATACACCAGTGAACCTATCTGGGCATGGCACTTCTGTTTTGGAATGTTAATCATTACTGATTAAATTTCTCGAATAGATTATTGAAATTGTCTACTTCTTGTTTGCATTTTAACAGAACTTTAAAGAAATTTAACAGTCTTTAGAGAAAGTGGTCTCTTTCTTCTCAGTTATCAAATTTAATGGCAAAGAGCTGATCATAGCATTTCTTCAATAATCTTTTAATAGGATCTGTAGTGATATTTAGTCATTCATTGCTGGGATTATTAATTTATGTCCTTTCTCTTTTTTCTTAGACTGACTAGACCTTATCAATTTTATTAATCTTTCTGAAGAAATAGCTTTTCATTTCTTTGGTTTTTTTTCTATTAATTTCCTGTTTTTAATTTAATTGATTTCAGCTCTAATTTTTATTATGCCTTTTTATATGCTTACTTTGAATTTAATTTTGCTCTTCAAGTTTTCTAAGGGTGAAACTTGATTATTGATTTTAGATCTTTCTTCTTGTCTAATATGTGTATTCAGTGCTATAAATTTCCCTTCATCACATGTGGTACATTTTGACGTTGTTTTTTATTTTCATTTATTCCAAAAATTTTTTGAATTTCTCTTGAGTGGCTTGAGTTGTAGCTCAGTGGTAGAGTGCTTGCCTAGCACATGTGAGACCCTGAGTTCAATCCTCAGCACCACATAAAAATAAATAAATAAAATAAAGGTATTGTGTCCATCTACAACTAAAAAAATATTTAAAAAAGGAATAGTTTAAAATATTTCTCTTGAGATTTCTTTTTGGACTCATGTGTTATGCAGAGTTGTACTTTTTAGTTTTTACATGTTTTGAAATTTTTAGCTTTATGTTATAAATTTCTAGCTGAATTCTGTTGTAGTCTAAGAGCAGACTTTGTATGATTTCTATTTTTTACATCTGTTAAGGTGTGTTTTATAGTCCTGAACATGGCTTATTTTGGCAAATGTTCTATATGAGCTTGTAAAGGATGTGTATTTTACTCTCGATGGATGAACAATTCTAAAGATTTAATTATACACAGTTGATTGACTACTTTTCTAATAGAAAATCAATATTATGCATTTACAGTCAATTGTTAATTGAAAAATGCACCAAAAGTATGGAAGAAAGGACAGACTCTTAATAAATGTCACTGAGAAAACTGGTACCTATTGTATTGTTCAACTTTTGTTGCTGTGACAAATACCTGCGAGAAACCACTGTAAAGAGGACAGATTTATTTTGACTCACTGTTTTAGTCCACAGTCAGCTGGCTCCATTGTTTTAGGCAGAATATCATGATGAAAGGGCATGGCAGAGGAAAGCTGCTCAACTCCTGAGAGCCAGGAAACACAGAGAGAAAGCAGAGTGGGCTTCCAGTCATGGTCCACCACCTTCAGTTTCTTCCACCTCCCAGTTGTTCATTCAGCTACCAAGGAATTAATCCATTTATGAGGACAGAGTCCCCATGTCCCAGTGATTTACCAAAGTCCCACTCTGAACATTTCTGCATTGTAGACCAAGCCTTTACAACATGAATCTTCAGGGAACGTGTAGAACCAAACCATAACATCCATTATACAGAAAAATGAAACTTAATTTCTCTCTCTTGCTGTGTACAAAAACAGACTCAATTTAAGACATGAAACTACAAAACTACTAGAAGAAAACAGGAAAAACATTTTCAGGAAGTCATATAGACAATGATTTTCAGATAAGAGCCCAAAAGTAGAGGGACCAAAAGCAAAGTAGACAAATGAGACTATATCAAACTAAGATGCTTCTACACAGAAAAAGAAACAGTTAACAAAGTAAAGACAACTACAGAATGGGACAAAATATTTACAAACTATTCATCTAACAAAGGATTAATACCCAGAATATATATGGAACTCAAAAAAATAAGTTTTATGTAATGCTGGTGAGAAGAAAAATCAGTACAGCCATAATAAAAAAGTCCAGAGGTTCCTCTCCAGAAGCTCAAAATATATCTACTATATGATATAACTATTCTACTTCTGGGTATATTTATATCCAAAGGAAATAAAACCAGTATATCAAAGAGACACCTGAACCTCCATGTTTGTTGTAACACTATTTGAAATAGCCAAGATACGGAATCAACGTAGGTTGATTCCATGATATTCTGATCCATCATCAATGGATGGATGGATGGATAAAGAAAATGTGATATATATGCATGATGGAATACTATTTAGCCATAAGAAAGAATGAAGTCATCATTTGTGGCAAAAAATGATGGAATTAAGCATTATTTTAAGTGAAATAAGCCAGGCACAGAAAGATGAGTACTGCCTAATCTCACTTATAGCTTAAAACCATGATGTCAAAGTAGGAGAAAACAGAATAGTAATTAGTAAGCTAGGAAGGGCAGAAGGTAGGTAGAGGGATGATGGATAATGGGTAAGAAAACAAAGGAGGAATAAGTTCTACTGTTCATTACCTACAACAAGGTGACTATAGTGTACAATAACCTATTATATATTTTATGAACAACTAGAAAAGAGGAACTTGAAAGATCCAAACATAAAGAAATGATAAGGAGATGGAAATGCTCGTTAACCTGATTTGATCAGTATACATCATATATCCATAATGAAATATTTACCCCATAAATATGTATAATTATTATGTTATTTAAAATGAAAAGGTAAATTAAAAGGAAGAAAATCAGTATGAATATTTTCTATTAGAAAAAATAGAAAGTAGGAGATATGAAAGTCTCCAGCTGTAACAGAAAATTCATCATTTCTCCTT
This sequence comes from Sciurus carolinensis, assembly GCF_902686445.1. Lineage (NCBI taxonomy): Eukaryota > Metazoa > Chordata > Mammalia > Rodentia > Sciuridae > Sciurus > Sciurus carolinensis. The sequence goes on from NC_062216.1 coordinate 112,616,574, forward strand.
GTCTTTCTATTGGCTTTTGATTTACATGTTTTGTTGCCCTGTTGTTTAGTACCTACACATAAAGGATTGTTATGTCTTTGAATTGACCCCTTTATTGTTAGGTAATGTCCCTCTTCATCCCTGATAACCCTCCTTGCTTGTAGTCTGCCCTATCTGAAATTAACACAGCTACTTCAGATTTCTTTTGAGCAGAGTTAGCATGCTCTATTAATCTACTCCTTTACTTTCAATCATATATATCTTTATATTTAAAGTAGGTTTCTTATGGATAACATATAACTTGGATTTTCTAAAAAAATTTTTTTAAGCATTTCTATTTTCAAATTGGTTCCTTTAGATTATTGACATTTAAAGTGATTTTTGATATTTGTTGCTTGTTTTCTGGTCATTGCCCTCATTCTGTTTTCCTGCTTTTGTCTACCATCCTTTTTCTGCCTTTTGGTGTTTTTATTGAGCATCTTGTATAATTCTGTTTTCTCTCCTTTATTAGTATATCAATCATACTTTTAAAAACTCTTCTTTTGGTGGTTCTCCTAGAGTTTGAGCACACATTTACCACTAATCCAAGTCTACTTACAAACAACACACTATCACTGCTCATTCCCATAATAACCAAATAACCTCAATTCCTCCTTCTCATCCCTTCTGAGTTCCTGCCATTCATTACACTTACACATGAGGTGTAAACATTGAAGACATTGTTGCTATTATAATTTTGAACAAACTTTTTAGATCGAGTGAAAAAAAAAAAAACTTTGCTTTACTTCTTCCTCCTGTAATGTGCTTCCTTTCTTTATGTAGATCCAAGTTTCTGGCCTCTATCATTTTCTACTCTGTGAAGAACTTTTTTTTTTAACACTTTTTACAGGGTAAGACTACTGGCAAGTGTATGTACCCTTGATGTTTGCTTTTCTAAAAAAAGCCTTTATTTCTCCTTCACTTTTGAAAGATAAATTAGAAGATATGGAATTCTAGATTGGTGGTTTATCCCTCAACACTAAATATTTTACTCCACTCTCCTTTTGTTTGCATGATTTCTATGACAAAATTTGGATGTATTTCTTATGTTTACTTCTCTGTAGATAATTCATTTTATCCTATGGTTTCTTTCAGATTTTTTCTTTATTTTTTAATTTTCTGAAGTTTGAAAATATGCATAGGCATCATTCTTTCATGTACATGTGTGTGTTTACATTTCTGCTGCTTGATATTCTTTGAACTTCCTTGATCTGTTATTTAATGTCTGGTATTAATCTTAGGAAATTCTCAGTCATCATTGCTTCCAATACTTCTTTCTTTTTTTATGAACACAATACCTTTATTTTATATATTTATTTTTATGTACTGCCTCCAATACTTCTTTTTTTTTTATGGGCACGATATCTTTGTTTTATTTATTTATTTATTTGTTTATATGCCGTGCTGAGACTCAAACCCAGTGCCTCACACATGCCAGGCGAGTACTCTACCCCTGAGCCACACCCAGGCCCGTCCAATACTTCTCATGTCCCTTTCTCTATTTCTTTTCCCTCTAGTGTTTCTATTACACACATACTTTACCTTTTGTTGATGCATATTCTTGTCCCCACAGTTCCTGCATATTCTGTTCTATTTTTCTCTGACTTTTTTCTTTCTTTTTTATGAGTTTCTATTGTCATATTTTCAAGCTCAAATTCTTCCCTTTGCTGTGTCCAGTCCACTAATGAGCCCATCGATCACATTCTTCATTTCTGTTACGGTGAACTCTAGCCTTTCTTTTGATTCTTTCTTGTTTCCCTTACCCCAGGTAAGTTGGGCTCTGATAAACTTTAGCAGGCTAGGCTGAGGTTAACTAGTACGTACAGAAGGCAGACTGTGAAAAGTAGAGTGCTCTGGTTATTTCAAAATGATTCATTTTCCACTCCCCCTGCTGGAAGCCTGCAGGGACTTTTCTCTGATCTCCTCCATGAGGACACAGTAGAGACCCTGGAAGCTAAACAAAAGTAGGGATGCTCCCTTTAAGATTGGGATACTCTGGAGTTTTAACTACAAAACTTGGCCACACGGAGTCACCAGCAATTTGTCAATTCAGGGTAGGTTTTCCTGCCACATATGGGTTCCTATGGTGGGTTCTGCTCATGGAGTACTGCTCTGGTAAGTTGGGATTCTCTATAATTGCCCAAAGACCTCTGTTCTCTTACAGATGAAGAGTTGCTGCTTGTCATTGTTCAGTTTTCATGGGTTTCTGCAGTTGAGCAAAGGTCTTGCTGCTGAGCCCTAGGCAGAAGCTTTGGAGCTGGGGTGACTTTGGGGGATTAGTTATCCTCCCTGTCATTCCCAAACTTTACCAGCACTGGGGTCATTCTTTTCTTGCTTTGGGCGACATCTGGCTGTGTGTCCACTCATGGGCCTGCACTTGGAGCTGCTGTGTGACTGACCCAAGTTAGAATTTCAGTAATTTTTAGGGACAGGAGTATGGGATTGGGGTTCTCCTTCAGGCAGACTTGAGTCCTGTGTCTCAGTTCAGACCTATCTGTGTATCTCAGGTTGAATTTTGTTTCTCAGTTCCAGTGTAAACCAGGACTGATGCTAAACTCAGGAAAATGACTCTTACCCTGTGACTATTTGTTTTGTGTCTCAAGCAGGTGCTTGCCCTCATTTTATGTAATGTGCAGGGAAAAGATCGATAACTTGTGCAATGTTTGGATATGGCCCCATCAAGTGGTGGTCCCTGCAGAGGAAGAGCAGTTACAGTGCAGCATGCTGCAGCCACACTCCTAGAACTGGAGGCCTGGCTGGGTTCTATAAAATGCCTTGGCTGCTGCTACCATTTCCTAAACCTCTGTTGCCAGAGAAGATCCTTATCTTCTGAGCTATAGGGGAGAACACTCATGGTATCTTTGTGGCAAAACCAAGGAGCTAGCTATTTCCATCGGGGAAGAACCCCTCACCCTGATGATACTGATTTGAGGCTTTCTGGAGGAAGACATTTATAAATATGAGCAGGAGAATTCCTCTCTCACCAAAGTGTAGGAAGGAAGGGAGGAGAAATTAAAGGAAAGGAAAATAAAGGGAAAGAGGAAGGAGGAAAATGGAAATCAGGAGGAAAAAAAATGAAAACAGAAGTCCATAATTTGATGCAATTGAAAATCCAAATTATTCTTTAATTTTAATAGTTTATACATCAAAAAGATAAAAAAGGTGTGCATATTAACCTTGGTTACCATGTAGGTTCTGAATTTACATTCACACCTGCTGAAATAAACATCACCAAACCTTAGTCCTTGCTGGAACTTAAATTACATGTATACCTGGGGATCCCACTAAATTTAAACAAGGTACCCCTTAAGAAAGTTTCTAAATATACAAGAGAGAACAGATCTACCTTAACTTAGTTATCAGAATTATTGACTTGTCTTAATTCCCCATGACCATAACATCCCCTAAAATACCCCTTATTAAACATGGGCAGTCTGAGTCAATGGGTAATAAGTTAAAATTTAACTAAGTCCTTGGCACCTACAAACTGGCTTGACAAAATGCAACTTGGTGGATTTTCCCCCAGTTAAAATAATGAATATGCCCCCAGGTAAATTAAAATGGGACCTTCAAGGAACTCAACCCATTGTACAGAATCTACTTAGAGAAAGAGTAATTACACCCACTGATTCTGCATTCAACTACCCAATGTGGCCTATTTTTAAACTTGAAAATAATGAATGGTGCCTCCCTGTGGATTACCACACCCTTAATGGCACGGTCATAGCTTAGATCCCATACACAGCCTTATTGAAATTAGTGATTTACGCAATCTGCACCTGCTTGTAGATTTGGCTGGTAATATTCTACTCAGTGTCCATTTTAACAGCTGGCACCTCTAAGGGGCACAATATGACTTTTCCAGACACCTGAAGCACCTCAACAGCCTGATCATTGCACGCAGCCTTTGCAGGCAAGAATTTGAAAGCCCCTGACTTTGTCTAGGATCATGGATATGATTGACATGAATGAAGCCTCCTCCAAAGGGGTTCATTTTATATAAATATTCAGAACATATAAACACTCACAAAGAAGTGCCCCAAAGAGGGTGTGCCATTTTCCCACACAGTATAAGATCCTGCCACCTTGGTGAAATTCCTGAAATTATTTGGTAAACTGAGGGCTACTCCAGCCTGGCATTGACATGTAACAGCTGTTGACTGTCTCAACAAACACAATATTAAAAGAGGCCCAACATCTTTTAGGGCTTTTGGAGCTCTGAAGGCAACATATTCTTCATTTACCAATGTTACTTAAGTCCATTGTGTCCTTATTTGCAAATTGGCAAAAAGCTCTAAAATCTGTCCAAGGTACAATGTACCTTAGACACCCCCATCGGTGCCCTGCAAGACTCCTCCACTGCAGAGGCTTTCCAACCTCCTCTTGTGCCTAAAGGAGTCTCCGGACCTCCTGTGATGGCCACTTTACCTCCAAGGTTATCCTGTCCTCCCTGTGAACCATTAAATGACCCATCACATCTGCACAGATTGACCCTCAGAGGTCTCCAAGCTGGTGGAAGACCTGGAAAAAACAATTCTGCACCACAGCTTATATTAGAAAAGCATTTTATTGAACATACTCTGGAGGTATTCAGAACCAGCTCAAAATTGGGGTGGGCACTGGGGTGGGGATTCTGTTTTGCTGGCTTAGATACTGGAAAACTTTGAATTCTCATGTCCCAAGGACCATGGTACAGGGAACTAACAACTGATTTGAAGCCAAATATAGAACTGTGACATGGGATACCAGAGACTGGGAATTGGGTCCTCCCAGAAACCAAAGAATGTGGTTCTGCAGTAGCCTGGGTCTAGACTACTCTCCAGAAAAGGAGAAAACTTGGCTTGGGCAACTAATTGCCTAGCAGAGGTGGCTCCACCACTGTGGCTGCTCTTGGGACAGGGTGACCTCTAGCAGGCTCTTCTTAGCTCTTGAAGCTCCTCCGGGAGGAGGAGGTGGTGGAGACAAATTTGACGCTGGAGCTGCTGCTCCCACCACTGCCAAAGCCCATTCCCATCCCTCGGCCACTGCTTGCACTGAAGCCAGAGCCCCCCACACTGAGCCCACCGCCCATACCAACACCCCCACTGCTGCTGGAGTAGTAGCCACCGCCGCTGCCTCCACCGAGACCACTGCCGAGGCCTCCGCCGAGGCCTCCACCGAGGCCTCCACCAAAGCCACTGCCGCCGCCAAAGCCGCTGCCACCGCCATAGCCAGAGGAGACACTGTTTGTGACGACAGCTGCAGGGAAAGGAGAAATGGGTGAGACTACCCGTCAGATGAATTCTGCAGGGCCAGCTTGTTTGATCCTGCCAGTCATGGAGCACTACATCTGGTCCCTTTTACAGAGTCCCAGAAGAACTGTCATTTAGCTAACATCCCCAACAGAAATCAGGTAGACATAAGAAAAACATAAAACATGGTGCTAGGTACTCCAGAGGTAGGTACAGGGTCCAAAATGTATATGCTGCATGACCTGTCCTTTAAGAGATAAGAAACAAGCTACATTGCTTCATGTCCCAATCTATGTTCTGTCTCCTGCATCACTTGCTTTTCACTAATGTGTTAAATATTGGAAATATTTCCAATATTGGAAAGGGGACTGTTTGGTATCTAGAAAGAGCAGGATTCTGAGTTGGCACCAAGTATCCCATATTATCATCATTGTGAATGTCTGCTCAAAGTTACTTACAGATATTGACTGGTCCAACACCCTCTCCACTCAGCCTGAAAGAAAAAAATTGAAATGAGTTAAAAATTCCCCAGAGATAACATTAGTCTATGTGGCTAACTCCCATAGTTGTGATTAGAAGTCATTCCAATGCTAGAGTCTGCATCCCTAAAAGACCATGAAGTTAGAAGAAGAGGAAGCCCTTTTGGAGGGACTTTCCAATGAACAGGGTTTGACCAAGCAGCAGGTTGTCCAAAGATTATAATTCACATTGTCCTCCACCCATTTTACCAAAAGCATGAGTAAGAGGTTGTGGGAAATAAGAGTATGCACACACAGCAGTTTTGGCCTTGGAGGAGCGTACAATCTGTGAGAGAACTTGGCACGGACAGAAATCCCTCAAACAGAAAGTAGGCAATGGACAGTGTATGAAGATTCAAGAAAACAGCGTAGTTTGAGAATCCAAAGGCAGGCAAATTAACTCAGCTGAAATAATCAGAATAGGCTTCCTGAAGGAGGTAGTTGAAGAATCAGGAGGACGAGAGTGAAGATGGGTGTGGCATGGGCACTGAGGTTTACACAGAAAAAGCGGGAAGAGGACAACACTCAGATCACCTTTCTGGAAGTTTAGCTGGAGGGAGGCAGCACCCAAGAACCCTGGGCATGGGGAATAAGTCAGAAGAGTGAGTTGAGACCTGTGGTATGTCCACCTGTCAGGTTGAAAGTGGGCGGGCAATGTATCATTATCATACGCATGACAGAGGTCACTTGTTTGTGTGTTTGACATCCTGTAGTGGAGGAGCTCCACCTCATCAAATGGGAGGTCATGCTGGCCCACAGTGTCAGCCCACCTGCACTCCTCGCCCTCCAGCAGCTTGCGGTAGGTGGCAATCTCCACGTCCAGGGCCAACTTGGTGTTCATGAGCTCCTGGTACTCCCTCAGCAGCCGGGCCATGTCCTGCTTGGCCTTCTGCAGGGCCTCCTCCAGCTCTGCCAGTTTGTTCCTTGCATCCTTGAGGGCCAGCTCCCCACGCTGCTCAGCATCGGCAATGGCGTTCTGCAGGTTGGCGCACTGCAAGGAGAAAGGAAGAGAAGGGGCATTGTGTAGCTGAGCTGGGTCTGAGGTGTCTCTTTTTGAGATTCTAGGTCAAGCAAACCAATCTAGAGTTCCAGGGAGAACCCAGTGCATCTATCCTGGTCATGATGGGTGATAGAACATCACAGTGTGTGTGTGTGTGTGTGTGTGTGTGTGTTTAGCAAGAGGAACACACAATGTGTCTCCCATTCAAAGCCCCTTCTTGTCCTCTTTCACTTCGTCCTACCTGCTTCTTGACATTGTCGATCTCAGCTCTCAGCCTCTGGATCATGCGGTTCATCTCAGAGATCTCATGCTTGGTGTTGCGCAGGTCATCCCCATGCCGGCCAGCGGTCTGCTGCAGCTCTTCATACTGAAACCACCAGGACAAAAAGAAAGATCCTGTTCACATGAGAGTGGAAAGCACTTCCTCCAAGTTCACAGGCAGGAACTACCAAGAGGTGCCACAGGTTAGGCTGATTCAGGCTTTCTCAAGGTGGAACTGGTCTTAGATAATTTCTTCTCTAGTGTCTTTGCTCTCCTAGAAACACTGGTATGATATTTTTTTTCAGGTTCTTGAGTTTGTATGGAAAATGTATCCGTGACAATTCCCATAACTCAGACCACTGCCTCAGCAAGCCTCAAGAGCTACATCCTTAGCATTGTCATGGCCTAGAGTCTTAGACACAGGTCCATCCCCTCACTCAGGAGACATTTGCCAAGAACACACCTTGGTCTGGTACCAGGACTCGGCTTCAGTTCGGCTGCGGTTGGCGATGTCCTCATACTGGGCCTTGACCTCAGCAATGATGCTGTCCAGGTCCAGGCTGCGGTTGTTGTCCATGGAGAGGACCACGGATGTGTCAGAGACATGTGACTGCATCTGGGACAGCTCCTGCAGGGAGACTTGAAGTCAGTCATCTGATTTTGTGTTTTTTAATGTCAGTTCCATTCAAATTTCCATTCATTGTGAGACATCAACTTTGGGAAAAAATAATAACCACCCACATGGAAAAATTTAGGTAAGTTTCTCACCGCATCGAAGAACATCTTCATGAAGTTGATCTCATCCATCAGGGCATCAACCTTGGCCTCTAACTCCACCTTGCTCATATAGGCAGCGTCCACATCCTGGAGAAATGGGAGCGTTTGGCATCTCATAATGTTCATCTGATTTCAATGACTCCACCCCAGGAAAGTGACTGCCCCAAGCTACAGGTACCCTTCACCCCACACACCTTCTTCAGCATCACAAACTCATTCTCAGCGGTGGTACGCTTGTTGATTTCATCTTCATACCTGGTGGTGAAAGGAATGGGAAGAATTTGTCAGAGGATGAGGGACACCAGAGGGGTCTTTATTGCACAATGTGAACCTACTTTCAAATTGGAAGGGGCTTCTTGTATCTCATAGGCAGAGAGAGAGGGAACAGGGGTAGTGTGATTCCTGGGCAAGGTCCCTACCCATTAGGATGCTGTAACTGTCTAACAGGTACTCAATCTATCATCACTATAATTCAGTTGCTTCTGGACTATTCCTGTAGGAAAGCCATGCTGTTTCCCCTCAACTCCGTATTTATTCAGATTTTCTAGTGCTTTTGTCAGAATTCAGAGTCTTTAAAAAATTAAACAAAACCAAACACTATCAGCCCAGTAGCTCGTTTATAAAACTAAGGAAATTGTTTGAGTCACCAAGTTGGGTTATGTGATCAGTTTCTGCTTTGCGGGGAAGCCACCAAAAGTCCATGCTGTATTTTTTGAGTGCACTGGGGAGGAAAGCCCCAGAGAACAAGGATGAGAGGCTGGCACGTTTCAGCAGGTGGTGCCCAGGATGCTGCACTTGTAGCTCTGCCTGTTGGTTAAGTGCCTGTCGAGGTACTAAGCCAGGAGTTGGAACTTTCTAAACACGGACCAGGATTTTCTTTTTTGGTACTATGGATATCTGTGGACGATATATGCTTCTGGTGAAGGCATAAGCAGAAGTCTGGTTACAAAACTGATCTGGTTCAAAGAAGATATCAATGCCCCTGTCTCCGCCCACCCCTGACTCACTTGTTCTTGAAATCCTCCACCAGGTCCTGCATGTTCCTCAGTTCTGAGTCCAGGCGGCCTCTCTCCCCGAGGATCCCATCCAGCTGCCTCCTGAGGTTGTTGATGTACTGCTCAAACAAAGGCTCCAGGCTCTGTCGCACTGTCTTGGTGCCCTGCTCCTGGAGCAGAGTCCACTTGGTGTCCAAGACCTTATTCTGCTGCTCCAAGAACCGCACCTGGAGGGGAGCAGAGTGTGAAGGAAGAAGAGTTTGCACTTCTTGTTTCTATGATCTACTCACTCTTGGGAATCACCTGCTGTCCCCTAAAACTTTTCAACGTGCAGTGCCTTTCTGGGTCCCGGAGGGGAGGTCCAGAGCAAAGCACCCAACCTCATTCTTTTGGGAAGACAGCACCATTGTCCAGGGCACAGCTAGAACCTGGAACAGCTGGCTGGAGCTGCGTGTGGTTCGGTGCTGAGGGTCAAGAAGGCACTCAGGCTGCCCCCAGGTGAACACGTCTGCCTTCCTGTGCAACCAGCCCCGTTTCCTGAGGCACAGAGCTTGTCTCTCTCTCCAATAATAATCATGGGGCCCTTCCGAGATGACCTCTGAAGGGGAGAAATGAGGCTCTGCCTGCCAGTCTGCCCGTCTATGAAACTGGCTCACCAATCCAGAACTCAGGAAGAAATGGAAACAACTGCAAACCATGAAGGTATTTGCACAAAGCCTGAGAAGTCTGCCCTCTCCCCTCCTTCTCTGGCATTTATTCAAGACTTACAGTGAGTTTTTGCAAAGGATCATGTCTCACCTTGTCGATGAAGGAGGCGAACTTGTTGTTGAGGGTCTTGATCTGCTCCCGCTCCTCAGTCCTCACCCGCTGGATGGTGGGGTCAATTTGCAGGTTCAGAGGGGTGAGGAGATTCTGGTTGACGGTGACCTCTTGGATGCCTCCAGGGGGGCACACGGGGAAGCCAGAGCCCCCATAGCCACCACCAAAGCCAGCTGCACCACCGAGCCCAAAGCCACCACCACCACCAGCTCCACCGCCAAAACCAAATCCGCTGCCGGCTCCACCTCCAAAGCCAAAGCCACCTCCAGCACCACCAAATCGGTTCCTGAAGCCTCCACCGCTAGCGCTGAAGGAAATCCTCTTGGAGCCACCCAGATTGTACAGGCTCCGGCTGCCATAGCCACCTGCTCCACAAACACCCCCAAGGCTGACCCTGCCACCACCGCCACCCCCTGACCGGGACACGGAGGTGAAACTGGTGCGAGAGACAGACGGGGTGATAGCAGAAGCAGCACTGAAGGAGCGGCTGCCCCCACTCCGGAAGGACACACTCGACTGGCGAGACATGATGGCTTGTTCCTGGTGGAGCAAGAACACCGGGCACTAGTGGGACAGGAGGTGCTGGAGAGAACAGAGCTCAGCAGGATGCAGTAGGTGGCTCTGTTACCCAGGAACTGCAATGCCCCTTTTTATCCCCTCAGAACTGGGCTGGGCGGGAGAGCTGTCGGCTGTGAATGATTAAGTGGGCTGGGCGTGCCCTGGGGGCAGCTGTGAGCTCACCCATCACACCTGCACCATGGTGCGGGGCGCAAACGCTTGCTTTCTGGCAGGCTCTGCTCAGTTAGAAATAACCTTGCCTTGCAGCACTGATCTCTTGGCAGCAAATCGGCCATCCTGCTAGATAGTCTCTTCTCACCATGGGGCCTGGGGGCCATGAGCAGCCAGAGGAGACCAGGAAGTAAGGGGACATTTGGCCATGGTCACTGTCCTAGGGAGGACCAAGGACACTGTTCACCATCTCAGCATAGTGCTTGCTGACTGACTAGCTTCAGGGACATTGTCCATCAGTAGAGGGGGTGGAGGACAAAGCAAGTCCCCCTCCTGGCAGTGATATGCTCTTCTTCCACTTTGCTCTATGGGACGTTGCCATAGGGATTTCACTCTTGGAAAGGCAGTCCTTGCAAGGTCCCATATCTTGGGTATGTGCCTGAAGGAGAAATAGAGTCCAGTCCTTTCTGCATAAGTTCTTCCTTAGGGGAGGCACAGTTATCTCAGAGCCCATTAGGCAGATTCACCTGCAAGATTCAGGCCTGAAAGGTGCCCCCAAGCCCCAAACTCCAGAAACAGAGACTGTGGGAAGCCTCAGCCTGGCTATACACCACTGTGCTCTCTTCAGGGCCAGGCCTGTCCCTCCACACCTGCTCCTAACAGCATTTTATGTCTTTGACCTTTCCCTTGCTCTTTGGCCCTGCTAAGACCCTGCAGGGCCATTGCAAACCCAGAGATTCCCCACTGCGGCCCTCATGCTTTACAAAAAGCCTTGAAACTGCTGGCAATCACACCTCCTCAGGGCTCCCCCAGCCCCCCAGGTGTGTTCCAGCAAGCTCTCAGTTATTCCAGTAGGGAAGAAATGAGTCATCGAATCTGTTGATACAGGCTGAAGGCCGCCACAAACACATACCTGCAGGAGCTTCTAATCTCATCAGAAACATGTCGAGGACCTGCCGACCTGTTATAACGGCGAACCTCTCTGTTCCAAGCAGCGGGAATTGCTGTCCTTTATAAGCTCTAGGCCCAAGTTTCCTTCAGGGCCAAGGGAATGGAAAATGGAATTCTAAGTTATGGATTGTCCTGCCAGAGAGCCCAAGCAGAGCAGGTGTGGGGACAAGGCAGCTGGCATAACAACCCCACAGTTGCTTTAGGGAGAGCTCCATAAAATCCCCTCTGTACAACTTATTCGATCAATTTGGGCACCAGGTAGAAGAAGGGCATTCTGGCAAGTGTCTGTCCTAGGCCACACCCTCTCTTTCAGACTACAAACTTGAGTGGGGTCACATCTCTGCCTCCCCTCAATTAAGAACCTCAGGCAGGCAGTGCTTAAACTATTAAGAGCTGAATCCCCTTGGTTGGAGCCAGAAGTAGGGGTAAAGTGGTAACAGGTTCAAAATCATGGGACAGAGGGGCCATGTTCCCAAGATCAAAGGAATTAGGACCCGCCCAGGCTCAGAAATCTCTTGGATAGGGCCTGCGATTGACTACAAGGAAGCCAAGGCTGTGGGAAAGTGACTCCGCAATGCTGGGGATCAGCTAGATGGTGATTGCTCACCAGAGAAAAAGAGCTGACAGATGAATCCCTGCAGACAGACAGACACTGGCCAGAACTGGCCTCGCAGGTCTGAGACAATGAGGTTTGGATGCCTCCCTCCCTGGAACATTTCTGAGACCCTCAGTGATGAATGTTACTGAATTCGCCAATTTCACATGTTGTTGCCTTGCAGAAAGCAGGCATGAATACCCCGGGACTGTCGGGGGCCTCAGCCCTGAAAGAACAGGTCCAGGCTTGAAGCAAGCATCTGGGGGCTCCTAGCAGGCGTCCCGCCTCGTCACTGGAAGATCTCTATCAGCGCATGTCTGCCACACACACACACATACACAGGTCCTGGGTACAGTCCCCACTGCCCTTGGGGAAACCCCACCCTTCCTGAGACAGAGGGACATTCTCTCCTCCCCATTCATTCTCCTCCTGGCGGGGTTGTAAAGAAAGAGGACCTGGTGGGACAGGAATGCATTCTGGCCAGTCTGAGAATGGCTGCAGTGTGCAAGCTCAGATTCAGATGACAGGGACCATCGGTGTGTGGGTGGCAAGTAACTGTAGCAGGGAGTGTTGGGTGGCTGGCTTGGGGAGAAGTGGCACTCTGTCCCTTTGACCTTGTGGGAAACCCAGATAGGGCGGCCCTTCCACCATACGAGACGTGGGCAGGTTTAAGTGGTGGAGAAGCCCCCGTGGGGAGCCAGGCGTACAGCCCTGGCGGAGGGGAGCCCCACCCAGCCTGCACTACCTCTGCCGAGGAAGGGAGGGATTATACTGAGCTCTCCCAGCTCTTCAGCTGGGCACCCCCGAGGGAGTTACCAAGACTTGCTTGGCATGCTACTGAGCTTCTCCTGGCATTGTTCCCACTATCAGCAAAAGGAGTGCAGGACTGATGGGTCTGCCTAATGGCTGTCTGGCTGGTGTCCCCAGAGAAAGAGGCAATAAGATGGCTCCTTTACCTCCTCACAGAGAAGCGTGGGAAGCAGAGACTCTGGCTAGCACTTCCCAGGCAGCAAGAAGGGAGTAGTATTGGCTCACGGGCAAGGAGAAGGCAAAACCTTCAACACCAGCTCAGGACTCTGTCCTCAGAGCCCACACTCCAACCTGGATATCTTTGGTGAAAGACAGAAGATAGAAAACAATACGTAGAACCTCTTTAATAGAACATGGTTTTGCAGATGTTCTCTAGCCCACCCAAACAGTACGGGTCCCCAAGGTTAGGGACTTGGCATCATGCACACACTCAGCCCAGCCTTGCTCCATAAACCTTCTCTGAATGGCATCGACAGACATCTCCATCCACTCCTCCCCTAAGTGTCCCCAGCCCTTAGCTGAGATCCAGAGTCCTTCCCAGCTGCTTGTGTCTCTGGGATCAGTTTATAGAGTGAGTCTTTTGTCCCTTCAGACTGGGTACCTTCTGAGGACAAAGGCCATGACTCCATTCTTTGAACTTCACTCCACTCTTCTCCCATCCCATTACCTGACAGCATCCTGCATTTGAGTCCACTGGTAGCCCTTATGTCCTGCCCCTGACCCAAGGCCCTTTCCAGGAGAGAAAGAAAGCAGTAATGTCCATTATCTTTGCAGCCCTTCCATCCTATGCATGTACCACACAAAAAGTGAGGAACAATAGTTGAGGCATGAGTCACCTATTCATTGGGCTGTGGTTGGCAACCCTATCTGGGAGCCTAGAGCCAGATTCGCAAGACGGGAAGGGCAGATGGAGCAGTGCGCCAGCCCCAGACAACTCTGCACAAAGCCCTACCCTCGGGGAGGAATTGAGGGAAGAATTTTCCTACCTCCACCCAAAGCTACAGGAGTTCTACCCCTACCCCAACTCGGGCCCTGATTCAATTTCAGCTGAGTTCTCAGGCTCGCTGGAGGGACAGGCCCCTTTGTGGATCTGGGGCATTAGATGTGCCACCCCTCCCTCATTCAGCCAAGGTAGCCAGAGGGTGCTGGGAGCCCCACCCAGCCTTTCTAGGACTCTCAGGCTCCAAGTCTGAAAATAGACCTGTAGAAACAGAGATTCCAGAAGCAAAGCAGCCTCTCGGTCTCCGCTTAGGTGGGCTTTGGAGGCAGCTCCCAGGTGCCATTATTGAAGTAAAGGTGGCAAGCGGGGCCTGACCCCTTGGAGTTGAGTTTTCTCACACAGGTGCTTCACACAAATTGTGGGTCACGGCACAAGTACAAAAAGCCTGTGGCCCTACTCCTGGCCATGTCTTAGTCCTAAGCCAGCCCTTGGAATGTTCTGGAACCCCAGAACTCTAGACACACTGCCCAGACTCTCACTACACAGCTTCCCCCTGACCCACAGACAGAAGGAAGGCTTCGCGAGCCAGGATTCTAACACTGAGCCGGTTGAGGCCGAGCAGGAAGGGTGGGGCGAGCGCGCAGTGGGCTGCGGGGCCCAGCCTCAGCCCATCCCTCAGGTCCAGCAGGAGCTCGAGCTTGTGGAGCCAGAGCTGCAGAGCAGCGCTCCCAGCTTCCCTTCAACAGGCCCCTGCAGGTCTGCGGAATGCTCTTCTCTCATGTGAAGGGTGTTTTGCCAATCACATACCAAGGTTTGAAAATCCCCCTTGGTTGATTGAAACTATGGGCTGGAAATCAACAAATACTTTAAATTAGTCAGAGGGACTAAAAAAGGATATACCTGTACAGCAAAAACCTCTGTGCTTGCCTTCCATAGAGGGTGGTTTTCATTTTTAGACAAACACATATAGGAATTACCATGTGCCAGCTAAAAACATGGATCCAGCTCTAACTGTGAACTTGCACAGAAGAACTTTTACCATTTTCTGTGTTTGCTCTGGTGCTTGCAGGTGGATCTGAGTGCATCTGGAAGTCTGGGATTGCAGCCTCCCTTTCCACTGGGGAGGCAGGGCCACACTTCTTTTGTGCCGGACTGTCCCCACAGGGTCAGAGGCACGGGAGGAGGCCTTCCCCATTCTAACCTGCCCTATGTGCCTTCCTTTCACAGAAGCTGCAGCTCAGGATGGGAAGGCAGAGGTAGAAGCGGAGCTGCCTTCTCTAGGGGCTTCTGCTGGGTGCACTGCTTGCTCGGCCCAAGATGTGGCTGAGAGGACAGAGGCTCCATTCCATGTGGCTTTCCCTTCCATTTTGGATGTGCTCCAGTGACATGGTGGAGTAAGTACACACAGTGATAATCAAGGGTGAAGAAAGGACAGCAGATGACAGCATTGAGGGTGAAAATGGTACCTTTCCCAGGGACATCTCAGGAAACACACCTAGAATGCGGGCAGACCTCAAGTCACATGAACACCTCGCCAGCCCTGGTCCTGCCCCCTGCACTCAACTCCGGTCTGCATATTTCACAAGTTTGACCACTGACTGTTGCTCGCTGTCCACTTGGGCCCATCACCATTATCAAGGGTTAATGAAAACAGGTTAAAGCTTTTCCCAAGAGAGACACAACGTCCAAGCAGCAGAGGAAAGAGAACGTGCAGAAAGCCTCGTACCCATCATAGATCACGCATGCTTTGAGCAATGTGGGGTGCCGTGCAATGGGCACCTCTGGACTTTGGCTGTTTGTCTCTGTTCTCCCCCATTTCCTCCCTATATGCCAGGTGAGGACAGGGCCCAGTCTCCTTCGTGGGTCCCCTGCAGCCCCAGGATGGTAACCCACACCATCCTAGGATGGCTACTCTTCATTGTTAAGTGGATTAGAACACTTCTGGGTGTGTCTGTGAGAAGATTGGCATGTGGGTCAGCCAACTGAGCGGAGAAGACCCACCCTGAACAAGGACAGCACCATCCAATAGGCGGGTTGGGATGGAATGAAAGAGCAGAAGGGGGACACTGGCACTCTGCACATGCTTGAACTTTCTTGAGTGGATGTGCTTTTTGCTCCTGGTGCTGCCCATGAATGTCGGACTCCAGATTCTGAAAGCAGATGGGCTGTGTCTTCAGTCCCTCTTGTTCTGATGCTTCCAGCTTCTTGGACTGAGCAGCTACTGGCTGGTCCAGCCTGCTGGCAGCCAGTGTGAACTCTTGCTCTCTTTCTTTTTTTGATATGGGGATTGAACCCAGGGGCACTTAACCACTGAGCCACATCCCCGATTCTTTTTATTTATTTATTTATTTAATTTCGAGACAAGATCTCACTAAGCTGCTTAGGGCCTCGCTAAGTTGCTAAGGCCAGCTTTGAACTTGGAATCCTCCTGCCTCAGCCTCCCCAGTTGCTGGGATTGTAGGCGTGTGCCACCATGTCTAGCTCCAGTATGGAACTCTCCAGTTTCTGATCATGTAAGCCAATCCAGTAACTTCCCTCTTGTAATGGTGTGTATTCTAATGGATCTATTCCTCAGGAGAACCCTGACTAATACAGCTAGTGACGTGGCTGACTGTGCAAAGGCTGGGTCAGAGCATCCTACTTGACTTGGTTTCAGAAAAAAACTCAGTCTCCCAGAGATCCATCTGTCAAGGAGAGAGCTGAGTTCAGGGAGATGAAGACACGGCCCCAAAGGTTTCAGCAAGCTGGGGTTAGACAGGTCTAGTCCCTGGCTGCCCTGCACTGTTTGCTGTCCTGTGGTTCCATGCCTGGCCTCAGCAAAGGCCCGTTTCTCTCACACTCCAAGGCTGTGGGCTCTTGTTCCCTTCAGAGAACCATTTCCTGGGAGCTTTATGGATGGAGGGGGCAGACTGACAGGGTTTTACTACTACTCTCCGCCTCTTTCCTGTACAGAGCCCTGCGTACTTCTGGCACCTGGGTCTTTCCAGGGAAGAGAGGCCTCTGAGCCAAAGTCAGCATGAAAGCACTTGCCACACCAGGACCCCAGGTGCCATCCACCTGTGGGCAACAATGACCACAGAGGAAGGAAAGATGGGAATCCTTTCTGTCCAGCCTCCCTCCTGATTCTTGCTCCACTGTCTGATAGAAGGAGCACCAACACACAACGACTCCCTCTGCCCACGTTCAGAACCCACAGTGCCCTGCACCAGCTCTCCACTGAATCCCTATCCTCTGAGACTCTCTTCAAGGGCTGCCATCTTTGCTCATTCCATTCACAAGCCCCTGAGTTCCCAGGGCCTTTCAGCCTCAACTCCTCTCTAGTCAGATGGACCCATTCACATGCCCAGGGCCTACCCACCCCCACCTCAACGCTTAGAGGGTAGTCATGCTGAGTGCTGGTGGAGCCCTCCCCCACTGTCTATCCCCCTCAGCACCTGCCCCCCAACTGAAGAAGAAGAAGACTAGGCAAACACCTGGATGCCTCTTCAGCGAGTCTCTTCTAAATGTGTTAAACATGTGTGGTGATTGCTAGACTGGGTGCTTGCTCTGAAGCTCTGGACTTTCCATAATCCCCAAACAGCTCAAATCATGGGAAGGCCAGTGACCCAGGCATGCTTTGTGTCATGGTAGAAGCTAATAACCAGAGCCACATTTAGATAGTGCTGACTCCGGGCTAAGCATGGTTCTGGGTGTATTAACTCATTTCAATCTGTCAGCCTCATCAGGTAGGTCTATTATTATCTCTCTTTTACAGGTAAGAAAGCTAATGCCCAGAGAGTGATGTAGGACAGATGAGGCTGGACATCCAAGAAATTTTCAGGAAGCAGGTTTATTTTAACTGCAACAGTCCAGAGGGGCTAATACCTAAATATCTCTGGACCCCGAGTCTGGAAATTCTTTTAGATTTATACTCAAGATGGTTACGTGATAGTGGAAGGAATATACTCTTTGTCCCATATTCATAAGCCAGACAGAGGTTTTACAGGTTTTTACCAAAAAAAACAGGTAATATCTTTTTGCACAAGTTTGATGGCAGACTCTTAACTCTATCACACCTTTTGTATGCAAACCTGGCATTTGTAAGAAAGAGGAAGCTTAAACAACAATGCTCTCTGCAGATATCCCACTGACATTCTGCTGACATTCTTTGTAAAAATCTTTCTGACAAGAAAAGAAGATTAATTATGGCAAGGGTCTTTTGGGTGGGAGTACCTGCTACTTCTAGAGGGTAAGTAGCTGCTTAGAGACTGAGCCTCAGTATGGACCCAGCAAATGTGGCTCCAAAAGCCCTTGTCTTCACCATTGTGGACACACAGTTTGTTGGTGCAGGACTGTGTGGAGGACAATTTCAGCGGAGGGTCTGGTCTCTCGCCAGCCTGTGAGGGCAGCAAACACTGAGGGCCATAGCTGCCACTCAGCAGCCAGTGTGAGCCAGCTTCTTCCAGCAGCCTGAGGAGAGGGACTGCTGTCTGAGAGTAGAGACAAGGGAGACCTTTGGGAATCCCCCTCCCCTCTGCAACTGCTAGAACCCAGGGTGAGGCAGCAAGGGCTTGCTGGGGACAGGCCTCCGTGGGATTAGAGTCCTATAAAACACCCCTGGGGATAAAGCTGGGGGTCACCTACTGCTCTGGCTCCAGACCTGGGGCCAAGACCCAGATGCCTCCCGGGATGCTCTCTTCCAGATAGCTAAGAAGTATCCCCAAGACCTCAGAAATGGTCCAACCTTTAGCCGTCCCTTCCACTTCTTGTCTTCCTCAACCGTACAACATATGGCCAAGACACACTGACAGGGTCCTCCAGAACTTCCTTCAGAATGAGCAGAGGCCATGGACAGCATGGTATGAAATGGAATGACCTCGCACCTGGGTGTTGCTTGTCAGTTCTAGTCTTTGGACAGCCCCAGGGCCTCACAGAGTCTGGCCAGCTCCTGCATGAGGTTCCCCCACTTAGAAGAGAAATTAACCCCATGTCATTCAGACTCACACACAAGACCTGCGTTCCTTCAGCCCTTTGAAATGAATGACTATGGAGTACTTACCTGTGCCTGGCTGAGATTTAACACACCTTGCCTTATTTATCTCTCACGTTATCCATAGGAGACAAGTATTACTGGGTTATCATTTCTTATGAAACTCAGAAAGGAACATGCCTCATCTAAGACTACGCAGCTGGAAAGTGTCAAGACTGGAATTAGAATCGAGGTCCAGCTTCTTCCAGAGTCTGCTCTCAACCAACACCTGCTGGTGGTGTCAAGGGGACCTCCAGGAGCCCAACAACCCAATCTCCATCTACAGCCCCTATACCAAAGCCACCTCAAATGGCATCCCCCTAAACAAAGACAGTATGCTCCTCTGCAAACCAGCTTTGAGACACACTGTGATGCCAGGTCCCCTCCTCTCAGGCCAAGCCCTACCACAAAGGCCCTGATACCCATGGCGTCTCCGGCAAGATGAAAGACTCTAGATCTATGCGGCCCAAATGTGCTCCACTTGCCTATCCACCTTCCCAGGCAGGGGCCCTGCCAAGGAGTGAACAAAAGCACCATTCACGATGACCCTCCCACCCCCACCTGCCCTGCTCCCCGCTTCGCTGCCCGCCTGGGAGTCCCAACTGGTTTCAAAGTCTGCCTGAGGTCTTGTCCCACCCATCAGCCTCCTCGCCCTCGAGGCCCTCCCAGAAGGGATAGCCTCAGTGTCCAGGGCTGGGGAGGCACTCGGCAGCCAGGCGGCATGACTTGTCCAGCCCTCTTGGGCAATCTCCAGCCGCCAGCTTACCTGGGCATCCCCGAGGGCTGGGCCCCCTCATTCTGGCGTCAACCATGGCCTGCTGCAGGTTGGCACACTGCCCTCAGCAGAGAACAATAACACTCTATGATCTGCAAGACCTCAGACATAACATGGCTCCATTGTTTTGAGTCTGGAAAATGATCTCACGCTAACCCTGAGAACCAAGGTTATACCCAGTCCCTTGGCAAAGTGGAGGCCTCCTTTGCTCAAGAACATGCAATAGCTCCCACTTAGGCTCAATTCCTCATTATTCTGCCCCCCCCCACTATCCTTCCTACTACCAATGGTAGGCAGAATAGTGGCCCATGAAGATGTCCACATCCTTGTTCCTGCAACCTGTGGATATGTAATTCATATGGCAAAGGGGAATTAAGGCTGCAGATGGAATTAAGGTTGCTAATCAGCTGACCTTTAAACAGGGAGATGAACCTGGAGCATCTGGGTGGGCCCAGTATAATCCCAAGGGACCTTAAATGTGCAAGAGAGGAGATGGGAGTGTTGACCTGCTGTTGCTGCCTTTGAGGAAGGGAGGAAAGAGGCTTGGACTCAGGTTTGTGGGCAGCCTCTAGAAGCTGGAAAGGGCCAGGAAGCAATTCTCCCCTGGAGCCTCCAGCACCGCAGCCCTGCCGATGCCTGACTTTAACCCAGAGAGCCCTGTCCCAGTCTCTGACCTCCAGATTTGTGACATAATAAAATTGTACACTTTTACCTACCGAGCCTGGGGTCATTTGTTCCAGAAGTGATGGGGAACCATCTCTAGATTCCTGTGTTTCCCCAGAGAGAGTCTGGTCTTTATCCCCCACTCAGGTCACTCTGGCCCAGCTTCAAGGTCACTTCCCCTGCCCACCCCTGAATTCATCTCCTGGCTCTCCCCCAGAATGCCGCCCTCCTGCTGAGTTCTGCTGTTGGTCTCCATAGGTGTCACAAGGCCCCATTTGGTTCCACCAGGCCCTGGTGAACAACAAGGAGGAGGTTACCCTTGCCATCTGTGAGACTCCTCAGTCAAATGTGTGTCTACTGCCTTGGGGTCTCTATGCATTTAGGGTTTCCTCTGCTAGTCTCAGACTGAGAACCCCAAGTCCCCAGTCTGGTCCAGATCTTCTCTCCACACCCCTCTAGATTCCCTTACCCCAGGGGCCAGTGCCCGAGCTGAGGTACAGGCTCAGTTGTCCTTCTGGCTAAAGGTAGGAAGAATGGGGGCTGGAGGGGACCCACCCTCTGTGCCTTCTGATGGGAGCAAGCCATCCATCTGGCTGCTTGGTGAAAAAGTATTCCACCTTGCCAGCCTTTTCCTTGAGGGAACTTGTCTCTTAGCAGCTCAGTGACCTCATTTTATGACCAAGTGACTGTCCATGACAGCCTTTGTCCACTCTGTGCTCTCCCTCCATCACCTGGCACCACAGGTTCTTACCCTGGTGAGGCCCAGAAGACAGGAGGTCTATTTGCAGGGAAGAGTCTGTCCTGGAAAATGACACCAGGCTGACATCTCCCCGAGGATGTTGGCCCGGTGGAGGGACACAGGTATTCCCAAGTGGTCCTGTTCCTTGTGGAGAGACAGTGCAAACCACTCTGCCCCCCTTTCCCCAGAGAGTCCCAAACTCAACCCAAAAGGAATGGGCTCTATCCATCTTCCCGAGAACCACAGTCTTCTTATTGGCAGAGAACGGGGTCACCCTGCGAGTTAGAATGTGGACACCCTCCTCCTTGAGGAGAAAAGGGCCTTGCCTGATAAATTGATCTCGTCATGACCTCAGCTGGGAGTGCAAGAGAATATTTGACCTGGAAATAACTCTGGGCTGCTCAGAAATCCCGCCTTCCACTTGACCCTACACCCTTGGGAGGGTTCCCACACCTGCATCCTCTCCACAGGCCCAGGGAAATGAGCATGGCTGATCTCAACTCTGCCACTGCAGGCACAATCCCTGTGGAGTGGAAGGCACAGAGTGATATCTTGAGTTTGCTCTGAGGACACCATCTAGCATGGATGTTCTAATACCCAAATATCAGGTTCACATCAAAGTGGGCCCCAGCTCATGAATTAGTTGGGCAGGGCCTCTGAAGGCCCGCAGGACCATGAAGTCTGCCTCGGTCCCAGAGCAGGGCTCGCTGGCCGCATCCTGGTCTTCTCAGTCCAGGTTGCAATTGTTTTCCACGCACAGTAATCCCGAGATGTCCAAGGTGGCGACTGCATCTAAAACACTCCTGAGGGCTAAGAGAAGGACAGCTGCTACCAGGCTTCCTGGAGTCTGCACTTCATGCCCTCCCACATCCTGGTCCTAGACACAGACTGGCCTTTGATCAGCGTCACAAAGCTGCCTCTCAGAGACAATAGCCAGCCAGCTACCTGGTCCCAGACTTCAGCCTACTGGAAAACCCAGTGGTTCTGTCTCCTTCCCCTCCTCTTGTTGGAGAGTCTTGTTATATTCCCTGGGAACAAGGGGTTGGGGGACCTGCCCCCAGTTTCTTGATGCCAGCTGGATTCTTCATTATATGCCAAAATCAGCCTGTCTCCAACATCCACTTCTACATCATGATTCTGAAAATGCAATCAGTCCTTCTTCCTCTTTGAGGCATATTTCCATGTTTGGGGACATTTCTTAGCCATCACCCCCTATTCCAAGGACAGTGATTCCGAGGGAGAATAACATGATTTTACCAGCTAACTGCACTGCAGGGTCCGCCCCACCACCCTGTCACAGCCCCCTGGAGCAGTCTGCCAGCCTCCTAGCCAAGCCCCCTGGCCTGGGCCTGTTGGCCTCTCCAGAAGGTGCCTCTCTGGCCTCCTCTAATATTTATGTATTTCCTTAAATATTTCCCAAGCTACAGTCACTGGAGTGCCACCGTTAGCACTTGGCCCATATTTACAAACCACCTGTACTGTTAGTATCCTTAGTAGTTTCCCTTTAAATTAGCTCATGTGTCTACCTAGCATAATCGTTTTAGAAGAAAACTTTGTTAACTACTGGATTACACTTTTCCTAAGGTACTTCAAAATAACTCCATGTCAAATAGGCTGTGACTCTTGGCCTGAGATGATGTTGTGTTCCCACGGTACTGTGCGTCCCACTCCAGGAAGCACTGCATTACCACGTGCCCACTCACCTCTTCCCCTCCCCAAGCCTTTGCCCCTGTCTCCTGCCCAGCAGGGCTCAGGTTTCTCCTTAGAGGGTCCCTGGGAGCAGGAGCCTCTGTTTCTTGGGTTCTGTGTTCACTGTCCAGCCTCACGCTAGGATCTTAGTTTTCTTCTCCCACCAAGCAAGGGTCCTTCTCTGCAGCACTCAGGGGGAAAGGTGGGCTGTGCCTGGGCTGTTTTACAGCCTCGAATATCCAGCTGCAAACTGGGACAGACAGGTAGGTAACTCTGGCCCATGGTCAGGGAGGTGGCCTGTGTGTTTCTGTAATTATACGACTGAATGTGTGAAAACCACAAATGAGCACTTAGAAAGTCGAATTACAGTCTTAGAGGGTGAGAGAGTGGATGCAGCAAAGGGTAGTCAAAACAACCAGGCGGTGGAGGTAGGAGGTTGGCCCAGGTGTGTGTCGGCAGCAGGAGGGTGGCTGAGGAAAACCCACCCCCAAAGGGAGTACGTACTAGAGCTCTGGAAAGAACTCATCGACCATTGGCATGACCCGGGAGGAAACTCCTGGAAAGCTTCTCCCCTCAAGGTATTCGCCTCTCCCCAGTTACCGGGCCCTGCTTGACCTTGATCCAGTCTGGCAGTTCCTGCCCAGTTCATAGTGCTGAGTCCAGGGCCACCCACCCTGTCCCTCCCAGTCCTTATCATTGGTCCCACACAAAATCCCCAACTCCTCTGGATGCTGTAAGGGTCCTCCTTGCTCCAGGACTTGGTTTTGTGTCATTAGGTACCAGATGTGAGACATAAGAGGGAGACAGGAAATTGTCCTCTCTGCCCTCTTCACCACCAGAGTGGGAGAATGTGGGCTCCTGGTTGGAGACCCTAAGTGTGTCTCATAGTCCCTCTGGCTCTTTATTTATGTAGGATGGGGGAGCTAACAGGGTTGTTGAAGAGGTTTTAATCAGGAAATATCCTTAATAGACCTAGGTTGTGGTCTGACACAGAGGAAGCCACCAATAAGCAATTGTTATTCTCACTACCCCCACTTTTAAAGTTTACTTCTGTACTTATTTCCCATTCCCATCTCCCTGATGGACTCCGACCCTCCCCTTTCCCATGTCATCCTCCTGTTCTTTGACACCTAAAGCTTGGCCTAGGTGCCAAGTTCTCTGGCTGCTACCGTGAGTGTGGGTCCTGTATCCGCAGGGTCCTTGTACCTACTCAAGGGAGGCCTGCCCCAGACCCTCCCAGCACCCTCTCCCCATAGAGGGGACAATCTTCAGGGTCACAGCTTACCTGGAGCTACACCCACTTCCAGAGTCCCTCAGGGAACTACAACCCAAGAATTCCCTCCCAGCAACCCCAGCCCAAGTCCACGCCTGCATAGGCCTCACCCAGGCAGCCCCTCCAGAGAGCAGATGGCCTTCCTGGTGAGCACACCTCTAGACTAGGTGCGGGTTGTGCTTAGAGCTTGGCTGTCTGATCTGGGGACAAAGTCAGGGGCCTCTGCAAGTCGAGAGCTAGGATCTCCATCTGTCCTGCCGTGGTCAACCCTGGAACCAGGAGGAGTCCGTGAATAAGTACTCCACTGATGTCTGACCTGCCAGGTGAGTCTGTGGAGACCAAGAGCCTGAACCCAGTAGGAACAGAAACAACCCTATCTGGAGACCTTTTGGAACTGGGGCCTTTTTCTCAGGGTAGGGAGCAGGTGGCAGCAGCCTGGGGCTGCCTGGGGCTCTCACTGCTGGGCTCTGCTTGTGCTTCAGGCCCGTCGGCCTAAGGGTTGAGATGCAGAGAAGAAGGCACTGGGCTCTTTCTCTCCCAAGGACAACTGAGGCCGAGCTGGACACCCAGCTAGACCCTTTCTCAGAGGTGAGTGGGAGCTAATTGTTTCATCAGTTTTTGTTGGCTTTGTTCTTAGGATTTTCATGGTATTTGCCTCGTATTCCCTCTGTTTTCTCAGGATGCCCTTTTGAGAGTCCTGGACCCAAAAATCTTCATATTTGGTAAAGGACTTTAGGCTTGTTTTCATCAATGATTAGCCTAGATTCAAACATCTAGAGATAATTGCTATGTAGACTAACTACATGAATGTGTGAGTTTGGACATAAGGCACAAATGACACATATCCTTATCCAGGTAGAGTCACATAGGACCAATTCTTCACCCAGCGAGTGGTGTGGCCTTGGGCAAGCTATGTAACCTCTTTAAGCCAAGGTTCCCCATCTGAGTCCTGGCCTAGTAGATCTCTGAGATCATTCCCATGCTTAAAAATGGTACAAAACCTCTTTTCTCTTCCTGATTCTGCAGTCACACCAGTCTTTTCTTCCCCAAACTCTTAATGTTCTGGATTCTTTCATTTTGCCTTCACCTTTCCTGACACTTGAAATTACCCTCTCCTACCACTTTATCCCTGAAGAAGGCCACTCTTTAAAGTCCAGTTCAAA
Organism: Sciurus carolinensis; assembly: GCF_902686445.1. NCBI lineage: Eukaryota > Metazoa > Chordata > Mammalia > Rodentia > Sciuridae > Sciurus > Sciurus carolinensis. The sequence continues at coordinate 112,641,528 of NC_062216.1, forward strand.
TGCCACTTCATCCAGGAAGCCACAACTCTGGCTCACTGTGCTGGAAGGTCCACCTTGGAGACCGCCGTAAGGGTGACTGAAGCTTCACCGAGCCCAACCTTCTCTTTTAACAAACAAGGAAAAGAGACAGTGTTTTAGGGACAGAGCCAGATCTGGAACCCACCCTTTGATCTTGCCACCTTTGGGCTCTGCAGTCCTCAGGGCCATCATTACAGCTTGCACATATTATTGCTGCTGTGGGCATCTATGCCTCCTTTAGGCCAAAGACTTCTGAGGCCAGAATCACGTTGTGTTCATTCTCTCTCTCTCTCTCTTCCCTGCACCAACCCTCCAGCACAATCCCTGTGTTAGATGGGATGACAATAAATGACTGTTTATATGTACCACAGTTTCTTTATTCATTCATCTGTGGAAGGGCATCTAGGTTGGTTCTACAATCTAGCTATTGTGAATTGAACTGCTATAAACATTAATGTGACTGTGTCACTGTAGTATGCTAATTTTAAGTCCTTTGGGTATAAACCAAGGAGTGGAATAACTGGGTCAAATGGTGGGTCCATTCCAAATTTTCTGAGGACTCTCCATACTGCTTTCCAGAGTGGCTGCACCAATTTTCAACTCCACCAGCAATGTAAGAGTGTGCCTTTTTCCCCACATCCATGCCAACACTTATTATTGCTTGTGTTCTTGATAACAGCCATTCTAATTGGAGTAAGATGAAATCTTAGAGTTGTTTTAATTTGCATTTCTCTAATTACTAGAGATGTTGAACACTTTTTCATATATTTGTTAATTTCCTGTATATCTTCTTCTGTAAGGTATCTGTCCAGTTCTTTGGCCCATTTATTGATTGGGTCTTTGTATTTTTAGTATAAAGTTTTGTAAGTTCTTTATAAATTTTGGAGATTAGTGCTCTATCTGAAGTGGGTGTGGGAAAGATTTTCTCCCACTCTGTAGGCTCTCTTTTCACATTATTGATTATATTCTTTGCTGAGAAAAAGCTTTTTAGTTTGAATCCATCCCATTTATTGGTTCTTGCTTTGATTTCTTGTGCTTTGGAGTCTTGTTAAGGAAGTATGGTTCTAAACCAACATAATGAAGATTTGAGCCTACTTTTTCTTCTATTTGATGCAGGGTCTCAGGTCTAATTCCTAAGTCTTTGATCTACTTTGAATTGAATTTTATGCCCTTCAATAGATGAATGGATAAAGAAATTGTGGTGTATATATACACAATGGAATATTATTCAGTCATAAAGAAGAATACTCTTATGGCATTTGCAAATAAATGGATGGAATTGGAGAATATCATGCTAAGTGAAATAAGTCAATCCCCCAAAACCAAAGAATGAATGTCTTCTCTGCTAAGTGGATGATGCTACATAATGGGGGTGTGGGGGTGGGGGTGAGAGAAGAATGGAGGGACTTTAGATTACATAGCGGGAAATGAGAGGAGGGAGGGGGCAGGAGTATAAAAGATGGTGGAATGAGACAGGTATCATTACCCTATGTACATGTATGATTACACGAATGGTGTGAATCTACATTGTGCACAACCATTTGTGTACAATGAATCAAAATGCAGTCTGTAAAAATAAAAAAAAATTTAAAAAGGAAAAAATAAAGAGGAACACAAAAACATATAACCTTTTTCCCATCAGTTCTATGAGCCATTGAAAAATTATTTATGCTTGGTTGTGTAAACTGTTTTGGATGCTATTTAATTTTACTTTTTAATTTGTTTTGAATGCTGTTTAATAAAGTCAAAACGACTGAATGTAGTTGTAAAAAAAAAGGTAAAGGAAGGTCCGGTGACCATGCTCTAGGAATGCCAGGGAAGTCTTTATTTGAGAAAGGCTTGAACTGGACCTAAAAGGAAGTAGAAAATTTGGAAAGGAAGAGAGAGAAAAAGAAATAGTATGAAAAACACAAAATATAGGGAAGCCAGACATTCAAGAAAATATTGACATGCAAATATTTGATGCATTAGTGTCTAAAATAAAATATTAGATAATTAAAATTTTACAAAATAATGACTGTTTATAAAACTGTTAAGTTTTACCAAAGATACATTCCATTTGATCCCTGCCCAAAGTTCATATGTTCCATTTGAAGACCTGCCCATGTTTTTATCTTTGACCAGTGTTGTGATGGAGCAAGGTGAATGGGCAAGAATATTATGAACTCTGCACCTAAGAGAAGAAAAAGTAGACCCAAATCTTCACCATATCAGCTTAGGATCTGATTTCCTTAACAAGACTCCTAATGAGCAAGAGGTAAAATCAAGAATCAATAAATGGGATGGATCCAAACTAAAAATCTTCTCAGCAAAGGAAACAATCAATAACGTGAAGAGAGAGCCTACAGAATGGGAGAAAATCTTTACTATGCGCACCTCAGATAAAACACTAATCTCCAGGATATATAAAGAACTCAAAAAACTTAACTCCAAAAAGCAAATAACCCAATCAATAAATGGGTTAAGGAACTGAACAGACACTTCACAGAAGAAATACAATCAATCAATAAATATATGAAAAAAATATTCAATATCTCTAGCAATAGAGTAATGCAAATCAAAAGCACTCTAAGATTTCATCTCACTCCAGTCAGAATGGCAATTACCAAGAATATATATGAGCAATGATAAATGTTGGCCAGGATGTGGGGAAAAGGGCACACTCATACATTGCTAATGGGACTGCAAATTGGTGCAACCATTATGGAAAATGGTATGGAGATTCCTCAGAAACCTTGGAATTGAATCACCATTTGACCCAGTTATCCTCTGTTTCTACCCAAAGAACTTAAAATCAGCGTACTACAGTGATGCAGCCACATCAATGTTTATAGCAGCTCAACTCACAATAGATAAACTATGGAACAACCTAGGTCTCTTTCAGTAGATGAATGGATAAAGAAACTGTGGCATATATACACAATGAAATATTACTCAGTCTTAAAGAAAAATGAAATTATGGCATTTGCTGGTAAATGGATGGAACTCAAGAATATCATGCTAAGCAACATAAGCCTTTCCCAAAGAACCAAAGGTCATATGTTTTCTCTGATATGTGGATGCTAATTCACAATAAGGGGCAGGGGGGCTGCAGAAGAATAGAGGTACTTTGGATTAGGCAGAGGAAAGTGAAAGGAGGGGAGTGAGTATGGGGGTAGGAAAAATAGTAGAATGAATTGGACATTATTACCCTATGTGCATATATGACTACATGACTGATGTGATTCTATATCATGTACAACCTGAAGAATGAGAAGTTATACTCCATTTATGGATGATGTGTCAAAATGCATTCTACTGTCATGTATAACTAATTAGAATAATTAAAATAAAAATATTATGAGCTTGTTATTAGCCACAATTCAAATTAATTATGTAATTACATAAATTACATGAAAAACAAAGAGACGATATGCTTAAAACTCATCACTTTCTAATTTGACTACTCTTTATTACCATCCACATTCCTGAGGTTATTTAGATCTATACATTACAAATACTATACAATAGAAATAATGTACAGTAGAAATGCTGCTCATCTCTTTCCATCTCTGTGATCAGTGACATCGTGTTGGTAGCTTGAAATCATCATTGTGAAAATATTTACACCAAGGGAATTGGCAAATACTACAAATCAGAGCTTGATTTGTTTTGTTGATTATCGAGAGCTGCACTTGCCCATGTAGCTAGCAGAGAACTTGAAATGTGTCTCATCCAAACTTAGATATGTCATAAATTTATATTATGTACTGAATTTTGAAAACTTAGTATGGAAAAAAGAATGTAAAGTACATCATTAAATGTGTATATAGATTATATATTGAAATAATAGTCTGTACAGATTGGGTCAAGTATAATCTATTAAAATTAATTTCATCTGTGGCTATTAGAAGATTAATAATATCTATGGCTTGCATTGCATTTCTATTGGACAGCTCTGTCTAGATTTATTTAAGTCATGGAGAAATGTTAATAATGTAGATTCAATTTAAGTGTGTTTTTTCTGCTGCCATTATGTTGCAAATAGCCAAAAATGGTTTTTGATGAAGTCATCTTCCAGTACTCAAAAACCATCATCCAACTCAGCAAAGAAGTTGCTCACATCATTGAGGAACAAGTGAAGCTTCAACATTCATCTTCTTTGTTGTACTTTCATCTTAATTATTAGAATGAAAGCATGAACCCCTGTGGGATCTATACTCATTTGTCAGTCGCATCCACAGGTCAGTCAGGGTTATAGGTTTGGCGAAAAAACAATTGAAAGCATTTTGTGAGACTCACTTAACTTTATAGAGTTTGCAATAGGGAGCATTAAATGTTTTGTTATTTGTAAATTATATGCTGTATAATTAATATATCAGCAAAACTTATGTGCATAAATCTGATTTTGTTTATATGTACATCTATACACACATACAGGTGCACCTCTATTTATGAAGGTGGTACATCCCATAAACTCACTATAAGTTTAAAATATTTTAAGTAAAAAAAACGCATTTAATACATCTACCCTACCAAACATCACAACTTGGCAGCGCAGTGTAACGGAGAGTATCAGCTATTGACTCTCCTGGTCATGTGGCTGACTGGGAGCTGCAGCTCACTGTCACTAACCAGCATCATGACAGTATCTGTGTTAATCACCTTTCTAGTGCTGTGACAAAATACCTGAGGTAATTTACTTATAAGGAAGAAAGGTTTATTATGGCTCACAGTTTTGGAGGTTTCAGGTTGTGGTTGGTTGACCTGTTTGGGGGCCTACAACAAGGAGGGAATGTGTGACAGAGGGTCAAGACTATTCACCTCCTGGCAGCTGGGAAGCAAGAGAAAGAGATGAAGGGGCAGGGGTCCAAGTATCCCTTTCCAGGACATGTCCCCAGTGACCTAACTTCCTCCAAGTGTTTCCCAACTCCTAAAGGTTTCACCACCTCCCAGGAGCAACACAAGCTTGGTGACCATACCTTTAACACATGGCCCTTTGGGGAATGTTTAAGGTCTAAACTATAGCAGCATTGCCATGTTCACAGGTTTATCACTAGCCTGTGAAAAGAACAAAATTTAAAATTCAAAGTATGGTTTCTACCGAATGCACGTTACCTTCACACCAGGGTAGTCAATCCATTGTAAGTCAGGGACTATCTTCCACAGTTTGCATTTTTCCCAGAGTCAGCTGTTGAGCTCACCAGCACACTATAGTGACCAGCACACTATGCCCCGGCCTTCCTGCTACCTGGCAGCTCATTCCCCTGGTCTGCTCTCTGTGGTACTGGCAGACCAGCCCTCCCATCCTCCGCTTTCTGAATCTGCAGGACCGCAGAGGTGTGGAGCAGAGGCCCCTCCTGCTCCCCTCCCCCTCCTGCCTTTGTTCCACTCAGGACACCTTTTATTAGCCTCCCCTCACCTGCCCTGGCTCCTGTCCAGCTTCTAGTCACCCACCCTGGAAAGTCAATTATGGTGCCACAGAGATTTTTTTTCCTAGGGCTTGGCTCTTAGCCCAATCCACCTGCCTGCTCTTGCCATTGGGTCATGGCTGCTGCCACACCTGGTCCCAGATGTCAGTTGGTGACTAGGTCTCCAGCCTGTATGACAGCCATTCCCAGTAGCATCAAAGATAGGCTTGAAGCAAGACAGAGAAGCAACCAAGCCACAGAGAGAGCAGGAGGTGCCCGTGAGTGGGGCTCAGAGCCCTGGGAACCCAGCCCGGGGTTCCTTGTTCCCACCAGCATTACAAGTCCCTCGTTCGCCCTGTAGCAGTTCTGCCCTGGACTTGGCATGAAAAACACTTCCCCATCTGGCTGTGCCCACCAGGGACCTCGTGGGTGAAATAGACATATTGACCAAGACTAAAACTAGCAATCCTATGAAAGCAAATCACAAACTAGCAACTATACATGTCAGGAGCTAGAAAAGGTTTTAGGGGGTGATTCCAGGGCTTGGGTTCAGGGAGACACAGAGGGGAAAGTTTCACTATGGTGGGGAGAGATGGAGAAGGAGACCTGGGGTCCCGGAGCTCCGGATCAGTCCCTAGGGAGGCAGTTTCTGGAACAAGGGCTAAAATATACAAGTTTGGGGCATAAGATGAAGATGGAGGAAACAAGCATCCTGGTTGCTGGGAAATCTACTTAGGACCAGGGCCCCAGTGAACCCTAAAAATTACCCACAGTTCCTTGGGTAGATTCCACTGTATCTAATAATAATAATAATAGTAATAAATTATAACAATATATTATTATAATCATATCATAATAGTATATATTATTATCAATATATTAATTAATTATAAAATTATGTTAATTATTATTATAACTATAGCTAACATTTATCGAACCCTGACTCTGTGACTGACATTTTTTGTCATGACCTCAGCAATGCTGGAAAGTAGAAATTATTACTATCACTAATATTGGTATCCTCCTCACTTTTGCAGAGAAGGAAAGAGACACAGAAAGAAATGTCAATGGACTTGCTGAGAATGGGAACTCAAGGGCCAGAAACCACACCCTCGCCACCCACAAAACTGACTCTGCAGGGACACGCACCAGCCTTGTCACTGCCAGCAGTCGTCAGCCTTTGTTTTTCAGTGTGTTTCCCCTCCACGGTCCCTTTCGATGATTTCCTAAACTTCATGAGTTGACAATGTGCCTTAGTCCATTGCTTGAGTAAGGACACTGAGGCAAAAAGAGATGGCACAATAAATGCTGAGACAGGGCCCAGGCTTGGTGTGTTTCTACTCATGCAAAGCAGTTGAGGAGACACCAAAATTAACTGTCCCTTCTTTTTATGAAATGATGAAGGTACTCAGTGGAAATCACTACATTTTTAATGTCCCATTTTGGAGGGAAAAAAAGACTGGGTTCCTCACCATCAGGTTTGAAACCTACTTGATGGTGGGCTCAGGGTCTGCCCCTGGTGGCCCAGAGCCTCCCTGGGGCATGGTAACCTGCTCCCTGCACACCTGGATGGGTTGGGGCAGATACTCAGGTGCACCCATGATGCCTGGAGACTGTGAAGGGTGCTCAAGGAAGTGGGCCAGCTGCCTCCCACTGAGTTGGGGAGATGTTCGTGGTTACCCATGACTGGATTGAGTGGCCCCAGACCCAGAGAGAAGTGGGGCTGGGCTGGTTTTTCAGGGACATGTAAAGGGGACATCCTATTCTTTCTGACTTCAGAAGATATGGTGTGCTGGGCGTGGTGGTGCACACCTGTAATCCCTGCGGCTCGGGAGGCTGAGGCAGAAGGCTCGCTAGTTCAAAGCTGGCCTCAGCAATGTAGCAAGACCATGAGCAACTTAGCTGTCTCTAAATAAAATATAAAAAAGGACTGGAGATGTGGCTCAGTGGTTAAGGGCCCCTGGGTCCAATCCCTCATATCAAAACAAAAAGAAAAGAAAAGGTATGGTGTCCCCACCAACATCTTTTCCAAACCTGCCTCAGCCCACATGGGCCCTTTCCCTAATGCTCCCTTTGCTTGCTTGGGGATAAAAAATGGAACAAGTATCTTCCCACCACCCACCCTTGTCTCATCCACCCTGGGGCTGTCGGATGTTATGATTCATCCACCTTCTATTTGTTTGGGGAATTTTCTATGACAACATAGAGGCCCCTCTCTCCTGATTTGGCTGGTTTCCAAGACCTTCAAAGGTCTATTCAAACCAGAAAAAGTCAGGACCAAGGAAGGGCAGCAGGTTCCCAGAGCAGGCACGCCTCGCACTTCTCATGAATGCAAACAGCCCTCGGATGATCTGTGCTCCTGAAAGGTCTGTCCTGTGACCCGTCCTTCAGTCCTGGGTCTTCCCCTCTTCCACGAATACTGGCGATGAACCATAATCATATTCAAGTCTAGAATGGAGAGAGCGAGAAGTAGCTCAGAAATAAACCTGGACTTGGAGAAGTCATCTGTCCTTGAGCTCCTGTTGTGGAAAGTCACACTGAATGAGGGGTCTAGATAATTGGGCAGCTGCAGTCAGGCTGTAGGACCTGAGACTCGGGGCTTCTGGGAAGGCCCAGGGCTGACGGGCTGGGCAGTGTGGTGAATGAATGATAGACATGATGCAAGGTTCTGTGTAGCTGGAAGGGGGATGTCCAGACACTAGGCAGAACTTTCCCAAGGCCAGGATGTAAGATGTCCTCAAAAAGTGAGGAGACGCCCTCTGTCAGAGTGTGGCAAAGCAGCCACACTTCAGTCTCCACGCTGAGGTCTAAAATGAGAACAGCACCCAGAAGAGGCTACTCACACACTGGACTCACCACCTTCTCGTTGGTCTTGGGTCTCATTTTGGCGCTTCTTCTCCCAAAGCTCAGGTAAAATGCTCCAACCAGTTTCATCCCCTCTCCTCCCAAGAGCTCCCCCACCCAACCCCACTCCACAGCCCACCGCCCCCCACTTCCTTTTCATTTCCCCTCCTGTTGGTTTCTGCTTAGGCCAATGCTGCCTTCACAGCCTTGACCACCTGGACCAGGTCCTCAAGGGGAGTAAGTATAGCTGGGCCAGGTGCTGCCCTGATATCCCCCATCAATGAGGGGATGTGCCTCTATGCCCTAGAGGTGGCAACAGGTCACAGCCCCTGCAGGCAGCCTGCAGTAGGAAAACCCCGGGAAAAGGGTGCCCAGCCCAGTGCCCAGGTCCTGGAGACACCAGGCTTCAGCTGACAGAATATGCCAGAAGTTCTAACAGAAAATGGGCAGGGAGCCCACAGGTGTCAGGGGAGAGTGGAATGGGAGCAGCTGGGTGGGCAGGAGCCGTCCGTTCCCATCCTGGAAGGCAAGTGGTAATGTGGAGAGGGTGTGGGTTCTGGAAAGAGAGACCTCCTGATCTTGGCTCCACAGGCCTGGATTTGGTCCGTCTGTCTTAGGAATAGATGACGCAACTCAGAAAGATGACACAGGTGCAGTGGGCCAGCCCTCGGGAGAACTCCACAAACACCAATTCCATCCCCTCCCTGGCACTTGGTGCAGGAGGAGGCCGTGGGGACAAGGCCTTACAGGTGCAGAAAGGAGGTGAGCAGGGGTCAAGGCAGAGAGGCCTCGGCCGCCTCCTTTGCGGGACCTCATTTGTTCTCTTCACCTTCCATAGATGACCTGAGGCTACCAACCTTCATGTCTATGAGCAGCATGACCCACAGTCGCCCTGGCAGCCCCAGCTTGGCTGCCATGTCTGACTGGACCATCTGTGGGCTGCCCACCAGTGAGCTGTCCCTAGGGTTGTCTCTTACCAATAGTTCCACAATGACAGCCTGGAGTCAGAGCCCTGGGGGGAGGGGAGGGAGTCCTCCAGGCTGTGCTGAGTGTCATGGTGTGCCAGGCAGGGAATGCAGAGATGAAGACAGCTCAGTCCCTGGCCACTGGTACTAGGAGAGCTGACTAAACGGACCAGGGAAGTAGGGTGGAGAGAAGCGCTCTCTGGAGGTAAAGGGCACGTGTCAAGCATCATGACCCTTCACTATCTACTTGAGGAAGGACTCTGCAGTGAACAAACCAGGACCACTTTCCTCTGCTCTTCCCCTGCAGTCATGGCAACCACAGTCCCCTCTTGGATGCTTCTAGCCTTGCCCTTGCCCATCACCTCTGTCCCAGGCTTCATTTTGCACAGTCCATTCTTACTCAATCGACCACCTGGCTGCTTCTAGCGCTGTCTTGGGCCAGTCTCTGTCTCCAGCCCAAGAAATGCCCCAGCACCTCCATCATATCTGGTGGTTGACCTACTGACATTTAGAGCCTCTCTGTTATCAGAAATTGGGTGGGACGTACCAGGTTCATCCCATAGTCCCACTATGGCAGCCTGTTCAAGTGACCCGGGTCCTGGCTCTGGCTCTTTGGGGTGGGACACAGCTCTACGCCTGCAGCACCCTGAGGCGCCCATTCTGGCTTCATCTTCCGTGAGTGCCTCACAGATTTCTTCTGTTTGCACCAGTTTTTCCTCTAGCTGTAGCAATAATTGGACTTTCCCTTTCCCCAGTGCTCTTGCAGCAGAGCACAGCTTAGATGGGAGCTGAGGAAGCCAGCAGTGGGACAGCTGTGGGGGCAGGACTGGAATTCCGCCCCATGACGGCTCACACAGCTGGGATCAGCTCCTTCCCCGCCCCTCACCCTTTTGCTCAAGCCCCATTCCTCACCACCAAACGCTCAGCACATGGCCAGGCCTTTGACTCAGAAAAGAATTCGAGTTTTCTCAGTGCCCCTTTCTCAGAGCTCCCTTTCAGAGCTCAACCTACCATCAAAAATTCCTTGATCCTAACTCTAGACCCTTGTTCCCAGACCGTGATACATTCCGACCTAGTGTACCAACCTCCCTTTATTTACCAACTGTGTTCGGTAGCCATGCTTTGTGGGCTCCTCACACTCTACCTCCTCCCCCTCTTTCTCCTTCCCTTCATCTTCAGTCAACTTCATGCCACCCCGTCCTCCACCTCCCTGCTCAACCCTACTTCAGCCAACCTTTGCCCGAACTCTCCCATGAGCTTTAGGCAAAGGTTTTCCACCCATTACTAAATCCAAAGCACTCTTTGCATCTTTACCTTGCTTGAGCTTTCTGTAACATGTGCCCCTTGTGAACATTTTCCTCCTGAACCTTTTTCCTTTATGGATTCCTGAGTTCACCTGCTGGTTCTCTAGCCATTCTCTGAACTCTCCCACCCAATCTCCTTTGCTGGACCCTCTCCCTCCACCGGCCTGTACCCTGAAGCTCTGTCTAGGCCTGCAAATCACCTCACCATGTGCACACTCTGTCTATAAATGTTAATGCCTCCCAAATCCAAATCCCAGAACTTACCCATTTTTAAAAAAACTATTAAAGTACTGATTAAATTCATAGAAGTTAAAACCATACCGTGATGGACTTGATATAAGTCAACCAGGGAGTGGAGTCAAGCTGTGTTGAGGGTAGGGATGGGCGACAGGACAGAGATCAGAGCCAGGCTGGGCTGACCATGGGACCCAGCCTCAGGGGTCATTGACAAGACCACCAGGCAGCTTCTGGGAACTTAGGCCGGCACCAGCAAGCTCTACAGCAGGGTCTCCACCAGCACCATGGAGCACGTGGCGTCGCTGAAGGCCTTGCTCACACACGCTCCAAGAAGCACTTGACCTTTCTCTTTATTCAACCACATACTCAACACTGTGGCCTGACTGTGCTACAGCACTTCGACTCAGCATATCCAAAACAACATGCCCTTCTCCAGAAGCTGGACCTCCTTGGTTCCCCTTCACCATGAATGGTGTTGGTGCCCACCAGTCACCTAACCTGGATCCCTTGGTGTCTTCCTCGATTCCTACCCCTTCGTCACCCACAGGTGCTGGCATTCCTGCCCTTGTGTAGCTTTCCCACACTGAGTAAGACTGACCCACATAACCAGTGGATTATTGTGGAAATGACAAAGTATGACTTCCAAAGGTCATGAGAGTCATTATGGTTCCCTCCTTATTGTCCCTTGGGTCATTCATTTTGGGGGGATCCAGCTGCCATGCTGGGAGGACACTCCAACAGCCCTATGAAGAGGTCCACATGTGAGGAACTTTGACCTTCTGTCAAAATGTGAGGAACTATCTTGAAAGAGGCCCCTCTAGCCCTCAGGTCTTAGCACGAGTGTAGCCCTGACTGACACTGGACAGCAACAGCACGAGGGTCCTGAGACAGAACCACCCAGAGGGGCTACTCCTGAACTCTTGGCCCAGAGAAGCTCTGTGATAGGTGAATGTTGACTGTTATGCAGCACGGATAGCCAGCAAAGTCTGCTATCCCCGTGGCTTCCCTCAGAGCTCTTCTGTCCTCTTTCCCCTGGCCCTGTCCATCAGCGTGACAGTGTAGAATCTGCCTCCTGGTAGTCTCTTCTGAATCACCACGCAGCCTCCAGCCAGGCTTCTTGCCTCTACTCTCAGCCCCTCCGACTCACCCTCAAGGACAGCATGAGAGTTCTGAAATACAGCTCTAGTCATGTTTAAAACAGATTCCCTACTTTCTCTCCATTTAATAAATCAAGTTCAAACTTCCCACTTCAGAGCGGGTGTCTGTGAACCTGTCTCATCTTTCTTCCCAGGTTCATTTCTACTGAAGGTCACTGTCAGTCATTCTGAGTCATTGCCAACTGCAGCTTCAGGCCACCTAGCCTTTGCTCCTGCTGTTTCCTCTGCCCACTCACCTTTCATTGAGCTGAGTCCCAAACTCCAGAAAAATATGCGATTGTCCCAATGGGTTGGTCTAAAAGAATGGAAACTGTTTCCAACAATAAAGCTTAAAGGAAAAGAAGCCCCAAATCTGAAGGCCCTGCAAATTTCCTTCATGTCCTCTACCCAGGGTTTGTCTCTCTTGATGAAAATCCCTGCTGGGTTTTTGTAACTAAGTTGGGGCAGAAATAGTTCAGTTATTGGAGTATTCAGTGTTCTCAGGTTGGAAGGGAGCTTTTATATAATCATGTCCCTTGCTACTCAAAGTGAGGTCCATGGACCAGCAGCATCAGCACCACCAGGGACGTTGTGAGAAATATAGATGTAGGACCCACCAGACCTGCTGAGCCAGAAAGGGCTTTATTGCAAGAACCCAGAAGATTCATACGCAAGTTGAAGTTTAGGATGCATTGATCAAGTCCAAACCTCCATCCGCCTCTTGAGCCCCTAATTCCCTGTTGAGAATTATTGAAAAAAACAAAGGCCGAATGTTTTCTCTGATAAGCGGATGATGATACATAATGGGGGGTAGGGGGGTGGGATGAGAGAAGAATGGAGGAACTTTAGATTACATAGAGGGAAATGAGAGGAAGGGGGGTATGAAAAATGATGGAATGAGACAGACTTAATTACCCTATGTACTTGTATGATTACACAAATGGTATGAATCTACATCATGTACAACCATAGAAATGAAATGGTGTACCCCATTTGTGTACAATGAATCGAAATGCAGTCTGTAAAAATAAAAATAAAAGATAAAAAAAAAGAATTGTTCTGTTCTTAAACACCCCAATATGGACAATGACCTGTCTCCCAAAGCAGCCCATTCCATCTTGAGTATCGTCTACTCAGGTCCCTCATTGCAAAGTTCCCCCATTTCACCCGTGTTTCTAGCTTTCCCACTTCTCATCTCTTACTGCCTCTCCATCATGCCTCTAGGGACTCAACACCTACAACCAGTACCCTCAGAATCTGCCCAGCCCCAAATCCCATAGAAAACTATTCCGAAGATCAAACGAGATCTCATTAATGTGAGTTTCCCTAGCTGATTTTCATTAGTCTCTCTGCTTGATGTCTTTTAGATCTGGATTTTAGCACTACAGCTTTTTGACCTAGAGATGTCATATGGTCAAGTGAGCCCAACCAGAGAATGCTAGAGTCACCTTGGTCTTCTGGGACCTGGGCCTGGGCCTCCTTCCTCTGGGCCACATTCCCCACTGGGCATGCAGCTTGTGATGAGGCAGTCAGCTCTAAGAAGCTAGTGATTGCTCATGGACAGGAAGATGGACATGTCTGAGGCTCAGGCCTTCAGTGCAGCTTTTCCTATAAGACAACTCAGGAAACTCAGTCTCTGAGACTGTACTAACTCCCTGCCTTAGGATGGCACTTTATTCCAGATGACATGAGCAGACCTTTGCCCTGTTTGTCCTCACACTAGCTGGGTTGGGTGCATTGGCAGGAATTGTTATGACAGGGGCCTAAATGCAGGGAGAGTCAGAGACTGGGCCAGGTTCATCACATGCCCTTCCTGAGGCTCAGCTATGAGTGGGAATGGAGCATGAGATTGCCCAGCCCCTGCACATGGTCCTGGAGGTGGAGGAGAAGGAAGCAGCAAACAGCAGAAGAAAACCAGGCCATGCCTGACTCAAAGAGCACCCAATGTCCCGTGCCGTCCAGGGCAGAACTGGTTCCACTGTAAGTTCAAGTCCCAAGGCCAGCCTTGATGGGGCCTCTGGGAAATTAGTCCTCTGCATAGCTCCTCCATCTTGGCCCCCAAATCCCCCTCAGCTGAAGATCTCTCCACCCCCTGAAGGGAAGGAAGGACCGTAGGCCTGGTACATTCCAAAGAGTAAACCTAAACCTCTCCTCTTCTGCTTCAGGTATCTCTGGAGACCCTGCTCCTTTTTTTGCTCTTCCTGAACTTCAGGGAGCCAGAGACTTGGGGGCGGGAGGGATCTTTCTTGAATAGTTTGGAGCAGCACTGACCTAGGAGCTTCTTCATGCTTCCCACATAGCCCTGTGCTATGTCTCCTCTAGGGTTGCTACCACCCCACCCGTGGGTTGCCCCACCCTGCACTCCCGTCTCCACCCCACTGAATGCCCTGTGTGTGTATGGCACCCACCTCCCAATAGGTTACCAGCATCCTCTACTCCTGAAGCTTCCAGGGTCCCTATGCCTCCCATCCAACCTGAAGGCTTGATCCCCTCTCCCGTGAAGGAGCCCAGTGTTGTTCTAACAAGGGTGTATTAGAAAGAGCACAGGGTTTGGGGTCTGAGTCTGGCTCTTTCCTTGACCACTGAGGTGACTTTAGACAAAGGCCTTGACTGTCTGTAAGTCACAGTTGCTATTCTGGTGAAATAAAGAGAGCAAATCCTGCTGTATATGACAGAGGCCACAGCACATCAGAACCTCAGGGCAGTGCTGAGTCCTCTTCCTCATTTACCCTGTGGTTGGTCTTCTGGAAGCTGCCAAGTGGGAAGGGCAGGCAGGTGGGAGCAGTGCCCAGGACAAGCTCCTGTCCAGACTTGTGAGCAGAGCCCAACCCGGCAACTGCTCTTTTCTCCTCTGCCTTTTCACCATAAAAGGCAGAAAATAGACAGGGTACCTCAGGGGTCTCTCCAGCAGCGGGATAGGAAGGAACTCTGATCTTCAACATTTTCATGTGTAAAATGACAGGAGCAAGTCCCTCTGTCTCAGGGTCATTCCTTAGATAATGGTGTGAGAGTGCTTCGTAAGCTGTGAAGTGACAGGTAGGCACCCGCCAGAGGACAAATTCATGCCATTACTTCCTCTACAAGTGACCATGCCAAGCACCCCACATCCAGCACTCTGTTCTTTCCCTCTGGATCTGGACACAACCAAAGGATCCTGAAGATCACAGAACCACTGCTCTTGGCAGCCAAATGACCATGGAGATTTGCTAGATGCAACACAGTGGCCGCTCTGCCTGTTAGTCCCTGTCACTGTTCTTTGCCTCAGTGCCCTGATTACTTCCCCAAATTGTCCACCAAGTCCTGCCTGGTCTGTTATCCAGCTGAGTCCTCTCGTGTTGGAACCTGCTACGGGATCCATGTGGGAGGCTTTACTAGTTCTCTCCAGTTCTAAGAAATAGACTCAGAACCCAGGATTGCCCTCCTCACTCGGAGAACCCATATGAGCCCTGGGTCAAAAAGGATGATGGGAGACTTCTTCACTCCTCCCCAACTCTGGATGATAAACCAGCAGCATTCAGAAAAATCTCCCCCTCTAAAGTTGAGAAGCTAGCTATTTCTTAAAACCTCTTGTTTGGAAGATTCTTCCTGCTATCCCGTTTCATTCCTTACTCCTGCAAAGGGAACAGGGGAGCAGAGGTAGCAAGGCGTATATGAGGCCTCCACTGAAAAGTGGCAAGGTCTGTGCCCACTGCTGGGAACACTCATGCACACACACACGTGTGTAAACACACACGCACACACATGCACTTCACTCACCTTGCCAACTGAGGAAGCACTTATCACTAAGTCGGATCTACTTACCCTCCTCCACCTCCACCTGCTGGTGTTGGCTTCCAGCTTGAGGACAGCAGGGGACTTTGGCTGACGGCTGCCTCCTGGGTGGTGGGGATTTTGAGTATGGTTCTGTGGACTTGCTCCAAGCTACAGCCACTACCTTGGACATCCTAGCCACCAGTCCAGCCCATTTGGCTTTTCCTCTGAATCTCCACTTCCATTGGCAATTCTGCTTCCTCTTGTCCCCAGCCCTTGCTCATCTCTGTAACTGAAACCCTTACCCTTGCCCCCAACATCAGCATTATCATGGCTGCCCTGCAAAGGGCTTTGTGCCCAGTGGCTGTAGAGACTTTGGCTTTCCATCACTCACAAACTCCCTCCCCTCCTCTGCCTCCATCCCCTGTCTAGTCAGAAACAGAGCAGGCCTGAGGAATCTGTCTGTCCATCCTTCTTGCACTCCTCCTCACAGGCAGGATGGCCATCTTGTCAGTGGGTCCACAGAAATGTGTCTGGGGATGTGCCAATTGCACTGTCACTAAAATTTATAGCCTATCCTGACCTTTTCAACAGAAAACCACAGGCCAGGCTGCATGCACACTCTTTCTCTGCCTCTTCCTCCTTCTCCCCCACCCCTCCTACCTCTTCTCCCAGACTGCGTTCCACACTCCACTGCCTGCTGCCCCAAACAAGCTCCCTCCCTCTGTCACACATGCTCAGTTTGTTCTGCTGCTGCTCTATGAAGAAAATAAAACTACAAATGCAGGCTGCATAGACAACTCAACGGCGCACTTGTGTGCCTGGGCTGCACGTATGCGTGTGGGCACATATATGTGCATGTGTGTGTATGTGTGTGCATGCTCACATGAGCATCTGAATTGTGGCATGTGTGCATACTTTGAACACTCAGAGACCAAACCTTCAGATCGTGCTGTTTATTGAGATGCAACAGGGAGGGGCTTAAAGAACATGGAAGGGAACAGTGTCTCCTCTTCTGTTTCTGGGTACAGTGAGCGAGACCTGCAGTTGTGCTTGGTCCCACTCAGAATGAACCATGAGACAGGTCAGGGGGTGGCTGGGTCACTCTCGATCAGTTGTTCTCAGTCCTCTTCCTCTTAAACACAGAGCCACCTCCTAGCAGAGGCAGGAGCTGAGACAAAGGCCCACCAGTGAGGGCACTTCCGTCAAAGGCCCAGAAAGGTGCTAAGACAGAAGCTGGCAGAGGAGGAGAGGCTGGCGCAGCTGGGGTGGTGACCCCACGGGTGGGCTTGGAGGAATCACACTGGCTGGGCTCAGTCATTCCGACCTGGCCAGACTCAGCAGACACAGCCAAAAGAAGCAAATGAATTGGCCAAGGCCAGAACCAGGGGCCAGGAGCAGGACCAGCGGGGTGGAGGAGGGCTGAGGGGGGTGGGGCACAGTGTGGAAGCCAGAGCTGGGGTCCTGGGTGACAGAGGGCAGGAGTAGCCCTCTTTACCGACTGCCTTTCTTGGAGGGGGTGCTCAGGTTAGAGCCCTTCCCCAGGGTATCCTTGTAGTCGTTGGCACTGCTCCGGCCCCTGACCTCTCCTCCACGGACACTGCACACTCCAGAGATGCAGCTGGTGCTGTTGGCCACATAGCCGCCGCTGACTGTGCTGGGACGGAAGCCGTAGCCACCACTGCCGCTGGTGCTGCTGATGATGGCTGCAGAGGGACAGTCAGGCTCAGCACCCACTCAGGCAGGACTGGGGGTCTCCTCTCCCCAGGACAGACAGGGTCCTTAGGGGACCCAGGTCACAGCTACTCTGTCCCATGGGAAGAATATTCCAAAGTTACTGTACCCCACACCCTGTCCTTAGCTTGCTCAGCTTGTATCCAATCTAGCTGAGTTTTGCCCCATTAATGCTCAGAGGCCCATCTCCTCTGTCCAGGTACCTATGTACCCACCTATCCTTCTGGACCCCACTCACTGCCCCTCCTATTAGCCTCTTTGCTAATCTTCCACCCTCAACCTCTCTCCCCTGCTAGTTGCCCCACAGACAGAAGTTTCCCAAAGTTCTGTTGTGACTCTGAGACCTGCTGAGAAAACCAGAGATCAGCTTGATCTCCGGGGTTCCCCTGTTCTCTAATTTCCCAACCCAGGTCTGATTAAAATTTGCAAACCCAGTTTCCCAAGCTTCACACAGACCCATGCATCACAGAACAGCCCCTCCCTTGGCAATAGCCATCCCTTGCTGTTGTCCCCTGGGTACAGAGAGACAGCATGATGAAGATGAGAGAGACCTGGGTAGGGAGTCAGGAACCTGATCTCTGGCCATGGTCTACCCTCTGGCTCTGTGAACTCGGCAAGGCTTTTCCCTCTCTGTTTCTTAGATCACTCATTTGCACACACAGGGGGTGACTAAGGTCCTTCCCTGTCTGCACAGTTACAATTTTAAGTCAAAGCGTACAAGTACTTACAGATGCTGACAGGGGAAGGATATTCTCCTGACATCCTGTTAGGGAGAGAAGTAAAATAAGAGCGTGTCATCCATTCTAGTCGTCAAAGCTCCTGTCCCCACTGGACTGATGTAGGTTTCTGAACCCAATGGATACCTAGAGAAACTCCAGTGCTTCTTTGACACAAGCAGGATCTGAGAAGTTTTGGGGGGTCACCCCTGAATCTTTGGGGTAAGCAGACAATGACCTCAGTCAATTAATAGTTTGCAAGAGGAACACATGTGAGGACAAGTGTCCAGCCTATGCACGGAGCCTTTCCATCTCCCTAACTCACTGGGGAAACTGGAGTGGCCGCCCAAGCACACCTCCAGTAAGCTCATGGTGCACCTGGATGGTAAGGAAGATGGAACCGGAAAAGCTAACAGAGGAATGGGTTTCAGGGGCAGCGGGATGTTCCCAGATAGACCCAGGGAAGTTGCAAGGATTGAATGAGCTAATCCACGTAGCACCGCCCAATGAAATAAGCATCATAGTCTGAAAGGATATGAGATGACTAGAATTATTAATTACTATTATTATTTCTATCATCACCACACCGTCACTCACTGAGAACTCATCTTTTTTTGATAAAGATGTTTTAGGCTTTCTCCTTTAGTTCTTCCTAAACCCTTGGGGACCTCCTGCCAGAGCACACCACTCACCTGCACTCCTCACTCTCCAGCAGCTTGCGGTAGGTGGCGATTTCCATGTCCAGGGCCAGCTTCAGGCTCATGAGCTCCTGATATTCACGCATCATCCGGGCCAGCTCCTCCTTGGCCTGGTGCAGGGCTCCCTCCAGCTCGTCCAGCTTAGCCCGGGCGTCCTTAAGGGCATTGTCCCCTCGCTGTTCAGCATCAGCAATGGCTGTCTCCAGGTTAGAAGCCTAAACAAAGAATTCAAGAAGTTAGAAAACTGGAAGGTGTCATCATCTCCATTCAAATTCTTCCCACTGTTTAAGATCTCAGGACAGAGATGCCCACCGCCACCCAATGCACCCCATACCTCTGCTCTCGTTGGAGAAGGGTCTGGGAAGTCCTTCCTGAGCTCTAGCACTATGCCCTGAACTCAGATGTTTGTGCTGATGGGAAATTATGCATCCTGCCCTCCTGGGATGGCAGCCACCTGATCACCACTCATTCAAAGTCATTTAGAGCCATACTATTTCCAGGACACAGAATGAGTAAGAAGATTGACTTTCTGCTTTTGAGTTGTTCAAGGTCCCTGAGGAGAGTGGAAAGAGCACGGAACAGGAAGTCCAGTCTCCTGGTCAGGAGACCTTAGTTCAGAGCACAGCTCTGCCCCTCACCAGCTGTGCAACCTACTCAACCTCTCTGAGCTTCGGTTTCCCCATTCGTAACATTGGGAATGGCAACTATTGCCCCTCAGAGTCTTTGTGAGAATTAAGTGTGATAAAATGATAGATGCTGCTGCAATTTTATTACATATGTGCATCTTTGTCCTTAGCTACTAATGCCGAGGCTGCCTCCTATACTCCTGGGGGCCACCTTGGATAGTCCTCAGTGGGTGTTTCCTGAGCCTATTTTTCCTTCTCAATCATTAAAACAACAAATGTTTATTAAGCTGCTATTATGGGCAGGCACGGTGCTGGAATCTGGGGAGATACGAAGCAGCCAGCTTCCTGCCCCCTTTCAGTGTAGTGGAGGTAGAAGGACAGGAAGGTATCAGAAAACTCCAGTAGGTATGACATGCATGGTGAAGCACAGACACCTGGAGAGCACGGGGCGTGGGAGGAGATCCCAGCCCCGCCTGGGGGAAAGGAGGCTTCTTGGGTGACAGAGCTTCAAAGTGCAGGTGCTTGAAGTAAGAAAAGAGGTGCCCCCAGAGAGTGTTGGAGGCAGCAACCTCCTTGGCCTCCTCTCTTTTTGTGGCAGAGACTGGGAGGCCAAGGTTCTCAGTCTACTTGCTTCTTACTCAGTCGTCTCACCTGCCCTTGACCATGGGCCAACGCCCCTTACCTGCTTCTTTGCGTTGTCGATCTCTGAGCGCAGTCTCTGGATGAACCGATTGAGCTCTGTGATTTCATTCTTGGTGTTCTTGAGGTCATCCCCATGCCGGCCAGCTGCCAGCTGCAGCTCCTGGAACTGGGGCCCCAAAGCAGAGTCACCGTGAATACGGGGAGTCTCTGGGTTGTGGATATCACGGGACCAGGGCACAGTGGACTCTTAACAGGACACTGCCTCTGTTCTGGGCCCCATCAGGCCCCACCCCCATGCCTGCTGGTGTCGCCCACCCTGCCCAGCCTCGGCCCAGCTCACCTTGGTCTGGTACAGGGCCTCGGCCTCAGCCTTGCTCTTCAGGGCGATCTCCTCATACTGGGCACGGACCTCATCGATGATGCTGTCCAGGTCCAGGTTGCGGTTGTTGTCCATGGACAGGATGACAGACATGTCACTAATGTGGGACTGGATCTGAGCCATCTCCTACAGGGGAAATGGGGTGGTTGGTCTCTCAGCTTGACCCCGTCTGAGGCTAACAACCTCACCCAGGCAAGATGAGCAAGTTCTAGTGGTGCCAACTTGGAGACCTGGAACCCAAGGCTGCCATATTCCTGGGCAAAGTAATTTC
Organism: Sciurus carolinensis; assembly: GCF_902686445.1. Lineage (NCBI taxonomy): Eukaryota > Metazoa > Chordata > Mammalia > Rodentia > Sciuridae > Sciurus > Sciurus carolinensis. The sequence goes on from NC_062216.1 coordinate 112,662,238, forward strand.
CCCACTGGGTCCAATCAGATTTCTACCACCATGGAGTGAGGCCCGACTCCTCCCTCCCCACGCAGAGGAGGGAGGCTGAGGAACCTCCCAGAGTTGAAGTGGGAGATGGGTGACGGACCAGGGGCTTCCCAAGAGCTGGGGCCTCCATCCATTCCAGCCACCAGAGCAGAGTTTTACCCACTGGCTGCCCTCAGGAAAAAAAAAAAAATGAAGTGGAGAGACAGACTTACGGCCTCAAAGAGACACTTGGAGAACTTGATGTCCTGCTCCATGGAGTCCACTTTGGCCTGAAGCTCTACCTTATTGGCATAAGCTGCATCCACATCCTGAAAAACGCCCAGCCACCCCAGTCACTGTGGTGCAGCTGAGAAGGTGACATCCACCCCAACCCTGGTGCCCCTTCAGGAAGTAGATGTGTTTCTTTCTCTGTGGCTCATGGAGAAGGGGAGAGAGGAGCCAAGCCTCAGCACTCCACCCCAGGAGAACCTGCTCCATTGCAGGAACAGGGTACCCCTCTCAGGGAGGGAGCCCCAGTCAGGCCACTGTCAAAGGCACCCCTGTGGCGTCTGAGCCAGGGGCCATGCATCAGGGACCTCCTTCATGTCGGGTCATCTCATAACGGCCCTCTCTGCCCTTGCACTGCTCTTCCGGGACAGCCTTTCATCATGGTCCCCTGCCTTCCCCTCTCTATCTCTGCATCGGCTCGCTTTGGGACAGGTGGCAGAGCACACCACCTGCTCAGCATCCCTGAGCCCGGTCAGCCCCCAGATCCTGGGCGCCTTCCCCTACCTTCTTGAGCAGCACAAACTCATTTTCAGCAGCCGTCCGCCTGTTGATCTCCTCCTCGTACCTGTAGGAGTCAGGGCTCATTGGTTCATATCTTCTACAGGAGGCCTTGTTTTGCCCAGAAAAGACCCAGCCCGAGTGAGGAGCAGAGGGTCCATCAGAGAGCATGGGACTGGGCAGCCACAGAAGACTGGGCAGTGGGGCCAACAGAGCACAGAAGGCTCCCTGGAGGAGGTGCATGCAATCGAGTTCAGAAAAAGAGGACTTTTGAAGATCCAGTTTGGAAAATGAGGAAGAAGCATGTGCAGCAAAAGCCTTGTGGAAAATCTCAGAGGAAGTACGAAGCAAGCTGCCCCCCAAAATGTAGGCAAAGCATTACAGATGACAGAGGGCTCCAGGAAGCATTTCTTGGGTTGTTCCTCAGAGCAGTCTGAGGTAGATATACCCAACCTCCTCCTGCTGCTGAGAACCCAGGAGCTTGGAGAGAATGTGAGAGGTTGACCCAAGGTTTCCCTGACCACTGCCCAGCTAACCGGACATTTGCCCTAAGTCCCAGGCCAGAGACTGGGGGCAGGGAGCATGTTTTTGGATGATGATTCTACTTGGAATGACCGAGAACACCATCCCACTTTCAAAAATTTTAAGTTGGGGTGACTACCAAGGTCCTTCAGAGGGACAGAGGCTGGTGTCCAGTGAGTGACAAAGGGTCCCTCCCCACTCACCTCTTCTTGTAGTCCTCCACCACGTCACGCACATTCCTCAGCTCCGAGTCCAGCCTCACCCTGTCCCCAGACAGGGTCTCCAGTTGCTTCCGCATGTTGCTGATGTGGCCCTCAAGGATGGGCTCCAGATTGTTCTTACAGTTGTTCAGGTCCAGCTGCTGCAGCAGCTCCCACTTGGTCTCCAGCACCTGGTTCTGCTGCTCCAGGAACCGCACCTGAAACCCACGGCCAGCTATTGTTGAGCCTCCACAGAAATAGTCACAAATGTCACTCAAGGGCTGGGTGCAAAGCACCCTGCCTGCAGATGTCTCCTTTAGCCCTCACTACAGCACATGAGGTGGGTAAGTCATAGCTCTGCTCAATGGAGAGGAAACAGACACAAACAAGCTTTGCCTCTTTCCATAGTCCAACACCTTAATTTCTGGTCAAGTCCAGAATTGAACCGACATGGGGACCAAACCAGTGCAGGGCATGGTTGTGCCTGGAAACAGCAGGACAGAGCCAGGCCAGGTCCATCTTTCTGAAAGACCAAAGTCTCCTCTGCTTTCATCATATGTCAGGGCTCAGGAAGGCTTTGGCCAAGAATATTTAAATTCCTCCATCAGGCCCAAACTCCATCTTTGTGTCTAACTTCTCTCTTCCCCCTTTGTCCACCTTCCCTACAGTAAGCATGGCATGTGGAACAAGATGGACAGATGGAGCTGGGCCTCCACAGAGCCAGGAAGGGTTTGATCTACATATACTTCTCTTGTCTGATTTTGGGGGCACAGCTTTCAAAATGATATTTCTCTTAGTCTATTTACTATTTAAATAAGGTCGTGTTCCCCCAAATCACAACACAGGACATGGGAACACTGCCTGGGATTCAGCGTGGAGAAAGGACTGTCCACCAGTGTGTCTCTAGAAGGTCTTCTGGCATTTGGTTTGGTTTAACCAATCCTGGATTCTTCACGTAGACTGAACAAACCTACATACATAAGAGCCCAGAGTATACATGCGTACTGTGTTCCCATCTGAACTGCTGAGAAGATTTGCCCATCTCTGGTGGCCTGAGGTGAACTGTCCAGGCTTTGTGCCTCCTTCCCCATCGGGACAGACCAGTTTTGTGAACACAACTGTCTTCCTGTCCATCTTTCTTTCAATATCTCCAGAAATTCCACTCCCCTTAGGGTTCAACAAGCCCAGTTAAGGGTCAGTCTAGTGACATCCCTCAGACCCCAATCCTCAGAACACCTTGATCTTCCAGAAAAAGCTTGGAGGACTGAGAAGCTGCAGAGCCAGCCCTGGAACCTGAGGCTGAACAGAGGGCAGGTGGGACTCCTCCAGGCTGGAAGGGAGCAGCAAGGTAAGCTCTGATGACCACGAGGCCCAGACTTGATCTTGGGCTGCCCTGTCCTTGGTGCTTGACTGTCATGGAGCCAAGAGAGCTCTCTAGTCTCCTCCCCTTTCCCGTCCTTCAAATGACCCTGGGCCCAGCATAGACCTCCATGCCTTTGCTGACTCATAAAAAGTCACGAGTCTTTCTGGATGGAGGATCCCTTGAGGTCTCTTCCAGATCTAGGATTCTTCTCTTTCTCAGCACCCCTCCCTTGGCTTCTAGAGATAAAAAGGATAGTAACAATAACCACCATTGGGGGAGTATTTCACATGTTCCAGGCCTTGTGCCAAGATCTTCACATGCATTTTCTTTCCTAAACCCAACACAACCCCAAGAGAGACTATTATCTCCACTTTAGAGATGAAGAGATGGAAGCTCAGACAGGACCTGCAACTTTCCAAAGCCACACATCTGGTCGCCAATGGAGTTGGGGTGAGACCAGACCTGACTTCACAGCACTATGGAAACCTCTTCCCCACGGGCCTATTCTGCCTCTCAAGAGAGTCCTTAACTGAAGCAAATGCCCACAACAGAGGCATCTGTGAATGCAGAGGACCTGGAATGACCACACACGGATGCTTCTGATCCACAAGGCACATAACTAAGGGAAAGATCAGCAAGCCACAGGAGGAGTACAGGCAGATCCCCTCTAACTGGCCTCTCCCACACACAGCCTGAATGACCCTAGGCTTAGCACTGACAGCAAGCTGGTCCTCAAGAGTCAGGACCAGGTCTTTTGCATTTGGATCTCCTGCCAGTGCTCCCAATAAGCCTCTGCCATAGCCTCTGCTTTCTCTCCTGGCAACACAAAGATTTTAAGGCACTCTAACACAGGGACTCCAAAGCCACCCTGATGATAGAATGTACCTGCCTTGTCCACAGTGGGTGCCTCTTCTTATATAATCTCAATCCTCTGCTGTAACAAAATTTTATGTTGCAAGAAGAGAAGAGGAGAGCTATTCACTGATTCCCCAGGTCCTAGCAAACCCACCTTGTCGATGAAGGAGGCGAACTTGTTGTTCAGCGCCTTGATCTGCTCCCGCTCCTGGGCGCGCACTTTCTGGATCTCAGGGTCCAGTTCCACATTGAGGGGGGCCAGGAGGCTCTCATTGACGGTGACCTGGTGGATGCCTCCAGGTGGGCACACAGTGGGACACACAGGCCCCAGGGCCACACTGCCGAAGATGCTGCCAGCAAAGCCACTGGCCCGACCCCTGCCAAATCCAAAGCTTCCATTCTTCCCACTGCCACCGGCCACGTTGAGGGAAATGCTCCGGGCGCCTCCCAGGCTGTAGAGGCTCCGACTGCCAAAGCCCCCGCTGAGCCCTTTGCCCCCGGCCCTGTAGGAGGACGAGCTGCCCCCAGAGAGCACTGCCGAGCAGCCACTGAAGCCCCCCTTGGAGGCAGCTCCCGACTTGCAGGTGAACTGGCGGCTCATGTTGCTGGTGGAGATGGAGCGTGGATGCAGGAGGGAGGAAGGCAGAATCCCGCTAAGGCTTGCTGGCTATGCCGAGCACTGGCAGGTGCCTTTATATGTGCTGGGTGCTGGGCTTGTGGATGGGCGGTCAAGGCTTAATTCGTGGGTTTGGCTTGCCTGGGAGCAAGAAATCATTTTCTCTATGCTGAGCTAGAGATCAGGCCCTCCCCACCTCTGAAACAACACGAAACCTTCAAATTGCTGGGCTTGCAAGCCTTGCTCATGTAATTTGGGACTTATCTAATTAACCTGCTGTTATAGGGTAATTTGCCCCAGGCCTCAGCCTCTCCAGGGGGGTGTCACAGGTACTTCGCCATCTCTGTTCTGATTAATCTTCTCAGGATGGTTGGCTTCCTCCTGGGGGCTCAGGGACCAGAGAAGGGATGTACTTCCTTGTGCAGGGCTGGCCACCATGTGTCTTGGGGTCTGTGACCATAGCTGCATCCTCCATTCCCAGAAAAGGGCAGATCACCCAGGTGGTCCCCTCCCCAGCAACCTGGAGACATAACCCACAGAGGGCAGCACCTGTCTAGGCTGGGGGATGGGGTGGAGGGACCCTGTCCTTGGCATGGGACATAACAGCCGAGGTCAGAGACAGCCATGGACACATGGCAGCCATGAGCGCCAGATACTCACACTTCTCCAACACCCGTAAAATGGCAAGTTGGGGATTGTGGGGTGTTGTGGCGGCAAACCCTTCATGCACTGAGCAGATGAGGAAGAGGAGAGGAAGATGGAGTTGGGGCGGAGACTCCACTAGAAGGAGGACAGAGAAGACAGCAGCCAGCCCATGGCCTGGGGAGTTCAAAGAAAGATTCCTGAATGGAATTGTTCCTGTCTCTCTTACAAAGTGTATCGGCTAACGTACCTGCTACCTGTCCAGATATCACCTGTCCTCAGCTGCTGTCAACATGAGCCCAAACACCTGCTGCATCAGCCGAGAAGAAAATCTTGTGTGGTCCTCCCCAAGTTCAGGTTTCAGTGAAGGCCCCAGTAGGGGTGACCCAATGAGCATGAGGCCAACCTGCCAGACAGTCCTATGGTGCCTGCCCCAAGGCTCTGCCTGCTGCCTTCTCCATCCTGGGTTACTGGTTCCTGTGGTGGGCCCTAGTCCCCTCATGATCACCCTATTTGCCCACAAGAGAGCTCTGTCCCTGGAGATTGCCCTGACTCAAAGATCTTAGCTGGGACTCCATGGTGGCCTGCTGCTCTTGGCTGGGTGGGACAGAGTAGGGAGGACAACCTGGAGACAGGTTGGGTTGGGGCTTTCCCTCACTTGTTCCAGGGTTGGCCTAGAATCCATTTCCCTCCTTCCCCTTCCTTTCTTCCTCATTCCCCCACCCGCCATCTTGCCTTCATCACTCCTACTGAATCCACCAGCATTTCTCTCTCCTTCCCTTCCCTCTTTCCCACCTTCTCTCTCCATCTTCCATGTCCATCCTTCCCTCTCCCCTCACTTCCTGCCCTTCTCCCAGGTCTTCCGGGACTAGCATAGCCCAGGGTTGAACCTTGCTCATCTCCTCAGGCCTTAGCCTGTCCTCGGATGTGTGGAAGAACTGTGACTCTGTGCTCAGCTCCCATGATGTTCCTCTAATGACCACATCACACGCCATCTTAGTTTTCCTTTGTAAGGATGGAGGAAGCTTCTCCAGACCAGAGACCACCAAGTATACTCTCCCCACCCCTCCCTTCCTTTCTTCCTTTGGCAAACCTTCCCTGTGGGCCCACAGTGTGCCCAGCATCGTGCTCAATGCTGATAGCACAGGAGTTTGTGGGATAATACCAAAGACCTTCTAGGACGCGATCCTGGCGTGTGGTCCTCTGTGAATGTCTCTGCTGGCTGTGTTTCTCTGCCATGCATGGCAGCACCCCAGGCCAACCATCAGTGCCCTGCACCTGCTGCCCCGGTCCCTGCCCCTACCCCATCCCACAATCCCTTCCTTGCTGCTCCCTGCCTGGCTGAGGACGCCTCACCCACTGGGCTCATCTTCACTTTGCAGGCTACTCCTATCCGGCCCAGACTCCTTCCCTCATCATCTCTTCTGCCACAAATTCCTCTGCTCCTCTGAAATCCTGCTTGAAACACTCAGCTCCGCCCCATCCCCTCTCCTCTGTCCCTGACTCCTCTGTCCATTGATACCTGCCTAGCAGAAACTGTGTTTTCTGAGGTCTGGGTGAGAGTCCCACGTTCCCAGGGATGACTCCAGTTCCAGCCTCTGAGCATCCCGCTGTGAAACCCTTCATTGGGGAAGCAGCCAAACAGAGATGGTTCACTGAGCCTGCGTCCACCTCAGCGGGCGCCCGGGCTCCAGGCACCTGATTCCCATGCCCTCACGCAGCAGCAGGGCCTTGCTTGCCTCTCTGAGCATCAGCTTTCCCGCTGCCAATGGGGCAATGGATTCTAACACGGGAGTTGCAATGATGACACACGTCAATCCATACGAAGGGCTCCCTATGGCACTGGTGCACTTAATGTTCAATGACCTTTATCAATGACTAAAAATAGGAAGTAAGGCAGCACTAGGGAACCGACCTGGCCTCTCCTCCCTCCCTCCTCTCTCCCTCTCCCATGGGGCATCTGGATCAGCACATTCCCACACAGTGGCATCAGATATTGAGGACAGGGAAGGGGTGGTGTCCCCACAGGCCCCAGGCTCTCCACTCAGACCATTCCTGACGATGGATAATGCACCATTAGAAATAATAACCATAGCCACTGTCTAGCAAGAGCTTGCCAAGCACAAAACTCAATAGGAGGGCCTCGGTAGACATCTCTCATGTCCATTGGTACCAATCCATTTGTCAAATTCTTACTGAGCACCTATCGAGTTCTAAAGAGGGCGATCCAAAATTTCCTGCCCTCAAACAGCTTAGTCTCTGTGACCCTTCCAATGCAGATGTCCCTGGGAGAAGCAGCTCATCTGACTATTAACAAGTCATTAACACCCTAGTGTGAATTAGTTATCAGTGCTGCTATTAGGAAGGAACCACCCCATGTTGTTGATGAGGAAGATGATAGAGGACGGAGCAGGAGAGTGCTGGCCTCCCACAGGAAGGGTGGACACAGCAGGGCTCCTGGGCTGCTTGTGTTTTGCTGGAGGGAAAAGGGAGGGAGGAAAGAGAACCAGGACAGGCCCCAGTTCACCAAGGTGACAAAGGCCCTGCCTCTGCCCCTGTTTTAATTTAGAGCTAGAGAGAATGGGGATCGGAGGAAATGGAGTCCCTGCTTTGGGAGGCCTCCTGGCCAGGTGGAGCCGCCAACATGTGTGCTACCATGTCCCAGCTCCCTGTCCCTCCTACCCTTTGCAGACGGCCTTGTGAGAATGAATTCCTGAGTGATTTTTGGCCAGGCGTGGACATGTTTAAGCCATAGTTTTACTCCATAAATAGGTCACAGGTGGAGTGTCTGTTAGAGAATCAAAACCCCAAGATCTGTGATTCCGTGTCTCTGTGCCTTTGACGAAGGTCAGTTGGCCACATTTGTTTATCATCCCTTGGTTCTGTTTGGCATGTTCCCTCTCCTCCTCAGTGTTCCTGGATCCCATAAGACTCCAAGAGAGGGCCTCAGAGAAAGAAGGGCAAGAGAACCTCATACAGCACCAGAGGGGATTCCTCGGGAAAGGGGAAAGCACAGAGAGGAGTCGGTAAACACACAAGGGCTGCCTGGAAGAGGGGGTTCGGATTCCAGCCCTTTAAAGGAAGAAGGCTGGGATGGACAGGAAGTGAGAAATAGGAAAACAGCCCAGGCTGCCAGGAGGCATGTCGTTTATGAGAGAAAGACCCACCAGACTGGAGCAATCATGAGTGAAGGGTGACCTTGAGTGATGCCAAATCCCAGCTGTGCATGTGACAGGGCAAGTGATAGGGAGCCAGGGAGGGTTATGGAGCCAGTGGAAGCCTAAGCAATCCGTGTTCCCGGAAGCAGAATCTCACGGCTTCCCTCCTCCCACTGGGGAGTTGGGGGATGGGTAGAGGCTGGAGGCACCGAGAGAGAAGCAGGTGGTTCTCTGAGCAAAATAATTGTCTCCAGAATTAGAGAGAATGAGCTGGGCTATTTGAATGACATCAGCCCAGGTCTTGCCAGCCCTCCGCAGCACGTGGACCCAGGACATGAACATGTTGTCTACAACTCACCCAGAAGTCCACCTCCTCGCACCCCAACATCCTCCTGAAGTTTCAGGTAGGAAGTGCCCAAAGCCCAAGCCAACTACTGGGTGGATTGCAGTCCCTGGGGACTTGGCCACCATCAGAGCCACTCATCTGGGGATGGGACAGCTGCTCAGCAGGTTTGCTCCTGACAAGGCCAAAGGTGAGCTCACCCCCAGAAACTGGGGTGTAAGGACAGGGGAGAGTCCTGCGGGGTGCCCAGCTCCAGTCCCATCCTGCTGCACCTGGCTGGCTGGCAGGTGCTTTGGGGGACAGCCCATGCTTCCTCCTCGTTCAGCTCGGTGGCCAGGAGCACTTCCTTTGGACTTTGCTGGTCATCGCCTTCCTCCAGCACCCCCCACACCTCTGTTGAAGTGTATAGGCTGGGGACCCTGAGGACCGGGTGTGGGTCCCGCCTCATTGCTCAGGAACCATGTGACCATGGCAGATCTGCTACCTTCCCCAGCCTCTATTTCCACATTTCTAAGAAGGGGGCACCAACGTCTGCTCCACCCACTTCCCGAGGTGGATGGGAGTCACTTTGTAAATAACAGTGATGACACAGCTGCTGCTGGTAGCCGCTAACCCTGGGCAGTGCTCACGCGGCCAGGCCCTTCACGTACTTTACTTCATTTGATCCTCACAACAGCCCCAGGAGGTTGGTACCGTGATTATCCCCATGTTACAGATGAAGATACTGAGGCCCGAGGAAGTTGGGCAATTTACTCAAGGTTGCACAGCAGTGTGTGGCTGACCCAGGGTTCAGAACCAGCCGCCTGGCTGCAGGCTGTCTGCGTGGCCTCCGACTGTCGCGGCTGTCCCGGCTTCCTGGTGCGTAAACATCTCGTGCCGGGCCTGCCGCAGTCCGCCTCTCCTTCACAGCCTCCAGGCTCCATTCTCTAATGTCCCTGACTCCTGTGCCATAGTGTTCAACACTGAGCACCTCACTTTCTATCCCAAACGGGCTCTCCCACCCCTAGTGCCCGTGCCCGCCACTCCTGATGGCCCCATTTTCATATATGTTCAGTAGACTCTTTTTCAATACTTGCCATGGGGTGGGGGACATGTGACTCCAGTTAGTGGTCAAGCGAGGAAATCATTCATTCATCACTGTCCCTGACGCCAAGAAAGCAGGAGAGGGAGTGACTAGTTTGGCCGAGGACATCCCTCCTCAAAGGTGGGAAGATGGACAAGGTGGCTCCTCAAGGTCACAAAGAATCCTTTTCTTTTTTTTGATGTGTTATTTTAGATATACATGACAGCAGAGTGTATTTTGACATATCATACATACGTGGAGAGAGCTTTCCATTCTGGTGGTTGTACACAATGTGGAGCTACACTGGTCACGTGTTCATATAAGAACGTAGGAAAGTTATGTCCGATTCATTCCACTGTCTTTCCTATTCCCATTTCCCTCCCTTCCCCCTATTTCCCTCTGTCCAGTCTGGTAAACCTCTACTCCCCAACCCCCACCTATTATGAGTCAGCATCTGAATATCAGAACATTCAGCCTTTGGTTTTGGGGGGATTGGCTTATTTCACTTAGCATGATAGTCTCCATTTCCATCGATTTACTCGCAAATGACATAATTTCATTCTTCTTTATGACTGAGTAATATTCCATTGTGTATATATACCACATTTTCTTTAACAGAGGAGTTTTTTCAATGAAACTTTCTCCACCAATGAACACAGATGCTCAGTTAAAGCCTCCTGCTACCCTAAGTTTGGAACATATGGAGAATGTTTGTAAGATCAGAAAAAGGGAAGACCATGGCCGAGGGGGAGGCACAGGGAGAAGCTGCAGGACGGGATGGTTGGGGTTCCAGGAGACCGTGCATCGCACTGTGACTGAGGGCATCTTCTGCATTCATTTGATGTATGCTGAGCAGCATTCTGTGCCAGTACCTGCCTCATACAGGGACAGAGGAAGGCACCGGCTGCCTTCAAGGATTTCTCCATGGAATTAGAGGTCTGCCATTGCAGAGACTTGTAGCTTTTATTCAATCCCATGTGGAGAGAAGTTTCCAGCATCAAGCGGGTTTTGTCCCACTCTAGCTAGAAGGCAAGAGAGAGTAGTGTTGGGATCCTCAGCAAGACAGACATTCAAAATCCTGGTCCAAGCAGTGCAGAGGCCAGGGCTCTGGCCGTCCAAGGGAACGCTGCCGTCCGCTGGGCTTCAGCTGCTTCGAGTCAGCACACATCCGCCAAGGGCGATGAGGGACACACAGGGCCGTGAGCTGCTCTCTATGACCAAAGCCCGAGACACAGCAGCTAGTTAAGCAAGCACTTCATTAGTTGCAGAGCACGTGGTTGCACTCATCTGGCAACATGTCAGCTCTGGGCCATTGGAATCCAGCTCCCCAGAGGCCCCCAAGTCCCCCAGGCTCTCCCTGGGCCAGTCAAATAGAAGGTAAGCTGTCGCCATCCCTTCCTGGCTCTGGATGGCTTTACCCATTATACCAGTTTCCATGTGTCATATAGGAAAGGCTGGAGGCAAAGTCCAGGGATGTGGTTTTTCTGACCTCTTCTCTGCTACTCTCCCAAATTTTATTTTTACTTAGATGAGATTCACAAAAAATGAACCATTTTAAATGGAATATTTCAGTGACATTTAGAATATTCACAACATGGTACCAGCACCTCTGTCTAGTTCCAAAACATTTCCATCAACCCCAAAGGTAACCCTGTACCCACTGGCAACCTCTGCCCTCCTTCCCGACCTCTGTGACCACCCGCCTACATTCTGGCTCTAGGACTTTGCCTTGGCTGGACGTGTCATAGGAATGGTTCATACAATATGTGATCTTTTTTGCTTGACTTCTTTCAGTTAACATAATAGTTTTGAGGCATTCTTTTTTTAATTAATTAATTTTTATTTGTTCTAATTAGTTGTACATGACAGCAGAATGCACTTTATACATTTTGCTAGATCATACATAAACAGAGCGTAATTTCTCATTTCTCTGATTGTACATATTGTAGGATCACAATGGCCATGCAGTCATACATGTGCATGAGGTAATAATGTCTGTTTCACTCTGCTATCCTTCCCACCTACATACCCCTTCCCCTCCCTTCACTCCCCTCTACCTAATATAAACTAACTCTATCCTTCCCTAGCCCCCTCCTCCACTTATGGTGAATTAGCATCCGCGTATCAGAGAAAACATTCAGCCTTTGGTTTTTTGGGTTTGGCTTAGTTCGTTTAGCATAATATTCTCCAACTCCATCCATTTACCAGCAAATGCCATATGTCATTCTTTATATACTGTATCACAATTTTCCTGCTCTTCACTCATTGATGGACATTTGGGCTGTTTCCACCTTTGGCAATGGTGAGTAGTGTTGTGTGTATTGTTTGAACCTCTTATTTTAATTCTTTTGGATATATCTCTAGGAGCGGAACTGCTGAGTCATGTGACAATTCAGAGGAACTGCCAAACTATTTCCCACAGAGGCAGATCATTTTATATTCCCCAGCAACATAAAAGTGTTCCAACTTCTCCACATCCTCACCAATATTTGTTTATTTTCTGTTTTTTAATTATTATTATAGTTATCCCAGTGGGTGTAAATTGGTACCTTGTTGTGGGTTTGAGTTCTACTTCCTTAATTAGTCAAATCACCTTGAACATCTTTTCATATGCTCATCGGTCATTTGTATGTATTCTTTGTAGAAGAGTTCATTAAAGTTCTTCCCCCATTCTTTAACTGGGTTGTTTCCTTTTGTTGAATTGTAAGGGTTCCTTATATATTTTGAAGAGACTTTTATTAGATATAGGTTTGCAATTTTTTTGTCATTCTGTAGGTTTTCTTTTCACTTTCTTGACAATGTCCTTTAATGTACAAAGTGTTTGACTTTAATGAAGTCCAACTTATACATTTTCCCTTTTGTGACTAAATTTTTGTTATCACATCTAATAATTCATTGTCAAATCCAAAGTCACAAAGATTTACTCCTCTATTTTCTTCTAAGAGTTCTATGGTTTTAGTTCTTATATTTAAATTGTTGATCTATTTTGGCTCATTTTTGTATAGGATATCCAATTGTCCCAGGACCATTTATTAAAGAATCTATTCATTATCCCTTTGAATACTATTTGCACTATTGTCAAAATAGCCATATGTGTTTGTAATTGAAGTTAACATTCGCCTCTGGTCCTGCCTCATGGTTTCTCTTCCTGACCTTCAGAGGAATCTCCAAACTGAGTCCTTAAGCAGGAGCACAGTCACTCCATATACCTCTCAGGACCTTAATCATTCCCTGATGGCAGAGAGTCTGTCCATTTCTCAGGTGGTTTAGCTGGGCCTGGGGAGGTGGCCCCTCCGTCATCCTCACCACCCAGTGAGCACGCAAGGCATCACATCTACTGAGCCCCTGGCCCTTCACCTGTTCACCAGATGTAGCCCACCAGCACCACAGCAGCACCAGGGCAGGTGCATCCAGCAGTCAAAGTTACACCTTCCCTGTGACCTGGGAAGAGGTGACCTGATCAATGAGGTGACTTTACCAAAGGCTTGTGTATTCCTCTAAAAGCTATTTCAGGTTGTGAGTCCCATTCCCAACCTCCTGCTACCACAGCCCCTCCTACTGGGTCACACATTGAGAATTTGGTCTTTTGGAAAGTCAGAACGTCAGTCATATAAAGACCCTAGGGGTGTCTGGTCCTGAGACCCTTAACCTGGGTGCATGACTCAAGGTGTCCATGGATGAGCCTCAAGGATCTGTGTACCTCTGAACATGCAGACATGACTCACTACACTCTTGAGCTTTCAAGAGATCTCAAAGAGTCCCCTGACCCATAAGGTTAAGAACTCCCTGAGTGTACCAGGTGACCAGCTAGTGGCAAAGCTGAATGGAACCCCCATAGTCCCTAGGGCACTAGTCTAGTACCCACAGTGGTGACACAGTGATATCAGAGAGAGGCATTTGGGCAGAAAGCCCACCAGATTCCTGTGCTCTTGTGTCCCCAAGGACTCCTAAATACTCCAAAGGCACAAGGAGGTGAATGGAGGCCTCTACTTGGGCCCAGAAAGTCCCACCCTCTCATGCCCAACACAGCTGTCCTGAGGCCTGTAGGAGCAAATGCCTCTGAGCATTCTCATAACACAAGACTGATTGGAAAGCTGACCAAAAAGCTAAATTCTGCCAACCAAAACTGAGAGACTTGGAAATACACCAGCCCCACTACTGATTTCCAAAAATCTGAGACTTCCCACCCCTCACCAAATAAGCATACGAAACCCACATCCAGGCCTACAGTGATGGCATGCTTCACATACTCGCTCCAGGAGTCTAGGTGCCCATCTTTCTGAGGAACTGATGGATCTTTCTTCTTCCAGAAAGCTCTCCTTGCTTAGCCTCCCCCTTCGGTCACTTCTTAGCATGCAGCACTAGCCTTTTCCTGGTTTGTACAAGTGTACCTGTCTCTCCCAGCAGCCTCCTCCCAGGTTGGTCTCCAGCTGCCCACGGAGGCTATGCACCTGTGCATGTGGAATCATCAGAGAGGGCAGGACAACTGGAGAGACTGACAAACAGACAGGAGTGCACCTCTGACATCACTCAAGGGCAGTTTATTGAATATACAGCAGAAATTCAGAGTCCTCAATTCAAGCAAAGGAGGGACGAGGTGATGCCATTCTTAGCAATATTTACACCACACACCATGACTTCTGACTGAGTGGTACACACAGAGACAAGATCAAGTCCACTCGCTAGACTCATGGTAATAGGAGCTGAGTCAGAAGCTACCATAGGACCCAGTCCAAGAGGGAGGACCCAGTCCAAGAGGGAGGACCAAGGATCAATCACGCCCCACAGTCCTGACAAAAGGCAGTGTGATTGTGCTGCCCTCATCAAGAACCATGAATCTGAGAGTCCCTCTGTTAGAGAGGTAGTGACATCCCACAGAAAAAGCATGGACCCCTGAGTCAGCTAGTTCTGAGCTGGCAAGTAGGTGGGTGACTGGAGCAAATTCTGCAGCCCTCAGAGCATCAGGCTCCCTGTCTGCCCCAAGGATGTTGCTGTGCCTTCCTTAAGGATGGGCTGGGAACTCGAGCCGTGCCTGTAGAGTGCCTGGTGCACAGTAGGTGCTTCACTATGGAGGCAACTACCATGGATTAATAAGGGGGTGAGTGGCTCAGGGACATGAGATGGTGGAAAATCCCCAGGTCTCCTTCACTTGGCTTGTGAATAGGGGTGCATCTTGAGGTCTGAGAATGTGTACATTTTCTCCGAAATAATAGTCATCCCATAAAGACCTTTCTGGAAGGGCAGGGACAGGAAGGCTGTCTTACTTCTCATCTCCTGGTTGCACAGCTCTGGGTTCACCCCACCATGCTGGCAGGGGAAGTAAAACCTCTCAGACAATTGAGAACTTAACCTAAGCATAGAAAATATCTATCCCCTTCCCCCCCCTCCTCTTTCTCTCTCTCTCTCTCTCTCTCTCTCTCTCTCTCTGACCATTGTTTCCATGAGCCACAGGGTGATTGTGCCTTTTGTTTCCAAAGCCTCCTTCCAGCTGAAGGCAGTAAGGAAAATGAGAAGTCACCAAGTCTGCACAGGACCTACTGACACAGGGAGGGTGACCATTGATCAGAACTTGAAAGTAAGACAAGGTGTGATGTGGGTAGTTGGGTTACTATAGACAGTTCTAGAACTTGGAGAGGGAGGATTCAGGTTGGCAGGCATCTTTGGCTCTGGCCAAGGCATCCTTTCTTCTAGGTGCTGAGGTGAGCAGGGCAGTGGGCTTATCGGGTAGTCTTCTTGGCTGGGGTGCTGGCTGGGGTGCTCTTGCCCTGGGAGTCCTTGAGGTCTCCTGCTCGTGCCCCTTGGGTCTTGGTCTGGCTGCTCCGGGTGCTGCTGGCACCACTGGTTCCCAGGTCAGCATTCATGGAGCTGGGGTGGTAACCATAGTAACCATAACTGCTGCTACTGATGACAGCTGAGGAGGAAGGGCCATGAGCAGGGGAGGGGTGAGCAGGTGTCAGTCAACAAATGACAACCCCCAGCAGTAACTGTCTCCTTCAAGGACACCCTATTTAAGCCCATGACAGTTGTCTTCAGTAAAGACACACAACAATGACTGAGACCCTGTCACCTGCTAGATTCCACGTGAAGGGCGGACACATAGGACAGACAAGGTCCCTGCCTCCTGGACATCCCTATTCCCGACCTTTCCTCTAGGTGACAGTGCCACAGGGAGGAGACAGCAGGGAGGGGTAGACACGATTTCAGTCACTGTTGCCAGGGGACAAAAGGGAATAGGCCTCCTCTGAAGTCAGAGAAACGTCACGGAAACTTCCAGATGAAGTGAGACAATAAGCAGAGGTGGCATCAGCTCTGGGTCTCAGGGTCCCTGGCTTTCCCAGCCCAGCCCATTTCCCGAGGATACTCACAGATACTAACAGAGGACGGATTCTCCCCAGACATCCTGCAAGACAGAAAATTAAAGGATAAAACCTCAGGGAAGTGTCTAGATTCAGCTAGGCCTTCATGGGCTTTTGCTTTTATGTGTGATCATTTTAACTCATCCATATAACAACTCCTGGTGGGGATTAGAACCTCTGTTTTATAGATGAGAAAATGGAGACACGGCATGATTTACCAGAACACACAGCTGGCATGCGGCAAAGCCAGTCATTGCACCTGCGCCTGCCCCAGGGCTCTGTTCAGGCACCACAGTCACCTGCACTCTTGGCCCACATCTGACACCCCTTGCAGGACACTGCAGCTGAGTCCACCTGCCAAACAACCCCCGCCACCACTTGTGATGTCACCAGCGCTGTCATGTCTCATCTTCTAGCTCCCAACAGCACCTCCTCCCCTGGAAGTAGAGTGTTGTCCTGTGCCCCTCACCTGCACTCCTCGCCCTCCAGCAGCTTGCGGTAGGTGGCGATCTCAATGTCCAGCGACAGCTTCAGGCTCATGAGCTCCTGGTAGTCGCGCATCATCCGGGCCAGCTCATCCTTGGCCTGGTGCAGGGCGCCCTCCAGCTCGTCCAGCTTGGCCTGGGCGTCCTTCAGGGCACTGTCCCCTCGCTGCTCAGCATCAGCAATGGCCGTCTCCAGGTTAGAGCACTGAGGGCAAAGGACGAGAGAATAAGCATAAAATAACATTTAGATCACGCAGGTTAAGTAGCACGACTCCCTCATTTTACAGATGAGGCCCAAGGTGACAGCAAGTAAGAACCACAGAGCCAACACCAGAACCTGGGGTTCCTCTTTTGCTTGGGGGACGGGGTGTGGGGAGTACTGGTTATTGAACCCAGGGATACTTTGCCACTGAACTACATCTCCAGCTCTTTTTATTTATTTATTTTTTATTTTGAGACAGGCTCCTGCTAAGTTGTCCAGGCTCGCCTTGAACTTGACTAGTCTGGCTTAGAGCTTGTGATCTTCTTGCCTCAGCCTCCGGAGTCATTGGAATTACAGGTGTATGCCACTGCACCCAGTTTCTTCTGCTTTTTATTGCGGATGAATGTTTAAAGGAATTGTCCTGGGGAGCTACAGGAGCAGGTGTATTTCAGGAGTGCAGGAAGAAAACTCAGTGCTTGAAAAAGCTAATGCCTGAGATTGAATGCTACCAATAGCTATAGGTTCAAGTACACTATATGAGGAGAATCATGCCCGAGTCTCCAACCAGCTCACCCCTAAGGATGAGGCAGCATGCCAAGGGTCCCTACTGTGGCTGTATTTCTGTGGTAGGATGTCTTCCTAGCAGGAACCCTTCCTTCCTGTGAGCACTAAGAGTGTGTCCGGATTTCTCCAGCACTCTGCAGTGAGGTTCTGTCTAAGTGCTCCTCCATGTGACTTGAATAGGGGAGGTCACCTTCCCTTAGAACAGCAGGCCCTAACTTACAGCCAAAACCACATAAGCTGGTCTCTGTTGAACACCCAGGGGCTCTGATGCCAGGTACTAGCAGGGGAGGAGCAATCCTCACGGAGTCTGTGAATCAGTCAGTTGTGCTGTCCCTGTGTCCCCCTCCCCTGCATGCAGGTTGTGGGGCACAGGGAGGAGAACAGGCTCTAGTCTGTCAGTTTGGCTAATCTATCACTTGCACAGTTGACCTGGCTTCTTCTGGAGGTCTCAGGAACCATCCTCCTGCCTCTAAAGTCATCAGCCTATGAAATAGCATTTAGGTTTTGCTGCCCTCAGAAAAGATAGGGTCCCCTGGTAAAATAGAAATGGTCCCATGGCACAGGGAAGGGGATCCTGGAGAGCTTCATCTGCGGCTGTGACCCTCCTTCACCAGGACCATGCCCTGCCATGAACTCAGGAACTTAACGTGGCCACAGAGGGCCCCAACATGTGTTCCATTCTGCCCGCATCCCTGCCATTCCATGCCCAGTGGAAGCAGGAGGCACAGGGAAAACTCTTAGAGGGGCATACCTGAAGGGATGTAGGCAGGTTTGTTGGACACAACATCTGAGCAAGGGGACACATAGGCTCAAATCCTGTCCCTGCTACTGACTAGCCAGGGCCCATGGCAAGTCACTTCCTCCAGCCCCCCTTGACTATCTGTAAACTGGGGGAGTCAGAGAATAGGTTCAAATCTTCCCCATCCTGATGACAGGGACAGAAGGCAGGGTGGGGAGGGGGATGGTGGATCTAAACCCAGGAAGGGGAACTTGCTCCTCCTGAAGTGCGGCCCCAGGGTCTCCATCACAGAAAAGGAAACTCCATCTCAGCCTTCTCGGCCGGGTCGCTGCCCACCTGCTTCTTCACATTGGTGATATCACAGCGGATCCTCTGGATGAGTCGGTTCAGCTCTGACATCTCATTCCTGGTGTGTTTGAGGTCATCTCCATGCTTGCCAGCTGCCAGTTGCAGCTCCTGGATCTAGTGTTCCAGAAACAGGAAGGGGGTGATAGACGAGGCAGGGAAGGGGTCCTGGGCAAGCACTCCCACTACCAGGCCAAGCCAGGGAGACCCTGGGGCAGGTGCTGAAGGAGCAGCACCTGGGCATCCTTACAGCTCTGACCAAGCAGTCCACCCTATTCTCTAAGCAGAACTTATCTGCAATCCCTGCCCCTAACTCGTCACCTGCCTGCAGTCCTTCCTGGGCTAGTAAGGAGAAGATGCAGCCCACATTTCTTAAGCACTTCCCAGGGCGAGGAAAGCCCGACCCTGCCTTCACTCACCTCTCACACAGTCCTAGAGGCATTTTCTAAAGGCCAGGTTCTGTCTCAGGCACCTAGCAGTGAGCAGGCCAGGCGAGGGCCCCACTCTCCTAAGACTTGCATTCTCCTGCAGTATTCTTGGTCACGGGGGAAAAGGGAGGGAAGTTCAAGGTTCCATGTACCCTTGAGAGGGTCACAGGCAGAATCAGTGGAATTATGGCTTCTTCCTTCCCTGTGCCCAGGCTTCCGGAAAAGAGGAAATGGCATAGCCATGGACAGGACAAGAGACAGAAGACAGTGAGGATGACCCACGCCCACCATCTTTGTTGTTGGTAGTGTTATAGTTCAGATCTGGAATGTCCCCTAAAGGGGCGTTGTCCTCAGCTTGGTGCTACCGTGTTATTGTGGTGGCGGTATCTTTAGAAGAGGGAAGGAAGTTAAGTCATTGGGGGTGCTGTTGAACAGGATATGAGGACCCTGGTCCCTCATCCCTGTGCTTGTGTCCTGGCTGCCATGAGGTGAGCAACCTCCGCTGCGATGTTTCCCCTCACTCCCTGTGTACTGTCACCACAGGACCAAAGCAATAGGGCCAAGCAACCACCAACTGAAACTTCTGAAATCATGAGACAAAATACAAATTTTTCTCCTTATAAGTTGATTTTCTCAGGCATTTTGTCACAGAGAAAGAAAGCTGACTAATAAAGGTGGGATCTGATGGTGGTGTGAAAAGGAGCACGAGAGCAGGGGCCCTAGAGGAGACCCAGGTAAGGGCTTTCCTATAAGCCAACCTCAAAGGCCTTACCCAGCACATAATTCCATTATCTGGAACACTCCCAGAATTTCACTTGCTCTTGGACATCTTCCCACACCCATCAGAAAAGAGCTCAGGGCTTCCCCCTCCCCACTCCCCGCCTGACCTCAGCTCGCCTGTAGCTTACTCCATGTCTGTTACTCTCCTCCTGCTCTGTGGCAGCATGACCCTATCCCTGAAAACACATTTGTTTTACAATAAGAACACCTCACTTCTCTCCTCCCTTGAGGATTGCTTGTCCCTCTCTGGTGAGTATGTCCTTCATACCAGTTTTCTGATTTATCTTTGATAATACCCTGTGCTGAGAATTTTCAGCATTGAACTATTGGTTTCAACCCTTCTCTCACTGGTTGAATCTACAGTGTCCTAGGAGAGTCACCTGTCACATTCAGAGGCGGAGACAAGCCTTTCCAGGAAGGAGGGAGACCCACCCAGTGCCCACCTTGGTCTGGTACAGGGCCTCGGCCTCAGCCTTGCTCTTCAGGGCGATGTCCTCATAGTGGGCACGGACCTCAGCAATGATGCTGTCCAGGTCCAGGTCCCGGTTGTTGTCCATAGACAGGATGACAGAGGTCTCACTGGCATGAGTCTGGATCTGGGCGATTTCCTGGGTTGAGAGATAAGGACAGAATCAAGGTCCCGCTTCCTTCCTGTGTCCGCTCGGTCTTCCGGGACTGTGTTCCTGGCAGAATGGGTCACTGGTTTCACAGGGATGGAGTGGGGTAAGTGTCTGCTGAGGATGTGTCTGCAGATCCAAAGGAAAATGGCTCGCAGCAGCAGGCAGCAGTAGCGCGCTCAGGAGGAAGAACGCATTTCCTGCGCTTCCACACAACCTGAGAAGCTGGGCATTAGGAGGACCTCACGGGGCCAATTCTCTCGCCTGTGGGCAAGACCACTACATGGCCCAGATCAATTGTCTCCTGTGTGTGTGGCCTCCACAGACAGGACACTGTACTTTCATGGTCAACTAGTGCAGGGATTTGTACCTTGCCACCAAAACATCTCTCACTGTAGAGACCACATTCCCCTCCTGAGAGTCAGGAGAAGCCCTCGGCTGGAAGAGGGCAGAGTGGGGCTGGGAGGAGTGCCCTTACCGCATCATACAGACATTTCAGGAACTTGATGTCCTTGTCCAGAGAGTCCACTTTGGCCTGCAGCTCCACCTTGACTGTGTAGGCTGCATCTGCATCCTGACGAGAGACAGCCAGGGAGCAATATAACCCTCATCCCCGAGCTTCCCTGCCCCTGCCTTTATCCCCAAAGCCACCCAACTTTCTGAGTTTTTCTGGTTTTGTTTATGGTTTTCTTTTTTTGTTTTCCCCCACAAAGGGAAGCACATTGATGAACAGAGTCACTCAATGTCAGTTTCCTCTCACACTCACTGCATCTTTGGGAGTTGGTAGAGGGGCAGAGACTACACTTCCTCTGTTGCATATGGAGAACACTAGGCCCAGAGCGCTGCTGAGTTTCCCCAGGTCACACAGGAAGGGCAAGCTGAACCAGGGCTTCCTGGTTCCCGTCCCAGAATTCTCTCCCTTCTGTTCCTGTGTGTGTCCTTCCTCTCTAATTTGCTGGAGGCCAGAACTAGGACCCCAACTCTGTTCAGACACCACTCCCCTCTCCAGGTGGCCTGGTCTGAAGCCCTGAGCAGAGTTAATTAGAATGGGGGCACAGGCTCTTCTCTCCTCACCTTCTTGAGCACCACAAACTCATTTTCTGCTGCAGTGCGCCGGTTAATCTCCACCTCGTACCTGTGGGCAGGGAGAGAAGGTGCCAGAAGCCTCAACCCTCTCTGCCAAGTAATCTCTTCTTCCCTCTGGCCAGGTAAGTGCTCAGGCTGCAGAGTCCCCTGGGATGAGCAATGAGGCTACTGGTAGGTATAAGAAGCCCCTGGGTCATCTCACTTCTATGCTTCTCCTACACCCTAGGAAAATACCCAGGTGCCCTTGGGGCTCTCCAAACTAGCAGATCAATAAGCATAGGACCCCCTATCCACCAGCTGGGGCCTTCTCATCAAACAGGGTGGGCCTTCACCCTAGTAACCAGAGAAGGGATGCGAGCTCCTGATTCTGGAGCTGACTCCCTCCCCTCCTAAAAAGTGACTCAGAGATAAGGTTCATGACCCCTGACCTTTGGCAGGGCCTGCTCACCTCTTCTTGTAGTCCTCCACCACGTCCCGCATGTTCCGCAGCTCCGAGTCCAGTCTCACCCTGTCCCCGGACAGTGTCTCCAGCTGCTTCCGCAGGCTGCTGATGTGGCCCTCATAAATGGGCTCCAGGTTCTTCCTGCAGTTGTTCAGGTCCAGCTGCTGCAGCAGCTCCCACTTGGTCTCCAGCACCTGGTTCTGCTGCTCCAGGAACCGCACCTGGAACCCAAATCAATGGTCGCCTGAAACCACATGGATGCTATCAGGCTCCTTGAACATTCACCATTGACTCTCCAGGTTAAGGGGACTTTTGTAAAGTCATTTGACTCCAGTTCTGACTCACTGACCTTGGCGTCTGCTGCAAAAAAGACCCTTTACAAGTTCTCGCTCCCTCACCTTCTGGACTACCAGTCACTAGTAACTCACCAAAGAAAGATGCCACAGCTTTCTTCGGTTGCCTCCCCTGGTCCCTAGGATGTTCTTTCTTATCTCAGGAAAGTGTTTCTTCCTGTGCTCTGAGTTCTCCCCTCTGAATAGCATTTGATTCTCTTAGCCCTCCATGTTCTTTGGAGAGCTGGGGTCCTCCCAGCTACCCTCCAGGAGCCCACCACTTCTTTCTCAAGGTAGGACTACCCTCTGCCCAATTTCCCACCCTTCTCTGCAAAATCTCCAAAGAAGACAGCTTATTCATTTATTCCCTTGTTCTACCTGCCTTGCAAATCTGCTGAGTCTGTTCTCTTTTGATGTGGGAGCCCTTCCCGAGGCCCAGCTCACCCTTCCATCCACGTTGCCCAGCCCATTCCCAGGCATTAAGGAAATTTCTCCCACCTCACTGAACTGCCTTCTCCTCCTCCTGTGAGACCCACCTTGTCGATGAAGGAGGCGAACTTGTCGTTCAGAGCCTTGATCTGCTCCCGCTCCTGGGTGCGCACTTTCTGAATTTCAGGGTCCAGTTCCACATTGAGGGGGGCCAGGAGGTTCTTGTTGACAGTGACCTGGTGGATGCCCCCTGGCAGGCATGCGGAGGCACACGAGGGCCCCAAGGCCACACTGCCAAACATACTTCCAGCAAAGCCGCTGGCCCGGCCCCCTCCATACGCAGAGCCATGCCCAAAGCCGTACCCTCCAGCCCGAACGCCACTGCCAGCCACATTAAGAGAAATACGCCGATTCCCTCCGAGACTGTAGAGGCTCCGACTGCCAAAGCCAGCCCCCGGCCCGTGGCCAATGGTGTGGTAAGAGGCCACGTTGCCCACCGTCTTCCTCGGCAGCACTGCAGAATGCACGCTGAAGTTGCTCTTGTCACCACCAGTCTTGAAGTTCAGTTGCCAACTCATGGCGGGGAGGAGGAAGCTGAGAGAGTGGGAGAAACGCAGTTGCCAAGGGCTGGACAGCACGAGGCTGGGGCAGCCAGAGCACTGCCTCCTTTTATCCCTGCTGAGTCCAGGCCCCCGGAACAGGGCGGCTCTGCTCCATCTCCTCTGCCCTGCCGCTGAAGGGCCGGGGGCCATGGGCAATTTGCAGAACAGAGATCTCCAAGCCCTTTGCAGCAACAAAGCCCTTCTGATAGCAAGTGGAATATGCTGCCCTTGCACACTGGAGTGGTCTAATTTGGAGTTTATCTGTGCTCCCTAATTAGGGGCCTAGAGAGTTATCCCCTCCCGAGATCTCCCAGCTCTGTTTTGCCAGCGTTGCCTCCTTCTTGCTTATCTATCATCAAGGAACAGGGGAAGGCCTGGCTTTATCCACAGAGGGCTCATCTGGACACCCCAGGTTTGCTTCTGAAGGAAACCATCTTCCTGGTATCCATTCTTGTTGAGGAGCTGAGGAGCTTAAGCCAGAGAAGAGAATACTTGGAAAGGAGAGTCTTCTTGGGAAGGTATCCTCAAGGATCTGGAAAGAAGCTCCATGGAGCCACTCTGGGGTCATGTCAAGGATCACAGCTGTATGGCAGTGGAAGTGACCTGAGAGAGGGCAGGAATGAGCAGGCAGCAGCTACACCAGCCCCTGCAGGGCTGTTGTTTAGGGATTTCTGTATTGGGCAGGGAGAGTCTGGCTGGTAGTGACCTCAAAGTTGCCTTTTCAACAGTGGGAATCTTGTCAGACAGCTGGCATTTCTTCCAGTGGACTTTTCTTTCCTGGATAAGGTTATGTGTCCCATCCTGGAAGGCCAGGCAGGAGCTGGACATTAGCTCATCTCTCTGTGTGTAGAACACCCCCTGGCTAAAGTTAATCAGGTACAGGGAGCCCTAAGTTTCACTATCAGAATCAAGGTGGGCTGTTCTCCCAATGTCCTAATCACCGCCAAGAGCCACTCGATTTTAGAGCAAGAAATATCAACCCTTTATAGCTCAGGTGGTCCTGATGGAGTGGAATGTTTAAAAATTATTTCAAACCTAGATATGTGGTAGCTGCCCTGCTGCGGGACGCTGACCACTACCTATGACTATATCGGGGCCCTCAACTGTTTGGATCAGGCAGAGGGTAGCAGACAGCTGCTCCCACGGTTGGGGAAGACGGGCAGGGCAGGGCAGGGGAGATGGAGTGGAGGCTGGAACCCGCCTCAGAGGACTTGACCTGCACAGGGGGTTTTCAACTCAGTCCCTGAAGCAGCAGTGGGGCCTGCCTCCCAACCTTACTGGCAGAGCCTTACCCTAGGGCCTGGGAGGGCATAATTAAAATGGTGGCTTGTGGTTTCCTAAACCCGATTACCCATCCACAGTTAAATGTGTGCTCTCTACCAGGCAGATGCTGGTTTTGCCTCCTTTCTGGTGTGAAAATGTTGACAAATCATGTAAATCCTTTGATCTGGGGGTGACTGACATATAGTCCCAGCCCTTAAGGAGTCTGCAATCCAATGAGAGGGATCTGCACCAAGAACTTAAACCAGAACCAAAGGTCCAGAATAACAGAAGAGCATTTTGAACTATGGAACAGAAGGCTGCAGAGGAGGAGTGGCTAATTTTGATGGGATTTTGGGAGCCTCCTGAAAACTGAGCTTAGTAGCCCCAAAAGCCCTCATCACAGGGACTGCCTTAAAGGAGCAGGGGTTACAGAATAACTTCCAGCAATAGTAGCCATGGTGTCAGCAGGAAGATAGTCACAGTAACAGTGTAACAGAGGAGTCAAGGCCTATCATTCACTTCATCCAAGCCAGGATTCTGCCAGGCGCTACATGGATCTCTAATTTAACCCTCACATTACTAACTTTATTTACAGTTGAGGAAACTGAGATTTAGTCCCATTAAAGAACTTGCCCAGTCGCTCAGCTATTCAGTCCGAGCTGGGACTGGAGTTCAAGTACACCTGGTTTCAAAGGCCACGTTCCTAACCACTATGCTATGTGATAGAGGCAAAGATGCTGAGGTTTCCTGGTGCGTGTGGCAGGTGCAGCAAGTGTGTGCTGAGTCCCTCTTGATGATGATATTCTCTTTTTTTTTTTTTTTATTATTTTGGTACCTGGGATTGAACCCAGGGGTGCTTAACCACTGAACCACATCTCCAGCCCTTTTTAATATTTATTTAGAGATAGGGCCTTGCTGTGTTGCTCGGGATCTTGCTATTTGCTAAGGCTGGCTTTGAACTTGCGATCCTCCTGACTCTGCTTCTTGAGCCACTGGTATTACAGGTGTCGTCGTACCTGGCTCTCATGTGGTTTTGAGTCAAGTGCTATGTGAGGGGAAGGAGAGGTTGCCATAGAACCGGAGGCTTGTGTCAAGTGCTTGCTGAGGATTAGACATCACTCTAGAGTTCAGAGAGAAAGTTAAGCCAAATAGGGATGGGCAGAGGGGAGGGAAAGACTCGCCTTCCTGGAGGCTTATTCTAGAATCCCCAGTATCTGGCCCTTCACTCCAGGTTCTGCAGGGGAAATAAACCTGGTTCTGATTAGGGCAGTGTCCTGGGTCCGTTTTTGTACCTCATCTGCCTGGCTGAGGGCAAGCCCCAGTGTGTGGGAAAGCTGGGCCTCTCACTGGGGACCCACAGCAGAGCCTTTGCAAAGTAGGAAAGGTTGGATCCTGGAGAAGACTTAGGATAAATTCCAGGCGGATTTCCAGGTGCCCATGGAAATGCTGTAGAATGAAGCAAACCCACCTGTGCTCCGAAGCCATGGGCTGGGCAGGGTTGGGGATCCTAGCACCCTTGTGTTCATTTACAGAGTGCCTTCTGCATTGCCGGGCCCAGTGCTGGGGGGTGTCAGCAAGGACGTAATGATGGCAATGAAAACAGTGATGGTTGTGGTGACAGAGAAGGAAGAGGCAGAGGTGGAGGGGATTTCCCCACAGCAGTGCTGTGATCACAGCCACACAGAAGTGCCTTTCTAAGAGGTTCCTAGGGGGTGCAATTGCAGGGGAGCTGCCTTTGGCCTAGGGAGGAAGATAGCCACGGTTCCAGCACTCCCCACATTGGTTACCCTTCAATCACTCATCACACACCACGCCCCGCTCTTGGAGTTCATTGGACTAATTTGTGTCCATGGCCTGAAGAAATTGATTCATTCAATAGGTATGAAACCCATCACCTGATCCCCTACTGCGTGTTCAGCTCTCTGCTAGACATGGAGAGAGAGGTCTAAGACACTCTTTCTCCTCTAGGAAGTTAACCAAACTGGAAGAGACAAAGCATAAGCACATTGAAAATGTTCTATCGTGATTCTTATAGTTTCAACTCTGAATGCCTGTGTTGGATTATAGGCAAAAGTGAGTGACTCAGATGAGCTATTACTGAAAATCTGAATTTTAAAAAATCACCTAAAATGTGCTTTTTGTTTCCCCTAGGTCATCACCAGCCTAAACAAACAAACAAAACCAGAATAAGACAGAGGTGTGGCATCTGGAGTGAGGGGTGGGAGGTAGGCCAGCCTGGGCAGGTACATGGAGCACCCGGGAAGCAGTGAGAAGCCCAGGTGGGCTATGGGTGGCCCCCTTCTCCTGCAGACAGTGTGGAATCAGGCGAGGGTCCTGAGGAGAAGCAACAGCACAGGGCCTGTGCTTTACATTAAATAGTAGAACCACAGGGGATACGGGGGTCCAGAGAGCCCGAGGAAGCTGGGTCCACCGTGCCATAATCTCCCACCATCTTGGTTTAGAAAAGTCCCAGAGGGCAAAAATCCCATTCAGCAAAGCATGTTATGCCAGAGGTAAAAAGAAAGCAATCCCAGATGAAACATCGTAACAATCCCAAATGGACAGAAGTCAGGTAGGCTGGGTTTGAAGATGGATAATAAAGGTCATCTTCCTCCAGCCCTTTGGCCTTCTGACTGCCCCAGCACAGGACAACAGTTGAAGGATCAGAATCTGTAGGTAAAGGTCATTCATAAAGAAGAGAAGCGGCTTGAAGGATTCTTGAGCTAACTTTGGGGCAACACGATCGGGGATGAACCACAGGACCACAGTGATGACATGGAAGCCTCTGCTTTCCCTTAGAAAAGGAGTTCAGTTTAGAAAGCAGACCCACTACTTGTCCAGGATCAGCCAGCAGATGAGACGTATCTGTGGTCCCTTCCTCTCCCAAAGTTAGCCAGCTCACACAACACCGGCCATCTGTGTCCTCCCTGTTCTCAATGTGTCCTCACCCCCAGACTCTCCATCTTCCCCACCTCAACTGCTCAGATTCCCAGAGAATTCAGCCCCATGGCAGAGATGAAATGCACCAGGGATGGGGGGTGACTGCTGCCATCTGATCTGGGGCACTGGAGAGGAGGGGTGGGGAGACAGGTGACAGGTCACCATTTAAAAATAAAAATCTATTTGATTTTTGGTACTGGAAATTGCACCCAGGGGTACTTTACCACAGAACTAAATCCCCAGTCCTTTATTTTTTATTTTGAGACAGGGTCTTGCTAAGTTGCTGAGGAGATCCTTCTGCCTTGGCTCCCCGAGTCACTGGGATTACAGGAGTGTGTCACCATGCCAGGTTCAGCATGGTTTTAAATTTAGTTCCACGCACACTCACTAGATGCCTACTCTGTGATGGACACTGTGCTGAGTGACAGCCAGACACGCAGCCACTGAGGTCAAAATTCCTACTTCCCAGTGCCGCGTGAGTGTAGATGTTTTACCGTGAGCCTCTAGTCATGACAAAAGGAGCAGACCGTGGTCAGTGACCTGAAACCTGGCAGCAGGCCTCCTGATTGCTGGCCTCACAGACTTTTCTACAGCACTCCAGGGGTACACATGGGGGAGTGCCTCTCTGCCACACCCTCCTCGGAGTCAAGGGCCTTCTCCTTTCCAGCATTGGCGTCTCGGCCCTTCTCTGCAGCAGCTCAGCTCGGGACGGGCACATGCCACTGTTCTCATTGAGTGAGAAGAAGGCGCCCCCTCTTCTGGGAAGATGCAGTCCCCTGCGGGTGCGCGACTGGGTTGCTGCCCCACTTGCCCCTCACCATGCCCTAGTGCTGGGCCCGACCTACATGTGGCCCCCGAGCAGCCTTGCCAGATCTCAAGGACAGGCTCATGTTCCACGGGTGAGCAGAGCCTCTGCTCAGAATTCTCCCTCCTGCCCAAAGAGGGTCCTCAGCATCCCCTGACTCCCCAAGCTCCCACCAGCTTCTGCAGGGAAGCCTGAGCCCTATCTTCGTCACCCCTGTCTTCTCTCTGGGTCCCCAGAGGAAAGTGATGGTCCCCAGCCCCTCAGGGCTCTGTCACCACAAGCCCTGCTCTGCCTGGCTTCCCTCTGGTTTAGGGACTGTGAACCAGTTTTCATTTTCCCCCGTCCGAGTGTCCTCTGCCTGTAGCAAATCCTGGTTGGGCCTCACCAAGCTCCTCTGGGCCCCATGTCTCTGTTTCTTCAGGAGCTTCCACACACAAGGCCTTTATGGTGGGCCGGGTGCTAGCTTTACTGTAGACCAAGCCGTCTTTAGCTCTCTTTCTCTCTCCTGTTTTAAGAGGAAAGTTCTCTGAACTCTTTACAGCTCCACCCACCCTGCCCAGTCATCACGAGGAGCTCCCCCCAGCGCAAATGCACCCAGGTATGTCCAGGCAAGCACCGTCTTGCTCAGAGAGAGATGGGATTTCTTCCCTTCGCTCATTTCGAGATACCACCAGGCCCCTGTTTGGGTATTATTTTATCCAACCCCATATCTCAGGCTTTTCCACCACCTCCCCCACCACTTCTGGAAAAGGTTTTTGTAAGGTATTTTCTGACTCCCAACCCCGTTCAATGGGTGATTCCTTTTTGAAAGAGAGAACAGAGAGGCTGAGGAAATGCCTTAATCTTTTGATCGTGACTGAAGCCTGATGCTTGATCTGCCTCTTCCTCTGCCCATTTACAAAGTAAACAAGCCAGACTGCACAGCGGGCTGTAATTAAGCCACCTCATCACTAATGACATGCTCTCTATCTCCTATCATCCCTGTCCAAACAGGAAGGAGAAGCCCAGCCCCACCCCGTCCCTAGGGAGATGCCAGAGTAGTGGGCCAGGCCTGGGGTGGCACATACCTAGACTGTGGGGAATGGACGGCCCCCCTCCCTGTGCCCACATTATAACTGGGCCTGCTGGGCCCTGGGGAGCGCAGTTAGGAAAGAGACAGGGAAGGGGCACTAGGGGCCCCGATAACACAGACAGGGTAGAGATCGGGAGGATAAAATATAAAAGCAGGATGTCAAGAAAGAAATAGAAGAAATAAGAAGTGGGTCTTGAGGGAAGGGGAGCCTATAGAGCCAGGTCGGTGGGGAGGTTGGTCGGGGTCTGAGGGAAGGGGCTGCAAACAGAGAGCGAGCGGGAGGTGCACCCTGAGGCTGGAGGCAGGGGGTGAAGTGAGCCCTCCAGAGTCCAGCCGCAGCCTGGCCTGGAAGGGGCAGCTACCCACAGGCCACAGGGAAGTTCTCACTGCGGTGGAGTGAGGGCCCTCTGCCCCACCCTCAGGGAGGCAAACCGGCTGCGCAATTAGAGGTTGGGGCAGGTGGGTTCCAGGGGTCACTTTGACACTGGCACCAGGGGCTCAGGTCAGAGTGTGAGCTCCTCCTGCTGAAGCTGAGACCAGAGCTAAGCCCTCCCCTGTGCAGAAGGAGGCAGGAGACATGGAGGCTGGGAGACCATGTCCTCATCTCTCCAGTGTGATGGGCCCCCAAAGGAACAAGCGGGGCTTATGACTGGACTACAAGCTGTGACGCCAGCTTTGCGGTCAGCAGGAGGGTTGGGAAACGAGCCAGGAGACTGCGGAGCAGAGGGGTCGATGACATACACAGGGGAACAAGTGGCCTGGAAGTAAGAACCAGTGATCGCGAGGACTGGGCTGCTGGGCAGCATGGAGCAAGGCCATGTCCCGAAAGGGAGCCAAGGACGGGGCTCAGAGGACCCAGCAGCCACAGAGGAGAACCTTCTAGAGGGTCAAGGAGAATGCAGTGTGACTGGTACGGAGCAGGAAGCCAGCCTGGCAGGTTCGCACTGCATGTAATGGAGCCATCATTTGCCCAGGGTCTGCTGCGGACTGGTTGCTGCGCTAAGCTCTGCGCACATCTGAACTCACTTCATCCTCATGTCAGTCCTGTGAGGAAAATACTCATATTTTTCCCACTTTCTGAATGATGACACTGATTTGCCCAAGTTAGTTTTAAATAGCAAAAGAAACAAACTAAGCAAAGGATTCGACCCATACCTGGTCCATTGCAGTATTGTGTCCTTACACACAGGAGAAGTGCTACTGTCCCTTCCAGTCCTGGACCCAGCATACCACGGATCAGTCCATGGGCTGGGAACACCTTTGCTCTAGAACTTGCTGCTTCGTCTGGAGTTCCAGCAGCAAGAAGGCTCTGGAATCCCTGAGAGCTGGGTCCAGAAGGAACAGCTCAACCTCCTGAGAGATGGTGGGACTGGAAGCAAGAAGGAGGTGTAAACTTGAGCCTCTTCAGAGGGATTTGCACTGACAAAACTTGGGGAAGCAGTGTAGACCCCTTGCAAGGGGGAGGGTGGGACAAAGTGAGGAAGGTGGCTTGTAGAGGGGTGACCCTCAGCATTCTAGAACACTGGCCAAATGTGAATGTTAAGAACTGAAGGGCTACAACATGTATCCCATTTGTATACAATAATAATAAAAAAAAAAAAAAAAAGAAAAGAAAAGGTCAATAGGCCCAAAATATTTCATTAAAAAACCAGGAATCATTCCTTGGCTTTACAAAATACCTACCTATCAAATATATAAACATTTGTATCATCTTTCCAAATAAAATATGTATTATATTAAAAAAAAAAAAAAAAAAAAAGAACTGAAGGGCTGCAAAATGATTGTCCTTTATACAGTTGTCACCCTGCTGGTGGTTGAAGTCATGGAACTCCGGAAGGAAAAGTACAGGCAGCTGGGAAAGGGCAGTTCAAGCCCCCAAAACAGTTTCACAGTGAGACCTACAAAATTTTAAGAAGTTCCCTATCTTGAATAAGTCATGCGCATTTTTACTTCCTCCTCCAGGAAGCCTTCCCAGATTGTGTTCAACTCTGATGACTCCCTCCTCCATAGCTCTTTGGTTCTGCCTTTCTCGTGCCTCCATGTCTGGCTCATCTGCTACATGAGACGGAAAGAGTTCTCTGAGGGCTCCCACACAACCAGGACCGTGGCCTGTGCATTGGCTGTGGCCTTGGGAGAGCGGGTGTGTTATTGCCTAGTGATAGGACTCTTGCTCCTGGCACCCCTGGAGCAGCACCAGGATTCTCAGGCAGCCATCATCGAGGAAGGGCTACCTGAAGACCCTGGGCTTTCTAACTAGAGGTAAGGAGGTGCAGGTGGCAGAGCCCCAGCAGCACCTGCCCACCACCCTCCTGGGAAGGAGAGGGAGGGAAACAGGAGCCAGGGCCTGGGGAACATGGAGGCCAGGGCCAGCCAAGGCATGCCGGGGAGCAAAACAGCCTCTCTTTCAGCTGGCTGCTCTGCGCTCTGCCGTGGCAAGGAGCCTGTCCAGGATGCTCCCCCACCCCTCCTGGAGGAAGTTTTTCCTCCAGGGCCACAAGGATAGGAGGTGCAGAGCCTGAAGCTGCCGGCAGAGGGCAGTATGTGCACAAAATAGAGGCCCATCCCTGAGGATTTGTCCTTGCTGGGCAATGAACAGTTGGTGACCCGATGGAAATGTGCTTCAGTGACCCTGACCCTCAGCGCGGCTTCGCTGGACCTCTGAGCAAGTCCTGCTACTAATGCACACACCTCAGGTATGAACCAGCGCATAGCCACAAACAGAAAGGCCTGCCAACACAGAGTAGTGCGTGCTGGGGTAGAGAACTTGCCTAGAATGTTCAGGCCCTGGGTTCAACTCCCAGTACTGAAAATAAGTAAGAATAACAACAACAACAACAAATATAGCCATGCACCATGTAACATTTTGGTCAACAGCAGGCAATATATACCACAGTGGTCCCATAAGATTCTGATGGAGCTAAGAATTTCCTACCTCCTTGTGATATCGTAGCAGTCACAGGGCAAGGTGTTGCTCAGGTGTTCATGATGATGCTGGTGTAAAGAACATATTGCCCTGCACTATCGCAGAGCACACGTATTGTACACATATGATTGTGCTTGATGGTGGTCACAGACACTGTTACTGGATTCTGTATCTGCCATACTGTGCCTTTCATCGTTATTTTAAAATGTACCCCTTCCACTTGTTAAAAACCCTCAAACAGCATGCCATGTACACGGCAGCATCCTCATCCAGCTCAGGCTTGCTTCACCTCTTATTGTGCCAAGAGACCACACCGAGTGACCAACTGGGGCCAACTAAGGGTGTGTGGGGGGAGGGGGTGCACTCTGGTTTCTGCATGACCACAGAATCACCTAATGACACTCTTCTCCAAAAGTATCCCCATTGTTGTGTGAAGCACAACTGTAAACAAAATAGCAGTGGACACGTGTAGATTTGTATTCCAGGCACAATTTGTCTTCTCTGATCTCTTCTCACATGCTCAGATGTCCTCTATGGCGAGTTCTTTGATTGAAAAGAGATGTCCATGCAGGAGCCTAGACGCCCGAATGGGACTGGCTTTAGCTTCCACCTCTGCCATTTCCTCACTGCATAATCTTGGGGGAACTATATTTAACTCTTCTAAGCTTTAGTGTTCTCCAAGTGCAATGGAAATCGTAACAGTAGCTCCTTCTGATAACGATTCATATGTAACTGATGGGAGAGTTAGCCATGTTGCAGGCAAGTGCTTAGGTGGTCTGAGGGGAGCTCCTGGCGTATAGAAAGCACTCAACAAAGGTTAGCTGGTTTCAATCCTATTTTATAATGCCACCATCTTGCACTAACTAGTAGAAGAGTCAGCCCTCGAGGCCAGGTATACAAATCTTCAGCCAGAATGCCAGATCTCGGGGTTCTATTGTCTGATAGGCTGATTTTACCTGTTGTCCTTGAATCCAGCTTAGCATCTGTCAGGACAAAAGGGCCCCAGTTTGGGTGATAAATTATACAAACTGCAGACATATGAATGGATATAAAATAGCAATTTATGAAATAGTCTCATCATGTCTCATCATGTGCATGACAAGACACCAGTCATACACAGACCTCTTGCTTCCCCTTGGAGGTGGTGTTATGGTTTGGATGTGAGATGTCCCCCAAAAGTTTGTGTGTGAGACATTGCAGAAAGAGGAGAAATGATTGGGTTATGAGAGTCTTAACGCAATCAGTGAATTAATACCCTGATGGGATTAACTGAGTGGTGGCTGAAGGTGGGCAGGGTGTGGTTGGAGGAGGTGGGCATTGGGGGTGTGGTTTTGGGGTATATATTTGGTATATGGTGAGTGGAGTCTCTCTCTGCTGTCTGATCATCATGTGAGCTGCTTCCCTCCGCCACACTCTTCTGCCATGATGTTCTGCCTCACCTCAAGCCCCAAGTAATGGAGCTTTCTGTCTGTGGATTGAGATCTCTGAAACCGTGAGCTCCTAAATAAACTTTTCCTCCCATAAAATTGTTCTTGTCAGGTCTTTTAGTTACAGCAGCAAAAAAGCTGAGTAAAATAAGTGGGCTACACTCAGCCATGCATTCCTGCAGCAAATGTAAGTCATTGACGGCTACTGTGAGCCACCGGAGGACCTGGAACTAGGGTACTTGAGGAGGTGGATGAGACAGAAACGTGAGCCACTGCCATGATCCCAGGTAAAAAAGCACCAGCCGTAACACAGGTTAGGCACGTCGCTGGCATGTGCAGACCCTGCTGCTCCCAGTGCTGTGAACACATCACTCAGCCCTTGGGGTCCCAGTTTGCTCACCTAGAGACTGGGGGGATGGAGGGAACAGTTAGACCGAAAGTTTAAACGTTGTTTCTCATTTCATACTAGATGGCTTGATGGATTTCACCTTGAGGAACCAGGTACCACGTAAAATGGGAGGTGACATTACGGCCTGGTCACATAGGATGAACAGCTCCTGATAAATGGGGAATGGACACCCATCATGGAGAAATCATTATCTGCAAAGGCCCACAAGTATGAAAAGCCTAGATTTTTAGGTAAAGACTAGAATGTAAAGGTAGGGAAAGATAAGGGAAGAGAAGGCATCATGGGTACCCCAAAGCCACCCTCGGATGAGGCTCATCCTTGAAAGATGAGCTGTTCCTTAAGAATTTTCCTCAAGTCAATGGTGCTAACTGACTGGAAAGTAAATGATCTTACAGAAACACACATTTCTAAAATGAGCACCCTTGAATCTCTCTGCTTCTCACGCTGCTTAGTTTTTCTTCATAGCAGTTAACACCACTTGACATCCTATCACGTCACTTTGTAAGTTGCATTTTTTCCTGTCCCCACTAGACTGTGAGCTCTATGAGGTCTGCGACAATTTTGCTTATTCTAGTGTCCCCAGTGCCTGAACCATGCCTGCATCACTAAATAGTTGTTAAATGAGCCACTGTTTGATATATAAAGTAGATGCAGATGCATCCATAGCATCAAGACATACAGGCCACACACTTGAGGGTGAAAATGAACTTGGCTAGGGTAGAGGAAAGCAGGGCCACTGTGAGGGAGTAGGACTGTGGGGCGGGGGTAAGGAAAAAGAAGGAACAACACCACATAAAAATAAACAAAAAATAAAGGTTAAATTTTAAAAAAAATGGGAAGTTGTACTTCGTGTCTGTATAATATGTCAAAATACATTCTACTGTCATGTACAACTAAAAAGAACAAATAAAAAAAGAATACCAAAAATGATTTTTTTAAAAAAGTTCCAACTTCTGACAGTCCCAGCACATAACAGGTGCTATTACCCATCTCACAGGGCCATTTTGTAGAAGAGGTGACACAGTGCCTAGGAACCACTGAACCCGCCCAGTAAATTTCAACCATGTACAGGATCAGCTAGCACCCAAGGGCTGCCTGGCTAGAACCAGAGAGGAAAGATCCACAGGAGGCTGGGGACACCAAGGGAGGCAAGAGTCAGACCAAGAAACTTTAGGGTGAGGCAAAGGCCAACATCCTGGGCAACAGAGTTCACTCTGAGAACCAGTGACCCTAGGGTTTGGATCTGGTATGTCCCCACCAAAATTCAGGTTGAAATTTGATCCCCAATGTGGTGGCATTGAGAAGTGGGGTCTTGGGAATGTGACTAGGTCAAGAGGGTACCACCCTCATGAATGGATGAATGTCTTTCTTTTAGAAACTGGATTAGTTCCTCCAGAGCAGGTTGTTATAAAGTGAGTCTGGCATCTCCCCTCAACCTCTCTCAGTCACGTGCTCCATCCACACATGCCCAGTTCCCCTTTCCACTTCGCTGCCATGATGGGATGCAGCATGAGGCCCTCACCAGAAGACAAACAGATGCTTGGGCCATGTTCTTGGACCTCCAGAACCGTAAGTCAAGATAAACCTCTGTTTTTTACAAATTACCCAGACTCAGGCATTCTGTTATAGCAATAGAAAACAGACTTTATTGCAGAAGAAACAGAGAACAGGACACAATCCCAGTCAGGAGACAAAGAGAGCTCCTTGGCAGTGAAGACCCAAGAAAAGAACCCTGAAAGGGGATTGCAGCTGGCTGCAGCCAACCTCCTGGGGGTGTGCACTCTCTCTGCACGTGGGTCAGTTAAGCAATGAAAAGTGACCAGGAAAGAGGCGCCTGACCTTCCCACATCAGAGTATGGCCCCACTGAGGACAACAGGGAGAGAAGATGGAATTGGGATTATGGTGACAGGAAAAGCATTTCCTGAGTTGGAAAGGGGACCCTGGGAAGGAGAGGGAGGAGGTGGATGGCTTCTTCAGCCTTTGCAGAGTCGCCACCTGCCCATCATCTGGAAGCCTTTTTGGTTGCACAGCTGCTACCCGAGGTTTTGGCAAGGGAATCCTTGAGCTCGCTGCCACAGCTGCCTTTGGTCTTGACCTCCATCGCCACAGGTTTGTAGCTGTAACTGCTCGAGGTGCCAAAGCCCACACTGAAGCCGGCCCCTCCTGCGCCTGCATTGGTGCTGCTGATGACAGCTGTAAGGGCAGAAAGAAGACCCCATCCCCAGTCGGCCGGGTGCCCTGGACCACTCCTTCAGCATGCGCTCTCTCTTGTTCACTCCCTCCTGAGTTTACCAAGAGATTTTCATGAGCCACTGATATGTGGCTTCATTTTTCATGTACTTAGTCCCATATTTTCAAACTTTTCCTAGTGGTCTGTGAAAATTTATCAAATCAGAATTTCAGCTCTTAGCAGACAGGACTCTTACCAGGAACGTCCCCACAGATAGGACCAAATGATGACAGGCACTTCACGGAGGGAGGCCTTCTGGTTGCTGCTGATGCTGAAAGGGGCTGCTGGGAGTCTCCCTGCCTCTCTATGCAGCACCTCCCCAGCCCGCTCCCCAGGGCTGAAGTGTGGAGGGGGTTGTTTCATGAGTCAGCTTTCAGGTCCCCCTTAACTCCTTTTCCTGAAATCTAGGGCCTTTATGTTGGCCTAACCTCAATCAGGAAAGAAGGTAGCCATTAATGTTCTTCTAGCCAACAACTGGGTTATACACTGTTGGGTATCACTGAATTTTTCTATAGGTTGCACTTTTGTATTTCATAATATTATTATTCTCCATCCATCATTTCCCTTCAGTTACTAAAGCCAGTTCCCTGACTTCTGTTTCATGTCCTGGGATTAAAAGGACAGACTTTTGGTAAGATGAGGAAGGGTAGAACTGGGCTTTGCAGGTACTTACAGATGCTCACGGAATTTGGGTATTCACCAGACATCCTGCAAAGGGAGAAGAAAACAGGTAAATCTTTCATAAATAATTTCCCCATCTGTGAATTAACCTCTCCTCTCAGAACACGCCCTCCAACCCCATCCCAGCCTGCCTTCTTCCCATATCCTAGGGGGGCCTCTCAAGAAACGGAGGACTAAAGTGAACACTGTTGTAGGGAGTCATTCTTCATCACAGGCATTGGGATTATCTCTTCTGCAAGACAGCTTTGCCTTCGGTCCCCTCTAGTTATGCCATTGGTCTTAGACAATTAAGAAGAAGGAGCCCACATCCTCACTGGGCCCTAGGCTTCCCCAAAGTGACCTTGAACTTGAATAACTCTTGGGAGGCCATCTTGCTCCCCCTCTCCAAGCCGGATGAAGAACCAGAGGATGATGCTGTTTCTCAAACACTGCTGATATTGATACTCCTCGTCCCATGAATTCTTTGGGATTTTTACTACTTGGTCCTTCTTGTTGTCTAATTTCAGCCTTCCCGACCATGTGGCAAGCCCATCTGCTTATGATTTAGTCTGTGGGAACTGAACAGAACTAAACTGTTTGCCTTCAGACAAACAGTAGGAATACTTTACAAAGAAGAGAGAAAACTGCCCCAGGCAGAAGGTATCTACCCCTCACCTGCTCTCCTCGCCCTCCAGCAGCTTGCGGTAGGTGGCGATCTCAATGTCCAGGGCCAGCTTCACGCTCAGGAGCTCCTGGTGCTCCCGCATCATCCGGGCCAGCTCCTCCTTGGCCTGCTGCAGGGCACCCTCCAGCTCGTCCAGCTTGGCCCGGGCGTCCTTCAGGGCACAGTCACCCCTCTGCTCGGCGTCAGCAATGGCCGTCTCCAGACTGGAGCACTGGTGACAAACAGATTTAGCACTTTAAGTCAGAGCCCCGTTCTGACATCTTGCTTGGGCAATGGCCACTCCAGTGGCCCTGACTGATAGCAAATGCTTTCAGATCCTCCAGGTTGATCCAACTTGGGACATCACTAGAGGTGAGTCAATCCTTCCCCTGACTCCAGGCACGATCACCCCAGCTGATGCCTCAGCATCTGAAGATGAAAGTAATGGTTTTTACAGGTGACAAACTCCTGCTGTTAGGTAAAATCAGGTAACCTGCCGGAGGACACTGCAGATGGGGATGCGTGCTGACATGCATGTAAAAGCTCCCAGGGCCTTCTTGAGACTTTTGTCGGGACATGTTCTGGTCACTCAATGTTTGGTGGGATCTAAGGACCAGGCTTCTTTGTGGAGTGCCCCCTTTCTGTGAAGGCAAGTTTGCTTCACACCCAGGAAAACAGCAACTGATCCAAAGGCCAAATGGATTTCTAGAATGTCGTCCAGCTGGCACCACCTCTTCTGCTAAGCAGCCCCCAGACTGCCCACTCTCACAGCATTTTGAGTAAGTACCTCACAGCCTTGAGGAGATGACCAGGACCCAGTTGCATAACCACAGAAAACCATGTCTCATCCTCGGGACTATGGAGGGCTAGTCATTTAGAGGATGGTAATAATAACTCCATCCCCTGAATTCAAATTGTCCTCTGCCCTTTTTA
Organism: Sciurus carolinensis; assembly: GCF_902686445.1. Classification (NCBI taxonomy): domain Eukaryota; kingdom Metazoa; phylum Chordata; class Mammalia; order Rodentia; family Sciuridae; genus Sciurus; species Sciurus carolinensis. The sequence goes on from NC_062216.1 coordinate 112,700,517, forward strand.
ACTGAACAAGACCCCAGGATGAACCCAGGGCACCTCAAATCTTAGGTCTTATGAATGCAGTGTGAATTGAGAGGACATGAAATCTTGGCATTCTTTGAAACAAATGTCACATGGATTCTGGGGACACCAAATGCCAAGAGGCTAATGTGAAACTGTGAGCTTCTTTGAGAAGGGTAAGAAAGACCCTTGGCTGAGGGCTCTCAAAAGGAGACTTGATGGGGACCAAGTGGCACAAAGGATCCCCACATGTTTACTACACAGACATCTTCCCTGATCCCCAGAGCACAGTGACATTCTGACCTTAAGTCACTTTCTGGTAATAACCTCATGGAACTGTGAGCACACAGAATTTGATCAGCTAGACACCATCATCAGATGCCAAGGGGGGCTTCAGCACCACGTTTTTTTCTTGCATTTATACATATCTTGATTAAACAAAGAACTTAAATAAGTTCTTATTTAATTCTAAGTTCTTCTTCTTCTTCCCAGAGCGATGAGCCTACTACACAGAGTAACAGTAGTGTGCGTGCACATGCTCAAGAGGAGCAGGTGGAGGAGGATGTGAAGGGCAGGGAAATGGGGCAACTTGGCCTGCCCAGGCTGCGAGAGCCTCGGATCCTTGCACAGGTCTCCACAAACTTTGGAAAACTCCTGGGTTTGCTGGCTTCAGAAGCACAGGTGAGGTGGCCAGGAGTGGTCACAATCATGCTCTCCCAAAGATGGGGAACTGAGTGCAGAGCCTGCCACATGGCAGCACTGTAGGGAACCTACCCCCCAGCCCTAAGCTGAGTCTAAGGAAGGAGATGATTTCTTCCCAATTTTGTTCCAAAATTAACCGCAGATTCTCCTTCCTCCAACAAGGAATGACCATGTCAAACCTTAAAAAGGCTTCCTTTTACCTTCAGCATCAGGTCTAACCCACTGCCTGACTTAGAAGGTGTCCAGAATCTGCCTACCCATACCTCCTGGTTTCCGGTCGCCTTGCTGCGTTGCAGGTCTTTTGCTCCAGGGAAGCCGCCCCTGCACATGTGCCATGCACATCCCTACCTCCTTCCATGTCTCCTGCTGGCTCCTTCAGCTGGACACCTTTCCCTCGTCCCTTTGCCTCCCTTCCAGTGCAATCCCACCTCCTGCAGACAGCTTCCCCAACCCCTCTGGATTCCCATGGCACTTACAGCACACACTGTGCTGTGCAGAATGCCCTATGGTCCCCACGAGCTCCATCCTCCTCTCCTGATAAGTTGTGAATTCTTGGGGGGTGGGGGAACCATGTCTTACCTTTCATTCATATTCTGTCTTGTCCAGATTGGTGCTCAATAAACCCCATTCACTGATTCATTTCATAGAACCCACCTGCTTCTTCACATTCCCTATTTCCGAGTGGATCCTCTGGACCAGTCGGTTGAGCTCAGAGATCTCTGTCTTGGTGAGCTTGAGGTCATCCCCATGCTGGCCTGCTGCAACCTGCAGTTCCTGGATCTGAGGTTGGATGGCAAGAGAAGGGGAGCACAGGTCAGACAGAATTCACCTGCTGAGGGGTGCTCGGCACAGGGACGGTGACCCCATGCATTCTCATTATTGAAGTGATAGGAGCGCAAGAGAAGGAGTGGGGGGGAGGGGGCTGGAAACGCTTTTCTCCTGGAAGGATGGGCCCTACCCTAATTCAATAGGATTCCTGGGTTCTCAAACATGAGAGCCTTGGCAGAGTTCGAATTTTTCTGTCCTCATTTTGCCTAAGTTGGAAACAAGAAGAAAATCTGAAATATATGGATTATTCATAGACATGATATCTATCAGGGTTGTAGCCTCAGCATTCAGTCAAGGGCCATGTCAGGGGAAAGGCTAAGTCCCATGTGTATTCCTAACACATGCCAAGACTGTGGTTGATCTCCCTGGGCCGTGGGGAGACATTTCCACACACATGCACATACACATCAAGCACTCGCAAGCACATACACACATGCATGCTCACGCGTGCACATAAGCATGCCTGACGCAGTGCTAGCTGCTGTTACTGGGCTTTGGCACACCTGACACCCAGCTCACCTTGCCCTGGTACAGGGCCTCAGCTTCAGCCTTGCTCTTCAGGGTGGTCTCCTCATACTGGGCACGGACCTCATCAATGATGCTGTCCAGGTCCAGCTGCCGATTATTGTCCATAGACAGGACGACAGATGTGTCACTGATATGGGACTGCATCTGAGCAATCTCCTGGAGGACAGTTGTGGGAGAGGAACCAGTTAGGGGATCCCTGTGCAGGAACCACTTCTCCTGAGCCTTCCTGGGCAAATGTCTTGCGGCCCCTCCTGCCATCTGCAGGGTGGGGTCTGCCTCAGCAACACCGCTGCCTGGCATGAGAATAGGCCCTCGAGCTCCAGACTCAGGTGGTGGGACTCCTCTCTAACATGCCCTTGGGCCTCTCCCATCCCTCTCCACTCTTCCTCAAAAACCAGCAATGCCACCTTGCCCCACAGAATCAAGCCACTCTTCATGTGGCACTTATAGGCCTCAATGGAATGACTGCCTTTCCCCTCTCCAAGCTTCCGCTTCCTCCCACACCCTTCATGCTTTGAGAGCAGGCTTCTGAATCTTCACTTTTTCTGCCCCTTCAGACAGGAACACCAGGCCCTTCCCAGCACCACTGAACTCTTCCTCCTCTCTCCAGGCTCCTGGATGGCCCACGCAGGACTCTCCATGCCTGCCTCCGCTCTTTCAAAGCTCCTGTGCATGTTGATTTTCCTGCCAGGCCATGAACTCCTGGAGGACAGGGATCATTCCCTCTTCCTCCTGGCCTCCTCAAAGCCTTGGTCACTGCTTAGCGCCCAGTAAGGTCTTGGCAAATATCACCTGGACCAAGTTAAAGACTTTTTCCTCCCAACCCTTAGCTACAAGCCCTTGACCAGGTGCTAGAAGTCACCTGCAAGAACCACAGCCCATAAAACAGAAGCCAGCAAAGCCCTTACCCCTTCATAGAGGTCCTTGAAGAATTTGATGTCCTCTGTCAAGGAGTCCACCTTGGCCTGGAGCTCGACCTTGTTCATGTAGGCCGCATCCACATCCTGAGGTACACAAGACAGACAGACTGCCTAAGACAGGCAGTTACCCTCCCCGCCCTGCCCTCCCTGCCACAAAGAGCCTCAGCTCCCTGGCTCTCTCAACCTCCCTGACCTCATGCTTTGGGAATGATCCAATTCCTGAAAGCAAACCAACTCAAGGGCAGTACAATAGCCACTCCAGAAGAATAGCAGAATGCCCGGATTTAAGCTGGCACGCTCTAGGAGCAGCACACAGCCCAGGAAGGGACTTAGTGCAAGGAGCTAAGAAGTTAAAATCCCAGTCACCCCTGCCCAAAGGACGGCATGAGGGTCCCTTTCCTCATCCCATGAACATCACTGTGCCAGGCCGTCAGGACCCTCTAGGCGTCTTCCAGTCCTACCCAGGCCCTCTCACCTTCTTCAGCATCACGAACTCATTCTCAGCAGCAGTGCGTCTGTTAATCTCCACCTCGTACCTGTTAGGACAATGCAGCTGTGTAAACCCTCACCGAGCAGTCAGTGATCCCCTGTATGCCATGAGTCGGGTGGAGACCAGAAACTCCTGGTGCACACATAACAGTCCCAAAAGGCATGTGGGCAATGGCAGGCTCACAGGCCACTTCCAGCTCCTCAGTCTTCCCTAAAATGATTCACCTGAGAAAGCACCAGAGGTGGAGGGTCACCCAGATCTACCTTCCCACCTTCCTCTTGCAATTGGCTGCTCCTGTGTCACAGCAGAAAGGCACACGCCTTTATATGGCGCTAGGGCTGTGGGTGCCAAAGTCCCCCCAGGCACAAAACAAAAGCTGTATGTTGTATCTGTTTCTTACACAATTTTTCTGTTCCAGGCAAAGCGAGATCTTAGAAACAGTGTTTGGGGGGACATATTCACACATATTCACACAGACATATTGTAGATTGGAGAGGGAAGATTATGGATTTTTTTATTTAAACAAACCACCTTTCCCATCCCTTACTATGGTCAAAGAATGTATTATAGGACATTTGTTAGACAAAGAATTTGAGCATTGGTAAAAATAATAATAATAATAATATCAATAATAACGATAATATAGGGCAGGGGTGTGTGGCTCAGTGGTGGAGTCCTTGCCTGGCATGTGTGAGGCACTGGGTTCAATCCTCAGCACCACATGTAATACATAAAATAAAGATATGATGTCCATCCACAACTAAAAATACTACTACTACTACTAATAATAATGATAATATAAAATGTCATATATGTATAAATTAAAGTATTTAGGCTTATAAAGAAAGTCTGCAAGATGATAGGACATGAATGAACTTTAAGGGCATTATGCTAAGTGACATAAACCAGTCACAAAAAAATAAATATATATGATTCCATTTATATGAGGTTCTTAAAGTAACAAATCATACAGATGGGAAATAGTATGATAGTTGCCAGGGACTAGAAGGCAGAAAAGCTTTCTGGAAATTTGGAAGACAAATGGCTTTATTGACTAGGAAACAATTCTTTTTTGCAAATCAGATGGTTTTCAATTAAAAAAAAAAAAAGAAGGGAAGGGAGGGGAATGAGAATAAGAAAGACAGTAGAATGAATCGGACATAACTCTCTCCTCTGTTCATATATGAATACACAACCAGTGAAACTCCCGTGAAGGACTACAAAAAAAAAGAAAGAAAAGCCTGCTTTGTCAGCTGATGGATTATTAAAAGTGATTTATAATGAATAATCATTAATGTGGTTTTAACATGTAATCATTCTTCTAAGAATGATATGTGGGGTATTTTATAGGCAGTTGGGAATCAGTGAGCAAAACAAATATTTCTGTCCTTAAGAAGCACAGTAAGGCAAACTATAAATAAATCAATTACACAGAATACTGGAAAATGATAAGAAAGGAAAAGCAGAAAAACTTGGAACACATCCAGAAATATGAAGAAGACAACTCTCACAAAAAACTCTTTACAATCTATTTGTATGATTAAAGTCTCCCAGAATTTACCTAGAAATGAAAATAATATTGGACTAGAATCCTACATAATTCTAACAAGAATCAACCTCCTCCATGGGTAACTAAGCCAGATAGAAGAAAATCAGCCTTGTTCAACTCATTAAGAAATCTATATCCACTGGGGAATGATACTGGTCAAATTATATTGTTATATTGTGTGCATGTATAAATAAGTAACAACAAATCCCACCATTATAACAATTATAATTCACCAATAAAAATGCAGAACAAATAAAAATAAAATTTAAATTTTTTTCTGAATTTTTAAAAAACTTTTATGTCTTAGTTAACAAAAAGAGTAATACATTTTGTGATCTGGATAACTCAATGCAGAATAAATTCTAAGCATTTAAAAACTCATGGTCATAAGAAAGAAACTTTCTAAAATTTCAAGTTATATGTATATTTTATGGTAGTGAGCATAGTCAGTAAAAGACATAAAGGCATAAAAATATATTACATTGTAATCAAATGATATGGGGAAAGTGGCATGAAACTGTGAGTTCCAATGGGGAAAAAAGGTCAAGGTAGAATTTATAATTTTTAAAGCAGAACTTTTTCATTAACTTTTTAGATGAAGGAAGGTGGGTATTAAACTGCTGTGGCACCTAGATGCAAGTGGATATATTTTAATTTATTTATTTTGATTCATTGTAACCAAACAGGGTAAAACTTATTTCTCTGGTTGCACATGAAGTAGAGTCCTACCATTTGTGTAATCATACATGTACATAGGATAATGATGTTTGTCTCAATCTGTTATTTTTAAATGATGGTGTAGCCAATATAATTCTAAATGGCAATACATATAATATGCTTGAAATTACAGCCTTTGCAACTACTTAAATTTATAATAATTTTTAGGAGTCAATTTTTTTAAAAATGTGAGGATTTTTTTTAAATGGTGAACTTTTAAAGATTATTTTAAGGAGAAAAACCTCAGAGTATACAGTGATGCTAACGACACACTGTCTTTTAGAAACTCATAGTTTAATGGGAAGGTAAATGCACAAAAAATGTTAATTCAAGGATGATTTATGATTAGGAGCTCCTATGCAATGTCATAACAGGCACCAAAAAAACACTGCCTAAGGACCCATAGATGGAAGAGATTAGGGACAAAGTTAATTTAAAATAATAGTAATAAATGCAAGTAATATTTAACCACATTTCTTCATGCTAAACATCATGTTAAACTTTTCAGTATTTCATTTAATTCCCACAATAGCCCTATAAGGTCAGTTCTATCCCAATTTTACAAATGATACAAAAGACATTAAGAGACTTGGCCAAGGTTATAATATTAGTTAATAGTGAAGCTAGGATTCAAATCCAAGACTTTGGCATTGGGGAAACAATATCTTATATTTGTGTTGTACTTTGACTCTTTTAAGAGCTTTCAGTACATAACTATCAGGCTTTATCTTCTCAACAGATTTTTTCAGGTGGTGAGGCAGACTTCAGCATTTGATTTTGGGTTGGGGGTACTGGGGATTAAACCCAGGGTTACTTTGCCACTGAACTACATCCCAAGTCTGAGTCTTTTTTTTTTTTTTTTTTTTTTTTTGTGGGTGGGAGGCAGAGTCCCACTAACTTACCTAGAACTTGGGACCCTCCTGAGTAAGTATCTGAGATTACATTTGCACACCACCACACCAAGCTCATGTGTGATTTTTATAAATTTTAATAAGTAAATTCACAGCGAATCAGGTTTATTCATGAGTTAATGGCAATTCTACAACTACAGACCCTCAACTTCTAAAAGGTACAGTCCCTGGAGGCCTCTGCCAGGGACTTCCAGCCTGTAGCCCCCTCCTTCTTCCAGACCCTTGTCAGACATCACTTGGGGTTCAATTCACATCTTAATTCCACTTGAACTCAGTTCATACTGTATTCATTTCCATAATCTGAAAGTATTGTATAAGTCTGTACTCACAATCAATGTGCTCTCTGGGGTCAGGGACCATGTCACTTCCCTTGGGGTCTCTATGCAGAGCCCAGGCCAGGGTTCTTTTTCAGAATAGGGTTGGACAGGCATTGAATATGGAGCAAGAGAAAGAATTCAGTCCTGATCGTCTCCACTTATCCCTAGAAATCCTGGCTCCTGGAAGCAAGCTTCCAAACTGTCAGGTCTCACTGAGCCTAGATATTTTACCCTCTCATTATTGGCTTAGCTCAGAGGGAGATACAATATGGGATTCCAAACCATTTTCACTTATTCTCTTTAAAGGTGAGATTCAATGACACACACATGCTTCAACATGAAGTGAGTCTTCATTTTTGCTTAGTTTTGGAATTTATTCTGGGATTGGTAGAGCATCTCACTTTCTAGGAACTGCCATGGAAAAACCTCAATCAGGAGAAACTACAAAGCCCCTTGGGTTGTCCATCTGATTATGAGTCCATTCTCTTTCCCCCATTCCTCCATTTCCATTGCTAGAAATTGAACACACATTTCCTGCAATTCAGAGTACCATTCTGGATAGATCCATTACTTTCTTAAGTCCCATTCTGTTTGGATGACTCTCCCTCCTCTGTGAGGAAGAAAACAGCAATGTTCTCAGCCAAGGAACTAAGAAGGCAAAAAGAGATTGACTTGAGATGGAAACCTCATCTGTAATCAGATTCTGCAGTGGCCTCTGCTCTGCCTCCCACTCACCTCTTCTTGTAGTCCTCCACCACGTCACGCATGCTTCTCAGTTCCGAGTCCAGCCTCACCCTGTCTCCAGAAAGCGTCTCCAGCTGCTTCCGTAGGGTGCTAATGCGGGCTTCATAAATGGACTCTAGGTTCTTCCTGCTGTTATTCAAGTCCAGCTGCTGCAGCAGGTTCCACTTGGTCTCCAGCACCTGGTTCTGCTGCTCTAGGAACCGCACCTGGAACCCAAAGTTGGTCAAGACTCAGAGTCTCCACATTGTTGCCTCTTGAGAATGGAGCAGAGAGGCTCATCAGAGGTGGAGTCAACCAAGGAGACATGCTCCAGAGGACAGGAAGTAAGACCCAGTTGAAAAGAAATCAGGAGGACTCAGCAAATGTGTCATCTGCCTCTGCCTCAGTGAGTTTTCATGTGACTGAGATAGTTTCTCCTGCTATGCTGGGAAAATGGGGAGGAGGCAGGGAGAAACAGGGACTGAGAAGAGACTGGAAAGTCACACTCATGGTCAGGATGCTCTTTCTCTCATGGAGACTAAATTTCTTGTTGTTCGAAGAGGGTTCTCACATCTTTACAAGGGATCCCTTCAACTTTAGTCCCTCTACTACCAGTATCACCAGTATCATCTTCTCACCTCTCTCTAAGCTTGGGGGACCCAAGGAAACATGCTCAGGAACAATACACCCAGAAAGAGGAAGTAGATGGTCCCTCTCCTCCAAAACAGTAGCTGTGTCTCTCACTCCTGGCCTCTGCCCTCCAGTCACCTTGCTCCTCCTCTTCCCTAGCATAGAGTGAGGAAGAGGTTCACCCTCAGCTATTTATCAACTTGGGCTCATTTCTTATCCTTCATATGTCTTAGTTTCCTCATCTGCAAAGCAGAATAATAACAGAATTATAGGTTGTGCATTGATAAACAAGTCCCTTGGGACAGCACCAGATGCTGAGTGATGTCTCCAAATGATGTCAGCTATTGTCATCATTATTAATGTCCCCATGTCACCACTCATGGTCTAGACCTGCTACTGCAGTGGAGACAAGAGAAACCCATTCCTGTCTCCTCCCATGCATTGAGGTCACTGCCACTGAAACTTGAGAGACACCTTCCCTATTACCCCCATTTCTGAGCACAATTCCTCTCCAAACACACAGAACTTGACTTGCCCTCCCAAATGTCCCCTCAGCATGATGCTTCAGTTTTCTGACTCTTCTCTGGCCTCTTCTGGAAAGCTGCCTGACTAACACACAGACCCCTCCTACCTTTTCATTTCTCCCCCATTCACCAAGCCTTGTGACATTCTCCAGCCTACATCACTCTAATGACTTGTCCTGGATGTCTGTTCCCATCTCCTTGAGCCATCAAAGTATCCATTCCACAAGCCTCCTGCCTCTGGGCATGTCCCCCACCCCTTCTCAGAGTCTTGTCTCACACAAGAAGGGAACAGGCTCCCCTGTACTGGGAGTGTGTGCCAGGCACTGTCCTAAGCACTATAAACATCCCTGCTGTTCATTACAACTCAATGGGGTAGGATCCATTACTGTGTCCATTTTACAGACAAGGAAAGGGAGGCTCAGAAAGGTATTAGCTAACCCCAGTTCACACGCAGCTCGTCAATAGGAGAACCGAGTACAGTGTACACTGCAGGGGAGGGCAGGGGCAATGCAGGGACAGGAGGATGTCCCAATACCCACCTTGTCGATGAAACAGGCAAACTTGTTATTCAGCGCCTTGATCTGCTCCCGCTCCTGGGCGCGCACCTTCTGGATCTCGGGATCCAGCTCCACATTGAGGGGGGCCAGGAGGCTCTTGTTGACGATGACCTGGGGAATGCCACCAGGAGGGCACACGGACGGACACGCGGGCCCCATTCCCGCGCTGCCAAACACTGTGCCCACGAATCCGCCCGGACGGCCGCCGACCGCACCCCCGTGGCCGAGGGCATAGCCGCCGCCCCGCGCGGCCGCACTGAGCGCCAGGCGCCGGCCGCCCCCTACGCAGAAGAGGCTCTTGCTGCCGAAGGAGGCAGCACTCTTGACCCCGGCACGGAACGAGGCGGGACTGCTGCTGAACCGGCTGGAGATGACAGCCGAGCAGCCACTGAAGCCCAGGCGCTCCCCGCCGGGGTAAAGAGTCAACTGGCGGCTCATGATGGCGAGGACTGTTCGCTGGGCAGTGCGGTGCGGGCAGGGCGGCAGACCAGGCGCAGACGGCAGCTGCTCTCTCCACACTGCTGGCCCCTTAAATAGCCCAGTGTGGCCGGCAGGCTGGAGTCACCCTAATTTGTATGTTGAGAACACCTTTTAGGTAACTTGGGGCCCCCTGGGTTCTTCATTTAGGAAATTAGCATCCGCTCCCCAAGATTTTTGTCTCTTCCACCTGAACTCTCCATGAATCCCCTATAAAATGGCCAGAACCCTGCATTTTCTTTGCTTACCTCCTGCATTATAATAATTTAACTACCTTATCTCCCCTTGCTGTCCTCCAATTACTGGGGTCATCACTGCCAAGATCTTCAGTGGAAGATTCCAGTGGATCTGGCCTGTTGGGTGTGGTACATGCCACAGATGTCCAGGCTGGTTCTGTATCAGAGGGGCATGTGCAAGATCAAGAATATTCCAGAAAATCATCCTAAACCCATTCCTTCTTGCCTCCCCAGGCCCCTGTAGGACAAGAGCTCCTCCTAAGCACCAAGGAGGATATCAGAGACTTGGGCCCCTCTGCAGGGGCCTCACTGCGACAGACTTCAGGTAACTGAAGTCTGGCTGGGGGTGACTTTGGGGCAAAACTAAAAGGTTTCTCCAGAAAAGCATTTCCAGATTAAGAATAGGGGAGATCCTTGCCAGGAAAGAGGAAAGATGGGGAGATGGCAGGGAAGGCTTTAGGCATGGTTTAGAAAATGCTCTTTCCTGAGGTCTTTTTGTTTGACTTTTGTTTTAAGAGAAAAAGAAGTTCATTCATTCAATCCCAGAAACCTCTGATCAGCACATTTCTAACCTAACATCTCTGAGTCACTGTCAAACTAGGAATAATAGGAAGGGTTGGGATAGACTCCTCAGATCCGAAATCCAGAACTGGATTCTAGAACTTCATTCCTTGTAAACTCCAGAAGATCTTTCTCTAGTTGAATCCAACTTCCTTTTCTCCAACTTCAATTGTCTTAGAGTCCTCTCGTCTCTGAGAAACAGCCCTCCTGTTCCCCTGACTCCAGTTGGAATTGTGCTTTATTAGTCTCAGTTCTCCACCTGTCTGCATCCTGGGCATGGGTTTCATTTCATCAAATAGATGAGGCCCATAAATTGACCCTTCCATCCCCCATGGTCCCAGTGCTAAACCGAGACCTGGGCACCAGGGACATTCAGGATGATTGTGAAGCAGAGTGCTTGGAACCGAGCCCATTGCTGTGCCTTAGTTATGCCCTAGAGCTTCCCTTCAGCCCTTATGGGGTAGCTAGGTGGCACCTGGGTGTAATTGCTGACACATCCTCCACTGAGCCAATCACAGGGCATAATAACAGCCAAGCTGTTTGCCCCATGGGGAACGAAGTGGTGGGACATCCATGTCGAGATGGCGCCAGACACAGATTGACAGATAGAAGAATCTGGGGTATCCCCAATGGGGAAGAGGGTGGACTCTGTACTGTCAGAGGAGGGGCTGTAGTTCATTCCCTGTGCAGAGGGGAGATCTGTGGGACCCACAGGCCCTTTAAGAAACAGGTTGTGCTTTTCATTATCTGATGGAATTTTCCCTTCACCCCGCAACTTTAGCCAGTTTTTTACTCACAGTCACAAGAAAGAGTTTAATTCTAGCCATTGAGAATAGGAAAGCAAGAAAAGGATTTGAATTGAAGACTATTTACATAGTATAGTCCTACAAAGGGAGTCTTTGAAGTCAACTTTTTTCTGGAAACTTTCTAAGAAGCTGAGACACCCATCCCTCTGGAACCAGAGTTCTTCTGCCCAAGGATAGAGAGCAGGTAAAATGAGGTTTTCTTATCTTCCCATTAGTGCTTCACTGGATAGATGAATCAGGAGCTCCTCAACCCCTGAGATCACCTTTATTACAGATTATGGAGAGACAGAAGTGACACACTCAGGTGTCAGAGGCACGTGACATGTGGGGATGTGGGCAGATCAAAGGTGGCTGAGCCTGGGAGGAGGGGTTCTCATGGCATCTACCTCTGATAGCTGCTTACTGTGTCACCTCAGGCCCTGGTGACCACCTCTGCCTTTGGTTCTTGGGTTACAGCAACCCCAGGATTGATAGTCTAAGCTCAGAACATCGCCCTTTGGAACCAGCACACCATAACAAAGATGGATGAAATTATTCTAAGCAGAGACTTACAAATGTGCTAATTAAACTGGGTCTCTTTTGTCCTGGAATGCTCATTTTGGGGAAAGTAATAGATATTGTATGGGGGGAAGTCTGAGGGCAGATTCTGTGCTAGATTAAAAAACATTAATCAAGTGTCTCATTACAGAACTTTCTAGAACCATTAATATGCTGATGGTCTGCCATTGTGGCTCAGTGATAGAGCACCCGCTGAGCATGTGTGAGGCACTGGGTTTGAACCTCAGCACTACATAAAAGTAAATAAAGAAAAATAAAGAAGAAATATCCTGAATACCGGAGGATTTTTAGGGCAGTAGAACTACTCTGTATGATACTCTAATGGTGGATACCATCATTATACATTTGTCCAAACTCACAGAATGTCCAACACCAAGAGTGAAACCCAACATAAACTATGGATCCTGAGTGATGATGATGTAGGTTCATCAGCTGTGGGGATGTTGATAAGGGGGGAGGTTACACTCATGTGAGAGCAGAGCTACGTGGGAAATCTC